>NC_063214.1:20591922-21841922 GCF_020740725.1 Corvus hawaiiensis
GACCCCACACGCTCTCTGGGAAATCTGTTGTAGTGCTCGGTCACTGCACGGGAAAGTTCTTCCTCACGTTCAGGTGGAACTTCCTGGGCATCCATTTCTGCCTGTTGCCTCTTGTCCTGTTGCTTGGCACCACCAAGCAGAGCCTGGCTCCATCCTGTTGACACCCTCCCTTCAGATACTGATGGACATTGATGAGGCTTCTCCTCAGGCTTCTCCAGACCAAACAGGCCCAGCTCTCTCAGCCGTTCTGTATAAGAGGTACACCAAGCCCCCTAAAATTCCTTAATTCCCTCTGCTGTAGCTCCAGAGAAGCTACCCCCGAGACAGAGGGCCAGCACCTTGGTTTTATGATGCTGACTGGTGAGTTAAGTGTATTATCTGGAGAGATCTACACTTGGCAGGAGCCAACACGGCAGCACAAGATTTAAGGAGCAAGATAGGACAGGCTCAATCCCACCACTTGCTCTTCCACAATTCCCTTTCCCCAACAGTCTCACACTCGACCTTTCACTGCATTTGGTTTTTGGGGAAAGAATTTTCTCCAAAATAATTTCTGGATTTGCTGTGTCACACAAAATTGATCCTCTAAGATACATTTTTCCTTCCTTGCATTATTACGTGTCTTTGAAGGATAATGCTTTGTGAGCATGTTCTCGTAACTGCTCCTTACAAATATGTACAAACATACTCTTCCCATAGGATATAGAGATGACTAGGTATACAACACTGAGACCTACTCCATCATATGTTAGTGAAAAAAACCAAATTCACAAATACAATTCTGAAAGATAATTTTTCACTGTCAAATTATTAAAGTCTGAATACAAAATACCAAAAATATGTATTTTGGAAGTCCTCTGTTTTGTCTGTAAGGAAGTATTTTTTAATTAAGCAAGTATTTTTCATTTGGTATGTTACAGTTTGCACATTATTCACGGAATGCTTTAATTGATATGTAGTGAAACTGCTGACAGAACTGTATATTTAAAGTCCACATAAACTTAATGTATTTGTAAATACACATTTACTATATATTTTCACATAATACAACCAGAATCTATCTCCTTCCATGAGTCAGCATTTTCCTTCTCAAGGAAGTGAACAAAGACATTTTGCTTTTAGAGCTTTGATATTGAAGAATCTTAAACCCAGTGTAATTTGTATTATAAATTTTCACAAGGCACTCCTGACCCTCACACTCAAGGAAGAACATGAGGGTAGGTTTGGCATGCATTCCACTCTCCTGCAGCCCTGCTCCCCCTTCCCATGAAGACCACACTTGCCCCGATATAGGAGGCAGCAGGGTGCACTCTTCAAAGCCATGTGTATGAGATCATAAGCATTTTCTCTTGTAAATAAATTTGTATCTTCAACTAAGAGAGTGGTTGTTATGTGGGAGCTCCAAACAGTCCCTACCACTCCCAAGTTTATCTCCTTTAAATGTCTGCTCTACTGTATGTTATTCACTCTCTCATGCTCCCACCTTTGCAGCTTGTGGCTGTCCAGGAAAAGAGCACTTGTGAATACCTTGAATGCAGCTGGCAACCACGGCTGTGTCAAGTGTAGCTTTGCAGGATGAGAAAGCCTTGCAGTGCAGGGGTAGCCACTTCACAGAGCTTGGTATGTTCCCAGGGACATCTTTGCCTTTGGACAGGGAAACTGTAAACACTGAAGTCTAGGACCAAAATTATTAAGGCTGACTACTGACACAGTACTGCTGGGTGTCCTTGCCAGGCCCCATCCTGCATTTCCCATCTCTCAAAGGACATAACAATGGGGTGTGTATGACAGGCAACGGAGTCTGAAGAGGAGCAGTAGAGTGTGCTCTGACATGGGAGAAGGAAATCTAATCACATCTACCATGAGAGCAGGTCTTAGCAGTCCTCTGCTATCAGATCAGCTAGAAAAGAGGGGGCTACACCTGAAGCAGGAAGAGTCTCAAACCTTCTCCCTTCACAGCCTCACAAAAACCTCTGACCATTTGCCATCACTGTTCCATGGTACTGGGGAATGTGACAGCACTGGGGTCCTTCTGTGCTACCACAGCTCAGTGACTTTCTCCCTTGTCCACAGGTGGTTTCAGCACCCCCAGGCTATGATATGCAGGATGAGCACACCCTGGCTCTTGTGGTTAAGATGGTATCTAGATCTCCAACCTTCAAAGGACGTTTAGACTGTGTGGGACACCACCAGCTCACAAGCAGAACAATAAGGGAAGGAGGACATGCATCCATTCAGCATTGTGGGATGAGACTTCAGCTCTGAGCGTCAGATTTGATGCACAGATGCTTGCCAGCAGTAATCACTACCAAGACTTTCTTATGGTCCAAAAAAACCCTTCCTTTTCTAAGAAAGAAGAGCATTAAATCACCTGTTGCTTCCACCAAAACCTCAACCTCTTTCCATCTATACAAAACTTTGTAAATTTCTTCTGTAATCAGTACCAAACCCTGCAATGATGATCATTAATTAAGATAGCCAGAGGGAACAAATGGCATTAATAATACAATTTTATTTTCCACAGACTAAACTCGCAAATTATATAGGGTCTTGTCACTTGAGACCATTCAAATGCTCCACTTCAAGCAAGTGACTGCAAAAATGAATGCCTAAGCAGGCAGGAAAAACATCACATTACTGACATTTTTAAATCCTGTATCAAGGTCAGTAGGTTGTTGTATTTTTCCATGTAGCTGGAGCATTCCCATATGAATCACATTTAGCAATGAGGATAGCCTGACTAAAGCTTTACTATCAATTTTCCCCCACAGATTATATAGCCATATTTATGCCTTATGCGGATTTACGCAGAGCTCAGCTATTCCCTTTTGCCTGGGTGCTGAGCACAAGCCAATGTCACAGGCAGCCTAGACAATCTAGCAGCTCAAATCCCATTCCCACCCTCCTAACCCTCCTGTTTCAAATGCAGAGTAAAAAGATTAGCTGTGCAGATCAGGCTGGTGCTATTTAAGCACCAAGAGGCATATGGTTTTCACTGTTAGCCAATTCCAAACACACAAATGTGGTTTATTTCAATTTTAACATGTGGGCTGCCATATACAGAATATAAATCCAGAACAATGAACTTTTAAAAGAGCTTTAAAGGAACTGAAAAGAAGCTGATAATATCAGGTGCTACAGGGAGCTTAGCCTCTTTCTCCTTACCACATTGAATATCCTGATAACGCATCCCATTCTTAAACAGGCTGCATTGCCACTGTTAGAAAGCTTTCTGTTAATGTTTTCAAAATCTTCCTTTTCAGCCCAAAGTCTACAGTGCCATGTAAATTCCAAATCCTTACATGCAATTTATCAGCAGGCAATAGATCAAATAAGTTATTGGAACAGCTTCTGTGTCTTCTGTGCATTTTAAAGGTCACTTTGCTACTGATGAGAAGAAAACTGCAGGATTCACTCGCACGGAGAGAAGCTAATTGCTCAACATTGCATGTAAGTATACTCAGACTCTTCCAAGCTGTTCATTACCATTTTTACCCTGACTGCAATGGAATTATTTAACATTTCAAACCATCAGACCATCAGACGCACTCAGTCACAAAGCTCTGCAGACATCACTGCATTTAAAACGCCACTTCTTTCAAGTGCATCACGAGTAGCAGTGTTCATTTTCCATTTTTCATCAAGTCAGAAAACCACTGTTACTATCACGGCACTTTTTGCACTTCCTAAGCCCATTGCAAATACATAGATTTATATAATATAATATAATATTGTAATATTGACTTCCCTTCCTTTTTCTGCCCATCACTCATGGCCTCAGTGTCAGTTCTATCAATATATTGCCTTCTTCTCCCTCTCCCTTTGTTTGCTGCAAGCCAAGCCCTGGCATCTGTGAGCTGTATGTTTGACAATAGCGAGCTATTCAATTTTTCGTTTACACCACATGAGGGTGTTTGAGGCTGTGTAGGATGCCAGAGTCAATCTGGAAGTCATCCCGTTTGGGAAGGAACCAAG
Source organism: Corvus hawaiiensis (assembly GCF_020740725.1). Taxonomy (NCBI): domain Eukaryota; kingdom Metazoa; phylum Chordata; class Aves; order Passeriformes; family Corvidae; genus Corvus; species Corvus hawaiiensis. Next base: position 20,595,898 of record NC_063214.1, read on the forward strand.
GGGCAAACAGATACATTATTTTGCCCTGATTAAAAGTTTTATCAGGGCAACCTGGTATAAGAGATTTTGAAAGAAAAAAGATGAAACATCATAGGCTAGAAAGCAGATGGAAGGGGAATTTTAAAGACATAATCGGATGTTCCCTGAAATCAAATAATCTTTACTGTGGACTTCCCTGAGCTTTGTCTTGTCCTTAAGAAATAATTTCGAAGATAATATGATTTGATATTATTTCCATTAAAATCTCCTTAGACAGGGTTAAGCAGTCGTTACCCCCCTACAGAGCTTTTTAGGAGCTTTCCATTTGTTTATTGCTCAAAAGTTAATTGCAGAGTCAGGAAGAATTGCTTACTAACATAAACAATAAATAAAACAAAATTTCTCATTTGTATCCTGCTTCTTCTGGAGTTAAAGCATACACAGGTCTTTCTAACGTTTTCCATTTCTAACACGTGATGGCTTTAAATCCAGCAAAGACCACGCGAAGTAACCAATACCCTGTGCTGGTTAACAGCTATAATTTCTGTGCACAACTTTGTAAAGCAAACACAAACACTGAAACGAAGCTGGAGCACTTCTCAAGGCTTTCAACACAGCTGCAATGAGGAGAACATCCCTGAAAAGAGAAACTCCATAGGTCGGTACTAAGATGGGCGAAACAGCCCATCCCAGGAATTCCCAAGTGGCAAAGCCTATTATCAGCAGCTGTTACCTAATGAGTCTGGCACTGGGATGGCCAGGCAGCCTGTGCTCTCCCACAGCCTGCTCCCAGGCACTGCCACACCTCTGCCTGCATTCCAATTACTGGAGCACACCGTGCAAACTATAGGGGTGCTTCTTAAATAAACAAGCCAAACTTAATTGATTTACAGGACCAAAAGGTGCCTTGTAAGAGAAACCACTGCAATACTGTTTAAAAAGGTTGTGTGATTCAGAGTGAGGCAAAAGGTAATTCAGGGGGATTAGGGCTTGGGATGGCTGTCAGGTGTGCCAGGACCAGGGCATCCTCTAAGCTCAGGGCTGTCCTCTCTGTCAGAGAGGTGGAAACCAGGCTGAGGAGACTTGTCTGCTCCACACACACTACAGGCTTGGGGCTGGAAGCCTTTCCTGGCCCTCCATCAGCAGGGCCCAGCACCACCTGGATGCAACAGGCAGCAATACAAATGACAGAGTCCTGGGAAGAGTCACTTACTCCACTGAAATCCCCAGGCCTTGCTGCTGACTTCACAAGGCACATTAGCAACTGCAAACAAATACTGAGAACAAATTCCTTGCTTTTGTCATTTTTTCTTCTCACCCTGCAGCATTCACCATCTCCTCAGGAGCAGATGAAAACCACTTGTGCATAAAACCACCTAGCTGCTTAGCTTTCCAGTGTATTGCTTTTATGGCTGTGTAATGCACGTATTAAAGACCATATACAGCAGACCCAGCTAATTTCACAGTATGACATTACATGTTACTACGTGACCTCAGATCCTGACGTGGGTCTGCTTTACATGTTTTATTGTGTCATGGATTTGCATTTAGCAATATAGTTTTGGCTGGGGTAGAGTTCATTTTCTTCATAGTATCTGGTATGAGGATTTATGAGCTGGTGTTTTGGATTTATGATAGAAACAGTGTTGATAATGCAGAGATATTTCCATTACTGCTGAGCAGGGCTTACACAACGTCAAAGCCTTTTGTGCCCTTTCTGCCTCTCACCCCACTACTGAGTGGGCTGGGGGTGCACAAGGAGTTGTGAGGGGACACAGCTGTGACAGCTGGCCCCAAGTCACCACAGTGATGTCCCACACTATATGGTGTCATGTTTGGCATATAAAGCTGGGGTAGAAGGAAAAGGGGAACATTCAGAGCGACGGTGTTTTGCCTTCCCAGTTCACCATCACAGATTATGGAGTCCGGCTTTCCTGGCATTGACTGAACACCTGCCTGCCCATAGGAAGCAGTGAACAAATTCCTTGTTTCTCTTTGGTAGTGTGCACCTTTTGCTTTCCCTACTAAACTGTCTTTATCTCAGCCCATGATTGTTCTCACTTTTACTCTTCCAGTTCTCTCTCCATCCTACTGGTGGAAGTGAGCTGCCACCTGGGGTTAAACCACAACAAACATTTAAGAGTCTCTTAAAAAATCTTTACTATAGCAACACAGCAAGCTTTTAACATTTTCCGCTTACAGAAAAGCTTTTATCTAATACTCCCATAGCCACCTTCAAGCATCTGGTAACTTGATCTGGGCCAATTAATTCCAGAGCTGACAAAACCCAAGCTCAAGCCAAGGATTCCAGTTTATGTACCGGGGCAGCAGCTGCCAAAAACAATCACTGAATCATAGAATGCTCTGGGTTTAAAGAAAAATCTGAAGTTATCATCTAGTTCCAACCCCTCTGCCATGGGCAGGGACACATTCCACTCCACAAGGTTGCTCAAAGCCCCATCCAGCCTGGCTTTGAACACTTCCAGGGATGGGGCAGCTGAAGTTGCTGCAGCTGAGTGTTTTGTTTGGTTGGGTTTTATTCTCTTTAAAGCAGGGGTCAGTTTTGAACTAAATTACAATTATTGAGTAAACTGTATGTTCTATTCTTAGCGTGGTGAGGAACAGATAGAGGCAAACAGAATAGAAACGATCCTACACCAAATTTAGCTGCAGAAAACCAGGAAGATGGGGCTGGCAGGCATGGGATTTCCTCTCTCAGGTCGCAATCTGATGGCTGCCCCTTTTCCCTGTTCCCTCTCTGAAGCTGGCAGAGGAGGGCAGGCACCCTCCGTGTGCCCGTCCCTCCGCCCCGGGGCAGGCAGGGACACCGCCGCATTCCCGCGCTGCTGCCGGCGGGACGGGACAGGCAGGGCAGGGCAGGGCAGGGCAGGGAAGGGAAGGGAAGGGAAGGGAAGGGAAGGGAAGGGAAGGGAAGGGAAGGGAAGGGAAGGGAAGGGAAGGGAAGGGAAGGGAAGGGAAGGGAAGGGAAGGGAAGGGAAGGGAAGGGAAGGGAGGCGGGGAGCAGCCCCGCTCGGCGGCGGGCGCGGTGCTGCGGCGCCACCTGCTGGCGAGCGGCGGGAGCGCAGCTGCTGTGCCCGCCCGCGTGTCCCGGCGGAGGGATTTTTGAGGAAAACCCTCGGGAGAGGCTGGAAGCGCCCCGCAGCCAGGCGGGGGCTCCCGGGCATCGTTGCCCCGCCGAGCACCGCTTACGGAGGCAGCAGCAGCAGCAGCAGCATCCTTCGGGGATGGGCGGTCGGGGAGCGGGGCTCACCGCAGGGAGCGCTGACACCCATGAGCGCTGCTCACGGTCAGAGGGAACATCTCTGGCCAGAAGCAACCGTGGGGATCAGAACACCCGAGATAATAAAATAACTCCCCTTCGGCACGTATTCTGCAGACAGTCATCCTCGTCTAATGGCAAGGAGGAACGTCTTGGCTCTTCACACCCCTTGGAACACTGTTATCCATCTGTTTAGGGGGGGGGGGTTGTTGTTTGTTTGTTTGTGGGTTTTTTCTAATTTATTTTTTTAAGGGCAAAAATCGGCCTTCTTTTGCAGCGACGGACAGTATGACAAAAGTTTAACTACTGGGCTCCTACAACACCACACAGACAAGAAATGCTCAAATTAACATTGGTCGGTATAGTTTTGTAGGAAACAAAGTGTTTTCTGTTCCACACAGATGATGGATTTAGAACTGCTTGTACTATAAGGTAAATAATACAACAAAATATGCTAAAAAGGTCTGTGAGATCATTTTTTCCAGTAAGCCATTAATTTAATCTAAAGTCCCGGGAAATACAGTGCTCTGAACCCTGACACTCATCGACCAGTGTTTAGCAGTAAATAAAGCAAATCCCATTCCTAAATCAGAATATCAATTTTAAGCCTGACATGATTGAATTTTAGCTGATTTGCATTAATTACAGAAATACCATTGTGGTAACAATGCATTTCCAAACTTAAGAGGGACAGTTTCTTGGCTGCCTGAAGGTATTGTAATTGCTGCCAAAAGCAGTGCTCCTCCTGCAGCTCTGGTGCCTTGCATTGGTGATGACACAGCTGCTGACCTGGCTGAGAACTGTGCAGAGGGCCAAGCCGAGCCCACCCTCTGCACCGTCATTTATTCATTAGTGTCAATACAAGGAAATCTGTAGCTTGGGCAGGACAGGGGGAAGATTGGGTCATCTCTTTCACAGGCTTGAGCCACCTGGGAAACTACCCCTGAGGTCTCGGAAAATGTGAAAATAGCAAATGATGGAAGCTCATTAAGACCAAATTAAAATTATTAAATTCTCTTTTTTTTTAATGTATACTGTAAATATAATTCCTGAAGCGCAGACTTAAAAGTAAGTACAATTTCAAAGGCCTTTCAAAAGGACTAGAATTTTCCATTATCTTTAGGCTTGCTTCAGTCCTTAAGTCTCTGGCCCGCAGGTGACTTGTACATGAGCCCAAAATTGGCTTTCTTGTGACTTCACCGATGACAATGAGACTTCTTTGCATACACTTGCACCAGGCCTGCACCATGACCTTTCATCTCACCAGCCACTCTCCATGATCCGGTGCTGCAATCCTGTGCCAAGAGATGCAGAATGTTTTCTTTCTGTGTTTGGTGCTGATTCTTTCTTTTGGTTTCACAGTGATAGAAAATTATATGTTGGGTTATGTTAGTCCACAATAAAAATAAATAATTGCAAGAACAGCTCATGTAGGTCTCAAAATCTTGTGTTCAGCCACTCTTTCCCATGTAACTGTGGTGTCCATACGGCAGAGCTGTCATCTCTATACATTTAATAGATGGACAAGCTTCAACACTTCAGTCAGGCTGGCAGAGTGATGTGTGAATCTGCTGCTATGGACAAGACAGCAAATTCCCAGTCAATCACCCAGTTCAAATTAAGCACATGTAATCTCACAGTGACACTCACGATGGTGTTAATGTAGTGCGTACCTAGAGATACATGGGATGAAGGGAGTGTCCTAAGGAGTGCTCAGCTGCCAAAATTAATGTCATATAGGAGCTCTGAATTTCAATATGGGTCATTAACACCAAGCTCCTGTAATCACTGTTCTAAAGGCAGAACCTTTTAACTGTGTCAGTCTTCTGTGTGCTACACAAGGGGTGTGGGTGATGTTACAGGTTTTCCAGTTCATGGCAGGATGGGGGAGTCCCATCAGACTCCACCATGGAGGTGTACTTTATTGGAGGCGGCGGTGGCTTGAAAGATGGAGGTCTGTTCATACTGAAATAGAAGAGAGAAAATGCACTATCACACAAAAGTCACACAAAAGACATTTGTAAAATGTTCACAGGAGGAGGTGGATTGGCACTAAGTCATTATAAGAGCACCTGGCATTCGCTCTTACATACTGTGACTTCCCTGAGTCTGTTTTATAACCCCAGCACACCTCCTGGTATTCATTTGGCTTTCTCAGCTCCCACCTCAATTTTACTTCATTCATGTTTTAAAAGAAGAGAACATGGTCCTGATGAACCATTCAAAACCCCTGCACAGGCCCTTTGCTCACACTGCTCTCTGAAGGTGTAGTTAAAGACTCGTAACTTTTTTTGGTCAATTTGTAAATAAAGGTCCCATCCCAAATCAGTTAAAAAAATCAATCCTGTTTTTACCTTTGATATGCAGGATTTGCCGCTGTGTTTCAAGAGGGTTTTTTAGAATCATAAGTGATTAATTATAACTATGATTTTTTGAGTGTTTTAGTAATGTTAGTAAGATTAAAAATAATTGTCTCGTAGATATCGCTTTCACCAGTAGATCTCAGAGTGCTTTAGCAGGGAATCAAACTTTGGTAATAATTACAAACTCAACACTTCTTTGACTGGGATTGAGTTTTGGGTAGCCTACTTTCATATATATTATTCAAAACTCAAATAGAGCTGCCCTAGAAGTACAGTTTCATTAAAACATGTCCTCAAGTAACCATAGAAAATGAGAGAGCAAAAGCAGCTGGCAGGGAGGCTAATAGAAATGGGGGGCTCTGGGGACAAAAATTGACTGTTATTCTTCCCTTACACCCTGAAGCTGCACTGCAGCTCTTTTCTTAAAGTTTATTTTAAAGATAACCCACAGAACAGATGAAAGGACTGAGAGCACTCCACTTTTCATACTGTATGAAAAAAATGGCATTAGTTATTCATGTACTTAAAGGCCTTGTGTGCTATGTGTCATCTCAAATGAAAAGGTGTAAATCCAAACAGTTGGGTTAGAGTTTGTGCTGCCCTCTGTGCCACCCCTCCCACCCCTGTGGTTCCATTCAGTTGTACTTACATCTCTTTCTGGTACTGACACCATTTCCTGATGCCTAGAGCCACTAGAGAGCTGCAGAAGAGGAGCAGGACAGCTACTACTGTTGGCCAGGGAAAGCGACTGGCTTTGGTATTCCTCTTGTCACCTGAAAGGGACACACCAGTCAGAGCTCATCAGAGTGTCCTCAGAGAGGAGGGAAATCCAGGTTTTCTGCCTGTGGCTCGCTGTTCCCTGCCCTGCACAGCGCTGGTGTCAGTGCAGCCCCTCATCACCAGGCTGAGGATCCCAAATTCCAAGCATTGCAGCTCTGATTTATGGACTTAGGCCACCTTTGTTCTGACTGGGTGTGTGAGCTGATTTCAGCCACCCACTGGTTCTCTTGACAAGATTATTTAGGCACAGCCCAGAGACCATTTATCCAAAAAACCATTGGCTTTCTCAAGTTCCCCTGTGAGCTGCTCTGCTAGAAGCTCACAGTGCAGAGAGGCACATCTGCCCACCCCAGCCCTCCTTCCCAGTGGTTCATTTTTCACATCACTGATGCCAGAGCCTGCCAAAACGTCTGGCCAAGGGCTCAGCTGCCTTTTGAGGTGAACTCTTGTCTGCAGCACAGCATCCCAGTCCCATTCCAGCTGCCTCTCCCTACTGGATGCTGAGATTCCTGTCCCCTTCCCCCTTCTGCACAGTCAACCTTGTGTGTGCTGACAGAGGTGCCCTGAGGTCCTGGGCATGGAGAAGAAGGACAGAAGGACCACAGTCCTTCTCCAGCTGCCAGAGGGTGCAGCAGTGGCCTGGGTGCCAGAGAGATCCATGGGCGATACGCCTCAGTGTCACCTCCCGTTGTGCTGGCATCACCACCCTGTGCAAGGCTGGCCATACTGGTGTGGCACCCAGCCTGGGTCTTACCCACCATGGCAGCCAGCGCTGTGGCCAGTCCACCATGCTGCATGAGCTGTGAGATTTCCCTGGGGCACGAGTGTGACTGGCCAAATTTTGCTGCTGGAAGAAAACATGCACTGGAACTTTGCTTGAAGATGGAAGGAGAAGGCTGGAATGCCAAAAGCCTGTGACAACCTGTGGTATGAGGACACAGCAGCTGACTCCTCTTTTCATCTCTTTTCCCTTTTTTTGAAATCCCCTGGTCAAAACAAGGCTCCAGGTTTTGTACTTCTGCAGTGGCATGCTGAAACTAGAGGATTTGTAGGATAATGTCTCACCAGTACTGTTCAGCAGGCTGCTGGTAGTAAACAAATCTTTTCCTCCAGTAGCTGAAATTGTCTGGTCTGTGATGCTGTAGGACAGGTTACCTAAAAAGATACGGGCACAGAATATTTTTAGTAACTTACTTGTTTTTTTTTTTTTAAATGAAGGTTGTCTTTTGAACCCACTGTTATTCACCCTGCTGAAAAGAGGAAATCAAGTTCCAGGATCAGGGTGTAAAAATTCACTGGCAAGATGCCTACATTTTTGGCCTACAACCTGGTGTTAGATAAAAAGTGTACTTTTATCAAATTAAAGGAGAATGGGAAAGGAAGGGAAGGGAAGGGAAGGGAAGGGAAGAGAAGAGAAGAGAGCAAGCACCTGTTAAGATGTTCCATCAAGCCAGCATTGAGCCAGCTTTGAGCTGTGCAGCCATCTGGGAGAATGATAAGCTTTTTACCGCTTTGATGGTAATGAGAAACCTAAAGATATTAAGTGGCTTAGCAGCAACACAAAGAGCGTACCTTTGTCATGACTGAGCAAAACCTCAGTCTCCTCTGTCAAGTACTGTCTGAACCACAAAAATCATCCATCATCTGTTTATAGACAGTTTTTTCCCTTCCTAATACAGTTAAGCTACTGATGTTTAAGATCAGTGCTCCATAAGGATACATTTCTGTTTTTTCTAGCTATCTCCACATTCACAGCTTCTGAAATAATAGCTAAAATACTCAAATAGACAATGGCACAGCATTTCCAGAGCTGCCATGGCACTTCTGATGTGCGGATTCAGTGGTGGAATCATTCAAATTTGTACAGAAAAGAATCATGTCCTTTAATTATCTTACAAGCCTGTACATGACTACTTCATTAGGCTCTACTGTGGCTATTTTGTACTCTTTGACTTTCTCTGACGCGAACAACAAATGAAATAACGGAGGAACCTGAAAGTCTCTGGTATAACTGTTGATTTATAAATTCAATACAAAAAAAACCAGCTTTAAATTATGTAAATGGATAACCAGACAGAACCAAGAAAATCTCTTTATGGTGAGATGCTTGCTAGCTTTGGCTGAAATTGAGAGTTCAAGTGTATGTGTGTGTGTGTATATATATGTATGTATGTGTGCATTAAAAAGCCTTCTAAAAATCAGTCCAATTTTAGGGCACTCTAAATATTTGCTGAGATTTTTGGATATTAATTCAGTTCTTTTCTGCTTGCTTACTAGGTGTTAGATTTTATGTGACTAAGCATGACAGATCTCACATTTGTAAAATGCATGGCATTTTACAAAGTTACATACGAAAAAAAAGGATATACACTTATAGAGATCCGATAGCACTGTGCTCTCTACAGCACACTGATGAGCACTATTTATTCTTATTTACATAATGGCTTGTGTTAGAGCATCTCAGGACCAAAATGATAATGGTGCTCACTGTCATAGGAGCCCAGTGGCCCTTGGAGAGCACAGGGATACATGTGTGTGCCTCAGCAGGCTCACTGGTGCCTGAAACTGCCCTCAATTACAGCTGCTGGACTGAGGACCCTTCAAGGCCCTTATCTCTTAGCTGATGTTCAGGCAGGCACAGGTGCAGGGAAGCAGTGGCAGGGATGTGCGGATGAGTGGTGCAACACACGGTATCCCCTGCAAATAGTAGAGCAATTCAGCATGCTTTTAGCAAAAATTGCAACCAGCAAGCTGTGCAAGAGCATAATTGTGAAGCATTAGAAGCTGTCACAAGGTTGTGGTATAAATGCACGGTTGTGGGTTGTACGAGGGTAGATCAGCACCAGAGTGCTACCAAAAATACATTCACAAAATGGAAAGCGGCTGCTACATTTGTGCCTCAGCCAAAAGATGACTCCCATGCAAATGCAAAAGCACATTGACAGGTCCTGCCTGTTCCAAACGCACAAAGGCAAACCAAGATGTTAAAAAGGAAAAGTCACTATGGGCTTTGTATTGCTGAGCAGAGATTTTCTAAAGGGAAAGACTAGTGAAAAAATGTTCACCCTAGGGGGTTTTTTTATTGATTTATTGATCTTTAATGAGGCTGTCTTTCAATGTTCTATTAGCCAGCCTTTATTGCTCCACATTATCTCATTATTTCACTGCTGCTCTGCGATTTTATTTAGCTTCTCCAGCAATTTATTTCATCAATAAACTACCTTCAGCACTCACTACATTTGCTTAGCAACTATCTCAATTGTAGTATTATTAAAATAAATATGTATAATGAAACTGGGCTGCTCAAATGTTTTTTCATTCCTCTTTTGCCACTGCAAATCCTTGACAGCTTGGAAACCCAAGCCTTTATCTTCTAACTCAGTGGAACTCAACAGGGAAATTGCTTCTGTGAAATATTGAAAATCTGGTACACATTACTCCACCTGACTTCTGGCCTCTGCTCAGACACAACTTTTCCATGCTTAGTAATAATTTTTGCATGGTAATGTGGTGACTCTCAACTAGCGGCTGAAAATAAGCACCACAGAGCTAATGCTCTGAGAAAAGGCATCACAAATTGAGGACCTGAAGATCTGCTGCTGTGGTTTTTGCAAGATGCTCCAGATTACTCTAGATTTGCAACCCAACAAGCACTGAGCTGGTGCCACATTTGCACTTTCATAACCTCTCTGTTTCAGTCCTGTGAAGCAAAGGAGATGCATTGTCTACTCACGTGCTGTTGTCAAAGTCTCGCTGATTGCTGTAGCACTGATGTAGCCTTTTGCCTCTGTGGTAGAAGTCAGTGTTCCTGCTGAAAAGCACACAAGCTTGTAAAAATTGCTGTAGGGAGCCATATCACTTGTTTTTCATTTTCCCCCTCTTTTTTCCCTGTTTTCTGACTGAGGTCAAACAGGTGTAGCCCACTACTCAAGATGCTGGCTTCCCTCAGACAAGCACTACACAATGCTCTGTCTGGTTTGAAAGCTTATCACGAGCTAGAAACTCAAGAGGAGTTTTACTGAGATAGGTAAATAAACTTAGACAAAACATTTGAAGCATTTTTCTATTTCAGCTTAGTTTCAGGTGAACCTCAGGAGCTTGAGTGCACTGGCTTGTTTCGACCTGAAACCAGTAGAGTGATGAACAAACATACATAAAAATCAGAATTTAGACAGGATGTCACCAGCTCCAGTGAAACAAAACTGTTTTCCCAACTAGCAAAGGGAAGTTTTGAAGAAGTTAGACTACAAGAGTCACACCTGCAATGTCTGATGCCAAATAACAACTTATTTAACATTTTCCTTTAAGCATTTTTTAGTGCTAAGATTTCTAGAGCTCAGATAGCTATTTATCTGATATTCAAACACAGACAGATGGCAGCTGGCATGTAGACCTTCATTTTCCCGAGAGAACAATTTCACATTTACTAAAAAGAATCCATCTTTCTTAACAACGGTCTCATTTTTGGAAAAATATCAAGCCATCTGAACAAACCTGAGAAGGTGAACTGCAGCTGTAACTGTATCACTCAAAGCCTAAGCAACTCTGGCTCAGTGATGGAGCTGTTGTGGAAGCTAAGCAAAACCAGGCTACAGTTTTAACAGCCTTGGTTTTGCTTCCCCTCTTCCTCCTCTTGCCTATATATGTGCACTCTTCCCTCATACCCATTCTCAGCAGTCTCTTAGATTTTTATTAAAAACTTGCAAAATAGCAGGAACTGAACCTGGTACAAATCAGTACACTAAAACAGCAGGCTTGGCCTTGGTGTCGTGTCTAGACTGTAGCCCGGAAGATTTGGTCAAGAAGCTGATGGTGGCACCAGTGTGAGGACTAGCAGTGATCCAGAGAGGAGAAGCGCTAACCCAGGGTTGTCATACCATGACTGGCACATGTTGGGAGCACTGATAAAAGACAATTGCTTCCTGGGCTACTTGCAGAAGAAAAACGGCTCAGATTCGTCTCACATTATGAGTTTGTTCTCGTACCACCTCAACCAGAGGAAATGTATAATTCAGTGAGGAGAATCCTCTCTGTTCACATTGTATATTTATAGCCTTTGCTGTTAATATTTTTGTTGAGACGGAAGGGCTTTCATTCAACTTGGACAAGCAACTTATCTGTTCTGCTGTCAGACAGGCAGGTGTCTCCATTTTGGAGATGGGGAAGGCAGTGTGAGAAGCAGCAAATTTTCATTTCAGCACTGCTGCAATCTGTGTTCCAGCCTTGGCATATCTCAGTCAAGCCTCTGCAAGCCCCAGGGCTTTATGTTGAGTGATTTATCTCCCAAAGAGCACTCTTCTGGGGCAGGCCAAAGCCTTGTGTTTAGTATCTTCCTCCAGTATTCTATTTAGGTATGATATTTAACTAAAGACAATAGGTATTCTTTGTAAGCACTATAATAACACTAATTAACTTCTTTGTAAACGCCAATAACACTCGATGTCTGTTCAGTTGCCAAAATTAATGAATATATCCTACACAGAGCATGAAAAAAGATAAAATCAAGACAGTATTTTCTCATATATTTATTCCTGAACTGTGGTTACACTGACAGTGGTCAGTGTACTTCCTAGTGTGTTATGTACTAGGAAAAGGACTTCAATGGATATTAAATTTCTTGCTTCAAAAAAAGTAAGATGGTTATTGTGTTTATGTGTCTTTTTTCTACATTGTTGAAGCAATAGAGAAAACAGATTCAATTCATTACCTTGTGTTGTGGAAGCAGGAGCCAAATTTGCTTGACTTGTGAAATCCAGAGAGGCCAGAGATGTCTGGTGCTCTAAAGACAGTTTACATGGTATCACATTTAGTCCATAAGTTCTTTAGAAAATAATGTAAATAAATCACAAAACAACCTAGATCAAAGAGCTTGCAGTAGCTGTTGGGTAAATGCAGACTGTGCAGCAGAAATCCTGCTGTGGGAGTTAAGGTTAAATGCTCAAAACTCATTTCACAACTCCAGTGGGCACTTGGAGATGGCTGATGTTATCAGTGCTGACCCTTTCCTGCTGGCTGGCTGGCTGCAGGCATTGATTATTTGTGCTGTTATACACAGGGTTCAGTTTGACTGCTCTGGGGTGGATCATCCACTTGAATGTGGTGCTCCCCAGCTAAGCCAGGGCCTTGACATAAATGGTCCATGACAACAGGCCACAGCCATATAAGCCCAGGAGATCACCTGCTCTTGAGGGTTCTCCTCTCAATTGCTGAAGATAGTTTCATGTAATTATCCATATCCATGCTCTGGTAAAACAGAGTTAGTTATAAAATTAATGAATGGGAATGTGCCCTGCTGTCGGGTCAAGGAAAAGTGATGGCTTTAACTTTTCTATTACATGCACCTGTCTGTCATAATAGGACAAAATTATTTACAGTTTTATAGGCATATTATTCCACTTTATAAAAATGTGTAGGAATAATACCTAATATTCAGCATGCCATTTTACATGCTGCCCTAACTTGGCAGTTTTATCAAGATTTCTGTCAGATCTCTGCTTGGGTAACCTCACAGCTCACAAATTCCCAAGCAGCACCCCATTGGTACTGTCAGTACCAGAGCACACTGACCTTTCCCAGTCACACCTTGGATTCTGAGTGCATGACATTTAGGCAGTGGTCAAGCACAGATCCCACATATATTGAGTAAGAAATAAATTATTTTTCCCCCTTAGCTGAGGCTCTCATGACAGCAGATGTAAGTGCTGAATTACCAAAGTCTATAACAAATGAAAGCAAACATTCGGCATGAGAAAGGTGCTTATTCTGCTTTAGGAAAGTGGGTGATTCAAAGATTCAGGAGCAAGAATTTCTAATTTCCAAATTTCCAAATAATCTTTTCATGCACAACTCAGCCAAGCAGTCCAGAAGGAAACGTGAAGCACCTGAGGTAACTGTGCTGAGAAATCCCTAGGGAAACAAAGGTTTTGGGGAAAAATTTTTGGAGCCCCTGGCACCTCAACTTAAAAACCAGAAATGAATCACATGGGTTTATTCCATACAAAGAGAGTCACCTTATTAGCATAGATGCTGAAATAACATTTATGACCTGGTGGTGTCAGCTGCACAGCTCCATCCATGAGGCACTTCAGAGGCTGCAACTCTGAGAGGAAATTTCAGAGACACTCTGCACTGAAAAGTGCTCACTGAGTCCCCAGAGAAGAGGAGGGGGAGTTATTCCTTCTAATTAAAGAACTGTTAATCACACAGGTGAGCTCAGCAGAGACACCATCCTGCCCAAGTTGCATATATGTCCTGAGATATCTGTTTTCTTTCTTTATTTTTCCCATCACAAGAGGCAAAGTACTCCCTGAGTAGGCTAGGAGGATGGATTATGTCTCCCCCAAAGAGGTCCATGAAGAAAGAGATCTATGAAAGCTCACACACTCCACCAGAAAAACATATCTGGGAAGGCAGCCAGAAGGTACCTCTGTCTGGTCAGGCACGTGTGGAGGGCGTTGGGTGGGAGTGACCCTTGCAGACTGGATCGTAGCATAAGCAGGTAACTATCCACTCTCCAGCTGCTTTTCTGTGCTAACACTTGTACCTCCTTTGACTGCTTCTCTTCCATTTGCATTTCAGCTTTGCCTTGCCCATGCTAACAGGGATTTCACAGTAGCTGGCTGATGTAAAGCACTCCTTACCAAAGATGCAACAGGTCTAAAAACCAGAGCAGCGAGGCTCTTTGAGATGTGCCTGGCTCCCAGATGGTTCTGCAGTGTGCAAGGTGAAGCAGGGTGGTGGCCTGATGGAAGTTGCTAGGGTTCCTTTGAGAGCTCACCTTGCAGAGGCCAGCAGAGGAAAAAGTCTCCCTCTCTCAGGGCTCCCCAATATCTGGGATGGTTTTCTGGTGCCCAGTGGGGTATTGGCTGAGCCCCCAGGGCCTGCCACAACTTGCACTTGCAGAAGCTTTTCCCACAAAACCCAAACTTTTTCATGCCATCTGCTTTCAGCATTTCTCTGACACACTCATGTAACCCCCTGCTAAAGTGCAGCTGCCTCCCACGCAGAGCAGAGCAAACTGCTCCAGGAGAGATGTTCCCAAAGGGCTTTGGCTGAGGTGTGGAGAGAACATTCATCTGTCTGCAATAAGCTGATAATAAGACAAACTTGCAGGGGAAGAGCAGGGATTTACCAAATTTACACAAATTAAGAAACATCTATCAGTTCTTTAACACAGCAAAAGTGTTGAGGATCTTGGCTGTGTACTTAAGCAGAAGGTAGAACCTCCATTAGCAGGGCTGTTATTTTTAATTATTAGTTCAGTACTGAAAGAACTATATTCAAATGCCAGCTGAAGCATCACAAATAACATTAAGTGCCCCTCAAGGCTGGAGCTTAATTATGCTTGGTCTTAATTATGATAGATTACATCACCAAAATATTGGTTTATAGTATTTTCTCTGAAGTCAAAGCTGCAGAAAGGGGTACCTTACTACCCATTTAGAGTAGTAAATGCTGCAACAGCTTTAGGACTTTATAAATGCACCTCGAACACAACCCAAGTTATTTTATTCTCAAATTTACCCTACCATCTGAAATTGTGGTAGTAAAAACTTCAGCTGAGGCTTCATTAGACTTATTGTCTGTGAAGGAAATAAAACAGAGAAAGATTAAAGCAATTCTTAAAAGTAGTTATAAAGGCTGAAAATTTAGTTTGGGCTTGTGTCATACTGTGCACCTTTGCAGAAAGTATGGCAGAGAATTAATGTAATTCTTTCCTTTCTGTCACATCTAAATACTTTAACATTTTTGTACAGAGTGGATCTATCTTAGCATTAGCATAGCCTGCAGGCAAGAACATAGACTGCTTTAATTGACATCTCTTCGATGTGAATACATTTCTAGAAAACTGCAAATTGGGGGAAATGAGTAATTTTTGAGAAAAATTATGATTTCTCTCCTTCCCCTCTGAAACTATGTTTCCAGAGGAGTAAGCGGTGGCTTTTGCTGCAGTCTTACTTTGTGGAAAAACATGCCAATAGGAACATACGCAGCCACAAGAGAACCCAGCTGGGATGCAAGTGGTTTCCACGGTAGGTGATGTGCCCCTAGATGCTGCTAAGGGGTCAGCAGCTCAGTCATATTGTCTGTGCAGCAGGGAGCATACACAAAAAAAAAAAATTAAAAGGTATGCATTTGCACCTGAGGAGGAGACATGCACAAGAGAGTGCTAAAGGAAATCTGTCTGCCATTCTCACCCATCACACTGCATCCTCAGAGGTGCTGAAAACTGTACTGCCAAATCTCCCGCTTTCACCAAAAAAGCAGGACAGTATTTCTCCCCACTTCCCTAATCATGTAGCCAATTCCTACAGTACAGGTTATAGGGCAGTTTCTCTACCACCCACAGCAGTGCAGCCTTTTGCATGTTTTACTGAAGACGTAAAACTTAGCCCTGAGTCTGAGGATTTGGTTTCCCAGGGAGCCACGAGTGCTCAGTGAAAAACACATGATTATAATAGCTCACTGGTGCCATGTGGCTATGCTAGAATATTTTTGGGTATGGGGAGGACAGCAAGATTCTGCCTAAACAAACAAGTGTCTTCTGTTTGTGCAGGAGTTTCTTAGCTCATTTGGAGGCTTGAGCAAAGATTTGAGCTAAAAAACCTGCCAGAGAGTTCAAGCTGTGTGATCAACTTGTACAATAAAGCTTCTATACTCTTGGCATTTCTTCAGTATTTTAAATAACAGAGAATATATGTGTTTGGTGTTAACATTTTAGATATGTCCTATCTGTGAAAAACCTACCGAAGGAAACAAATATTTCTTCTGACGAAATATTCCTTGTTTCATTCCATGGGAAGGGAAACAGACACACACACGAGAACATCTTATATGTCTCATGGGTCCCTTGCAGCATCAGCGTTGATCTCAACTCATAGAAACCTTCATTGTCTTGCCAGTCTTCTTGTACCACAGAAATTTCTTGGGGAGAGGAAAAGAAAGAAAAGACCCTCTTGTTACACTCCAAACTAAAAGTTAGAGCTGTGCAAAACATCGGTACTGGAAAGCAGGCTCATATAGCCACAGGTTTCTTTGCTGAGACACTGTCAAAGATTTGGCAAGAATGGTGTGGTCATGCCAAACCATAGTTCCCATCCCTGGCAATTGCAGGGGGCTCTGGTCACAGCCATATGCCAGCTGTTTCCTTTGAGGAGGCCTGGCGCTCCCCCCTTCAGCCAGATAGACCCCTACAGGTTCCCTGTGGCAGGAGTGGGTAACAGCCATGACTTTCCCTGGGATCCACTCCTGCAGCTGTGCTGTTTTCTTGTGGACAGGTTGCTTTACCTCCAGGCTGCTCCATCAGGCCCACTCTATCCATGTACCACAGGAGGCTCGGCTTGGGAAATGCCTTCCTCACAACACAGCTCACGTTAGGCTGCAGGACAGCAAAAGGCAGTTGTTAGGTTACATCTATACATCTGTACATCTCTCTATATATATATACATACAGACACACACACACACACACACATATGTATATATATGTATGTTAGGTGAGCCTCCGACACTTCCCTCCTGGCTGCCAGCTTCCAAACTCCTGTACAGACAGTGCTTGTTTACTCACAATCCTGATCTGAAAGAAAGCACTTTGTTCCTCTTTATTGTGTTTCTTGCCCACTCCCCTCATTTTTCTGATTGTGGACGCTCTTGAATGAGAGCTCAGGGACACACCCATTGCCCTGGGTGTCAGGACTCCAACCCCCTCCAGTCCTGTGCTGTGGCTGGAGAAATGTAGAGTGACCCCCACTCTCCTGTCCCCAGTGACAAACACCCACATGGAAAAACACTGGAATTGGTAATTGGCATAGTGCGTGTGAGGAAAATGAGAAATTTTCTGATTGCCATGTAAATCCTTCCTTCGTTAGGCAGATAAAGAAAATAATCCCATGAAAAAGACTGCCTAGCCCAATGATATGTTGAATATACAAAATTAGATACCTTTGTAGCAGACACAATATGTAAGAGATTTCCAGAAATCACAAGGAATTGGATGCTTTAGATGCAGTCGTCCTGGTTCTGTGCCATTTGTTCCCGAGATCTGTGTTTGTGCTCTATTTAATTTCTCAGCAAACAGTAGATGGGCAGGACTTTAATATCAAGGCTGGATAAGGGTTGGGCACTAGCAGGGTGAGCGGTCTCATCCTCATGCTGCCTGGACATTCCCAATTATGTTTATTTAGCTTAACCTTAGTTTAGGTTATGACACTGCTAAGTACTAAACACTGTTATAAGAGAAATGGCCTTGTTCTTTTCAACAGAAGAAAAAAGCATGTGCTACTCATGCAGCAGAAACCCCTCTTGCTCCCTCTTTCAAAGAAAGTGGTTCCCACATTTAGTTGAAAACAAGCTTGATGTATTGAAGTCAGCAGAAATCAATCATTCAGTACAAAGACTGAAACTACCCAGCTGAAACTCTTTCCCTGCCATGGTAAACAGCACATGAGCTTGTAGTGTAATTGCTCCCCACTATTTCATTATTGCCTTATTTTTCAGGCATTTTTAGGTCATAATATTTTATAAATTCTTCCTATGAAGAAATACTAATCTGATATCCTCACTAGATTTAAGCCCTGCAAGAAAAGGCAGAAAAGAGAAGTAAAGGAGTTGGTATTTGGAGGTGAAGAACAGACAGAGGCTCTTGGGGGAGTTTCTATTGTCCAGTCCCATGATTGCAGCTTGTTCTGTTCAACAGGACAGTGCAGACAAAAGCCTGCAATGTCCAACACCACACCCAGAAATAGGTCACCAGGAAAATGATACCATTTTGCAGAACCAACTGACTCATGGATTGTGTGGGGTGGGTGGTTATGGATAGTACAAGATTCTGCCTGTCCACAAGCTCTGTTTCCAAGGAGAACCTTCTTAATTTGAGATACTTGCAGATCAAAAGCTTTAACTTGGAGAGATGGAACAGGAAGCAAAGTACCATAGCTAGTAGACAGAGAGGCTTGCTAGTCAGCCACATGAGCCATAAATATGTTTTATGCCCCATAAATATGTTTTATGCCAAGCATGGCCAGTGCAATTCAGCAGACTTTTAGGTTTTGCCATTACCAAAACTAAAAGAGAGGCCCACACAACAGAGAAGGCCTTAGCTAGCTCCAGTTTGTGCTCACTGCTGTGGGGGCGGGAGTCGCTCAGAGGAAAGGGCATGAGCACCTCATTAACTCATTGCCTTGCCTGCTGCCCCATGAGCTCGGTCAGTTTGGAGGTCCCTCCTACTTGTGATTCAGCTCAAGTTCCCTGGCCCTGCTGGTGGCAGTCACAGGCATCACTCTTTGCTCCAAAATGGCTCACCTTCTGCGAGGTGCTGGCTGAGCCCTCCTGCAGGCTAATGAAGATCTCAGGGTAAGCTGGAAAGCAAACATAAATATGTTAGAGAAATGGATGCTGCAGATCACAGTAACAGCTTCTAATAACACTTAACAGCCTTGTTTCATAAGAAGAGTGGAAAGTAAATCCTACCTCCAGCCACACATCAAGCAAGATAAAAGCGTGCACAGCTGCAATTTGAGGTCGAGGAAGTGGTTTACAAGCCTGTACCAGCAGCTATTGCCGCAGGATCCATGATGTATTTCACCGCCTACCTCAACTAGGCTTGGGTGGCTTTGCCGGGGAAACAAACTGAAACCATCCTGCAGTCGCAGCAGAGCCACCCTTCCCAGGCCCTATGAAATCAAATACACCCCAGTTGCTGGTTCCTCTGTGTGCTTGCCAAAGGTATCTCCAAAGAATGTTCCAATGCTCCAGTGAATCATCCCCTAAAATGTTGATTGATTTAGGGTGCCAGCTACCCACATGCTGTTTCCTGGACAGATGCGTGACAGTGTCCCACCACAGATGCTTCCTGCCTTGCCAGGAAGCCCAGAGCCCACCTTCACAGCAGAGCAGCAGATGATGACCACATCCACATGAAACAAAAAACTTTTTTTTTGCAGCATTTTGGTTCTGGGCACAGCTGACTGTGTAAATTAAAGCTATCAGATGCTGTAAGCCTCTCTAAACCAGCATTTCAAAATTAGCCACTGGGATACCTGGTTTGGAGCAATATTGACTGACTTGCTAAGTAAGGACTGCTGAAACTATGTTAATATGTAGCAAATCTCAAAAGCCTTAGATAAATTGTGCATCTGGCCCTTTCTGAGCCCTGAAACTGGACTGGAAACAAGTGCCCTCCCTGAATTACTTAGGAGATCCACAGTTCTTTATCTTTCCAACCTAAACCTCAGTTTAATCTCTACCATTAAAATAATTTTCTCTTTTTCTTACCCTGTTAATTGATACAGGACCACCTCAGGTAATTACATTCCCCCCTGAGGTGAACTATTCAGGTTTCCCTGTTGTTTTATACAACTAGTCCACCAAGGACTCTCCTGACTTTAATTTCCATTTTTCTGCCTGATGTTACTGATGGATTGTGCCTGGGCATGACTTACATTTAATTATCATGGCCTTATGGTTTTCTGGACTTATGATACTTTTTTTAGTGGAATTTCCTTTTTTTTTTTCCCCCTCTTCTGGGTTTTGGGTTTTTCTGCTTTTTTGGGGGGTGAGCTGGGGCAGTGGTTATAGATTCTTCCTATCAGAAAATGAGCATCTTAAGATTTCATTCTTGTTTCTTCCTTGCCAAAACTATACAGATGGTAGTGGAGCTGGCAGAAGACAGCCATACTTTTTCAGATACAGGGAAAAGTCTGGAAAACTGGATCTTCTAATCGCTGCAGAGGTTGGCTGGGAGGCTAAATGATGTCTGGTCTAGTGCGTGCTCCTCCTTTTGTTTTTTTGGCGAGAATGGGTATGCTTTTCCACACCCGTATTGAGCGCTGTCCTCTGTTTCTGAGAAGACGTGTTTGCTGGGTAACTGTTCTGGCAGGCAGGTCTCACACATAGCTCTGAATGGTCTAATAGATCTTTTCCAATTAACATCTCAGCCCCTGTTAACAGTTTGACATTCATTTGTCTTGCTAGGATATTTACCAAGGTTTTGGATCTAGCAGAAATTCAATATTTAGTTCAGTAGTTTCTGCTGCTGAGATTTTACTCTTTCAAAAAGGAGAAATCAATATTTGGCAAAGTTAGACATGAAAAGGCCATACCTTTTCACAGAAAATTTTATCTAAAAGAACTCTATTCTAGAAGAGAAATATTTTAAAGTATTTCAGTCCAAAAGTACCCTCTTAAAAAAAGCTATCTTGATTGAATGTCTGTTTTTACTCAACCTGCCAAAACTCTCAACTTCCTTGAGAGATTTTTTCATGGTTTCTCCATCCTCTCCGGTGCAATTCTCAGCCGTACTCAGGCCACCTCAAACAACTGAAAGAGAACACTACTGGCACCCCTCAGACTTGGCCTGTCTCTGCTGTGTTTAGCCCTGCCTGAAGTATTTGTCAGAGGGATTGTGCATGAGAAGTTTCCCACAGGTGCCCTCTCCTCCTCCTGCTCCTCCTGTCCTTTACAGCTCTGTGATGCAATATCTGCCTGCCCTCCCTGCCCTACTTTCAAGCCACCCAGCCTGTGGGGTTCAATTGCATGAGTGTTTGGGTGACAGGGGAGATTCTGGCTTGCCAAGATGGGAAAACCTTCCCAGGTTTCAACTGGCATTTTTTCCCTAGCTGTGTCGTTGCTAATGACCAGGATGACAGATAAAACTGCCATAAGGTGGTGTTGACATTGTATACACACACTATCTTCAGGTACTGTCTCACCCATTTGAGGCTGGATCTAACTGCCAGAACAGAAATATTCATTTCTTTATTCTCTGGTCAGCACGAGGAACAAGAGAAGTGCTGTCATCTGAAAGCTCTTTGTCCCCACATGTCACCTAGAGAGTGCTGGATTATTCTCAGCAGCGTCTCTCCCAGCGCTGCATGGGTTTGTGGGCTGGCTTGGAGGAAGCTCTAAGCCCTCTGCTCTTGGTCTCTCCTCCTGCTGCAGCACAAGAGAGTAAATGGAGAAAGGCTGGAATGGTGCAGTCATAAGTGGCATGACTTCAGCAAATGGTAACAGAAAAGAGTGAGACAGGATGCAAAATAATTATTTTACCTGCAAAATTCAGAGGTGAAAGGGCTAGGAGCACAAAAGCACACTTCCTCTGAGAGGTGGACTCTACTTGCCTGAGGTCTGAGAGACTTTCCTCAGCACCCACCACAAACCTCAGGGCTCTCAGGGAGCCCCTGCACCCAGCTTTGCCCTCAGGACCCCTGCGAGAGAGGCTGGTGGCACAGCACCCTGGTCCAAAGTGAGCCAGCACTTACTGAGAAATAGACTGTTCACCACCATGGGCCACAGCTGTTTTCTCTAGTTTGCCTCTCTACCCTGCTGTACTGATATTCTGAAGTGGGTTCATGCACAGCTAAGCACACATCTCACCATAATTCAGAGAAAAAGCGAAATAAAGCAACCTCTTAGGCTGAGACACACAAATCTAGGCAAGCGTACCAGCAGTGATGGAGGAGAGTTCAAGTATATTAGTATCCTTGAATGATTACCCAGGTAACACTGTTGCTATTTGAGAAATGTTGATTTTAAAAAGTGTCTGAATCATGCAAACACAAGAGGAGATTTCAGATCATTAGCTTCTATTTTTATTTCTTTTACATCAGTGACCAAGAGCCTCCAGACATATTTTCCTTTTTTTTTGCTGTTCTCTATTGAACCTTTCTTTGAATTCAGAGCATTAGCCTTGAATATCTGTGCCATCCTCAAGCTGTGGGCTTCCTTGGACAATTAGCTACAGTCAAGGGACTGTTGACAGGCCCACTGTTTAAAATTTACTTTAGGAGCTTTGGAAATATGTTTTCCAGACCAACTGACCTATAAAGACAAAATAAAGCCTGGTTTTCAAGTGGGCAGCAATTTTCTGATTCAGTTGTACCTTAGTGATTGTAGAGCAGTTCCTAAGCCACTTGAAAGGGAACAAGGCAAGTAACTAAAGATGGGGAAGGCTTACAGAATTAAATGCCAACCTACATGTTTGAAGTACACAGGCCCTGCCACTCCCGACCAGTTTGAGACCCCCACCAGGACCCTCATTTTCAGCGCCAGAGTCTCTGGCAGCGGTTGAATGTCACCTGCCTTTTGAGGATGTGACTTTGCTACAACGGTAGTCTCAAACTGCTTACTAAATTTTGGCCATAATTTCCTAACCACAGACAGCATAGCCATTGGGACACGGAGATCTTGATGACCAGTGTGCTTCCCCATAACCCACAAAATCCCAACATAAGCCTCCACATCAGGGTAATATACTGGCCATGTGCATGGCAGTGAGGTTGATATATGTGCAATGAATCTACTATTTTTTCATGCCAGAAATTGAAGGAATGGACTCACATTCTTCTAAGAACTACAGAGTTATTTACTAACATTTTACCTTATTGCAGCTGAAAAAATGACAAGGTAAATATATTTATATTAAAAAGCCCCCCAGTATCTGTCAAAGGTTATTGGCTTCAGAACCAGACAGGAGTCTCAGCTTTCCAAGTGCAAGGCAGCAGGCAGTTGGCGTAAGCCCCTTACCAAATACTCTCACAGTGGTGCTGCTCTTCTGGACTCTCTCCGGGTGGTACAGCACATGGCAGGAAAAGACTCTGCCATCATCAGTGATTTTGGGGGAGGAAATCTTTAGGGCATTGTTGAAACCCAGGAGGACTCTGTGCCTGTACAGCATGCTGCTGTTCCTGTACACAGCAGGACAGGAGGGCTCCTTGGTCACAAGTTCCTCTTTCCTGCCATTTTCACCCTGTGTACAGAAAAATCCACAAAATTGTGAAGCCCAGACACACACACAGAGAAATTTTTGTAAACCAGCTCTATTCCCACTATGAAAATCTTCCTTTGCACATTGTGTAGCAGTAAGTGGACATTTGCAACATCTGGGCTTTTTTCCCCAATATATTCTCTCTCAGAACTTCAATACCAAGAGCAGTCATCATCTTGACAATAAAATATGGAATAATGAGCTATGTCTGGTGAATCCTGATCTCTGTAGCCCGCAGAGAGAGCAACAGAGGTGCTTTCTCACTGCACCAATCTCTAAGTTATGCTGAACATCCCATACATATTAAATATGATTGAAATTTCAAGGAAAACTTTGCTCTTTTAGAATTTTAAGTAGAAAAACCTGATAATAATTACTAAAATTTATCTCCCCTTATTGTCTGTGTGGCAGCCACCCTTAGCTGTAAGTGCAGCCAGCATGTCCTGGACATCTGTGCCTCAGTACATATTTGCAAGCTCTACTCTGTATGATGCATGGCAACCCACATATATCATTGCGCTGACCTTTGGGGTTTTTTCCCTTTCCTCTGCTACTGTGTAGACTGAACCAGCAAAATTGAAGTAGTAAGGATAAGGGTGCTCCCTACAAAAAGATTTAAAATTTTAATATTAAGAACGACCTGCATAAGGCAGATCTAAATAGATAATGAACAAGAACAAAAGGTTAAAAAACCTAAAATATTTGAAAGTCGCCTTTAAGGAAACCCTTAACAGCTACAGCTCCTCTGTGACAGCATATATAAATGAACAAGCAAAGCTCAAGGACACTGCTCACTGATACTTATCTTTACACACCAAAATGAATGCTAAAAGGTTACATTAAAACATGCATATAAATATTTATCCAGAAAGCAAGATAAAGTACAAAAATATAGTGAGCTTCATATCTCACAGAAAATTGCTTAAAAATAGTTTTTCATTGGTTAGCTTGATAACTGGGTTTGCATGTCTTCGGTGGCATCTGTGACACAGAGGTTAACAAAACCAAAAACATTAGTCAGTACCTTCCTTTTCTATCTCAAAGCAGCCTGATGTCTTACTATCCTACACAGTAACCATGTATTTTTCAGATACTAAAGCTTCACTACAGAAAAACTCACTGGAAATCCAACATAAGAAATATTTTAGTTTTTTTACATTAGCCACTTTCCCTAGACCTGCTCTGTATGTGCTCCTAAAAAATTCAAAGCAATTAAGATGGAATTTTTCCTCTTTATTTCTTTAACAGCTATTATTTTGTAGTGTGTATGTTGCAACCCTATGTTTATACTTTTTCCCTTTATTATCACAGTACAACATGATTGATAAGTTTTTTAGCAGATTCTACAGGACACAGTAATGTAGAACATTTTCATTTCAATCTGCAAAAATACCCTGTAGTTCTTTCTGAACTTTATAACTGAGATGAGAAATACTTACCACTAGCCATTTCAAAGGATAAGTGGACAAATTTTCTGAGGTCACGTCCTCAAGGCATGGAATTTCTAAAGTCTCGTTTAACCACACTTTCTTCAGGTAGTGCCTCTCCTCTTTTATCATTGGAACAACAACAACAACAACAACAACAACAACAAAAAAACCCAAGCAGGAAAATCAGAAACATGATTTGAAAACCATTGCTGACTAGTCTTCTGTTCAAGGAACAGGCACTTTTCTGTTTAGAAGGGAACTGTAATTTTCAACCATTACCCATAGACACATTTTTTGAGTGAAAGCCCTGCATCTGATTCTAGTTGCAGTTTCATGACTCAATTCACAGCATTACCTGAATTTTTTGGCAATTCTTTAAAAAGCTTTTCTTCACTGCAGGATCACGATATCTCCTTTCGGGGCTGAGAATAATTTGAAGCTTCAATTTTTATCTTACAGTTGTTTTTTTTTCTGAGGCAATAAACCTTCATATCAGTTTTGTGCACCTCTATTTCCTTTTCTCTGGAGATATCTGCAGACCTTCTTTTCACTAAGCAAGCTATTCAGCATGTCAGTCAGGTTAAGATTAACCCTCCTTTTCAGTGTAAGTGTTCCTTTTGTTATTCTTCAACCTGCCCACTACCACAAAACTTTTCACTCTTTCCTTTCTCATCCATTTCAAAATCCATTTCACCATCTCCTACCCTACCCATTCTCAATCCAGGTTTCCATCCAGCTGTGGAGGCTGGGCAGAGTGATGCAGTGAACAGGGCGCTGCTGTGGTCCGGATGTTGGGTCTGTGAGTGTGCATGTCTGCATTTAAGCAGGAAGAGCAGTGGTGATGGGTGGGAGGTGCTGTGAGTGCCATGATCAGCACTGACCTCTCTGACCCTTGGCCACGGAGCAGGTGGGGGTGTGGTGCATCCTGCCATCCTCCCTGCCCTAAAACCTGCCTTCTCTCTTCCCTGGAGGCAAGGCACCAGCACACACTGCAGTGAAACTCCTCAGCTCTGTCCCCTGGTAGATCTGGCTTGCATGTGGAGATAGAACAGATATGTATTTCATTCATTTCTTATCTTGAGGGGAGTGAGAATATCCAGCTGTCCCAGACTGTCATGGTATTTGTCAGTGGGGACTTTCTGATGACTAACTTCCTTTGCATCTGGCACCCAAGCACGGAGCAATGGTGCCAGCACGCAGCGTATGCCGTGGAGATGTGAAGAAAGGCAGTGCCCAGAGCTGTGCCCGGGAGAGCCAGCAGCAGGAGCAGCTTCCCCCCGCATCCATCTGAGTAAAGAACCTGAGGAGCCAGTTCTCACAGCAGGACACAGAGTGAAGAAGCCCAGGGCTGGACAGTGCAGAGAGGATAATGAAAGAACAAAGCAAGCAAATCTCCAGTTTCTCCAGGAACAAAACTGTACAGAAGATTTTGCTGGGACAAACCACCATGCAAAAGTGCTGTACAGAATACAACAAGTATGGAAATGAGTAGTCACCCCAGGAGTTCAGTCTGGAAACAGCTTCTGTCTACTCTCACAGTCACATGTCCCAGATTCTTGCTTCCCCCTCCCATCTCTGGCTCGCATCTTCATTAACAGCCTGTTGGCTAAAGTCCTCTGTGTCTGTCTGTCTGTCCTATGAAGGCCTGCTGCTCTGTGGGCTTTTGACAAGTTGAGTGCATCTGGATTCACTTCACTTGGAGGTAATGAAAACTGTACTTCATCATAGACTATCACCTTTATCCATCCCACTCATAGGCTGGATTAAGTTTTTTTGCTTTCTTTTGAGTGGGAGTGGTTCATTGCAAATCTGGTTACCTTAAAATACAAACCTGCAAAAGGTAGCAAACTCAATTTTTTAGTTCTCTCTAGCAAGCAGTCATCAGTAGCACAGCTTGCTACATCATGTAGTTACTGAAAAAAGCCGCAATGATGCTGATATGAACAAGAGCTGCCCACACTGTAGACAGCAATAACAGCATTGAACCTGTCCATACCAAGGGCAAGAGAAAAGCAATGCCTGATTGGCAGAGTAACTGTACTAAGGTATGGAGAGAGAAACTTTTCATGAAGAACAGAAGCGTGGGAGGGTTTCACAGGGTTACCAGCACGGTTTGAACCTCACTGCACTCCCCTTGATCCCTCTGCCCTGTGAAGCACAGGAAAATTCCAAAAGTGTAGCCTACTACAACACACCCCATACAGCAGGTAGAGCGGCAGCTTCATCTTTGGCACAATTATCCAGTGTGCACTGTGTCCTCTGTGGGTTGGGCAGAGGTGCCAGCTCTCACTTTGCCTCTGCAAGTTCATCGGGGCAGGAGGGTGCCACAGGGTTGCCCAAGATGTGCCTCCAGGATAACAGCACCAAAATGCTTGGAGCTACTGCCACGCAGGGGCCATCAGTGTTAAACATCCCGGAGTATGAGTCTTGCACAGGACCTCCTCGTGCTACAGGAGCAACATGGTCCAGCGTGGGGACTACCAGTCTGGCCTCATGATGCAGGTAAAAGGGCAGTGGGAGCAGACTAAAATACCCCGAAATTAACCTGCACCCACCCTGCTCCTAACTCTTGAATGTCTGTTGCGTCGACAGCCCTGGGCACAAGCAGAGTGAGGACGTTGGCCTTGCAGCTCCTCTGAACTGAAACGGTGCCAGGTTTGTTGTATTTACTTCAATCCTTCTTGGGTTGTTAACAGAAACCTGGGTCAGAAAGAGGTTTCTAGGGCCATTAAATCCAGTTCCCCATGTGCACAACAACAAGCTCAACACCCCTGCCAAGTTCCATCTTCATAGCAGTTTGGGCTTTTGCCCTCACTGCTGACACTAAATAGCTGTTCCCAAAGTTGCTGCACTGACAATTGCCACTGTTGTTTAATTTGCAGTCAAATCCATTCTCATCTGATTTAAATAATTTGTTCCTTTACCAGGATAATTTAAATATCCTCCCTAGTGTTCACACTCTCCCCCGAGGCTTACTTACCAAGAGCAGTCATGCTGCTTTCCAGCTTCCTTTTGGCTGACAGAAGCAGCCGAATCTCCATTCCTGTGATTCTCCTAAGCAATTCCCCACTTTGCTCCAGTGTGTTTTTGGTGGTGGGGACACACATCCATCCATGGAGCTAACACCTAGCATGCCCTGCAGATGCCAGCCCTCAGCCTCAATCAGACAAGGATGCTTTCTCTTTCTGGTGCCCAGTGCTGCACGCCCACAGCAGTAGCACAACATGGTTTGAAGATCCAACATCCTTAGTCCCACCATATCCTGAGCTGCTCATCCAGTCTCCTCCACAATGTTTCTCCAAAATGAAAATGCAGAAACTGCCTGCCTCACCACCTTTTTTTCACTTTACTTTACTATCTAACTTTGTATTCCACCAAACAAATAAGGTTTCCTAATCAGAAGCTAGACAAAACAGCTAAAGAGTGCCTGGTAAATAGGAAACTGTACAAGCAACATTCAGTGGCACAAATGTAAATCCCAAACAAGTCACCATCACCAACCAAGAAATGTTCATCTATCCTGATATTTTCCCCCACATGGTTAGGAAACAGCAAAATTTCATTTGCAATCACTTACCTGCTGCCTTGACAATAAGTTGAATTTTTGCAGCCTTTGTCCCATATGGGTAAGTAGCAAAAGTGCATTCGTACTGCCCACTAAGGGACATGGTAACATTTTTCAGATGCAGATCCCACCAACTGCAGTCAGAGGTGGTATTTGGATTGGTGGAACACAAGGACTCTCTGTCATCCCCACGGCAGCACCTCCTCGTGCTGAAGGACACCGAAAAGTTGTAAGGAGCCACAGAAAACTTGAAGTAATGGGTGCCATAATCGGGGTGATATACAGCTATTTTGGTAGACAGGCTGCCATTAGTCTTGGACCACTGCGTCTGTATTACCTCGGTGGTGTGTGGTTTTGGGAGCATGCACACCAGGGTCACATCAGCACCTGGCAGAGCATGGACCACTTCTGTCTGGGTAATGACATCTGCAGTCTGGCCTTAAAAACAAACAGGATCATTTTCAGTGCAAGTGTTTAAACAAAGCTTTACCTAAGACATCTTTGTCATGACCTGGTGCCCTAGCCACAGACAACTATGAAGACCTTACAACTGTAACCACAGGCTTCCCAGCAAGGAGCTTTACAGCAAATCTCTACCAGTACAGACTTCAGAGAGACAACTGGGAGAGCAAATGCATGTGTGTCTGGAAGAGGCCAGGAAGGTCCTGTCATGCTTGTGGGAGAGAAATGAGAGCTCTGAGGGCCTCTGCGCAAATGAAAATCTTTCAGGTAAAATAAATAAAACAGAAGCTGGGCCCAGTTATTCCCCAGTTCTTCTTGCAAGAACAAATGAGATATCCCCGCTGGCCAATTCCCTGCACTGTCCCCCTGCCCATTGCCTTTGTGGCTTTGGCAGAGAAAGCCATTCTCCATGTTATTAAACATCTCCTGCATGTCCTAAAGGAGTGTCTGTCACAGTGTCAGAGTGAGCTGCTCTGGTGTGTGTGGTTTCTTCCTCAATTAATTTCATAAAGCAGGTGGCAGTCCTTAGTGTGCCATATAAAGGAGTAATGGATCGATGAAATGAAGGGGCTTTCAGCAGGAGCCTGTACTACTTGGTTTAGCTGCTGTTGTAGTAAAATTGATTTATAGCCCTTTCTCCCTCCTATGAGTAAGAGTCTTGCAGTCCCTAAACCCCTGAATGCAGGGCACTGACAAACTCAAGGAGATGAAGAATTTATGGAGGGGGTTGTTGCAGTGAGACAAGTAATCAATCACTCCCATCGAGCCATACACAAAAAGTCCCTTTTCCAAAAGGACATGCGAGTCCACAGAATAAAATGAGTTGTGAAGTTGTCCTTAGGTACAGACTTGTTGCCCCCCATTTACATTGCATTTTATCCTCCCTGTGCATCATAACATCACTGTATATTTTCTTTGGGAATTTGCCCTGCAGTCCTGCCAGCTGCAAGTGCCCACCACTCACCTTTTTTACTTGAAAAAGCCAGGTACCAATCCTTTGCTTTGCTGTGTGGTACAGGGCTCTGGGGCACCTGAGCCAGGGTCAGACAACCTCAGTTGTGCTGCAGTGTGCCCCACACTCTGCCAGCTCAGCCAGGAAGGAGCCAGGCAGGGACTCTGTTCACCCTCAGCTCTGGCTTGACAGGGAAAAGGCACAAGGGCAGAGTGATACATCCCCACAGAGCTGGCTCCGATTTGGTACCTGTCCACTGAAGGGTGACATGGACACTTGGAGACTAGATGTGTGGAGAACAAAGCTACTGAATGGCCATGGCCAACATTAATCTCTGCTGTTTCATTGCTGCATGTGTTCTGCTCGTCTTTTATTCTAAGAGATGTGGTGATGTAAGAGGGTAAATAAAAATAAGCCTGAATGACAAGTCTCACAGCCTTGTGCTGAGGTAAAAATTACTAAAACTATTTTTGTTAGTCCAAGGAGCTTATTATAGGAAATGCTCTCTGATTTCACCACAAGTTTTGCATCAGTAAAAGTTAAGGAAAAAGCAATTAGTAATCTTGCAATCAGACTATCAGGCAAAAGGCACACAACATTTTTTTGCTCATATTCATGCTGATGTTGCCTTAGGTCTAAGATTCATATAAAGAATGCCTATGAAGAATCACTTGAGTAATTTCTATTAAGTTGCCAAAGTTATATTTGTAGAAGCAACATCCTAATTTGCATTTGTTTCTTAGTAGCCTAGCACATTAGATTATTTTAACTGAAAACTTCTTGTGCAAAAGTGTTCTTAACTTTTTGCTAACATCCCAATATAAGTAATCTCATTTTATGTCAACTTTATTTTTCAAAATCAGTGTCCATTAGTGCATACTTGTGCTCCAATTGAAATTTCTTAGAGTAACTTCCAGACCTTTAGGTGTCTGATCTCCACAAAGGGCATAAAGGCCTCCACTTTCACCTTTGAGTGACTTCAGTGAGGATTTCATCCTCGGGGGAAAAAAACCCCAATTCCTATTTTTCTCTAATTACTATTGCTTTCTTATGTGTGCATGTTTTGAGGCTTCTATTCCTTTCTTTGCATTTGACATTTTCTATTTTCTATGAATACACGTATAAATTATTTTTCCTTTATTTTTAGGACCAGTTTGCCTCAGTTATATGGAAAAAAAGAGCAGCCTATGCCAGATTTTGAGATGCATCTTACCATGCTAGTCAAATACATGCAGTTTTTCCCTTCTTAGTGGAAAATTTTGTATCCTACAAAATTGTTCTTCCTAGCTGGTAATAAATATTCCTGCATTTATCATGGTCAGAATTTTGAAGGGGTGGGGGTTTGTGAACATCATACTTTTTCTTGGTTTTCCTCAGATTGCTTTTGGTTTAAACTCTCTCCGACAAAGACGCAGCCCTCCTTAGCCAACTTTTCTGAGTGTTTTACTTGAATGACAAACTTGTCTCTCAAGCCTTTAACACAGCACATGGGACTAGGTGGAGAAGAGGAAGGGAAGAATCTGTTTAAGGGGTTGCAGCTGTACAATTTACCCTTGACTTGAAGTGTTTCAATTCTTCCTCTCTCTGCATACACAGGTATGTAACACAGAGACAGAAAGGTATTTTTAATTTTTCCATTGAAAGCAGTTTTCCTTTTGGCCCATTTGAGAGGAGCACACCGTGCCCTAACTTCAAATGAGCTCATCCCTGTGATTATTCTGACAGGTTAGGCACATTGAATTAAGCAATCTGCTAGTCAGCATAAGCCATTTACTCCTTACTAGCTGCACATTATTGTTATTTGAAAGTTGTCAGGAAATAGAAAATCATTGCCAGTAGCTACAACTCTCCCTTGTGAGACCCACTAATGCCAAACTGCCCCTCACCACCCTCCATCATAAACTGAGTCAAGGTGTCCTCCTGGAGCTCTTACCTGTGACACTGGGCACTGAGAGCAAACAAAACAGAGAGAAGAGCCACCTTGCTTTCATCTTCACTTGATGAAGTTCTGGTGAATAAGTATCTCTGTTGGTGCTCCCTCAGAAAAGGAAGTTGAAGTGGCCTGCCCCGTGCAGGCAGGCAGATGTGCAGCAGAGTCGCTTAGCATGACTTCAAAGAAATGCTTCATTAAACTGAAAGCCTCAGTTTCCTGCTGGAGTGATAAAATAAGTACAGCTTGTGAAACCTTTAAGATGAAAACATTACTTACATTTTAAGTCCACGTTGAAAACCAATTTTTTTTCCTTTGCCTTTTCAGGTTAATTTAGAAGAAGCAGTTTACTGGTTTACACACTCCCAAAAACATGCCAGGTACCTAAGTTTGACTATGTAATTTTTGGGGATATGGTTTGGGAGTGATTATGGTGGTGCCACATTAGCTGTGGGACTTGCTCTCAAAGGTCTCTTCCAACCTTGATTATTCTGTATTTTCTGGGTACTATATGGTAGACTGCACACACAAAAAAAAGCTGACTTTCTTTCTTCCTTCATTTCCTTCATGTATTAGTTCAAAGTATCTCACATATACTATTTCTAGACCCTCTACACTCAGAATCTTTAAAAAACACAGCAAAATATCAAAAAACAATCTCCAGAAATTAAAACAGATGAGATGAGAGTTTCTTCATTCACTTCTTTTTCCTCCTTTTCTTCCTAAGAAGGAGAACATGAATTATTTTCTGCAGTTTGATGAATTACAGCATCACATGTGACAATGTCCCTTGGTGTAGTTAATCCCTGTACTGTCCTTCAGCTGTCAGTTTTGGTTATGGCAGCACCCTCAGGTGGAGGAGCATGGTTCCTGGCAGTCCTGTCACCTGTCTCTATTGCAGGTCACCTGTATATCCTTCTGAGCTGTCCTGGAAGCACACTGCATTTCCGTGAGCTAGGCACACACCTGCCAGCAAAGCATCTCATTGCAGGCAAGTCATGCAAATTGGCAGCTTTTCAGAAAGAAACAGGTTTGAGTTCTTGCTTATCACGCTTCTTTCCCCCAAGCCAAAAAGAGCAGGGCAGGACACCTCACATGCACAGCGTGGATATGTTATTTGCTGGCTCTTCATGATGTGGATGTTTGGCAGTATGGATGGGCAAGAGGCTTGTTGCCCCTGATAGCTCCATCCTCGGGGGCCCAAGGACAACCCACCATGTGGACTTTGGGACAGAGCCTATTACAGCCCATTCCTCAGGGAAGAGAAGGCAAGTGTCACAGTCCCTTAAACAGGCACCTCTCTCTGCCAGCAGTGCCCTCCCTCAGGAGGGAGTCCTTGACTGATCCGAGTCCTGACATGTCTTTTCCTGACTTCCAAATTTTGCTAACCATGGAGCTCCCCACACCTCTAGCATGCAAGGTACAAAGTAAAAGGTGAAAAAGAAAGACTCTCTGGTCATTTTCCTATTTTGCAACCTGCCAGGTGTAAACAACATCTATACCACTTCCCTAATTTATGCATATGCAACCTTTTGGTGTCACACTTAAACAGGCTCCAGCGGGAGCTAATAGTGCTGGCCAGGCTATGTCAGGGCTCCACATGTCTTGGAGAATAAACGCTGTTGCACAGTTCTTTCTTTGTTTCCATTGCTCTTCTACCTGAGGAAATGCACTAAGAGCACTTGCAGGAAATGCACTGGATGCCAAGGTTACTGCTAAAGGAATTGTCCCTGGGGATGAAATCTCTGTTTGTCATTCAGAAACCTGACAGAGATCTGTCTCAGAGGATCAAGAAGTCCTGAAGCTGAGGATAAACAGAATATTGAAGCCATTGTAACTGACAAGCACAGAAGGGAGCAAAAATACTAAAGAGATATGTTCTGGTTTCCAGTTCAGACCAAAGACCACAAAGAACCCAGAGATTACCTGCAGATACTAGAGTCCAAGAAAATCTGACTTCAATCTAAAATTTGGATTTTCATTTATGATTGCAGTTACCTTAGCTTCTCCTGCTGATCAGGTCATGTAAGGTTTGTACCATGAGAGAATGTATTTTGTCTTAAATGATCTTTTTTATTGATCTGAAACACGCATCACAAATTGACAAGACAGCCCAAGTGCTGTGTGGCACATTCAAGAGACACAGAAATCCCTGAGCAGCTTGTTTGAGTTACTAGATCACTGTATCTTGCCATTAGAATTTGTTTCCCCCCCTAAAATAACATCCTAAAAACATACTGCTGCTATGTTTCATTGTGTTGGCTGAATGCAGCCACCCAGCTCTGTTGCTGTGCTTGGTGATTAAAGACAGACAAGAAAGAAACCTCCCAGCACGATGGAGTTTTGTTCAGTTCAGAGCTGTGTTTTGCCGCAATTCCTGCCTTAAGCCCAGGTCTTGAAATAGGCACTCACCCTGCTGCCAACATTCATGTGCGTGAGTAGCACAGTCCTGCCTCTGCAAATGACATCAAAACCCATTCTGAGACACACCACTTATCTCAGCCTACTGGCAGGGAGACATCTCTTCCCTGGAGCCAGACTTGAGGTCCTGCTCACAGCAATACAAATTATTACGAGAGTTTCTTCTCCCACTATCCCTTTCCTGGAAAATTACTTACAGGCAGCTTTGCAAATGCCGTGGTTGGATGTAACACATCAGGTTACGGATGGCGAGGACGAGAGGAGGTACTGAAACATGTCCAGGGACAGTGGACCTCACTGGTAGCTGGAGAGAGGATACATCTGTATTTGGCTTTTCCTTGATGGAGAAGCTACAGGAACGATTGCCTAGAGCTGGGATGTGCAGGCTTTTCCTGCCATTCCAGAGACACCCAGAAATCGCTGCAAGGCTGGGAGGTTTCAGAGGAAAAGAAGCTGTGCCCAAGCAAGTGACACACCTTGTCAGTGGATGTGTGAATCACAGTGTTTTCTTTTAGGCTGGACAAGCATTTGACCTGGTTGATAGTCCCCAGTGTCCCAGGGGGTGTCAGGAACAGATGGACTCTGAATATCCTCCAGGATGGGTTCCTGACGGTGCACTGCAGCGAGGGGCTATGCCCACTGCACAGGCACATCTCATGCAGCATTAATTTTTTTTCCACTCTGGTGGGGACGGCAGAGGGGGATCCTTTAATTATTTTCTGCAGATCTGTTCACCACTGGAGGAGGTATTTTAAACACTACAAATGACTCTTTCCATGGCAATCACCCTATTATGTGTCATGCTCACAAAACCCTCCACTGCAATACATTTCTTCTGCCTCAATTACAGTAAGCTGTACCTAAGGAGGAAGCACAGCTACAGTCAGTCCCACAGAAAAAGAAATCTTCAACTCCAGAGACAAATTCAATTATTCACAAAGAGATCCTTTTTAGAAATGCTAGTGCACGAGCCGTTCCTGCCAGAGGCGAGGATGATTACCCTTGCAGACTGGTGTCCTCTAAACATTGCTTAAAGAAAGCACTAGTCCCTGGTGGAAAAGAAAGGGAGACTTTGAAGTAGGAATTTCATTAAAGAGTAAACTAACCTTTCAGGTTTGCTTGGCACTTGGCACAGAAACTCCCACTTCATCACTGTGTTTTGGTTTTGAACTTCTTTGAAACCTGCACTAATGGCTTCACAGCCGGTGGGCACCTTTGACCACAGCACCTCATGGGGGGTTGGATGTGTGGGTGGCACAGGATGAGGGGCAGCTTTGCAGGGGACAGGGCACTGAATTGGCAGTGGGACACCCACTGGGCTTTTTCAGTGATCCCCTGCTTCCTCTGTCTCTCCTTCCCACACGTAGTTCTGGTGCCTCTCTCTTGCTCACAGCATTGCCTCTTCTGCATAGAAGGTAAGAGGGGGATAAGAGGGAAGAGGGTTTCTTCCTCTGCTTCCTCCTCGTACTCCTCCTCCCTCATGGCTGCATGTGCACACCTGTACCCTATGTATGACACAGTCCAGCCCCATTTTGAGCCAGGGTCTGGAGGCAGCATGGCAAGGCACACACATTTCCCTCTCACCAGCAATTTCTCCATCTGAAAGGTGTTTAATGCTCTGAGCCAATTTTTGTTCCCTATTCACTGACAGCTCAGAGTATGGGAGAAAACCAAGGACATGGGTGCCTCCCTGCTTCAACTTTTTAATTACTTTTTCTAATTAGAAGGCCTAACTTACACGTCATGTTTCAGAGAAAGAGAGCATATGGTGATAAATGGAGGATAATGAGCTCCCTCACCTTCTCTGCCATTCCAGCCACAGGTCCCTGTGGTCCTCTGCTCCCATTTAATGCCGTTTCTGACCAATGATGTTTCATTGGGGTAAGCTGTTGAGCATTTCCTTGTGCAAAGTGCAAGTTACTGAAAAAGCAGAGTACGAAAAGTGCAACCAATGAGCAAAACGAAACAAATAGCAGGCACATTGACGCAACAGTGAAATACTAATGAAACACCACCGTGTGAAAGCCAGCCAGACATTTCCATCAAAATTAAAGACTCTACACAGACATAGGCACACATGAGACCAGCCCTGCTTTCTTTGGTCACTTTCTCTTTTCTAGATACAGCACAAGCTGTGCTTCCCCACCGTTTTCAACATCGGCTAAAGGCTTTTCACTTGTACATCTCATCTCTCCAGTTTTGTAAGAAGATGTTTCAAAGTAGATTAAGAACTGTGAAACAAAATGTAATGGCACCCATAGCTTTGAATAAAGCATTTGTTTGGAAAGGATAACCCACTGCGAGTGCTGGGAAACACCTGCTCATGTGAGACTACAAGGTTGAGATTCCACTGAAGCCTTCCAGAAGGGCCATGTCCTCCCCCGGTCACTTTGGCAGCAGCTTCAGAGACCTGGAGCAGCTTTTGTGAATCACTCCAGCAAAAGAAGTCTGCTCGTGAAAGAACTTTTCTCAGACACAGCTTGTGGGACTTTGTCTTGAGTGGTGCATGACAGAGGGAGTTAACAAGACAAGAACAGACCGCTTGGTCAGAACCAAAAAGCTTAAGCTCACTTCTGAAATGATATAAACCTAGATGGGTTGTACAGCTCATTTTTCCATGCAGACTATCTCCAATGGATTGTGTTCCCCAACTAATTTAAATTCATCCATACTATTGTATGCAAATACCTTCTTGAAGGCACACAGACACCTGGCCAGGGCACAACATGGCAAACTGGTTAGAATTCACCACTGAAGAAACACATCAAATAGAAAAGAATAAAGGTGTGAAAGTTAACTTCAGATACAGTAGCAGTGACGATTTGAGCGTAGCACAGTTGTCTTTATTAAAAAACCAAAGAATAAAATAATTTACAACAACAAAAGGCCAAGTTTACAGTGACACTGAGAACCATAACTTGGCTTTTTCTTTTTGACAAAATATTTTGAAAGCATCGTATGTTAATGAATTCATTTGCATACAATACCTTTGTAGCCTATAAATACCTTCCGCACTATCAGCATGTCAGAAGCAACCATAGGAAAGTGAGATACTACTTCCATCACATCCATCATCAATTAAATTGTCCACTAAACTGTAATTCCCTGCCTCTTTAGAAAAGGTGGTGAAGTACAAATGAGAAAAGGAAAACAGAGGTTGTTGCTCATGTTGAGCCTGACTTTGCAGAGAAGAAAGTGTATCTCAGTGGAGCTGTGTTTGGACCGTTGAGGTGCTTTAGCCTGAAGCCTTGCAGAGCAGGATGCCTCACCCAGGTCCTGGAAAGAGGGGGGTCATCTCCAGAAGGCAGCACAGAGCTGAGTGCTCCTTACATGAGCACAGCATGGGATGAATGCATTCCTAAATCTGGGTATCTCAATAGAGTTAGCCTGCAGTCAGGTGGGATAAACACAGCACAGCAGCAGCTAGAAGGTAAAATGGAGAGTAGAAAACTTCTTGGATATTTCTGCATAATGTTATTTTCCACACCATAAGCTGAATAACATGTAGCTACAGCAGATGTGAATCCTTTTGGTTCACTCTGTGCTCAAAGTCATAACACGAACCTGCCCGAAGGAGCCTGCAAGAGTTTTTAGTATGGCAAAGGGCACTGAACACAGAGTCCTTCCAGAGCGCTCCTGACCAAGTAGCTGAAGAAAAGGATGGAGAATGAAGGCAGGTTTCAACAGAAAACCCCTCTTTCAATATTCAATATGACTTCATGAAGTTTCAACCACCACTAAAATTAAGAAAGACTTCCACTTTTAGGTTGATTTGTAAGGGTCACTCTCCATATAAAATACATCTTCAGTTTCTAGCTGAATCTGTCACCTCCCAAAACAGTACTAGCCAGGGCCTGCACTGCTGCTGCTTCTTTCAGTGAAGCTTCATATCTCAACTAATGGGGATTTAAAAGAGTCACTGTTCACACATCTTTTTGCATAAAATGGAGAAAGGACAACCAAGTAATGAAAATCATCCATGAGTGCCACCTGGAGTTTTGATTGTGAACAAAGAGTAGGTTAGTAGTCATCTCCTCTAGCCCTCCTCCCAGTCTGACCCCTTGTCTTTAATACTATTTCCATCCCAGTCACTCAGGTGTACCCTAACCATTCCCGGGAGCCTGCTTGTGGCCCACTGACACACAAGCACCACTCGACTGAACACCGCTCTTCCTCTGCCTGAAATGAGGTTATGCTTTAATTTCTCCACAGCTGATTAAGCTTAGCAATGCTGCTAATGGCAATGAAATAATTTGAGACCTCTAGCAGAGCAGTTAACTTCTATTTTGCATGATTGCCTCCATTTTCAATGAATATGTAGTGGCTTGGTGGGTTTAACTGCCCGAGTTGATGGGTGGCTCCTGGGTGCTTCCAGACTGTGTCCCAAAAAAGCACCACTCTGTAGACAAGGGAAGCCACTCATGTTACCCAAGTCTTCTTCCCCAAAAGGTTGAAGTCACCTTCTGCCCCCTGGAAAATCAATGATTTCAGTAAATGAATTTCAGTCTGTTACTGTAATTGGATTAAAGAAAAAGAAAGCATCTTGGAAGACTTATGAAAGCCAATAAGCTGGAGAATTGCACTGTGACTGAGCACAAATCAAATAGTGTATTTGACATTTTAATTGCAAATAAGAAAAAAAAAATCTCTCATTACAGAACTGAACAAAGTTGACTTGTGTGAATCAGACTCTCCAGAGAACCCTTTCCTCGCTTGTCCCCTGCTCAGCTGCCTGGCAGCTGCAGCATCAAACATCATGCAAACTATGGCAGCTGTGGCCATTGCTGGTCATCCTTTCTCCCCATAAAATTGCACTGACTCACATTTCTCTAACAGATGATAATGTGCAGCAAAGAGCTTGTGAAGGAGGAATAAAAAAAGCCCACCACAGAAGTGCTTGAAAAACACAAGTTTAGAAGCCATGGATCTGTTTGCAGAAGGGTGGATCAAAATCACTTCAGGCTCATTTCAATGATTTACCTGAATACACCAGAGACACATTTAGCTTGCAGCGCTTCTGCCATGTCTTGGCTGTGGTCTTTCAAGATGCAAGAGCAAGTACTGAGCCTGGAGATCAGTACAGCTGACCAGCTGCTCTGAGTACAGGTACAATTTTAGAAGTCTGATTTAATATCTGGCTCAACCAGAAATGCTCGTGGCTAAATTTGAAATAAAACTAATCTATCCTTATTAGATTGGGGCTGTAATCTCATAACACCCTCAGATATTGGACTTCCCTGACAGGCTTCCTGCTTTGCAATGGCTCTCATTCCCAAGAAGCTGAAGAGAATGAAGTGAATAATGAGAGAAATGTAAGTTCAAAGAAAATTCATATATGGTTCAGTGGCTTGTACAATAGAAGCTTTTAACAACACATATATGAAACAAAAAGGGAAAGAAGCAGTCTACTAATGTGGTCCATTCGCCCAGAAGGTAAGTTTTATTATACCAGTGTGGATGCTGCCCAGATCTGAAAACTCTGGATGCAACAAGTGTATTCTGTGGGATCCTAGGGAGGATTGCTTACTTTTCCTGAACAGAAAAAGTACATGCTCTGCTTTATGGGACTGGTACACTGGTTGCCCACAGGAAAGAACTAAGATTTTTTTTTTTCAGGGAAGTTGTATCAGCTGTTCCAAAAAGGACAAAATATTGAACAGAGCAAGTATATTAGCTATCTTATTATTAGAATTATTACCTCTAAAAAATATTGACCAAAAATAGCTTAGGTGCAGTTAGTCTGACTTTGGCACAACACAAAGAATTAGATCTCTTGACAAGCTCCCCAGCGTGTTTTCCAGCAATTTCTTCTTTTCCTTTCCATTTTCAGGTGCAGTTTTCAGGAGTATTTCTCTATGGCTGACCTTTTCTTCCCTCACCAGAATCATGTTTGCCAGCCCCTGACCTGCTCTGTGCAGAATAGCTCCAGCAGCCAGGCAGTTTCTGGACAGGAGGTTCCCAGACCTGGGAGTTACCTCTGCAAGACCTCACCCACCACCCCCCAACAGGCAGGCATGACCTTCTGTTTTGTTTTATTTAACCCCCCACACCAATTCTCAAAAAAAAAATCCACCATCCATTGTCTGTACAAAACAACACAAGTTCCTTGCCAACAGCAACAGCTTTTCCATAGGACCTGAAGTGCACCTAAAAGCTTGACATTTACTGCTTCGTATTTTCTAGGAAGCAGGATTTAGCAACCCACATTTAAACACCACAGAGAAGCCTGTAGTTTTTTCCTGGTTCCCCATGCTGTGTACTTTCTCTTTGGGAAACTGCCAAAGTCTGTCTCAGGAGGTTGTTATTTTGCTCCAAGAGACCAAAATCAATCAATCAATCTGTGACTTGGCAGAGTCAGAAGAGAAGATTAGGACTCTCAAGGCAGATTATAAACACAATCCCCTCAATTAACTTCTCTGGGATGGGCTAGAGGCAGTTAGATCCTCATTAAGTTGATTATTAACATGGATGGTCAGTGTGCATATTTTTTATGACAAATTGTATTAATTTCAAGCCCAAAGCAGTAAACCCAGAGAGAGGCTAAGAAGCAGGGCCACTGCCCTGCCTGCCAGGCCACTGGGAACTAGCTTCATGGAGCACCTTTGGCCCCTGCTATGTGCAAACAGCCACCTGCTCTGGCCAGCAATGCCAGGGCTTTTCCAGCCTCCTTGGTGTCTGTTCGGGTCCCTTCCCCCTGCCATGGAGCCCTGGGAGAGGGGCCGTGAGGGGGAGGCACGGGGTTTCCCTGCCCCTGATCAGCCTCGTTCCCCGTTGGTTGTTTTGTGTTCCCTGCGCGGGCAGAAGGACCCTCGGGTCCAGTGATCGAGCAGTTCCTCGGCAGAGCTCCGGCCATGCGGCTGAGAAATAAACATCTCTGAAACATCTACCAAGAATCGGTCCATAGATATTTCTTTTCCACGGGCCTTGTTGTCTGATACACGTGTTGCAGTTTCCCCACTGTAACAGGTGTCCAGGCATTTGGGACTCCGTGCCCTGCCTGTCTTTCCTGAGTACATTAAATGGAGAGACTTCTGAATTATGCAGCTGATGTTGGAGGGGCTTTTTAAAGCTGCTACTTTGCATGCCAAGGCTGGTGCTCCTGCT
This sequence comes from Corvus hawaiiensis, assembly GCF_020740725.1. Classification (NCBI taxonomy): domain Eukaryota; kingdom Metazoa; phylum Chordata; class Aves; order Passeriformes; family Corvidae; genus Corvus; species Corvus hawaiiensis. The sequence goes on from NC_063214.1 coordinate 20,636,926, forward strand.
CTGCTGTGGGGAAAAGGGCTGGGTAGGGCACCTCTGGCATCTCCTTTCGCAGCCTCCCGCGACTCTCCAGTGAGAAAACTCAACCGGCATCCATGATCCCCACCCTTTGCACAGAGAATCAGTCAAAGGAAACATTTTGTGCCTGTATAGTTTAATCCATAACTACATAGCTCTCAAGGAATTTTAAGCGCCCAGTTTTCTGGACCTGAATAAGCTTGCCAGAACACAGGATTTTTTTTCTACTGGAAAGCAGGAACAAAACTTGCCCTGAAATTGCTCTGACAACGTAGTCCTGATGCACTTTTGCTGCCATTATGATCATCATTCATTATGATCATCCTTCTCAAAATGCCCTTCCATAATAGCCTGTTGCATTTTTAACAGTAGAACTTCACCTGCCTTATTCCAGACTTTTTCAGGATTTAGCCTTAAAATTATGTCAGCTACAGTTAATCTTACTACAGAAACTTGTCAAGAGGATGGAAGATACATATGGAAGTCACACTTGTTGGGTCTCAGACTCTGCACGTAAAGGCCAGTTTCCCCTGCTGACTCGTGCCATGCCTAAGAGGTGGCTTCCTCATTTGAGTTATGTGATCAGGCTCTCTATGTGAAAAATTAAGGCATTCATGCCTCTGTGAAAAGGGCTCAGAAAACTGACCTTAACATTGGGTGTAGATTGGATTTCCCTTCAAGAGTTCAAAGGAAAGAAGCTGAACTGTGACCCAGAAAGACTGGAATTAGTTTAAAAATATCCTGTTCTATGACACAGCACTATATCCATGCTCCTTGCTCAGCAATAATTCATTAAAATTCCTTACTGCCTGAACAACATTTAAGGGCAGCTAAATGAGCAGCAACACTGACAGGCAGTACCCTGCACTGTCCTGTTGGGCAATTAAAACTGTGCCAGGCAAGTGTCTGATTTAACCTTTTTGTCAGGCTCCTGTAGCCTGTTGAAACCATACGAGATCCTGGCAGTACTGCTGACCTCCAGAAAAAGAGCCCCAATTGTTCCCCTGTGAAAGGCTGGCAGATGGACCTTCTCCAGTGGCTGAGGTACTTGGCACAGCCTGAAGAGTGACTGGAAGCAACCCAGTGAGGGGAAGGAAGGGCTGGCAAGCAGCTGAAGACACCTGGATGCTCTCAGCAGGGAAGATGACATGTCAGCACGACCCACCAGTGACATATGTGACTGGCTAGGAGCAGTGACAGCTTGAGGCCAAACCTGATTCTTGCATTCATCCATCTGGATAAATATTTGCTGCTGTTAAATGTGCTCACCAGTGGGAATACATGATTAAAACATTTCTAATTTGCAGCGCCTTCAAATGCATTCAACTCAGGCCCCCTTCTCCAGGGGATAAATGGCATTTATAAATCCTCAATATTTTTCTAACTTCTGGTATTATTGCAGGTGAAAAATCAGAATATTTGCACTTTAGCAGCCTGTTAGGTGAATGTTGCCATTTGATGAAGATTCAGATACATATCTGCAACCCCAGGCCAAGCTCATCTTCTAGTGAATATGTACAAATTGGTATGGGTTGACAATGGAAAAAGGCAATAAGCAGTTTTTATAGAATCACAGACTGGTTTGGGTTGAAAGAGACCTTCAAAGATAGTCTAGTCGAACCCCTTGCCATGGGCAGGGACATTTTTTACTAGACCAGGTTGTACAAAGTCCCACCCAACCAGACCAACTACTTCCCAGGAATGGGGCATTCTGCTACTCTTCAACCTGTCCTGCTAGGAAAAAAATACTGAAAAAAAAGTCCTTTATTCTAATTTACCTACTTTTTTTTTAATGGTAATCTATGTTAATGATCATTTTGGTTGCTGGCCTTTCGTTAGCACCTTTTTGTTCTGCTCAACACCCCGGCATGATAGGATTCAGCGCAGGACGTGTATGACCGGGGTTCTTACCTTATACTGGTGACTGCTCCCTGTGGTAATGTTTTCTTTCTTACACCTTCTTCTGCTCTTTATACACGGTAAGGCAGCACCAGCCAGACCAGAAAAGCAGGAAGTATAATTGCTGGAGCTGTGCAACTGAAATGATGGAGTTTCCTAAGTCTACAACTGAGATAAGAAGCTGCCTAATAAACAAACAAACAGGATGTCTGTAGTCTGTCAGAGAAGTAATCAAAGCCTGGATAAGACACTTGGCGTACCTTAAGACAAGGCTGTGTAGACTTGGAGAAGTCCAACTACAGCATCTCAACTTACATGGAATAAATTGAAGACAGAGCTGATGGTGAACAGACCTGGAATGAAATCTGAGCACTTGGCAGAAGTCAGTGATTGACAAGGAAACACAGAGTTCTCTGTAAGAAAAGATTCCCTGTAAATAACTTACTCAATTTCTATAAAAGGAAGGCCCAGCTCCAGCCTTTAGACAGGCATTTCTACAGTGTTGGACCCCACCACGTGCAGTGTTGTGTTTGCTGCTTTTCAGCCATTGAATCTGGGGATGACAAATACAATACTGAATCAGACCTGAGCTAAAAGACAGCTGACTAATTTAGGAATCCTGGCTGGGGAACTGGAGGGGGCAGAAGGGGCAAGGACAGCCTGCTGAGCACTCGTTATGACCAGCCTGTGATTTCACGCAGGCAGCTTGGCAGAGCTCACCAAATCACCACCGTGCTGGTGGTGACTGGGGGAAGGCAGCTCCTGGGGAAAAAGCAGCAGCCGTGGCTGCATAGCAGTGCTTGCACAGTCCAGCACAACTCCCTGACAAGCAAGGTTTGAAGCATGTATAATTAGAGACACTGCACGGTCATAATGCTTTTATCCGCTTTAATTTCTGTTGGTGATTTAAAAAAAAAATTGTAGACAGGCTACCCAATTTTTTTTCTTAGTATAGAAAATAATCTGGGAAAATGAAATTAAAAATAAAAAATAATTTCCAGGTATATACCTTTTATCACAAGAGCTCTGGTGGTACAGGAAAAGGGTACAGATCTTGAGTTTCTCTGGCTGAAGCCAAGGTACCTCCTCCCCACTCCCCATGGGCTGTCACGTACGTGTCTGAGGCACCAGATGCATCCAACTCCTTTATGCCCCAGGTGAAGATGGGGGGAAACAATGTGACACAGTCACTGTGCCCTGTAAAGGGACGTGACCAGACACCACCCCAGACCTCAACATCCCCACAGGTGCTCCCCAGCTTTATCAGGCTTATGACTTCTCCCCCCTCCACTGAAGGTACGGGTATCTGCTGCCTGTAACATTATGTTACCATGCTCAGCCCTTGAGCTACTCAGAGAAATAGACTCTTTGCAGGTCCCCTGCGGCCAGACTCAGCTGAATGCCACGGCTCTGCCTGCTCCCCAGCCAAGGCAGCCATCCTACAGGTATCTCTCCCAGCCCTCATATTTGTAATCAGTGCCTCAATGAGATGCTAAAGAGTAAGACAAGCAATTCTGAAGGTTAAACACTTTTGCAGCTGGCGATGCCATTCCTCCACAATTAAAGGCAAATGCCTCAGAGGTACTTATATCCTTGTTTGCTGCTGAGACAACTACACTTTTTGGAATGACAGGCTTAAATCTTTCAAGAGAATTCACATTGTTGTGCCTCTGTTATTTGTGGGCTTTTCAGAGATACAGGAATTTTTATGCTTCAGGCAAAACAGTGTAAAACAAAAACAACAACAAAAACCTAACGTACTCATAAATCAGAAATATTTTACTTCAAGAAAGGTAGAGTCATTAATAGCAGCAACACTGCAATATGTGCTAATTACATGTTTGGTGAATGTTTTCAAGGAAAGAGACACAAGGCAGTGCCACAGCCCAAGCCACTACCATTCAAGGCTTTACCTTTAAAACAGAGGCTTGGTTTACAGCTATTTTGCCTGGTGGTAACTTCTCCCACCACCTCAGCAGGGCCATCAGCTGGACACTCTTGGATTTTTGTTCCCACTTAGTGGTGTCCTCTGAGCTCAGCTCTCCATGGGGCTAGGCTGAGACAGGCTGCTGCTACTTACTCTCATTTCTCCAATTATGTTCTTCAGGCTCTCCTTAGGCCCGTACTGCTTTGAAACCCCAAGTTTCTCACTGCTGGTTACCTCACAGCAACCTTCTACCATTTTCAAAACTCCCCATCTTCCATTCTTAGTGTTTGGTATTGAGATCTGGGGAGTAACCCCCAGAAATTAGACTTTTAATTATTATTTTACAAAGATGGATTTGCTCTGTTCATCCAGTCTAGGACTTTTTAGTATGGGAAACTTGTCTGCAGGTTCAGTCTTTGCAGCGGACTTAGACAAAAAACCAGTTTAGCTGAACTTTGGCTCAGCAGTGTCTGTGCCCATTCAGGGAGAGCAGGTGCTCCTGAACGACATGTACTGGCCCAGGATATTTTATTCCTATTTGTTCTGTTTCCAAGCACTATTGTCAACCCAAAATCTACAGAAGATAAATCTAGCAAAGCCTGCATCTTCTCAGTGCTTTGCAGAGAATTATCTTTAGACTCTCAACTCGTTGAGGATTAGCCACTCAGTCAGGTAACCCCATCCATACCCACTGCTCTATCCAGAGTGCATCCAAACACATTATGTTTGTTCTCTACACATTAAAAAAAAAAAAAAAAATCCCAGACTTCCTTTGGTGCTGGGGCATTTCCCTGGTCCAGCCAGCAGTACTGTGCCGAGTTGGTTATATGGGAGCAGCAGTGCGGACAGGGCAGAAGCAGAGACACCTGGAAACCCCGTGGTCGTCAGGGGAGACATAGCTCCTGAAAACAGTCTCCTGGCACCACGAGGTGGGGACATGGAGTAAAAAAAGCCCCAAACGCACACATAAATAACCTCTGAAAACGTGCCAGCAATTTCTTTGCACATAAAAATCAAAATAACCCTTACGGGAAAGCCTTCCCTATCCCTCCCTCAAGGCTAGTCTGACTGCTGAGTGCAGTCTGTCTCAAAGCTAAAGTTTGCTGGTGCCTGTGGTTTTCCAGCCACAGGGTTACCTCATTCAGTCTTTGTCTGGGGCTTTGTCCAGAGAAAGTATCTCTAACCTGCAGCAGAAGACGGTTTTCCCCTTTCCAGTTTATCTGGTTATTGAGAGGCCCCATCTCTGAGCCCATCAGTGAATTGTTTTCTTCCTCCCTGTCATTTAGCAGTCACTTCTGCTGGTTCAATAGTGACAGTGCATTTTCAAACAGGCTTAAAATTCAAATTGACTCAAATTATCTCAGGGTAATTTACCCACAAACTGCCAAGGTAAGAGCATCAGACTGTCCAGGTATCACTGAAGCTAAAGGAACAAAGCTACTTGGAGTGCACAGGAACAAGCTGCTCATTGCTTGTGCCTTGAATCACTTTTAGTCCAACAATTCACCTTAAAGCAGGCACAGAGCAGAATATCACCCTCATTGCCTCCTAATGCATTTTGCAATGAATTAGATTTTAATATCAGAATATTACAGTTTCCAGTACCAAGAGATAATGGGTGAAACACAGGGTTTCCATGAGACATTGGTGTATTTTTTCTTTTACGTTTGCTCTGAGCTTTGCTTTGGTGACAAAATATGCTTATATGCCATTACCATAAATTCAATTGTTCGCACATTCTCTCTCAATTTCCCAACCTCTGGCAATAAAGCTACATTTAGAAAGGGCTGTCTTTAGCAATTGCTTGCCATCCTTTTATTGATGGATTCTCAGAGCATCTCATTGCACTGTTTTTCTATTATCCATTTAATGGTTTTTCATTTACTCCAACATAGACAGACCAAGGAATGCTTTACCACAATAGCTGCCACTTCTGCTTTCCACTCTGGCATAAGCCGGGGGGTGGAGGGAGAACAGTGGGGATTTTGTCCATGAATTAATTTTTAAAATTAACTCTACTTTTATATACTACATCCTTACTGCCCTGAAGAATTTTCTTCTTATTTCTTGTCTCTAAAATATTGGAATCATGCATTTTAAACTGATGTTTAGCATTCTGCTAAAATCAGTGTTGCCTGTTTAAACACCTGCTTTGTATCACAAATACTCAAACTGAAAAATTTATTTTGACAATGATTTCGACAAGATTTAACTTACTAAACTTACCCTAAGACATTGCTGCCACTGGTAAAATTAGGTGAATTACCACTGCTTACTCTTTGTTTCAATGTGTCTCATTGCATCTGGTTGCCGACATAGGATGTATCTGAATTAGGAAGGCACTACTGTTTCTTAGAAATACAGTGGTCCATAGCTATAAGTGAGACTTTCAAGGAAAAGGAATATCTTTCACAAAACCAGTTGATAAAACAATAAAAATCCCACAAGAACCAGGCACATGGCTGAGCACATGAGACTTCTGGTATGGGGTATTAGAAGTTATGAACAGTTCTAATTATGATACACAAAACATGTAAAAATGAAATTACAGTAGACAAACCACTGTTTCGTTGTTCTTAGCTTATATATTTTATTAAGCCAAATTGCTCTGTTGTTTAATAAACACAGTCTAGTATAACAAAGCACTATCTATTCCCTCTATGGCTTCAGCAAAATCCTGCAATCTGAAGGAATCCTTTTTCTTTTGTTAAGCCATTTAATATCCATCTCCCTGCATATCAACAGGCTCAGCCCTTTCATGGCTCAGAAGCCTTCTTACCACTGCTCTGATGGTCTTGCACAGAGATGACATTGCAACATCTTGAGAAAATGCCTCTCTTTTTCCTTATGTTTATAGTGGGATGTGTATTTCTTCTGGGGGCTCCACTCCCCTGTAGCACTCACTACATGAACTCCCGCACAATCAACAGTAACAGAGGATTTGTTCAGTGCTCTTTCAGGCTAGACCTGTCTTACTAAGTGCAGTTTCAAGAGGCTATTTTCCATCCTCATGAGGTGGCGTGAGCAGAAATTAGCTCCCAGGCTCCCTCAGCTGAGATACCCATTCAGGACTGCAGGAAGGTAGGCGCATGGGAGCTGTGCCATCAGCCTCTGAGGGACTTACTCAGTGCAGACTGATGTTGGGATGTTTCCACCACACAGGGGAGAGAGAGAACTCAGTTCTGGCCACAGAAGGGCAAATTGGCCAAAATGTTTAACAAAGCAGACAAAGTTATTTTCTACTCAATGATTGAGTGAAAACAGGTACAAATTAAATCTGGTCTACTGAAGAGGTGAAGTGAAATACCTAACATGAAAAATAAGAAAATACATTTTAAAAAAAGCAATTAAATCTCAATTTAAAGTTAAACAATCACCAGTTCAATAATGTTTGAATATTGGATTAAATAATACCTATATGGCTGAAACAAGAAGTAGCCATCAAAATAAATCTTCTCTTGCAGATATTTGCCTGTTGTGTTTGAAGGTGCTTTTGTCATTGAAACATGAATCTAAGACGTGCTAGATATCTACTTCAAAAGTTTTTATAAAAAAATAGCTGAAGGCTGAATAATTCTCCACAGCATTGTGTCTGGGAAAAAAACCCCAAAAACATTTAAAAAAGCCCTGACTAACCTCAAGAAACACTTAGATGGCAAGGAGAAGTAAAACAGTATAATAAGGAAAAAAAACCCACAAGCCCCCTCAAAATACCACCCTCCTCCTACCATTTTTTCTAACTTACAGCGTGGTCTTCCATTTCAGGATTATGTGGGGTTGTGTGCAGGGGCATCCTCAGGCCCCCAGGGGTTGCTGGATATGTTTAGCAGAGGGACAAATCTGGCACCCCTCTACCAATGTCCCTGATGCCACTTGCTCACATTGGTTACAGGTGAACTCTTTAGAAGATGAGTTCATTTACAGAAAAATCCTGCAGGACACAGGTCACCTTATCCCACCTTAGCTTCAAAATGCACAAGCCGACTGGCTGAAACTCTGGATTCCCGCATAATAATTCCTGAACTAACTGAATAATCCTTCAAAGGGTGAGACTGGAGTCCAGCAGGTTCAGAGGTTTCTGTTTGACCACAGAGAAATAATTTTATTTTCTTGTCACTGTTTCGCAACTGAGAAAATCATCATCTTGTCATCATCAGATCATTTCATTCATGCAACAAAAGAAAAAACGCCCAGGAAGCATGATCTCTTTGTTTGAACTCCATCATTTATTCTGCTCAATATCATTCCAGGCTGAAATTAAATATTTTCCTCTTCTCCACCTAAATAAAATGTGATCCAACATATTATGCAGTTCTAATCTATTTTGGCCAGCTACATTTTTATGCTGATAATGGAAAATTAATTTAACCATATATGCCCAGGAATATCATCACATTTTGTATGGAAGATAAAATCTCACAAGGCATTTGACTCATGAATGTAGCTTCCAGGAAGATGTTCATTTCCAATTGCATTTTCCCCCCAATAGATTCTTAATTTGCCTTGTTCTATATGGTTTCCAGTTATCATTTTGTATGGCAATAAAAATCAGTGAAGCAGCAAAAGCTTATAGGCCCCTGCCTAGGTTTGATTTATATAATGAGTGGCACAATATCGCTGGTCTGCGTAATTGAAATTCATTCATCTCCCACTGTTTATAATGCAGTCATAAAGTGCATTATGTATTTATTGATAAACAATCATTTCATTTGTAGTAGTGCTGGAGAAAAGAAACATGCTATTTTCATTTTCCTGCTCCATGTATGGTTTACATTTATGAAATTTGTAGATCTATGTAAAACCTGTTTGTTCCCACCACCTTCTGCTTGAAAGACCAAAAGGTCCTAATAAAGCACCTTTAATCAAAAAAAAAAAAAAGGCTGTGGCAAAAAGCCAGGATTTTAAGACTTGAATTAATACTCATCTATAAGTGAAAATCTGAGTAATAAGTAAATTCAACAGCTGACCTGAACATGTTTCAGACAGCCTGCTTTCTCCCACAGCAGGAAAGCTACAGCTCCAACCATTTTCCTGAAGTTGTATTTTCCCCCTATCAGGGAAAAAACATTGAAATATCATTTTCCTGAGATATTTCCTGTAAGAATTTTTTTAAAAAATAACATTTGTTTAAAGAAAAATTTGAAACCTCGCTCGAGAAACCACAACTATCTCTTGCACAAATGTAATCAGGTGTTTTAATCCTACTGTCAGGAAAATTTGCATGTGCTTCCCACACCCCCTTTTTTTTTTAGAAATGCTATGTGCTATATTTATATCTCTGAAGGCATCCTTTTACCATTCTGTTTTCCTCTATTGTCCCATTTTCCTCACGGTGCAATTAAACAAAATCGTACTTTCCATAAAAGATGTATTAATTCTGGCGAGGGTCATTAGACTGACAGCTTTGAAGTGAAGAAATATTCATTTACCCAGGAAAAAAAAGAAACCAGAAGAAAAGCAATAACGTGTCTTTATCCTATCCCTGAATGAACGGCTTCTGAAGACTGTTCAGAGTACATACAGTCTCAAGGGCCTGCTCCAGTTCATGACACCTCTCTGGGAGTGCTTGAAAGGATCAATAGAATTTCCTGTACAATGAGAATTCAATAACATGTCCCTTTCTATAAGGGATGTGCTTGTCTCCAAAAAAACTTATTTCATAACAGCCAAATCTAAGTCACTGAAAGGTCATCACTTTAATTTAGGTCTGGATTGTACTGAGTACTTTTGAAGTCCTGTTTTTGAAAATGTGGCATTTTACTTCACCAGAACCTTGATCACATGAAGGTTTCAGTAGGTTTTACTCTGTGGTAGAAAAGTCAATTTATTGCATTTTACTCCTTGCCTTCAACTGGAACTCTTTCGGAGATGTCTCAGGCCAGCATTTAGACTTGGCAATCTCCTGCATTGTGTCCTAACATTGGAATCTGCACTTTTCAATGTATTCAGCTGCTTGATATATGACACAAATGGGAACTGATGCCTTTAGGGCCTAAAGCCAGTGCTGAAATGTGCTGCAAGGGCAGGGTAAAGAGAGTCTTGTTGTTTACTGCGTATCTTCATTGCCTGGGGGAAAGGGACGTGGTGGTGAAGGGAGAGAAGACTCCCCTTTTCATAGCAACCGAACTTACTATTCAAAAGCATTGTCTGAAGCATGGAACACCAACGTTGGCCTCCACAGCAGGCCACAGCACCAGAGGCAGCATGTCTCTTTTACTGCTTCTTGGGGACAAAACAAACAAAAGCATCCCCCTCCAAACAAACAAACAAACAAACAAACACCAAAACCAAACCACAACCCCCACTTTGTGAAGATTTCCTCTTCACAAAAAACCCCAAATCCTAGATAATGACTCTGTTATGCTGATATTTATCTCTGGCGATGTTCCACCTGTGAATGTGAGGCAGGTGCCTGTATGAGTTATTGCAGCCTGGTATCTCTTGACATCATCTGACCAAACCTCCTCTCCTTCTGGCAATCTAGAGGATTGATTTATGGTGTTCAAATTCCATTCCTGACATACATAGAGCCACTGGTATTGGCATACAGTGCTATTTCAAATGGACCTTGCTAGTTTTGCTCTTTAAAATGTTGGTGGCAGTTGGATTTATGGTCCCCTGTGAGGCAACTTCAGCTGCTACACTCACAAGTGTATATAGATGGCTATTTGCTTATTTACCTTTCATTTCTTGCCATTGAACAAAAGATTTAGGATGTACATGGGGGACTGATTGATACAGCAGGGTACCACACCACTGTTTTTGGGTACCAGGTCTCTCTCATGGGGTTTCCTATTGGGTTTTTGGTAGTGTTTGACTTCAGAAAGCTGGTCCCAGGGCCTCCTTCCATGCCAGCAATGATGCTCTGAGGACAGGGAAAGTTCCCAGGCATTTGAGAGCTGGATTCCAAGAACAAAAAGTCCACAGACAAGATAGCATCGAGAATAAGCTGCTCTTAAAAGCATCCCTAGCACAGAGCCACCCCACACCCCTTAGTCATGGTGTTCATGACAGAGGGAACTTGCAGGGATAGCAAGATGAAGAAATCAAAGATATGCTAGAGAGCAGTTTTTCAGGGGCAGAGCTGTGCCTTGGTGGTTCCTCTTACAGTGACAAGATGACACCAGCAGCAGTGAGTAGCTATAGGTTTGCTCCACCATGACTGGAGTTACACTTCAGTTGGATTTGCTCCATGAGGCATCAGAACTGAGGCTGGGATAGACCATTTTTTTTGCTAGCTAGTGAAGTCTGGAAAACAATGGTTCCCCTGTTCATCCATCTCACTCAAAAATGGGGGGGAAAAAAGGAAATAATTTTGCTTACTGTAAAGAAAACTCTATATTTAGGATGGTTTAAATATTAAAAGAAGCTGAAGCTTGAACTAGTATATGGGAATTTTCTTTTTCATATATTGAAAAGTAACATTCTTTTGTATAAATATTTTCCTTCCTCAGCTTAAACGGAAAGCTGTATTTCTCAATTACTTTGGTCATCTTTAAATTACTTGGTCTATTCAAACATTTATTTGAAACTTCTCATGAATCTTTTGCTAATATTTAATGACCGTCAAAAAAAAAAAAAGTTCTTCTGTGTCCCAAGTGCTGTAAGTCTCTTTTCCTTTCCTATGCTTTATTTGATATTCTGTAGTGAGTTGACCCTCGCTGGATGCCAGGTGCCCGCTAATTCACTCTATCACTCCCTTTCCCTTTGGGACAGGGGAGAAAGAAAGATGGAGAACAGTCAGCAGGGTGAGATAAAGCAGTCTTATTACAGTAAAAGAAAAAGAATAAGCAGAGATTAGCATGCGCAAAAGCTGAAGTGGAAAAAAAAGGTCAATCTCTGCTTCCCGTTAGCAGCGATGTTCGGGCATTTCCCACGAAGCAGGGCTTCAGCATTGTTACGATCCGGTTTAAATCCAGAAAAGCAAAGAAAGCTAAGTCTTGATGCATAAACCGGAAACAACTTAGAAGGTTCAAAATATTCCCAGAAACGAGATTAAAACCAAACAAGGTTAGATGTTGATGCCAAAAAATGGTTGTATTTTATTTAATAGTAAAAGAAGGAAAGAGAAGGGAAGAGAAAAGAAAGAAAGTAAGCAAGAAATAGAGAAACAAGTGTACGTGGGGAGTGGGGGGACAGGGAGAGGTGACAGGGGTTAGGTGGAAGCATCTCACCCATCCGAGGGTCCCAATGACATCTTGTTGCTCCCCTCCATCCGGTCTGCTGGTGGTGAGGGTCCCCTGTCGCTGCCGTGGCCACACATGCCACATGTCACACCAAAGAGTGCAGAGTCCTGTGGATAAATATACGCTGTGGGCCAGGTGGGAATGCCCACATCTCTCTTGCAGGGGCTGGCTTGACACTGTCCCTTGCAACACTGAGGGTCTGTTGCATCATCTCTGGTGCAGGGTCTGGAGGCCCCTTTGAGCAGCCCCTGTCACCCCTTCTGCTGTGGATAAGCTTCCCCTCAGTGAGGACCCCTCAGCTGGGCTGCTCTGCACAGCGGAGGATGGGCAGTCACTGTGCCTCTGACCACAGGCTTTTCCCAGGTACCCAAAGCCTCTCCTCCCTCCACCCTTTGGTGCAGGGGGTCTGTGGGAGCCTGGCAGCTGATAGCCCTGGGGCTGTGGTCTCCACCTTGGAGGTATTAGGCTTGTGCTTTGTGAATATCCCCAGCCCTGAGCTGTTACTTTATCTTATCTTCATCATCGAGCAGTGTAAGGCCTCAGTCAGGGCCCCATTCAGGGTGCAGTAGTCTTCTCTGTTGCTTTTGTACTACAGTTTTAAAAAGTCCTTTAAGAAAATGCTTAAGCCATAGACTATAATATTTCAGTCTCTGACAAGCATGCATAACAGTTGCTCCAGAAGGCAAACGTTGGAAGCTCATGAATGCCCCCCACTTCCTCCTCTCTTTCAGTTTATATATCTGAGCTGATGTCATATGGTCTGGAATTTCCCTCTGGTTGATTTGGGTCAGCTGGCCTGGCTGTGTCCCCTCCCAGGATCTTGCCCACTCTCATCCCCTTTGGTGGGGGGAAGGAATGTCAGAGGGGAAGCGCTGCTCAGTAGTAGCCAAAACACTGCTCTGTTACCAGCACCCTTCCAGCTACTAATGCAAAGCATAGCACGGGGATGCGAACTTAGCAGAAGTGTGCTGGGCCTATAACTCAGAGGTGGATGGATTGAAACCATCCTCTGCTACTAAAAGGACTGTCATGGTTAGACACTGGCCCAACGTCAGGCACCCACGAGAGCCACTTGCTCACCCTCCCCTGCCACAGCTGGGCAGAGGAGGGAAAAGGAAAAAAGTGAGATAAGGACCGGGAGAAACACTTAAAGGGCAAAACAGGCTCAACTTAAGTTGCAAAGTGAGTTTACTACTAACAGAGTCAGAGGAGGATAATGAGAAGTAAAATAAGCCCTTAGAACACCTTCCCTCCCCAACCCCTCCCTCCTTCCCAGCGAGAGCACAGGGAGACAGGACATGGGAGCTTGGGCAGTTCATCACCGAGATTTCCTTCCACTGCTCCGGGAGAGGAGTCTTCCTGTGTGAGGCCGTGGGGTCCCTCCCAGAGGAGACTGTTCTCCATGAACTTCCCCGGCGTGGGCCCACTCTCATGAGCAGCAGCCACACCGCACCTGCTGCAGCGTGAGTCCCTCCCACGGGCACACAGCCCTCCCAAAACTGCTGCGCTGTGGCTCTCTTTCCACGGGGTGCAGTCCTCCAAGGACAGGCTGCTCCAGCCTGGAAGCAGGGGCCCCCTCTCTCCAGCGGGTGTTCCACTGGATCACAGCCTCCTCCAGGCATCCACCCGCTCCGGCACGGGCACCTCCCCCACGGGCTGTGGGTGGATCTCTGCATCCCCCGTGGATCCTCATGGGCTGCAGGGGCACAGCTGCTTCACCATGGTCATTACCACGGCCTGCAGAGGAATCTCGGCTCTGGCGCCTGGAGCACCTGCTGCCCCTCCTTCTCCACTGACCTTGGTGTCGCCGTGTTGTTTCCCTCACATGTTCTCACCTCCTCTTCTCTGACTAGAATCCAAAATCTTGTAACTTTGTTTCGATTTTCTTCTTAAATGTGTCATGACAGAGGTTACCAACCTCTCTAACTGGCCCAGTTTTGGCCAGCAGCATGTCCATCTTCAGAGCCATCAGCCACTGGCTCTGCTGGACATGGTGGGAAGCTTCCAGCAGCTTCCTCACAGGAGCCGTCTTTGTGGCCCCCCTGCTGCCTAAAACCAGGCCGTGCCAAGCCAATGCATTTTCTCATTTGAATCCTTACATCTTGTACATGCCAGCTTCACTGACAAATGTGTACATGAGCAGCTATCTGTGATTTTTGGCTCAAGGAAAATAACAGCAGACAACACAGGGCACTGAAAAACTGAGAACAGAAAATTTTAGGACAACCAGTGGAAAAACACACACAATGAAGGAAGGAACGTATTTGAATGTTTGAAGCTTAAAAAGATATACCTTAGACTGTGAAATTTTTTTCTAGGATTTGCTCTCCTTCACCCCTAGAGAATATAAATAATTTTTTATGTTTGCCATTCAAAATTACAGCAGGTAGATTTGTTAATGTTGACCTTCCCTTTCCCTCCCTAACTATTAAACTTTATTGCTTATAATACAACACAAGCCTCTAATGGCTTACCAAATTGTAAAAAAAGAACCGGGAAAAATGCAGAGTTCTCCCTCCCCACATGCAAAAAATTGAAAACAATCATTGACACTGTGTGAAAATATCAAAAAAACCCTTCTGAAAATTCAGGTACTTTGCAGACTACTGTAATTTAGCATGCAGTTCTCAAGACACTCTAGCGTGTACTAAATAAAAATTCTGTGTTCAATAGTGTGCCAAAATAAAAAAAACATTTTCAATTTAAAAAAGACATGTTGCAGAGAGGGATCGGTGAAGTTTAATGATAGAAGATTTCATGCCCTTTTTTAGAAATTTTTTTCTAGGAAAAGATAAGTAGCTACAGAAAAGAATTATTAAAACACAGTGGGTAAGCTTGTCTCTCTCAAGTCAGTGGTTTGCTTGTGATTTACAAGACTCTACTCAAAACAAGAATCTGGCCTTTGTAGGCCATTTATTTATAAATTATAACAGAAGAGATGGACATACTTAAGCTCTTTGCTGACATCATAACCAAAAATATGAACCTTCCTTCACTTCCCTGTACCAATGCTGACTGATTGAATGTGCTGTTCAGATATGAGATGGTCCCAATGTAGTTATCCTTCACCAAAGATGATGACAGCCACAAGGATGATTCATTGCTTTGGACACTGACTGTGCAGTAGTTGACAGAGATAGCTTGCCTGATGACCAGCAGAACACCACCAATACTTTTTAAAGGAGTTTCTACAACTTTTCCCTTGACACAAGGAACTTGTGCTCCAAAGCAGAGATCTGGGGCTGCTGGTTGACATCCAGCTGAACATGAGCCTGCATCTTCCCAGGCTTCCAAGAAGACCAAGGGCACCTGGCCTGTATCAGGAATAGTGTGGCCAGCAGGACCATGGCAGGGATTGTCCCCCTGTACTGGGCACTGGTGAGGCCACACATCGAGTGCTGTGTCCATTTCTGGGCCCTTCACTACAAGAAAGACATTGAGGTGCTGGAGCAAGTCCAGAGAAGGGCAATGGAGCTGGGGAAGGGTCTGGGGCACAACTCCTGTGAGGAATATCTGAGAGAGCTGGGGTTGTTCAGCTTGGAGGAAAGGAGGTTCAGGGAAGACCTTATCACTCTCTACAACTACCTGGAAGGACGGAGTTGGTCTCTTCTCCTAGAAGAAGCAACAGAACAGGAGAAAAAGGCCTCAAGTTGTGGTAGGGAAGGTTTAGATTGGATAGTAGGAAAAATTTCTTCACTGAAAATATGGTGAGACATTGGAATAGGCTATCCAGGGATATGGTGGAATCTCCATCCCTGCAAGCATTCAGAAAAATGTCTGGATGTGGCACACGGGGATATGCTTTAGTAGTGAACAGAGCAGCACTGGGTTACTGGTTGGACTGGAGGAATGTAGAGGCCTTTTCCATCCTTAGTGATGCTATGGTTCTAAAGCTGGTGACCTGAGCAAAACTGTCTGTGGGCTGAGAAAACAAAACTCCTTAATGATTAGTTAGAACAGGCATAGTAGTGACTGGTTGTGAGACACCAGGTTTCAAACACACTTGAAAGAACTATTTGTCTGTCTTTCAGGTTATCAAAGAAAGCCTTGAATTGGTCAGGAGCATATCTGGGAAAGCACGATGATGATAAAGCTTCCCACCTTGAGTTGAAGCCTTGTGTTTTCATGTCACTAAATGTGCACTTGAAGATCCATGAATGTGTGTCCAGATATAGCACACATCCAGGGAGCAATAAATCCATGTAGGAAGCTGTGCAGCACATAGGATGAAAAGAAAGATGTATGGCACCTAATTGTGCAATAAACTACTGGCTAAACACAAATAGGGAGAAGACAGGATTTTGAAAAGCTCCAGTTGTGATTCTACAAGAGGACATTTTGTTTCTCTCATCCCAGTGTTATGCATCTGAGCACTGGAGATGACCCAGCAAGCATCATATCGCATCCTCTTCTAACTGAACCATAGCATTCCTGACTTCTGAATGCAAGAAGAAGCCATATCCACAATAAGATCCGTTAACTGTTTCCAATGAATAATTCAGCAAGCTCTATGAAACCCACAGCAAGCACTGCAAGGAAGATGAAGCATTTTTGCTGCTCATCATTATGTGTGTTCATGCCACAGGGATTTTTCAATTATTGAACAGTGTAGAGTTGCCTTTGTTTGTAGAAAGTGTCAATTTGAATTGTGTGGCTTCTACACATCCATTTATGTTTGCCAAAGGCTACTTAACATTAGCTTGGCTTTCTACTCCTTTGCCACATGAAGGTGCAGATCAAAAGTACTGAACTATAACTAATATTTTATGAAGCATCTTAAGTTGGAAGTTTTAACTGTCAAGACATTTCCAGTAACTTTTGATATTTTCTTATCAGAAAAAGCCCTATTAACTTTATTTTTATTCACCAACCTGTTATAAACAGCTACTAATGTTACAAAAGTTCAAGTGTCACAAGTGACAAGACTTGAAAGGTGAAATAGCTACTGTTAAGTTTATAAGCTTAACTGGAAAATCTTGCTGCTATAATTTAATTCATACTGAAATCCAACCCACAGCTTAAGAAGGAGCTGTCTTTTCAATTTACAAAGGTTACGACAACAGTGCTTTGTGCAACAATATTTTGCATGCAGATATCCTGAGCTTCAGTTTGGTGATGCAAATGATTTATTTTAGCTAGTGATATAGAAATTAAGGAGTTCCTGATGTGTGAGCTTGGAGGCAAGCATCTACCATTTCCTGGGGCACCAGCAAGAATAGAAACACACCTTTGAAATTACTGTTATGTGTAGTGTGTGGCAAAAGCCATTGCATTTAATTTATTTGTGAGTCATGAGAAAGAAATTCAAGTTTGCCCTGTAATTATAATTGTGGTGTAATAAAATCTGTGCCTGCTTGTATATCTGGTGTCTTTATGTCGTTAATTCCTTTTAACAGATTTTAACAGATTCAGGTTAAGAGAACAGGTTAGTTTCTGCACAGAAAAATCAGTGGACTGGTAAGACAAAAATGGATCTGAGGTGTGGTGTTGATCCAACTCCCAGTCTGTATCACAGCAACACAACTAACTCTCTCAGGAGCTATTCAGGAAGGAATTTCGGAAAAAGTTGCCTTTCTCCAGGTAGATCACTGCTATGGGTAGAGTGATGTCTGTGCTTCAGTGTGCTGATGAGCACCCTAGGTGGGGTCTGTCTGTCCCAGGGACTCCCCAGACATCTCCTGCTGCATAACTGAACAATTCATTCATAGGTGAGACTCTTGGAAATACTAGAAAGTTTTCTGCTCATGCAGAAATGGTCCCTATTGCTTGAACAATTTGGTGCTCTGAATGTAGTTTAGATACTTAATAGCAATGGACACAGTGCTGATAAAAAGGCCCTTGCAGTGGAGAGTCCTGTTGCAATCCAGACGAAAAACAACCATCCTGTTCAAGAGATTCCAGACCCACATAGCCATTACACTTACTCAAAGGATAATCTCACCTAAAAACATGATAAGTTTTCAAAATTGGTTTTGTTTAGATCTGTTTTTTTTTTTTTAAGCATTCACTAATGCTAACACTAACCTTAACCCTAACCCTAACACTAACCTTAACCCAAAACCCTAACCCTAACCCAACAGTAACTGTAAGTGTAACCCTAACCCTAACCCTAACAAAAAAATAATAAAAGTGTCGGCATCACCTGAGTGCAATAGGATTGAACATACTGCTTTCCTCTGGGTGGTTTCTCCACTGCATCAGAAAGTGTGTGCATATGCTACAAGTCTTATGTTGAACAGAGTTTTCTATTAGTCGGAAAAGTCCAACAGATTGTGAAAACCACAGGTTTTTAAGAGAACAAAGCTGAGAAAGTGAAGTGACAGGTTTGTTGAATCAGGACATCCCAGAAGGGTTCTCTGTTTCATCAACATCTTCATATGATAAATCGTACTCCAGAGCAAGCTACTGTCAACAAGGCAATGACAAAAATCACAAATAGAAACTTTCCTGGAAAGACAATTTTTCCTATTAATTTAAACTTAAAAATAATCTCCCTAGCCTAAAATTGATCACTCTTGACATTGATCAGCTGCTAAACATTAGGTGCCAGATCTTCATGATCAGCTTCTGTGGGGGAATTCCTTGTGGAACAGGGGCATAGGATACCCCAGGAGAGCTTGGGCATCCCAGAGCTGTTGCAGAAGTACCCCTGACGGGGCCTCAGGCTGAAGATAGGCTTGCAAGGCACCTGCTAGCTGGCAGCCTTGAACAGCCTTGGGAAAAGGTATACACTGGTCAGCTCACCCGCTGCTTAGAGGCTTTCTCGTGGGAAAGGGGCATGAACTTTGCAAAGTATAACTTGGTGTAAGTAAACAATAAAGGGGAGCATGATGCTCAAATCGTATCGGTGTTCGTGTCGTGTCTCCAGCTGATTGCCCTGCACCCGGGACTCCCCCCCCCACTAAAAGCTTCTTGAGTAGAAGCCCTTGAGTAGAATAGTTCCTGTCAAAGACAATCCACACCTTCCTAATTGTTTAATAACTGACGTGGAACAAAATGATTCCTGTAGGGCCAAACACTGTTACCTTTCTTAACTCTAAAATAAACCTTGAGATTCCTGAAGTGATTTAGTTCTCATTGAGACAAAGTTAACAATTAACAATGTTATGCCCCTCAGCGAGACCTGAGACCCAACTTTTGATTATGATGAATTTTAACTGAGCAAAATAAACTCTAAAACACAAATACAACAAAGTTATTCAGAAATTATGGTTAAATAGTTTAACAATTTTGTCTGAAAAATGCATTCTCAAATACAGAACTATTTTTATATGTAACCATCCACACGCTCTTTTAATTTTTTTTTATTTACTTGATGGCCTCGGAGTACTTTCTGCTGTAAAATAATTGGGAAAAGCAAATGAAGGAAAGTCCAAAAGAAATGAACAGATACTGTTACATCTAAGGATTTCCAGAAGCTTACAATGATTCTACTAATTAACATATTGCAGCAAAAAATGACAATGCAATTACCCATTAAACATCATATGCCATTTCTATTTCTAAAAGTGTGTAATCATTGTAACTTTTCCCCCCAGTCCTGCAGTCTGTGCTATAAACATTAGAAATGCATTTTCACCCCTAAACATTTGCCTGATAACCATCCATCACTGGATGTCTGTGATAGGCATTATGAGCATCCAAATCTATTGCACTTACACATCAGATGTATTCCCAGGACAGGAATGTGTGTAAGCACACATCCTGATGTGCTCTGCTGACCCAGCTTCCTTTTTGTGATATGCAGCCAGAATCTCTGCCCTTTGCCTTCCCCATCTGAACTCCTTCCCTACAGGGACACCTTAAGGGAGAGTTACTCCTTTAATAACTGGTTCCTTACAACCATCACCTCAAGCTGAACACAATGAAGGGAACACAACCATCACCACAGGCTTTCCTGAGAGAGGCAGAGCACAATCTCAGACCAGCATCTCAGGAAGACTAACCCAAAAATCCATTAAAGCAAGCCACAACCTTAAGGTATTGCTGAGGCTGCTCACAGAGCCCCTCATCCTTATACCCCACCCTGGGGTAAGATCTCAGGTTTGCTGTGGTGATTCTCATGCACACACTGCTCCTTTCCCTGTGAGTGCCTCCTGGCAATCAATCCACAGCTTGCCAAAAACCAGTTATTTGTTTATGTGATACAACAATCACTCATTGGCCTCATTTCTCCTTGGAGAAATGCATTTGAGTATACTCTGTAGCTGACACCATAACACCAATACAAAGGAAAGAATGACCACTGGAGTTATCCACCTCTGGTAGAGTTAATTTAACTCATGGTGTGATCCCCTCCAGACACCATTTCCTGCTATCTGCTTATCGGTGTATTTTTCAAAGACACAAAAGGAATAGTGCAAAGGTACTAGTGAAGGGACTTATGATGAATATGAGGTCATGAGCAATGACTGTGTCCCGCTCCTGACCTTTCTGATAATACACCACTTCATAACTCAGAGATATTTATGACATCCCCATTACCTAAGCCCATTTCCCACTTCTAATTTGCATAAATCAGATTGACTGTTATGCACCTGTCCTTCCATAGACATTATGACAGTACTTCTAAAATATGTTAAATAAGGTAACTAACAAATAACAAGCTTGGTCTTTAGCAAGTTCAGCTGCAAATCATGATTGTATCTTCCAGCTTCTGCATGGTTGGTCCTGCCACAAGCAAGCCAGGGCAGCTTGTATTCCTGAAATAAATCTGGTTTTCTGTGTAGCTGTAAGAAGAAACACAGAGATACTTTTCAGACTCCAAATACCCCAACTCTGTTCTCAGCTCCTGCAGGCTTGGTAAGCCTGGCAAATCAGCTTCACCTCTCCATCCTTCAGCTTTCCACATACAAATCTGAGTTGCTATTTCCCCTCTATTTTCCTTCAGGACAGGATCCCTCCATCTTACCTACCAAGCCTGACAGAGCTGGTTATTCCAGCCATTTTTATCTCACACAAACTTCATGTTTAAGCTACACCAAGTAAAAGTGCCAATTTCAAAGCCAGCCTAGCTTCAAGCCAGCATTTTTCCTGTGGGGTCTGACATAGAACCACAGGAAAATTCAGGCTGGAGGGGAACCCAGGGGTTTCCACTCCAGCCTCCTGCCTGAAGTGGGGTCTGTCACGGAGGGTTCAAATCCTGAGCAAAAGTGATGGAGAGGCTGCAGCACTGCTGTGTGCTGGGAAAAAAAAATACATGGTCCTACTGCACAGGCAACAACTTTTAACAGAAATGGATGTTTTGGTCAACCCTACTCTTCACCCAACCCCTTTTGCAGCTTTGAAACAGACTTTGCGTGTAGGTGCAGCTCTGAAGGAAAAGGTACATTGCTCACAGGAAATACTGTGGACTTCAGGCTGCTGACTTGGGGAGACTTTCAGAAAGGGGCCTGACATGGCTGTGGGTAGTTTCACCACAGTTACTCATTTGGAAATTTGTGCAACAACAGCAACTGTGCTTTTGTTAGAGGTTGTCTTCTGTCTCTCTTTTATCATAAAAAATGTTGGCTCTACCATCTGACCTCACTTACTTTTCTCTGGCTGCTACTTGAACCTTCTCTGGTACAGAGCCTTAAGGACATAATGGCTTGCCTAAGACAGCTTCTTTCCTACAGAGGCCCATTAAAAAGCTCATGCATTTTACTGGGTACTTATCATGTCCTCATGATAGATTTCTCATTATTGTAACTTGAAATTTCATTTCCATGTCAAGGGCTTTCAGATCTGTCTTAGTGATGGAAAACCCATAAACTGCTCTATGTTTCCAAGTTGCCTTTAGGAAAAATAAAGATTGAATCAGTCCAGGCTTTCGTTCTCAAATGTGTCCTGCTGAGGCTTCAAATGGGTGCGGTGTGTTCTGAGACTTGGTCCCTGAACACTGCCTATATGTATTGATGCTTCAAAAGCACCACTTGAAATCTGAGAAAAGATCATGTCTGCAGGGAGAAAGCTCATACTGAGCTGGTATTCAATTAGCTTTTTAATTAGGCAGACCACGAGAAAGATGGGACTGTATTTCAGATCACTGTGTTTTTTCAACCAAGTCTGTTGGCAGCTTCCATAAAATCAAGCCTTTGGACATGATAAGAGCAAGACTCATGTGGAACACCAGATCCATGTAAAATGAACTCTCTTGTTTCATCAGCATCTTTGCAGCATAGCTGCCACAGAGCATTGGCATGAAAGATGGTTCAGCAAATATAGCAATTTTACTAGCAATAGAGAATGCTAAAGGAAGAAAGATTAATTTCAAGGTTATGGTGCTAATGTGCAAAACCTTTTTAAGGGATAAACTCTGATTGTATTTGCAGTTTCATATCTGGGTGCAATTTACTTCTGTTATTAATGGTCTAGGTAGTCACTCCTCCTGAGCCTTGACATCCATGTGTCTTAGCAACTACGACTTGCTAGATTTGTGTTCTGTACATAAAAAGCTCCCATGGGACTCTATGCCTCTGAATAAACTCTTTTATTTTTGACTTCTGAATTTTCTCTTTCTGTTTATCTTATTTCCCCTTTTGGAATAGTTGCACTTAGGATATACAAGTGCAAATCAGGCTTGTAACAAGCAGGTATCGTGCACTGAAGTAAGCAGTTTGGCAAGACTGAACAATGAGATTCATCAAATAAATTAATAGCATCGAAGGGAAGGAAAATCTGAAACAAAAACCTCCACTCAAAGCCACATAGCCATTACATCTATGTCTCTGATTTTGGACTTATTTCTTGCCTTTGCTTTGTTATAGATAACTAATTGCACACCTTGGTCAGATATGGTTGTGGAGACAAAGAACTGAAGTTTGCATAGCAATAAAGACAGGGTAAGCACAGGCTTCTGAGTAGAGTTGAAGGCACATGACAAACTCTGGGACAGTGCCACTTGCTACTAGGAAATTTAGGTCCAGCATGCAGTGCAATGACTCCATTGGAAAAACAGATTTAGTCCTAACAAAAAACCCCAAAAACCAACCAACCAACCAACCAAATTTGATTAAATGTTATTGAGGTCAGGTTTCCACCTATCTCTAAGGCCAGAATTGAAGTGCTTTGTAATTTACAGGATTTACATTAGAGAGAACTTGGTGCCAGTGTTGGCCAATAGGACCAAGAAAGTTTGCAGCCATGTAAAAAAAGGCTTTTTTCAGGCCTCTGTGTTTTTAGTTGAACTTATTATTAGGTGCTGCAAAGAAGGGGTTTTCCTTCTTTATCAAACACATTAAGTGAGAATGGGAGAATCCTTCCCATTGTTCCTGTTTTGCTTTACGCATACATTTTAAATCAGATCAGGAGTGTAAACAGCCCACATTGTTTCTAATGAAGCCATGAGCATTTTACAGGGAGACAGAAAAAGTTTGATTTATTAATCAGGATAAAATCCTGACTTACTAAAATTACCAATTCTGGCTTTAATCTACAGAATAAAAACTGAAGTAATGTATTTTTACGAAGACAAGGATAATTACAACATAAAACTAAGCAAGCAGGTCAGCAGCTTCTCACTTGAACAAGTGAAAGCTGTTTTATGCCTAAGCAGGTTAGATTTTAGAGGATATTTCATTCCAATATTGTACTAAGACTAGTGATTTATTTCATCCAGGTCAACAATCCTTGCTGCCTTTGCTTGAAGAGCAGGGATCACATGGAAGGCTGATTTCTTGCAGGCAGACACTGCACAGACGGATTTTTAAAATGCGTCAGAGATTGGTTCTTAAAACCTACATCCTTGCTTTCTCTGCAATCAAAACTCATCACACACCTCTGAGCTGATATTCTATTTAAAATCTTGAAATTGCAAAGTCTTCATATGATTTTGTCCTGTTTTCCATTCTATTACTTTTTAGCAAATTGCCACACTTGAGCAAGTTGTTTTGACATGCTTTTAGGAAGGCCTGCATCTACCACAAGGACAGGTTTATAACAAGTGTGATAATAATTTTCCTCAGCCTCAGCATGCCAGAAGCAGGAAAGGCTCAAAAGAAGTTACGAGTTATCAGCCTCACCACTCTTCACATGGACTCTTGTAAAGAGAATGGTGAAACAGTTTCAGAGCTATATTGCCCTGCCCACATGATGCGCCTCAGCACTGGGGTGGGGGAACAAGGGGAGAGCAACACAATCTCAGGAGACAGTGATGCTCAGCCATTTCAGAAAGGAGGATGCAGGTTTCAGCTCTCAAAAAGATTGGTGCATGAAAGCCTGGTTACAGGGAAAAGTGCAGACCTTTGGTGACAGTTGAGGGACCTATAGCACCTCCAACAAAAACATGGATAAAATGCATCCAGATACTAGAAAATAATCCTGCTCTGTTAGTACATTTTAAGCACATCTAGTCCCTATACCTCAGTGTCAAGCTGTGCCAGACACTTTGTGCCCTGGCCCCTGCAGAGAAGGAATAAAAACGTCTAATATCTCTCTTCCTTTCAGGATCAGGAAAAATCATCAGCCCCTGGAAACACCTTAACAGACAAACTCATACATAGGTGTCTGTTTTGCATTCAGAACAGTAGCTGAAGGATGGAACACAGAGGGGGAACAAAAAAAGAAAGAAAAGAAACTAATAACATTGTCAAGATCTAACACCAAGTTCATTGAGTCGGGCCAGAATTCATAACTTGTATGCAGAATCCTTAAATACCAGCAGTGTCATGAATCTACTACAGTAATTTTGCCACTATTTTTTCAGGCTAAGAAGAGTCAGCAATGTCACCTGTTATCATCCAGAGCTGTGATACATCCCAAGAACATCACTCCAGGCCCAGATGGGTAATTTTGTCTTTCTCCATGTCTTCACTTATAAAAAACCCCAAAGCCTTAATTTCTTAGAAAAATTATTTTCTTCTTTATCATGCATAATGTTTACATTGCTTGGCAGCAGCTGCTGCAGGCAGGTAAAACAAAGTGTTTAGCCTTACAGTATCACATCTGTCTGAGCTAAATTATTGCATATCTATGATCTTCACAGGACAAGGAGGTACAATACCAGAAAGGTAGAGTTGCTTATGGGACTCTAATGATGTCCAGTTCATCAAAAGCCAGAGAGTACACTGTATTGCTAATTCTTTGAATACATTTCCCAAGCTGCTTGCTAGCTTTGAACAACATACCTTCTGTGTCTGACTAGGAGCAGAAGGAAAAGCCTTACATATTTCTGTGCTAGAGGTAAGCAATACTAGATTCAAAGGTTGTGTTTGTTTTCTAAAAGGTTATACCCCTTCTTCAACTTAGCATTCCCTGTAGAAGCAATGATGCTTACCTGTACCACAAACAGATCTCTACTACTGTTTAAACAGTTTTATAGAAAAAAACCCCTCAAACAAACAACTAAATATCCCCCAAATATTTTTATTATTATTATTAATAATAATAATAAAACCAAGAACAAAAAAACCCAAAAGACAAGCACCATCCAATCTATTTAGAAGCCTTTTTTTGCAGCATTTGTTGCAACTTGAGGTGAATTTAAATATGAGCAGAAAGAGCCAGAAAGGTAATGGGTCCCAAGGGGAGTGAATATATGTGGCATATGTTAATCCTCTGACTTTCTTAAGGACTCAAATCCACCAGGGAGCACAAATTTCACTGTTGGCTCTGCTGTGAATTCAGGGCTTGAACAGAGAGCCTTGCTGTGTGCATCAAGATGGTCATGGAGACAAACCAGCATCCCTGCCTTCATCCTTGCAGCAGAAGACACACAGGGAAAGTTGAGACTGCCCAAGACACTGGGATAAGTGCAGTTTCTGCTCCAAACAGCTTCATTATGCCAAACAGTGCCTCATGGAAGTATCTACACAGTCAAAGAAAACCTTACCTGGACCATCTGTCATGAGATTATTGATTATTTGGTTTAGTTGGTTTGAGGCTTGTTAGGGTTTGTTTTTTTTTCATTTGTTTGTTTATTTTGCAATTCAAAATCTCTTACGTGTCTTGCATGATAAAGGTGGCTATAGAAACATGAATTTACTGAAAAGAAGACTGTGGCAATTAAACCAAGTCTCTTGCCAGGAACAGCAGCAAAATGCAGAATGAGGATGATGATAAATTTCAGTCCATGAGGCCTTCAATACACAAGTTAACAGCTCATCAGTAAACCACTGTTGGCAGCTCATGAGTGGGGTTGCCTGTGCTGAGATTTGGGGCTGGAATTTAAGAACAGTAGCTTTAAAACAATTACTTTTATCTGGGGAGAGCTGCTGTCAAAAGCTGTTTCTGACAGCTATTTCTGTCAAAACAGAGGCTACACAGTTACATAGGCATTTGGACTAGGTTTTATTATTATTTCTCTTTGATGAAGCTTTATTTCATGTTCCCGTTCTTGGAACTGGAATCTTTCCAGTTTTCTTAGAAAAGAAATAAAATTTAATTGTACTTAAACAAATTAGGGATTTAAATTTGAAAAGCAAGGTACAGTATCAGGAAGTCTCCAGTGAGCTACCCCACCTTATGTTTTCCGGAGGCTCTCAGGACCGTGCCAGATAGATGTGCCATGACTACACAAAGTGGGTCTTATCCACTGCGTGTGGAAAGTAATTCCATGCTGTTCTGTCACTGTATTCATAGCATGAAAAGCAAGACATTGAATAAAGGTATCAGCTGTGCCACTTACACAGCATGGACCTCGCAGTGTGTCACCATTTCTATCTCTAGAAGAGAAAAAAAACCAGACTACAGAAACATTAATTTCAACCTGTTCATATTTCTGAAGCTTTTTTTTTTCAGTTACCAGAAGAAAGCCTGTACGTGAGAACAAATTTCTCTTTCATTAGATGCATTACTGGCAGCAAGAGCAGTTAGTTCTCCTGGGCACCAATCTTTCACCAGCTTCAATCCATCCAGGAGGATAAACTTGCAGCCACTCACCTGCCCCCTCCCTGGCTCCGGATGGAATGACAGGGCTGGCATCCAGACTCACATCACCAGCTCCTCTCCCTCTCCCCGTGCCCCACACGCATGCCCACCACTTGCCACCAACCCATGGTCAAGTGTCAGAACAAGGATCCGCCCGTGAAAAGGATCAGTTGCTGACAGAGAACAAAAAAGAGGGAACAGATTCAGATCTCAAAGAAATTATATCAGAAGGGAAAAAGGACTTTATTCAACAACAGCTCGTATGACAAGGGTCTGAAGGACTGAAGAAAATCACTCCCCCCTGGATGCTGATGTCTACCTAGGGGCAACACAGGACCATGGATTTCACCTAAACCAAGTCATTTGCAATCACAGTGAGGCAGATTGAGAGGGCCATAAGATGCAGCAAAACGTGAACAAAGACGCATTCAGATTTTCCCAATTCCCTCACAGGTTTAACCTGAGACAGGAGTCAGCCCCTGCTGAATACAGGCTGCTTGGTGGGGCACAACTGCTTCAGGTGAAGCAAACAAGGGAGGTAATGCAAGAGCTGCCACAGCAGCACAGACTGAAGTTCCATGCAAAACATGACTCAGGAATACAGTGCATTTCCCAATCACAGGTCATTGTTTCCCACCGTGTATCCAAACACCCTTGGGCTGTCAGTCTGTCGACAGTAGTAGCCTGTACATGAATTGGGCTGCATAAGCTGAAGGTTCCCTCATTCCACCAGAAGAAAGCACATCTGTCTCCCTGGTCCTAGTGCTGAGGTTTACCTGCCTGGCTCCAGGTGCTTTCCTGGTTACACTGTACGTAATTCAGATTTTTTTCACTACTTTGTGCCATGGATGATGTTTAAAAGACCAAGCCATCCTCTTCTTTTGTCAGCTTGTAGTGTATTTCATCTCCCACTATCTCATAAAGTGACAGTTTGATTATAATGTAATTACTTTTTTTAGTGAATCTAGTGCATAATTTTATTTCCAGATGGGTTTATGCTCCTTATATTTAAGCTCATTTTGAGCAAGAAGGCTGCACAGGAAAAACACAAAGTAAGCTGCTTCTTTTCTTTAAAAGGTGAACATGTTGAAAGGCCTACATTGTGAGGGTAAAGATACCAGTGTCACATGGTAGAGAAGATTAATTTCAAACACGAGAGCACAAATGAGCTTGAGAGCCCTTTAAGGCATTTACATGGAAATTGAAAAAATAAACGTTTAATTTTCATTGCTTGGAATTTGGTAAAAGCTAACAGGCTGGATAGCTTCAATATCCAAGAATCAAGAGCAGGGATCAGCGAGTGGCTGCAGACAACCATGGCAGGTATAGTGCCAGTTCAGAAATTGGTGAAATGAGAGTCTTTTTTATACAGTCAAGTCTCCAAGCCTCCTGTGGCTGGGTACTTGCCAAAGAGCTCGTTTGCAAGTCAAGTATTATTTGTTGATGCTAAGAAGCACAAGCTGATACATTTTGCCAAAACATGTGACAAGAAAATCCATGTAAATCAGCGGTGCTTTGCTGCAGAAACTGTGGTTCCTCTCTGAAAACTGTCTTAGTAGAATGGCACCCTGGGGTTTCCTGTTTATTGCATCCCAGTGACATCCAAATCAAACGCGATCAGCTCAGATGCATGCGATAATAATTTTTTTAACTGCTGCTTCTATGAAAATAGAAATAAAATTGTACAGCCAAGATATGCTTTCTGGCTTACATGTTGGCAGCGCAGATCCTACAACTGCTATTTAGTCAGCGATAATAATTTTTTTAACTGCTGCTTCTATGAAAATAGAAATAAAATTGTACAGCCAAGATATGCTTTCTGGCTTACATGTTGGCAGCGCAGATCCTACAACTGCTATTTAGTCAATAATCCTATTTATGACTCACAATGCAGTTCTTTTCTATCATCCTATTTGCAGTTTATTGGCAGTTACGGGAAAAATTACATCCAGAAGAAAAAAAAATAATACCAAAGCAAACACCTTTACTTATCCCAAAATTGAAATCAGATCCTCATAAGGGCCCATTTGTTTAGCAATGCTTTTACATCTGCTCAAGCATTTGCTGATGCATCTCTTCTGTCCCAACTGAAGGTGCAAGGCAGTGCACTTTGTTGATAACGTATTTTCTTTTTCTGAAGTGGAAATTACTTAAATAGGAACAAATAGAATCAAACATTTTACAGTATGGATATAAGACAGAAGCAAGAGATACTGTGAATATACCCACTTCTCATTGTCATTTTGCCACTTGTGACACTGCAGATGTGGCTGGATAATGGTGACATTTGAAATCTTGACTTGTATAATTATTGGCACCATCAACCAGGCTGCAACCTGGGAACAAGGGACCTGCTGCTGAAAACTCCCACATTTCACTCCTCACAACACCTCAGGCCTCTTCCTCTTTGACCAGAGGTTGCTTCAAAACGAATTTGCTGAAAATAAGCAGATTATTCCTTTAGAAATAGATATACATAGGTTCCTTTTTTCAAGGTGTTCTGGCCTCATTTTCCCATATTTCCAAGTTTTAGGCTGCTGATAAGCCACCTAATCTGCTGTAACAAGAATATCATCTGCTTTTCATGCTGTATCTGTCCAGCAGTTCTCCTGAGACACTTTAAAGTAGCATGTAAGATTTTGATATTCCAGGCACGTATTCTACCTTATTCTATTGCCTTGCCACAGACCTCAGAATACCAACTTAATTGTTCATTTGTCTGGGCCTGTCAATTCCTCCATTTCCGCACTCCCACTTCAGTATGAGCCTTCTGTCAGGTGGTGGGAAAACTCAGAGATTATCACATAGCACAACATCATTTATTTAGTCTATCAAACAGGAACTATTGATTGAATGAGCTTGTTCACTAGCGAGCCTGCAACATTATTTTAGCAAGAAATAGCTGAGCTCTACATAAGAATCGGACCCTAGGAATTCAGATAAAAGATTTGAAACACCATAGCTTTGCTGTTACCTTTTCAAGTGAAACAATTAACACTATAATAACAAAATCTAGATACGTTGAGAAAACAAAAGGAGAAATCATCTGAGAGAAAAATCAGAGATAAAAACAACTTATATTAAAGCCTAATAGTCCCTGAGGGTGTCATGAAAGCTTTTGAATAGATGAAGCATCTCTAGTAATTACAGTGAATTGAACAAATACTGTCAACTTCAGGTTTGCCATAAAATACCTTTTTCTAAAGAAAGCACAACTGGATTTTTTTTTTTGAAACCAAGTAATTGTTTTGTTTAAATGACCAGGATCTGCATACCAGAAAAGGGTTTTTGTATGGTATTTCCAACACTTAAGAAATAAACCCAAATAATTTTTAATGTTTTTTTAATACCCACCCCAGAACAACCTATTCCCTTCCTCCTCAGTCAACTCAGATGAGCAGTTTTTGTAGATGAGCCAAAAAGCATCAGAAAACCAGTATGACTATTGAAATTACTTTCTTTAAAAGCAAAGCAACTAGAGGAGGTCAAAGTTCAAATACTGACCATGTTTGTGCACATTCAAATTACATGTTAAGGTCCACAGGAAGACTTAAAACATTGTCCCTGTGAGGCATACAGACTCCGCTTTCCTTTTGTTTCTCTTTTGCCACATATTTTGGTAATTAACTGATGCTGAGGCATCAGACTTTTTCCTGTTCTCCCATGAGAGGTCACCGAACAACCCAGGGACATAAAGGCTGACAGAAGGCTGTGGCTGTAGAGTTCCCAAATCTGCAAAACTCAGATTTTGCAGAGGAAAGCCATAGATGGAAATGGATAAGGTCGCAATAAAGTTGGAATCCTCCTCCTTATCCAACACCACAGAGCAACTCTTGACTTCAACCTGTCTGACTTTTGCCCACCTTCCAGAAACATAAGTCATAGCTGAAGTTGTCTCTTCACGTATTTAACTATTTCCTTCTTTGGTTTTGTTCCAAGCTAAAAAAGAACTGAATTAAGAATTATAATTATCAGGGCAAAAAGAACATTTGAAAGCAGAACTTATCAAAATTTCTATTTTGAAAGTGCAAAGGATGCATCTTGAATAAAGGCCGTGACATCAGTCCTTCGGGAGATAATCCAAAGCAGCCTTCAGCTTCTTCATATCAATGTAATAAGAGAAACTTATTCACAAGTGGCACAGGAGTAGAAAATTTTGCAGCTGTGTTTTCCCCAAACACAGGATTGGTCTAGAGGTCAAAGCCTTATACAACTGAGAAGCCATCAAGATAGTGACAGTTTTACAAAACAAAATGCTGAAGTTTCTGTAAAAAACCAGCTCCATCAAAGGAGAAAAAAAAATAATGTCAAGAGTCCTATAATATGACTACATTAAGAAGATTTTTTTTAATCAATACGTGGTATACAGACCACTTAATTCAATTTGAGAAAATTTTAACTAGATTATACCTTGGCAAGATGACCTTTTAGGTCATTTTAAACTCAATTTTTATCTGTCCAAATAATGAACTCTAGAAGGTTAAGAAATTAGCACTTCAGAGTATGTTTTAGTTCAATCAAAGACTTCCTGAGAGGAGGCTATTGTACTGAAATTGTCAAAATCCTGTCTGGATAATCATACAGTCAAGAAAAACCCTAAGAATTGCTATCTGCCAGTTTCCTCTGACAAGATAAAATAAGGCACAGACAAGATGCTAAAAGAAACATAGACAGTCATTTCCATTAATGAAAAAGCTTATCCTAAAACGGTTGAAGAAATGTTAGGAAAAAGTAAAGTAACCATTTCCCCAACAAAGAACTCTAAAGCAAAGAAAATATAAATCTGTAAGATGTCATTTAAAATATAAGTAAATACCTTATTTTCCACAAGCAATTATTTACTGTTCATTCTTTTCAGTCATAAATGATTGATGTATTTGGATTTTATTCTTTTCTCTGTATGTCAAAACCTTTACTCTGTGTTTTTGTTTTGATCTTTAGGGGAGATAGATGTGCAAATCCCAGCATTTCT
The DNA here is from genome assembly GCF_020740725.1 of Corvus hawaiiensis. Taxonomy (NCBI): domain Eukaryota; kingdom Metazoa; phylum Chordata; class Aves; order Passeriformes; family Corvidae; genus Corvus; species Corvus hawaiiensis. The sequence continues at coordinate 20,668,772 of NC_063214.1, forward strand.
GTTCCCTCTGGCTTGCACTTCCACACACGGAGAGCAGAGGGGAAAGAGAATTAAGAGCCAGCCTGACCCATCCGCCTGCCGGAAGTGAGGAGCCCATCATATGTGTGTCATATTTGACAGACTCGTGTGTCAGACACTCCTTTGAAACCACCAGCAGCTGAAATGCCACCAGCTCCCCAGGTGCTCTGTTCCCAAGCATCACCCTCTTTCCTCACCCAGAATTTTATTCTTGCTTTCAGCCCAGAGGAACCCACTACACTTTGTCCTCTCCCTGAGGGTGGGGAGAATTGAACACTTTCTCACCACCACAGTCCTTTACTAACCCACAGGCCACCATGTCCCCGCTTTCAGTAACCTATACTGAACTGTTCACTTCTTCTAGCCCTTCCTGGTGCTGTCCCATCTCTGATCAGCTCATGGACACAGGAGAAGCTGCCTTGGAGAGTGCTGCTCCACCTCTGAGGCCCCATTCCTGTGGTGGGGCCCAGGGACACGTGCAGAGGCCAGGCTGCTGGCTCCAGTGGATATTTTGGGTAAGGAGCAGCTGCTGCAGCAGAACCACCAGTGCTTGGTTCCAGTGGGACACAGGGTGTCCTGGCTATGCACTGCATACGAGCTGGGCAGTGCTGCAGCTCTTGGCTGTGACCCCAGAGGACACTGCTGTCACTGTTGCTAAATGCCATCTCGCTCAGCAGCGCTGCCCTCAGGGACGAGTGGAGGCTGATGGACACAGCCGCCAAGGAACAGCCTTGCAGGACTCCTCGGGGAGCAACAGCCCCACGACTTCCACTCAGGTCAGCCAGAATTACAATCCAAGGGCCTTTACAGAGATAAAATAACACCTATGAACTATTTGGCTTTTCCTGGTGTGTTGGTTTTGCACAGCCTGGTTTTTGGTAGTGGGGGGCCACAGAGGTGGCCTCTGTGAGAAGCTGCTGCAAGCTTCCACCATGTCTGGCAGAGCTAATCCCTGATGGCTCTGAAGATGGACATGCCACTGGCCAAGGCTGGGCCAGTTAGAGATGGTGGTAACGCCTCTGTGATGACATATTTAAGAAGAAAATCAAAACAAAGGGCACACAGCTTTTTTTCTAGTCAGAGAAGAGGAGGAGGTGAGAACATGTGAGGGAAACATGGAGACACCAAGGTCAGTGGAGAAGGAGGGGCAGGAGGTGCTCCAGGCGCCAGAGCCGAGATTCCTCTGCAGGCCGTGGTAATGACCATGGTGAAGCAGCTGTGCCCCTGCAGCCCATGGGGATCCACGGGGGATGCAGAGGTCCACCCACAGCCCATGGGGGAGGTGCCCGTGCCGGAGCGGGTGGATGCCTGGAGGAGGCTGTGATCCAGTGGAACACCCGCTGGAGAGAGGGGGCCCCTGCTTCCAGGCTGGAGCAGCCTGTCCTTGGAGGACTGCACCCCGTGGAAAGAGAGCCACAGCGCAGCAGTTTTGGGAGGGCTGTGTGCCCGTGGGAGGGACTCACGCTGCAGCAGGTGCGGTGTGGCTGCTGCTCATGAGAGTGGGCCCACGCCGGGGAAGTTCATGGAGAACAGTCTCCTCTGGGAGGGACCCCACGGCCTCACACGGGAAGACTCCTCTCCCGGAGCAGTGGAAGGAAATCTCGGTGATGAACTGCCCAAGCTCCCATGTCCTGTCTCCCTGTGCTGTTGCTGGGAAGGAGGGAGGGACTGGGGAGGGAAGGTGTTCTAAGGGCTTATTTTACTTCTCGTTATCCTCCTCTGACTCTGTTAGTAGTAAACTCACTTTATACCTCTAAGATGAGCCTGTTTTGCCCTTGGAGCGTTTTCTCCCGGTCCTTATCTCAACTCATGAAGCCTTCATTAAATTTTTTCTCTCCTCAGCCCAGCTATGGCAAGGGAGGGTGAGTGAGTGGTTTTCATGGGTGACTGGCACTGGCCAGTGTCAAACCACGACACCTGGCTTTTGAGAAAGGCAAGCTACTCCAGAGATGCTATATGCTACATGCTACGTAGGAAAAGCCTCTGGGAGCTCAGGGAGAAGGATTGCTGTATTCCTGCAGGGAGCCTCAATGGAAATCCCAAAAAAACATTAAAAAGAGCAATTGTGGTAAAATCCTTCCATAGTATGGAAACCACTACAACCTGCATTTACCATGAATGTTGTATCAGGCTCCAATAATGTTCTTTTGCTTGTGCCAACAGACAGCCTATGCATCATCTCTGGCCATCAGCCTCATTACTGTTTCTGGACAGTCTATTTTCCTACTGCCTGATACTGTTGCATGTGACTTATTTACATTCTCTTTATGATGAATGGGTAACTTTGGTTATCCAGAAAAGGGCAATTAAAAATAACATGAGGCCAACCAGACAGAGATAAGTGAATATTAAAGCATCTGGGCAGGCCAGGTGTTTGAAGATATCACTGGAAAAGTCTTCAAGTAAAAAAAAAAAAAATACAACAAATTACCACCTTGACAGATTATTAAATGTTTAATGCTTCTGGCAATAAGAGCTGCTAATAAAGAAGCAGTGTAAACCAGAAGACAGCAGCAGCAACAGTAATTATACAGCAGAATGATTAAAAAGCGCACAGCTATAATGACTTTAATCTATTTTATGAGAGAAACTCAAAGATTTAGCATTCAAAAAAAATAATCAATTAGGGAGCAAGGGAGATGGGAAAAAAAAATCTATTTAAACTCAATTCCTACAATCAAGTGATAAATCAGTCATGAGTAATTGTAGGAATTACTGCAATTCACCATGTTTCAATAACACTGGCTACTCCACCAGAGACTGAAGAACAACTGCTCAGTTTCTCAGCATCCAAAGAGACTCCACAGAGCACTTTCCAAGAAATTGTTGTGCTTAATAAATTGTGCTGCTTAGCTGGAAGAATATCCAGCATGACCAAAGTCAAGATCTTGGTTTGGAGAACTTTTCTTATTTTCATAGCAACAGAGTAATTTCAGTTCATTGGCACCTAACAGGCAGGCTGCTTAAGTCTTAATCACTTAGAGACACCTTATTTTATTTCCTTTTCCTGATCTTCCTTGACGTTTTTCCTTTCCCAGATATGAGCTGTTCAGCTACCAGTGAAGGAAAGGCTGTTCTTGGACATCTGCCATATTTCCTTTCCTCTAAAGGCCAGGGAGTTCAAAGGAACGACGAGAGGAGGATGCATGGGAAAACCTGAGCTCCTCCTCTCCCAGGGCTCTGCTCCTTACAACGGGATTCGTGTGCTTGAATGTGATATTTCGCTCACTCCTCCCTGCTCATGGGCAGGCAGCAGGATCCACCCTTCATCACCTCTCTCTCTCTCCTTATCCGCAGAGCTTGGCCAGCTTCTGCCTTTGGGGAGGGTGTGCTCCAGGCAGGCACGCCTGCTCCCGGCTTGGAGTGGCGCAGAGATGAAAAGCCGGCTCCCCTCTAGAGCTCTTCCCGCTCTTAGGAAGTAGTGGGCGCTGTTAGATAAGGGGAGAGCTCCAGGTCATGCACCCTCCAGCCCAGCACAAGCAGCACCAGCCCAGGCTGTCCCTTCCCTCAGGCACCCCACTCCAGCCTCCCCGCGGTGACAGCTCCGCGCCCTCGGAACTGCGGGGCTGCTCGCCTGCTGCCCGGAGAAGCTGCCCTGGGACAGGAGTTCTGTTCACTGCACTCTCACCGGCACCCAGGGCTTCGGGCAGGGAAGTGGCAGGAAAGAGAGGCAAGGACTGGTGTGGGCAGCAGCCTGGACTTGTGCCAGATAGAGCATGCAAAGAAAAACAAACTTGTGTTGAAATGTTTCTACACCTGAGTAAAGGTCTGTATTATTCTGAAGATAAAAATAAGTTATTCTGTTCCCCTATTTATCTCCTCCTGCTCATTCTAGTGAGATTATTTTGTATATTAAAAATCAGGGCCTTTATAAAGCTTCTGATTTTATTCCTGTAGCTCTTTCCCTCCCACTTGCAAAAAAAGTTCTGCAACGTAGAAAAGGTGACACTATCAGATATCTGCTTTAGAAATATCAGAGAAAAAAATCCAATAGCTCTCACCTCACAAATCAATATAGACATCAACATGTCTATATGGGAAATCTCTTTACATGGGCTCTTTTTAACATGGTGATGTTGGTCTGACATGCCTTGTTTGCTATTACCTTCTTCAAGGTCTGTGTGCCAGGACGAGATCCCTGCTCCTCCACCTTGATGAAATGCTTCCGAGAGCAGAGAATTGGATTGGACTAAATGCACCAGATGCAAGAACTAGGTATGAAATACAAATAGCAAGAACATGGATCAGATCACATGAAAAAGCAGTCTGTGGGTCAAGATAAAAATCTAATTTCTCACTTGCTGCTTCCCTGTGTAATTCTTCTTTTTGTGTTTTAAATAAAATCATTATAGGAATTTTTATATTGTGATTGAGCAACTCAACTTTCTGTAAAGTAAGCATTATACCATTAACTACCAAATATTTAAAAATTCAATTTCAGAAGAAGGGAGAGATAAACCAACTCAGTACGGACTTAGCTGTGCCAAAGTTCCTCTGCTTCTCAACATCTCCCAGGAAAAAATAAGCACTGATCATTATCACCATACCATCCCTCCTAGCTTGCTTAATGTTCAAATTTCAGAATGGGATGAAATTAATTAATATGGGCTTACACGTGCTATGTTTTCAGACCTAGTATCTCAATAGATATGGCCACTTGACATTAATTATTTGTATTATTGACCTCTTTGCATCAGAGAAAGCTCTCTGGAGAAGAGCTTGGGAACATACCAGAGGTGGAGAGGCACAGTTGTAGAAGGCAGGCAGGGAGATGCTGTGGTTGCACTTCTGCAGACTGGGAATGCAGGTGCTGCAACACTGAGCTCAGGGTGCTCGAGTTATTGGTGTTGTTTACATCAGTGGGCTCAAACTGGAAAAAAGGCAGCCCCTGTTGTGTTCCAATCCTCACACAGTGTGACCCTACCTAGCCTGGGGATGTTCCTGTGGCACAAAAGACAGTGAGATGCTTCCCTTGTCACGTACACATGAAAAAGCAGCCTGGCCCACTCCAGCTAGGTGCTCTTGGGTGGGTGAGCTCAAAGTTAGGCAAGTCCCTGAGGCTTCCAATAAAGATGCATACACACAAAACTAGCAAATAGATGAGTCAAGCAATAAGCAGAACATTAAACTTCAGAAACAGCACCAGAAAGATGAAGTTCTAATTGTAGGGACACTGGATAGCAACACAGAAACCAGATAAATCCGAGTGCCAGGGCCACAGGCAGAGCAGCACGGCCTCAGTGACACAAATAGGGCAGGTACCAGTCTGAGGGCAGGTGTGAGGGATCCACAGAGACCCCCAGTGAGTCCTGGACAACAGCAGCCAGGAGGAGAGCAACATTGACGGAACTTGGGGCAGTGTAAGACCTGCAGCTGTCTGAGAAGGCATCACCCAAAAGCTCATTGTGCTGGGAGGAAATTACCAATGATGAATCTGCCTTAGATTGACTGTCAGCCTGGTTACACAGCAAGCAAGGGACTGACTACTAAGAGACCTTGAGGGCAGGAATCAACTTGAAAAAAACTAAGAAGGTACAAAAAATTGTGACTGTGGAGAGAAACATTGGAATAGGAGAGTGGTGGTCCAACCCAGTTAGAAATCCAGTAAGGCATAGGCTTTTGATAATGTTTGAGTGTCTAGTATTGTATTTACATTGTTGATATTGATCCTGAATGTGTTTTGTTAATTGTTCTTCACTTACTTTTCATTTAAAGAAAAAGCAAATCAAAATGCTTGGATCCTGATTTGATTTAACCACATAAATTGTACAGCTCTTCTACCTGAGAAAGTAGGCAAAAAAGGGACATACATTACATGGTGAGGAATGTAGGTATCAAAGAAACTGCCCAGAGGAACTATTTCCTGCTCACCCATAAGTGTTGAAGTTGGGGTGAGCACTCACCTCATGCTCACATGCTGCCCAGAGGCAGTGAGCTGAAGGGAGGCAGGATGCCCACAGGTTTTTCCCTTTGCCTTTTCCAGGCAATAGGCCAAAGACAGGAATCAAATAAGAGAAGATTAAGACTTTTCCACCCAGAAAAAAGCTCTCCCCTTAATGAGCAATAACAAGAAATTCAGCTTTTCCCTCTCCACATGTGTTATGTTTTTAGGAAGGTGCAAACAGAGGAAATTTAATACCGGTACAGGATGCTACTTCCCAGCCAATAACACCTCCACAGAGGTTATGAGTCCACGAGGTCACAGCAGGTAGCACTGCTCTCCAGGTTGGGGGAAGGTGCACCCCTACTTTTCATACTGATGGCTTCTTCTGTGAGCCTACAGAAGGATATAGGAAGCAAAGGAAGCTCATAGAGCTGTTTAATGGTGAAATACCTTACTAATAACCACCAGAACTGATTTAAAAGCTTAAAGCTTTAACAGCTGTCCTTATCATTTATCAGTTACACCCCAAGAAACACAGAAGCAGAGCATCTTTCCTTATCACAGTCAGATCCCAGCACACTCCTCCTCCTCCCACTTTGCTTTAAGCACGTGATGCAGCTCCCAGCGGTCTGCTGTTATTCTTCACACGCCAAACCCAACCTCGAATCCTCCCTTTAAGATTGAAATGCACGTTTGTCTCTGGTGGCCTCGCTCCATTTCGCGGTGTGCTTCAATTGCCAGAGCAGCCAGCTGGGCCAGTAAGTTAGAGAAAGACATTGTTCCCATAGTAACTCACTTTCTCTACCCACTCATTAGATTAACACATTTCAGATCAAAGGTAGACATGAAAATGTCTCAGAAATGATAGTCCAAGGCATTGCTTAAATATGAACAAAATCCACCTCACGATCTCAAAAAGCACTGTTTGATATCAGAGCATACATCTGTAGCTGCTAGCCTCATTGTGCTGTCCCGCCTGAAAGTTATCAAAAGCATCTTGGATAGTTCATTTTGTTGCTAGTCTGCAGACAATTGCTTAAGTACAGAAACAAACAGGTACTCCCCACTACCAGATCAGAGCTACAACCACTGAAGAAGTTCACTGTCTCTGTGCACTCAAAATTCAGTTAATGTTTGCAACTTTGCTGCAGAAAAGGTCTGACTCACGCTCCCAGTAGCAGCAAATCTCTTATCAGTTTTGCCTGCCCCAAATTCAGTTTTGTTACATTTTTAGTACTGCAGCATGGTAAGTTCAAGCCCAAGGAACAGATTAATGTGCCAACACCATGTGTCCAGGCATTACAGAAAGCCTTTGGGCTGCTTCTGCTCCGCCATCATACAGCAACTCTGCCACACACCAAAAAGAACAAAAAAAAGTCTTGATACTGCACAGACCCTTTGCCACTGAAGATTTCCAGTAACAGCTTCTGGTAAAATACAAAGGACATAGAAGTAAGGAATGAGAAACTGGGAGCTTTAGATAGTGTTTCTTTTTTGTTAGTTTTTATTTCCCCCCCAAGTGCAGCTCTGCAGGTGGAATATGAGAAAGTTCTTTGGATTGCCTGTCTTGCCATTCATCTCCCCAAACTGATTTTATGGTTCTCAGGGGGCTTCACCACGTATACATGTATTTATGTATACTTACATAACACCTTCAATGCACACTGCTTGCGAAAACTGCAATTGGTATTATGGGTCCTGAACATGCCTGTAATGCTACTGTAATGCAAGCAGGAACCATGAGCTTGCTAAACCCCTGTCTTAACCCTTTGCGAAGACCCAGGTAAAGACTATTTACACCTAACAGCACAGTTCAGCGACTGACTTGCACTGGCATTTTCATGTCAATGTCCACTGTCCATTTGTGTCTAAAAACCAGGATTTTCCCAATGACAGCCTGCAATTTCAGCAGTCTGTTCAAATCACCAGGAATTGAACTTGGTTCTTTTTTTTTTTTTTCTCTCTGCCTCTCCTTGTCAGAAATCTCATTTGTCAGCTGTACAGCCTTGGGGCACCAGCTCACCCCACCGACATCTCACCTACGTTTTCCTCAGTACAGCTCCTCACAAAAGTGCAATTTACAGGTGACAAAAAATAATTCTCATCTCAGAAAATTGCCTCAGAGTTCTGGCAAAAATTCATACAAAAGGCGTGATGTATATTAAGAACTTAGATGAGCTGATGCTGTTCATCATTTCTGATGGCAAAGTCAGGGCAGCCCTTTGCCTGGTGAGGTGAGGGAAAATGTTATGCGTGTCCCAGTTAAGGTCTCTCACATCAGGTACTGTAACACCCTCACCTAATATCTTCACAGTGTTGACTGATTTTAATTTTTTCTCTATTTTCTTTTGTCTCATTGACTGTCCTGCCCTTGTCTGCTTTACTTCTACAAAGAAAGGTGTTACTGGATTCATGCTGGGTGGTGCATGACTGGGTCTCTGCTTTTGTGCTGGGGACTCTGCTGTTTTCTGTCACTTGGGGAGAATGAAATTTGGTCCTAGTTTTCAAGTAAACTGCAGATGAAAGACACTTTTCCTGCTTTGTTGTGCTGTAACCTTAGGCTAGAGCTTTAAAATATATGATCGTGGTAATTAAAAAAACTGCAGCCTTTTTCCTGTCATTTATGTTCTCTATACTTTGTGCCTCATTAGAAACATGAGGGGCATACAGGCACTCCAACATCTTGGAAATGTCAGCCAGAGCCAGTATATTTTGAGTGTTAAAATGCACACAGTAAAGTGGTAACTGAATGTAAAGAACAAACCATTTTCCTCTTAGCTTCTATTATTTTCTGTGTTTAAAGTATAGTAGTCAGAACAAAATCACAGACTTTTAAAATGATAAAAGGAAGCTGAGTAGGAAAGCTGGCCACGAATTTCATAAATTCCTGTTGCTTAATAGCTGTAGTTGACTGGATCTTCACAAGAAAATACCTGTCAGCCATGTCACTACCCAGGGAATAATTGTTCTCTGACACTTATCTTCCTGCTTCTTTTCATTGGCAGAGGATAACTGGTTAAGCTGCTCTGTTTCTATTGGGAAAAGATAAATACCCTGCTCTCCCAAGGCAGGCAGGCAGCTCCTGATCTGTGTGGCAACACAGGGAGTGAAGGGACACTGCCTGTTCTGAACTAAGTGCAGTTCCCTCAGGAAACGTGCTGCCATTCTCAGGGCACCGCAGGTGGGGGTCATACCTTTGATTATCAGATACCAAGGCAACATTGACTGTTTTTCCTCTCTCTCTAGTCTGATATGTTGCTTTCCTCATTTTAAGCGTCCAAAATCAAGAGAAGAAAGACAACAGTTTTCCCCAGAAGTCAGCAAGCACTTGCGCTTGCGTGAACTCTTTCTTTTGCTTCTTTTTACAAAAGAAGATGGCCAGCAATTAGAAGGCAGGCAACGCTTTGGGAATAAGTTTGCTATTCTCTGTGTTTCAGTACTTCAGAAGTTTCCTCTCAGTTAAATTCCTACAAACAGCAGATGAATGTCCTTTCAAGTCTACTTCTGGACCAGATTTGGTGTCATTCACAACGGTGAAAAAGTGGTGCTTTCTACTTTGCGGTAGAAAGTAACCTACTACACAGATTTCAAGGTTAACAGAGCTCTTCAGGGACCTTGAGATTTTACTATAGAAGGGTTAACTCTACTACACAGTGTGTTACAGGCTGAGAAGGAGGATAACCTTCCCTGATGTTTCTGAAGTGGTCATTTTTCAACCCTTACTCAAAATGATGGTGGGGCTAGCTGGCACACCAACCCCAAAAGAGCTCCATTTTCCTCATAACTCTTTATCATTGCAAATACAGAGAAAACTCCATCTGCCTTTTTTTAAATCTCTCTTGCTCCTTGCCAGCCTCATCTCCTGCAGAACACCTTTTTATCCTCTGAGTGATTTTACAGCTGGCAGACAGGAATGGCACTGTGCTGAGCAGGCTCTGCTGCTTGGCCATGGTGTGTGCACATGCATGTGCAAACCCTTATTTCAGTGTCTTCACTTGTATCACTGATTTGCACTTACTACAGCTTTACTTCGAAGTGCTCTTGGCCCTGACACAACCTACTTACTTGCATTCTGCATTTAAGGACACATAGCTCCTAACCAGCATATGCATATTTTTTTTCTTTTGGTGCAATTTTCTTTTTTTTTTTTTTTTTTTAAGTAGATGTTGCCCGAGCTGCTCCCACTAGTTAAACGTGTCTCTGATTAAAATGTCATGCTCTGGTACGTGATGTTCGTGTTCAGCCCCTGGGATCCATCCACAAAGCCAATCAATACACCGTGCAGAACACAGATTACAAGAGGTGCCACCCAGACACATTCGTGAATGCAGTTGCTCTCTTCCTCTGGCAGCATTCCAACAGCCCTGCAGACGGCAGACACAGCGTAAAGGGAGAGCAAAAGTAGTTTATTGGCAGAGATGTGCACTGTCACACAAATTGCAGGCAGCTGCCCTAACACATTCTGACAAGGAAGCTCTGATTGGGCTTGACACCTGCATGATATACAACTCTCCAACTATACAGGTCCTAAGGGAGTGCATGGGAGACCTTTTCCCTAGGAGAGATGCAGGTTAACATGCCGGGAGTTAGTCAGCAGTACTGGTCTCTTGCTAATATAAACAGCAGCTCGCCTTAAAGAGGAAAGCACAAAGTGACCTTCACCGCCTGACAGTCAGCAGTCTGAAATCCAGCAACAAGCACAACACAATGCCTTACAAGTCTCAGAATGGTTTTTAAAGAGAGCTGGAACATAATAGCCACCTCCCCCACCGATATCTCAATTCAGCCTTCGACTCTGACTGTGATGTGTTCTGCTGCTAAATCTTCTGTGGCGATAGCTCCAGCTGCCTGATGCCCGAGGGCTATGTCAACTGCACAGCGAGTGCCCCGGAGGCACACACAGGCTGTGGGGAGCACCATGGATGGGGCACACAGCAGCACCCTGGGATGCGTGTGTCCCTGCTGCCCAGCGGAACGCACGCGCATCCGGAGGTTGCCAAGTGCTCCTGAGCCAAGCGGCTCCGCGAACTGCTCCTCCCGTGGGAGAGCAGCCAAGCCCGACGGGAGGGAGCTGCCCTGCAGATCAGCCACAAACACGCTGGCGGCTTCAGCACGGGAAGGCTCACAGCAGAGCAGGTGGCACTTGTGGGAGTAAACGCCTGGCTGGTACAGCCTGCCAGCGTGCTGAGCTGCTCTCCAAGCAACTCTGCGAAGGAGGGAAGCAATCCTGGAAGAAGAACGTCCCAGTGAACTGTCAGACAGCGATCCACTCCTCTGAAACCAAGAGGCTTTATAAAGGCAGTGCTTGAATTTTAGTTATCTGTTTATTAAAAGCAGTTTGAGTGGGGCTGAGAGATTTCAGGAGGTTTTTGGTGGTTGCAGCACCCAAAGGTGTTCTGGACCCTGGTGTTGCTTCCCTCCCCTTTTCTGACACCCAGCATTTCCTCTGTAATTGTTGCCTGTATCCTTATAAGCTGGTTTTCATCTTTGTCTCCTAGCATTCATGATGTAAGAAAACATATTCACAGGTTGTGACACTTTTTCTCTGAACTGCCAACTGCTGACCCATTCCTATTCCTCCGCAAGTTTTTAGGATGAGACTGGGCTTCTCAGGATGACACAGATCAGCTTTATCAGCTGATATCAGCCTTCTCAAGCAATAAAGATTTTTTTTAAAGCTGTAAATCAACAGCACACAATGTCTGTCAGTGACATATATTGTAATATTGTGCTAATCTTGTAATAACTCTCCAAACTGCTCTTTTATCTTAGAGAATGTTTCTGAGTTAAGCAGTGACAAGTGTCACATTAGGAACCTTGACCACTGCGGTGGACTGCAAAACTCAGTTCTGGTCACATCTCCTCAGAGGAGCCTGGTCTGGGTCCACCACAGAAAATCACAGCAACCCTACACTGTGACCCAGCTTCCTGCAGTGAAATGCCTTAATCGTGCTTCTCAAGCTCAGCCTGACAGCTGGTAACACACTCAGGCACACTTGGCACTACCTTCCACTTAGCACCATGAAGAACCTGAAGTTTGATAAGATTACAGGTGCCACCAGCATGAGCCATCAGCTGGACAGCATTTTTATTCCAATTTACCCAACACACAGCACCCTCGGAAAAGTCTCTGGCTTACGCCTACAGAAAAGTATTTCAGGCAAGCATCTCATTGGGGTTTGGTTTAGTTTAATTTTGGGTTTTGGATGAATGGAAGGAAAGGGGACAGACAGGCACATGCAAAAGGAGTATTAGGAAGCTGTCAGCTTCCCTTCACTATGATTCATGTGATCCTGAGACACAAGGTAAAATCTTATGCTGAAGAGTAATACAGCACACCAAGATGTGCTGTACAAAGTCATCTATTTTTGCTCTTCTCTTGCTTCTCAAGTGACAGTCACTTAATAAAGAAAATCTACAGGAGCTCTGCAAACAAGTACACTAAATGCACAATTACATACATTTTATTTCCAGTCCCATCACATTCATGCCATTGCCCTTAAGACTTCTCATCACAGTGGGACCAAGCACCTTCTGGTATATTCTAATATGTTATCATTGGTTCCCTGCTAAATAAATCATGCATAGGAAGGCAGCTTTTTAGTCAGATTCTGTGCTAACAGTCATTCAACTTCAGAAGAGGAAATTCCATTAACTGAAATGAATTTCAAGGTAAAGATCAGGTTGAAAAAAACATAAATTATTTTGATGATCACTTGGCGAAGTCTGAAGTACATTTCAAAATAAAACACAGAGTACCTCTCAATCTTCCTGATCTTCTTGTATATCAATCACCAGAAAGAATAAATATATGATCCAAAAAGCACTTGTTTGGCCTTAACCCTGTAGGTTGACATAATTAATCTTTTGTAATGCATCCTGAATAAACTACCCAGGATATCTGGGATACGTACTTTGAAAGCAGGAACTCCCTGTACCCTTACTAAATGTTTTAAATCTTGATTTTTAGTTGAGTACACTTAAATGTCATTTTACCTAGCTGAAAGAACAAATTTGATTTTGCCACTGAAGACTTACATCCTTAAACTTTTGAAGTTCTCTACTATACTGTGAACCATCCAGATTAATCATAGTGGAGAACCATAGTGTTGTTCTTTTCTTTTTTCCCTACAAAATGTGCAAACACAAACACCAAATATGCCTTTGCCCCGTAACAAAAGATAAACAGGAACAAATTTGCTGTCTTTGCCCTCGTGGAAGTGGAGAAGAGCTGCCTGTTGTCCGGAGCTGGGAGGTTGTGCATCTCCATGCCACCCCTTGCTCTCCCCCGGACCTTCTGGGTGGCCTGGGACATTACACTTCTCATTCAAGTTGACAAATCAGTGAAGGAGTCGACATCCCTTACTAGAGAAGCAACTTTTGATCAGTTTACAGAGTCTCTGTTTCAGCATGTGTAAAACAAGAGCTCACATCACTGCTGGGCTGACAAGCCCTGCGAGACCAAACTCCTGAAAAAGCCTGAGGTACTGCCTGCAATACAGGCTGTAACCTAACACATAAAAAGCCCCACTCGAGCATGAACTGCCTTTTCAGGGCCACCACACTGTGCTCGAGAAGCCCAGCTGCCACCTACCACACTGCTTGAGCACAGTGCTAAGCCTGGACTTTCTCCTGTGCCTGGACTTGCCCTCTGCTACAGAATGCAGGGGAAGTTGCAATCTCAGGCTGACACCAAAAGGTTACAGAGTTGTCATTGCTCCAAATCAACTCTTGCCCCATCTGCTTCCCTAGCATCTGTTCCCATAGCAGTTCCTGACTCCCCCCAGTGAAGGAAATTGATCTGCTGCACAATGTTGGTACGGAAAGGATAGGAAACGAGGAAGCAAAACTGGCACTGTACCAAGCTTGTAAGTATTTTACAGGCCATGTTGACAAATCTGTTCTGCACAGGGCACAAATCACTGGCAATGACAAAATTTTTACCTACTTCTGAGATCCCTGTGGAAGTGCCAAGCACGATTTTCACTTTTCTGGTTCCTGGACAAGGGAGCAGAGATAAGTGACTGCACTGGGAGAACATTCATCTAAAGTAATTTGTGAATAGAGCCATATGTGACTTACTAAAGAGCTTGAGACATTTTGATTGGGTTTAATATCCTCACACCTTAACAGATGCCACAAGTATGTCAGCAGGGAAAAAAGCAGAAATGTAGGGATGCACATGAACAGCGATAAAGGGCAGAAAGAAGCAACTAATTTATTTGGAATCGATATTCGGGTAATAGGGAACAATTTGAAATATAGAATTAGACAACTTGATTGCAGTCACAAGCCAGATCATGTTTTACAAAGGTAAACTTACAAATGCAGACATGGATTAATGGTGTCAAGATTGCATGATGAAAATTACTAGAAAGGGCAAAACAAAACCAAGGCTCCACACTTCAGTTTTGCTCACCAGAGCAAATATTGTGTCCTAGCACTTGCTGGAAAACTGTGGTGAGTGGGATCCTAGTGATGCCTTTGCAAAGCCTGGGGATCAACTGGGATATGTGGAGCAGTAGGCAGCAGCAGCAGCAGCAGCAGCAGAGTTTAAACATCTGAACAAACCCTTCTTTCTTACAAGTTTGCTAAAGATCTGTACCTGTAACTTCCCAAATTGTCATTAAATAATTTAGTCCTTCCTTTCAATCCTGAACCAGGAGTACAGGCACAGCATTTAATTAGTGTCTCAATTATCATTTAAATGTTTGCCCATCAAGTTCAATAAAGATCGTGGCTGAATTTTGAGACAAGTGGCTGTGTCATCAATGATCTCCCAAGTGGTGACTTATTTGAAGGTTAGAAATTCATGCAGGTGGTTCTAAAACAGCAGTTAATCAGTATAAATTCTTCGGCTGCAGACCCTGCCCCTGTGAGCAAGTGTCCAATTCATTTGACCTTAATGGAGTAGAATGTATTTCACGCGTCACAAGAACAGATGTCCTAAGCTGCAGTCATGAGCTTCAGAGAGGTCATATCTCTAAAAATATGTTCTATCAAGCAATTCTACTGCAGAAAATTAGAAAGTGATTCACTAAAATAACTTAACTACACCAGTGACTGAAATAAAGATATAGAAAGGTGTGCAGCTGCAACCAGCTGCAACTTCAAATATGTGATCTAATGGCTAGAAATCTGCTTCTCAAAAGAAAGTCTTAGATTTTCCTGGTCTCCTTCCAATCATCAGTCATCAGCCTATTTTATGAAATGTTTGTTTCTAATCCTTGGAAGGAAGGAAGACAGCAATGAAAAATCCCCAAATTTATCGCAACTTCTTGAACAAAGATGCATCAGCTTTGCTTCTATCTCTGAGCTGCCTACAAAGTCTGCTACTTGCAGAAATGTGCAAGTTTTCCTTCAGTTGCAGGGACTTTGGAGATGGAGAGAGTGGAGTTCAGGTCTTGGGTATCACATGCAAGATACATAAGGAATTCTTCCCACAAAGCAAGCACATTATCTGTAAACCATGTGAGTACTGGAAGACCAATAATGCCAAGATATTCCCAAAGATTGCCTGGAACTGAAAGCTATAACTATCATCTGCTGTCTTCATTCCCCAGCAAATACCCCTACAATACAATAGTGACAGTTCAGTGAGTAAACATAGTTAAACTTCCCAGATATTTTTCAATGTGAAGAGGGAAAGAGAGAACCAAAATCTTCAGACAGTCCCTAAGACTGAATTGCTAGAGGTCAAACGGCCAACAAGGACAAAAAGCTGGGTAGACCAAGCACACCCAGCTGATCTCAGCACAGCACACACACCAAAGCTCACTGCCAGGGCAGCCCAGCAGGACACCCCTCCCAGCCCCAGCCTCCTGGTCTTATGCAAACCCTGAGCAGACGCACAACTGCAGAACTGAAGGGAAGGGATGCTCTGCCATTTGAAGCCACACAAGTAGACAATCTTGATTAGTGCCTTCGTAACCTCATGTTTAATGTTTGCTACCCTGTCTCTTGCAAGTTATATATTGCCTCAGATTTCAAATCACTGGCAAAATGGAAGAAACGCTAAATCAGGAAAAAGTCATGACTATGAACTCATGAACGACCTCCCATTGACAAGCTGAGGGATGCCAGTAAATCAGTTCTGAATTTAACCATTTTCTGGTAGCACCTTGTATGATCTAAGTACGGTATTTTTGTTTTGGAGTTTTTATCCAAAGCCAAAAATTAGATGTAATATGGTATTTGTAGCCAAATGTCTCAGAGAAATGCAAGTGAACTGTATCAACTCAATTTCTTTCGTTCATTAGATAGGTAATCCTACAAAACAATGAAACTAATTTCACCAAGGCCATGAATGAATGATGTAGATTTACTATGATAGTTTTAGTCCAAGCTTTGTGGACAGAATTCTAAATTAACTATTTCATTAAACTGTTCAGCTGATTAACTAGCCAATCTATAATTCCTACTCACCATTTTACATTTATTTGCTTTCACGAGATTTACTTGTTTCAGGCAGAGATTTGTTTAGATGTCTGCAGGAATTTTATTTATTGGAAGATTCTGTCGTAGGCTTTTTCCTCAGAATTTTGCTGATTACAGAAGATGCTTAAAGATCAGCAACCAAACTCCAGGCTAACATGGCTAAGAGTACACTTTGTGCTAATGAAATTGAACTAAACCAGCTTGGCACCACCTGCAACAATGATATGAAGTTGGGCTACACAAATAGTTGATTTCTCAGATTGGTTGCTAACTTCAGAAAACATTTTTTTTTTTCCCTAATTAGAAGGATTATACCCTTGTCATTAAAAAAGCCCAATAAATTGAGAAGAGTAGGTTAGTTTTGTTGGCGCTGAAACAAGCTGCTACGTTTCCCATGCTGATGGTTTTAACCCATACAAGGCAATTGAGATTCCATAAGCATTAGTCACCAAATAAAGGACAGGGAAGAGATTGATGCCTGATGCCCTTTCTCCCCTCTCCAGTCAAGTTTCAGAGGGCTCAGTGGGAAACATGGAAGCCCTTTCACTGCATACTGAGGACATGAATTGAGGTCTCCCCATCACAAGGGGGCTGCCGCTGTCAGTCAATCCCCGTAGATGTTCACAGCACCCTGATTCATTGGCTCTGCCTCCACCTTCCCCAAGGCTCTGAGCTGGGAAGGGACTGTTTTGGTACCCCAGTGCTCTGCTGCACTGTTTGCTGTAATTTCTAGGACACTCAGTTAGGGATGAATAACCTCTGAACTAGATGAAGGATACGAGGTGCCAGCCTATGGCACATCTCCAGCTCAGGCAATTACCAGCTGGCATAGGTGTGTATGGGGGAGGAGAGGAAGCTTTCCCAAGGTGAAAAGCAGTACACCAATGCTTTCAAGAACTTCTCACAGAGAACTCTGTACATCTAACCTTTTTTTTTGTTTTGTTTGTTTGTTTGTTTGGTGATCTAAGAATCGTAAATCCACGAGTCAGTTCCCAAACATTTCATGCCAAGGTTATCATTGAATCACAGCCATTGTGAAATGCCCTGTCTCACTTTTCGTGCAGCATTTTTCTTTCCTACTGTTGTTTGTATTGTTGCCTGAGCACTGCAAGCAAGCCTTACAGTACAGGAACAGTGTAACTTCCCCACTTCTGACTGCACAGAAATAAAACTGCCTCCCCTCATCCCCATGCTTGGTGATTTAATATACACCTCATTCAAGATGTCCCAGTTTTAGGCAGGGAGCACTGCAGAGGTGGTGGAAATGTACAGTGCTGTAGTTAGGAGGGAAGGAATATAAGCAGCATGAGCTAACTCCTGCTAGACAAATATTTGGGCATTGCAACCTCTAATATTGTCTTAGATGGCACTTGAAAATTAAGTAACGTAATTGTGGGAAGAAAACAGGGTGACACATTCTTTCCATCTTCCCTGGGCTACTGGTTACCCCTCAGCCTACCTCTCAAAAAAACGCTCTTACTTGGGCAGAAATGCCACAAAGAAACTTCCTGAAGCCCGAGGCAGGGCACCTGTTTGGGTGCAGCCTGGCTCTTGTGGTTTATGAAAAGGTCTGTGCATAGAGTCCTCTCACCACTTTTGTTTTGACTCTGGGTAATTAAGCCTGTTACCTCCTGGTAATAATGCAAACTATCCAACACCTCTTTAGCAAGAGAACAGGCTTATCTCTGCTGCATTTGCCCTGAGGACACGCAACACAGTTTCAGTGCTAGCCACGAGCAGGTATTTCCGTCTCATCCTGGTATGAACTGTGAGGCATCTTTATCATCACAGTTCAGGATTCAGGCCTTAAACATACTTTAAAGAAGGGAGATAAGAAATAGTGCAGCATCCACATCTGCAAAGCTGTGTAGTTCAACTTCTGTATGAATGTGTGTGTTGAGAATTGAACCAGCATCAGGAAGACTGAGCTCCTATGGGACTTTTAACACAGGGAGCTGGTATTTTGGGATAACAGGTACTAAGCTCCCCAAGGAAAAGGCAAAGTGCAGACATGCCAGCCCACGTGTTCATTCAAAACTGCTTTTTAACTGAAAGCTGACTGCCATAAAAATCTCACCCTAAATCAGAAGGAAAATAACGAACCTGATTAGACACTAACACATACTAAGGGTGAATACTAATCTCTGGCTTAATGCATCCTCTCCGCACTACTGAAATTTCTTTGGTCCTCTGTCTGTTATAGGTGAATGTCTTACTGATGAAAAGCTCTGCCACCAGCACGTTTCCTTCAGTACAGCTCAAAATATTTGATCCACATAGGTTGGTTCCAATGTTCTTATTTTGAGTGTAGGGAAGCAGGCAGAAGGAGGGGATTACATCCCGGTCTCTCCACAAATCAGCAGTGAACTGGAAACAGGGCTCTGGGTCACTCAGCTCTGCCCCAGCACTACAATGAGGCCAACACAGCACTGCCTCAGCCCCCAGGCTGGAAAAAGACCCCTCTGCCTGTCCATCTATCTCCCTGTCTGTCCTGGGGCCTCTGCTGGGCAGGGGCTGCCCCATGGGCTACAGTGAAGTCCTTTCCAAGGCTCCCACCAACTTATCAGTAGCGGCTCACAGCTGAAAAAGCCAAATATCAGTCCTTGGAAGCAATATCTTCTAAAGAGTTAAGAGAACAGATGTCCATGTGTTACAGTTCTAATACAAATATCAAGTCCATTGCTTCTGTTGCCAGGCATTCTGCTTGTGACTTCAGTTTCCCCACAAAGAGAACACAGAAGCAAAGCACAGATGGGGAAATATTAGTTAAACCACTAAAAAAGTTATTGCCTTTTTTTTTCTTCTGCAAAACAAAACAGCATTTCTAGGAAATGCAAATGTAGTTCCAAACTAAGTGGTTAATATTTGGAGTGGTGGATCAGATTTGTAATTAGGATTTTAAAGGATGCAAAGTCAAGGCAGCAATCCTTCTGGCTTCTGCAAGGTTAATTACCTTTAAAAAAATCAATAGATACCTTTACATTTATTAAATATGAGGTAAGTTCTAGAATGAGGGTTAAAATCTGTTCTTGCTTTTCTAGAAATATTTATTACATTGCAGAATCACTCTGATGAAATCTAAAAGAAGGTTGATTATTTTTTATTCCATTCCAAGGGATGCGGGCTATTTTCCAAGAGTGTTCAACCCAAAATATGTGGTCTTCAAGGTAATCTACACATTGTCAATCTTCTGAAAATATATACAGTCACACATAAAAGATTTAAAGGTGCATTGCACAGTGTTAACAATAATAATAAAAATATTCTCTGGTTGGAGAAAAAAACTGGATGGTCATATGCAAAGATCAAACCACAGGAGGGGCGGAGAGACAAATTCGCAAGGGAAAAAATGGGGAAAGCAGCAATACACTGGCAAAAAACCAGCTTTGATAAGTATAACCAAGGCAGCTATTTTTTACATGATACCAACTCATTTGCAGGACCCAGACCTTTAGTTCTGCTGCTTGTACATGGGAAAATATATTTTACAGTTTCTGTTATCCTATGGCCTTCACCTCACAGGACAAGAAATTCCCAGCAAAACAAAGGGATTTTAAAGTTACACAACTGCGGCCTCAAAGAACAAATATTACCGCTGGCCTGGTTCCTAGGGTATATCACCGTGTCCCGCAGCCATAGGGAGGAGAAGGAGAGAAGATCCAGCAGGCAGGAATTGTGCAGCAAGATTGATTTATTTAATTATTTTACAAACTCTTTTATAGACTTTTTTCTTCATAGTCTAATTGGACAAAGGACCAGCCACCCCTTGGAGGTGATTGGCCAAAATCCTAAAACATCCATTATCAAAATATTTTTCTACTATACCATAAACAAGACTTTTCAAGGTTGCAGGTGGCTTGGTTGTTTACATTCCCTGCTACCTCTTCTGTGAGAGAGAAAAGTCTCTCACGGACTTAGAAAATAGCAAGAAAATCCTTGCTAGCAGCATTTTTGTACCTACAAACAAGTTGAATCAATAAACCCAACAGTCAAATAAAAGGCTAGGAGTGTAAATAGAAAAAAGAAAAGTTAGGACCTAAAAAGAAAATAAAATTTGTGTCAGCAGATGCGTCAGAACATGGAAAAAGTTTGTCATTATTTGTCAACAAGAGGTGGTGAGTGCAAACTGAAATTCAGGAGATTATACTTGAACAGAAAAAATAAAATTGCTTTACAGTGAGAGTGGTCAAGCACTGGAATGTGATGACCAGAGAAGCTGTGGAGTCTCTGTGCTTGGAGTCCCAGTCCTGGACAACCTGCTCTAGCTGACCCCACTAAAGCAGGGGAGAAAAGCTAAATGGTCCCTAGAGGAACCTTCCAAACTCAACCTTTTGCTGTGTGATTTCATAGGCAAAATCCTGTCCACGAGGCAGCACTTGTTGCAGGCTGCCTGCCTTAGTCCAATCTGGTTCAAACAAGAGACATCTCCTGCTTCCAAGGCTTATTTGAACTGCACTCACTCCACCCCATCCCTTGAGAAGGCAGCAAAGGAAAGTATCTTTTTCCTCTCAGGCTGTTTAGTAAGGTCCTAGGCTGACTACCAAAACTTTTATTTTTTTTTCAGAAAGTGAACCAAACAGATTTTTAACACCAACCCTTCCCTGGTTATTGTCTGGTGCAATCAGCTGTAAAGTCATCAATGTGATGGTAAGTTTATGCACTGAGTCCTTGTGTCTACTCTGTGAGGTTGCTCAGGAGATGATTTACTACCACAAAATGTGACTATGTTAAAGACTTTTTACATCACTCCTTAAAAACTTAGCTGGGGATAAAACACATCACAGGAGTCAAGAAGCAATAAGTCTTCTTCTGATGAGTTGAGCTAGTTTTGGAACATTGATTAACTTGTCATGTTACAAGTTTTTTTCTTTTTTACAAGAAAAAAAAAATGATGTGAAAGGAATCAATTTAAAGGTGAAGATAGATCCTGTACACTAAGTTTATTTGACTGTTAAAGATCAGACAGTAGCGGAACACTTTGCATGTAGATTTGGTTTGAAAACTGCCCTCTATCTAAACATGTCCCTGATAACCTAGAGAAATCAACTGGTAAGATTGACTGTGTCAGTGGGACAAAATAATGAAAAGAAAACAAAATGTACCTCTTTTAATAATTAAATATCAAAGCCTACAAAGTCACACAAGGTGTCTCCTGTCAGATGTTTGGGAAAGAAGATTTTGCTCCTTTAAAT
Organism: Corvus hawaiiensis; assembly: GCF_020740725.1. Taxonomy (NCBI): domain Eukaryota; kingdom Metazoa; phylum Chordata; class Aves; order Passeriformes; family Corvidae; genus Corvus; species Corvus hawaiiensis. The sequence goes on from NC_063214.1 coordinate 20,690,303, forward strand.
CTTGCTTCTTTTGCTGAAAAATGATTTAATGGGTGTGATTTCAAAACATACATTAATGCTCTTACTGCAAGTTTATTTTTACGAGTATGAATCAGCAGCAGAAAGGCAGCTCAAGAGATTTTAAGGGTAGGAGCTGAAGGCAATGACAGCCCAGCATGCACTTGTGAATGGGAGCAAGAGGAATCAAAGCCTTTGCCTTCTGCTTCATGGCTTGATTGACTTGGCAATTACACAGGCCATTGCTCTGATCTGCTACAAACTTTCTCTCACAGCATCAAGTCTTATTCTTTAAGGGCTCATGTTCCTGATCAGATTTCTTTTTCAATAAGTACCCCTTTTCATCAAGGAATGCCTGACATATAGTGGAGTGAGGTAGAAGCACAGGAAGAGAAATTATGTAGGAGCAAATTATAAGCGTCCAAGAACAAATTGGCAGTGTTTGTTCATGTGCAAGAAAATCATATGAAATACTTGCTGTGTTCCAGAACATCACAGAAGGACACATTGCTGTGTTTTATCAAGGTATTGTATCCTTTTTAAAATCAAAGCGATTGACTTTCCATTGTTCACAAACTCAACAGCCACACGGAGGCCATCGCTTTGGATTTAAAAGCCAGTGAATCATTTCCTCTTGCTCTATACATAACCTGGTCTTGCCACCCCTTGGATCACTATGGCTCCTTTCAAGCTACAACTTCTGTACAGAACTTGGAGGTGACATATTCAAATGACTATGCTGCAAGTGAAAAAAGATATACAAAGGCTTTAGCAGCCCAGGTTTTAAAACCTGAGGAGTGTAGAAATAGATTTTTATTCCCTTTGTATCAGTAAGGAAAAAATGGTTTCTGAGATTCTCCAGTAAGAATTTGCTACAGAAATACTCCAACATTCTGTAACTGTCTACAAAAGAACACACCATTATTAATCAATCATTCTCCTTCACAGACAAAATGACTGCCAAAGGCTGACATGCCTATCGACAAATGAAACAACAGCAGCCCCAGGAATAGATAACTTTCATCTTCCCTTGTGGTCCATGTTGAAGCAATTAGACACTAATGCTTTTTAATGGTACCCACAATCTATATGCTGCTCTTGCATTCTTTGACAGCTTGGGAGTTGAATCATTTTCCTCATTGAGTGAATAAGGAAGGTTTTAACTTCTATGAATGAGATGCATACTCTTGTTTTAAAGAATAGAACAAGATTTAAATTCTGCTCTCAGGCAGAAGAAAAATTAGATACTATACTTTTCCAATTCCACCAAGAAGTGAGGAAAGATGCTTCTCCTTTCTAATGAAGTGAAAGAAATTACTCAGAGCAGTTCATTAGCTAGACCAGGGATCTCTGTGTCCTGATTAGCCATTGGCTGCATCAGTCTGGACATAATTTTTGAGGCCAGAGCAAGGCTGTCCTGCTGCCAGGTGCTGCCAGGCACAGGGCGACCTCTCCAGCCTCTGATGGCCACAGCACTCACACAGCAGCGGTGAGGGCAGGGAAGGGCTGAACTACAAACGAGGCTTAGTTTGCAGTCTCTTATGTCCCTCTTCTCTGTAGTCTGTCTGCTTTGTTAACCATCATCACACACGACAAATAAAATGGGCAAGAAGGGGGAACAACCTTGATCCTTGGTTAAAACAAAACCACAAAACACACATGTCTCAAACTAGAAACAGCACCTGCTGACTCAAAGGTTGTGACAGTCAGTTCTTGCCTGAGAAGGCTGGAGACTGGCAGAGACACAGGGATGAACACACAGCTCCTGAGAGCCCCAGTGAACTCTGGCCTACATCTCCAGTCCCTCTGGTTCAGGTGCCCTCACACCCAATTGTGCCTGGTACAGCAGCCTCAGCCTTTGCCACACACCTCTCCCTGTGCTTTTTTATCCATAACCACGTCCTGGAGCTTGCTTCTCAAAATCACTGGTGTTTTAGGCAGCATAAGGGGAGAAGCAGAGGAAGAGCTAGCCTCAGAAAAAAAGAAGACAAGATATGAGGCGGTTGTGGGGTAACATTTACTGCTAAAAGTATCACTGCCTTGTAATTCTTCCTGACACAAGGGAGGGTCAATCCTGCCAGGTCCAAGCAGCATCAGCAACTATTAATTCCTGTGACTACCTGTTTTTCCTCCCTACCCTGGCTCCCCTTCTTCCTCCAACCCCTCACTTTCTGCAGGCCCAGGGCCACTATTTTGGCTTGGCTGAACCCCTAGTGTCCTGCTGTCCTGACCAGGCTCTCTGGACATCACACTGGGACCCCCGATGGAGCCCACTGCTGCCCTGAGCTCAGGGCCCTCTCAAACTGGGGATACTCTGCTCCTCCTTCACCTTCAGAGCAAGGTCACCACTGCTTTTGGTGCCTTCCACCAGGCCACTGCACCAGGAACAGATCATCAGTGAGAGGGAGACAGCTACTGTTTGACTGCTTTGGGAATCCCTTCCATTCCACTGTGAGATCATCACACCTTAGTGGAGATGACTTATTTCAGCTGAGATGGGCAGCCTAGCCATGGAAAAACACCTTCTGCTCTGCTGTCACACGAGCCACCATTGACACCACTCTTAGCACATGGCTTTGTTCTGCTTCCAAAATATTCCCAACTGCCTGTCATTTCACACTCTCCTGCCTTCATCTTCCTCATCCTCCCTATTATTTCTTTTGCATCTGACACTTTGTCTTCCTCTTCTTCTATAAAGCAGTACAACCAAATTGCATAAGTCTGTTGCATAAATCCCAACTGCAAACACTCCAAGATGCCTGTCATGATGCCTTGTTTCTGGTATTCTCTTCCTCACCACCCCCCATCCGCCCCCAGCCCCTAATGTTCTCTAGCTTTTAAAGTCTTCAGACAAGAGCTATCTCACTATCATTTTTTTTCCCTGGTGTAATGCCAAAGGCCAACTACCTTGCCAGGTTATTAATGGCAATTATTGCGATTACTAATTCAAGAAGAATTATTTTGCGACTAAATTAAATATCTAAAGTAAGGACAAGTATATGTGATGAATAACCAAGAGCTGTCAAATCTCTGCAATTAGTACCCTGTTCAGAGATAAAGGAAAAGCCTCTGAAGCAGCACTGAATCATAGATTTTTTTTTTTTTTTACTGTATTTCATTGTGGAGTTGGAGAGAGGATAAATCACACAAAAATGACAAACTCCAAGGTTTCTAGGTGTATTCACTACCCAAAATCTTAAACATCGAACAACTCATTACATATTTACTGATCCCATTAGAAAACACCAGTCAGTTTTCATTTCCATTGTGGTCAATTTGTGTAAAAAAATCAAAGCAATTTGTGTAATAAAACCAAACAACTGTGCTGCAATCAAGACTACTTCATTTTTCCCATCTTCTATTCCCTTTACCATGTTTAAAGCAAGAAGAAAAGGCTTTCAGCCAAGGCCTCAGTGTGCATGCCCAACCATGATAAAAGAAGAACGTGTCCTTTATCAGCAATGTATTGATGAGCAGTATTATTCTATTTCCCCTGCTAAGATGGAGTGAAAGCAATGCATTCTGATGAACCACATAGAGCCTCTGAACTGGCCAGGCCCTGGGATCAAAACAAGAAGCAGACATGACTCTCCATCTTATGGCATTTGTTCAAAGCCACATTTTTTCTTTCCTCAACAGAGAACTTGGTAAAAACCTGTTTCAGAGGTTGGTCTTTGCTGAAGGTGCAGCATGACAAGTAAAGTGTGCAACAAGAAAGCTCCATAGGCAAAGTCATTCGTGCCAAGCAACCTCTACTCTCCTGCTTGACAGCTAAGGCTGTGGAGCTGCACCAGATGGGATGGAGATTTCCCCCCTGGGATCAGAGACATTTGTTCCTCAGACGCCTGTGCCAGCACAGAGGAAGCTGCGCCAAGGGAAGACACCGTGGGCATTTGATTATAGCTGCAGTGTCTGTCTCAAGTGCAGGCTGCATTGCTTTACCCTTCTGTAAGTTGTTTCAGCACCGCTGCAAGGGCTTGCAAATTAGGCAAATACTTCCTGTTAAGGGTTGTCTCAGTTTTCACCCCCATCTTTCTGAGCCTGAATCTCAAGCAGTGAAAGAGCATTTAAGAGTAGGAGCTGCGAGCCCAGCTTTTAAGTGGGCACTCTTGTTATTGACCTTTCTATACAGGAGATGAAATCATAGAATATTTCAAGTTAGAAGGGACCGATAAGGATCACCAAGTGCATTTGATATCTCCATTTGATGGATTCAAATCAAACAGTTGATACACCCATTGGTATAAAAAATGTTAAGCATGTAATAAAAAAACCTAAATTACTTTCAGGCTGCAGGGAACACCTCTGGCTAGCCAGTGTTGGCTGGAGTTGGGAAACCCACACCAGGAAGAAATTAAACAAGTGTATTCAATTAAGAGCAATCCTAAAAGCAAAGCTTTTATAATTAAGATACTATAAAAGAGACTCAAATCCTTCAGAGATATCAGAAATGCTTAGAACTCCAGTGCTGTTTGTCTGCAGTCAATTCTCAGTAGAGAATTTTCCTTTGGGCATGTCTTCTCATAAAAGGAATATCTGTTCCATCAGAACTTTTTGCCATTTGCTGAGCTTCGACAGGCTGGAGAATGATGTTCCCCACAGAGTCAAACCATGTGTAAGAACAAAGCCCATATGGCTGTGCTGCATTGTTCTCCTTTCTCTCATCTCTCTCAACAGATAATTTCTGAGCACAAATTTGCCAAGATTTTTAAGATATAATCCATCACTAAACAGAAGGAAACACTGTAAAACTTGCCATCTCCAGCCTTACTTAAAGTTCCTCAAGGAGCAAATTGATACCTGGACTCAAAAGACATCTTTCAGGTCACAGCTTTTTAAGGAAAACTTGGCCTTCTGCAAAAATTACTATACTCCATCTCCTGCTTTGCACCTGGTTATTATTCAAGCTGTAGCTTGTTAGCATGAGGACTTCCTACAGGCTTTTATGGCCTGTTAAAACTCCCAGTATGCATTATGGCCTTCACATTAGAGCTGCATAATACTATTAATAACAGAACATGGAAGGGCAATTTACTGACAAATGACTGTAATTGAATACACACAATCCACTAACAATGTTTAAGAGAAAAATACATTATATGTAAGAGAGAAATATCATATAGTGTTTTAAGAAGGGACTGAAGGCAGCAAGGCAGAGATAACGACACCTATTAATTAAAGCTATTCCAGACAGTCCCTTTGCTGGCTTGTTTTTAACATTCATTAGTGTAGACTCCACAGCCATATGCCACTGCATGCCACTTCTGCTGAGGCTTTGCTGTCTTTTTCTTTAGCAAGCTTCATCAAAGTCCATCCTGAACCTCCTGTGCTGCAGTATATGCTGTCCATCAAGGACATGAAGGAAAAAAAAAATTCCTTTTTATGGCAATAGCTTTTCAAGTATTTGAAGACTATTATTGCATGGCCTGTCAGTCTCTTCTTTGGGGTGTTTTTGAGTGACCACAAGTTTTCCAGACCTTGCCCTCTCAGTTTCTTCCTCAAGGCTCCCTCTGATTGATCCTTCTCTTCCTGAAAGTGTGATGTTCAAATCTGGATGTCGCACTTTTGCTGCAGAGTAAGAGGAGAGATGAGCTGACAGCAAACATCTTTATAGATAATACTTCTAGTTACCTTATCGACTCTTGCATTGTTGTTGCAAGAGTTGTGTGAAAACACAACAGATCTGCGTAACCTGAAATCAGATCTTGCACTACAAATTAAATTTAAAATCTCTTAGCCTCACACTTGAAAAGAACTCTCAGTATTTTGGCAAGCTGATTCATTAATTCTATCTCTTTGCACTGGAAAGAGATGACTCCCAACAGTGACGACTTCCCAAATGTTTTTCCCACGGGTTTTCATGCTGTTGGGATGGAGTTATAAGACGTATGTCTGATCTCTGTTCAGCAACTATTTTCAAAGGACATCCTTGTCTTCAAGGATATTTCTGATCGAACACATCCCAGAGATCTAAGAATCATGACTATTGCTTATTTGGCATTTTACCTCAAAAAATGAGGTGGGAAAGAGGAGCAGTCACACAGCTGCCAAGCTAAGTGGATTCTCTTACAATGCAACAGTATTAGCAGGAGGCACAGGAACTGGACTGCGGATAACCAAACTACCAGGAGGAATCAATCACGAAAAATGGACACAGAGCAAAACAGATAAGCTCCTCAGCAAAAGACCAGGAGGCATGAATACATCAGAGCTACTTCCATAAAGAACAATGAAGGAACTTCTGTTAATCTATTCCCACTCACCCCTAGTTACAGTTTCCTCTGGTTTCCTGGAGAATCTGCTGCTAAATCAAACAGATGACACAGTTTCACAGTGATTACAGTGGCACAGTGTGCCAGTTTCCCCTCTGTCCCCTCACTGACGTGCCCAGTAACTGTCATCTCTTGGAATTTAGAGCCAAGGGTCATCCACAAAGTGGAATGCACTTCATTTCATGGCTTTCAAAACATCATTAGGACATGATCACTCATTGTTTCCAAATAAATCAATCATAGCTCCAAGGCTGAAGACTTAATGCCATACTTTATGCTTAACCATCTCCCTCTAAAATAGACTCTCTCCAACAAACTGTCTGCAGGAGGAATATATATCTCTGTCAGAGCAGCTTCCAAGCAGTACTAAATTCGATAATTCCTATAAAATTCTCCTTTTTTTTTTGCGTTTCTCCATCATGTTAAACACCTTCCTTTTCCTCAAATTCATTTGACAGATCACCATGACCCAAAGGTCCAGGATATAATCCCCCAAATCATTATGAGGATATGTATTGACTTTTCACTTTGGAGCAGAGGTATGTTTTTTTGTTTCCTGGTTTTTATGTTTGTTCCCATCATTCATCTCACCTGGGTACAGAAGAATCATTTAATGTCTACCTACAAATTCTAACAAATCTGTGAATAATTCATGCAGTGGAGGAGATCAAATTACCATCCACCTGCACCTGTGGATGCCAAGGGATTAATAATCATTTATAAACTCACTTTTCTCTTAAACTGCATTCCTGTGGCACCAAACAGCACACTCGATCAGCAGTGCTGTCAACTTGGGAAAGCGAAACAGATGCATCACTGGGAGGCAAAAGTTCTTTTTTAGATTAAAGATAATTCATGAGGAGGAGACACTGTAGATCTGCTCACCCCAGACTTTGAGGTCAACACCTCATTTCATAGGGGAAGAGCAGCATGCACTTAATGCCAGAGCTTCAACCTGGGAGTCCATCTCTGCATGAGGGGAAAAAACAAACAGATAAAAACCACAACCCATGTGTTGTGGAGCTCAGTATACAGTAAACAGGAATCAGTATTTTCCTTCTTTTGTTACCAGTCAGTGGAGTAGGTCTGTCTGACCCCCTTTCACACACACTGAACAAGGCTTTCTGCTGTTCTGCACAATAAAGTACCAGCTCCTGCTGCTAGATCAGATCAATTCCCTCGTGCCTGCTTTGTAAGCAAAGAGAAGAATTTTCTATTCTAGCAGCCTTCGTGCTCTAAGAATGGAGCCTGAAGTGCTGTCTCTGTTGTGACGGTGGAGCTCAGGCCTCTCCAGCAAGCAGGGTGCTGCACGATGCTGAGCTCTGTCACAGCACAAGGGTCTCTGCCACGTTTTTGTACCAACCACTATTAATTTCCCCAGCAATGCCCATGGAGTATTTGATCCAGAGTTGCTTCCTTTTGCAGTCAGCACACCAGCTTTCCCCCATCCTTCCTGGGGACACTGGCATCCCCCATCCTGGGAGCAGTGATGCTCCTGGGGTCTCCCTGCCCTGCCCCAAGTTTAGGGGCTGTCACTGCAGCCAGAAGGGGCTCTCAGCCCTGAACCCACCAGCTGCCCAGAGAGCCACACCCAGCTGAGAACTGGGAGCTGCTGCACCAGTCCCTCCTCCTCCATCCGCTCTCCCCGTGTGCTAAGGGCCCCTGGCTGCAGAGGATACCCCAGGACAGGCCCAGGGAGACTGCCTGAGGCCCCTCCTGCCCTCAGCCTGCCCCCTGTCCTGAAGACAAGCCGAGGTCACCCCGGCTGCACATGGTGCGTGAGCAAGGGGGCCCTGCCCACTGCCCCGCTCACGAGTGACCACTGGCACCCGAGGCTGAGCCTGCCAGGGCAGCACCAGGTGAGGTGCAAAGCACTGCTCATGAAGCATCCCAGCTCCGCCCTCCACACCGGTGTGCCGTGGAAGAGCCGTGAGAGGTTTCTGCGCCATTTCCCGTGCCCATTTTTCTCCTCACGTGGCAGCCAGCTCCCAGCTCGCTGCTGCGCCTCCAGTGCTGCTACCCTTCAGTGAAAGCCTGGAGCTGGCAGCACCACTGCACTGCTGCTACGTGGCTCCTCTTTCTGGAAACATGGACAATTTTTTTCTTGGAGGTTAACACAGAAAATGCAAATTAGTAAATTTTCCCTTAAATTTTTTTCAAAAGAAACTTAAATTATTAAACACATGGAAAAAAACTTTCTTCCTCCTTGTCACCATGAAGAAAAAAACCCCTTAATTTCAGTTTAATATTTTTAAAAAATGCTAAGATTTTTAGAGAAGTAATATGAAATATATTTCTTCTATATACAAGCAGCAAGAAAGTATCCAAGCATGCAAATTACACTCCCAGATTCACCTTTTCCACTTACCTCAAACACATTGTGATTAGTCTTCAACTGTTTACTTTTGCCATGTTTGGGGATTGAGGGTTGTTGTTTTTGGTTTGTTTGGTTTTTTTTTTTTTGGGGGGGGGGGGATGTTTTGGGTTATTTCTGCTTCTTATTTTTAAGGTTTCTACCCTATGGATAAAACACTCCCCAAATTCATGATGAGATCTTGAGAATAAAAGGAATAATTAGTTTCCAAATATTTGCAGGGTAAACAAGCAACATTTCACCATCTTAAGTAACAACCCTCAGTCTCTGTTAAGTGTCTCAGTAAAAGCCCATAAAGCTCTAAACCATAAAAGTTGTCTCACGGGACTTAGGCCAGTACGACAGGCAAACCTCTTCAATCTCCACAAAAAGTGTCTTTTCCAAGAAGTCTAAGGCCTTCTATTATATCCAAATAACACATCAGGCTTTGATTGCTGCTTAGGAGTAGTCACAATACGTAGCTATAAATTATTTGACACAATCGTTTACTCAGTAATTTCAGGTACCAACGTCAGGTAAAGACAGATGTGTATGACCTAAATCATCCTAAAACGTCATGGCTACTGGAAGCTATTAACAAACAGTGCACTGAAGCTGGAATATTTCTCAAGGAGGTCATAATCAGCATGGACAGTGCTGGATTGAGTCTCCTTCACATCTTCTTACTTCTTACCTTATTACAGTTTTGCATCTAATCAGCCAGCTGGATTTGCTTAAATTTGTGTCTGGTTCTAGTTGATGTCAACTTCATGTCAATTCCCAATTCCATCACATGGCTGAAATTGCCCATCTGGAAAAAAAACATAGCAAGAATATCCTAGGAACATCTAGTCCTTCCTCTCCCTGGAAATGAAGCCAATCAACTGTGAGCTAAACTAAGAGCAGAAATTGGCATGAACAGTGCAAGCTATCTCAGCTGAACCTTTTTTCCCATCATCATATCCCTGCTTTACCCAATGCAGGAAAATTCTTGCAGACAGCTGTTATTTTTTTTGGCTTCTTTCGTACATCACCAGGAACACCTCCCACTGGGTTTCTCAGGAGATCGCTAAAATAATGTAAGTAATACAGCACAAGTATTCTATCATTAGTCATTGGGAAGAGGATCATTCTGGCTTTGTCTGCTTCTCTCTGTGATTTCCTTCACTGCATCCGTACAGTCCTTTGTTCTCTGTGAACACACTCATCATTCTTCAGCCTTTGTAGTACCCATGTGACAAGTTATTACACCTAAAGCCTTATTATGGGCAAAAGGAGAAACGCCTCATTTGGGAAGCCAGGAATTCTATGTTAGACTAATTAAAATCTTAACAGCCTAACTAAAATACAGTAAACTGTTATTACGGTGCAGTTGCAATGATACCAACCTTCGGAGTCCCAGTTATCCGAACGACACAATGCACAGCTCAGTAGCGCAGTCAAAGATTGCCAGACAGGAGTGTTCCCTGATGTTATGCTCTGCTCTCCCTTACCCTGCCCCTCTGGCTCTCAAGGGTGACATAAGTCAGCCTCAAAGATCAGCTCATGGGGAAGGACAGGGGCCCAGGGTTGAAACACTTTGTTAGCATTCCCAGTCCTTTGCTTGAAGGATGTTCATGATGGGGTTTCTTCCTCTCCTTTGCCGAGGATTATGCCATCAATAGCTTCTTTCTTTTCCCTTCAGGGCCCCCATTTGAGTAATTTAATACATTTTCTAGGACAGTTCTAAACTTAAATCGTTCTTCACTGATGTGCAACTTGCTATTACATCCGTATTTGCTATAGGTGAGAAACTCTCTCCATAAATTCCTTTTCTCTTTGTTACCACTAAAGCTGGCTTTGTCAAGCTCTACAGTTTTTTAACTGAGAATGGTTAGGCCATCAATAGCCTTAGGGTTTCCAGTACCATCCTTTGCCCCCTCCATTTTCACCCCATGTCTCTGCTCCTTTACACCACATCCTCGGATTCTTTGGTGGCCTCTACTGTCATACCACACCTACATTATCCTGTGTTAATTTATGCTATGGTAATAAGTGTTCAATTCTAATAACTGCTTCTTATAATTGTTTATACAAAATTAAGGTAATTCCACATGCTTATACAAAATTAAGCAAGAGCAAAACAAATTAGGCAACAGCTTCCTTGTCATTAAAAATAATAAAGAAATGTTGCGGCTGAACAAAAAAAACTAAAGCTCTAGGATGGCTAAGACAAAATCAGGAAGAGACTAACAAGAATCAGTCCTGAGGCCTTAGGAAGTAAGCAGGCTACAGAGCTATGATGACCAAGATACCCCACTCTTCCCAAAGCATCATGACTTGGGTCTCAGTGTCCTAGAGCTTTGTGCACAGCTGCAGCCACTGAAAGGTAGTGTGAGCTTGCCTATGTTGCTTCCAGTCCCATACAGCCAATTACACCCCTTCAGAGGCAAAGAAAATGCTTGGGAGGTAACTAAAACATGATTTAGGAAGAAACACCCCAAATCCAACCACCCAGATCCAGCTATAAATTGATGTGAATACACCAGGTTCTTTAATTTGCAGCCTTTGCTCCAGGCGGTCACTGGGTTTGCTTTGACTGCCACAAGTATGGATCAGACCGACAGGGATGGAGATCATGACTTGAGCAGCTGGAAAGGTGGAAATCATGGATCTCCCCCACAGAAGGGGTGCTACAAACATCCAGTACAGGTCAGTCAGATGTATGCTTCTCTTGCCTGCACACCTATTACACCTGTTAGTCAGCCAATTGTGCTTTTTCTTTTCTGCTGGATACAAGATCTTTAACGTTTGTTGATGTGTTTATCATTTGTACTCATTGTGATGAGGTTTCATCTGCATAAGTTGTCATCTTGTTGCGGCCTCACTTTACACAAGTTTGGCACCAAATTTCAGTCAAAATTGTCATCAGTTCTCCTGAAATTTGCCATGAGAAAAACTGCAGCTTTAGAAGAGCACAAAACAAGCCCATGTCACTTGTCATGCATCCCCTCAATGTCCATCTCCAAGTAGGTGGGAGGGGAAGCTGCTGGTCTACTCTCCCCTTCTGAATACCTGGGCAGTATCTAAAGTCTGGAAAATACTTGCAGATTTTCTTCTCCTTTGCCTAGACTAAGCAGCTTTCACAGAGACTAAATATAGTGGATCTTAGTCTACAAGGCTGCAAAAAAGTCAGTCAAGTCCTGACAGCGTAAACTAAATGAAATAGATTTTTTTTCAAGTATAATGTAGTTTAAAGAAGCAGATGTTACCACCTTCTGGCAGAGAAAAAAAGCCACATTTTCTGGCAAAACAGCATCTTAATACATATTGAAGAGCCTGCACAGTGGAATACTTGTTGAAATCCAGAAAAGTCCAATTTGTGAAAGTAAGTAATTGCCTACAGCTCACTTTTGAGACATAGAAGAAAAGAAGAAAGCCATTGAAGATCATACCCTTCTATGCTCAGCAGTGTCTGCAGTGCTACCTCCTCATTATGCGAGGCACCACACAGAGTGCAGCTTGCAGAAGACGGAAGACTGTGAGGAGATCTGCTGTCACATGTATTCACAAAACCAGAATGTTTGCTCTGCTTTGAGCTAAACCTATTCACCTTAATGCAATGTATACTTAAATAAAGCTCCTCATTCAAGCTTCCACGTCAGACAATCCAACTGTATTTTCATAGAATTGTTGAGGTGGGTGTGAGACTCTTGAGATCCTTTAGTTCAACTCCTGCTCAAGCAGGGTCAGCTGGAGTGGGTTGCAAAGGACTGTGTCCAATCAGGCTTTGAATATTTCCAAGAATGGTGACTCCAAAACCTCTCTGGACCACCCACACAGAAATACAGTGGTTTCTGATGGAATTTTCTGTTTCAGGTGTGCCCAATGCTTCTTGTCCTGGCACTAAGTACTTTTGAGAATAGTCTGCTTCTGTCTTCTTGACTCCCCATCAGGTATTTATATACTTTGATGAGATCTTCCCAAGCTTTCTCTTCTGGCTGGTAAGTCAAAGCTCTTTCACAGAGCTTCGTCATGTGAAAAAAGCTCTGGCCCCTTAGTCATTTCAGTGGCCTTTAGCTGGACTCTCTCCAGTATGTCCCTGTCTCTCTTCTGTTGGGAAGCCCAGCACTGGACACATCTCCAGATGCAGCTTTGCCAGTGCTGAGCAGAGGGGGAGCACCCTGCTGTGCACCTGGACTCCCAGGTCCTTGTCTGCAGAGCTGCCTTCCAGCATGATCTGTGATTTGAGCCCATGAACTCACATGAGTGCAGGAGAGCTCAGTCTTTGTTTCTTGCGGAGACCACCCATGTCCAGAAGATGTGCCAGTGTCACATTGGGATAATGGCACAAGAAGGCTGGACTAGCAAGTGTGCTGTACTGGCATTCATTCATTGTCCTTGAGATATTTGGTACAATTTACTTTCCTCCAAAGAATGGCAGGGAGCAGTTGGAAGTCTTTTCAACTCAACTAAAACTGGCTGATCCTCTCCTAAAACTGACACACTATTCCCATGATCTTCTGTATAAACTACTGTTTCCTGGGAGTCGGAGAACACCTGGCTGTCCACATGCCTGGTTTACATGCAGTAATGTGAGTTCTTGATCCAGAAGCTGAGAAAATGCCTTGAAATTTCCAACAGCAATTGAAACCACCCATAATCTGAACCTGGAAACCCTCAAAGGGCTGCATTTAAGCCAAAAAACTTTCTTGGTTTGTATGGCATTATGCCTGCACTGTGTTTATTTCCTCTGCTTCAGACTCAGATGCAGCACCAGGCCGAAAACAGTCATTGCTGACAAAGGACAAAAAGCAGGATTAGTCACATTTGAGCATCTGCTTCCATCCCTTCTTAAACCTTAAGAGCCTTTGAGTACTTGTCGAGTTGTTTCTCCTTTCATTTTTATACAAGTCATTGCTGATTCACAGAGGTGGCAGAGGAAAATAATGAGGGAAGCACACATGTTGCAATACTAAAAAAGACATATTAGTGTAAACAGCCCAGGTGGAAAATGCAAACAACAGAAACATTATGAACCAGTTTGATCTTAATTTTCCAGCTGAGCTATGTGGATCCTCCCACATACTCACAGCACTCACCCTCCAGGACTGTTTGGAACTAGTTTGCAACCCACCACAAGCCATGAGGGCCTGAGTCCATGCTGCATGACCCATGTGCACAAAACTCAACAGAAACCCTTTTTTTCATTTTATCCAAGAGAAAAATCTGTGCTTTCTCTGCCTACTTGTTGTGCTGAGCTGGAGACAAACAAGGTGGAGCATTTTAGAGTGGCTTCCTGCTAATGAGCTAACATTTCCAAAGTGGGCTCAGGCAGATGCAGCTATAAAAGTACTGCAATTTCAATTCATTGGCCTCTAGTAGAAATGAAGGAATGAATAAGACAGCTGCTTAAGAGTGATCCAAGAAAGAAAATTATGATTAATGTTTGTCTTATTGCCTTAACATCTTCTTTTTTCGCTATACAAGGCAACACGTGTGTTCAACATAGTATTCAAAGAAAATATTTCATTACTCATGTTTCTTCAATCAACAAAGCTAAATATCATCTACATCAAACAAGTGTGTTCCTGACCTACTGAGGCATGTGGATGTGCAATGAGCATGTTTCCTCTCCCTTCAGTTTAGCTCTAGTGTTGAAATGATCACACTTCCCACACCCAAGTCCTTCGAACATTTAACTTCATATGACACCCAAAGTAATTCCTGCATGACCTAAACTGAATTTGTAATTTTCCATCATTCCTCATCCCCCTCATATAACCCAGCTGTTTGATCAACGTGCCATGAAATAGCTACAATAAACCATCGACCCACTTGGCACCTAACCAGCAGGCTGAGCAAGGACACCTCCCAGTGCTTTAGTGCCGAGGGACATTCATCTGCTGGTCACAGTAAAATGTAGCAATTTTTCAATACATAGTCATAACCTGTACTGGGGCCACAGGTTCTTCAGGGAATTAGCTCTGCCTTTCAGGAGCAGCAACCTCCGAGCACTGGGGTACCCCATAACCTCCAGAGCTCTGCAGTCACACAAGGCAGGCTCCCGTGCAGCAGCCAGCACACAGACACACTCTTTCTGGAGACAGGCTCACTTCAGCCTTCTGATTCATCTGGGATCCTACCCAAATTCTTCAGCTGCTACAGCTGAGGGAAGAAAAGCACGGAAACACCACTCTCCAGCAGTAGAAATGGAGGCTGGAATTCAGGCAAGTCCCATTCTCTAAATGAAGCAGAGAGGGATGCAATCCTTTCTTCTAAAAGAATAGCTGCTCCATCAAACACTTATTTTGGATTATTTTCTTTAGGCAGAGAGGCTTCTTTGAGCCATCTGAGACAAGCTGCACACACCCTGGGCCCCTGCTAGATAATCAGAGTTAACAAATGCTCACAGCAAAGCTTGTTCTGCAACCACATATTTATTTCCCTTACACCCATATAAGCAAAAGTGTAAGGCCACTGTTTGGCAACATTTTTACTTTCCAGGA
The DNA here is from genome assembly GCF_020740725.1 of Corvus hawaiiensis. Classification (NCBI taxonomy): domain Eukaryota; kingdom Metazoa; phylum Chordata; class Aves; order Passeriformes; family Corvidae; genus Corvus; species Corvus hawaiiensis. The sequence continues at coordinate 20,705,413 of NC_063214.1, forward strand.
TAGTTTCAGATATAAACTCTAAAAAAGAATATTATCATGTTTTATGAAGTGTTTTAATATTTTCTCTCCTGCACTGGCATCAAAGGCATCACCTGGATCCACACAAGCCCTTCACTTAAACTATCAGTAGATAAAGCAAAGTGAATAGATGCAGCACTTTTACATATAAAGATTCCCCTAATGTTTGGACAGGTTGGTAAATACTCGTTTTGTTAGGGGAAGCTGTGCATTTCCATGTTCCAGCCTCTTACACCCACAGATATGCCATTGTCACCAGTTACAGTCTTTCCAGGCTTTCCCTCTCCTCTATATTTAGCAGATGAACCAGCAGCTCACTTGCTTCTCTTCTTTTAACCAAGTCACATTTGGATTTTGTTTTTCCCAGGTTTCTTGCTTGAATTTTTGCAGCTGGCACTCCTTTATTCTTCTGTCACTAGAGGCTCTCAGGTGGTGTGTGACAGATCCATGTGCAGACTCCGTCATCTCCCTGTGCCCCACAAGAGCAGACTGAGACATCTGTGTCCCTGGGCCATGTCCCCTGCTGCTCTGGAGAGCTGCTGTCCACATGCAGTTCCCCTTCCGAACATCTAAGCACAGCCAAAGCCAACAAGTCCTCCTACAATCTGCTCAGGGCTCTACACCACATTTCATGATACATGCTCTGAGGTTGAAAAGTCTCAGGAAGAGGCCTTCGATGCCCACTTCTACAAATGGAAAAATGAAATAGAAAAGGAAAAGGGGAATATGAAAACAGATTTTGAAGAATCCAATCTGATCATCTGCAGCAAAAATTAAACTTCATGTGCAATAAGCACCCTGGGACCAGTGTTTGAATTAGAAGCTTCTGAGTTATTTGTCAGATCAATCCCTGTAAGAGACAACAACAGGTTTTTGCTGACATTTTTGTATTGCAAACAATTTTTATTATATTCCCCCATGTATTCCAACAGCTGTGCTAGCAATGCCCTTGGTAATAGACTTCAGACTCTCCAGTTTGTTTGTATCTGCTATATTTAGGTTTGTTGTTCAAACCTCTTGATCTGACTATTGGCATGACTCATCAATTTTTGGCAGCATATTATTATAACTAATCAGCATCTTACAGTTAGAGACAATGGCTTCTGAATAAAATTGTTGACTGGAATCCTTTTTGAGCCAGTCAGCAGTGGCCATTAGAGAAAAAGCTTTACCATTTCTAATTTTGTGTTATTGATCCAAAAATGCTAGAGATAAAACACTGCTGGAAAACTTCCTGGAGATTATGTCAATACACACTGAGTATTAATACAATAACTTTTAAGAAGCCAGACACAATGATTCATTCCTTTTAACACATGCTTGGGCTTTGCAATTACCTTTTATGATTTCCTTATCACTATTTACACTAACTGAAAAGCTTACCTTTCTCCCAAAATATTAATTTAAAGTTTTTAAAGGAAAATCTCTTCCAGCCTGAGCAACAGCTTTCCAAGTAGTTTCTTTAAGTGTCCAGATCTAATAGACTTTGCAACCACATAGGCAACTACATGTATGAGTTCCATGACTGGTGTTTTTGGCAAGTTCCTCTGTGCTGCCATTTTCTCTTGATCCAGCTTCACAACAGAGATCAGTCAATGCAATCTCTGGATTTTACTGCCTGTGGAACACAGCCTGTGAGAAGATTGGAGTGACACTCTACACTGGTGGAAGCCGTGGTGTTTGGGGAGAGGCAGCAGCCTCCAGCTTTGGGCACGCTCTGGAGTCAGGTTAGCCAGGAGCCTTCTTTTAGGGACAACACATTGCTTGTTGGCTGCTAAGCAGCATCCAAGAGGCAATATCCCAGCCTCCAGCCCCGTTTACAGGCATGTTTCACCTATAATTTGGCAAGGCAAATTGCTATCTGGCACACCAAAAAGGTTGCTGACTCCAGGTAGAAGCTATTTTAAAATGCTTTTATGCCAGAATACTTTTTTCTCATTTCCATTTCTACCAGGGAATAATTTTAAAGCTCAATGCAAAGAAAAACATATCACCCTACTATCTTTCCAGAAGAGTTCAAATGGGAATTAAGCCAGTATCTTCACAAACAAATCTTTGTTTACAAGCCCAGCACACCAGCAGTACCTTCCGTACTGGCAGAGCGCCGCTGAAGTTTAATTGATGGCATCACCCTTCCCAACAAGGCAGGAAACCTTCAAAAAACCCTGTAGAAATTTTGTGAAATCTAATTTTTCAACAGCTCATTTTCAACAGCATTGATTATTAATTATTTTAGCTCAGAATTTGCTGTTTGCCAGCTCACATGGTATTAACTTCATCTACAAGCATTCCTGGCACCCTGTGATACCATGACAAGCCAGGGCTACGTGCACACTTCACAACAGCATCTGTCTGCAGATCAGCCTCCCCAGGCCAGTGTCCCGAGCACATGAGTTTTAAAAGCTGTCAATCATCACTCATGCTCAAACGACAGCACAAAAACAGTAAGAACACAGAGCTTGGTGCTTTTTTCTTCCCCCCCCCCCCCCCCCCCCCCCCTTAAAACTATGTCATTTAAGCTCTATTTTTACTCCAGTCCTTGGTGGTGGCAAGTAGGAGGCTGATGAAAAAAGGTGCAAATCCTGGACCCACCCTGCTGCAAAACACAGGAGTACAGATTTCTCAGGAGATCATTGGGGCATCTTTCCAAGGGCCTCACATTCCAGCGCCACTCCTGTGAGAGTCTGAACATCTTATTTGAGACAGTCACCAGCCTCCGGGACACATCTATACACTATGGAAAATTGGCCCCTCCTTTCCACATGTTGAGTTAGGGAAAGGAAACAGAATAGACATGCTTGATGCGCAGGGAAAATACATCATGTTAGTCTCCACAAGTGGCAGATTCTAGAACACACTCTTGGGCTATTAAGACAGGGTTTAAAAGTGCTAATAAAAAACCACCCAGGATGGCAGTAAATGGACCTATATCAAGCCCTAAAGAAACAAAAAACTAGTAAGCAGGTTCAGACTTCAGTCCAAAAACTGTTGGAACAAGCTCACAGTGACAGTACACTGGACAGCAAGATTCACAATAGCAGCATCAATTTTATCCTGAAAGGCTTTCCTGTTACTCATTTACCAGCACTATCAGCCAGATCCCAAGCCATGATTTCAAGTGTGACATCAAATTGAGTTTTCATATTTCTCTTTCACAGATGCTCCTTCCTTGGCTTTGCTATGCAGGCATCACAACCACATCACAAGAACAGTGACACACACAGATTTATCAGCTCCTCAGCCTTTTGCAGGATCCAACACTCATACGGTTGTTATTTCCATTTTGAGCCCAAACCCATCACTTTTCCACACCATATTTTCCTCTTGCTTTTCTCCTCAGTTCCAAAGGAGGTGGGAGGAAGGAAGACCACCTCTTCCAAAACATCCTCTTTCCAAGGAAGGCCAAACTGTTTGGATGTGGGCAGCCTGAGCAGTTCCTCAGACTAAACAGTTTCCTTGATGCATACATAACTGCACAGGATTTCAAATGAGCAACTAAGTGCTGGAAGTGAATATATAATTCAGTAGGAGAGATGGCAAGTGTGCCATTCACTAAGATTAATTTTACTGTGAAAGAAAAAGTTCACAGGAGGAAACTTGGAGGACAGATTTTCTACCAGCCAGTGATTCGTGCAAGGACTGCATTGGTTAACTTGTATTTTAGAGCTGTTGACAAAGGTGGCTCTTTAATGTGCCTGGTTGCATGTTCACATTTCTAAAATGCTGCACTGCTGCCACAAGCACCACTCATGGGGTTCATCATGTCCTGTACAACATCAACCACACACCAGGTTGCCTTGAGCTCAGAGATCATTCTGCTAATCTTAGGGAGAGATAATAGCTGTTACAGATTCAAGCCTAAACAAATCAAGTTAAGAGATTTGTTTCCATGGTAAGGAAGGAGATTTTTAAATCAAACTTTTACAGGTAGCAACTTTATGTTCAAACCCAGCATCTATGCATCAGAGAACATCACCTCATGACACTATTGGCCTCTAAAGAACTTTTCTGTAATTTCCAGTGAGCCTTAATATCGTCATGGGGAATAAATCTCAGCCACTGACACATGCGTAACTTTTCTGCTACTGACCCCTGTGAGAAAATGCAACAGAACCCTTCTGAAAGAGTTCAGAACTGCACATGGAAAATTCATTTCCCTTCCCATTTCGTAGTCTTGTTTCCACCTGTCTGTGCATTGTGCAATCTCTTCTGACTGCACTTGATACAAGGCTTTGCATAGCCTGGCCAGATTCTCACCGTGGGTACAGCAACACAAACCCAAACTATTGTATCAATGAATTGGTTTACTTTGAGAAGCAGTTCCAGTTTTAGCCCTCTAAAGAATTACTGGAATAGGGAGTATTTTCAATTTCTAGCAGACATGGATTAACTCCTGAAAGTTTACACAGATTAATTTGCTCAAGACCCTCCTCTCTTTCTTTCAGTAGTTACTGGTCTCCCTGGAAGAAAGATTTTGAGGGCCAGTAATTCCAATCAGGTTAATTAATTTGTGTCTGGTCTTTATCAAGAAGCAGCAATAAAGTCTCTGGATTACTCTACTGAAATGATTTTACTAATTATATCTTTTCAGTTTTAGGCCAATATAAGGTGTTAAATTTTAGTGGTAAGAACTTTCAGACTGAACATGCTTAAGTCATCCAAACAGGAGGCTACTGCCAAAGGGGTGGTCTGGCTGCCCAAATGTGCCTCTTGCTGCCTAAATACTCGCACTGCTTCCCATTGACTGGATTGAACAGCCAGGTGGCTGCAGTGCAAACCTTTGATCCAGCCAGAAAAATAACACCTCCATAAACTACCCATTTGGTAGATTGGAGTGGACTCAGCTGTCAGTTTTGTGACAAGCAGACAAGATGAACGGTTGGATTTGATGCCTGGTGCAAGGAATCAGCTGGGAGACTGGTACAGCCTCTTTCAAAAATCAGTCACTACATGGTTGAGTTCAAACTACTGTTCCGTATTGTGGCAAGTCACAAAATGCAGAGGCAGTGGTGGGGAGTAGGTAAAACAGGAGGATGAACTGAGCTGAGCTGCTTAGTACAGGGAGAGATGAACCTGCTTTGTAAAAACGTGTCTCAGAGGTTGGTTTTTGCTGAAGGTGCAGCAAGGCAAGTAAACTGAGCAACCAGAAAGCTCTATGGGCAAAGTTTTACTTGCTCAGCAAGCTTTACTCCATGGCTCCTTTGGCCTAAGCAATTTACATGAAATAAAAACACTGGAGAATACACCCACACCCTGAGTATTCCCATGGAGTAGATCACAATTGCATTTTACGTGTCAGAAATTCTAAATTAGAAGAAACTCCAACATTTTTAAAATGAAAAAAATAGCAACTTCTGTATCACACAGTCAAGTGAAAAGGGGTATCTTGTCAGAAATATGCAGAATTTTGAAACAGGACAGATATTCTCATAGGTGAACATCAGAACTGAGAGGCCATCACTTGATCACAAAGACAAATACCTCAGTGCTTCAGATTCAAGCTTATTCACACTCCACCTAAGTGCCTTTATCTTCTCTATTGAAAAAGCTTTTTTTGCTTCTCATAAAAAGGGGTGAGGAGAGGTCAATTATAACTGAATTAAAGATGATACTTGACAATGAAAATTATGCCAAGAACCAAAAGAAATCAGCTGTTAATAGGGGAAAAAACCTCCACCACATCTGTACCTTAACACCTTTATGACTTCACCTGTTCCTCTAAAGAATTTCTTTCTGCTAATACAAAGTAGCCCAGGACTCTCTTCAGCTTTTCTTGCCTGCTGGTACAAATGTACTCCACAGATGACAGTCTTTGGAAAACATATATGATGGAAAGCCAGATCTAAACATTCTGGAGGAGTTCCAGTTCCTGAGGAAGATTTTTATGAGTCTGCTAGCTGCTTGAACTGCTTTGAGGCATGGTGTGACACAGGATAGGAGAGGGTAGGTGTCCAGGAGATCACTCTGGTGTGCAGCAAGACAGTGATAACTTGTTTTAGCCTCTGGAAGTCAGTGTGATGCAAACCCCTCAGTCTTATCAGGCAAGACAACTGAAGTGACTGTTACCTGCCTTTGTTACTGGTTTACCATGTGGCACTGTACGACTTTTGAATTCAGCACTGCTATCGCTGTTCTCTATAAGGAGCTCACCTAGGGCATCTAATTCCCAGCTTTGAATCCAACAGAGCTGTTCCGGCAGCATAAAGGCTGTATTAGCCTCTAGGTAAGTGCTTTCCAAAATGACCTTGGCTGGAACTCCTGTTATTTCAGTCAGTAGGAACCATCTATCCTACCAATTCCGTTTAGTACAGGTGCAACTTTAGTTTCCTCATTCCTCTAATCTATGCATATCCATTTCTATGCTAATTTGACTTTCCCCTGTTCCTTAACCACAAGCAGCAGCCTCTCATAAATTTCTTGTTCTGTTATTTACTCATCTGCATTCAAGTGTTGTCTTGTGACCAGAATACCCTCAGCATGTTTCAATGACTACTAGTTTTTCCATTCGTTTACAGGCACTGCCCTTCTCAGAGTTATTCCAGGAAGGGATACATTAATATATGAGCTCATTGCTACAGAGGATAAGGAACAGCAATCCTGTGCAAATGCACTTCCATTCAGCCCTACCGCAATAACTGGGCAAAATGAGCAGACAACCATGAGAAGGAGGCATCTGCTATTCTTTTTTTCAATGTGAAAGCATTTTTTTAGAAGTAAGATGATCTCCAAGTAGGGAGGTCTGCTGCTCTGCAAATGCCCGCTCTCTTTACATGCTCTCTTACCTTTCTTCACTACAAATGGACTAGTTTTTCAAGCATTGGTATGACAGTCAGTCCTGAGAAAGCACCATTTGCCTCACCAGTTCAAACCATTGGTTAATCCAGCCCAGTAACTTCACTGCAACAACAGCCAGCTCCTCTTGCTGCAGATACATGCAGAACAGAACAGGTTTGCCACCTGACATCTGCCAGTCCTTGCGCATTCCCTCCTGGGCTCACAGCTGCAGCCTCGCAGTGTCCCCACAGCAGGCCTGCCCTCCCTGCTGAACATACTCCCCCACAATCAATAGTCTGATCAAGGCACAGAGATGTTGGTCAGGAGGCCACCCTCCTCCCTGCATTCCAAGGTCACCCTTCTCCATATGCCCTTAGCCAACACCAACCCACAGCACCCAGCTCCCCTCCTTGCCCAGCCAGGCAGCCCCTAATTGCAGAAGGGGGGCAGGAAACACAGCCAAGCCCCCTCATTAGTACACTGCTTTCCTACTTAGAGCCACCAGAGAACTGGGACAGGCCAGCACTGTTTGCAATGGCACACACAGCTGGAGCTCAGACAGACCTCATTAGGCATTGACAAATCCGCCTTTAGAGCTGAAAGTGAAGCTCAAACACTAAAGCAGCTGCAGAAATGCATCTTCAGACACTCTGGGCAAATTCTCAATTTACACAGAATGTTAAAGAGCCTTGCAAGCATCCTGCTCAACATGCCATGGCACTGTGAAGGATTTCTTGTGGACCTTTTAATTAGTTGGAACTTCCTTTATTATTCAGTAAAAGGTCCAGATGCTGGTTTTCCAGATACTGCCACTGTAATTACAGATTGACATTGCTTACTGAGGTACAGGAGGAGACATGCAAGGGATACAACCAGACCAGGGCAAGCATGGCACATGCCACTTTAGACTTATATCCAGAAAGGATGCATCCCTGCATTCTTCTAAAAAAGCTTCAGTCTTTGCTTCAGAGGCATTTCTGAACATTAGGTAAAGAAATGCTCTCTGCCCTTTTCTGCAGTGACTGAGGAGCCTGCATGTGCTGAGCTGCAGAGTACACTGAAAGGACATCCCAGCTCCCATCTGACACACCAGCCCATGTGCTGTTTGTGGCATCTTTCATTTTTCTCCTCCCACAGCCATGGCAAAGGCAGGCTCCCTCCCATGCCTAACCTGCTTTCCTTAACAACTAAAAACTCCTTTTCAAATAGCAAGAAACTTGATCTTTTACCTCTTTCTCCAGTTCAACATTCTTAATTTGCCCTTGATATAATCTGATCAATGTCTTCATGCTGGCAAGATTTAAAATAACACTTCTATTTAAACCTGTTACATTTTGCTCCTTAATAGTGCTCTTCAGCAAGCAGCTTAGGACAGCAGAGACAAGGCTAAGGACTTTCCTAGACAAAAACAAAATGGGAAAACAAGAAAAAAAGAGAGGGAGAACTGTTATGTAGAAATCCCATGGCAATCAGAAAGTTCCATGCATTAGAGTATCATGTTTTTACCAATAATAAAATGTCAAGGAAAGGAAGAAAAATTTACATATCTTCAGTTTGCGCTCCAAAGGTGCATAAAAGAAACTTTTCATTTTCCTATACCCATATCTGTAGAAATGGAGGCAGAAATCAGATGTATCTATTCACTCATAACTAGCTGAGCATCCACATTCTTGGTTACACATCCATCAGTGCCTAAATTTTCATATCATAGTTGATTAGCCAGCACTACATTATGTTCAAGGAAATACTGCTTCCCTGAAAATGGCTATTTGAATTTAATGGTAACTGTTTTATATCCCAGGGGTATTATCACTATTGCAGTCAGATTTCTGCAATTAATTAGTTCATCGTCTGCCCTTGATGATGAGGTGGCGCTTCTCCATGGCAACATTGATTTGTGAAGTTTAGTTTCAGAAAGAGAAGAAACCCACAAACCCTCAGATTTCAGCTACACCAGCAGCGAGAGCGCTCAGGCTGCAAATCCTATGAGACAGGAGCTGTTTGTCCAACTTGTGCTGTGCTTCAGTGCCTGGCAGCCCAGTGCTTTGCTGGCCCTCTGCTAGGGGCTTGCAGCTCATTAGTCATGTGTTGACTCATTATTTCAGACATGTGAGATAGCCAGCCAACAGGAAGGGATAGAACATTTCAGGTTTCAACCTCATCTAAACAGCTGAGCTACCATTTATTTCTTGCCCCTTTACAGGAGGACCTGTTTTAAAATGTTCCCATTGTTTGGCTCAACCATGCCCTGACACCTAATACTTTGCAGCAATAATAAGAAATAGAAAACAGTCTAAAGCCTAGGTGCTATGTTGGAAGATCCTAAGACAGTCTGTACATTTGGTGAAACACACTCAAGACACCTAATAACTTGCCCAGCACTTAAATCCTCTGAGTTGCAGAACAATAGAGGCTTAGCAGACATCAAAGCTGCCACAAAGCATTAAACTCACATAGCAAAATCAGACAGAATTACCATGACCCTACCTGGCTTGTAAAGAGTTATTGATGTTGAAAAAGTTAAAAGTTGCAAATATCTCCTCATTACTTCAATAAATTGGGCATCTATTGCTATTTTGTAAGAAGACACAAAACCTCAGGAGAGTAAGTAATATGAGAATGCTTACTATGGAGTCAAAAAAGCCAACCCCAAATTTTCGTTTTCCATACAAGTCCATTGTATGGGGTTGCTAAACATCAGGATTAACAACGGCTACTCTGTTCTAGTCTGGCTCCGAACATCCCCTACTGAAGATTTTCTGTTGTGAAAAATTAACTGGAGCAGGGACAAAAGCTTTGCTTTCTGCCCACCAAGTAGCTTAATGAGGGTGGCTACATTCTCTTGCCTGTATAGCAAACACCTCATTATTTGTACAAAATAATAGATCCCCACCAGAAGAAGCCTTCCCATCTCAAGAGCGCTCCTTGTGGCTCATCTCTCTGTCCCTGCCAGGGGAGCCACAGGAACCCCACAGTCCCTGGAAGCACGGGCTAACCCCTGATCTTCACTAGACGTGCCTCTACTGTGAAAAATGCTGGGAGTGGGGTGTCATTTAGACACCCTGTGCACTGTTAACAGCAGGGCCTTCTAAGTGAGTTAAACAAGGTTTCAGATCCTGCTGCATGCTCTTGAAGTAGTCTCCTCCAAAGACACCATTGCTGTTAGGACCACCAGCTTCCCATCCCTGTTGTTGGTGAACAAAGCATCTGTATAGAACTATGAGCTATTGCAAATACAAAATCATCCAGGCTTTAATAGCAGCTCAAGATCATTGAGTAAGCCCCTGGCAGCAGGTGCCCTACAGGCCACAGAAGAATGGTGGGTGAGGGCAAACAGGCAATTACAGTTCCAGCCAAGCCTGACTTAAGGTGCTCTACTGAACCAGCAGATTACCAGCCAGTGACATGAGCAAGGCCCAGAGAACTCATGGCACTAATTGGTAGGATTTCAAGTGCACTACAACTCTGCTCTGCAGGACTTCCTGGCCATTCTGATGGAATTAATTTCATCCTAATGCCTCATTGTTTATATTATGTATCCTCCTCCTCCAAATATAGTATTTCAAATAATTAAAGCCAGGTTAATTACTCCGTCAGCCCCTGGGAACACTTACAATGCCACCACATGTGGCAAAGGAACCACATGCAGCTAAAGAACCTCATACTGTTTCCCATGTGTCTGGATGGGGAAAAAACCCCCCACCCTGTTCTGCATTTTAATAAATAACACTAACTAGAGCATGGATGCTATGTGTGAGATTTGATGGAGTATCTGGTAAGAGATTTGAAAACCAAAGTTGCAAGTGCTCACAATGAAGCAGGCGAGCCGAAGGCTCAGGAACTATTTGTCTTTTAGGGGTTACATGCAATAGTCTGGTATTGCAAACAGAGAGATGAACTTCCTTAACCCAGCCCTGAGAAGGGCAAGGGAGAAATACAGCTGCTGGCTACAGAGGCCATACACCAGGAAGGCAGAATTCAAACTGAAGACAATTCATCGTAAGAGCAAATAGTATGGATTTACCAAATACACCTGTAAGCTGGAATCAGGATGTCCCCAGCCAGCAGAGCCACCACATGTTTAAACAGCCTTCCACAAAACAACAGCTTTATAGATGCCAGTCAGTGAAGTGAATATAAGAGCAGCTAGAAGTGACAGTAGGGAAGCTTACTTTCACAGCCTGAGAAATCTTTCTTGTCTTACTTTTAAGTTCTTAAGTACTCCATATGTCCCAGCAGATTTACTGGGACATTTTTCACATACTCACCTCCCCCAAGCACCAATGCCTCAGAGCTCAATCATTTATCAACAGGGAAACAGTTCACCCTCTAGGCTTTTGATCTACCCATCATCTAAACCAGAGATGAAAGCATTTCAGCTCTCTAGGAAGCACAGCTACTACTTACTTATGATTTCTACAGATAAAATATCTGGCACTACACAATAAATTTCAAAGCCACAGTAAGCACTTCGAAAGGCTGGAGAGTTACATAGTGCAAGATCTGTTACACCCAAAGAAACAAGTAGCCCGTGTTCTCTCTGATTTCCTTTATAGCTTGGGCAATTCAGCAGCCATGCTTTCAGTTGCTGCTGTCAGTTCAGACTGCATTTGTCCCCAGGTTCATAAATGTTACCTAAGTAAGTTTCCAACAGAAGTCTGCTTGGATGTTTAACTAGCAATCTAAAACTAATCCTTGTCCCTCTTTCTCTGTTCATCACATCATTCACAAGCTTGTTTGCACTGTTACTTTCAGGCAGCCTTAGTGAAGTCTGGGAACAGCCATCTTCCCCTGCTAGCACTACAAATGGGATGAACACATCTCCTTAGACTGAGCCACTCACTCAAAGTAGCAAACTTCACCTTTTACTCTTTCCTTGCTAGTCAAAACTCATGTTTTCAGAAACTGCAGAATGGATCAACAGTTGAGAAAAGAATAAAACGCACCATTTAAAATTCTGCACTCTTGTAGTGTGCTCCCCCTTGACATAATTATTTATGAAGCCCAACAATATACAGTTTGTTCCCCAACTCCATCATGCTGCTTTTAGGGGTTGTTTCCTGGAAGCTGGGGTGTGTATATAGCACATTGCTGTTTGGCTTTTTTTTAGCTAGACTTGGCACACACAAAGTACATCAGTCTTTATTCTGACAAATAGCGAGCCATATCCTTTTCCACTCATAACCCTTGGATTTTCTTTCCATAAACCCTGAATCTGGGTGTTCCAGTGACTCTGAGAGCAAAATCCACCTGTGACTTAACCTAAACCAGATTATATCCAACTTCTGCCAATAGGGGATGACACCTGCAGGACAGCAGAATTCACTATATCAGGCTGCTTTGCCTTTCAAGTACCTCCACCTTCCATATCTGCACACAGCAGTGAGGCAGATTCAGGGATAGTACTGTGAAAGATGATTTTATTGTACAAGGAGTTTAATACACCTACAAGTTAAGAGACAGTTTCCTGAACTCCGGGAAAAGTTGTGTAAAATGTCTAAGTTACAAATTAGTTACCCAAGATACGTGAGAGAGTTAAAAGACTAGTTTTACTCGTCAATACATATATTTTCTAGAAGCTATCCCTGTTATGAAGCTACATGTTACAATAAGCCAAGCTGTGTGATCACTTGCTAAAGTAATTCTGTCCTTACAACAGAATTATGAAGAAATAGGGGCAATAAATGACATCATTGCTCCTTTTTCTACCCACAAATTATTTATTTTTGTTTTGAAATACAATATTTTAGCTGGAGCAGGTCTCTGGACACATTTAAGTAATATTAAAGGCACTGTAAGAGACCAAGCTTGTAGTGCAGCTACACCTACCACAACTGCTGGTTTGCTGATAATCTTTGATTCATTACCATGGCAGCAAAGAGTGAACCACACCCCTGAAGTGTGACAAGTAAACCACACACCCACAGCATGACCAAACACACAAAGAAAATTTTCCCTTTTTAAGAGAGTCAACATTTTTATCCATGTTGAAGTTTAGTGACCGCTACCCATCAGAACTATTATGCACAGCACATGTGTATCAAACCAGGTGTATAGCAGGATTCAATTCCTCAGGTACAGGAGCTCAAGTTGAGCCATACATTATAAAATGCAGGAACTGGGAAAGCGCAGAGCAAGTGTTGGCCTCTGCAGGAAAACATCTGGGTGCCTCGGTGAACCCCATCTTGCAGCAGCGTGCCCCAGTCAGCAGGCCAAGGGAAAAGGCCTCTCTCTGTTTGTGAAGCCCATCATGGAGCACTCTATCTCAGCCCTTCCAATAGAAGACAGAAATTGGCAAGTCTCTTGTAGTGACTTACGGGTGATAAAAAAATCCCAGACTTCCAAAATGAAGCAAGCGTACAGTTGAAGCCAAAGTAGGACACTTTTTTTTCAGAGAACCTTCTCCTCATTTGTAAATTCACACCATCAGCTCAGTCTCTGGAGGCTATTCCGGCACCATCTATAACTCTGAGAAAATCATCCCACCAGTTTCTCCCGTGTTCACTAAGATGATCATCATTATATTTTAAGCAATTCCTTAAGCACTCAGGGCATCTTTAGTCACTTGGAACTGCAAGCAACTGCAAAAGCAGTAGTGCTTTAATTGCACTCACACTCCATATGGTTTAGCTTCAAAGGCACAGGAGCAGCCTGCCAGGGCTGACAGCTCATCCTGGTGCTCAGCAGGGACGTGTGGGGTGCACGGGGCACATTCAGCGTGGCTCACACAGGTGACACACTAACCGAAATCACCTGCTAAGCCATCAGCTTCAGACAGAGACGCTGCATCGTCTCACAGCTTCTGCACCTGTGACAGACCACCACACATGGAGGCACAGGGAGTCCCTTACAGTACCATTTGCAGCTCCTGAAGGTGTCTCATCCTGATGTAAAAGGATTTTCTTTCCTCAGTTCACTCTTGCACCCCAAGGTGCACTCACACAAGTGGGGAGAAGTGGCATTATCAACAAATACATAATTGAAGGGAGATCTATTCTCTGGCTAGACTGTAACTTTCACTTACCAGAAAAAAAATCATGGAAAATTTCAGAAAAAAAAAATCTTAATTATTAGGAAATATTATAGCTGAATAAACTTCTGAGACACAGCTATTAAGGGCAAAGACATGAGTGATGGGGGATACTGATGAAGAACACAAACTTGATACAGCACAGAAATAAACCTAAAACTTACTCCTGTTGTAGGACAATTTTTTCCCGGTAATCTGATGTGCAGAATTCACAAAGACTGCAAAATGCAACTAGGTTTCACTTCACGATAAAACCACGCATCTTCAGATTTCACAAAGGCTGAAAGGAAGCCTAGATTCTTTTGAAAAATTTCAGTATCAGCGCAAATTAGAATTTAATCTATGTTTTTTCCAAGGTTTGCAATTTGGGAAACAAAGATGTGTTTCAGTTACATGTAAGCAACTTCACTGTACACACAGTGCTCTCTCAAATAGGAAAAAACTGGAAAAAGCTACGTTTCAAAAGAGAAAATTCACTTGAACGGGCACAGCAGCATTGCATCATGAGGGTCACATCATTTTATAGTCCTCTTTATCTTCCAGCTGACTGCACAAATGTTAAGCTGCTCAATAATTACACCAGGCAATCACAGACCTAATGAGGGCAGCAGCACTGACCACCTACCTGGCAGTAACCACCAGCTTCTTTGGAACTGCCTGTACAGGCCTAAGGGGAAGCACAATCACTTTGTCCTGACATTTATTTAATTGAAGATACATAAAACCTATTGTAGGCAGCCCTATGTGTTCACTGAACATATTTTGTGAACAAGAAGCATTTCAATAACAGCAAAGCAATTCATAAAGGGAAAAACACAAAAAGGTACTTTTGATACTTTTTGTCTAGACAAAAGACTTCAGTTTGGGCACTCACCCAAGGCAGGGGAGATCCAAACAGCAGGACAAGCAACACACCTGTATTAATGTACCAATGGCTCAGAGTTAAATACATTTTACACTTAGGTTGAACTCCATCTTTATCCCTTCACCAGCTGACTTCAAATGGTGACTTTCGGGAATTTCAGCCTTATGGAAGAGCTGGCCCTGGTAGCATGAGTCTGTATAAATATCCAAAATGCTTCAGTCTTCTGCATTTATAAAACCGGTGTGTGCTTATCCAGGTATTAGAGTCAAACATGCATGAAAAGAAAATCTGAGACACAGCATTATTCTTTTACTTTATTTATAGGAACATTTGGTTTTGAAGACAGTTATTTGACAGTTTTCGAAGTATTCAAGAACATTTCTAATGAAGAGAGCCTGATTATATTTTAATTATTTCCTGTTGCTAATCAGGGTGAGATACAAGCTCTTAACACAACGGAAGCTATCTTGAGACAGGGTGAGTGCTATCCAGATGCACAGTAGTCCTCAACAATCACTATTCCCTTCAGCCTTATTTGTTTAGTGCTCCAGTAAACAAGTGGGACTTCAGTGGCAGCCCTTAAAATGCTCTTTTGGCACTTGGATGGTAGCATATACCAGCCAGCATCCAGTTTGGTAACTTTTTTTGATGTGGGGTTTTTTTCCCCCTTTTCTTTCAGTTTCATCTTCAAAAATGTCAGGTGTGTCAGTAAGTCTAAATTAACTGTAAACCGAAACAAATACATGTGCTAAATGCACAGACTTACAGAAAATACAGAGCTCAGTAAAAGGACTTCATATTCCAAGTCACAAAGGGAAGGGGACAGGTTAATAAAAAGCCCTAAATAGAGGGGTCTTGTTTAGAACCTGGTAATTATGTCAGTCAAGCATGGGCAAGAATGACCTGATCTTTCAAAATTAAATTTCCATCTCCAAGTAAACAAAGCAATGCTTAGTTAAATGCAGAGGAGCAGCAAGACTATCTTTGTAAGAGGAAGTAGTAAACAGGCTTCAGAAGAAATACGAAAAATACTTAGATTTCCAAGAGGATTCCAAAATTCCAGTTATAAAAGCCAGCAAACATTTGCTGTTGGAGTGTGCTATTATTGATACAATTAAACTTGTAAGAAATGCCAAGATGGAGTTTGTGACAGGGAACAGACGGTTTCCTGAACTGCATCAATCAACATACATCTCGTCATATACATATTGTGTGTAGGAAGCTTACAAGAATCTTCTGCTTATTTCCCTGAATCTTAAAAAAAAAAAAGAAAAAAAAAAAAGCAATATTACTGTGTAGCATCAATGGATGCCATGAAATATTTTTATTTGCATAGGCAGCAACTAGGCCAACTGGAGTTAGGGCAAGTTCAATGTAATTTAAAAACCTTTCCTCCCAGTTTTTGGCAAGATTTGGCACCTCTATGGTTCAGCACAAAATGGTAGGTGCTCAGCTTGTCTGACTTTTGTCTAAACTATCAGTAAACTCCCATATAAACTGATTAAGCATAGCCCTTAATGTGCTCATTTCAGATTCAAGTTTACTTGCATATCACCTCAGTGTTTTTTTTTCCCCTCTTTACCGAATATCTATTAAGGAACTGGAAGATATGAATTGTATGTGATCAAATTAAGATGTCATCTGTCTATGAACATTATGCTGTGAGCTGCAATCAAACATTAACAGCAGAAAAAAAGCACTACCACCTCTATGACTCCATGTGGTTTCCTAAGGAAGCTCTTCCTTTTAATACACATCAGCTAGTGTTTCAAACAGTACTTTTCAAATGGTGCTGGAGTAGATCCAAAGCAGCTCCAAACAGGCATCCATTAGCCTGCTACTACATAATCATACCATAGTCTGCCATAGTTTATTTAAGTCATCAACTCAGAAGCTCGCCAACATTGGCTCCTTTAACTCTAGAACATTAGGAATTAAAAAAAAAAAAAAAAAATCTCAAAATATTGCTAAAAGCATCAGCAGAGGGCATGGGGTGGAGCAAGGGGCATCAGAAAGCAGTCCAGAGTCAATTAGTATCAGCTCCAACTGCTGATGTCAAGAGAAGCTGAATTGCAGCAGAAGCCCTTCTGCCGAGGTTCCCAGGCAGCCTCAAGACAGGGACAGTGGGAGGGAAAGCCAAAGGTGCAGTGAGCACCTGCAGCATTCGGACATCTCCACTGAGCATCCCCTGGCTTTGTCTTTAAACACAAAAGGCTGATGGCTTTTCCAAGCAAAGGCTTGCAGAGTTCTGAATCATCTTCAGGTATTCTTGCAAGAGGAAAAGTTATCTAAAAGCTGAAGCTTCCATTACAAGAGAAGCCAATGCCACTACTTGCTGTAGCTATTCAGTTGAAGTTGTTTTCTACTTTCAGCTGACACTTTGTATTCTGGGGTCTTGACAGCAGTTTCTTCCACACCCCTCCCTCAGCATTCTTTAAAGAATAGATTTTCTTAGTTAATTCAAAAAGACTGAATATTTCCCAATACAGTAACTCAAACTACTTACTGTATAATCAATGCTTTTAGATACAAGTATCCACTGGGCATTTTATTTCACATTGATACCCATGGGGTCAATTACACTTGCTGTGCAAATCATGCACTTGAGTGTGATCAGTGACATTAGAAATTCAATTATCTTTGGCTTTCTAGATGAATCTTTGGATGGAACAGGGCACAGCTATGTGGCTAATTAATCTGTACACAGATCCCATGTTAAGCAGATGGTGAAACTTGGATGTGATTTCATAGTAACACATTTGAAAGTGACAATTCTAAATCTCTCACTTTGTCTCCAAACTGGCTTTGGGATAACCTGCTATAACCTGCAACAATCATCTAAGCAGCATCAACATTCAAATTAACCAGATTCTTCCTGCTATTAAGACACATCCGAAACTGAGGAGCTTTCTAGACAGTGGTTACCTTTGGTTCATTTGAAATTGTTTCAGAAAACAGAGAGTCACTGCTTTGACAGAGAACAATATTTTTCTGTTTGTTTGCTGATTTGTAGCCCTACCATTATGTTATTATTATACTATACTTTATTATGCTTTATTATCACCACCTATGCTGCCTCAAGAAGACAATAGGCAAGTAGTCTAAATATCACCTTCTTGTGTAAGCAGGAACTGTTTCCTCCAAGCTCCATTCCATTTTTGCCTTTTTCCTTGCTTACTCTACGTCACGTATCACCTGAAAGTCAGATGATTTAACCATCTGCAATGCCTCATCATCTTCATTTGTCCAGCTATAACGAGAATAGCTGATGTTAACAAGTTTCCCATTTTCCACTTTGAAAATTTCTTGGAGTTAAACATAGACACACCACAGCCCTCAAGCTGTTACAGAACATGAAAGAGGAGAAAAAGAATTCAGCAACGCTGGATCTCAAACATTTCCATATAGAGCTGAAAATTAACTAACACTGTCCCAAGAAGCCAGAGCAGAAAGGTAAGAGACAAATATGGAACAAAATGGAACCTACTCTCCATCTTACAACTGCGTTAGGTATTTTCTTGTTAATAAAGCCCTAACTAGGTGTATTAGTGAGAAATAATTTAGCCAAGAATACAAAAATGGAAATCCTAGGGAGGAGACTGCTACCTCTCCCAGCTGGAAAAAGAGATACGAGTTGACTGAACAAAGAAAAACCCTAAGGACATAGAAGGAGCAAAGGTATAGGGCAGGGATAGAAGACAGACAACTTGCCAAATTAACAGAAACAAGTAGGCATTTTTAAGATGGCTGACAACTTTTCAGTGTGAAATACTTTCATTACTAATCCCCAATGGAACCGAATGAAACACAGTGTGAAAAGCTCCCTTTTAAAGAACAGAGGCAAGAAGGAGAACTTGCAAGTTCTGGTTTATAACACTGAGTGTACGAAGTCAGAGGACACCAGGGGCTTTGCTGGCTGATCAAGTAACAATCCCACAGTGTGAGATTCTGGAAAACCGTATTTCTGTCCACACAAACCCTGGTAATGGCCACACCAATTCTAGAAAATTAAGAGACCACTCAATTTTGTTATGTGCAGTAGATACATGCGTGCCATATGACTTAAGGTGTGAAGTCCACCCAGGAAAAATTCAGGGTAGGGGGAAGTGTAAAGCAGATGGCTTGACTTTTTAGTTAAAGGTAGTGGGACTTTTAAGAACCAAACATTTAGTAGCCAATTTTAGAACTTCTTGAAGAACCAACACAAAACACATCCAAACAGGTGAGTTGTTTTGCCTTGCCCAATATTTGGGTTTTTTGCAGGGCCATTAACAGTATTTATGGCCACGGGAAATTGATCCAGATGAAAGTAATGCTTGTGACTGAGATGTCACAAGTATTACTAACAAAGCATTGTACTCTGAAGCAGTGTGTTCCTTCCTCTGGCCACCTTAAGCCTTTTGTCCATTTGCTTAGCCTAGCTGGATAAACCAATCTACATTTGATGCTATCCACCAATCTGAATTGTAAAGTTAATACAAAGACATTTTATTTGCCCATAGCCATTTCTCTCTTACCTCTCAATTCATGTCAAAGAAGCAAGGAGCTTTGTTAGTTGTGGGATTAAAGTCAGGCTCCTTCAGTTTGTATGCTTAATAGGAACAGTCACATCAGTGGCTGAAGTCTGGTCTTAAAAGAGCCAGGTTAGTCAAACATAAGACAGAAATTCAAATGCTCTATGTTTAGTCTACCATACTTGATAAGGAATTAAGCATTTGCCACAAACAGTGCCTGAAAGCAATTATTCCCATATTATGATGGCAGTCCAGAAAAGTTATAGATATCTCTGAATTCTTTTTCTTGTTAGTACGAAACACTATGGTGATAGTGGAGACCACACTTAGACAGGTGTCTGCCTCTCCCCTGACCAGCCAGAAGGCAGGGCTGAAGCATCTTTTGTGGGTACACTGCTGCATTGCACACGACTTCCTACTGCATACAGCCAATACATCAGCAGGGAAAGTGTCATTTTCTGGAGTTTGTTATTAGCTGAACTGGGTAAACAATACTGGCCCAAAGTACTTTACTGTCAAGGAATGGAGCTGTTGAAGTACAGAATATCTGAGTCATACAGAGGACTATAAGACTTCTTAATAGTACAGGCAAGATGAAGTGTCAGGGAAACTGAACCTGCAGGCACACCTTCCTAGGAACAGGATCTAATGCAGCAACACCATTAGAAGTAATAATTCAGAGATCCAAGACAGTAATAAACAAATAAAATTTAACATTGGGAAAAGGACAAAAAGAAAAAAAGAAAGACAGTGGAATCTTTTATAGCATATCAAACTTCTTCTGACAATCAGTATTAGAGAAGTTATTTCCTGTAAATGCCTGTTAGATAATAAGTCTAATTTAACCTAGTACATTTTAGATTGGAATACAATACATCTGTGGCTAAACTCAGTCAAATTGAAATGACGTTTTAATATATTTAGCATACTCAGTGTGTAGCCCTGCACAGAAATTCAAATTTATTTCAGCTGATGAGGAAGCTGGAGTTTACTTGATTTCCAACTTGGTCTCAAAATAGTGAGGTAAATTCCAATTTATAGTCTCGATTACTAGTCCCACAAAGGGTAAAAGAGTCACAGTTTGACTTGCAGGCTTTTAAATATAATTTATTTTCTAGTGACAATTGAAGGATCCAGAGTTAGATATAGCATAAAATCAACTCAACTAAGATCAGAAAACAAGTATAGAAAAAATTTCACTGAGGGGTTGTCAGTGCAGATTAAAATGCCTAACACATCCTACTTGGGTTTATCACATTGTTTGAATAATTACTACTAAGATTCACAATACACTTTTTGTGCATTTTCAATATGATTCAGCTAAAGGTATAAAGCTATTCACCAAGAAGAATGCCATACCTTTCAATAAATGCAGAAATACCACATCTTTACCTTCTGTCAGAAGGTCAAACCCAGTCTCCCAATACTCTGGACATGTACCACAGGTGGACAAAAAACCCCAGACCACCTCCCACAAGGCAATCGAGCAGCTAACTACCACAGATATTTCTTTTTTTCACCTGGAGCTTTACCTGTCCTCATCAGCAACCTCTGAACTGACCCAAGTTGTCAAAACAATGTCGTCTGTTCTGCAACTATTTGTTGGTCCGGCACTCACTCACCCTTCATACAACACAGTGGTTCAGATAGAGTAGTTTCAGGTCTGCGGCATTAAAAAGTTATTGTAATACATTTTAATCACCTGTATAACAACATGGAACCTGAACTTGCATCCCTCAGAGGAGGAAAGAGCAGTAACATGGCCAGAAAGAAGGCAAAGTTAACAACTCTGAAGGCGAAAACCTTCCCTCCACTCTTCATGAATTATCACACCTTTTTATTGGGCTTTCCTTGAGCTGGATACACAATACATGCAACACCACAATATTCCAAAGCGGTACTGTTAGGAAAAAAACACATGCTCTGCATATACAACCACAGAAGAAACATGTCACCAAAAAAGTGGATGCATTTTTCCAGACCTTAAGCAATCTTAAATCTAAACAACAGAAGAAAATTTTATATTTTGAATGTTTTTATTCCAATCAGAATACAAATACAAGCATTTGAAAATGTACAAAAATAAAAAAGGACATTTTCTACATCTTAAAAAAGCAGATCAAACTTACTTCTATATGTACAGTCCTACTGGTGAGAAATCCTACTCAGAAGACATTGTTTCTGTTCTCTTCTAAGCATTCTATGCCAAATCCTCTCCCCAAAAATCTCCCCAAATCCAGCCACACTTAAAACTAAAAGCAACATTTCAAAAACCTAATACACTAAATGTCCCTGAACAGATTACAAAGAAACCATTTCTCACAGGTAATAAAACTGTAGGTGATAATGTATTTCCCTAATGACTTTAGGGCAAACTACATCCTGATTGGTAGTTTGCAAGTCAAGCTTTCTGTAGTTTGTTGATACATAACTTGAACAACACAGTTGGATTATATTTTTCTTTTTTAAGCTAATTTACAAATTAAAAAACCAATTATAGCTTTGTTGATAGCATTCTTCCTTCCTCCTTCCCTCAAAGTTATAACTCTTCAAAAAAAAAAAGATCTGCAAATAAGAATAAAAAGCAGTAAAAGAGGTCTGAACCCAAAATAATTGTTTTTTGCACCATCTGCCAACATAAAAGGCACTGAAATGATCACCTGCTCAATACCGCTACATTGTACTAATGAATGCAGAGGAAGCATTGCCACAGCAACAGTTTTGAACCACTCCATAATGTCTACTCAAGTATTTTTGGTATGAAGTTTTGCTCAGTAGTATTGATCAAATTATCTTAAGCAGTATAGTTCATCTCAATGTTCTACCATTCGTTTGGCCAAGACACTGTTTTCTTTCGATGTTCTGACAGTTGATGCTTTTTGGAGCTGCAGTAATGTAAGGATAGGTGAGGCAATGCTCACGTAAAGAGGTAGCCACTTAACTAACATTACGGAAAAACATTTTTGGGGGACACAAAGCCCTTCTTTAGGTCTCAAATATAGCAGGAAACTTTAAAATTGAAAACAGTTGCTCAATTTACATGAATATGCCCAGTTCTTAAGAGAAAAGCAAGGTGACAGTGCTTCAAAGATAGCTCCCAAAAAACAGGTTCTCTCCAACCTTTTTCTTTGCCATTCCTTCAGTTGTCAATTTCAACCACATCATTTAACAGAAAGCTGCTTAGCAAGAGAACAGCTAATACCTACTTCTACAGTGTCCAGAACACAGGCACCCAAGCCATAATCTTCTAGCTGCCACCTGTAACAAGCTAGAAGCATTTAATTTACCTGGCCCTATTGTGGACAGGGATCTCATTAACTTGTCCTGTGATGTAGATAAATGCAGGTTGAATGCAGGTTTAACAATGGCCTCCTGCCTGCAGCACACTTACCCATGCTAGCTTTCAATTCTGCTCCTTCTACTGCTTGACTCTTACTACTAAATCCAAACATCTGCAGAGGAACACACTAATATCCCAGAAGTAATGTTCAGTTCTCTACAACGGCTAGTTCAGCATGACACAGCCATTCTTAACATTTTGTACTTCAGGTCAGCGGACCAAAAATCACCATTCTGTACTTACGTGTACACGTACTTAGAGAATACAAAAGTCTGTTAAGTTTCTCTGGTAAATTTTAGACACAACTCATTTTTCTGCTGTCTTAAAGTATTTTAAGATTGTCCTGTGAGCTCATTTCATCACTAATACATTATATACACATTTTTTACTTGCTAAATATTTACTTTTTAGTCCACAGGAAAACTAATTTTTCTAGAAAGATCCTGAGCACATTTTTTAACCATTACCACAGACATTCAAAGATTCCTGTGGGTAACATCAGGACATTCTCCAGTTACTTCACACAAGTGGTTAAGATTAAAGGACACTGCTGACAAGCATTTGAAGTTGACTGAAGCTTTTCTTTTTTGCTAAGACATAAGAACACATCACAGGCAGTTTTGTTGCAAACTGAGAAAAAAACAAAGAATGTATTTATTACCAAGGAAAATTAACTCTGCAGCATTTAAAATAGGAGTCATAGTTGGGAAAACAGCTAAATAACAGTTTAAGGGTAAGATGTAGCTTCACAAGACACTTACAAAAAGTTGTCTGCTAGTCATCTACCTCCTTCAACTAAGTTTCATATAAATGTAACTGTAAAACCAAACCCAGGAACAGGCAGAATCAATAGATAATAAAAAGCTTTTGATGTAAAGGCAATTGCTTCACTTTTAACAAGGTGGGAAGACAAACAGTGTAGTTTATGGAACAGCCAGTCAGTATTTGAGAGGTAGTCTAGTTGTTCATTTGACTGAGAGAGGTAGAGCTAGTCAAGAAATCAAAAGCTAAGGCCAGTGAAAATCATAATAATCCCAAGTGTTCTAAGATGGAAAAAAAATGCCTCAGCCTGAGACTGCTAATGTCACATGGGATTCAGTTGCCTTGCTCATATTTAGTCACTTTAACACAGGTAAGGTTATTGTAAAACATCCAGAGAGAATGCTCTCAGAGACAGCCAGTGAAAAAGCTTAACCACATTTCAGCATGTGCCAAACAATTAATATAGGTTATACATCTTATGACTGTGAAGGTTAATAAAAGTAAGTGGCTCTCCTCTTTGGGCAGGTCGACAGTACTACAAAAACACAGACATACCAAAGACTAAAGGCAAGTTAAGTCTCAAATTCCATATGGTTTACCTATAAAAAATTCTCCATACAATTTCTTCACACATGAAAAAAAACCCCAATTATTTTAGAGATGAAAGCCAACAAGACATGAAGGTCATACAGTCAACAGGTAATAAAACCTTTGTTAAAGACATCTGGGTACAGAATCATACATAATGCTCCCTTGGATTGATGTAGACTCTTCCAGGTCCTGAGTTTTGTGGGTATCTGTTGCTCCAATTTTTATAGTAAGTTTGCTGATAAACAGGATACATAGGCTGAAGACCCTCTTGTTCCTGTGGCTCTTCAGCCTCACAAGTAAGTTGCATTCCATTCACAGCTTTCTAAACACACACAAGGAGTAATAAGTTTCATAGTTCATGTATAGAACCTGCAATTCCTATTCTTGGTAAAGCTTTAAGCAAAATCAAAGATGCATGATTTCCAAAACAATCCTATGAATAAAGAAATAGGGACTTAAAAATTTCACTAACAGAGTCAACCTCAAATGTTTGTTTCAAAGCTCAATAAATCTAAAGAGCAAATCACCAACTAAGAAAATGTCTGTCAACACTCCTCTGCCTTATGTTACTCACCAAAAAATGAAAGCTGAAGTATTTAAGTATTTAAATTAGTCAGCAAAACTACTATAGGATATTAAAATGGTATTGCCACTTTCCACTTAACCCACACATCCAACAATTATTGACCAGGATGGCCAAATATTTTTTTGTTCATGAAAAACAACATTGTAAGCTTATTTTATGGAATGAGATTAAATCAAAGCTTCAATCAGGAATTCAAGCCATCTTATTATTTACCATGTGCTGCAAGTTTCCAGCATCTTTCTCTCTGTACTGGCTCTGCAACACAAAATGTTCTTTCTGAAAGAAGAAAAGTTACAGGGGAAACAAGTCAAGATTCAACACTGCAGAACAGGTTTGGTTAATACAAAAAACACCAGTCATCCCAAAATATACTCTGCCTTAGGAAGTGTCTTAATTCACTCAGAATCCTTCTTACAATCCAATGGCTACTGGAAAAAAGATGGGTATCAGTCAGGGTCACCTGGCCCAGCTGTGTTCCCTCTCCCAATATCTTGTCTCCCTCCCAATCTCCTGTGCACACTCCAAGCCCATCTGCTGGCAGGGCAGTACAAGAAGCAGAATAGGTCCTGATGCTGTGCAGCAATAAAAACCATTCCTGAGTTATCAACACTGTTTTCAGCACAAATCTCAAACATGGCCCCATTGCGAAGAAAATTAGGTCCACCCCAGCCAAACCACCCACTGTAGGAGATGAGGTTAAAGACCATCAAGGAATCTGGATGTGAACAAGTTCATGGCACCTGATGAGATACATCTGCAGGCTCTGAAGACACTTTCAAAGGAAGTGACTAAGCCACTATCCATCCTATTTTAGAAGTAATGGCAGGCCAATGAAGCTCCCACTGGCTGGGAAAGGGGAAATAAGACCCCCACTTCTAAAAATGGCAGCAAAGATGACCTGGGGAACTACACATTAGTCACACTTCAGTGCCCAGCAAGGTGAAGGAGCAGATTCTCCTGGAAACTGTGCTAAGGCATATGGAAAATAAGGAGGTGGTTGGTGACTCTCAACATGGTTTCACTAAGGGCAAATTGAGGCTGACAAATTTAGTGGCTGTCTATAACAGGATTATAATGTTGATGGACGAAAGAAGAGTAATGGATGTCACCTATCTGGACCAGTGCAAAGTATTTAGTACTGTCTCACATTACATCCTTGTCTCTAAATTGAGGAGACATGGATTTGATGGGTGCACCACTCAGTGGATAAAAAATTGACTGGATGGACACACTCAAAGAGATGGCTCATCAGTGGGTCAACGCCTGAGCAAGAACCAGTGACAAGTGCCATTCCTCAGGGGCCTGTATCGGGACCAATGCTGTTTAACATCTTTTTGACAATGTGGACAATGGGATCAAGGCATCCTCAGTGAGTTTGCCAATGACACCAAGCTGTGTGGTGTGGTGACACACTGGACACAAAGGGATGCCCTCCAGAGGGACCCTGGCAGGCTTGAGAGGTGGCTCTGTGTGAACCTCATGAAGTTCAACAAGGCCAAGCACAAGGTCTTGCACCTGGTTCAGGGCAATCATAAAGAGAAACACAGGCTGGGCAGGGAAGTGACTGAGGGCAGCCCTGAGGAGGACTTGGGAATGGCAGTGGATGAGAAGTTACTTCATGCAGAAGTGCTGAAGTCTCCCTTCTTTCAAATTTTTTTTTTTTTTATTCACCATTATGATAGAACAACTTCATTTGTGAAATGGGCTGTTTCCAAACATCCAGAATTCACCAACTACCTGAGTTAGTGGCCAATCTAAGTCACACCAAGCAATGCCATCTAAGAATTATGATTTAGGGCATGGTTTGCACTGTGGTATCATCACTCCTAATTAAGTTCTTCCTTTATGCCACACTTAGTATAGGGGCACAATAGGCCAAAGCAACATCTTTGCATAATTGTATGTATTTTTTGTT
Organism: Corvus hawaiiensis; assembly: GCF_020740725.1. Classification (NCBI taxonomy): domain Eukaryota; kingdom Metazoa; phylum Chordata; class Aves; order Passeriformes; family Corvidae; genus Corvus; species Corvus hawaiiensis. The sequence continues at coordinate 20,731,808 of NC_063214.1, forward strand.
TTGCAATTCCTTCTTTTCCCAACAGTCTCACAGTGGTAGCAAGAACACGAAGTAGCTAGGTTGCTGGTCTTTGTGCAGAAGTCCCTCCACAGCAAGTATTCATACAGGTAGGTAACATTTGCAGTCATCACACATCCATATTCTCACCTTCAAAAATTATTTTGAAGAGAACCTAGTCTCAGTAATGTTTCATTCTTTCTTACTTTATCCTCCTTCCCCTTAACATTTTACCCTTCCACATTTGTTTAGTTCAAGTTTTGAAGCAATTTTGAGTTGTTTAAGTTTTAATGTGACCCCCACATGCATTGTAAAATTACTTAAAAAAAATCATATAATAATTCCTATCTTCTCCACTCCTCCAACAGTTATTTTTCACCTTCTTCACAGGTCTATTTTTCCAACTTTAGTTTGTCAAACTTTTTGTCTTGTAATTCCATTTCGAAGTGTCCTCTCCTGCCCTTAAGGTCACACTGCTTTTGCTTCTCAAGTCCTAAAAGCAATCTGCATTTCTGTGATTTACCACTCAGCCGGCAGCATTGCTCTTTCACACCTGAGCTAAGAGCATGAGTTCACCACACAAGAAGGTAAAACACAGATGGGGAACAAGAACAGTCCCATCTCCACCAAAAGCTAATGTTCTTTAAACAAACAAACAAAAAATCTGCTTGCTTGAGAAATTCTACCAACAGTGGATGTGGACATGATTTAGACACACACTGGAAACCAGAATAGCAAATTCCAGTCAGTCCATTTATTCAATTAAAACTGTAAGTCAAAGGAAATCATCTCACATGGCACCTTCACTAGATAATGAAATTATACATTTTACAGCCACGGAGCAAGTGACAGAACCAAAATTACAGATTCTGTCAGACAAATGTGCTGAGCTACATAGTCTGTGTCTTCCTGCATGGAAACAATCTGGGGTTCTGGGCTTGGATTCTTAACAGAAGTTTGCACTGTCTTACCATTACATTTTGCAGAGTTTCATGAAATCTGTTTTATTCTGAGAATTCTCCTTCTCAAATAGTTCTTCAAAAGCCTAAAACCAACGATCTCAGCAAAAAACTTCATCTTACATTTTCTGATACTTTTCAGTTTAGAAATTCCATTACAAAGGGATCTACTACCAAAACAGTTTGTGCCTCATTCTAACCCCATCTGATAACTTTTTTTTCCTATTTGAAGATCAGTACAGATGATTTTATCTATGCACACTTTGTGCTCCCTTCCATTCAATCTTGTTTGCCTAAACAGTTCTTTGGTCTAAGGCAAATGATAACAATAATGCTTCCTTTTTCATCAAGGAAGAGATACTCCCACCTCTATGAAAAGCATAAGGAAAAGAACTATAAGAATGCAAGAGAGCCATAATCTATAAATGAATCAATATTATATTAGGTTTAAGGGTTCAGTGGCTGATGTTTTCAAATTTGATTCAGAAATATCATCATTTGGTAAATGGTGTTTTATGCTTTTAATGGTGCTAAGACAACTTCACTTTTTTCTCTCCCGTTGTGATCAGTAATACAAATATTATTGTTAAAGAGCTTTGCTTGGCTAAATAAGTGAGGCATTCTTCCAAGCTGCAAGTCTAAAGTCAGTCTTCTCATGGCCAGACCTACCTACTGGGCTGCATTTCCCTTATCCACTCTTATTCCTGTTTCTACAGAAGAACCCTGTTAAATTCTGAATACTTCAACAACTCTGAATGTTGCACTGCATTGTGCAAAACACGTTTTTTTTCTCTTTCCTTCATAAGCACCTGTCAAGGTAATAATAACTTCAGTTCTTTCACATTGTCCAAGACTGCCTGTCTCAAGCACGTTTAGAGGAAAATAAAGAAGCTTTTGCTTCTTAGTACTGTATTGTTTGAAACAATGAAGCTAACTCTAATGATTCCAAGGACTGCTGGAATTAGTGCACCCTCTTCCACTCCTTTTTAAAATATTATGCAATAGAAAAATTCCTCTTTAAGCCACTGGAATTCTTGCATTGCTCAACTTCTTCCTGAATCGCCTCAAAAACTGCGTTGCCAAGCAGAGATTCCTCTCTTACCAAGGACGTAACCTTCAGGCTGCTCTCACCACTCTTTCACATTACATGCAATAAATAGTTCTGAGTAACAGAATAGTATTTCCATGACAATGATTATTAAAAGGACACCCAGACAAAAGCAGGAGTGCTGTTGACAAAAGAGTTGACAAAGATGAACCTACAGTCTTCACAGTAAATTTAACTATAATGTAATTTTTTTCCATAGTATTCCTATGTTTTGGACTTTTGCCTCACTCTTTTAGGGCCTTAAGTGAACCAGTTTTTCCCAGTTCTGAGGTGATTCACATGAATACATGAATTGGTATCTGCAAATACCAGTACAGAGAAATTATGAGTACTCAGTTACATAGTACTTGTACATACTGGTAGCTCATTATTAACACTAGCATGTAAATGATAACATATATTTAAAGTAAACTTAAATCTTCCAAGTCTCAAGAAGTACCCATGAAAGATACTGACTAGCCAGTATTATCCCAGGTCTACAACATTTCCCCTTATTTTAATACCATCATCTACTGACTCAGACATGCATAAAATTAGTTAAATACTGATTGCTGGGATACAAACAAGAGAATTTCAGCATCATCAGTTGAATCTCAAATACTTTACAAGATCAAAAAAAAGCTACTGTCCATGATTTGAACAATAACAGTACAGATGATTGAAAAACTTGAACATTATTTATGACAATTTACCAGAATCAGCCTAAATTGAATCAATCCACTTTCAATTCTAAGTTATTGTGAGTATGCAGAAGACACCATTTAAATTCATTCTTCTTTACTTTGCATCTTTGTGCAGCCTATCATTTCCACTCAGACTGAACTGATCATCTATTGTGGTTGACAAAGCAGTGACAATTCCCCTACAGTTGTTTTCAGCGTATCCAGAAGTTTGCACCTGAACTCCCAGTGAGAGGCTCACCTGCTTCTCAGTCCTGGTAGGCAAGGCAGCATTTGGAACATCAGGTAATACAGTAGTGAGCACAGACATTTAGTCACACAGGACAAGACACCCTGACAGGCTGCTAACTTGTTTCTTTTGCCTCTTTACAGCTATCCAAATGCTGGCTTGTTACACCAAAACAATGCAACCAATCACTTCCTGGCTAAAGCCAGTATTTTGACATTTATTTCTGTTAGATAAAATGAAGATCTTGCCTCAAGCATAACAGAGTACATACTGATTAGAGGCAGTATCAGCTAAGATGACAGCCTCCAGCTCCAGTTCTTTTCAGTTCTGGAGTTCCACAGAGAGAAAAAGACAGGTACACTAACAGTGTTATGCCAACATCCATTTCTTAAATAAAGCCTAGTTAACACCTAACCTGAAGAGGAATCTTTCTCCTCCCAAAACAACTTAAAACTCTGTTTATCCAACTTGAGGAAAATGAATATTCGATTCAGTCTCTTCACGATTTTTTCTCTATTTACAAAGTAAATTTTCATAAAACATTTAATTAACCATTCCAAGACTACAGTCAGCTTCAGCCTAAGTTCTTTAGTACCCATCAACAGAAACCACGGTATACACAACCTAGAAAAGAATTCAAAGACAGCGAAGTTCTGAAGAGGAAAGCAATAAGGTACACATCCTCGTATGTCTACCTCCTTTATAAGTAGCTCTGTAAAGGACAAATAATTGTATTTCCTAGTGTTGTCATTTTGCCATCTAGCAGCACTACAGATGCACAAACAGCACAATAAACTGTATCTTTTGATTCTATAAGCAAGACAATATTTTTCAAATACTTTAAGCCAAAATAGTAGCAGAAGAATGATTCATCAAAAATTGCAATTTTGAGTACTGTAGTGACAGAAGAAATAGCTAAGATGCCCAGCCTGAGCACAGAAAAGCACTGGTTCTTTTGTGTCATCTTTGGTGCTCTATCACCTTTAAGGTAAAAAGATGAAAACCTATTATTCTTTATGCCAACAAAATGTTTTCTACCTTCACAATGTTATAATCATCAGGCTGGTACTAAAAGCAGCAATGGATCTCAGAATAGTTTCTTGCCTCACTCAGCAACAATATACACAAGTATTACTCATTGTTACGTTTACAACATAAGGAAAGCTTTTATCAGCAACTGATATTTGGTGAGCTTTAGTAACCATCAATCACAAAGAAAATCTACAAGAATATTTTCAATGTTATTAAGAACTCCATCAAAATCCTTCTCAAAGGTAGGTGAAGATTTTTTTCCCTCTATGAAAAAGGACTTTTATAGGTCCTTAAAGCTGCAAAGATACACCACAGTATCGGAAAAAACAATATTCCTTATAAACAAATGATTGTCTTCATTACCTCAGTGTTATTATTCAGCACATCAGTGGTTAGAATCACATTATTTATGCTATGTACTGAAGATGGAACAAAAATTTCATTAAAAACAACTATAATCTAATACTTACAAATACTGACAGGTGACGGAAGTTTTCTTCAGTGTAAGCAGAAATCTAAAAAAATCTGACTGACTAATTTAACATAAACACACACACACTAAAGGCACTTCAGGGGCCATAGCCAGGATCTATAGTTTTCATTAGCTGACTGGTTTATTATATGAAGTGTAATAATCAATGATATTAGCTTGAGCCATCTCTCATGAACAGATCTCCTCTATAATGCCTAGTGCAAGAGAAGCCTGAATTCACCTGGAGTTTCCCAAGCAGTCCAACCCACCTCAAAACCATGCTGTAAGGAAGAAAGTAGCCCTATCCTTCCTTGCTCCCCACTTATTCAAACTGTTTCATTTGCTAGAATCAGCTTTCCAGTGTGACCTCTATGAGCCTGTTTGATCAGACTACACACACACAAACACTAAATGCTGGTAAAGAACTTTTTTGCCTATTGCTGTCTTGCTTGGGCAGCATTACTTTGGATGACAAGAAGCTACTCCTGAAAGCACACTAAAAATTCAAGTACTTGTCACAAAATTCGTATGGGTCTTTTGTCGCTGGTAAACACAAGAAGAAAATATAAAATTATAAGTTACATAATTGCAAGTATTTAAAAGTGATTTAGTGACCTTCAACAAGAATCTAACCCATACTTTGGTAAATTAGCCAATTTACCAATTTACCAAATTGGTAAATTACCAATTTACCAATTAGTCAAAGCTCGAATTCCAATATATGCCCACCCCTCAAATGTTGTTAACTCAAAAGAATGGCAGTTGTTTACTAGCAAGGGAGCTGATGAGATCACTTTGTAAGTTTACCAAACATAACTTTTCCCCTTATGAACACTGCTTTATAAAGCTATGTATATTCTCTCACCAGAGAATTTCAACTATAGGTTTTCTAATTCAAAAGAATCTGTGCCTGTTAGAAATACAAGATGATCTGTCTACCAGTTTCCTGACCTCTAACTAAGGATGACTTTAACATTACAGATAAGAGATTTGGATATCACATACATAGGGAAACAGATCGGTTGTGAAACAATTGAAAGGCTCCATACATTACCAGGAAAGCAAAATCAGACTAAATTAACATAATAAAGCAAAGTTAATGCTTTCCTTAAGTCAATTTAAGATGCATATAAACACTTACTCACCTGAAGCATAGCTTCTTTCTGTGGTACTGAGAATGTTCTCTCCTCAAATGAAGCTGGTTTGTGAGTGGGTGGAAGATCAATCCTGTAGTAAAGAAAGAATGAAATATGACACATCATGTTTGTGAAGTCCAATTGAATGGTCAGATATTAACTGCCAAATCACCCAACACTCAGTACTCATGGACAAACACCTTTCAGTCAGCAATAACTCAGATGGGATATATTGTAATGGAACATGTCCACCACACTATTATTCAGCCACACACTTTTTGTAGAGAAGCACCACCTATAATTTGTTATTTATTCCATACTGCGTTAAGCAGACTGAGCTTCCCCCCATACACTCCAACTGAGGATTAGAGACTACTGGTATCTATCAGTTTCTAAGTTATGACATAGAGCTCGAACAACATTTTTAACTACGGCCTTTCCTTAAAAAGCCTTTGAGAAAGCCTTACTATCAATTCTTACATGCAAGACTTTTTCTATTGTAACTTTCTCAGTGAAAGCAAATGGTTATAACAGAATTTAAATGTTTAAGACCATTCATATAAATATGCTTCAGATACAGAATTTAAGAGAAACAAACAAGAAAACATCATTTCTAACATGTTAGAAATTGCTCAAGACTCTTGACTCATCTTGCTAGCTCAATGCAAATGAAGAAACTTATTTTATGCTAAAGGCTGTAAGTTATTTTACTCTAATTCTCATTAACTATATGTACAGACATGAGCAACATTTTCATTTCTCATTCAGATTAAGTGTTAACTGTATATGGGATGTGAGAAGACTCATATTTACATATATTCTAAGCCCTCGTCACTTTTTTTATGCATGTTCCAAACAGGATCTAGACATCATCCACTTTAACTGACAAAATCTTTTCAGACTTTTTTTGTTTCCTTCTTTTGTTTGATCACATTGGATGCTGAATAAAGTAAATTGCATATCTGTGCCAGAGACTTGAAGAAACAACCAACATTCCAGAAAGCACAAGAAGTCAGTAATTTCTAAGCACGTATCTGTGGGAGCTTGCTTAATTTTACAAACATATCAGGATTAATTTTAGGGGGCCTTCAACATCTCCAAAGCACGGACAATTTACTTTCAAGTTAGACCCACAGTTACAACAAACTAGCAGTCACTGACATCAGTCAAGAAGGGACTCTCCTTTGCCCTCCAGTTAAATCCATGAATAGTTTTGTTTCAAAAAACCCAAACTTCTCAAGAGGTAAAGCATTGTATTACCCCTGAAGTAATTCTTACCTTTCTCATTTATTTTTCAGAAATACTAGTGTGATTTCACATTTGTCTACTCTGAAAATAGAGCCCTGAAATTATGAAAGCTGAACAGCTGCTAAATTAAGTCAGACACTTAAATTCATGTATAAAACAAATGCTTTCTGCATATTGCTTTCAACTGAATTAAAAAAAAAAAAAAAGTCCAACACATACTCACACTTTGTCAAGATAGGCTGGCCTTTTCTTCCTTGGGGTCAGCAGCACTGTCACAAAGATGGTAATGATAAAAAGAGCAAGGACTGCTCCAATCACAGCCCCTGCTACAGCAACAGAAGATGTCTGCCTAAAGGGCACATCTGCAATGTGATAGCATAGATTACAACTTTAAGAAGTTCATATACTTTCAATACTCAAATAAGATACTTCAGCATTGTTCTGAGAAAGGCTTCTTCCTTCCACCACCTAACAGAAAGCCTTGTCCTGCACTAGCATCTTTGTAGTATTGCCTCAACTTACCCAACTAAAAAACTGGAGGAATTAAGAGAGTTCATGAAATCAAAACTGATTTCAAAAATTTCATGGATTACTTTCAGTAAGTACTAGCAGTATGCTTCCATTGTCAATTTCAAGGCAAGATGACATTACAAAACATATGGCTTGCACTTACATGAGCTAACAAGGTGTTAATTCAAAAACCTGGGCAACTATGATTTATTGACAATCTTTCTTTAAAGATACTTAAGTCTGCAGAAAGCAAAAAAGAAAAACTAAGTCAGGGTAAAAAAAACATATACTACTAGAAGCAACGAACACGCAAAGGAACACAAAATACTTGGCTTACACTTATCAAAGCAACCCCTAAGACCACCTATCATCTTCAGGACTTCACACTTCAAGCTACAAGAAAGTAATTTTCATAAATAAATTTTAATAAGGGGAGAGAAAAAGCTGTGTTTTTTCCTTTCAAAGCATTTTTCTTTTGACCTTAGCATTGTCAAATCCAATGCTGAACAACTCTCATACTGAATTAACACACTTGTCAGTCTTTAAAGGCCACTCCTTTCGCTATGCTTAGAAATCAATTTTTAAGTCTCAAAACTGAAAAACCTAATATACTTTAACTTAAAATCATCAGTGCTTCAAACTTGCACCAAGAGGTTAAAAAAAAAAATTCAAAATTGGAATAATTCATGTCAGCTGCACTAAACACTTACCTACAATAATGCCCTGATTTACAATGATTACCAAATCAGAAATTTTAACAGCAAAGAAATTGAAAACTAACACAGTTCTATACCTGCAACATATTTCTAAAGCAGTCTACTTCAGCTATTATCCAAACGGGACACAACCATTCTCTAATCTCTTACTGAAAGAAATTTTGAGAGCCTCTTCAGCTGTATGTTCTATTCACAGATAAAAACCCTGGAACTATGCAACATGATTTATCAGTTCCTCAGAGCTCTAATGGTGTTCCGTCTGTATGCTGGAAAGCTGAGCAAAATCTCTCAATTAAAAAAAGAAACCCAAAATACAACACTTGCACTCTAATACAGCAATTCCTGTCCCCTCACTGCTTATGAAAGATCTAACATGAATATTCCCCTGGGATCACATTCACAAAGGTATACTTAAATAACTTGAAAAAAATGGAAAAAAGCTTTTTTTATGATTTCCTCAATGCTAAGGAATAAAGTCCTAGAGTAACAACTGGCAGAACTTACTTCCCTCCTCAAGATGAACGCAAGGCACCACCTTTGGCTTACACAACAGCTTTCCTGGCATAAGCTCCGTGTGTCTGTCAGATACCAGCCTGGACACTATAAACTGTTCTGGCTTTGGCTGGGATAGAGTTCATTTCTTCTCAGGAGCAGGTACAGTTGTTTGGATTCAGCATGAGAATAATGTTGATAACCCACCCACATTTTAGTTTTTATTAAGTTGTGTTTATCCTAAGTCAAGGACTTTTATTTTGTGTGTGTGTCTCACGCTCTACTAATGAGGAGTTCGCCTAACCACTGCATTTTAACTGGCTTAAGTTTAGTTTACACTGGGTGCCCTCTTCTTTTAGTGAAAAAGTCTCAACTAATGAATATTACATTCTTAGGTCCAGAATTCCTGAAGATGCCTTGGTCTTGTGATTACACCAGGAGAGTTTCTTGACTGCTTCATCCTAACTTCATGGTGCCTTTTCTTCTAGCAAATTCTGCTATAATGTTAAAGCATCAAAAAGTATTATACTTTCAATCGAAGTCCAGCCTTTGAGTCTCATTTTGGGTGAGATGACAATAACCACCCATTGGCTTCTGAACACCAGGAAAAATAGTAATATCCCAGCACGTGTAGTGACACACAGAAACTTAAGGGCAATTATCACAGGGCACACTTATTTTGGTTTTTTGAACTGCTTTGACAAAACATCAGTCTAACCAGTGGAATGATCATAAACCCAGACCACCATGCCAAGCTGAACAAGCCAGAGGGCACCTAAGATGCATGGTGCCACCTACAAAGCATTTTAACCACCAGAAATAGATGGGAATTGATTAACTCCAAGAAATACGGTTGAAGCTAACAAAGACAACAGAATGAAAAAACAAGGCTATTTTTAAATATGCAATTCCTAGTTAGTTTATCAGCTGTGCTTGAAATTAAATGTTTTGGACAGTAACCACCTCCATTTATCATTCTCTTAATCTTCTTAAAAGAGTTTCTGAAGATGCTTGTTTTAGAAGCTTAGGGCCTTCAAGGGGCAATACTAAACAGTCCATCTCAAACAGCTTGAACACTTCAGCACATTCTATCCAGCCTCTGGGTTTATTGTGCTTTTCCATCTCCAATTCTTAAGAACATACCTGTGAAGCATTTTTGAACACTACCTATGTTCCAGAATGTAAGAAAAAGTTTATTCACACAACAGCCATTTGTACGTACAATCAATTCTTTTTACAGTAGACTTAATGTACAAAACATTGCAACACGCGTAAGCCCTATCCCTATTAATAACTTCAACTCCAGAACATTTCAACTTCTTAACCCATATGAATTAAATATATATATATTTTAAAAATCAAAGCAAAAAATCCACAGAGACAAAAGCAAGATATCCCATGTGGAAAACTGGTTTATGGTTATGTTTATTTCCAAGTAACACCATCTTTTAAAGATGATATATCAAGTATTTTTTATTTGAAGAGAGGTATAATCTCTTTATTCCAGAAATAATTTGGATCAGAACCCTCTGCTAGAAATTTCACTGCTTCTCTTGTGTTTGCACTCAAACTACAGATAACCGCAATATCACTTGCTATTGTTTTTGGGACTTTGGTCAATCATGTATCAGTACTCCATTAATCCAAACCTAAACTTAAGTTGTTTAGGGATGCTTTTCCATTTGAATTTCAAATAAAGCTGTTGTCTCAATCTTTTTTAAAGACATGCAGTCATATGCAATCACAGTGTATTGTCTACAACGCTCAATACAACTATTTTTGTGAAGCTCTAAATGCTGTAAGCTACCAAACATCATGAGGATAGAAAAGAACTTCCAGCATGAATGCTCATGAAGCAGCTGTAATTATGCAGCCTATTTCACGTCAACGGTAGCAGAGACTTTTCCCTTTTCAGGTTTCAAATACTAATAGCCTTATCAGCTTCAATTTCCTCAAGCTAAACACTTAAAAATGGCACTTCAAAGGATTTACTATTCTACTTATGAATTTATCGTTGTTCTGCAATTCATCTAAAGTTATTTCATTCCGCCTCACAAAATCAGCAGATTTAGTTTGGTGAATCTGCTCAAGACAAAGTAGAACTATTTCAGATGTCAGACAAGATGTTTTAAAGAACATGTAAAATCAGTATTGATTATTCGCAGGGAAAACAAATTCACTGCGGTACAGAGACTGCACAAATCATCTGAATTCCTGTTTAGACTCTTTAGTTGCACCGTTGGAGAGTGCATTTTCAATACCTGAAGTAGCAGCGCAAGTGTCCTATTATTCCCTACTAATAATCTGAAACTCTGGTTACCCTCTTCAAAGCAGGCATTGTAACTTAGGCGGAAGCAGCGTAAAACCGCTGTTTTAAATTCTGGTCATAGAAACTCTAATGCTTTTTGGCACCTGGGAAAATAAGCACATTCACATTAGCCTCCAGCTTCGCAATCTATATGGGTGTTTTCTCCTTAGTTGTGTCCAATTAACCAGCTTTTAAGTTAAATGGTAAGATTCCCAAAAAGCCTCCAAAACAGGTCTCAAAAATTGTACCCTGTGTACTTGCAAAGAGTATCTTGTATACGTTAATGAGTTTTGACATCCTGCCAACTGCAGGCCTAACAAAACACCTTACTGTATGTATATATCCAAACACTAGAATAAGTTTTAGAAATCAATGACTATAAAAAAATAACTTTTCATCTTATTCAAATACAAGCCTTTGACCTGTTTACAGTTACTCCTCAAAATGTTGTTCATAAGTGAGTTTCAGTGCAATAACTTAACTTTTAAGTATATAGTTATAAGAAGGCTCATTAAAATGCTAAGAGGTATTCATTTTTATGCAGAAAAAACCCTAGAAAATAAAGCTTTAATTCTGCTGTAACTCATTTCAATTGGTAAAGTATTTTCTACATAGAAGCATTAAGTTTACCATGGATAGTACCTAGACTGGAGTAATTCAAAGCCCCCAAAGATTATATTTGATCATTGCCTTGGGTAAACTTATTTTTAAATCAGAGAGCCACTTTTTATTCTTAAACAATATTGAATGGCAACTTTAATTTAGCCTTTTTTTTTTTTTTTTTTTACCTCTGACATAGACCAATATAAGCACTCTGTGTTAAAACTCAAATCTCAAACAGTAGTACAGCATTGGGAAAATAAAGCAGCTCAAATACATTTTCCCCAGATTCAGTATTTCCATTGTGTCAAGTCACAATATAAAAACCTTCAAAAAAAAGTTTCGAAAAGTTTATTCCTCCTCTTGTGTAAGTATAAACAATCTGAAAGTGACCAGCCAATGAAGTGAACTGCAGGTACATGTTTAGTTTTCAGTGGTTACTACACATACCACTCCCTCCGAGATATTACCGCGCCATCTAAGTGAGAAACAAAGTCATCATCGTCGTAAAATTCACCACGCATGAAACTCATTCCAAATGTTCCACCTTCATGGTAATCCATTGGTCTTTCATAACGGTCCTGGTACCTGTTAGTATTGTCTATATTGTTCAACTCAGGTTTTCCAGGGTCTTCTAAATAATCCTTAGATATTAAGTTCATTGGGTGCTTTGTTTCTTTTTTTATACTGCCAGGGTAAGAACCCATATCATCTGACTGAAGGACATCTATTTGGGACTCTTTTTGCATATCTGATGGTGGAATGTAGCTCTTAGCAAAGTAGTCACCACGGAATGTCTTTCTTCTCCTATAGCAGGCAACTCCAACCAGAGTACTGAGAAGTAACAGTAAAAGAACCCCACCCACCACACAACCGACGATGATACCCCAAGTGTCGTCCTGCTTTGTTGGCTTTGATGTTGGGAAATTTATTATTCTAGGTTCTGTGGCTAAACCTGTGGTGCCATCAGTCGAAGGATGCCAGGGAACCGTGGGCAGTCGAGTGGTAGTAGTAGGAGGATCTAATGGAAAGAGCAAAGAAGTAGACAAGACACAGAAAAGGCACAGAATGTCAATGCGAGCTAAATCAGTTAAGGGTTTATAAGAAAGCAAAGTTGATGGGTATGTTCTACAAGAATAGTTTTTCATTCTCAACTTCATGGCACTATAAAAGTCTTAAATTGCTCACAAGCTTTGAACTAGCTTCCTGACACATGACTTTGAGTTAAGCTGCAGCAGGACAGAAAGTATGGAGAGTGAACAAAATAAAAATAACCTTCAGGCAGACAATTTGCCCTCCTCAAAGTAAGGAGATGGTTTTTCCACTCAGATGTTGACTGTTCATCATTTACCTCCTCCAAGGAGGAAAAACCCAAGTAGTCCTCTAACTTTCCATCCAGCCATAGGGAATTCTGGATCAAATTAACTGATTATGCTGCTGAGTCAATTATTCTACATTAAATTCCCCATTCAGAAATGATTCAGGGCACTGAATATAAGAATGAAAAACTATGAGTTGTATGCTCAGTCACGTGAACTATTGATTTTTAAGCTATTCTCTCCAAAAACATTTGTTTCATTAATAAAACTTACTCAGCCTCACCTTGGGATTAGTGAAAGAAGCACAGTTAAAAATGGCATGTATTAATCTCAAAGTAACACTTATGTTGAGCAAGGAGACTTCAGGTTTTTAAAATAATAAAAAAAATTAAACATTTGAACCAAAAATTATTTCTATGCATTCCTTCTATAAGCCATTTGATCCTTCATGCACAAAGAAATTTCCATATTTATTCCTCAATATAAAATATCAACTGATTTCATGTCAGGTTATGCATGTAAACAATAGACTGCCAGGTACCAAGCTTCTCCAGCATGCAGATTTTTCCTCTGTTCTTTAGGTCTACTGGAGATGTATGCATCTGTATTGCAGACAAGGTTCCAAGTGACAGGCTGATGACACTGAGATTATACCAGTCAATCATAGTATTACATACAACTCCACTTCTTATTTCTATGCCACACTGAAAAAAAATTACTTTTTGCCTTGCCCAATGCAAGCTAATTATTTTAAAACCAATAAAGCAATACTAAACATGTTATTATAGCTTGAACCTTTCAGAGAGAATATTACATGGACAGCCAAGTAGCTCATTGTATCATGTTATTTAGTTAAATGCCCATAAGCAAGATTCATGAAAGCAGTACTACCACCACATTAGAGGCACCCTAAATTTACCACCACAAAGAGTAAACCAGATAGAACTAGAGCTCTGTCAAGCTTTCAGTTATTTGACAAATCACAATTATATAGCCATAAATATGATTTTTAACCTTGCTACTGAGAGACAGACATAAAGTTTTCTCATACTAGACAGAATTCTCACATTTGTCACGATCAGTACACACCTTGCTGCTAAATGCAACATTTTAAGCATCACATAAGTAAAGTTTTACACAGATTTTCAGAGGGCATAATTATATTCCTTAGCTATGTAAAAAGTGATGGTTCATTAGGGAACTATACGTAAATGGAATTAATTTGACAGAAGACAAGAAATGGAACGAGAAAGATGCACTACCAAAATGAATAAGAAGAATTCAGATTATGATTTTAGTAAAAATTGATTCGAAGTGAGTTTGACAATTTAACAAAGAAGTAGAGATTAAAGAATAAAGTTTACCAGGGTTCTATGTCCCACACATCCCTAGGTCAAGAAGTTCAAATCTCTCTTCCTTGAAAAGGTATTTGCTTTAGACAAAAGATTTGTGAGCTTAAAATACAATTTCAAACAGTAACAGCAAAATCCTTCCAGGCTATATATACTTGTTTGATTTTAATTAACTGGCTTCATAATTGTTTTGCCTCTGATACTGAGGTCTTAAGTCCTATCCTCCACATCCACAAGAATGTAGTATTTGCATCCTGGCAAATTTAACCATAGCATATGTGAAATAAGCACAGTAGCAATTACAACTTTATTAATATATTAGAAAGTCAGCATTTTACAGAAAGTTTTCCCTTCAAAACTTCCCATTCATCTACAATTTGTCAGATTGTCCAGCTGCATTACAGACAAGAACTAATTAACATTAAATCAATTGCAAACATAGGATCAATTAAGCATTTGTTTATATGTATTCCTGCAACATGATACCTCTAAGGTCTATTTGTTTTGGTACCTTTTATTGTTGAAGAATGACAAAATTAAAACCGTCCCTTCTTGTTTATAAGGCCAATTACAACTAAGAATATTTGAGTTAGCTTCTCATGTCACCCAGGGCTTTCTAAATGTAAAGCTAACTTTTTTTTTTTACTTCCTGTACCAAGCAAATTTCCCAAATAGAGAACAACATTAAGATCAGGAATGCCAAAGTTTGATGCCTACCTCATAACATTTTGCTTGCAAATCATATCTCAAATGCCATCTCCAAATCAAGAAAATGCCACTCTTATCTGTGGCTATAGAAGACAGTATCATTTCATATCAGCAAGTTCTTTAACTATAATATTTCACATAATCACTGACATGTTTGACTTTTTAATGCTTTCCACAAAACATTAAAGGCATAATTTAAATTTTGTTTCATATGACACTTTATTGAAAAGCATCAATTTCCTACTGATGATTTCCTTTAACATTTTACTTAGGACCCAATGTTTAACAGCTCTTGTCTCTTTCATTGATACAGGCTTCTGTCATTGCACAAAGCACAACAACATATTAAAATATCCATGCAGGCCAGGGAGCTAAAAGTAGAAGAAATTCTGGAAAAATATTTGGGTTTAGTTTAAATGCATCTTGATTTCAATTTTTGTCTCTTACTATGTTCTGGTCCCTGTTCAAATCCTTAGTACATGCACCCTGTAATAATGATGAGGACAAGCAAAGACCTCAGAATTTCTTCTACTTTTACATAGCTACCACCCCCACTAAAATAAGAGACATAACTGAAGAAAGCAAAAACCAATTTTCTGGTATGAACATAGCAAGTCAGCTGGCTCCTTCCATACACATAAAGAAGCCAAGTTTCCCTAGTTGGTTTCAAAGCCTTTAACACAGTTTTCTGCCAATAAAAGCAAGACTTACTCTTGACTTCAAATGAAGCCCTGATACCACCTCAAATTAAAGGACCATGTTCCCTGTGCACTGCTTAGTTTTCACTCTAATAATTATTTTCCAGATGTTTCCCATGGAAGTCAGTACCAACTTTCAACAGTGTCTATTACTGTATCCTACAGCTGTAGGAAGGAGAGAAGAGAAGATCCAGCAGACAGGAATTGTGCAGCAAGATTGATTTAATTATTTTACAAACTCTTTTATAGACTTTTTTCTTCATAGTCTAATTGAACAAAGGATCAGCCACCCCTTGGGGGTGATTGGCTAGAATCCTAAAACATCCATTGTCAAAATATTTTTCTACTGTACCATAAACATAGTTCTACAAGGTCGCAGGTGTTCATGGTTTACAGAACTCTGCAAATATCTTTGCGTGAGAGAAAAGTATCTCACAGGCTTAGAAAGAAAAATTCTTGCTAGCAGCAATATTGTATCCACAAGTGTCAGTTTGATATTTTTATTTTTCCCTGAAATGCCTACTCTTGATATAGTTTTCTCAGCTCTTGCAATTCCAACACCTTATCTTCAACAGGTGAGTTTCTACAACTAAGTTTAGTACAGGCCTCCAACTAACATGACATGTTTCGTGTCCCAAACACTACATCTTCCCGCTTCAATCCTCCTGCAGTACCACATCCTTCAAATGTCTGGGACTCACCTCTGCCTCTGCACCAATTCAAAGCTGACAATAAGCAAAATGTCAGCGAGATGAAAGTAGAAAGAGATGGATGAATCATCCTTAAAACCAGGTCGCTATCTTCAAAGTCTTATGTTTAAGTCCTGTCTTGGTATTATCAGCTTATCATTGTAAAAAAATCAACTAGAGAACACAATATTCTTAAACCATAAACCATTTTGGATTTAGCCCACTATGAAGTATTTGAGAGGTAAAGTGACCAGCTCTGTAACAGATAAAATAATTCAATATTGGCACAATTTCCTTGGGTTTAAATTTGTCATTTAAACATTACAGAAATAAAGTTTTGGAAGGAAAGGTTCCTTGGAGAGTTGTTGTGTATTAACATACAGTCAAAGTCCGCCTGGTCGCAAAAGCCACAACAGAGTGGCCAAAAATAGCTCTCCCTATTTGAAAAAAAACAACCCCACAACATTCAAGATACAAATGTCCCCTTTTTTTGCCTCCTACAAAACAAGGATCTATCAATTACTTCTAATCCAAAAGTGAGTTGGCTTTGCACAAATTACAAGATCTCTCTTTGTACCTGTCATTTTATTGAGTGTCAAGTATCTGCCTGTATATGTATTACTTGTATGTTTGCAGAGATACATACATACATACTACTGTGTCTTACTGTTCTTTCTAAATTACCCTTAGATGTTAAGTACTTAAAAATTAAATAATAATTCTGTGCAGCTGGGTCTTAAAAACTGCCCCTTTATTTCAACTTCTGGAAAGCTTATGTAGTAACTCCTTTATGACAGCAGGGAAAGTCAGCTTTCCATGTTAGAAGACTCTAAATGTCTAAGAGTAAATGATTTTGAAATTTATCATTCTTTCTCCAACCATTGCTACTCTAATGTTAGGTAACAGGTGAGGACACTGCATAACCCCTTCCCCACAGTGTCTTGCCTACAAAGGTTCCACACTGGAGCTAAACATTTGCCTTAGGATTATTTTCAGTGTGTGTCCCCCCACATCTATTTTGGCAGCATAATACGAAGATTTCTCTCATCAATCATCCACTTTCAAAGTTCAGTGTGCTTCTGTGGTTTCTAGCTGGGATTTTCATGCACCAAATAAAAGATTTTGGCGGTTTTTTTGGGACACAAGAGAAACTTTTTATTAACTTAACCTCCAGCATGGAAGAATATTCAGGAAGACCACTGAAATTTCAAAGCCTGCTAGACCAGGAAGCAAAAGCCCTTTGCTAAAGAGCAGTTTGTCAACATCCCTTCCAATATGTAATTTAGAAAATAAAAGAGTGCCTGTATTCACAGTGCACTCTCAGAACAGAGGTTTATATATGAAGCAGCAAAAAGTAAAACCAACGATCAGCCTCTGCTGTTAATCCTGACAATGCCCACTCTACAAGAGGGTGACCCTGTACTTAAAAACAACACCTTCCTAGGACTGCTGCCTAACAAAGGCTGGCTTTACTTTTAACAAAAGTAATCTCTTCCAAAGGCTGTCATGACAGAGGAAGTATGGCCCTACCTTAAGGCAAGTCTCACAGGTCACCTCTCCCTTGCAAGGGGAGAAAGGGAAAGCCTCAGTAAACAGCATGAAGGCGAAGAAACACAGAGCCAAGACAACAAAGTTCAATTCCTTGTGTAAGAAAACTGAGTAAATCAATACTGTATGAGGAAGTGCTTTATATATCAAGCTGACAGCTTGTTTTGGTAAACTGTTACTTCAACACCTGAACTCCACAAGGAGCACAACTTGCTTTTGCTGGACAGCTATGGAAAAGGTTTAACTTTACATCATCAAATTAATAAAAATACCAAAGATAGCTGTGCCTTAAAAGCAATATAAAAAGAAGTATCAGGCTTCAAGTGCCATTTCAGTATTTCTCTATTCCTACAAAGATGTATCATCTCCTGAAACTAAAAGCTGATGAATTTACCATTTAGTTCCGGTCAACTACTTGTCTTTCATTTCTGTACTCCAAGAATATCAACCAAGTTTAGGAACAACAGAACTTATTAAGAATATAGCTTTGACTTTTTTAACAATGAATATCAGGACCAAAAGCAAGTTTTTGCTCAGCTTGCATTCCAATTCTAAAACACATCTCAACTTCTTTTCTAGCAGTTAAAAAGCTTGACAACTACCAGCATCGCGACTTTTCAGAAACATTAACTTCATAAATCCTTTTTGACAGTGTCATAATTAAAATTTGAAAGATGGTGTGATCATACAGCTTTGTCCCTTAACTTTCATGTTTCACTTCACATTTTATGCCAAGCTTTATACAGTGGCTAAGAGCAAAGATAGAAAAATAAACTAACTGATTATTTCAGCTTATTGCTCTACACTGCAATATCTGCTCTACACTGCAATATAATGCTCTATCACTGCCATGTTTGCCATTAATAGATACCTGGTGAGTTAAGTCAAATATTAAAGGTGGTAAGTGGTTTGATTATTAATCACTTGCCCAATCTGCATCATTTAAGGGCATTTCAGTTATTTAAAGAACCAATCATGCTGAGAAGTTATTCTGAACAGTTACAATAAATTGTGCTTAGTATTTGTTTCTGAAAACAATACAGGTGTTACACTAACAATTGCTTCACCTCTCCCATTTTTATCAAGTCTCCTATATATGAAAAGTTTATATGCAGTGCTTTAAACCAGTTTGTCAGCATGATCAACATAACACTTCAAAAGACTGAAATTTACTGTCAGCTAAACCCTTTGTTGTTACTGGTGCACCTAACTGGCAGAACCATGACCCTGTATGATTCCTCATTAAGTGAGGCTCAGTTTTGTCGCTCCCTGAAAACAGCTAAGGTTTGCTAATTGCAGTTAAATTACTACAGTACGACAAAGTTGCCGAGCACAGCTGAAAAGCCACACACATGTAAACAGTGTCCATCAGTTCACAGCAAAGACCAACGACTGCAGCTTATCTATCTCTGCACTGAGCTGGTTTAAATGGTCTAACATTTGCATTAGGCTAGAACATAAACCATCACCACTGCCCGACTAACCTGTATGCCTACTCTGCTTTTCAAAATCTTGATTCATTTTAGGAAATATTATCTATGACTTCCTAGTTGGCCTGTTTTAGTCTGTTAGCTGAAAACATAATTTGAATGACAGCCTTCTGTTTCCATTCATGACAGTCACAGTAAAAAGTGTAAGGTCTACTGACAGCAGATGATATTCACAAAACTGACAATTTGAATAACAGGGGACTTTAAAAACTTCTCCCCACTGCTTAGTTAGAATAGGGCTGAGAACAGAGCTATAAACTGCACTGTTATTTTTTGAGCAAGTGTATTTGAAAGTTATATTCTAGTCAAATGTTTCACCCTATTTAAAGATATTATGATTTTTTAAATTAATATTTCTTAAAACGTGCCAGTTTTTGTAATTGCTTTGAGACTGCTATGCAGCCATGAAGTCTCCTCCACAGAAGAGGCATTAGAACCAAAACATTCAAAAGTAACACTCACAGAAATAACTTTCATAACAACTGGCAGCACTTGAAGTCTTTTAAATTACATAAAATTCTAGCCATTAAGTTGTTTACAAGTGATTCCACTGTCTCAAACTATTTATAAGTTTCCAGTTAACTAGCTCATTGACTACAGTTAATTAGAATTTACTAGCTTTCCACAGTAGCCTACAGTGTAGTTACGGCACTGACTGCAACACCATCATTCATTCTAAAGATGCAGACAACTGTCAAAAGTGAATTCTGACTGATGTGGTCAGTAGTTAAATTCTCATTCTCATTTTAACCCTTAAGTGTTCCTACGGAGTTTTAACAAAGAAGTCATTTATGTTTGTATCAGTCATCTTTGTATCATCTAACAGGCCAACATGCACTCTGACATGTTGCTTAATGAAATAACTAATGTCAAGAACTTACTGAAAAGCAGCAACATAATACAACAGAATGAAGTTTTAGTTTTCATGTCTATTATCTTCCTCAAAAAATCCTTTAATATTTATAGGAGCATTTATTGCTCAAGCTAAATATTAAATTAATTTAGCTAATGCCTTATGGAAATCTGAACAGCTTTTCCACACTTGCACAGAACTATTCATGTGTACAATAAGTCATGCTGTTCTTCCACAAAAAAGGTGCCATGGTAAAACATTGATTACATTGTGTTAATGATAAAAGGATGCATGTTCGAACAGCAGTAGCACTGAACAGACACACAAATTTGCTAGATGATACTAAGTAGATCAGCAAGAGTTCTGCATGAGGTATTTAACTTGATGATTACTGGGTATCTGCATCCTGAGAAAATGACACAAGTAACTGGAGTACAACAGAGATACTCAGAACATAACCCCAACTTCCTTAAAACAGAGCATCTTTAGCTTTTCTAAATGTAGTTGTTCTCCTTCCACCAACAGCTGTTTTTTCAATTTTTTACGAAGTACTGTTTATTGCAGTCAGTAAGTCTTGTCAAACACAGGTTAACACTGCAAAAAACCATCAGTTTAACTATCAAGAGAAAATAATCATCTCAGAAGCACCTTAACCTTAAGAATTTCCACTGTATGTTGCTGTTCAAGAGTCAGTTTAATCCCAAATTGTGCTACAGCTTTTAAATCCACACTTTCAACAGCTTTTCACACAAAAACCGTATGTATTTCATATACTTCATGCAGCAACTGGCTCTTCAGTTTTCTAATTCAATCACTGACAAAAAAAAAAGTTCCAAGTTAACATACTGTCTTTGTTGAGAAGTAAGACTTACCTAATATGTAGATAGTCTTCTGATCACTTCTCTGACCAAGAGCATTAGTCACCTTACAGACGTAAGTCCCAGTGTAGTTGTAAGTCAAAGGGCTGCTGAACTGCAGAGTATTGTTAACAGCCAATAGTCCTTCAGGCCATTGTCCATCCAACCTAAAAGAACAGTTATACTTCAAATGCGTATATTTACAACTAGTTTAAATAGAAGTTTAAAATAATCTTTCCAGTAATCTATAGAATGAATTTTTCACTGTGCTCTGACACTTCCCATGGGCTTTCCTTCAATATTCTCAGTGTACACCTGAAGATTTATTTAGTATTTAATTTCTGGGACAAATCCTTTAAATGTCAGATCTGCTGGATCTAGCAAGCTGTCTAAAACCAGCACTACTACAGCTAAGAAAAATGCACCTCAAAAGAACTTGGAAGAACAAGACAAGGCAAGCTCTGAAAACGAACAATCTAACTAAGAAGCACTTCCGCTGTCAGGATTATCTGCCTGTTCATTTGCATCCAGCTGAGCTATCACAGTAAATCTTTCTGTCCATACTTGCTTAATTTAGAGGACATTTTGACTAGAACTTCTGTGCAAGAATTCAAGCAGTTTCTCCTCTCCTGAGCTGCCTTTTCTCATCTCCCACCACTTTTCTGTCTAAATTACAGCACTGAAATGGAATATGGTACTTGGTGATACACCTGGGGAAACAACTGGTTAAAAAAATTTATTTTTTATCAGCTGACTTTTTAAAGTCTATCATTTCCTTGTACAATTCTGCCTGAGATTGCAGTAACAATTGTGTAAACACAACAGAAAAAGGGGAAAGGGCAAAGGCCTTGGAACTATTTTAACAGAGCTGCCAACTGCCCATTAAACACCTGTCTAATTTCATGCCATTGAAACCCATTTTGATTTATCTAAGTACCTATTAACATCTAAGCAGGCCTAAATCAATATTCAAACTAGATCACTAGATGACTATCTTGAAAGCATTTGGTAAGTTATTTTTTAAGTAGTATTGAACAAAAAGTTAACACTAAATGCAATCTTCAAAAAATGTGGTTCAACACAACATTCCTACTCCTTTGCTGTGATTATTGCCCAGAATTGCTTCAGCCACATAAAGCTGATAAAAGCCATCAGGCACATACTCTGTAATTCACAGTACCAGAAGCATTTATTTCAAGATACATAAAACAGTCAATTGGTTTGAAAGGTCTATTATAATAAAATTCTCATACATGCAACATTTTAAAATATTACTAACCATGAAAATATCACTATCCCAGTAAATACAATGTCATCTTGGATTCCAAGGGATACAGGGTAGTATCAAGGTAGTACAAGGTAGTAAGGTAGTTCTACAACCTATTGTAATCTGACAACAGTAATACAGCACACAGTTCAACACAGCACTTCTCATTTCTTCAAACTCAAGGTTCCCTTCTTTTACATAGATTTCACCCCCTACACATGAAGTTCCTCATTCACCAGTGCTACAGCTTTTTGGATGGGTTTTGTTGTTGCTCAAAAAGGCACACCAGGTTTATTCCAGAAAATTTAGATTTCCTATAGAAGTTTGTTCCATTTTGTTTAGGAAATCTAATATTCACCTCTGAAGCTTGAATGGCTTTAAATGTATTTAAATAGGTTTATTTCTTCTAGAATTGTAAACAGTGGTTGTATTGATTAGTTCTTACATATGTTTGAAATTCAGATGAGAGAACTGAGAACCCACAGTGCATCTGAAGAAGCAAATGGTACTGCTGCTAAAGCTTTTTTTAAACATAAGAATTTTTATGTGCTGAAATTTCTAAGCCTGGGATGGGGATGGCAGTCCATAAATTCAAAAAATGTGGATGCTTTGTAAGCTTTTTAATTTTTTCATAAGAGGCATATATAAATAACAGTTGGATCCATTCTGGATTTACTGGTCTTTGCTCTACATGTAACACACAGAGCTTAGTCCACCTTGAGTAACTAAAGAGACTTTACCCTGAGAGTAATGACAAACTGTTTAGACACAAATTTTCAAGATATCCACTCACTTGTATTCATACAAACACACATCTTGTATTCTCCTTTTAAAAAGCTGAATAAAACCATTATGACCAATACAAATCATATAATCTTTGTTTTCAAAACATGCATTTACTGTAAGCGAAGTTATTATACCACTTGAATCATGTGGGAAGTCCCTTTTCATAAATATTTACCTGGTCCACATAAATTCCATAGGTAATGGGTTTGCGTCAGCATTGCATTTGAGCTGAACATTCCCTCTTCCAATGAACCAGTTTCCATCATAGCCAGTTACTGAAACTTCTGGGGCATCTGACAAAAAAAAAAGACTTCATCTATCAACAACCACAATTTTTACATTAAAAGTGAATTGCATTTAAGATCAATAGAACAGAAGGGTACTTTTTGGGACGGTTTTTTGAGAGGGATATGCGCTTTAGTTGTTGGTTGCCCTTTTGTTTTTAATTTAAATACCACCACCAAAATATACAGAGAACATGATGCAGCTCCAAGCTACAGCATTAATATGCAGCAGAGAACAAATTGTTTTAAAGTGCAACTTTCCTATTGTGTTTTCAGCAACCACACAGTACCCTGGGGAAGTGAGAGGACTTCAGGAAAAAAAGAATCAGTTTCATGTTTTTGACACATGAGGAATGGTAAGTTAGAACTACTTTTCACTAAAAAGATACAGCAAAGGATCAGAAACAACCTTGGGAGAAAGCAGGTAATTAGGAAATCACCAAGAAATTCACAGACGCCAACTATAAAGATTAAATTATCCATTGGCATCAAAATGTAGAATTATGTTATGGCTCTAAGAAGCCAGGAGGTGATTTTAGAGAGGCCTTGGCAAAATATTCAAAAGCCAAGGAACAGATGAACCAGTATGATTTGGGACAAGCTCTGAAGCAGAGAAGGAGAAGCAGTTGCAAAGCTACTATGTGTCAGGGAAGACTGAAGAGCACACACTGCTTCTCATTTGCTGCTGTGTACCTTACTATACAATTTTGTTAGAAATTCTGAAACATGCATTAACGCTAATCTCAGCTAAAAATATTAAGACCAACTTGCATCCTCACTTTACTTTCAACAGGAAACAATTCTCTTATTCACTGTTTGAGACAATGATGGGAACAAATCCTCTTTAGTTTTATTTCTGTATCAATGGCCCTCCAACCTAGAACTTCATTTCAAGATCAATAAAATAAAGCAGTGCTAATCATTTTTTTATGCCAAAATAAGTGATTCTTTACCAAACAGAACAAAACCAAAGCAAAATCAAATTCTAGTCAAATCAAAACAGCCAAATCTACTTTTTCCAGCCACTACATTTGTTCTGCTTGAACTGACAGACTTCTGTGATTTAGGAACTTTAAAGCAGCACACAGCCAAGACAGAACACCAAGGAACAACGTGAAAATAGTTGGTTTTGTTCATATATGCAGTGTCTAACAAATGGACCACATGCCTAAAGCTTATTTGTCTTAACTGGTTTTAATTAAGCAACATTGTAAGCCACCTTGCTTTGCATTCATGTGTTTTAAAAGCCATAAATTTTTTAAAGAAGGCCGGTACAGATTTGAGTTATATGAGCCATCGGAAGCAGAATAACAAACGCTAGGCATGTATGTACTATGTTCTTGTTTCCTTACACTAGTTAGAGTGGACAAAGTTTGGTGAATAACCTGAAAATAACTTATTGACCACCACAAGATCTATTTTCAACTTCACATCTCAAACATGAATCTTCATTAGCGTTCTTTTTTAATTCTGCTGAAATTGTAAGACACTATAAACAGCTTATGGATCAACCCCCATGTTTACCCATGATTCAATATCCAAAACAGTAGAAATGTAACAGTATTCTAGCTTCATGACTTTATTTTCAATACAGAGACCCTAGGCTTTTACTCCTGCCTGACCTGCCCCTTATCACAGATTTTCTATATGGTTTTCACTTCCTTTATTTTCCTGAAGCAGAAAGTGCTCATCTCCTTTCTGTGCAAGGTATACACTGATTAAGGGGGTGGTTGCAAGATACGTACCAGGCAGTAATTACCTCACAGAATACTTACACTGTATGTCCAGCATGTAAGGGTATCGTATCTCCTTTTCAAAGGCAGGGTGCCTCACAATGCAAGTTATGTGTCTTCCTCTTGCAAATCGTGTCGGGACAATCACATACTGACTTACAACTGTCACTGTTTCATTTGGAAACAAAGTAGAGGTGGATTCCATTTCACCAAGGCCTCCTTCCCAGTCAATCTGTGCAGCAGGTTTTCCAGTGGCTGCTGTACAAGTGGCTGCTACTGTCCTATTTGCACCATCTATTAGAGGGTTTGGTCCTTTCGTTAAGCTCACAACAGGTTCAACTAAGAAGAAGGAGAAAAAGTAGATTTAAACAAGAAAGACTCCACATCTTTGAAACTGTCACTATGTAAAAGTTAGACAAAATCTAATCCATTTGCAAATGTTCATGTTAATCAGACATCCTAGACATAAGACCATGCATATCTCAAGAGATTATAGCTCTACAAGGCTTTGGCCTAATGACACTATCCCCCCTTGTCCACTCATTCAAGTTCAGTGTTGTTCATTCACTACATTTAATGCACTGTCAGGGAATTCCAGAGTGGTTAGGTCCAAAATACCAATTGCAGTGCTCCAGTTGCAGTGTCTGACAACAGAGAGCTTAAGGTATTAGATTGAAATTACACCACAGGTTTTTTTTCAAAAAGCTTAGATCCTGCTGCATTTTCAAGCATTCAAGAATTAATCTGTCAGTTTGTGCCACTTGAAAGCTACTTCAGAGTTCTAACACCCAACATTAAGAGTTTAAGCTTTTATTGATCAGTACAATACAAATTACTTCCATGCTGCACCTTCATTATATATACATACTGCACATCAAATAAAGGACGTAATATGTACAAATACACATAATTGTATATAAAATTTATCTAAGTTTTCAATATACAAAGTAATTGTTTCTATATAAAATAAAATTTTGCCTATATATATATATATACACACACATGTTCTTGTGAATGAATCCCTATAAAAGTTTAAAAAATGGAACTCAATACTAAGTCTAAGTCTAAAGAAATCTGCACGTGGAAGGATGTGATCTCCTTTTTGTAAAGCCACTGCTCACCCCAAAAGTCTAGAGACTTGGGGAACACACCTTTTTCTAGAAGGAAGTTGAGTTCCTCATGTACGAGTCTACTGTTGAAAGCCATAGACTAAAAAGCTTTTAAAAAATTTCCTTCTGATTTAGCAAATCTGTTTCAGCCCTGTATGAGCCACCCACCAGTTGCAGCCCAAGTCAGAAAAACTACCTGGTGCTTCAGATACAAACCATAGTTGGGCTGTTTTAGACTGGCCCATTTGTGTTACCAGTTCTGTAAGGGACAGGTTTGCAGTAGTGCACCAGCCTATTCCACAATCCTGGTCCTTCGCTCTAATCTGGCTACCGAAGTCCTCTGAAGGGAGGTCATTGCTACTCACCATAATGCTTCAGAATCCACCTCAGTGGATCAGCCCTCACTAATCACAAAGCAGAGACAAGTCTTGCAACTTCTGTGCCTTTCAGCATCCAAGAAGAAGGAGAAAAGTTAGATCATGGAACTTCTTTCCAATAAATTGAAGCTGACCCACACATACATCTTGTAACAGAGTAGAGCAAAGTTCACAGTACCTGGCAAGTTCTCCAACTACCTACACCTTCCAAAGATAACTGGCTACTAAATATTTTCAGCTTGAGCCCCTTCAGTGCCAAGATCAGTTTTTGATTGTTTTCTGCTCAGTCTAACACTGCTCATGTCTGAACAAGGTGGTTTATTATTTCTCAACTATGCTAAAGGGAAAGGCAACTATTAAATGGATAACCTTATAAAATGAGTTTTCTGTTCTATGCTTAGAAGTGCTTGAAGAATATAAATTGTTATGAAACTGAAGATTGTTTGGGCAGATACTGAGAGCAAATTATTTTCTACTTTGTTTCTCTGAATGGCTGCCCTCTGAGATTTGTTAGTAACTCTACTGAAAGTAAACCAGTAACAGTTTTTTTCTGCCAAGTTCCACACTCACTCTTCTATATCTGAAGCATTTCTAATAGAGCTTCTTTAAAAATCTGATTCCCTGCTCTCCAACACCAGCAACAGCTAGCGCTTTCTGCAATAAGCTTGGATATCTGGTGTACATATGAGGCATTGTATTATCTGGATAAAAGCCTTTACATAGCTTTGTTATTTGACCCACAATTTGGTTTTCCTGATTTAACATGAACACTATTGCCTTGTTCACTGGTAGTGACTTCTTCAATAGCTTCTGTAGTATTACTGAAATGCAGAAGTAAACACCCAAATTTATATTTAGAGTTTTACATGCATGAAGATTCTAATTTTTGCTGTATTCCTTCCCAAGATTTCCATAACAGTAAAATCAACTAAATTAGCAGCTATCATTAGCATTTCATGCCAAAACTGTAGACTCCAATAATTTCAACTAATAGGAATAAAAGCTTGATATGTTCTATTCCTTTGATTTTTCTTTTTAAAACAAGTATGCAACTACATAATTTTTCCTCCACCTCTTTGTGAAAGGATACGTAAGTAAACAAGAACTCTTAGTTGCAGAGATTTCCAGACCCAAAGCAGACTAGTCATTACTGGACTTTTTTCTTAAAGTCTTCAACTAGCCAGAAAGCATGATAGACTAATTTAAAATGCCTACTTTCTCCTATGATTATCATTATAAGGAAAAAACCTACTTTCTCAAGTGATACCAGAGATTTGAACCAGAGTTCATTGTGTAATACTTGGTTTTACACTTGTCAACCAGAGACAAAGGTGAACTATTCAAAACTACTCAGCCTCATAAAATATACTTATTCCCAGTCCTATGTGTTTCCGTGCTCTAGTTTTTTTTATACATCACAAATGTATAAAAGACTTCTACTGTCACATCTTCCCATAAATTGTGATTCTTGTACTACACACCAACTGCAAGATAACTAAATAGCTGCATACTGAAAAATGGAAAGCAGCTGCTGTTAGGATACTTATTTCTATAGTTTATCATTCAGGACTACTTTGTCCCAGCAACTGAAGCAAAACCAGCAGAAGCCCAGCTACTTATTCTATGGCCTTTCTAGATGTTTCAGTCATGGATTAAGAGAAGTATCTGGTGAATGAATCCATAATTACAAGGGGCCATTGGCATCTCATCCCTCACAGTGTGAAACAGTTTTACCATTTTCAGTTTGGAAAAGAGATCACTCAAAAAGTATGGGCTTTGGAAGTTTTGGGGTTTTTTTGTTTTTCTGTTTTTTTTTTTTTTTTAAAGAGTAACTTCTACATGCAGTCCTCTTATCCCAGGACCATTCAGCATGCCATGTGAATCACACTGAATCATGTGATTTTCACTGACTTTCACTCCTCACAGTGTTGGTGGAGGACACATGAGGCAGCTGGAAGAGCATTAGAGAAGCTACTACAGCCACTCAGTAGAAACATTATGCTCTATTCAGGTCAAATGAAAAATATGGTGAGGACAATGTCTGGCAAAGGAAGAGACTAACCCCCTAAGATCCAAAAGCAGGACCTGCTTCCACAGTGTAAGAGTTCCATCTAAAGCAACATTATGGCATGAATTGCATTTGAATATTAAAGACGTGATGGGTGAAGCATGGAAGCTAGATGTGCAGCTGTTCAAAAGGTCTCAAATCATTTGCCAATCTGTGCTTGCCCTTTCACTGATTCATGACCACCACCTAATTTAACCCTGCTTATTCTACCTTCACCTTATGTTCAACATGGACAAATCAGAAATCTCTCACTGCTTAAGTCCTGACACTTCTTTACAAAAAAATAACATAATACAGCATGCAGACAAAAGCCTTAAATCCTACTGCATTATGTTTTGAAGAAAAAAAGCTGCTTCTTGGTTTTCATGTACTTCATAAGCCTTTTTCAATTGCTTCTGCGCATACTGGGCACAGGAGGTCTGGATGAAATTGGCATGATTACAACACAAAAAAGATTATTTCTTCCTGTCATTAAATTCACTAGTTCCTTGGCAACAGCATGACACTGGGAATTGTCATCCCCTTCATCACAACTGACATGTACTTGATTAACCTCTTTCCAAAACAATATTTCAAGTTCTTATTTTCTCTTGCCTCAAAATCAGCAGCTCTATCTTCCTGTGTACCTTATCCTGTTTGCTAATTAATGCTTAATTATTAACTTACTAAGGTTGTTTTCTTGTTTTAGTAGTTTTGGGGGGGGGGTTTGCTTTTTTGTCTTAAGGCCAGTCAGTTCACTAATTTGTCATCTACTTGATATTTTTTCTTGGCCCAGAGTATTTATTCCGTAGTACTTAAGAACATGTACATCTCATCAATTAGCACTTCTCAAACACCATTACTTCATTAGAATTGTCTGAGAGGATCCAGTGTCTATACTGCCTGACACACATCATCTTTTAATTCCTAACTGGAAGAATTTCTGCATTAGAGTGTCTGGGATCTAATTCACATCGTGATAGACCTATACCTTTGACATTCATCCTTCACTTGTAGCATTGGTAAGAGCTAGACTGCAGAAGAAGACGACCTACTTTATCAATACCCATGATGAGAAATCCAACTTAGCAAGACAGAGTCAAACCAAACCAAGTACTTTAAATAGTCATGGACAGCACTCAAGTTAGGAACATAAAAATTATGTCAGCTCCGCAAGCTACCCTGTGACAAGGCATCTCTTCTGCCTTGAGACTTCAGTTTGCCTCACTTGGTCAGCAACTTGGGAAACCAACAGCTTGACATAAAAATTATTTGCCATTTTTTGCACAAGTTTAACAAACCAAAGTTTTAGCAAAGTTCAATATATCTGTTTGACCTTAAAAGCATTTTCATATTTTCACTGTGTTAACCTCTTCTTTACAGTGCATTTCCTTAAGACAATATGAAGCAGTAAGCAAAGCAAACTGCGAGTGGGTAAAGTCACCAAACACGGCAAGTCTGTTAAACTCAGGGCGCAGAAGAGGTTCTAAATATGGTCTTAAATGATCAGTGCACTGTGGCAAAACACAGGGCATTTTACCTTGAACTTAATTTTTCCTTCCATTTGTCTTCAGTGTCTCTACTTTACAGCGTAAAAGCATCTACTACATGATTAAGTATGTCCACTACACATGGGAAGGAAACAAATTCTTTGCTAAATAAGAACAGACAGGGACTAGGAAAAAAGGCAGTCCTGCTTCAACTGGAAACAGCCTCAGCATTAGGACAGGAACTTCTTTCCTTACTTAAGGGAGAGTTTTTTAGACCAGTGGGAGAATGCAGTCAGATTGAAGATTTTTTAAGTCACATAAAGATTTAAATTAGAGCTATTGCATGCCCTAAGATTCTGATGAGCTTGAATTGCTGAGTTCAGGCCAGCAAAGTTCACAAGTCATTAATTTACAGCATATTCTGAAAATCATTACTTCCAGTATTTTGACTGTTTAAGCCTGCATGTCAGTGCAGCAAAAACTTTCTAGAAGGACAGAAGAAAACTGTAAGGCCAAAGAGCTTAAGTCCAACAGAGGGCTGGCTACCTAGCGGTACATGCAAGTGAAGGTGCTGCTAGCTAGGATGGAAAGGCATCTTTGCCAAGTAACAGCTGGGTTTTGCCATTTAGAGGTTGATACCAAATCCTGAGAGACTTATAGCAATTGGCAACCATCTACATCAGTGATGAAAAAAGCTATGATCAGAACCATTGTACGCCTGACCAACACTTTGCCTATTTCAACTGCAATTTTTCATAACACATATCTAATGAAACCAGTTGTGGTCCCTCTACACTTTCAAATGTAGAATAATAAGCACACAGGACATACATGTGCTTTCCAAGTTCCTCCAAATACCTGAGATTACAAGTGCAAAATGGACACAACTACTAATGTGATCTGAAAAAAAGAAATAATCTTAGAAAGAGGAACTGACTAGAAAAGATGAGGCAAGACAGTAAGAACTTCCCACTGCTAACTGGTAAAGCACAATAGCTGAAACCTGAAGTCAAAAGACTGCTACAATAACCACAGACAGCCACTTGCAGTACAGATGGAAGGCAGATGAAAAAGAGAGCCATAAGACCACATGCTTTGTGCATCACATAGAATTTTGGTCAAGTTAATGGTTTCAAATTGGATTAAGTCAGTTGCTTTGATGCATTTATTTTGCTCCCCCTTGTGGTGAAAACCAGTTTATATCCTGTGCTAAAGCCACCTGATTAACCCCATTGAATATTCTACTACTATGAAAAGCAGGTATTGAAGACTAAGAGATGATCCTAAAAAGCATTTCTGCTTACAGAAGTAGGTATTGATGACCACCTCAGCTACAGAAAATATCACTAGACTCCTGGCAGTAGATACAGAAGTACCTTACACTAGTACAAGAGGGATACTACTCTAAGGAGAGGGCAATTTGATAACAGGCTTTCAAGTTCCAGAGTAATCATATTACCTTACACTGCAGTAACACCTGAGTTACTAGCACTTCAGCACTAATTCCTTATGACAGCAATACTCAACCCTCAACAAGAGGGACAAAATTAGTGTAAACAAACCCCCAAGTTTATAAAAGCTTCACATTATGACTATCCACAAGCAGTCAAGAGCTTAAATTGACTCTTCCCACAACTCCCAGCAGTCATCTAGACAGTTTTGCTTTACATTTACACTGTGCAAAGAACAGTTTACACCACCAGTCCCAAGCAGCTATATTAAACTATCATGTTAGCAACACATCTATAAAATCATACAATTGAGTTGGAAAGGACTTTTTGAAGGTCATCCAGTCCAATCCCCTAGCAATAAGCAGGGACATCTTCAACTACACCAGGCTGCTCAGAGTCCCGTCTGAATGTTTCCAGGCATGGGACATCTACCACCTCACTAGGAACTCTAACCTAATTACAGATGATGGGTTATTTCACTGAGACAACCAGTCATCAGCGGGGTTCAGAAATACCTGCTTTTTCTGAAGACCAGTGACTACTTAGTACTAACTGAGGGAATTTGTGAGGGAATTCAGCCAAGGTGGTAGCTAAAGCCATGTTTAGCAGCTTCTCAGCACATACACACAAGCCCCTGGTATCAACATTGTCTCTCAAAGTTCTAAAGCACTGTGCTAATACAAACTAAATGTCTGTATAAGCACAATGCCTAAAAAGGAGCTTTTTTTTTAATTTATTAAAAAAATATTTATTTTTTAATAACTAGTCAAGTTCTAAAGAGGCAAGACCCGAAAGAAGTCTCCTCTATGACATTAGTAAAAATAACACACCTGTAATGAAAGACCAGCAAACACATATTTTGCATTAAGTTAAATGGTAAAATACAACTTACTAGTAAGTTAAGAATTTTTCTCATTTCAAAAAGCAGCTGACTTACCTAGTACTGTTAAAGTTGTTGATGCCTGTGTATTTCCAAGTGGGAATGTAACTGCCTTGCAAATATATTCTCCTGCATCAGAAAAGCTTACATTTTTTAAGATGATTGTTGCATCAGTAAGTGAGTAGTTTTTAAATGCCACTCTTCCTTGGTATTCTCCTTGAACAGATATTCCATATTCAGGGTGATGAACAGCAATAGTCTGTGAAATTTTACCATCTATCTTCTCCCAAGAAACTTGTGTTATTGTTTCATTTACATCAATTATGCATTTCAGTGCAACCTTCTTCCCCCAAACTGCTGTCACATGTGGATCAACAACTGGTCCAGCTAAGGCACCTAAAAACAAAGCAATTGTTAGTTGCTACAGAAGAAAGTTATGTCTTTCACTTTTCACAGGAAGCCTTCTTCAGTAATTAGCTTACCTTTTTAGAAGAGAATTCCCACTTTTTTCTGAATAACTGATTCACAATAGCGTGGAAATACTTCAGAAACATATTTCAAGCAAAACCATCAAAGCTAGGCACAGATCAACCATTTTTCAGAGAATACTACCACTAATACACAACTTCATAGAAAAATGACCTGACAATTGTGTAACAGTCTTTTGGGAATTTAACTAGACATGAACATTTTGTTGATTCACATTTATCAAAAAACCAGTAACAAGACATGTTACTTTTTAGCAGTCTGATTACTGATACAGAGCATCAAGCAAAAATTTAAGTTAAACTTCTACACTTGCGTTTCTCCTTAAATAATCTTTATTAAGTCGTATCTTTTGTAAGTAGAAGTAAGTGAAACTTCTAGCACTTACCATACCAGTAAATACTTCAAAAGCAAAGCAACAATTAAAAAAACAAACAAAAAAGCCCCTATCAAAATCCCACAAACCTCCATGTTTACAATGATAGTCACTCAAAGAACTCAACTTGAACTTTCCTACTCTACTTCCTAATGAAGACATTTACCATCATACATATGCAATCTTTCTGCTACACTCTGGTGAGGTGTCTTTACACAAGATCTTCTCTCACACAGTAAATATGCAAGAGTAGACATAGTCAAGCACTTGCTTAGGATTCAATGTATTTCTGTTTAATACCTAAAATGCCTTCCACAGTAGCAACTACATTCTGAACTCAGCATTTTACACCACCCTCCTTTCAAAAACTGAAATCCACTAGGACAAAGCAGTTCAATATAACACAGGTTCACAATTTCTTCTGCCAAACAGATGCTCCAGAAACTTCACTCATTAGCTCTCTCAGAGCAAACTAACCTGATGAAAAAGAACCAAACTCTTAGTTCACAGTGTATTTCTTTTTCCTGTGCTCAGATTTTAACAGAGCTATTTCAAATGCTGATTCACTCCTCAGATACCAAATCAATATCCAGGATGTTACTGGGGAAGTTCACCCATGAAGCAAAAGCCAAGTATAAATTTTAGTAGCCCCATTCTCCTAAGCATGAAGAAGTCATTCAACTTGAGACATGAGCTGCCTTTTCACTCACCAAGTTCACACAAAAGGCAAGCCATGTGTTCAGGCAAAATATCTCTATACACCTTTACGTACAAGTCCATTGTTAATAGCTCTCTGCTTCCCATCAATTGATTTTTCATTGTTCAAACCATTTCTGAGTCAATGAAGTCACCCAAAAAAGTGATTTAGCTATGGATTTCTTCAGTATAAAACTACTGCCTAACATCAATAGGATGAACACCTTAAGTTACACAAATAAATCAAACTAAGCCAGAACTTTAGATCAATATTGTTGATGCATCAGTGGCTAAGTGGGGCTTGTGAGGGGACAAAAAATAGCAAGTAAGAAAACTCCTAATATGT
This sequence comes from Corvus hawaiiensis, assembly GCF_020740725.1. Classification (NCBI taxonomy): domain Eukaryota; kingdom Metazoa; phylum Chordata; class Aves; order Passeriformes; family Corvidae; genus Corvus; species Corvus hawaiiensis. The sequence goes on from NC_063214.1 coordinate 20,766,137, forward strand.
TTCATGTAGAGAATATCTGCCATGACAAGTAGAGGAAGAACATTCTGGCTATTCTCCTCATGCCTCTTATCTAACACATTATGGTAACAGACACTGGAAAGAGGGAATCTATTTGCAAACTGGCATGTGCAGAGTTCTGCCCAAACTGTCTCCACTTGCCATTGCTACATTTAAGCATAAGGTGGAGTGCTCCTTAAAAAGTATTTGACTATTGCTTTCTACCTTATAAATAAGGCTCACAAGTTACATTTCTGAAATGTATTTCAGAATGTACAGGATATACATATTCTGTAATGTATTTTAAGTAATGTAATTAAAAACACACCTTCATTCAGAAATCAGTTTTTTGCAACATTTAAATCTACTGAATTAACCTGTATTAAGCTTTAACATAGTGATTAGCTATATATAACCCCAAACAACTTAGTATAGAAAAGCCCCCACAAGTGAACTTACAAAAACTGCTCAGATTTCTGGGGAAGGTAACAAACTGAACTGGAAAAACATCTCAGTTAATTGAACACAAGCTTTTTTGTTTCCTTTTTTTTTTTTGACAACTCTGCTCCCAGTAATTGGAGGCTTTAACATCAAAATGACCATAGTACATTTAAAAAGTCAACACTCCACAATTTTCCCACCAAGGAACACTTCTAACAGCTCATTTGTGCAATGAGAACATTGTGTTCTCACATGAATTACATGAATATTTTCAGAAGTCAAACTTCTTCATTGCTGCTATTTTCAAGATTTACAGAGTGAACTGAGCAGGACCCATATATATTTATAGACATAAACATACTTTTAGTTGATCAGTTAGATCTTTTTCCTTCACTTCCAGCAAGGGAGGTAGAGCTAAGAGATCACTACTCCAAATTTTACAATTTTACATTTATCTCATCTTCTGACATATGTTCACACTACAAAGACCAAAAAAAAAAAAATTAGCTTATCTATGAGGACCATTTTACTTGAACTTACATACAGCTCACACAACAGCATATAGACTCCAAAGTGTTTAAAGCTCTAGAAACAGCTTAAATCTGAAGTGCCAATGCAATGCAACATATTTAATTTGGAACAGTATCTCTTGTTTTAATCTCCATCCAGTTATTCTTTAACTAGCTTTAGCTGCAGAGCAATCAAGCTAATAGTTCAAACTAGCAAGCTAATTACCGTGCAGATATTCAGGGCTCTCCAAGACTCAAGACTCTAAGGTAAGTATTTCCTTTGATATAAAGACTTCCACTCAAGAGTCAGTATTTTGCTCACAGATTGTAGTTGAATAATGAGCTACATGTCTCCTCCAAAATAACACATTTAGAGGCTTACAATGCACAAGGTTCTGAAGAACAAGACACTTCAAGACCACCCTATTCAGGTCCTTAACTGATCCAAAGTACTAGCACATAGGACATACATTTCTGGTTTTAATGAGGCCTAGCCCTCTTCCTCTTGAAATCTAATACTGAAATCTGACCTTCTCTGCTTCACGTTCACAGTATTTAAGTCTGTCATCCTCAACAAACCGTATGGATACACTTTGTATTCAATCAGTAATTAAGATGTTTTGTAACTTCTCAAGGTAAACACAGCATCACAAAGTTTTCTTACTTTTTTCTTTATATTTTTCCAAGTTTTTACAGATCTGCCTTCCCTTTCCTTTTTGCTCCCTTGGAAGACGTAAGATTGTTCTGTACTGTTTCACATGCAGCCTGATGAGATCGCCATCCTAGGCGCCTTTACATGATTCAATTTTAGCTAAGTCCCTATGCACCAACTGATTTTTGATCACAGTGATCCAATGCCATGCCGGCAATAAAGTCAAGGATCTTACCTGAAACAGCAAGGCGCTGACTCTAGTCATATAACTTGACAAAAAGTTTGAAGAGTAAACAAAACCAAACAAATCCCTAAGGCTCACTTCTAGCATTAAAAGCCACAGAACTAGGTGCTATCAAATGCTGACCATGATAACAATCTGTTCAATATCAATTCTTAATTAAGCTTCTACCACTAACTGAAGAAAAGATACTGATGAATTATATGAACAACCTTCTTAAAACAACAAAGTATTCATGCTATGAAATGACAGAATATTTTCCAGATTTACAGGCTTGTTATATTTTGCAATAAACAGATTTAGATTTTCTATATGAAGCAGCCATGCGCAAGTCTAATTATAAAAGAAATGCATTTTGTTACCCACTTAACAGCACACTTCTGGCAAGACAAGGTGACCATACTGACACTTTCTAGCCACTGATTTCCCATAACCTGCCAACTATTTCCACAAGACAACATGGCCAAACTACAGAAGAGCAGAAAACTGAATTTTTTGCCCTCTATCCGCAAGTTATTCAGCTCATGGATATGTGGCCTTAGCATACACTAGTGGCAGGGAACTCCTCTGAGTTCCAATCAAGAATGGCTCAGAATAAGAACATCCCATTTTGGTGACAGCAAGTTGCCATGTCAGTAGACCTTCCCATGGAACACTCTTAAGATCAGGCTAAGCATTATCGTTATGTCAGTTTAACTTCAGCTGACATCAGAAAGCTTATTCTTGCAGTCCTCCTCCTCCTGTGTCAGCACTCATCAGGTACCTAAAAGACCCCTACCTACAAAACCTCACTTGTTCTCTTCCTGTTTTAACCTTCTGAATTAGCTCAGTCAATCACAAGTGGCAATGTAACAGATGCAATGAGCACAAATCTAGTGGCATTTTGAGATTTGCTTAGCTGGAAAAGCAAATAGCTTTAAGAGACTGCAGAAAACAAGCTGAAACCTCAACTTGAGGCTTTATAAAAATATATGCTTAAATGACTGGGACGAAGTCAGTGTGTCTTTTGACCACCAGGGCACAATCAAATTACTGTGTCAAAAAAAGATCAGAACCAAGAAATGGAAGAGATTCAAGATTAAGTAGTACAAAATGCCTCAACAGTAGCTTCCAATTAGAAGTGCTAAGAAAGGACTTAGGAAAAAACTGCACTTACATCAAAGAGATAGTATTACAACCCAGTGTTACTCTTACCTAAGGATCTGCTTTGTCACAACCCTTGCTTGGAGCGCTAGTTTGTCAACAAGTTTTTTGGGGGAAAGCGAGCTGGGATTAAAAAACAGTGCAAGATTAGCAACCATAAACATTGCATTTACAGGACTCAGCTCAAGTTCCCTTTTTTGTACAGTACTTGCCTCATTTTTTTAAATAAGAAAACTAGGGATGTATTACTTCCACCTCAGAGAGCAAATCTTAAAACCTTGTTCAGTGTTTAGCACACAATATAACACGCATACAAAAGCCTACCAGAATGCAAAAATTTTGGTGAAATGAGGCATAGCAATTCAGTAGTCTGAAGCCTAGACCGCTGGAACTCTCAGGCGCTCTCAGGTTATTTTTTCATTTTACTGAAGTTCAAGGGATTCTATCTTTTGAATCAGAGGTCAGCTTTATCTAATACCAACAGGAAATGAAGAACATTATGATGTAGCTCATGCAAATCCACCACTTGGAAATGGTTCTATTAACTTCTGAATGTTAACTTTTTACACCTGCAAATAACCAAAAATGAGAATCCAGTCTTAACTTTGTTAGTGGTATGAGCAGCTCTCCTCTAGGTGACTTTAGCCTGACATCTTACAAAAAAACCACAGTAACAGGAACATAATTTCTAGTTGAAAATTATAAAATAAAGTTACATAAAGTTGTATCTTTTCCAAGTACACCTAAAAATCAAAGAGACTGGCAACGAGAACTGCTTGAGCATGGGAATGCATGAAGAGGTCAGTCTCTTAATTTCAGTGCTGTCTCAAAAGTTAACTGTTGCTGAAGGGTTTTACTAACATCAAGCTCAAGACAGACGGATTCTCAGTTAAGTGCTATCACAGGATGTTCTGCAGAATTCTGAAATACTGTGAGCCTCCATCTGGCTGCTCCTAAGGGTACAGCTGACAAGATATCACACCATTGAGCCAGGAGGCTTGTGTCACTCTGCTCCTTTATTCCCCACAGCTGATGGAAGAGACTGCCAGTTCTTCCATCAGCTCTTCTCTCAACTCTCTCTAGTTGCTGAATCAACATATGTATCTACATAGAAAGAGCAGGGAATAGTAATAATTGTTGGGAAGGCTACAGCTACTATTTGCAAGACAGCAACCAGAGCAGAGCCCAGAGAGAGGACTCACACTGCCTGTTAAAAGGCCAGGTACTGCAATACTGGATGAAGTACTGTCATCCTAGCACAAAGGGGTCAAAGATGACAAAGTATGCAAACCTCTTCAGCTCCACAATAAACAACCATCAACAAGACTGACATTTGCAACACAGAGCAAAGGAACAGATTTCAAAGAGACACTTTACTCCAATGTAAAGGAGTCAGGAAAATTAAATGTGTCAGGAAAATTAATTCACAAACACCAGAGGTTTATGTCCAAAAAAGAGACAGAGAAGTCCTGTAAATTTATTCGAATAAAGGGAGAGGCCATGAGGCATTCTCCTGGGGTCTCTTGAATTGTTGGGGGATGCAACCCCCTTTTTATCCTAATTCCTGGCCGCAACACCCTCTTCCTTTCTGCACTGGCTGAGGTACTCAGAAGGTACAGACTTCTCGAATCGCCTATTCTACGCTCCCCTCTAACATGCATTCCACCCCCCCCTCCTTTTGTTATATGAAAGAAAAAAACCTATTCATAATTCTATTAAGTCTTTGTTCTTTTTCTCTAGGTTCAGGAATGTAACATGGCCTTGGCTGAGCAACAGTCTATGTTGATTAGTAACATCATCTAGAACTGAGAGTTTTCTTCTGTTACTTCCCTATCTCTAAGCTCCTAGCCCTATCTACAAGCAGATTTGCAGGTCTGTTTGTAAAGACACATTCATCTTATTCCTTTCAAATGCAACACAAAATCAAAGAAAACGTAGTTGCAACTCAGAGTTTATCAGCTTGAGCACAACTCATACAGGCATGAGTTGGAGCTTCAAAAAAAGCTCTGCCCTTGAAGTCAGACATGGCTGTTAGCCACCATTCTTATTTCAGAATGCCATTTTCATATGTGAACTGGTCCTTCTGTTCTAGTTTAACTCCACATAAGACAGCACCTGTGCCCCTGCCTACTCTGCTTCCCACCATGCTGCACAGACCTTTAGTATCAAGCAGCAGGACAATCTACGACACTATAGGAAGCTAAAGAATGTAAGGCTCGTGATTCAAATGGGGTTGGGAAGGATACTCTTAGCCAATTTTATAAGGTTGAAATTTTAAATGTAACTACTCACTAAGAATGTTTACAAAGTCCCACGAACTTTAAAACTTCGTCTGGAATTTTGACTTAAACCATATTAACATCAATGTCCATTTTACATGTTCTTACATTGTAATCTTCTATACACATTAACACATAGCAAATTAAGACATACATGTTTATCCTGATACTAAGCTTTCAGATGTTTACAAAACATGTTGAACTAATAGTTAAGGCATGCTATGAGGCAGCTGGAAGTTCTTCTGTAATGAATATTTCCAACTCTGTTTAACCAAATCTTCCAATCCCACCTCATTTAAAAGGAAAAAAGTGAGACAATGAGGTACTCTTTTTCCAACAAATGAGCCAGGCTCAAAAGCAGGACTGGAGGAGAACATCTCATTCTAAGTCCCACGTCTTCAAAAAACTAGTATTAAGAGTAAAGAAGTAGCTCAAAAGTTATCCATATACACACCACTACTTCCTAACCACCACAGAATGCTTCACACTGCCATTTAAATAAACTCAAATCCCTGAGCATCAGAGCTGTAGGCATAAATATGCAAAAGAGATTGAAACAAGCAGTCCTTAATGTAACACAAACCTCTGACTGGAAAGTTCGTTAAAGAGTTCCAGATGATCTTACAAATCTTCTGAAACACAAAAGATGAGTCAATAGTTCTGACAAACTGATCTGGTGGGAAAGGTTGAAGTCCTCCTATATAGCATCCAGTTTAAACACACAACCAAAATACGTAACAGATAACTGGAGGTCAGAAGGACAGTTGTACATCTGAATCTTGGTGGGGGCTGCTGACTAATGCATTATATACAGAGAAACAAGTGAAGTTACACGTAACAAACCTCTCCCAGTCAGGCAGACAAAACCCTTCAAGCGGTAGTGGGTCCAAATTAGACTAGCAGCCATCAGGAATAGGTCTAAGTAACACATACAGGATGTTAAATAACTGGTTAGAGAGCAAAGAGTGTTCTGAAAGCTACAGCAAGTGTACGGTGATTACATTTCAAGAATTGAAAGTGACACTATAGAATATGCTAATCTAGAAGTATACTTTGCTCTAGCCAACATCAATGAGGCTCCATCTGGAGTTGTTCAGCTTGAACAGAACACATCATATATTAGCCATCCAGAGAGTCTGAAAGCAAAGTGTGCTCAAAGGCCTAGAAAACATGACCTACAAGAAAGGACTGGAACAACTGATTATTATTCTCATAAAAAGTAACCTGATAAAGGTCCTGAAGTACTTACACTGCAAAAAGAGAATGCCTGCAATACTGAGAATGCCTGTGAAGATTAGGAAGGAGATAAACCAGTAAAGCAATAAATAAAACAAAAGCAGAAGCACAAAAAACAAGCAACCAAGTCCAACGAAATAAAGAAAACCTTTGGTGCTACAGAACATGAATTTCTCATATGAACACCCTGGCCAAAATGACAAACCTCCCCAACCTTTAGAAAGGTTTGATATTTAGTAATTAAAAAAACCCAAAACAAACTCCCAAACTAACCTAAGATGATCCTGCACATGATCAAGGATTTTATTGGCTTCATTACTGTAAGATTAACAGACATTTTTAGTAAAGTAATAATCCAGTCTTCCTTCAAGTTCTTGTTAGCCAATATGACACACATGCTGAAGGACTTAACGAAAAGTTCTTGTTTCAGGAACTTACTTGCAACATTCCATTCCATACACTTATACCACTTGCTCTAGCATGACCATTGGGTTCACCCAGACTTTACTACTGTGAGAAGATTTCAGAATACACTGCTTTTACAAGCCTCATTCTGAGTCCTCTTCCTAGCAACCTGCTGTTTCTTCACCTGTGTTTAAAACTATCCTCCACTTGCTTTGCAAATCAAGAAACCAACCCAGTGACGCATGAAGGAAATAACAAAACCACAAAATAGACATTAACTCTGAAGATATCTGGAATGGCAAATTAATTTCATTTTTAATGCTCTGTTAGTACAACTTAAAATACATTACGAAACAGATCACCAGTGCTTTCAGCTAACACATACTTACCTAGAACAGAGCACTTTCAGCTACTTTTTTCATCCTCAGGTCAGCTGTATTTGGGTTTAGCTTGAATATTGCAACTTGTTCAAATAAATACCTACTTTCTTATCAAATATATTCCTCATTTCCTTCTGTTTGTATCCTTTAGTTACTTTTTTCAGTAAAGGTTCTCCTCTTCATCAGAACAACAGCCAGCTCACAGCAGGTGACCAGTCTCCTCTGTGACTTAATTTTTTGTCTTCTGATCCACAAGCAGATATTCATCTTTAATCATGTGTTTTGTAAAAAGCTTTTAACTCTTCAAAGTTGTATATTTAAGTGCCCATGAAATCTCTGTTAACCTCAGTTTGTCCTTAGTTAAGTCACTGTGGCATCCTCAAATCACTCCTTACAAGCAAGTCTTATTCTCAGCAACAAGTAAGATTTAAGAAAAATTACAGCCTTCTGCTTTGAGAAAAGTAACTCCTTCTGAGCACGCTCAATAATACGTTGAGTTATAACCTTATGCTTAGACATAACTTTAATGTTCCTTGCTTAAAATTTATTTTAAAAGCTCAATTTCTTCATTTATTTGCAGGGCTGTGAGTTCAAGGTGATGACAGGAATTCCATTCAGGAAATATACAGGAACACCTAATCACAAAGTTTTAGTCAGCTAGTCCTTCAGCTTTTCTGACTTCTATATATAAACTGCCTTTCATGATACAGACAATGTCACACATTACACAAAAATTAACACTTTCTGGACATCAGTTTATTCTTAAAAGGTTTCAATTCTAGTATACTCTTCAAGGCTAGGAAATGTCAAAGCTGGTGTTACTACACTTAAAGTTCAAAGAGGATGCCAATACAACATCATGACAGAGGACACGCTCCGCAACAGTGCGCTGCCTAGTTCAGACCTTGTACAAGCAGCTGCCTTCAAAACAGACCTCTGGCAAAGTTCACAGAACCGACCACCACATACTCAAGGCCTTCTCTGCAATTATACAAATACTATGTATTATAGTAATTCATACACATAAAGCTTAATACTCTCCTCCACAAAGGATGCCTTATGGGCATCACTGAACATCCATCTACACTTCAGCTTGCTTAACTGTTCAATCACTCAGTTTCTTAAGGTACTTCAAAACTCCGTAACTCATCTTCATTCCAACTTGTTATCAGCAACTGGTAGTTATGATAATAAAGGCACCTCATACTCCAGGAAATGCAATAGACAAGATCCTACTATCCTCCAGCACCACCTACAACTATAGCTTCCAGCACATGAATTCTTCCAGAAAAACTTCCCAGATCACAGTGACTGCTAAACGGTCTGGTCAGATAAATACCCTGCCACTTCCTTCCAAACTCCAGACCTCTCCACTCCTTATTTGGAGAGGCAATTTAATGCTATTGAATGCTATCACAATATCCACCTTTTCTGTTTTTTTCAAGGGGAAGAGAAATTGGGGGTGAGGGATTGGGCACTAAATATCATAGAAGTATGAGGAGTTACTGCCCATCATTTCTGCTTCATTTCAAAATGTGGAAGTTACCAGTAACACAGCAACATGTTCTCTTCCACCTAGCCACAAACTTGCAAAAACATGGGTTGGTGTTCCAGATGCCAACCCAGTCCAAAACACAGCTTTCCTTCCAAGTTAAATGGTTGTTGTTTCAATACTACCATATAATAAACTTGCCATTTCACAGACTAACAGAAATAAAACAAGGCAACTCAATCAGAACCCAAAAATACAATACAAAATGTTCACTATAGGATTCTTGTCACTGCTGTTTGTTCTCTTTCATTATAAAGTAGCAAGTCACTTTTCTGCTACACAGCAGTATTTACATAAGCTGCCATCCTAACCATGAGGATAGCTATAATGCGCATCTTGCTAGATTACCCAAAAAGCTCATGTCTATCCCAGAGTCTAACTTATGAGCATTATTAAGATATTCTTGACTTAATCACTCTGACTTCATTTGTCAGACAGAAGCATTCAGACTCAAGTCCCAGGAATTCATCAGTACCAGCCTGTAGAGGGGAGGGAAAAAACCAACCAACCAAACTTCCAAAGAAATCCTGTGATGTCTCCAAAGTGTTCAACAGATCATGTCAAACACAGATGTAAGCTATAGTGATCATTTCCAACTAGGTCACCTAGCAATTACCCACAAACACAAGTGAACTCCTAGGCACAGGTTTCTTCATAATGCATTTATCATTGGCAAAGGCAAACAAGCTCTAATATTGATGTAGAGAATAATGATTTCATGCAGGTAAAGCGGCAAGGGACCTCAAAAGGCCACTCAGTCCTGCTCAAACTAGGTCGAGTTATATCAGACCGCTTGGAAATTCATCCAGTCAAGTTTGAAATATTACCACAGAAGATTGATTCCTCTAATATTTTGGGCACCTGCTCCCTCACAGAGAAGTTTTACTTCCTTACATTGGCTCAGAATTTCCCACACTTCAGCTTGCTCCTATTCCCTTCTGGGGGGATGCATTTCTGAAGAAAGTGTAGATCTACCTTCTTGATATGTTCTCATCAGGCAGCAAAGTAAGGGTTCCTTTTTCTCAGCTTTCCCTTCTCCAGGTTGATCAGGCGCAGCTCTTGCAGTCTCTCCTCACACACCCTGTGCTCCAGTCAACAGACCCGCTGTCCACTCTGGTAGCTCAGTGTCCCCCTGGTACCGTGAGCCCCAAACTGGACACAGTGCTACAGTGACAAAGAGAGGTAAAGGATCCCTTCCCTCAATCTGCTGTCATGCTTAGCAGAGCCAGGATGAGGTCACCTTTCCTTGCTGTGAGGACAAACTGCAGATACTGCTCAATCTGTTGTTCACCAGGGCCCTGTATCTGTGCCTCCCAAGCTGTCTTCCAGTCCCTTGGACCACAGCCTATATTGAATGGAGTTATCTCAGTCCAGACGTGGGATTTAAAAATCACAGAATTGCTGAGGCTGGAAAAGACCTTTAAGATCACTGAGTCCAACCATTAAGCTAAGACTGCCACTAAACTAAGTCCCTAAGTGCCATATCTACACCTGCAGAGTGATGGCATTCAGTATGATCTGCTCCATAACTTTCCCTGGCACTGAGGTCAGGCTGGCAGGCCTATAAGTCCCCTAAATCCTCCTTCCAGCCCTTCTTGTAGCTGGACATCACATTTGCTAACTTCCAGTGAACTAGAACAAGGACTGCTGGTAAATGATTCAAAGTGGCTTAGTGAGCACTTTTGACAGACTTCTCAGTAGTCTTGGGTGGATGCCATCTGGCCCCACAGACTTGTGTGTGTGTCTAAGTGGCACAGCAGGTCACTGACCATTTATCCTTGGATTATGGGGGCTTCATCCTGCTCCCCATCCCTGTCTTCCAAGCTCAGAGGTTTGGGTACCCAGAGAACAACTAGTCTTAACATTAAATACTGCGGCAAAGAATTCATTATATACGTCACCCTTACCCCACATTCAATAAAGGATGGAGATTTTCCTTAGCCTTCCTTTTGTTGCTCATGTATTCATAAAAATCATTTTTTACTTTCTTTTACAGCAGTAGCCAGATTAAGTTCCCATTGGGCTTTGGCTCTTCTAATTTTCTACCTGCAAACATCACAACATCCTTGTAGTCCTCCTGAGCCGCCTGCCCCTTCTTCCAAAGCTCATAAACTCTCCTTTTCCTGAATTCCAGCTCTCTGTTTAGCCACACCAGTCTAGCTCCAAGCATTCTAGACACTCTTCCTCACCTTGCCAGCCTGCCTTCCCTGAAAGGTACAAATCCAGCAAATTGCATGACTCCAGTCATACAAGCTATTCCACAACATTGCTGGAATTCCAATGAGATCCTAAGTTCACAGTTGTGCTCATTTGTGCTGCCTTCACAATGGAAGGGATAAAACCAACTTCCATCATAGCCCCCTTGGACACTTGTTGATTGCTCCTTGCATCTTTGCTTCTCTTCAGATTAGAGAAAAATCAAAGGCCATCTCAACATGTATAGCTTAAAACCCTCCTCACAAGTCAGGAATGCTTTTGGAAAAGAACCTTCCGCCTTACTTCATCAGACAGACCCTGCCTCTGGTTCAGTAGTCCTTGTTCCTCAGGGAAAGTTCAGTGACTAGGGAAGTCAAATTAATTAATACCTGATCTTTCATGCATTTCATAGTATTTACACCAGGCAGCACAGGAAAGGTGTAATGGTCAGCCAGAATCTACATATTAATTATAAGACTGCACAGCACACAAGCTGAAATGACAGCCCAGCTGGCTAGGAGAAGCAATGAAGACACAAATCAAGAATTAGCATATCTCTGGGCTTGTATTTATAGACTTGTGCAGTGCTATATCAGTACTTAATTATTTTGTTATTCAGTAACTTAATTTTCCATACCTCTATACTTTCTGTTCTTCCCATACTACACTGCACTTGTCAGACTCCACCTCTTCATTCATTATCAAGGCAAACCTAAGTCAATGCAGAGAACCGATTAACTGTCAATTTCTGCATTTCACAATTACTGTTTAACTTTATGTTCAGACAAAGTTTAATACAAATGTGATCACATTCAAGCTACATGTCCTAGAACTGTGCTATATTTTACCTACTCAAAGGTAGGGGTCAAAAGGAGAAGGATTTCTGAGCTGTTCAGTTAATAACAGACAACAAAGCCAAAGCAAAGAGTACACAGGTTGCTTTCCTTTGTCTTGGTTCAGTCAGTATCAGCACAATGCAGTTTAACAAATCAACAAAAACCCCCAAATAACTCTGACATACACCACCAGAAATGCTGGCTGGTTTTGGCAAACCAAAACTATCAACATTTAAAGGTGTGCCATACTGAAAAGCAAGGTCTATGAAATTCCTAACCTAACCAAGATGAAAAGCAAGGTCTATGAAATTCCTAACCTAACCAAGATGAAAAGCAAGGTCTATGAAATTCCTAACCTAACCAAGACAGAAGTTTTAAGCACAAACCTCCTGACTTGGGATAATTTAAAACAAACAAAAAAAAAACACCCACAAAACCAACTATCTAGAGCATTTCAGCCATTTTGGGGAGAACAAGGTAAATGAAAAAATACTGTTGTATTACCATCTTTGTCTTTAGTAGGATATTATTTTTATGTAGGAACAATAAGGCAAAAATTCAAGTCACATGGAACTGGACATCACTTCAACTTGAAATGGAGAAATGGACATGGCAGAATCAGAGAGACTACCCACTGCATTTAGTGGTATGAGTGTACATGGTCCACATAGCTACCAAAGGCTACCAAAAACTTCTGCACAAGCAAAATTTCTGAATTGCTTTAAATAAACACTCCATTATCAGGATTTTGGGTTCTGGGGAGTTTCTGTTTTTCTGTGAAATTAGTAAGTAGTACCTGAAATTTTAAGCGTTCAGTAACAGCTGTAAACATGCAGCATTCCCTGCCCCCAGCACTGTACTTCCCACACTGAAACCAGAAAGCCATTAAAAACTGGTCAGGAACACTGATGTGTGTGTGATGTCCTTCTAGAGGAAGGAACAAGACCTTCAATCCCTAGGAAAGCCCTGACTGCCTTAAGCAGATCCCTCCTTCACTTTTTATATGTTGTCTTTCCACATACCACCTACTCTCGGGAGAACTGAGGTCTGGGGGAAGAGAAGGGAGGTTGCACTTTGCACTATGTAAAAAGGGAAGCTGTACTCTGCACTATGTAATGTAGCAAAGTCTCAAATAACCTCAGAAAGGCAGCTAAATATTAACTTCACATTTTCGATTACCTGTAAAGTTTTAGTGTTATCTGCCAATACTGAACAACTGTGGTCATACAATGAAATATGAAATAAACTTATTTTGTCAGGAGCAGCAAATCTCAACTGTCCATAACAAAATCTGATGCGTTACCAGTTACATTACAAAGTTATGGGATGCCTGCTGCCCCCTGCATTGCTGACACTGCTGGCTTTTTTTTAGCTCCTAAGGCCAGCTCGATGCAGGCCATTCCAGAAAGTTAACCCTTTTTTGTCCAGGAACTGCATCCTGACAGTAAGCCTAGGGAATGCTGTTTAATAGCTGCTCAATTTACTGCTGAGCTACATTTTTCAGTATGTCTCACACTGTCACCCAGCTCTGTGCTGTACAAGATTGGTCTTACTGGCTACTTACTGAAGTAGCAAAAAAGATGTAGGCAGATCTTTATTTAACAAATTCTCTAACAGTTAAAACTTACATTAGGAAGTAACAACGGGATCCAATTTTAAAGTACGTTTTTAGAAGTCAAATTGATTTGTAGGAAAAACTTGTTTCAGACTTTACTTTGACATTTTAATCTAAATAGAAGACTCCCAACTACTTCTATTTTTCTTCCAGGGCTAGCAACTATAGTATACTAGCTCCTGCCTGCCCATGCACAGTATGAGGCTCATTTAGACTGAAAGGGACTTCTGGAGGTTATCCAATCCCATCTCCAACTGAAAGCAAGGCCAACTTTGAAGACAGATCAAATTGCTCAGAGGTCATACCATAGTCAGGTTCTGAATATTTTTAGGGACAGAGATTCCACAACCTGTTTCAGTGCTTCATTCTGTGTGGGAAAACATACTGCTAACACATTATAGTGATTTCCCTTGTTGTAGCTTGTGTCTGCTGTCTCTTATCCTTTCCCTGTGCATAGCGAAGGAGAGTCTGTCTTCATTTTCCCTCTCACTGCCTATTAAACAGAGCCAGCAGCAATTAGGATCCCCCACTTCAGACATTTCTCAAAGCTGAACAAACTCACTTCTCCTGCCCTCTTCATACATCATGTGCTGACTCCCTACCTTAGTGGCCTTTCACAGGCACCTCAGCACCTACCCCATTTGGGAGCGCAAAACTGTGCACGATACTTCTGATGCAGTCTCACAAGCTCCAAATAGTAGAGAATAATTGCTTCTTTCAACTGGCTGACCACACCCAGTGTGCTCTTCAGCTTTTGCACCCCAAAGGCACATACTGTCCCATAAGGACCCTTATGTTCTTTCCTGTAAAGGTACTTGTCACCAGTCTGGCCTACACCTCTGCTGCTGCATGGGGTCATTCCTCCCCAGAGAGACTTGGCTTGGCACTTGCTTTTGAATTTCACAAGGTTTCCAACAGTCATTTCTGACCTGCGGACATGCCACTCAATTAGCCCCAGTCTCCAGCAGATGAACTGACCCTCACAGTCATCCACAGTATCCACAAACTTGCTTTAAGTGCCTTACAATCTGGAAAAGAGGTCAGAATGCAGACGAACTGCCCCTGCACTGGTGCCACCAATGACAAGTTTCAGGTTAGTAACACTCACTGTTCTTCCTTTGTCCAGTGCCTTGTCCTACTTACTTACAGCAATCAATTCAGGACCTCTTTTCACAGCAGTCTCAGTTGTGGAGACACCACCATAACTGCTCTTCATTTCACTTCAGTTTTCACCCATATGTAGCCACATCAATTTATTATACCTAAACCATATCTCTTGAGACTCAAAAGACACAGCTATAGAGTAGCTCTGGAAATTCATCACAAGAACTTTCACTAACAGTTCTAAAGAGTCACATAGTCCTCACCTCTGTCTGTAAGGCAGAACACTCTCTGCAGAATCGTTTAAAGATCTTCCATGAAGCTTACACAAATCTGCTTCTCCACAATAGTTTCCATTCTGATTTATCAGGAGGTAGCATAAGTTATTAAATATTCAGGTGAAAACACTGATACATCAA
The DNA here is from genome assembly GCF_020740725.1 of Corvus hawaiiensis. Lineage (NCBI taxonomy): Eukaryota > Metazoa > Chordata > Aves > Passeriformes > Corvidae > Corvus > Corvus hawaiiensis. The sequence continues at coordinate 20,781,139 of NC_063214.1, forward strand.
CTGTGATAATCTGGTTATAGTAAAATACCTTACTGTTTTACAGCTGTTGAACCTGACAGTTGTCTTAGACATATAGAATCATAGAATAGTTTGGTTTGGACAGGACCTTAAAGATTGGAACTAGACCATATAAGCCACATGTAGAAGCCTGAACTACCTCTGATACCTCAAACTGCTGGAACAGCTACACAGAATTTATTATGCTTCTTCCTGTACACCATATCCTGGATAAATGGCTATTTACACATTTGCTAGCTACCAGAGGTAGATTGTTTTATGCTACCTTGGCTATCAATAACACATTGAAGCTTTCAACAGGATGCATTTAAATTTCCCACAAAGTGATTAATGGTATGGTCACAACCATCAATTTCTCATCGTTGATATCTTTAGAACTACAGTGTCTTTAAATGATACAGTGATTTAATGAAGTCATAATAACATTATTTCTCTTTCAAGAAAGTTTATCTGTTGAAATCAAAAGCACATTGAAGTGTTTAAAACACAGAAACAGAAGCACTGGTGGAGGGCTGGGAACTGGATTTTTATAATGCAATTATGAATCTTCACAAATAAATTTAAAATCATATTAAGCTTAACAGCTCTTGACTTCAGTTCTCCAACCCTTAGTAATAAACCTTAGCAGAGTTAGTTATTCATCGTGGCAAGGGCCAACAGATGATGTTGGAGAAATTAAAGGAATTTGGGGAAAGAAATTACCCCCAAGTTGTGTATGAGTTAGAAGTCTTGCTCCCTCACTTACTCTGTTGCTATTAAGAAGTTACTTGGTATTTGATGTAATTTAACTTACACTTAACTAAAGTGACTATTTTTCTACCAAATTATGTACACTGAAAAGAAATTAAGTTACCAATCTTGAACATGATCTCAACTTCTTCATATTCTTTCTTCAGCATCTCTTCATCCAACAGGCTAGTTTAAGGTATGCTTGTCCCAGTAATAATTAGTTTTCAGCTTAACCACATGCAGCATGGGTGGTATTTCAAGTAAAAAAAGCAACATAAGTGGGCAAAGAGTGCCCACACAACACAGGAATAAGAAAAAGTTAAATCCAACACTAATCTTTAATCTTCTGAGGGGCTAATAAAAATAAATTCAAAAGTAACCAATAAATTCATCAAGCTAGCTCAGCTGTTTTTTTCCACTCATCTCTACACATATCAGCTACAGAGACCTGTTTGACTAGTCTTTATTCACCTTTAGCAGGAGATTGCCATCTCAATGCCTACAAATTTTGCACATGCCACTGCATTACACTGATAGCACTAACACCTGCCAAGTATTCAAAACAACAGTCACTTTCGGAAAACATTCTGCTCTGTACAAACTAATCCCAGGACTAGTTTAAGAGCTATCATGTTATACAAACCCTGACTAATGGAAAAGGAGAAAACAACAAATCCCTGTAGACATAAAAAGTTATCTTAAATGCCAGATAATGAAAATCTGATGTGGGAGGGGGGTTGGGGAAGGGGAATGGGCAAGAGCTGTCTACTGCTGCAGATAATCTTAGTATCCCTGTCAACTCAAGGCGAGTTACACTCAACTAGCCTTCATATTGAGAATAAAGTGGATAATATTTTACACTATTAAAAAATTAAAATTGCTTTTACTCCTGTACACTACTTGAAAAACAACTGAAAAGAAGCAAAAAAAATGGAACAGAAGAATGCAGTTATGATATAAGAGGATTGTCTGGAAGCTTGTTACTGCTTTTCATTACCTGAACTAAAAGTGACCTTCTTGATAGCATGCTAAGCTTTACATACCTTTACCTTCCCATACACTTGGGAAAAGCAAGGTAAAAGGATAGAGGACATCAACAGAAGTTTTAAGACTTTAACATTTTTTCCATTCCTGCTGCTAATTTTCTTCTATTGCTAACTTTTGGACAGAATGACCAATTTTTGGGTTCACATTTGAATCACTCCAAAGTCTGAAAGTTAATTACCTCAAAAGTAACTCCTGAAGCATTCATGTATTGGATAACACAAAAAAGCTGGTTTGGTGCTCTCACTGACTTGGAAGTTGTGCTACACCTTGAAGCTTTTCATCACAAACTTATGTACTAAGTTGTGTAATAAGCAACCACAGGTCAGCTTTTCTAGAGTCAGTGTAAATACTGGCCATGAGCCCCGTCAGGAGCTTCACTCATACCTCACTCCACCTCCTTTTAACACACTGTTTTACACCTTCACCATCTAGGACATCCAGGGGAGTAAGACAAGCTTTCACCCAACAGCTTTATCATCTCTCCCCACAACAGAGACAGAAACACAATAATTATTTTCCTTGACACATTTTTTTCCTTTACTGCACATGTTGCTCTTTATTTGCTTCTCATAGATTTCCTTGTATTTTTTCCACATTCAGCTATTCCCACCTGTTCCTTCTTAGCTCTTGTGATTTCTTCCTGTACTCAGATGATACTCTTTTCTAGGCAATCCTTCTGCTTTCTAACCAGGAATAAAGAATAATCCCTTTACCTTTAACAAGAAAGCTTGATCAACCTATTTCATGCCTAATCAAAGAATTCCTCATCTTCATCCTCTCAATAAAAATCCATTACTGCATTTCAGATACCAATGAACTCTGAGGCACTGAATACAACTGCCCTTCAAATAAGTACTGTTCAAAAATGTTGTTTTAGACAGGCTAACCCTACCAAAACCAAACCATAGAAACACAGAAGAGTTTTGGTTAAAGGTACCTTTAAAGACCATACATACCTCCACCTCTAATGACAATAAAACACAACAACATGGGGCATAACAAAATAATAATAATTAAATAATTGCACCTATACCTATTTTTCACTTAGCAAACCTGGTCACTCAGTTCCAACTATCAGGTGCCTTAGAAAATTCCTGACAGAAACTTCTGCATTACAATCCACATACCACTCAGAACAGAAGTCATCAGGGTAAAAGAAACAACCAACCAAACAACGAAAGTTCCAATAATCCTCATTCAATACAACACATTCATTCAAAGCTGGAAATAGGAAGTACAAATACAAATAGTGCTAGAGCAAAGTAATCTGTCATCACACAGCCACCTTTAAGAGGCAGTGTATGGGGGCTCCAGAGCAAGCAGACAACACAATCTCAGCACTCTCACTTCTTTGCAGACGTATCCAACCAGTCTGCAGCCGTACCTTCTGATAAAGAGCTGTTTGGACAAAGCTGAATTCAGCCACAGAACAGCAGAGCAGGCCACCTCCACAGCAACAGGCTGCTGTAACACCAGATGAAAGCTTATTGCTTTTCAACAGATAACCAAATCAACACTAAAAAAAGACAACAGTTACCAACAACACTGCAGGTAGCTGACACTTAACAAGATTATCTTCTGTGTACCAGGTTTTTTATTTCTCTTACCCTAATTTCATTTACTCTGGATTTTGTTTCTACAAATTGAAATTCAGACTTTTGATTCTAGAGTTTCCAACTTCTTTTTCCTTTGAACTCCACAAATGCTACACTCACCAGCCCCACACACTGCTTTCTGAAGCAACACACTCCCAACTCCTTTTCCCTTCTCACATCAGATGCAATTTACATCTCATTGTGCCTACCTTAAAAGCTCTACTACCAGCACCTGAACGGTAATCAGCTGGTACAGGTGCTCTATAAAGGCAACACATTTTTGCTTCTCCTGCTACAGAACAGTCCTTTGTTTCTCAATATCATCCTGCCAGCAATACTACATAAAAGGGATCAAAAAGAAAACAACCTAGATTTGACCATATTTCTCTCTCTAATCTCGCAAAAAGAAAATCCTGATAGAGCCACCTCTTGTTCACTGTCAAATAACATTCATATTCCATGACATAAAATTAAGTTAGAAAGGCAAGAGAGAAACACTGTTTAAATCAAATTCAACTTTTATGTAGCACAAGTGGCTAAATCACTACAATTCTTTTATGATACTCCAAGTGTTCAGATCTTAACTCAAATAACACTGTACTTCATTTTCATATATATGGGAGTTCTTGCACGCCAGAAGCATCACAGTGTAACAGTAACATTGAAAAGGACAGACCTACCACAACGAAACAGAGCTAAAAATTCTTTCAAAAGATCACACCTTATATTCCAACAAGTTATCCTCAAGTACAGGCTGGACAAACTTCTGGCAGATTTTTAAAAATTTTTGCTAATTATCAAACAATCCAGATTTAAATTCTCCTATCTGTTGTTCCTACCAGTGCACCTGCTCTGTTTCTTCACACAGCAGTTTCATACACCACCCAGCCTACTACATGGTTCACCACTATTTCATTCCAACTTTTCAAATACCTTTATAGCATTCCCATTCCTTCTTTCACTGCTATGACATTGCTTCACTGAACACCTGTTCAAATGTGCATTTATTTCCATATCGTTTTCAAAAAAAAAAAAAAAGCATATTTAGACATGGATTTCTAAACTATTATAATTACATTTAACATACAACAAGGAAAAAACACATTCTGTTGTCTTTCTGAACACTCTACTACACCTTCCCATTTCCAAGTCAGTAATCTGCTTTGCTTGACATTCTAATTTCCCATGACTTAACCCGAAAAATGAGCAAAAAGGTTTATAGTCAGCTTGTTCTGATCGATAATTACTTGGGAATTTTCTTTTTTTTTTTTTTTTTTTTAATTTTTGTATATGGTACACTGCACACCTATATTATCTACATCTTTATAATCAAATCCTTCCAGCTCTACTACTAGTCTGGAGTTCTGAATTCCAGGCTGCTTTAAGAAAAAAAAAATCACTGGGATCTTAGAAGACATAGGTACACTTCTTTTTCTAGCCTTACTGAGAAGCTCAACATAACCAGCACTTCAAATTGAAAAAAAATAATTATTTCTTCAGCAAAATACCTGAAAAATGCATCTTGTACATCTTTCTATTCACGTCACTTTACAGTTTTGCTTATTTTTAATTCATACTTACATCAAAAAAACTTTGCAAAGAACTTTTCACTGTGTGCAAACTAACGAGGCACTGGAATTAGGAGGACTTTGTTACTTAGTAGCACAGGTCCTCATTTACAGCCTAGCTGAAAAATATCTGCTGCAATGCAAAAGAAGTTACTTCATAAATTAAAGATTATGATGATGCTTCCTATGGATGCTATACATCTCTCCTAGTTCAAGGATGTAGTTTGATCTAGCACCTAGTTCGATCATGTACCTTTAGTATGCACTTTACTGTCTTGTGCACTGTTTGACTGAGAAGTGGAAGAAGTACCTGTACATACAACCTGAATCCAACAGTCTTGCTCTCAAAAAAGCAGCAGCATTTATTAAAGCAGGACTGTTTTTACTCAAAAATAGAAAAGTTGCTGTTATTTCAGAGTCCTGATATATTTTCTCTTCCCCCATTCAGTTTTTTGGTATGAGTGTTAAGATATTTTTGGCAATATTTCTCTGAGGAATTACAGCTCAAATCATTGTTTCTAACTGTCAATTGAAATGACTGGATAAAAATTGATTTGGTCTTGTAGTGACTTTATTCTACTAGGGTTTGGATTTTTTTGTGGTACCATTTTCAAATCTTCCTTCTGCTAGCATTACCAGAATTGGCTGAGTAGCAGGACAAAAGGCAACCAAAAGTAAGTTTTGGGTTCCATCAACATGTAAACATGCTCAAAATATATTTAGGAGAACTCTTAAAAGCCACAGCAATAATATTTTTCCTTCATAGTCACATGTTACAGTTACAGAGATATTGAAAACAACTGTGGGAAATTTCAAGGTGAAAAGAAAACTAAAACCTAAGATACTGACAAAAAACCCCTTGCTCTGCTGATAACCTCCAAGTCCAGAAGTCATTAGCGGTTTTTTAAGTTTTCGCTTTTATCCAGAGGTTATACTTCAAAACTTTGTGCTTGAAGAACAAAATTATTTCAACACAACATTGCCACTTCTGGCGGATGTTCTGAAGTGTTATCAGTCAAGTTCACGTATGCAAAAAAAAAAAAGAAACCGGGAAGACTGGCATCCGAATTACACTCATCAAGACTAAAATGGTTGAGTCGCTGTATGACACTAGGCACAGATGCTCTTAATTTCATTGTTACTATTATCTTCACATTTAGATGTAAAAATAGCTTGTCAAGGTTATGTCAAGTCTGCAGCTTCACTCTTCTAACTGCAAAAGAGCAGAAATAACCCTGAACAAAGGAAAGGGAGAAAAGTACTAGTGCAAAAAGTTTGCCAACTATATGAAAACTAAGTATTCAAGCCTTAAAGTTTGAAATGTGATGCCTTCTCAATATTTACAAACTTAGTAACAATCATCTTTTTTGAAATCTACATCATTGCCAGAGGGGGGAGACTATTACATACACGAGCACAATCCTACAGCAGCAGCGCCTCAACTCCCTCCCTGAGAAAGCATTTCTCAGATACTACACAAGTGTTTTACGGTGGCATGGCTTGCTCGTTCCTGGGTATTTTTATCACATGAACCTCCAGAGACTACCTCCTCTAACTTGTTCCTCCTTCATTAAAGAGGGAAGGGACACAGCGTCTCCTATAATAAAAATATCCTTGCCAACTATTCATTACTGCGTTGGGAATACAACGGCAGGATGATGGTTTTCGATTTGCTCTTGTCCAAGTCTACTTTTATCCCCTCTCATCTTCCACTGCTGTAAAAAAATGACACTACGCACACTACACCGCATGCAGTACAACACAAACAAATAAATAAATAAATTCCTGCTCAGTTTCCAACTGCTACGTCGCTTGTTTGTTCCCCACAGGAAGATGAACGGGAAAGGGGTGTCGGTGATGGCATTTTCCTGCCAGAAGTGGTCACGCCAAGCCCGGCGGGGCCCCGCACCGCAGTGCCCCCGGCAGCAGCTGCTCAGGATGCGGGTGATGTAGAGCAAGCAAACAATCCCACCTCGGCAGCAGCGGCGAGCGACCCAACACCGAAACTAGCACGGGTTTCACTCTCAGTGAGAAGGAACAATGACACGAGCCCACACCGCCAGAGGCAAAGTGCGTACTAGTCCTCCCCCGAGGCGCACCCGGGTAACACCAAGATCCTTCTGTCCTTCCCACAGGATGGGAAAGGAGAAGGGAGGGAAGAACCCGTGAATTCCCGCAAACAAGCGAAATCCCGCCGCTTAGGACGGGAATTACAGCGGATAACCTGCCGTCCGCCGGGGGGAAGCCCCAGCCACGGCGAATAAACTTACACTGCTGCCCCACCCGGGCCGCGGTCACACCAGCCCGACCGCCAGGGAAACTTGGCCTCCCGGGACACCCGCTCTCCCGGCGGCGGCCGCAGCGGGTGTTCCCGGGAGAAAGCGCCTGTGGGTCTCCGCGGTGAGGGCTCGAGCTTGGACCCCGCCTCATATCCCCCCCTTCTGCGCCATCCCGGCCACGTCCCTCCCGGTTCCCCCAGCGCAGGGCGGCCGGCAGCCCCCGCCACCCCTCCCCGCCGCCGGGCGCCACACAAAGTTTCCCTCAACTCGGCCGCGTCCCCCAGCGCTGCCGGGGCTCGGGTTTCTCTCCTCCTCTTCCTCCACCCGCCCCCTCGCCCGTCCGCCAAGGAGAAAAGTTCCACTTACTGCAGCAGAAACGAGAGAAAACCAGCCCCAGCAGCCCCAGCCCCGGCCCGGGAGGCACCGCCGAACGTAGCAGCCGCCGCCGCCGCTGCCACCACCGGGGGGAGGCACCGCCACCAGCCGCTAGGAAAAGTTCCCGGCGGGAGGGAGGAGGCGGCGAAGGGGGGAAACCAGAAGCAGCCTCCACAGCGGCTCCAGCCCCTGCCATGCTCCGGGCTCAGCTCGCAGTCGCCGCCGCTACGACGCCCGGTCAGTCCCGCCCGGTCCCGCTGCCCGCGCCGCCGGCGCCTCCCCACACGATGCCTGTGTCACTGAATGGGGCGGGGCGCGCCGCTCCCGCCCTCTCAGAGCGGGCCGCACCACCCGCCGCAGGGAGGGGGATCCGGGGGAAGGAGGGACGCGTGTGTCGTGCGCCTCCACCGCGACCCCCACCACCTCCCCCCCGCCCCGTGGCGAGTCGCCTCGCCCCCGTCTTTCCCGGTCCGCTCTGTGGGACTCGCAGACGCGCCCCGCGCATCGGGGGGTTCCCGTTGGCATCAGCGCCGCGGGAGGCTTGTGGGAGGGGGCGCCACGGTGTCCTCCCCCGGGGGGCTGTTGGTACGTCCCGCCCCGCCCCGTCCCTCTCGCCGCCAACCCGAGCGCGGTCGGGGGCGCTCGGCCGGACTCGGCACTTGCGCCCCGCTCCCGCCCCCGCTCCCTGCCGCCGCCGCCGGGCCGGGGTGGCCTGGGCGGCCACTGTCCCGTGGGCTGGGGACCGGCCAGCAGCGCTCGTCCCGGGCGGGGAGCCCCGGGGAGCGGCGAGGGACCGACCGCCGCCGTTTCTGCCGGGCGCTGGGTGCGGGCATTCCCGGGAGCCGGGAGATCCGGCCGTGGCCGCTCCCGGACCTCCGCGGAGGGGCCAGGCCGGTTCCTCTCGGCGGGAGCGGTTGCCCGCTGGGCTGGAACCCCGCGCTGGGGCCGCTGGCCGCGGGCGCGCAGCCCGTGCCCCGTGGTTTTGCCGACAGTAAACTTTCCCGGCGTTGTCCTCGCGTCGCTTACGCTGCCCTTGGCGAAGCCCCGTGCGGGACGCGCAGTGTGAGCCGGGCAGCGAGGGGCCGGGCAGGGGCCCCGTTCCCGCAGCACCTCCCAACGGGGCTTGTGCGGGCAGCGGGGCGGCGCACGGGGAGCGTGGAGCGCACGGCTATGAGGCGGTGCGGACTCCATCCCCAGCCCGCGAGAGGTGGCAGGGTCCGAAGGTCTGAAACCATCTGGGAGCAGAGCGAGCCCTGTGCAGCGCTCACTGAGGAATACCAAATACGGCCGTGTGCAGCCCGCGCAGAGGGGCCTGCAGGGGTCCGGGGGCAGCAGGCAGCGTTTCTGTAACGCTAATGCCTGCAGGGATTCTTGGCTGTGGCACAGCACATAACTTTGCTCTGGGAAAGGCTGTCACAGAGGAGGGCAGAGCTGCTCCGCAGGGAGCGATGGTGCCCCAGCCGCGGGCGGAGACCAATGCTCCCGAGTATTGCCAGAGCAAAGTGGCCGCTCGAGGTGAAGAGGGAATTCGTGCCTTTGCCCTAGGTCCCAGGAGTCCAGCTAAGGGCGTCTCAGAATTAGAGCAGTCTGTAACAAGGTCACAAAACTAAAGGTGACTTTTGTAAGAAATGCAGTTCCTTTGCTGCATCTCGGCGCTGATCGTCAGTTTGGTGGGTACAACGTCAATGGATGTATCCCCAAATGAGATTTTCAACAGCAAAATACAGAACCTTAAAAGAATTGGTTTGAGAGTCTTGCCCCTTTACAATCTAGGTGTGTTTTTTTCATTTTTGATGCACTATCCTGCAAAACCTCAAGGAAAATACTGAATAGCTATAAATACTTGCTGCTGAAATGTCCATGGCGAATGGGTTCCATGTAAGCACCACATATTCCCCAAAACAGTGTAATATTTGATGATTTCTTTCAACAGTGGACATGAGCAGTTTCTCTCAAGGATACACATGGCTAAGTTTATCAGATGCTTACAATAGTATGTTCATTCTGTCTTCAGCCACACTGTTTGCCAATTAACTGGCCTCATTAATTTGTAACTGAAACAAAACAGAATTCAGGCGAAGAGTTACTACAAGCAAATTGCTGGCTATGACGGATGTTGGACATTCCTCAACATTCTGCTTTGAAAACCAACATAACTGAAAGGGCCTAAAGTTTTATGAAATCAGTGTAATTTTGCCAGTCTAATTTTCAGCTAGTGCAAAACTGTTCTCGTTCCAATTTGCAGTAGAGCTGTGGGGTCGCTCAGGTGATACACAGGATGCTGTCCAAAGGTTCATAGATAGGTTCATATGGCAAACCTTTTTGTTTAAAAGAGGTTTTCTCCCTCTGCTGATACTTTTGATGCCTGGTCCTTTACTCTGCTGTTAGACTCTGCCTTTTGATTCCATGGTAACCAATATATTCCTCCATGCCAATAAACCTGGATAAATATAATACTGAATTAATCATTAGAGACCCATTTTTATTTATGATAAGAGCCTTTTTACACAGGAAAACTAATGAGCATAATTGTAGCAGAATAATTTATACTGCTATGGCTTTGCTGATGTAACATCTCAGGTAGACGTATTAATTGGGTGTAATTACTCCATTTCCCTGTATAGACGAGTCCCATACAGATAAATCCCATTTTATAGTTAGCAGTTGAAACAAATTACATTTCATAATTACATTTACACCAAGTTTAAGGCATTCTTAGGATGGGTAGGAAGTATAATGGGGCCATAGTGTAATTGAGAGTGCAACCTTAAAATCCTATTTGTGACAACTATATTCAAATTGCCATCTGCTGTAATATTTTTATTCCTTCTCATTTCAAAACAACAAAAAACATTAAGTCTGTTTAAAATAAAATGTTTTGAAGGTCTAGCACCAAATTATGTACATCGATTCATGCAGGCTAAGGAAGCAAATGCAATTTGTCATATTTAAGCAGAACTGTGCCCAGTCTGTAGGTAACATCTTCCAGTGCCAGATTCAGCACTGTTGTAATCAGGCATCCTGGGGACTTTGTGGTACAAAAGGAAATTTGACTTCATGATATCAAGTCTAAATTTGGCTCCCTGATGCTTAGAACACTCCTGAAGGCATGATGCTCCAAACAATTAATCTTGCATAATATGGAATAAATGCATATAGGACACACTGGCTCAGTTCTTGTAAATCCATTGTTACTGGCATATTTTTTCCATAAAAAGATGGTTTTCCATGGTTGGCAGCAGTCCTCTTCAAAAGCATCTTTGAGCTGTAGAAATACAAAAGACTGTACTTTATTTCCAGTCCCTATTTCCCTCACTTTCTGGCCATTGTCCATCCACCTGCCCTTCCCCCCATGCAAAAAAAAAAATCCCTCACCCTTGGTTTAGACTGGGGAGTTTGGCAAGCGTTTCCTTTTCAGTTCTTAACCCTTTTGGTAGTTTGAAAACAAAGTCCTGAAGCAGTGTGAAATTAACTTATGTGCATAACATTTGAAATGACGGCACAAATTCCCGCTGGAATGAAGGGCTATTCACTTCAGTGGGAATGGGCAAATAGATTTGTGGCAGAACAATGTGCTTTTCTCAACGCTCTCGCCTCCATTCCAATGGATGGGACAGGGCCTCCCTGGCGATCCTTGCACACCACCACCCGTTATGACCCTTTCAAATAAAACCACACCAAACCAACCTCAAACAAAACCCGCCTCTTTTTCATGTGCTTCCAGCTGGGTGAGATATTTAGCTTGTTATTGCACGGAGTTTCTGCAATTTGCTAACAGGTGGTTGTGCTTCTGCATCGTCCCTCCAGCTGAAGTCAGAGTAATTGTGTCTCTGGGTGTGCCTCAGCAAAACTGCTGCCCGAGGGACTATTTTCTGTGCTGTGTAGAGAAAGGTGCCTGTCCAATTCCTTGTCTAGAAAACGATGGAAAAGCATTTCTGAAGCCTGTGCAGCAGGCATGACTGACAATGGTGCCAGCAAGACCAAAGGACATGGTCTGCATATTTATATGCATGCATTTCCTGACCCAGTGGTGGACTCCTTGCTCTGATCATCCATGGATGTGTTTGGGAAGGGCTCAGGCAACACCCCACAGCACACAGTTTGGCTTACCAATGGTAGAGTATGTTTTTAATACTGTTGGATACTCTTAGGAATTTTTGGGGGAAGGATGCTTTATAACCATGACTATTATCAAGAAATGATTAAAATTAGGAATATATTGTAAGACTGGATTATTCTCATGTTTCCCACTCTTTGCATACAGTATAATGAAAAACAATCTGCGTTGTCATCTCATAAAATATCTATCATAATATTTTGATTCCAATTGTAAACAAGCTTAGCCAAGAATAACATACATACAGTTGCATGGTATATGCTATTTTTAAAATCTATTTGCCAATCCTATTAAAGATGACATACTTAAATCTTGTTTCAATCAAAGACTATCCCTTTAAGGAGAAATATGATTGTCTGACTCCTTCTGCATTGCAAAGTACAACTAGAAAATTGGTTCTCTTGCTCACAGAGTGGTCAAGCTCTCGATGTGTCTCAGAAAAGTTCCAGACCTCAGGCTTTTTGTCACAAAAGAATAATGCAGTTACTGACAATAATCACTCTCCAGCACTGTGTTTTATACCCATGATCAGGAGTACATATCATCCAGTCTGCAGTGCAACTGTGATTCCTGTTGTCTCAGCCAAGAGATTTAAAACTCACAGCCAACTAAGTAAATTCCTCGTGCATTTCTGGCAGACAGAAAATAATAGGTGAGGAAATGGTAGACTTTCCAATTAGATCTCTCTCCACTTACCTCATTGACAAAGAGAACAGAAAACTTCAGGATTCCTCTCAGACTCATATTTGCAAGACAATGCTTCCCTGTTTTCTTTCTGCTCTGCTTCCCTTTACTGTAGTCTCTTGCTCTCCTTCTGTATGCTTGTTTTCTTGCCTTTCTTTCTTCCTCTTTAACTATTTGTTTATATTTTTATTGAAGTGTGATATTTTATACTAATAAATACAAAGCATCCTTGATTCATACGTGTCTGTTTGGACAGATGCACAATTTGCATACCTTTTTCTAAAACTACAGCCTTTCTAGGCACAAGCATTAGGTACCTAAGATGACCAGAAAGAGCACAAGAAGGCAAGAAAGAGAAAAGTGAAGGGAATGGGTGGAGAAGAGAGGAAAAAGAGAGAATGAGCGAGTGAGGGCTTGTTATGGTACTATGACATTTTAAAAGCAGGAGTGTGGTTAGAAGTTAGAAAGAGGGGAAGAAACCCAAAGGACCATACCCTGGTCTGTAGCTGGGGAGTAGCTGGTGCAGCACTAAATGGTGTCACTCACCCTGGGGCTGCTCCCTGGCCAAAACTATTAGCCAGAAGCTGAGGGTGTTGCCAGTCTGCTTGATGCCAGTTGGACATCCTTATACTGCAGTTCTCTGCCCTTGGCACTGGTCTCTCCAGAAGCCAAACACGCCTCCAGGCACACCTCCACAGTCTGGCTGACTTCCCTGCACCAGGGAGAGACACTGACCTGCCGCTTCATCCAGCCCCTGTGTGGTATAGTGTGGAGGAGGGATGATTCTCCAAGATGGTCCTGGTCCAGCTCTGCAAAAGGATTATTGCTGTCTTCACAGAGATTTCTCTCACAACTAAAGATAACCAAAATCAGTCTTCTTTTCTACAGTGTCAAAAAGAAGAAATATGACTTCCAAAAAAAGAAATATATCTCTCAATGAGCTCACAATTTTATAGTGCATACCTACATTTTGCAATGATATTTTCATTATGCCAATTCACTGACATGATCTCAGCCCCAGCAGGAGGTTAGTTTCTGATTCAAGAAAAAGGAAAAGGCAGTTTTAACATTCATTTTAATGCGAACATTTATTCATTTTTAGTATCTGTGCTGTTACACTAGCTTCACTTAATTATGGGAGTAGAAGCAGGTTTAGAATTCCCTGGAGGAGCTTGCTCTTTTTTCTTCTTAGACTTACTCTCTTCATCTTCTCAACTGCTCCTCCCTTAGTCTTTTCATTTTCCTTGAGAGTGCTTATTCTTATCCTTAGAAATGAGCACATCTTGGCAAGACATTAACTACTAAAAATGGTGTAAATTTTGTTTTTCTTCTTTTCCCTCATCTTTTCCTCTGTGGGTTGATAGCTAAATGCAGCAGGTTTTCCACAGTGTGATGAGTGGAGTGCATGAACCCAAAGGTTATGCCTGCCTGTGCCTCATGGATACAGCTTGGAGATGTGGTGTATGAAAGATGCATCAAGGTAAAGTCACAAGGTAACTGCAGTAACATGCTGTATTCTTGCTGCTTACATCCATGTTTGATACTTGAAACCATCTTAACTTCTGTGAATTCAAAAACCAGCATAAGATTGAAACATAGCATGGTTCAGTCATAAAAGCTCACATTGTTTTCCTGTAGGTTTCTACTGTTATGAAGCCTGTGTACATTGCATTTTCTATTCTGCCTTTTATGAGTATTGCTAAAAATTGGTCTTGTCCTGAAACTGAATGAAGGTTTCAGTCTCTGAATGATTTTTGAGCACATTTTATCTCACAGATCAAGTATTTTAAAACTTTGAGTGGCAAAGAGGAGTGCATATTAATTTTAGACAGCTTTTAGACTTTACTTTTACACTTTTACATATGTAATTGAATTCTGAATTCCCCCTTCTACTTTCAGCCTGAAAAAGGTAGCCCAGAATGCACCTACAAACTTTTTGATCTTTTGAGAAAAAAAAACCCTGAAGGAACTTTATAAAACTTTAAAAGCAATTCTCTGTGCACAATGAGTTCTTAATTTCTACACGTCTTTTTAATAGACTGTTAGAAGCACACTGAAAGCCTCAAAAGCTCTGCTTTAACCTGAGATCCATCCCAAGGTGTGTCTTTACACCAAGAGAAGCAACACTGGTGCACATGAAGGTATGACTGAGGCTGAAGTCTTCATCTACTTAAATATCTTGCACCTCTTCAATTATTCCCATATACAAGAGAAAGCTGCATTTATGAAGAAGCAAAAAGCCTTATACCTGTAAGGAAAAAAAAGTGCCTTTATTGATAATAACTCGACCTGAATTTCAATTATCTAACTGTTTTACATAGAAATCACCTCCCGATCAAAATTGTTATGTAACAAGGACAAAATCTGTGTAGGTTAAGAGCACATAATAGTGGATTTTTTCTTTGGTCATCCAGGGAAAAGTGTAATTTCAGTTGTGCCAAAAAAAGAATTGCTCAATTTTTTGGCTTTTATGCACATTTCTGACCCCTCCAAATTAGGTCAGTTTTTAAACAAAAGCATAATTTAAATGTGAAGTATCAGTGTTTCATTTCAGAAATATTTACTGTTTCCTTGTTGCAGTCCTCCAGAATGAGACATTCTGCAAGTTTCTGGAAGCTGTCCCAAATTCACAAATGTTTTCAGATTCTGCAAAAATGAGGTTTGGATTTGTAATATTTTAGCTGGTGGGGGTGGAGGGTGGAGTAAGGGTACAACTACACCTTATTTAAGTGTTCACAAGGCCTTAGCTTTTTTTCCCTTAATTTATAGCAATCCACTCAGAAAGGATTAAATAATCCAAATCAGCCCATCCTGTAACAGAAATACAAAAGTCCTTTTTTCAACTTACATGAAATATATCAGTTTAAAGGAATATTCTATATGAGGTGTATAGTAACTGAAACACCTGACATTCTTCAAATGTCATCCTTTATCAGGCATGATCAAGAAGGAATAGAGGCTTGTCTGGTAAAACACAGTCATATGTGACTTTAGGAATGAGAAGAACCCTGTTAAAAGAGAACTCGCTCTAAGTGACATGTAGATGTAAATACCTTGAGAAACACAGGCTGTAAAACATATTTCTCCTGCCCACAAACTCACACCTACTAATGCCTCATAAAATTAGTTGCATCCTCAATACTAACCTTCAGCAGCAAGTTTTAAGGCCTAATTATATATTTAATTATCTATGTTTTCTTAGTTCCTTTACATCCAAGCACATTCAACAGCATGTCATATGGGATCAATTCTTCAACAGTGATTTTATTATAATTTCTATATAATGTCACTTTGGTATATCCACCCTGTTCCCACCCCTGAGCATATGGTGTCTCTTTTTTTCATACATCTGAATTAGAGAAAAGTACCAACATTTAATATGAATCTCTTGGTTTTTGATGTTTTCCAGTCACAGAGTTATTTGCAAATGTTTTTAACATCAATTTCACTTCTACACCACAAGTGTTTTGTTAACGTCTGTCCTGCAGCAGATGATCAGTTTTATTTAGTGATTTATTTATGTATCTATATTTTGATGTGAAAACATAGTCGTCACTCTTGGGCTTTAATCTGCGGAAGGGATGGAGCAGAATGAAATGCAGTCAGTCATGCTTTGCACTTGAAAGGAATAACGCCATTATTTCTTTGTTTTCTGCTGTAATCCTAGGTATAATGGGCAGAATGGCAAAAATAAATTGGGGTCTTTGTTGCAATTCTCCCTCTCCCAGCCAGAGCAATGCTTTCTCTCACGTACATCGTCTATCAAATGTTTAAGAATCTTTTTTGCACCAGCTGCTATGCTGTTTCACTTTTTACTTCGGCTAAGCTCTCTAAACAGTTTGATGAGCATGAAAAACGATGCCAACCTGACAAATCCTGTTTTTCAGATTTTTCTCCTGAAGTTACTTGATTGTGAAACACCACGATGGTGGCCGTATTCATTTTTGGGGCAATGAGAGCTGTCAGCCCTGCTATCATCGAATCACGGAATCACAGAACCAGGGGATCATAGAATCACAGAAAGGTTTGAGTTGTAAAAAATCTTACAGATCATCTAGTTCCAATCCCCCTGCCATGGGCAGAGACATCTAGAATGACAAATCTGAGAAAAGCCATTACCTCATGGCTTTGCAGGGCATGGGATTTCATGGGTTTTTTTCTGATAGTTTATCTTTTACCTGTTTATGATTATATGATCACAAAAACTTTTAATATTTACAGTTCTGTTGTGTAAATGATTTCATGTGATTCAGGAAGGGCAGCATCCGGTTCATGAACTGCATTTTCAGGGAAGATTGCATGTTCCACTATAGACTACTGCCACTAGGCTTGAGTGGGCTGGATATTTAACTTACCCATTTCAAACTGCAATTATTATTTTATGTTACTTCTAGCAATTCTTTATTTTTAATCAGTTATGTTCTTCCTCTGCTGGCAATCAATTGAGTGAAACTCACAGTAAATAAAATGGGAAGTACAGAGAAGTAACAGATAGTCCTGGTCATCCTGAACCCCTGACACCTCAAGTCTGACTCTTTTGAACGTATCAGAAACGGATGGCTTGTCATGAGCTGTATAATGGTGCAATGCTTTTATTAGCATGGGGTTTAAATAAACTACATAAATAGTTGTGGTTATATCAGTAACGGAATGATTCTAACAGATCTTGTTGGGGAGAGGCGGTGTTCAAGCATAAATGCCAACAGCCCCCAAAACCATGTAGATATTCAATGAGAAACCAAGCACATTTTCACCAGGACAGAAGAGTTTCATATTTTGATAGCACAAAAGTATAGATGATTGTCATCAAATTTCCAAGGATTCCTGGCTGACTCTGATCTAAAATACTCAGTCTAAACCCTGACAGCCATCTTTAGCTGCATTGTTTGTTGGTTGTATCACTTTAATTTCCCGTGAGGCCCCTCCATGAAGGTCGTAAGTTCTCAGAAAGGCAAATGAATAAAAAAGTTTCTCCAAAGTCAGACTGACTTGTATTATGATTGATAATATTCTTATTAATAATCTTAGAAATGAGATTCATAGAATCATAGAATTCCAGCTTGGAAAGGACATCAAGGATCATATGGTCCAATCTTTTCTGGCAAAAGCATGGTGTGGAAAAGATGGCCCAGCTGAATCTTAAAAGTGTCCAGTGTTGGGGATTCCCTGGCGGGATTGCAGTGGCTGATTATTCTCTTTGTGAAAAATTTTCCTCTGTGTGTAATCAGGAGTAACTTGTACCCATAAGGAACCCATGAGGAGAGAAAACAACTTAAGTGAGGCACTAATCAATAACTTCTCTTGTAAGGATGTGAACCCTGCATGAGAACTGGGGTGTTAGAACTCTGGCCAAAAAGGTGATTTTGGTGCACTGTTCAGTCAATAAACAGAAGACATTGTGCCCTCCCCTGTATGTGTGGAAAATAGGATAAATTATGTACTGTGCAACTCCTTTCCAGGAGAAAAAAATGCTGGAGTTCTTAATTTTGGTGTATTATGAGCAGAGCTCTATGCCATTAAATATTTATATGTCCCTGACCAGTAATACATAAGTATGTCTTCTAAAAGTTAAGGTCACAGAGGTAGAAGACAGACAGTAATTTATGGTTTTCTAGTTATATGTTACCAGAGGAACATTTCTTGTGTTCTAAGCAAAATGGAATTATAGTTGCAATCCAGTCATCATTCTCATATGTTGCATCTTTCTACCTGTGTATAAATATATTTATCTAAATAGGTGTGTTAGATGCAACTTGTCTTATGAGTAACCTGATCCTGTGCTTTATTTTTTATGCCTGATATGACCAAGACAACGTCTCTGGCACATGTAGAATTCAGTGTGTGTGTCAACCTTAGCAAGTACAGAAGCGCTGATCTGACTTGATTACAGTGAGTTGGGAAATTACACCAAAACCACTTTTTATATTCAGAAAATGTAGGTGAATTGAAATCAGATTTTCTCACAAGGGAGTATATACTATTTCCAAAAACGCTGGAATTTCTGGTGACAGTCAGAATCTCCAGGACTAAAAGTTATCTGAAACATGTAAACCCCTATTTACCAAATCATACTTACTACGTTAAACATCTTCAGTAGACAGAGAAGACAGCGTGGGCCCTGATAAAGAAAGAAGTCACTAAAGTACTTATGCAGGGATATGTATTTGAGACTCAAATGCAGACTGTAACTTAGGCAAGAGAGGAACCTTAGCCTGGGAGATGAAAAACTGTTTTACATGAGGTGCTAGAAAGCTTTTAGATATAGCTATAGACCACTCACAACTGTTAAATGCAGACAGGTTGGAAAATGCCTACTGGATTACTTTCATGAAACAGAAATATTGTTTCTTATTCAGCTGTTATGACTATGTCTATTGTTCCTGCTCCATTTTGCAGAGAATATTTTTACATCCTTTATTGTTATAACAGCAGGGAGAGGTAATTTTTTTTTTCAATTACCGTGAAAGTCACTGAAAGTACAGTTTTAAAATGACCGAAATTGTTCACACCAATGAATGTAATTTGGCAAATAATTACAGCTGAAAAATATGGAAGCAGTGTAAAAAGATCTGAAATGTTTCATTTTAAAATCACCAACTGCTTATTTTGACATATTTTAATGAATCATTTTGGGTTTCTTCTTTCAAACAACATTTTTTTATTGGCAAGTGGTCTATATTTTTTAAAGACAAAATAATTAGAGGTACATAATCTGAGAACAAAAGGCAGAATAAGTCCATTTCTGTTTCAATGTAGAATACACAGAATAAGTCCATTCCTGTTTCAATGTAGAAGATTTTTTCTATATTTTTATTGAAATTATTGAACTAAATAGAATCATGATTTGCTCTTCTATATTAGTAATAATTGTAGGTGTCAATAACCCAATGTATGCACAGCAATTTAGACCCAATTATATTTTGGAAGAAAAAAACCACCTCATAAATGTGTGACAATGCAATTAATTTGTTTTTTCAATGTTCACAGGTAACATAATGGACTAAAGGTGGCTAGACCATGGGTGAATGTATGACCAGACTAACCAGGTCCTCAGAACCGAAGTATGTTAGAGCAAGGAATGAGGCCAGGACTGCAAATAGTCCTGGCTTAATTCAAACTGTCCTTTGAAAGATGTACAGGGTATGACCAGGCAGCTTTGCAGAAAAAACCTGCCATGGTAAGAAGCTCATCAAGAGCCCACATAATTCATTGAAAGACTGACTTAGGGCCATCCTGCATAGACAGATATAAGGGGAGGCATGCTTTATTTCCTGAAGTCTTAGAGATCTGCTGAAGAAGCAGAATGGGACAGCTACAGGAGCAGAGAGCTCATGGCACTCAGAAGTGGATATCTGGAAGACGTGTTTGGAACACACCAGACGCCAACTTCAGAGCTTTGGCATGGAAGTGCAACACGCAGGGCTCATAAAATGGGCAGAGAAGAGTTAAGACACGTGGCACAATTCCAGAGTGTACAAGTGTTAACTATTAAAAGAGCTGAGCTGATGCAAAAGACAAAAAGGATTTGGACCATGTTCTTTCACTTATTTTTTTCTGAACTGATGTAAAGCTGATCCAGTAAAACCCCACCAAGCATCTGTCAGCTCCTGGGTGCAGCACAGAAATCCTCAGTACAAAATTCTCCTCATGAAATGATGAGGTTCAGGCCTTTGTACACAAGACCTGTGATCCACCAGTCAGTTAAGAGCCACCACACTACAAAGTTTAAACCTTTTCTCCTATATTACAGCAACACTGTAGTGATTTTGTAACTGCTTATGCAAGTACCTCTGTAAGTTAAAATGGCTCTATATCCCCTTAGCTTACCACTAGTGAATTAAAGTTTGCATGTGCCAACTTTTTTACATTTGTGTGAAAGAACAACAGAGGGGAAAACTGAAGGGATTAGTCTTAATACCTTAGAGCTAAATAAATATTTACTGAGTTTGATTCTGCCATCATTTCATAGCCAATGTTAAGTACAAGGTGACTGCAGGACTGCTGAAAATGTACAAACCACATTAATCTGCTGGTTTTTCCCTCATTTTGAAATGTATCATAGAATCCAATTTCATGGCACGTTTTGATTTTATATATATCCCTTCCCAGGTGAAATAGCCATTTTTTGTCACCTATGACACTTTCATTTCTCATATACACTTCTAAAATGCAAGGCTCTGTTTCCACACTTAGATTTGCCTTTATGCTAAACTATGGCAGAGATTTACTGCTGCAGCAGCTACTGCTTGACTCTATCAGGCAGCCAGCTATTTTCTACAAAATCCTCCCTGTTATAGGATTCCAGACTACCCATAGATCACTCCAAACAGGAATGTGAGCATTCAAAACCAACTCTCCTGCTAACAAAAAGAACTTTGTTGCTCTCTATGGAAAATTCAGCTGAAAGTTAATCAGATTCATTCAGAATAGACAACTAATGATATTAAAATACCCATGTAGGTGCAAATGTGTAACTTTCTGATATTTTATATGAGCAAAAATTCATGGGAGTAATTAAAAAAATAGAACAATGATTCCTATATTGTTTGCCTCCATGTAGAGTAACTATAATTCACAGAATTTGCAGCTGTAGGTGAAGATGACAAATTCATGCGTTGTAAAGTGTAGCACCTTCTGCTGACTAGCTTCAGACATTTGCAGAAGAGAGGTTCATGCCACTCTCCTCCTTTTGGCTCCAAACCATTTCCAAAGTCAGCTGAAGGCTTTAAACATAATCCTCAGGGTAATTACTGGATGGAGCCCCAGCAACACAACAGATCTAGTTTCAGCCTCTGAATGGCTGAGACAGATTCTTCTTCCTGGAGAGAAGCACAGCACAGAGCTAGGGAAACTGCACTTGCCCACCCATGGACTGCATCTCTATAGCACATCCAGCTGCCACTAGGAAAGCTTGTAAAGGTGCTTGGCAATGCAGCCGCAGTTTATGGCTAATTGCCTGTCAGATGGTTACAACAGCCTCCCTTGAAGGTATATTACATGGCTTTGTGGAAGTCATGTAACAATTGATAACTTCTTTAAAAGTTTAGTAATTTAACAAGGAGTGCCCCCCTTCTCCTGGCGTAACTCTCCAGAATAAAAATTTTACATCAGGATAGGGAAAACTCGGCTAAGGTGATTAAACTGTCACATGGATTGTACATAAAGACTGAGCCTCAGGATGAACCTGTGGACACCTAGAGGACCTGTCTTTTACAAGGTGTTCTTTGACTTGAAAAACATAGAGGGATTAATCTGATGAAAAGTAAGTTTATTATTTCCATTCTGGATTTCCTTCAAAGATGGTGTAGATGAAAACACATCTTTGTGGTGCAGTGCATCTCATCCTAAAGTGGACAATAAAGTAGATGAACATACCTTTAAAAGTGTCTGCTTCTAACTTTGAACAATTAGAAAACCAGAACTAACTAGCTGAGGTGCAGACATTGGCATGATAGACAAGTAAATTAGGGAAAGGGAAATCTTATGAATATATTCATCATAATTTGTGCAAGTCATTTAAATGTGAAGTTTGCACCTGAGTAGACTTTATGTGACTGGAGACAACCTCAGTGTCCTCTGCACAGGCATGAAAAGGAAATTGAAAAGTGTGTGGGCATCCTTTAACCAGAAATGGGCTGCAGTTTACAGGACAAAGGGAAGAGATGCTGCACCCTGTCTGACTACCTGTTACAGCCGTCTCTCGTCACTGCTGGGTCCGTGCATTGTCTGCTGCGCTGTAATGCCAGTTGTTGGCAGCATGCTGTAACCAGCCCAGACTCAGAACAGCTGCAGAGGAGAAGGTGCAGGATTTCTTGCCATCTGTGTCCCAGTGCTGAATCTTTGATCCACTCCTTAGTGGAGTACTCCACTAATTGCCAGAAGCAACTCCTGTTTTCCCACATGCATGAGCAATACAGTAGCTCTACCTTTTGGAAGTTCTGGATCTCCTTACTTATTTCTGCTTATCTGAAGTTGTCTTATTCCTGTCAGATTTTTTCTTATTTTTTACTATCCCATAAGAACACAAACACTATTAGCATACAGGGAAAATATTGAGAGCAACAATTTCATGGCATACACAAGAAGTGAGGAAGAGCCTGTGTTGAAACCTTGGAGGCTCTAGTTCCATCAGCCTTCTTTCCATACTGACGTTTTTTCTGACATGAATCCCAAGCATAACTATACATATGCAGGTCTAGTATATGCCTCTTTTAGTGTGACACATATTCAGGGGTGTCAGCCTCTAAAGGACACAGGGGCTCGTTTGGATGTTGGTATAATGTTGTGTGCTGTTACTCTTCTCTCCATGTGTATGAGGACATAAGCATACACGTGCACATGAGTTCACATCTGAAAGCACTCTTTTCTGAGATTTACCCTTGACTAATTATAAAAAATGGTGCTACAAACCCATTTTCCACTGTAAGACTTCTCCCTTCAGAGGCATCCATCTCAAATGGGAAATCTGGATGGTATTTTCTCTGTTTTCTGGCACCCCAGTAGGGAAGTAATTTGCAAAATATACTATTACATTTTTAATCCACATGACAAACCCTTTAGTTCCACTGAAGGATAAAGTTCGGGAGAGATTAACATTTTGGAGACCTATGCACACTGACATACAATCAAAGTAATTTTTTATTGACCTCCTACTGATTTCTTTTCCAGCTTAGTGCCATGCACTAAAACTTCAGTCATGACACTGAGTTTATCTTCTGAACCTGAGCCATGTAAGACTTGTCAGGTTTTTATGACAATTTCTTACCCATATCAAACAATAGCGGTTCAGTGTCAACTGACTCCACTGGCTGTTTTAACATCTTTTCTGTACTTTCCAGAGGAAACATTTTCACCATTTTACCACAAATAAGATTAATATTGAGATGGCCAATGATATGTCTTGATATTTTGATAGAGTGCAGATACTTTCTGTTGAAGAAGCAAAACTACCTACCAAAATAAATAACAGGAAGCAAAATAATAATTAAGAAATATTACCAAGCTACAATCAAACATGGTGATGTTTCACAGGTGATCACGAGACTTCAAAATTATGATGTCAACTTAAACAAGTGAAGGTGGGGGTGTTTGGAAGGGGTACCATGGTTGAAATATTTTAAAGGAGTGAAAATTAATACCCCAATGGAAAATATGAGAGGAGTTAATGGAAACATATTTTTCTAAAATAGGGTTTGACCAGAATATTGAAATTTATAAGTGTAACTTATTCATTAAGCACTTTTATGATTATTAATGACCAGAAGCTTGATTTCTTTGGATAAGCTTGTCTGGAAAACATAGCAAGTTAAGCAGAGATGATCTCCTGTTGCCATGATAGAGTTAATTAAATACTGTCTCAGAAAGATGTCCTGGTTGAACATCTTATAATTACCTAAATGTGCTCTAACATGTTTTATCCTGTTACTCCTTATGGTCACTGGTCACTCAGGAGCCTAAAAGATAGGCCAATTAAAAAACATAGAGAATACTGATGTATAAAAAGATGCTGTAGTCCCTCCAGAATTCAAGCTAAATCAGTATCTTGACAAGGTGCATTAAAATGTTATGTTCATCACCCACAAATGCTTGTTTTCATTATTTCCATTTTGGTCATTACTTCTCACATATAACAGGTAAAAATCTTTATTGTCTAAGTGATATTCACTTTAAATAGAAACATTTTTTAAAATACTTCTTACTGTTCAGGGTAATGATGGTAAAGAACTGCAATCTGCCACACAGGGATGCTAAGTGAAAATAAGAAAGTATTCTAGTCATAAATATTATGGTGAATACCTCTGTAAAAACTGAGTCTTATTTGTGTTTCTCATTATGAAGAAATGTGTGGCAAAATTACAAAATGACCAGTTTGAAAAATGAAATTCAGTGTCTACTCCTGCTTAATACTCATATGTATTAGAGAAAGAATTGTACTCCAAGAGTACAGTTTATGTTCCTTTTGCAATTCTTGTGCAAAAAAGCCATTGTAGTCACTAGACTTTCAGTATTAGAGTTACTCTGGATGTTCAGACCTCTGAAACCAAATTGATATAACTCTGAAGCCACATCAGTACTAAACATGATCTCTGCCTCAGATATAATAAGTCCTATCCAGACTGTAATTTACATTGCCATTATTATCAGTTATACCACAGGTATGTCCAGGACTTCAGAATAAGTTTAGGAAATATAAGTGCACACTCAAGCACTCTATATAAAACATTCTATAATCTTGCCATTCACTGAGACCCCAGAGATGTACAATGCAGCTGATATAGTGTGCAGCAGTGATAATATTGGCAATGTTTCCTGCATCATGGAAGCATGTGCCATCCTTTGAAATTCTCCTGGGGGACATAAATTTGGTAGCCAAGCAAAGCATCAAAAATCTAGGATGTAAGCCCTATAACAGGAATGATGTTTGTTACAGAACTGGTACCTAAAGAAAGTAAACCTCATAGGTAAATTATCTGCTAGATGAAAGTCACTTCTGTTCACCATTCAGTGTACTGTGACTGGATTTTCTTGATGGAACCTCCTTTTCCACCTATCTGTAGGGAACAGGATTGAAGGGAGGACAAAGTGGCCCAACACACAAGAGAAAGTATAAGGGTATAAGAAAAAACAATTTCTCTTTAAGTTTTTCTGTACTAGATAGATGTCAGGGAGAGGGAGTCTGCATATGGTGTACATACTCACATTTATTTATGCAAATAATGATGTAACTTGAGATTTCTCTTTCACCTAGTAATATTTGTATGTAATTCTCACATTTTCAGTATCCACGCCATTGTAATACCATGCTAATATGTACTCGGTCTCTGAGTCACTTCATTACATCTTACTGAAAAACATGACTGACCCATGTTTGCATTTCCATGACTGAAATAGCTTTGGAACCTGCATGCAGGCTTCTCATTGTCTTTGCTTGCTTTTGTCTTCTCAGACTCCTAGTAAATGAGATTTTTGTAAACTGCTCATGGTTTCTTCTGTGCCTGTGCAACTTTGTGCCAATATCACTCGAAAATTACGGACAACTTCAGTGAATGCATACGTATAAGCTGCTAGGAATTTCTGATCTTTGTCTTCTGTTGCGACGTGAGCCTGTACAAGTTTGTCTGACATGTGAACTGTGCAAAATCTTTTCTGAGCTTTTTTAAGCTCTGTTTTTGTCCATGGGAATGCATGGCATTTTATTACTTCAAATCTGAAGATCTTTGTTGTAATGAGGACAGAAAAGCAGAAACCAAAAGCTTAGTGAAAGAATTTTAGTTAAGACAACTAGCTAGCTAGGACTCTGATCTCCTTGGCTTAGAGCAATTGTGAGTATAAAACTTATAATAAGAAAATACTTTTATTCATAGAATACAAACACTAAAATAATAATAGCATACACCTTAAAGTCATTGGTGTTTTCCTGATATTATATTTGTTCATTCCAGCAAACTTCATCTGGTTACTTGAGGTGATTTAATAAATGACAAATATAATTTCTTTATAGCTGGACAAATGCAGATATGTAGAAAGTAAAATATTGACACTTCAAGTGACTTCTTCTGTGACTATGTTGTTGATAGGTTGAGCTAAGAATCACTTCCAATAGGTTTGAAATTTAAGTAAATGCCATCATATGGTGCTGGCAATTAGTAGAAACAAGAAGCTGATGTCAAGCTCTGTGAAATCACACATGACATTGTACTCAGACTAATGTACTGTTCAGGAGGTGATTGCTGAAAGAGGAAGGAATGGAGTTATTCCCCAATAACTACATCAGGAATAATTCTATCCAATTCCTGTGACAATTATTCTTGCTTTTTTTTTTTTGCTTTCAACAATTTATTTTTTTAGCTACCCCCAGAGTAGAATATCCCTAATCTTCCTGGGAAGCTATTGGACATTCTAATGAATATTTACATTCATGTAAAAAGACACAGCTGTCTGAATACCTATGGTTAAGACTTTGCTATTTTGATGCAAATCAATCATATAATTTTGAATAGGGAGTGTTTTTTGGCAACATGTAATTTACATGAGCCACTTTAACATTAAAACAAGGTATCTGATTCTGTGAGCTGCAGATCGTTTCCACTGAGGAACTGAATATTGTACATTCATGTGTCGATCAATTAATATTGAGAGTGTTCAAGGATTTGCAGAATGTGGTTCTAAGGAGAGAGGTTCATATTATTTTCCCTCTCACTACATCTTTCCTCTCATGTTAGAAGATGACTATCCCAAAGAACATTTACTGGAATATCTACTAGATGAATTATATCGTTGCTGATAGCTTTCAGTGAACATTGCTGTTGTAAGTAAAAATCCTCTAAAGCTAGGATAAAAGCTTTGAAGATAAGAAAGATTACCATGGGAATGTCATTATTTGGAGAGAAAGAAGTAAATGTATTCCCATAAAAACCTTTAATGATTGTTTTACATAAATGCATATCAAAAGCAAAAGTGCCAGGATCAGTAGGCGCTCAGGTTGTTTTTTTTTTTTGGTTTTTGTTTTTGTTTTAGGGTCTTCTTGGTTTTTTTTTTTGTTTGTTTTTATTTGATTTGGGCTCATATACCAATTTAGTCACCTCAGTTTAGATTCTCATTTAGTATAAAACAGGGCAGTTTTGCTAGAATAAATGATACTACATTGAAATATATAGAAAATGCCTTCTCTCCTCCCTTCCCCTCATCTGCCATCCCTTCTCCCTCCATCCCTATTTCCTCTTCCCTTCTTTAACATTTCCTTCCTTTTCCCTTCCCTTCCTTTCCTTGCTCTCCTTCTCCCTCTCCCTCTCCCTCTCCCTCTCCCTCTCATCCCCTCAGACCATTTTCTGGTTCACTTTTTAGAAATTTATTCATTATGAAATACGAGTATCAAGAGTAATAGACTTTATAGGATATTGTAATTCTCAAATATGAAGACGCTAACTTCATACTAATAAATTATATCTCCAGTAGAAGAATGAAGACTGAATCTGAGCTTTCTTTCAGCCTGGCTGAGAGTTGAAAGATTCAGTATGTTTTAATTAAAGCACCCTAATCAAAGTCCAGATTGTGCTCTCAATTCTTTCTTTTCTCAGAGCAGAGGAAATAACAGGTGTGCTAGAACTGCTGTCTTCCCTTCAAACTGCAAAAGTCAGAAACCACATTCCAACTTACAGCTCAAAGTTCAGTTCCCCACTGCTACCTAGAAGGGGGGCAGGCGAATATCTGAGTGATTCACTTTGGCTGATAAAATTCTTTGCAAGTGAGACATTCTAATACAGACAATTGTTTATCATCAAGAGCAGGTAAATTATTCCACATTTTTCCCTCCCATACAGGACAACTAGGTGTGACAAGAGCTATGAGACTTAATTTGTGAGTTATAAATAGGTAAAGCAAGCTTGTTCTTTAGTTATAATTATGGTGCAGCTGGGTAACAGGGTGCCTGTGTGCACACCAAATCATGGATTTCTTGAGGGGTTCAGGAATATCCCAACTGTCTCCGCATGGATGAGATAATGGACAAGCTTGAGACAATGGACCAGACTGAAACTAAGTGATTAACTGGACCTTCATAATGCAATAGTTGACTGTTACCAGAGCCCACCTGGTGGGAATTGTGGACTGATCTAGAAATGTTCACTGATGAAACTCCTGCTCATGTCTAGTCTAATTTCTGTGCCTAAATATGTTAATTGACATCCTGGCTGCAGTGTACCAATACATCCCTGTTGCTGAAGTGATTGAATTGTACATAGATAAAACATTTGTAAATAGACAATAGAAACCATTCCTCCAGAAATGGCCATTAGGAAATATCTTGTGTCTGTAGCTATGATATTTAAGAAATGTTTTATATGTAGGGTGTATAAGTAGCAATGACTTATGCATGTGCTGTGCTGGTCATGCAGCGCCATGGCCTGCTGGATTATAAGAACTGAGCAAAACTGTGGGTTTAGGGGTCTGTCCTGACCCAGAGAAAGATGACACTGCAAGAACCCTTGCAACAGACACCCCCCTTCCCACTGGCCAGTGACTGATTTTCCTGCTTGGTAGATTTGATTGCCCATGCAAACCCAGCCTTACGCCAAAGTCCCAGTAAACAATTTTTCTTTTTAGCAAGAAAAGCTCTGCTTGTGCATTAGCCAGGAACTGACTAAAGAAGAAAAAAGCTGATTTCCTTAAGTCCTCTGGCCAGTGAAGAATAATAAACCTGAAATAAGAATGGCTTCCAGCCATATGGAACAAAGTGAGCAATCTTAGGTCAGAGTTCCTCTGCTGCTTCCCTGCTGGCTCAGCTGGTTCCCTTCTCCCTCCCCTCTCACTGTTGCTTGCTTTTCCAGAGACTGCTGGGTTTCAATAAACCCATCCTGCAGATCCTCCAACTTGCCCGCTGGTGTGACTTTGGAACCAACTGTAAGAGACCTGATTTGATTATGCAGGATCCACTGGCCTGTAAATCTTAACTTTGACCACTAAACAACTTCCCCAACTTAGTATGTTCTTAGCCACTTTGATCTTCATAGACTTGGAAAACCTTTACTTGAAGAGATAGGTTGTCCAGAAATATGTCTATTTGTAATGACATCCATTTTCAGACCTCAAACTGAAAACATAAATATGGTATTGAATGCATCACAAGGCATATTTTTTTAAAAATTTAAATAAAAAAAGGAAAAGGAAGGGAGGCCAAAGCAGTGAATGCAGAAGTGATCAGAGGGCATAGGCCCTGTTAAACAACTTTCATCTTTCAGCAGTCAACACGCACAGGCTGAAAGTCCAGAGCCTCTCCCAGGAACCTTACTACTGCCAGGCATTCCTAAAGAAATGCTGTGTAATTTTTCACAGTTGAGGGCAGAGTAGACCCCTCTGTAGATGATGATTACAGGTTATGCATAACTGCATTTGTCAAGTACTTGAGGCTGTTGTGAAGGGCTATAAACTCCTATTTCAGGGTCATACTTTCTTTTCAGTACAATCTCTAAAAACACAAAAAACCAAATAGTCAAAATCAATAACAGGAATTGTTCTTTCCAGAAACTGCTGCTTCACAGAAATTAAATGTTTGGCCTCTCTTTTTTTTTTTTGGTTTGGATCATAAAACTGTGGTATATTACAGTGCTGTAAAGGCAACTGAAATTGAGATGATGAGTACGCTAACCAAGCTGAATCCTGAGATATGCCAATTGTGTAAATATCTCAATTACTACCTCTAGAACAGCAAATATCAGTAAACTGTATGGGTATCCCAAACTTCAGCACACTGGGTCACTGCTGGAGAGATGAGCAGAGGGAAAGCTAGGAGGTTTTCTTTCTGCTCTGCTAGAAATTATGGGCATGATAATGTTGAAGACATGGGAGTTTTGACACTTATTTTAGGAAGAAGTAGAGCAGTCATGAAGAACTCTGTCACTAAGAACTAAGTCGCAGGAGGGATTCAAAGGGGAGCCAGAAAGATGTGAAGTCAAAGCAGTAGTGCTTCCTCTCCACCAGCTTTAGACAGTGACACCATCTGCACTGGTGGCATTATAAAGCAGTTGCTGTGATCTTCCAGAAATTATTTAAATGGAAAAAAAATAAAAGTCTATGAATAAAATAGAAACAGAGTTAAAAACAAATCATCTGGTGGAAAAGTCCTAGAGGGCCTCATTTCCACTCGTGCATATTCCATGTCTTAACAGTGTAAAAGGTCCTCAGAGTGACTGGGGGTTCAGTGTGCACTGTGCAGACATCATGGCTCATGTGTGTTGTTTGAGAGCTGGTCTTACAATTTAATAAACAGTGAAGTGCAGAATGCTTGGCATAAAAAGTAGCACCATCTGTTCTCAAAGCATGAATCCTTGTCTCAGGGAAGGGAGCTGCTGTTGTTTTTCATGAGAAGGTAGGTAGTTGCCTCACTGGAGGTGAGGCTGACCTGGAGTTCTTAGACTATTATGTACAGTAACAATTTTATCATTCTCCACACTGTTCCTTGTCTGATAAGCCCCAGAAGTTATTTACAGTTCAAATCATTCCAAGGTTGCTGGCTATTATAGGAAGAGAAGAGATTGTGAGGCAGTGCAGTTTGCACGGTGCAGCAGCAGGACATTTCTCCAGGTTACTGCCCTATGGGGCTGCATTCATTAAAGCAAAGGCTGGACCAAAACTCCTACAAGGCAGTGGGTCATGAACTGATTTCAATGGTGGTGTAAATAAAGTAGTTCGCATTCTTAGTGGGCACCTGCACTTATTCCACCTGAAAAAAATCCTTTCCTGCCACTGGAACTAGGCTGGCCAGTTTCAATAATCTTGAATACAGAGATACAAGCTTAAAAGGTAGTCCAATTCCAACAAATTTAATGAAAATAAGGGGTCACAGAGGTGAACAAGACCTGTTTTTGCATTTTTTATCGTAAATGCTAGCATTTAAAATCCAATCTCAATATGGACATGAAAAGGCAGACATTAAAGGGTGTGATAAATATCTGTCCATGGCAGAAATTTCACTTTGGTCTCAGAATGAAAAAGCCAGAGACAGTCAACCATGAGACAACACTTCACAGAAAATGAAGCCTCATCAGTCTGGTGCTTGTGGAACCTCCTGTGCAATGGACTTTTCGCTGGGGACCTTCTTCTACCACTGTGAATTTCATCTGATTTACAAATCCCATGGGTAAATAACCATGAATAAATGGAAAAGCTGTGAGACAGCCATGTGTTATAACAACAGAATAATAACTAATGCTAGAATTTATCAGTTCTCAAGTGTTTTTTTTTTTTTTTTTAAACTCATAGCCAAGTTAACAAGCCTGAGTGCTGCAGTCAGTATCTACACAGCATAAGTCAGTGGGACTTGTTTTGCCACCTCGGGTATCAGAGGGGCTGCACATACTAATTTTTAAAGTGCACATAAAAGTAGGAATTCCTATGGTATCAATTGCACTAGAAGATTACCAAGAGCCTTCTGTCCTGAAGTGTTTAGCAAATTAATTAAAAGATCTGGATCCTCATGAGTCCAAAAATTCTTTGTTGTTTAAAACCATAATCTTCTTGTTATAAATAAGGAGTCCAGTCATATAAAATAATCCAAAGCCTTTTGCAATGCATAATCCAGTGAAAAGACTGGTTTTGGTTCAAAGTTGGCTAAGCTATTTGTAGCAGGTAGGGACAATAGCCGGATTTGAAAGTGGTCAGCTGTTTGAAAGATCCTCTGATAGAAATCTGTGAGGGAGAGCAGCAGTTCACTGTCTAGGGAGGACTTTGTGAAAAGTCCTCATGTTCACATGTGTGCATTTAAAAAGAAACATCTCTGGAATGAGGTTTTTATAGGCCTTGTCAGAAACTGCAACTCCAATTTACACCTCTATTTACATACATTTAAATACAAATAAAATCGCAAATCATCTTAGCAACAGCTGAGGATGAAGCACAGATAAGCCAAGGAAGGGTGGACAACTGTCCTTAATATTCATTTATCTATGTTGCCAAATCACCACTTTTAAAATAAGGGTGGGAAGTCAAACAGAGATGTTTAATTGGGCAAATAACTTCACTGCTCGCTTATGCTGCTGAAAGGAAATTCAAAGGATTTCCAGACATTAATCTTTTCATTAATCCAAAGGAAATCCTTGGATGATGAGGAACTGTTACAAAGTGGACCTCAGGGATTGCGTTATGTAAACTGTGAGACTAATCCAGGGATTCAAACGTGGATATCATGTCCTGACTAACTGTCTATTCAACTGGTGCTCAAATTCATCTTGCAGCCAGTTACACTGAAGGATTTTCAGTGTGGCTTTTAACGCAGTTGTGTGGATAATGTCTCTATCAAAAACCTCTATCAGCTATTTACAGGACAGTTATAACTGCACTTCAGACTCCTTTGTTCTGGTGGTCTTCATTTTCTCCAGCCCCTTTCACAAGGAGATGTTCAAATCCTGATATGTAAAATGTTAGCTTGGACCTTTAAAGGATGGCAGAAGATGTGCCCAGATGCAGCAACACCAGTGTAATCTGCAGTGTGAATGCTGCCAGCTCTTCATTGATCAAATGCATCATGCTCAACAAGGCGCTCCTGCAGCTTCATAACTCCCCTGAGCTCCTTTATAGTGTTTCCAGGAGCCTGTAAGTCACATATCTTCTCCTAATTTGACAAAAGAATAACTGTGTGCTCAATGCTCCTTGTCTAGCAAGGACCAACGTTTTTTTTTGATCCCTCAGTTTACCTATTGTTGACTTCAGGTAGCTGAGTGTTCCTCAGTGATTTTCAGACAGATCAATATTAAAAAGTGTTGAGCTGGAAGCTGCTTTTGGGTAAACCTTAGAAATTCCTTAAAAAAAAGTTTTAATTTTTTTTTTTTTAACTGAGGGTGTGTTCTAATGATGTGAAAACTCATGAGACAACAAGGAGTGATAATCTAATCTTTCTCGCAAATAGCTGCGTCTTAGGTTTTTAACAACCCGAGGTAGAATAAATTAATTACAGTTGTCTTAGGTAAATTAAATGGTACTTCCTCTATCCTGTTTGGTTGGGTGTGGTTTTTAATATTTTTCTCTTAATTTGTTAATCATTCCATATTGTAAAAGATTTCGGCCTTTTGATTAGAGGGGAAGCCTACAGGAACTTTCATTCTACACAGAGAAGTGCAAATAAAATTCAGGAAAAAAAAAACAATTTAATTTCTTTCTTGAGCTGCTTGTTCCTTGCATGTGTATAGAGAAACATAAGAATATTTAAGGGAATACATTTGGAAAAAAAGCAACATATACAATCCTAGGATTTGTCATGTATTTTTTTCCCAGGAGCACAAAATTCAAACAGGTAACAACTTTACCAATTGCTTTGCTCCACCCCTCTCCCCTCTGCTGTCCTTCCTTGTCCCCACCTCTGGTTTGTCTGCGCTGGGCACACACAGAGCAAGGGCGGTGAGGGAGTCGTTGTGACCCTCTCTCAAGGGAGAAGGCACTGTCCATTCTACAGGTGAGTCTCTCTCTGTGCTGCTGACACAGCTCAACAGGCTTCACATGAGGATAGGGAAACGAGAGCTGTGTGAGGAGCAGGTTGGGCTGGGGATGGAGCCCTGTGCTGGGGAACAATGGTCCAAGGCTTGCCATCTCCACCCATCATTGCTCAGGAACCCGCACTCATCCCCCTGCCTGAATCCAGCTGATGGGTTTGGACCAGGCCATGGTAGTGACTAATTTCTCTTGCAGTAGATGCACCATGAGGTTTTAATAAGCCAACGTTTTAAGATGACTTAAAGGGGGTGAGAGAAAATCCACCTGTTTGAAGGGACAACATCCACATACTGTTAAAAGTAGTGTAACATATAAAATAATCATCTAAGACAGCCCAGATAGTTTAACAAGAAATAAAAGCTGTTATATGTAGGGTCTTTTTCTCCAAAGCTTTGCTCTGAGCTGTTAAGGCTCTCACACAGAGCTCAGCAGTATATTTTGTGGCCGGTCTTTTTGTATTGGCTGACTATGGCAGGGCTCCTAAATTCATACTTTGGCAGTTAGCTGGGAACTGACAGAGCACCAATAAGCCCCACTGAAGTCATGGCTTTTGAAAACCAGGCCTACTTCATTTGTGTGGTGAAAATGGACTAAAATCATTCATTTAACCACCTAGAATTGAAAATATTGTCTAAAGATTTTACATTGACCATAAATTAACTAGAACTCTCAGCCCGCAATAAAATAAAGTCATTCCCTGCCCTGACCAAAGTTGCTTTTTCTCACCTAAAAAAGATCTGATTCCTTGTTTGGCATGTGCTCCCTGAGCAGTTCATGTGTTTTCAGAGCCCAGGCTTGTTCTCCTCTTGCCCCTTTCACAGCCACATTGAAGCTGTGCCATCAAAGAATCAGCCAGAGCTTATGCACTCAGCGGCAAAGACAGGCAAGTAGAATACAGCAATTTTCTTTTTAATCCTCCTGCCTTATCATCAGTGTAGCAGCTTTTTCAGATCTTCAATTGTCTCATTCATGTGGAAGGCATACCACAATCAGGCACCTCTTTCCTTCTTTTCTTTTCCTTTCTTTCTTTCTTTTTCTTTCTTTCTTTCTTTCTTTCTTTCTTTCTTTCTTTCTTTCTTTCTTTCTTTCTTTCTTTCTTTCTTTCTTTCTTTCTTTCTTTTTCTTTCTTTCTTTCTTTCTTTCTTTCTTTTTCTTTCTTTCTTTCTTTCTTTCTTTCTTTCTTTCTTTCTTTCTTTCTTTCTTTTCCTTCTTTTTCTTTCTTTTCCTTCTTTTTCTTTCTTTCTTTTCTTTCTTTCTTTCTTTCCTTCTCTTTCCTTCCTTCTTTCCTTCTTTCTTTCTCTTTCTTCACCCCATCAAAAAAACTTCGTCCTAGCTGTTAATTTTCTCTCTCTTCAAACCATATTAACTTTAATATGCATTGCTGCCTCCTCAAAATACCCCAGAAATGTGAACTTCTAATCTACATCTTGCTGTAATTCTATTACATTTTCTTCTTAACACATATGATCCTAATTCAGTGCCCTTATTTTTGGAGCTTTCTAACTTTCCCATGCAACTCATTTAGACATCGTT
The DNA here is from genome assembly GCF_020740725.1 of Corvus hawaiiensis. Taxonomy (NCBI): domain Eukaryota; kingdom Metazoa; phylum Chordata; class Aves; order Passeriformes; family Corvidae; genus Corvus; species Corvus hawaiiensis. The sequence continues at coordinate 20,816,063 of NC_063214.1, forward strand.
CATCATTTTCTGACTCAATTTTATTTCCCTCTTTCTATCTTCCTTTCCGTAAAAAGAGAAAAACAGAAGCAAAAAGGAAAAAAAAAGACAAACATTTTCATTTAAAAAAGCCAGTAATTTATTTTCTAGTAGGTCTTCATGAGACGTGGTTAGCAGAAAAATATCTGGTTTAAGTACAGCATTTATGAAGGTCAAGTGGCATGTTGGTCTTGCAGTTGTCTAATTTTAACATTTCTTCAGTCTGGAAGAACAAATAAAAAGCTACATGTCAAAATGAGTCAAAAAGCACCTTTTCCTTTAAAGCCTTGTGCAGGAATGAATGATAAATGCTAGTTCCTGTCTGCTGAAAGCAAGCCTTTAGCAGGCAGACAGCCATTTCAGAGAGCTGCACACTTTGTAACAGCAGCAGCAAAACAGGAAAAGTTCTGTGCAGATCAAACCAAAATACCAAAATCTCAACCTGTACAAGTTTATGTTAAGGTGATGCTTTTGAGAAGAGTCTGCACCACCTTTAGCTTGCAGGGTAATGTGCCTTTTCCACTCACTGCAGAAAACAATACAAAGAATGAGGCAGCAATACCTGAACGCAAACAGGAACACTCAGCAAAGCACGGGGAAGTGACTGACTGGAATGTTCAGAAGTGCCCAAGGACTCTTTCAGCAGAGAAACATTGAGCATGGTGACACATGAGGAAACTAAAAGATAAAGCCAGTGACTGTCTTCTCTATTTTCTCTTGGGACCTGAGGAGAGCAAATGCCGCTAGAACAAGTAGAAATATCTTAATAATAAAGTAGAAATACTTACCCTAAGGGCTGCAATAAATTAGGCCTCCAGTGCAGTGACTGATAGAGGTCATCCGCAAGGCAAAGAACTGCCGTAAAGAGTCCTCTCTGTGGGGATTTCCCTTACTGCTGATGAATAATTATCCCTGTCCCCCATGACTGCCCCAGCCTGCTGTCACAGGCCCTGTGACACCCTGACAGGGGACTGGTGCTGTGGGAGCTGCAGAGCCAGCTTGGCACAGGAGCTCCAGCAGCAGGGAGATGGGCCTTTGGGAAACAGCAGCCTGGCAATGATCTCCCAAGTGAGCAGTGTGATCAAACTGAACGGAGCTTCCCCTCTCATATTTCTTTTTCCAGTCCTGTGGATTCATCAGCTTCAAGTTGGAAAGCCTCTTGGTGCTCACTGGAGGTGGTACTGTGCTGATGTGCCTGCATGCCAAATATGCTGAGATTTCCTGCTGTGGAAAAAATGAACGAAGGAGAGGACAAAAGAGTGCATATATGTATTCCTAATAAAAATATAAACACCACAAGTGTATGGCCTGATACATTTGGATCTTATTGATTTGACAAATTCCTGCAAGCAGTAAGAATGAAGAAGTCAGCAAAGTGGCATGTGCATATGCTTACAAACCAATTTTTAACTACATGAGATGGCCTCAGGCTACTCATGTAAGGATGATTTTTTTAAGTCAAAATGTACCCAAAATGTTTGGCAGAAGGGATCAACTTGATGGCTTCATAACTCTCAACAACTGGCAACATCTTCAGCAGCTTCAGGCATAGATAGGAGATCCTCAGACCTCTTGCTTGTTTGGTCACTCGACCTGTGAAGACTTACAAGTCCTGCCCTGGGATGTCACAGGCCTGTTTAAGGGTCTAATTTATGTGTTTTCACTCATACCTGTTTTGCTCTGCTAAACTGAAACTTGTTAACTTCTTAACAAAAAACTTATTGTCTAGGCCCAAAGCTCAACTTTTAAATCATTACCAAACCATTTAACTGATTCATGCAATATGATTATTTCACTTTACAGATTCTGAAGACCAAATTTGGGAAAATTCTATAATGTCATGATCAGTTTAAATGAGCCCTCTGGCTGATAGAAGCAATGCCATTTATTCCCATCCCTGGTGGTATTTCTGGCACACAGAGACAGCATTTATACATCTGATGTTCTGGGGTAAGGAGTCCAACTCTGGAGCCTGTACAGGAAATAGTCTTGGCTTCAACAATGCTGAGACCTACTTTTTGACTTCACAAAACTTCAGACACAAAAGGAGATGTGGGGAAGGGCAAGATGAAACTTTCAGACTTGGATTCAGTTCAAAATCTATTTCAGATTTCAACTGATACAGACCTTTATTTATAACTCCAAACTTGGGTTTCTATTCATCTAAGGTGCACGGAAAGATTTCTTTGTGTATTGATCTCCATTTACCATTTTGAATTATTTGTTAGCATTCACCATTGATGAAATTCATGTTCAAAATCTTTTGTGATGACATACATCATCACTGACACACCCAAACAAAATTTTCATATTTGAGTTCAAAGCTCAAGTATAAACCCCCTCTTCAACCTCAGAAGTGAGACATATCTTACATATGGGAGTATGGGTTTTCTGCACAACATGTAGAAAATCGTGTCACGGTTTTGTTAATTTTTATTATCAAGGAAGCCACCAGCTCTAAGCATATACATACTTCGCAATCCTAAGGAAGGAAAAGTGAGGAGCGCCATCTTTCTGATGCCTTTGCAGAAGTCTCACCAATAGATCCCCAGGGAACTGCATCAATCAACCACTGCTTTAAGAGACACTGACAATTTTGCAGGTGTTTGAACTTTGTTAAGGCTGGATTTTAGGTCTCTCTTGAGCTTGGTGTGAAAGAACTAGCAAGCTCAACTACTTGCATAGCAAGTGTTAAGCAGCTAAGGGTTATTTGCTCGGATAAGCAAGCTTTCTATATGGAAGCCTTTAGTAGTGCATACACTTGCTAGAACTCCTGGGACTGGATGTGCTTTTGGATACCAACAGCAGTCTCTGTAGATGAAAAGCAGGCATTAATTACTCTTAGCATACTGAGCACATCTACTACTTTTTACAAGATAAACATCAGAAAAATGAGAAATTAAGTAACGCTAGATGAAACCTGACAATACATTGCATTTATAGAACTTTTTTCCTGAAATACCTCTTGCATTAGAGATTTGTAAGCGGTACAGGTTGCTTTACAACCTTCTACTCCTGACTCCCCTGTGTGGTGTGTCTGTCCGCTTAGAGCCTCTCCCTCCCCTGCTGAATTCCCAGTTTATCCAGAGCTGCCACCCTCCTTCTAGCTTGTTTTTCTGTTGCCAGCCCAGTGGACACACTGTAAAATAACAGGATGTCTCCAGGGAGGGTAGATTCACTCCGCCCAGCTATGAGCGGCTCACGTTAGCATCTCGGAGGCTAGTCTGATGCACGAGGGTTGAGATCAACATCTGATGGGTCAGGTCACAAGGTAGTGTCAAACACGCTTCAAGCAAGTTGAGACTGTTTTCCCCTCCCTGCTGTTCTGTCTGTAGCACTTTGTAACTGCTTCTGAGGAGTTGTCACCTCAGTAGTTCAACCTTTTGAGACCATTCTAGTGGGCACAGCTCATTTTTACTGTTGGCAATATTGCTATACATCACATTGGAGGATACTGATTATTAAGATGTAGTAGCCAAAATAAAATGTAACTAAAAAAATAAAACACGCATATGCAAATATTTGGAATGCACAGTTCATAAATGGTTCTGGACAAGCACTACATATAATCCTGCTACAGAGAGCTGGAAACAGCTGCCCTGAAAACAGGACCTTATCTGACAGTGGTTGTTAACTGGTGAGTCAGTTAGTGGCTGGTCTTACATCAAAGTGGATTAAAGAGGAGCAAATCCAAGGTTGCTGATAGAATTGAGATGAGAAACAGTAATAAAAATGGAATAGATCAGAAAAGAATGAATGTCAACCTCTGAACCACTGAGCAACAGGCTGGCCGAGCACACTACAAGACTCAGCTGGGAGGTATAGAAACCCTGTTTTTCACACGGGGATTAAGATAAGATAAAGCAGTTAAGATAAGACCTTGTAATATTTGGTGTTTCTCTAAGAGAGAGCAAGTATATGATGTTTCTTTGCAGCTAATAAGGGTCCTGAGCCCTACAAGTATCCCTGTTATAACAGCACCACGGAAAATGACCTATCCAGCTGGGTTTCTGGCATTGCTTTATTATTGAGTAAGGAACACCTCCAAAGGCACACTGCAAAGTGAGGTCTTAATTCAGTGTGGACTCAAGAAAATATGACATTTGTTGAAGGATATAGTAAATGTTAAAGTGTATAACGTGGATTCTTAAAGATCTCCCATCCAAGCTCACATCATGCCCTAGGCTGCCAGACTTTGACATCATAGCCCATCTCACTATGGGGCACTGACAAAGCTATGCAAAGCTTTAATGTTGCTGCACACAGTGAATGAATCACAGATTCTGGTTATTTGAGTGGGCTAAGGTTTCTTACATCAAGATACGGACTTCTGAACAAAGAAAAATGTTTAATGAAAAACTGATGTTTTCTTAATATAAATGAGTAAGCACAGTAATTTGCACTTATATAACTCCTTTCATGTCCTCCAGAGCTCAGAACTTCTTAACAGTGAAAGTGATGTTTTTCTTTACTTATATTTTAAAGGAAAAAATGAAGCACTTGGAAATTACTTGCACAGAGTTGAGTCATAACTCTGGCCAGCCTCTTGCTGTCATTGTCATATGTTGCTGCATCCTCCTCACTACCAATTTAATAGTTTATTGTTTGAGTTTCTTTGCTGTTTGCATACAGAGGATAAGTTTACAGCAGTTGTAGAATGATTTGCTATTTCATTATATGGATTTGTTCTGCAAGCTTTGGAATGTAAAAATAATTTCTGTACTATCCATTGTAATTTACAATTAATTAGGGCCAATTTTATCAGAACTAGTCAAGGAAGAACAAAGAACTTTGTAGCACATATTTTTCTTTTGGCATCAGCACTGGCTTACGTAGCTCTCACTTTGTTCTCTTGTATAACTTTTTCATGGTGCTCCATTTTTAAATCTGATTCACTGCACAAACAGTTGTTGATTCACAACAGAGAGAGTGGTATGCGGGGAGGGACGAGCAATGGGCAGTGAGAACTGCCCTCTCCAGCTTTGCTAGTCATAAAAAATACATGAATATTTCAGAGAATTAGCTGTGTCCTGGACATGGTGAATAGAAAACAAGTATGTATTTTAAACGTGGAACCTAGGTATTGCAAAGGTTCAATGAAAAACATACAAAGTCTTTATCTTCAGGTCTCTAGTTCAAACTACAAGTAAAAGATCTGAGGTCCATTTCATAGCAGAGGAGTTCTAATAGCACTGATTTTTGCTCTTAGTTCCCTTATTAAAGAGGCAAGAGCAGAGGGAATGCATTACCCACTCTGCCCTAGAGGCAGGTCAAGGCTGAGCACATTGGCAGGTCTGCTGCTTGCTCTGTCCCTGTTGAATAATGAGAAAATTAATCCCTTGGGTAGTGAATGTGACACCCTCTGACACCACAGATTCAGGCAGATGGAGGGAAAGGATGCAAAGTGTCTATGGATTCGTGCTCCATAAATCAAAAGCCACTCAGAAGTAATTTGTATTGGACAAGCATAAAACTGATGCAACACAGAGTCATGCCAGCTCCTAGCTGATCAATAAGAATATTCAGTAAAGCCATTGCAAATGTCCAGCTTTTAATTGGCACATAAAATTTTATGAAACAGAATCATCACATAAACAGTGACAGCATGTAAAAACTGCACCAAATACACCAACAAGAGCTTAATGGTAATTCTGATAAAAGTATTTCGTAAGAACCTGTTTACCAATGATATCCTTCATGAACTTATATTGGAAATAAAGGCTATCAAATTGGAGTAAGCCCATGAAATTATTACTACAAACATTCATTATTTTATGAAGCAGCCTATTGACATTCCTTAGCCTGCATAAAGAATTATGAACTCTTGTTACACTAGTACACCATGGCTTGGCTTTAGATTACAAATTCATCACTGTGTTCATAAACTCTTGACAGTGTTTCTTTGCTTATGTGTAAAATGTGTACACATTTACCAGTCTTGCTAGAATCACAGCTAGATAGAAATGATTATGTTAAAATGCCAGTGCCTGGCACTCGTTCATGTGCAAAAATGAAGCTGTAGTTCTACTGAAGATGAATTACAGGACTGCATAAAAACAAGGCATGCCTTTTTCACTGTGTTAACAAATGAAGTGAAAATCCATGCATGTATGTCTGTACTGTGCTGGCAAGTCAATCTATAGTCCTACGAGTTTTTATCATGGGTTTGAAGTTTCAACCTGTGCCTACCTGAAGGGTTCTCAGCCTGGTGATGCTGTTTTCCAAAGTTGTCATAGTCATCAGCAAAAAAATGACCCTAAATAGTCGAAAGTGGGAAGACAGAAAGTCTGAAAGATGACAAAGATTCACATTGGCTCTGGGGAGACCTAAGGAAGAAAGCAAAGAATAACAGAGGTTCTGCTAGCATGAACATTTTCTTTCCATGTTCTCCCAGAACAAAACTCTCTTCCCATACCTTGTGAGTAATCCTACAAGGAGTTCTTATTTTATCCCTTTTAGTGGAAATTAGCATGCTCTGTCATACACTTCATCACTGAGTGGCAGATGATGGTGCTGACCACTGTATTAGGCATTTTCCTGGTCTGCCAGTTGCTTTGTTATGTTTTACATTAAACAACATTTCAAATGAAGTCTTTTTAGAAGAGCTGAGGGCTTTGAGTAGCAGTCTCTCTGCTGCAGCCATGCTGAAAACAGATGGATTACTGGTGATGTACAGTAGCAAAATACTTTTCTCATCTTGTGTTTTGTGAGATACCATATGTGCTCATGCAGATAATATGAGAAAACACATTATTCCAGGAGTCCTGGAGACTCCTCTGATGTGAACTGATAGATCAGTTCTGATAAGAGCAAACAGCTCAAGTCCAAACGGAGATATTCAATTATGTGAGATTTTCACTTGTCAGCGCATTCTGACAGGCCCATTTAATATGTCAAAATCTTTTTAAAATGGACTTGGACATTGCTGACAACATAAATTACATTAAAACTTCTTTTCTGAGTTGAGTTACCTGCTTGGTCTGTATAAGTCTTGTGAATTTGGGGACCTCTGCTCCTGCTACTTTGGGAAGGACATTTCGTTTGTGTAACTTTTGTTCTTCACATTGTTAATCCAGGACATTAAAACAATATGACTGGGTTCAGTAGTGGAAGGTGGACTTTCCACACCTCACTGCATTGGAAAGCAGACATACATGTGCTTTGCGTGAGGTCTGCGCGAGGTCCTTCCTACAAGCAAAATACAACATTGCTATGCTCCCAGGTATTAAAAAGGGAGCCAGAACACTTAAGTTGGTTAAAAAGAGTGTATTCAACCTCTCATTCTCCAAGAGTGTTCTAGTTTTTGTTTGAATGAGGTATTCTCCTCCCGTCTGAATTATATTGTGATGAAAGAGTCTTCTTTCAATTTCTTCATTTTTTCCTTCAGTCCTGTCAACGAATGCATGTGCACTGGTTGAGAGTATTTGTGTTTCTCTCCTAGGAAAGGACGTGCTGCCTGCTATACTTGTGCTCAGCTGACATTCTCCTCCAGCTACACCTGTTTAACTCCAGCAAAATTAGAGGGACAGAACCTTCAACAGGTAAAGTGTTTTACTTATGGATATTTGATACATTGGCTTTTGAGAGGTAACTGTGTATGACCCTTTCTTCCACACCTGAAAATCACTGGTATAGTGCTACTGGCTTACTATGTGAAAAACAGAATCCAATGTCAGTTTGTTATACAATTTTCCAACTTAAATATATATATACACACAAACTGTGGATATAACTATGGATATAACTGTGGATAAAGAAGATCTGTGTTCTCCTGGGACTCACTTTGAGGCATTTGCATGAAAAAATAAACCAAACCAAATTACATTACTAAAATGTTGGCTTATAAAAATTTTAGATAAATTTCCATTTTCTTTATTAAAAATGCCTTTATAATTTATTTCAGTTAATATGTAAGTCAGCATTTATAAGAAAAGATTAAGGCTAACACAATAGTGAGGTACTTTCTTGTACTATCAACACCCCTGGAGCTTGGGGCTGTAGTGGATAGCTAACACTCACCAATGAGGGACACATCTGAGGTGGCTGATGGAGACACCATGAAATCACTGTTTTCCCTAGAAAACCAGATCAGCTAAAATGTAAATGACTGGGAGAGAATTCAGTGATGCTATATTTGCAGAATTATTTTAATTGCTGCATTAATCAGGAATGCAACCCAGTTTTCTGACTTATTTGTTATACAGTCATGTAACATAAACTGGAGGTGAATTAGTTGGCTCCATGATCTGCGTTCCCAGATGTAAACATTTCAAAATTCTGTGATGAGAATCTATGCTCTCAGTCTGAGTTTGTTTGGAAGGTATGTTCTAATTTGGGAAATACATCCTTCAAAAAGACAGAAATGTTACCATAAACAGAAACATCTGTAGATTTTAGTCCCAACTTAAACATGTGTTTGGGCATGGATGTGTGTATATTTCAAAGACTGACACAAGGACATTATAATTAATTTCCTTCTAATATGCTTAAAATATTTTCTCGTGCACTGTAAATTATACTATAAGAACAATAAAGCTTCTAGCGAGATAGCTGCTTGCTCAAACATAAAAGTTTATTAAAGAAAAAAAAAGCATTTTCTTTCTCTGGAGTTAGAAAGGAAAAACATATGTGCATACTTCATTCTGAAAATATTGCCTAATTCTCATTAGAAGTTAGCTGACATTAGAGTTACAAAGTCTATCCCAGCATGCCCTCTGCAAAAATGCGCCTGTATCACTGAAAATTAGACACAAAATGAATAACACTTTTTCAGTGAGAACAGGTGCAAAAATCGTGTTTGGATATAACAGGGAGAAAACCACTGATGACTTCTTGTTCTTTTCCTTAAAAATAATCAATTTCTTCACTTCCCATTGCTAGAATTTTCAAAGCCTCAGTGTTAAAATTAAAGCTCCAGTGCACAGATTTGTGATGGGATTTCTTTATTTCTGGGAGGGTTTGCATGGTGACTGGCCTTGAAAAGATGGCAGTTTCTTTTCCTCTCCTACCAAATGTTTTTCTTCCATTTTCTCTTTTTTCTGGCATGATCTGCAAGCCAAAGATTCTCATACCAATATTGTAATGCAAAGAGCGAAGTGAAATATTTCTTTTAGAAAAAGAAGAATAGTTATCTGTTAATTTTTATTGCTTCATGTGAGCAAATGCTAGTAAAATATAAACCCATGCAGTAGTTCTCTTGGGATGAGGGATTAGGTGCTTGATGTGAGTCTCATGTGTAAACTTATCTCGTGCTCCTTGGAACTCTGCTGAGGTAACAGAAAGAACATTGCTCCAGTCCTTTCAGCTTCCTAAAGCCTTCATATTTTGAGTGTGTGGGTTTTTTCTGCCTTTGGCAGGGAATTATCTATTGCCATTTAATTGATAGTTGTTTCAAAAGTGCTGACATAATACCTCAAACTTCAAGACTTTATCATGAAATGACTGGAAATAAATATTGCAACAGTGTTGATAAAATGCTACTTTTATTTGAAAGTTGACTATCGTACTTGGTGCAATGGCTGACTTTTAACTGAAAATTTTAATTACAGATTTTTCTTGAACCTTCCTCAAAATTTAAGTGCCTCCTATAAGTAAAATGTACTAGAGATTTATTATAATATATAAATATTCAATAAGAGATGTCATTACTTGGCTATTGATGAGAAGTGTGGGCGATGAGCAGACCTCTTCAAATGACCAGGTTAAAAAATCTTAGAGAAAAAAAGTGCTTCGTCATAGATTCCCTTCTATGTTTTTCTAACACCAATTTTTTAAAATTTTCTAATCTGTTCCACAATGCTTGCTCCACAGTGCCACATATTACAGGCATGACTTTTACAAACTCAGGTATTTTTCAGTCGGTTATCTTGGTAACTCTGGAATAATGTAGTTCCCTTCTTAAAGGGTGCTTTTTTCTGAAGCCTGACAATTGAATACTTTCAAGCTCTCACTAATGTGTGATATGGGACCTGATAAAGAGTAAGCCCCAAAAGAGACAAAATCAAGAGGTACAGAAGTCAGGCAGGATATGCCAATTTGCACTGCTCACCTGGAAGACTGGTGGAGCCATGTCTGTTTTAGTGGATGCATCCTACTGGCTCCTCCATGGACAACAGAAGCAGCATTGCAGGTAAACTGACAAGACAGAAGTTAACTACAGACTGCCAAACCCTTTCTGAAACAAGGGTAACCAGATGCTTTCCAGCTTGCTTTAGTCTTAAGCAAGATGTCCCAAGGACAAAACAATTTATGTCTATTTAAAAAGCACAAGGAGCCCTGATAAACTTGTTTGAGTGGATGAAGAGAGGCTGATTGTTGGTGGTTGGAACAAAGATCTTGCTAAATAATTAGCTTACCAACCTCTGTATTTCTGCTGAGCTGTACTGTGACACAAAATGAAGAATTGATACACTTTATAACAATCTTGTAGCCCAAAAGAGATTTCACTCTTAATAAAAATCCCTTCCTGTTAAGCTCTCTAAAGTCCCCATTTCTTCTTTTGAAGTGGATGAGAAGTTTGTTTGTCAATGGTGAGAGCTGGACTATCAATACTTACATTTTTTTCACAAGACTGCAGACATGGTATAAGCATAGCTATCAGCTGGCCCAGAGATATTTGATGCAAAAATAATTACATTGACATGGATGCTTTCAATGGTCATTTCAGTTCATATTGTTCATCTGTAGCGTACATGATGTTGATAGCTAGGTTTGAATAAAGTGTGGTTAGCAGAAACAGCTGAATGTTCACTAAAAGTCACAAAGCCAAAATGAATGAAAAAACTATACTGAACCTGTAGAATTGTTCATAGTGGCCCTTTTTTTATGAAAAGAACAAGCCTTAATGAAAGACAGTGGCCTTTGTCTGTTATTTTAAGGAAACTTGAACTTCAACATATAAATTTACCTCTGTAAAGACAAACAGAGTTATATCATCAAGAGAAGCCTTATCATTACATTTATTGGAGGTAGGGAAAGGGAAGGATGTGTTATAGAGTAAACCAGTTAGGATTACACTTTGATTACACCCATTTAGAGCTGGAAATATGAAGAGGACTCCTGTGATCTCACCGGTGTTTGCTGACTATTACTCTGACTGATTAATAGATAAGCAGCATTATCACTTTCAGTTTTTCCTTACTCTCTTTATGGGCCGAAGTTTTGATCCCATAAAGTAAAGCTTGATGTTAATTTTCCTAGCAGCCAATAAAGATAAAATGTATACTTAACCTGTTTAGCCTCTTGCTGTTGAGTTGTCAAGACAGATTGCTTAGAGACCTGACTTGGTCAGAGCCAAATGGGGGCTGGCCTCGGAATGTCTGTGCCTATGAAAATACAAGCTCATACTGCTATAAGTACAGGGCATATTGCATTTATCTCTATGCATCCTAGGAGTGTGATCAACAAGCAATACAAATGAACTTCCATTAGTAGGCTTGTAGTGTGCCTTAATAATCTCCCTAAAATTAGTTGTCTTTTATAGCAGTAGTCAGTCCCACCAATATGGATGTTTGCGTTTAAAAAGAAACAACTTTGCACAGGCCCACCATGGACTGAGGGAAAAAAAGAAAAATATTTCCCTTTTCTACTTTGTCATATGAGATATATGCAAGTAGTTTTGAATGTAGTTGACCATTGATGTGACTGTCTGAAATTCAAGACAAATTTCAAAATATAGCTTAGCTCGAAGTTGGTTTATGAAAATCTACATTAACGTAACAACTTGAAATTATTTTGAGATAGTTTATCTGTGACCTGAAGTAGATCTCATTATTCTCTACCAAAAGCTTAATGATCTTCAAATTATGAAGTTTAGCATAATTTATACGCACACAAATATATATATTCTAGGGTTATACCCACTGAGCAAAACCTCAGTTAAGTTAATACCTGTATTTAAACCTCCTTGAAGAACCCACTAAAGAGCAGAAAGAGGGACTGTGGTCATTGTAAGGGGCTTTGCCAGCTCTGTGTAACTTCACTGTGAAATGCAGGTACCAGAGCCTGCTCCCAGACCAAGTGCCCAGGATCCTCAGTGAGCTATAAGCCTGACATGAGACATCTACTGATGCTGCATAAGATGTGCCTTATTTTCCTGCAATCCAATTTTCTTTGATTTTGCTGTGTAGACCTAAATTCCATTTGGGTAGGAAAGCCTGTGGCAGGGAACAAAGTGACTCTTTCTTCCTCCCCAAATGGAGACTTTTTTTCTTGGTTTGAGGACTGTGGCTCATTTGTTTGAAAGACATTGAAAGCACTTGGCTTCTTATCATGCTTCTCAAATATGCAAGTAAGTTGTGACAAGGTAGAATGTAGAATCTATACTTGAAGTAAAAGTTTTCTGACTTTTTCTTAATTATTAATACCATACATCTGGAAAATAGAGATCTGCTTGCCAGTGGCAAAAGAGCTTTAGAAGACAGTACTTGTGTTTGTCTGTGCAGAAAAGGTACCCTGAAGCTGCTGATGGAACTGAGCCATGAGACAAGTGATAGTCAAGGATGGGGGAGGGATTGTTGGCTCCGGTTGAGCTGTGTCTTTGGAGTGCAGTGTACCTGTCACAAGCTGCTGGTGGCTAACAGCTTAATAACCTGAAACTGCCTGCCCTAGGACAAGCAGGGCAATACAGCCTTCACTTGCTTTTTATGTTTGTCTCTTCCCAGGAAATCAGCTCTAAAATAGATTAGTTGTATTAATAGAGGAATGTAATTCTTCGCTAACTTCAGCAAAAGAAGATAGAACAAATTTAAACTAGCTTCAATAGATGACAAAAACATGGTAATATGATGATACATTGCAAATATGAACACAATAAAGTATTCTGTACAGATGAGATTTTAAAACAGGCAGTGAAAAAATAAACTTCACAGTGTGGTCTTGGTACTACCTGCAAGCATTAAAAGATAGCACTAGATAGGAGTTAATTTCCTCTAATCTAAGGCTTTCTAGGGCCAGAAAAGGTCCCTGTGATTAAAGAAGAAATAGAATGATGGGCAAATTACATTAAAATTATTTAAAATTGTTGTTACTTAAAACCCTGTTCAACCCTAGCTCAGATTTGCTTAGAGTTCAATCTCTGCAGTGGTGGCTTCAGTGTAGAGAAATAAACTTAAACTTCCAGTTTGAATAGAGGGAGACCGAAAAAATCCCTAGTGCTTCCCAGTATTAGAGCTACCCTAGTGTTCCCACCAGTGAACTCAGTGATGGGAAAAGGAGAGGGTTCATCATATATGAAGGCACAGCTGTTTGAAGCATTTGAGCTATGGTATAAATAAGACAATCTTTTAAAGACAGCACAGCTATTAAACAGTAATGAAGAACTGAAAAGCAACTCTGCATAATCACCATTCAGCTAAATGATGATTTCACAGATGGAAGAACAGATGAAATTCAGCCAAACGATTTTAAGGGCAAATGAATAGGCAATAATGTACTTAGGAAGCATTAGCCTCTCTTCATTCTCAGAGACAGTGACCTATTGTTCACAATTAATAAAGCCTGAGGCACAAAGGGGACAGAGATAGTGGCTGCCTGAGATCTGCTCAAATCCACACAATAAAACAAGCATAGAAAACCATACGTAGCACTGTGTCTTAACATAAAACAGAGACTCAAATTATTTTCATGCATGCAGATTAAAATGCAAGCCCTGCTAAATTTTGACAAGTTACAACTCTCTTCCTGCATGTGATGAAAGTCACTTTTGCTATAAGTTAAAGGATCATTGGTTAGGGAGCAGCTTGGCTTTCCTTTGCTCACAGGCCTTTCTAGGGCTGGCACAAAGCAGCATAAAAAGGAGTCACCAGCCCTTAAATGCCAGCTTGTCCTTGAGAGCTGAAAACTCAGAAATAGAGCACTATCATCTGCTGGTAGTAAAGCCAGTTAAAAACAAGGAATGCATTGCATGGGCAAGCACGAGAGCCAATAAAAAACAGAATGGGTGGTTTCAAGACATGAGTACATCCTTTAATTTTGATAACTACCATAACAGCAACTTTGAAAAAGGAAAAATATCTAACTGCAAACAGATATTACCACTGTGAGGAAAAGCCAATGTTAATAAGTCCAGTTGTTCATCTTCATAAATGAGCTTAGACAACTTTTGTTACAACTTTTGTTACAACTTTTGTTCCCTGGGAAGCCCAAAAATAAAATTTGGTCATTTGGGGTTTTTTGCTTGTTTTTTTATCGGTGTAACTATTACTTTTGTATTGAAAAAGTAGACCATTACATGCTCTTCCTTTTGAGGATATTTTGCCCTCCAGTATGTGTCAAACCCTAGTTTGCACACTAGGGATATCAGGATAGTCGTCTAAAATCTGCCTTTTACTGTGCTCTTTCCCTTGATGTTTTCGATTTGTCAGCATCGTGTGAGGTATTCATCTTGGGCTTTTAATCCCATATTAGGATGGGTTGTCCCCAGTTTTGGGGCATGTCATCTTGCTGGTGACTTTGTGAAGCCATTCTATTCACACAGTACGTGATGTCTGTTTCCTGTGAGAGTTTGATTCCACCCGTGGAGACGAGGAGGATGCCAAACTCTGCATTCACTTTGCACTGTAAGCTTGAAAAACATGCACTAGAAAAGTTTGGACCCAACATCCTAGATGTCTAGGAAGCAACCTTGGGGCACAAACAAAGAGCCAGAAATTAGTGGTCTGCATATACTACCTTTAAATATTGTGTGACACTCAGTCTCTTCCAAGATGTGAAAAATCTCTACAGGGAAGAAAAGCAGCTTATGGGATGGGGATGGTGACAGGGCATGGAAGATAACTTCTAAATTCCCAGCATAGGAGCAAAAAAGGCAACAAAATGGCTATATCATTGCAGCCATTGAACCTGACTTGCCTCTAGCAAAGCTAAAATGTGGAAATACTCTCTGAGTTACTCTGACCAGAAATGTTGCAGAAAGCTGATGCAAATATCTGATTGTATTGTGTAAATATGGTAAGTGGCTGTAACTAAGAAAGCTTTGGCGTGTCTATCATGGTGACTTAGATGGACCATGGTAGAGCCATTACCTGAACTGCAGGTGGTTTCCAGAAGTCCTGAAGCACTGAAAGAATTTTGCTGGAACAGGAAGGAAAATTTGTGCAATAATGACTTAAACCCCCCCAAACACTACAGATAATTCCCTATATTTCACATGCGAAAAACAGATTTCTGAAATAAATACCCTGAGCTTGCATTGTCATAGTGACAAATACAGTGTGTCATTATGTGGCTACCAAAGACGGAGCAATACCGAATGCCAAGATACTTAATGTATGGTTTGCTCGTTTTGAGTGATTTTGATCTTTAAAGAAATAGAAGAACAATGTTGGGGGGTGGAGGAGGAGATATTGATACTTTTGACTATTAGACAAAGAGATGTCATTACTGTAGGACTTAGAAATGGTATGTAAGTATCAGCAGAATGGGCATGCACATGACAAAAAAATTCTTTTCAAAGATAAAGCCTGTGAAATGATCAAGACATTTTAGGCATATTGTGGTCTAGTTTGCACAGCACTGTATTAAAGAGTAACTAAAAGTATCAGCAAATATTTAAATTTTATTGAAAATTCTGCGTCTGTGCTGCAATGAATGAGCAGTATTCAAATTCTATTTTGGTCACACCTGAACTAACTGAAACCTGGATTTACCATGTTCATTATGATTTTTGTGACTTGAAGACTTTTGAAACTTAGTATTTCCAGTATACTTTGAGAGAATATTCTAATATGCCACAGTGTCACCACAAAATAAATATCAGAAAAAAATTAGTATTTCCCTTCCCTGAAGTGTATGAAAAAACAGATTTTTTTCCTATATTCTTGCATCTCTAAAAGTAATAGAAGAACCATATGGTTTGGCTTTTCTGTTACTTAATAAGAGCAAAAAAATGACTGCTGCTGCTGCTGCAGTGAGAGAAGAAAATTGTATGCTTTAATGCCCAACAAAATGTCACAAAAAATATGTCATAATGCTGTAAAAGAGGTTAAACTGGAAGTTTAACTTTCATTGCCCTCCCATACCATGGAGCTATGAAATTTAAATGTGACTGTTTGTGTAGGCAAATTCTGGGAGAGGTTAAGAATAGAGCTTTGTGCGTGTAAGTAACACAAAAGCGAAACAAATTGACTGTGTACTAAAGAGCAGGATTGAAAAGGAGAGGGCAAACATTTTGAATTTCAGGATACAAAAGAGGAATTTTTGTCAAAGTTAAATTGCCCAATTTTAACTCTTGAAAATGACATACCTGGAGCACTTGAAAGCTGCTAACAGCCCCAAAGGCTGTACAGGGGGAAAAAAACATGGTCCTAGATTTTATGCCAATAGCAAAACTAAAACAAAACCCTTCAGTATAAACATTGTTGCATATGAATAACAACTTCCTTAACATGGCTCAGAGTGTGATAAGAAATCTATAAGGAAAATTAATGAAGGATGAATACTAATTGGGGTAGGTAGCTGACCATCTTTGGGAACATCAGTGTCTAGAAGCACTGAAATGGAAGAGATGACACAATTTAAATTGTGGATCCTCCTGTGTAAGTGCTACCCCAGGCTTCTGAGAAAACAGGACTGCCAGGATCCAGAGGCAGAGGAGCTCAGAGGGCTCTCCACATTGCCTCTCAGAGTGATCGCCACACTGTCTTCTGCTTTGAGCATAGTGGGAGCACCTTTATGCAGCTCCAGTGTCCTAACTTCAGCTGCAGTCTTCTGTGTCACTTGTTAGCTGCTAGGGCAAAATTCCTGTGCGACAGCACAGATCCAAGTCCCTCCCAGTCTCTGCCCTCTGGCTTGGAGAGCAGCTTGGCCTGGATAGACACCTGTTAAGAAAAAAACCAAAAAAAAGGAGTCAGGATGCCTATGGAACTATCTAGTATCTTTCAGGTTTCCAGAATTTGCCAATTATTGTCATTCGATACTTGGCATGAAAGCTGTGGGCTACAGCAAAAGAGAAAATTAGGCAAGTTCTAAGGTGATATGTTAAGATTGCCACTAAAAACTACAGATCTATGTTCTGCAAAGAGATATAGCCATTTATTTCAAATTGAATACTAAATTCTTTGTTCTAGGAAAACTTACATGATTGTAGGGAACTTGATGTAAAAAAAAGTAATGGTCAGGTATCAGACCACCAAACAATGCATATTCCACTATTATTCTCCAGTTCACTGATCCTATTGCAAAGTTTAGCACAAGGAGACAGAATAGTACTGCCAGAAAGCAGGCTTGATCCCGGCTTAGTAACAGAAAAGTTAATCAATCAAAGAAACTGAAAAACTAGCTGAACAGGTTTTCTGGGGCACACTGCAAACCAAGAAAAGCAACAATAAATAGAAGACCTGTCCTGGGAGTGGGAAGGACAAAAGAACTGAAAATGAAAACCTCCAGTGTTTATCACACAGAGACTGCGTGATTTGCAGTAAGATATTCAACCCAGAAACTATAATATTTGTGCACAAAGTACATAGATGCACCTGGCATGCCAGGCAGGGAGAAGGAACCTGGCAGAGAGCATCAGTAATGTTTTCCTAGAGTGCTGCCCAGGGTTACAAGGGAGGGAGACAAGATGAGCCAGAGTTAGAAGGGAGTTCCACCTGCAACCTGTGCCAGGAAGAATGAGAAAGTGCACCCTTTACTACTGTGTGGTCATCCATGGCACAGAGAGCTGGCATTGCAGTTTCAGTTCTGGTTGTGTGCAACAGTGAACAAGAGTTTATATATCCTGCAGAGACCTCAGCCTGCCATAATCCTCAGATGAAGGAGTTACAGAACAGGAACTGCCAGATGAGGGCCACTTAGTCAGTTCCACCATATAGTGTTTGGAAATTCTGTAAAAATTGAAATGAGTCTACCAATAAGTGTAAGATTTCTTTTTGGTTTCGTGCTTTCTGTTGGTTGCACGTGGCTCCATGTTCATCCTTCATATAAAATGCTGAATATATAGTTCTGTCAGATTTATGCAAAACCCACTTCTGTTGAATGAGTTCAAACACACACATGGTATGTTTCCTGCCAAGAACAAGGAACTTGTTGCTCAAAGGCAGGCTATTTCCATTAATTGGAGATTACAAAGGGACAGGTAGGGAAACTTTGAAAAGGAGGTTACAAATCACAGCATGAGGTTCTAAAACAGTATCTGCACTTATGGTATCCTGACAAACTTGTGACAGGTCTTCACTGGGACTGACTCATTTGACTTGTGTGTAGCACTTCAGTAGTTAACTTGTTCAGAACACTGTTTTGCTTAACAAGTGTCTACATCGTGGGTGAGGCCTATTTGTCTGAGACATATCTAGAACTGATGTTATAATGAGAACCAGTTGTACACAAAACTTTACCACAATTAGTGGAAATAGGCAAGGTAACTCATGCTGCAGGTTGGGATTAAACAGGAATGTGTTTAAGGAAACTTAAGGGAAAAATGCTTGACAACAACAAAATATTTGATACCAGAAAAACTACTTGTATTAGACTTTTAAGAAACTGTACACTGACATATAAACTTACATAATTTGATTGACTGAGCATCACTTGCTTTGACAAGGTGTTAAATTTAATGGGTTGACAGAATCAATAGTTATTTAAAAAGAAGCAGCTTCGTGATTTAAACTAGTTTGCAATATAGCGCATTACTAAAGATACAAAGAAGAAGGCAAATGGAAGAGTAGCCAGGCAGTGACCTTCATATAGCCTTAGACTATGGAAAGCATTAAAATTTCAAGCAATAGGCCATGCAGTGACACCAACAGGAATATAAAAACATTTTTCCTCTGAATACTTCTCTTAAAAGACTGAAACAGTAATCCACATCAGAAGTTTTAAATTGATTTACTGAGTTCCCATTAACTCTCTAAACAGGACACAAAACAATTTCTTGCTCTGTTTGAAAAGGAATCATTGGATGTTCTTTATTCCTCTTGGGAAACATGTAATCCTTACTTGGAGGATTTGCTTTTTTATAGCACCTTGATGTTGCTGAGTTGCATAGAGGTTTTTCTTCACAGGCATCAAAGACCCTTAATGAAGCACTTATTTTGTGAAGTCTTGTATGAAAGGAATATAATATACAAATCATGTTTTAGAGAGAACTTCTATCATAAATTTGAGTGTTGTTATCAAAAAAAGTCTTCAATTCTTTCTAAAGAAACAGTATAGATAAACCCCCTCCAAATCTTACTGAAAAACTCACTGTCTTTCCAAACTGTGTAAGAAATTAGATGGTGAAGCTGAACACTTGAAAGGAAGTTTTTTCCGGCCATTTTTGTGCTGCAGTAGCAAAGGAGTGAATATGGGTTATTGCAAGCACAGGGCAGTTGTCAGTATGCAAGAAGACAAATCAAGGAAATCAAAATGATGCAGAGCAGAGAAAGACAGAAATTAGCAGAAGAAATATTAAATAAGCAATCTTTATTAATGAGAAAAAATAGAGGATGTTAGAAATTTCAGAGGGAGTTTAGCAAAGATCTGTCATGGGACCTTTAGTAAATATGTATATTGAATAAGATAGGCAAAACTAGTAAGAGCATGGTGATAAAATGCACTAAGAAAAAGCTTGGGGGCATCTTTAACAGAAACCAGAAGTGGAATATTTTGCAAAAAATCGATATAGCAAAAATGGAAAAAATTTCGCAGCACAAAAGACAAGGTCTTGTACTTGTGTGATAGGGGCTAATGTAAGCTGGTAGTCTCAGTCTATTACAGCACAAAGAGAGAAAAGCTTGGCTGTAGCAAAGGTTATTATAGACAGTTCTAGAAGTTGCCAGAGGTGTTCTTTGTAGAGAATGAAGCAATAATGACACTGTATATTGCAGTTAGGAGACTTCAACCTCATTTAGAGAAACTTATGCACTGTTGCTTCAAAAGATTGTTCATTTACATAAGGATAGGGATGACCAGCATAATACCTGGGAGTTTTATTTCATATACTAATGAAACCTTGCAGAAATAATAGGATTATGTGTCTCTAATGTACAGGTACATTTAAAAGTATACCACAGGAGCAAATAGAAATGAGAAGGGAGAATTGGATGTTTTCTGTACTGCGTCCATGATAGCATAAGCTGAATTTGACGCCTGGAGGGTTTTCTTATGAAGAACATGGTGTGGACCTGTCCCTGTTTGAGACAAATTTGGAGGAAAATGTCCGAGATGAATGTTCTCTGATAGAAGGCGGGTTTCAGCAGCCCCTCCCCCACCAGGTTTGGAAAGAATTTTTCTCAGAGAAAAGTGAAAGAAACCTATTTATTTAACAAGCAGGGTGCTCGCAGGCACCAAAAAAAGAGAATGAACAATGTTAAATAATAAAACCTCTCGCTGTGGAGAAGACCTGGGAAGATTCAGAGTCCCTTCTGTGGGTGTGGCTCTCTCTGTCTGGAGCTGGGGTGTGGCGTGGGCCCCTCCGGGCCTCAGTGTGGGGCCGCCTGGTGATGTGTTCTGGACCAGAGCAAACAGTTCCAGGAGAAGAGAAAAAAAAAGACAAAAACAAAGTCCCAGCAAAAGATCTTGCCTCAACTAGCAGGCTGGCTAAAAAGCAAAGAATTTTAGTTCTCCGTCTCTTTCTTGAGAAAAGGAGCCAAAAGTCGGGGAAAAGCAGGAAAGTTCTTTCCTTGGCTCTGCTGCAGTGAGAACACAGGGGAATGTATGTGTTCTTGAGCACAAAACACTGAAGAATTTGCCTGGCTTCTCTCCCCCCTCTCCTGAACCCGGTTTAAAGACACAGAAAGGCACAGGATTCATGTCTGGGCATAGAGCAGGCAATAGGGGATACAGCGTCATAAAGCCACCCCAAGACAAGAACATGTATTTCTACATCATTTACAGGAAGCAGGTTATAAAATAATGGGACCACAGAAGATATATCAGTAATGGTAGATCATGTAATAACCTGGATGTCACTCTGATCACTAAAGGGGCATTGGTCCTGCTTATTCCTTATTTAATTGTAAAAGAAAGGAAGAAAATACCTAACATGGTTGGTATTAAAACTGTGTTATTGGTACCAGTGGAAATTTAGAGGACTTTTGCCCTTTGGCAATGTCAGGCTGGTGCTCTGTTTTGAAGGCAGGAGGACACATCTAGCAAACTGAAACCTTCAGCCCCTTGCAACTGTCAACTTTGGCTTGTTTAGTTGCAAGTACTAGAGATGTACTCTGAAGTCCAATAGGCATGGACATAGCATTCAAACAGCAATGAAACAAAATTCTGCTTAAATTTTGTTTCAATTTGGTTTCAATTAGGCTGTGATTAGGGATGAACTATACACAATATGTAGAAGCAGTGATACATTTTTCAGTCAGCTGTTTGTTCTCTAGTATCCACGCTGCATGCTTCAAGTAATACGAGGTTTAAGTTTACTGATTGAAGTGTTCATTTGATAAAGTACAAAAGAAAATTAAGTCACAGGCATCAGAAGACATTTCAACACCTTTACCCATTAAGTGAGAATTAACACAAGCCTATAAGATAGAAACAGGAGAACCATGAACAGAACAAGAATATTATTTGTTGAGAGGAGATAATAACTAGAATTGAGTAGCCAGAGCAGATCTGTATTGAGGTGCGTCAAAACAGTTGGATGGAAGTATGAAACAACAGTCATGCAAACAATTGCTTTTAAGGAGGATTGTTCTTTTGCAGTTTCTTGTAGCTGACTATTTAAATGTTGAGTGTCCGGCTGTATTGCCACCTCTCTGCTGAGCATTGCCAAACTGAAAACGAAGCAGAGCAAATTTAGGGAAAAGGAAGATAAGTTCCTGGAGGGAAAATGATGATTAGAAATACTCCTCAAGCAAATCTGTTATACTGATGTAGCTCTATGGTATAAGGTTCAATTGTTCTGATTTCCATGTTCTTGCAGACCCTTATGGTGGAAGGAGCTCTGGGAATGCAGCAGCTTAATGAACAGGAAGATGAAGGAGATAAATTTCAGGGCAAGCACTGCTGGTGTGCTGAGAAATGAATTACATCTGGTGTCTGCAATCGGGAATGGTAAAACTCTAAACTGGAGAATGCCAAATAGTCATAAAATGTGTTCTTCATACAGAGTATACAGGAAATGAGCCCAAACCATCAAGGTAGAGGAAAGGGATATGGCTGTGTCTATCTGAGACGTGGACACTGAGGAGTGCCAATGTCGGAAATGGAAGTATGCAATGTTTAAGGGACAGTTGAAGAGACAATAGAGGAAGTTACTTGAAATGAATTCCATTACAAGTTAAAGAATTTGTGGTTTTTAAAATTATTCTAAATTACTGAAAGATTAAGAACCACGCTTAAGATGAATACTTCTTTTGCACAAATACATTAACTATAGCCAATTAAATTTGTGTAATCAAGCTTAACAGTGCTACACACTATCTCTCATTAGAAAGTAAGTATTAAAAAAAAAAAGACTACTTGGAATGAAACGGTAAGAAGATTCTGTAGGGATCTCCAAGGGTGCACCCATCTGCCTAACTGGCTTAAAGAGTACGTTGATGTTGCTGCCTAGCATTTGCCACAGTAAAAAGAAATTTTTGCTCTTGGTGATTCCTTTCTGCTACTGAAACGCATAAGGAAAATAAAAGTATCTTGGGTAATGCTACCACACTTCTGCTCATGTTCAATAGACCAGGCCTCTGACTCCAGCCTTCTTCAGGCAGGTATAACTTAAGGCTCAGAACAAAACTCAGCTTGAAACATGAGGGCTGGGCAAATACTGTGAAAATTAGTGGGAAATTCAGATAACTAAGCAAACTTAGGATTTCTATGCTGAAAAGATCATGACTTAATACAGAAATTACAGCTCTTTTTAAAGGCATAAGAATTATGATGATCTTGGTTTCGAAGTTCACTAGTGCAAACACTTAAGGCTGCAGAATGCTTGCTAATGGCCTCATGCATGGCTCTACCTCCCAAGAACACTTTGAGTGGAAGAGAGATCTCTGCTTATTGATGAAATACAACTTGTCAGAATGACAGGTAGCTTCCTGGGTATTCCTTAGGGCTTTTACCATAAATATGTAACGTAAACTGGTGAAGTTGGCAAAAGGGGTGTTACTTACTGCATGCATGTTAGGAATACATCTCTGTTTCTCCCTGACCCCACTGTATGAAATCACTCTGAGGATCGACTTTGTAGCTCCAATGAAGCAGGCTGGTGAAGGGCAGGGACAGATCTGTAAGGAGCAGCCCACCACTCTTTATTTGTGTTCTGCCTATTCAGAGCAGGGAGGAGGAGGGATATCTTTGGATTTTGTCACAGCAGAGGCTGCCTGCAGGTTTCCTGGCATAAGTGTTCAATTTCGTGACCAGATTTTTCAATTGGGTGGTAAAAACAAGGATGTGTTTTTGGGATCTGGTGAGCTGCTCCCCATGCCTTTCCAGGGATGCCTTTATGCTGCAAAGCCACAGTGGATGATGGAGAGAGAGAGACAAGCTGAAGGCCCAAGGGAGACCTTGCTGACAGGTATACGAGAAGCACCTACCTGGGGAAGTAAGGTCATATAATGAAGTGAACTGGATTTTAGAAAGAGGACAGCTGGTCTCATAATTTAATGTGAGAAGGATATGTATATGAATACAAGGCAAATTTATAGGTAGTGACAGTAGCATAAATTAACACCTTAACTCCCTAAAATGATAAAAAAAATGATAAAAAGTAGTCAGTCCTGACTAGTGTTTTTCTTTCCTTGAGCATCAGATGCTTCTTTCAGTTAAAGAAAAAACAAAACAACAAAATCCAGGCTCTAAATGATGTCTTTCTTCGTCTTCATTCACTCCAACAGAGTGTAAGGTGCTGAAGCTGAATTCCAGGTTGGACTCTTCAGAAGAAATAAAGCCCATAAGGCTAGTAGCTGGAAAATCCTCAGTGTCTCACTAGTTTCAAGCTTCTGTTGAGTTGGTGGAAGTTACTTGAGCCCATACACTAAGCTTAACAAAACCATGCTTGAGCTAGGAGGGTTTATTAGCATGGAGCTGAAGGGAGGTGTGTCATCAAAAATAGCTTCTGGCACTATAAGGTGGAGCCACCAAGTCTAGTCATCCGTGAATACAGCGAAGTTCTTAAGAACACGTTCCTCCTCTACACATCTGTTCCTCTTCTCCCAGATTTTGGAAGAAAATTCTACCTGTAACTACACTAGCAGACACCAGTAACCCTTTCTGCCCTCCTCATTCAGTAGGAATCCCAAGATTTTAATGAAGAATCAACTGAACAAAAAGATATCGGGTCACAAAACTGTCCAGAAAGATCTGAGAGGTGGAATCTGACTCCTAAAATACAGCCTTCCTGAAAGAGTTTAAAGCATTTAGCTACCTCAGATGAGATGCACAAATATGGTCTTGATACCTAAGCAGAGGAGAACCTTAGACTGTTTTTAGCCATGCTTCTAACTACACAGCAAGCATGTTCATGGTTAGTACTAATGGACAGTACTTTAGGTAGTACAGAAATGAGGTGCAAAACTTAAAAGTCTATATTTTAACAGTTAATAGTGTAAAAGTTTTAAAAAAGAGCAGGATATGTTTCTTATGAAGAAACAGTAGCATTTACTTTTTGAGATTTTGCCCAAGTGACAACTAAGTAGTTGAACTGAAGATCAGAGTTATTAATGAGATTTTTTTTCAAAATTATTCTTGTCCCTTTCTGGAGAGACAGACCAAACAAGGAGAGCATCTAATTTGTTTGGAGTGTCCAGTCCTTTAGCGTTTGCATTTTGTAGTGTTGGAAAAACAGAGAACGCTTACTTCCTGTCAGTTTTATTTTAGTCTGTTTTATACATTTACACAAGGTTACAGTGAAAAAACCTCATATTTTTTACTAGCAAAGAGAAAGGATTAGATTCTTGATTACACAGATTAGAAAATATTGTCCTTCTGTTATTTTGAGTAAAATTATCACCTGAGGCTCACCCTTGGGTCTGGTGAGCAAATGAATCATTTTCTGACCTTTTCCCTGATTGCTGGCCTGATAGACACTGGTATTTTTCCACAGCTATTTTTCTCTAATATAAAATAAAAAGTTTTACACAAAACTTTTGCCTATGCTGAATTGCAGTGATGTCACCAGGTTCTCTAGTGACCTCCTGTGATAAATCTTAAAAGGACCTGCTGCCTGTGGACAGAAGTCCCCTCCTCAACCCAATCCGATCTTCAGATCTCAGCAACACTATAACCCTTTTGGATAATTATCCTGATTCAGCTCTTCAGAAGTCTTGCTTGTAAACCCCTAGGTTATTTCTCTGGAGCCACTGTGTCAAGAACAACCCTGTTGACAGCAGTTGTGAATCAGTGGTAAGCTCAAGTGAAACTTGGAAGTAAAGCAAAGTCTGCTAATGTGGCAAAAAGTCAAATGAGCCAAGAGTTGTTTATTGGCAATTAAAAGCTTAAAAGCTTAAACTAGGCCTATAATCTGTACTCTTCGTAAAAAGTACTGCAGGTCATACAAAATGAAGCACTTGTTAAACAAAGTGGGGACAGTTAATAGAAGTGAGACTTGGGAAGCTTTGACTTTGCACTGCAGTCATGGATGCTTGGCCACTTGTACCTTTAGCCTAGGCAGCCTTTCATGGTAGTTCATAGCCTCTCTGGCTTTCAGAAAAACTCCCTTTGTCAGTTGAAAACAATCTGGATATTGGATGTGTCTGAAATAAACTCCATCTGCTTTCACTTTATGTCCATATTGTTGAATAAAGATAAATAGGTAACTTTTTTTAAATAAAGAAGCTTGAAGTCCATCTTGTTATACAAACAAAGCCAACTAGATTGGATTTAGAAAAGCCTGAATAGCCTTCATTTAAGAAAGCCAAGGGCAAGATCAAGTTCCCTTGTGCTAGTAGTACAGACAGCACCAGCTGCCAGAAACATTCTGCAGAAAAATGTGTTCATATAGAAGAAGAGCAAAAGAAACCAACATAGAATTTCTTATTAATCCTGATCACTTACAAAAGCTTGTGGAAATATGAATTGCACGTACACTGGGCTTATTGGATAAAATGATAATGCTTATAATAGACATTTTAATATCTTTCATTAAAAAATCTGTAACTGTTAAATGTACAAATAAAAGTATTAAAGTACGGGAAGCAAGAAAATAATGCACGTGGAAATTTGAAAAAGAGTCTTCAGTTTGTGGAATGTAACATAAAAATCTCCAGATCAAGCAAGCAGGCACAGAACTGAAACTAAGAAAGGGTTGACAACAGCTCTATATATCTTTTTACAGGATACAAGCAGGCTTGACTCAAATTTTTAATGAAAATATCCTTAAAATAATTTTCTGTTTCTGCTTGTCAGTGTCTATGCTAGTTATAATTTTTGTTAACTTCAGTCCCTCCCTCCAGTCTTCTCAATCTGCAGCATTTGCATTTGGCTAAAAAACAAAGGAGACAGAGTAACTTGGAGAAGAAAAACCAGAGAATTGTCTCACAGGTCTTCATTCAAATGTTTTAATTGTCTTAATAGTGAAGTTTCAATACATCACATACATAAAATATTGCCAAGTCTTTAAGGAAAGAAGTTAAATCAATGTGCAAAATCATGCATGCAGGAAAGGCCTTTCACTGTATATGCCTTTTAATGGTGAATTGTTTTAAATGAGCTATATTACTGTCATTTCTTTTGCTATAGTGGTGGTGAAACTAAAAGGCCACATGCTGTTTAAAGTACTTTTCTCTCTAACAATGCTGTGATAATCTGGCCCAGTCAGAATAAAGACAAAATATGAGTGTTTTCATCCATATTAGAATAAGCAATAAGGAGAACAAAGGAGCTAGTAATCACTGTAGGATACAAGCGAATCAAAGGATATCTTGGATCAAAATAGTTTCTATGCCCTTCACTACTAATTTATAATTTCTTTGTAAAGAAGCTGCAGTAATGAACAAAACCAATTAAGAGTACAGACAAGCACAATATAGAGCTGTGTGGAAACACACTTGAACTTTTGACTCCTTTGATGCCTTTTGTTTGCTAATCCATGTGTCAGAAGAGCGTCCAGCATTTCTGAGCAGAGTCCTGGGATTTAGGCACACCTGACTGACTTTTGGTCTCTGTGGCCACATGCTTGGCGTGCATGACAAGTCAGTATCTCAGTGTTTTATTTAGCACTCCATTCCACTGTGTCCAGTGGTCTTCAGAGGAGCAGTCAGCTAATTTGGTGCTGGCTATCTTCTTACACATTCCTGGCCATCGCTGTGTAATGGCCCCAGTGCACCGCTGCATACCTGCACTGATAGATTTAGGCACAGCTACACCCGCCCTGTGCTTGGATCATTTTGCTCACATGCTTGGGTTCAGTGGTAGGAGGGGCTAATAATATCCACTAGGGGCAGGTGACTCATGGACTGATAACCCCCGGAACCAAGAGCACGACACCCAGCTATCCTTCAGGGCTCTCGGGGATGTGCACATTTCTATGGAGAAAATGAAGCTTGGTCCCGTACTGAAGTCATTTACCTCTGGCATACCAGCAGGAGATTCTCATGTTAGTCTCACTTTTCAACTTTTCCTCTTCTTTTACTCCTAACATTCAAAAGATTGCAGCAGGACCCTTAGCAATGCTCTTAATACCAGCCAGTACTATAAAGTGCTAGAGGTCTGTAAGTGTTAGCATAAGCTGGAAAACAACAAACAGTAGCACAAGGAGATGCTCGCTCTTTTGTACAGAGGTTGTTCTGCAGATGCAGTTGCTGCACCGATGAGTTCCCGCAGTGCTTCAGTCCCCGAAGCCAGGAGTGAAGCCAGCTCTGTGCTGCAGTGCAGCGCAGCTATAGCAGCCTTGCCATGGCTTGCTGGATACTGTCAGGAGCCTGCTTATAGCCAAGAGTCCCTTCCCATCTGCTGCCTCCTGTATGACATACACAGCACCTCTACTACCACCTTTAAGCTGTAATAACTTTATTTGCAATACTGATTAATTTCTAGCTCATCCTAAACAGCATGAGCACTCTTGTCTTTTCTTCTCCTGACACAATACAAGACTCTCATTAAAAATGACACCAACAGTGAGAACCATGAAAGATTTTAAAAGCAGATAACTTGACACTTACCCAACCCAGTGTGTTTTTTCCCATACATGCAGCAGCTCAGGAGACTATCCTGCCAGCGAGATGCAGTACTTCCCTGACTGTCCCATTACTTTCCTCAAAGGAACCTATCACACTATCACATCCAGAACTCTTTCATATGATGTTGTTTCTTCTTCTTCTTCTTCTTTTTTTTTTTTTTAATTGTCCCTGCATTTATGAATTCAGGGAAGAAATTGAAAGAGATGTAATAAGTTGAAACTGTTTCCTTTCAACTATTTGAGCACTCTAATAACCTCAGAGCTTTTGTACAGCTCTACAAATCTAGAACATATTTGAGACACATTTCCTAGGTAAACTTTGCAACAAGCTGGTTCACCCTGACTTATTGATATTTCACTGCATTGTTATTCTGAGACAAAACACTAGGAGGTATTTCTGGGCATCACCTGACAGCATATTGCATTCCTCCAGCTCCACATACCTTACCCTGTCTTTAATATGCAGTGGCTGCATGAGCAGTGGTACATCAAATAACCTGCCTGAGGCTGAGCAAACCTTAGAATAACATTTTCACACTCGAATTTCCTTCTGTAACTGACAGACAATTAGGATTAGACAGATAAGTAAATATTCAGGCTCTTTGCTTTTTGTTGAAGCAGGAGAAACAATTCAGAATTTACTGGTGAGATTGATTCTTGGGTTTGATACTTAGTTGTTTTCATTTAAGGAGCTAGCTAATTTATTAGTTCCTTAGTCCTGTGGAGAGATTTAACAAGAATACTTTTATGAGCCTGTGTTAGTGACAGGTATAATCTCTTAGTTTCATTTTCCAGCTAAAGATATTTCCACTGCTGGGGCCCCACTGATCAGGTATCTGATCTTCAATATCAGCATTATTTGAAACAACAGCATGTGGCCTTCTTTTTCCTGAGTTGTAAATAACAGAGAGAAATAGGGCTAAGCAGTTATGTGAGCCATGACTCAGCTCTGTTGCCCAAATTAGAAGAGTGTTAGTTCCATTAAATAAACAACCAATTTGGCCGGTTTTCCTGAGCCTGCCCCACAGCTGAAAGCACATGTAGGAGTAAAGGAGTGAGGAGATAAAGATATTGCTTTCTAAGGCAATATACGTAACTTCAATCTGACAATCAGAATCTAGAGAATCAGAATCCCTTTGCTAGGGAAAGGCTGAGCGTTCGTCCCATGCCCAATTACAAGGAGTATTTTTCTGTTAGAAAGGAAATTTTAAATTGGAATATCACACTAGAGTAATTTTATTCTGGAATTCCTAGTGGGTTTTGGTTTTTCTTAAATCCATACTAGTACATACCCTGCAGTAGTCCATCTATATCACCACTGAAGAAAGATTTACATGATTTCATGCTGAAAGATTTGATGGACCTAATGCACATTTCTAGGGTTTTCTTCCTATCCCACATGCAAAAAAAACCTGGATTAAAAAAAAAAATTATATTCAAATAATTAAAAAAATACTCTATTTTCCTGTCAAAATCACTGAATTAGCTTCATTTATACATTAGATTTTCCCTACATTTTGCTCTCAAATTTTATGATGTATTTTTTCTTAAAGGTAATATTAATCCACATTTTCCATTCAAGAACTATTTAAAACTGCGCAGTTCTAAGCAATGGCCTCTTTAAGGTCTGTGATGGTGGAACTAAACAGGTTTGACTAAGATTTCCAAGATACTAGAGCAAAAATGCCCTATATTTCCAATTTTAATTGTTTGCAAATCAGGAGCCTGATATTCCATTTCAGCTGCTGCTCTAACTTGTCTTTTTCTTTAGTACATAAACACAGTCACTTGAATTAAATTAAGACTTCTTTCCATCACTCTTTTCAGACATTTTTATCATATTCTGTTGCTTAGACGCTGGAAACAAGAATACCTTGTCCCAGTTAGGAAAATTTAATAGATTTGACTAAGCATTTCTTTGCCTTCCCCGCATCTGCTAAGAAATCAAATTCTTTGCTACTTGTTCTGAACAAGCTGCATCACTGCCTTTTTCACAGACTCAGACTTACATTGCTCAGCAATACACAGAAGGAACTGGAGGCCACTACTTTTCCACTGGAATTCTGAGTCATCTGGGGACATCATGCAAACCTATTTATCCTGTTTGAAAAGATGGTGTTGAATCTTCACTCCTGCATGTTTTGATTTGGAAGACAGATGCCAAATGGAGGCATTGAAATCAATTTAAGAATTCAGCAGAAAGGACATTTTAAAAAAGCTGAAAGGAAAATCACATTTCTGGGGCTCTGTCTCTCCTTTAATTGCAATCACCAGTCAAGATCCTAATCAATGCACATAAATTGTCAAAAGACTATAAGGGCTGAATTTTTGAAGCTGCAAGTTGGGGATTACAAGGGCTTCATAAAGAATTAACACTTAATATTATTAATTTTTTTCCTGAGCTTTTCCATTAGCATTCCACCTCAAGGTTGCCCAAAGCATTCATCTTGTTAAAAAATTGAAACATTAGACTGATAAAATCAGACAGCTAGTGTGCCTAATTCAGAATCTTGTGTTGCTTTTCTGATTCCTTTCCGAAGAACCCCTAGATGAACTCACTGACCAGGTCTGTTGGATTCATGGCTGTGTCAGCTCTCCTTTACTCTTCAATAAGCAAATGTTTGCCAGTTGCTAACCCAGCCTTGAAAACATAGCTATCTCATTCTACTTCTTTCTCACTTCCCTGTAAGTTTTGGCTCAATTTCAGAGTAAAAACTGTTTACCCAGCTTTACTCAAGTGGATATCCCTTCAGGTTGTTTCAACTTGCCAAGTCTTTACTCTATTAATTTGTCTTTTCCAGCTTGAATTCTCAGTGCTATGCACATATAAATACTTACTTTATTGCCATCATCTAACAGTAGATATGTGATTCCTTTGCAATCTGAAGAAAAAACCATTTTGGGTTTGCTGCCGTATTACTCCCACTTTGAAGAAACAACTCTCATCTCCAGAGACCTAGAATTTCACTGGATTATTCTTCTTTTATCTTTCCTTCTGAATGCATTACCAGATTCTTATTGCATTAATTTTCATTGTGTTCCCCATAGTCATGCCTTCTTTCAGGAAAGCAGAAATTATAGGTATGTTGATTTCAATGCAAATAGGTAGCTCTTTCTAAATGTATCTTATCTTCTTCACATTAAAGTAAATGCATTGCCTCATTTAGGAGGTAAAGCACGTCATTTAGGAAGGTTTAATAGGTGAAGACTGTAAAGACCATTTGAATTTCATATTTTTGCTTCCCCCTGAACTAGCTTAATTATGCTAACATCTGAAGGCAGTGCCCGCTTACAAAAGCTAGCTAATGAAATACTGATATTCAAACTCCTACAGAATAAGCAACAGAAAATTTCTCTCAGAGCAAGTATATAGGAAAATTTTAGTTAAGAATCTTCATATCAGCCCGTTTCTGAATGAAAGCCTGCCTTTAGTTCAGTGATTCTAGTCTAACCATACTACTTTAAAAGACCATTCTGTACTTTTCCCTCTTCAGTATTACCTTCAGATTATAGCCTTTATGTTCTGTACTTCTCACGCTTGAGAGAGTCATAGAATGACTTTAAGAAGGTGACCCTTTAGAAAGCCAGTAAACTTTCAGAAAAGTCTTGTTGTATTATGTTAACTTCAGCCTATAATGAAAAATTATAATGGTGCTTTAGCAGCAAGGAGGTGCTACAAGCAAGGATGGAAAAGACATACCCAAACCCTACTGTTTTCCTACCATGGCAAATAGCATGACCAGAAAGGAGGAGAAAATATTTTTGGGGACCATGTCAAGTTTTAGACAGTAAAAACCACATGCAAGTTAATGCCTTTTATAAACTGGGCCCATCTTCTATTTTAGTTGAAAACCTTTAATAATGTTAAGTAATATTGAACATTTTTATTGTTAATTCAAATGTCTTAAAAACAGTTCCTCTATTTATGTACTGTGTCCTAAAAGCTGCCATTTTTCAGTCAAACAAATTAATTAAATTTTTGCTTTCTAGCTTAAAAATGTAACTGATCTACCTGTTGCTAAATGTTACAGAAGTACCAAGATATTCATTGACATTTATGAACATATTAAAATCACCTAAAATACAGTACCTAGAAACCAGAGAGCTACCATAGATATGATCAACTGAAAGAACAGTGAAACAATCCCAAACATGCCATTAATAAAACATGGCTTCAATTTTATTGTAAAAAATTGGCTCATCTTTACTAGTTAGAAGATTTAAACAGAATTCAGGGAGGCTTAACATTGTACAGTTGCCCATTGAAAAAGGAGGTTTTCAATCAAAACCTCTTCTTAGATATGATTACACTGATTTATAACCAGATTGGAGCTGACAAGAGTTCAAGGTAGGTCAGGGTGAGCTGTGGACCTGTAGGAAGCCGTTGCAAAACAAATTATGAACACTACCTTTGGCCCCTGTTATCTCAGGCACAGGCTAATTGAACAGCACTTCCCTAAGCTCGGAGTCTTTCTCTCAGGTGGATGAGAAATATATTAAGGAGCCAAGGTTTCAGAGAGATAATAAGCCATTAGGTGTCAGACAACTGTAACTTAAAAGGAAATGAGAAAAATTACCCAGACCATGAGAACATACAGTTAAGAAGTGAAATTTTAAGAGAAACAGAGAAGGGCCAAGGCTAAAAAAGAAAATGCAAAAAATGAGATCTGTGATAAAAAAATCTTTAAAATGAAATGTTGGTTATTCATCATTATATTGGTATGTATGTTTGGCTTCTGTGAAAATTAGTAGACAAAAGAACCGAATCTCCTGTAAGATAAGAAATGTGCCATGCAACTTGGAAATTGTTAATTATAACAGCAGTGTTGTATTGCCACAATGCAGTAGTGTCAGCTGTCTTCCTAAAAGAAGGTAAATGTGGGAAGTTGTAACAGAATGCCAAGCATCCCTCTCTATGAAAGGGGAATCAGTCTCTGACAAACTTTTAAGAGTATTCCCTTGGCATACTAGCACATGCCAAGCAGCATTTGAAAATCTGTTTGCTTCCATAGCAATGAAAACCTATGACCCCGGACAAATGGGAGCCATAAAACTGGAGCTGGGGTCCCATGCTAAAAGTAGCCCTCTGAAGACAGACTGCAGTTGAGTTGGTCATTTGTTCCCATGGCTAAGGGGTGTCTCAAATGGAAATAATAGCTGGAGATTAATGCTGGCTATATATTTAGGTTACTGCTGAGCAAAAAAGTACTTTGAGGGACTTTTCTAATATTTCCAAGTTGTGATCAAGAACTCAGTCCCTTGTGTCCAAGAATAAACACAGTCTTAAGCTTGCCTGGTGTCTTACTACCTGGGGTAACGTAGCCAGCAAAGCCCATGTCACTGGCATTCATTGTTTCTGGAGAAACAGGAGCTTTGAAGAAAAGTGTTTTGACTGCTTGCTATCTCAGACAATAAGAGAATGACAGGGCAGAGGAGTTTTCTCATCCAGCTCTGTGAGTGGGTGCATTGAATGCCAGGATATGGAGCAATATTTTTCCAGGTGAGTACTTCCCCGTGCCTTTTGATAAAGGCAACTAGTCAAGAGGTCTCCAGGATGCAAGAAAAAATCATCTTATCCTGTGGTGACTCGAAAACTTCATGCTTGTAGGACTTCAAGTATCAGTACTCCATGAGTAAAAACCAATGATTTAATTAACTCTTGATTATTTATTGATGTAGTTAAGTGGAAAAACCCACTATCAGCAATTGACATTCAAGTATAATACTCTCTAGACAATGAAATGAAGAAGCTATGCAAGTTCTGGTGCTGTCTTTATTCCTGAAATAAACTATCCATGTGAAGCCTTTTAAACAATTCCCTATGCCAGTTAATAAGCTGGGTTGCACAGTTGTCCGTACATCTCATAACTAGGTTAGTAATTATTCTGCTATTTTGCTACAGCTGAACATTACATGTTATATGATAGATCTTTGTCTTTAGTCTGACAATTTTAATAGCAACATAGTTTAATATATCGTACCCCTTGATGAGAATATAATACTGTTTTACAGGAAAGTAGGTCCCCAAAAAGTTGCTAAAGACAGAAGAGAAATACCAATTAAATTCTTCATATTTTTGTCCTATTATACTACTGTGCCTTTTGTCTATGTGTTAATGAGATGCTGGCTGACAGAAAATTCCGATTTTAAAATGTTACTTAAACAAGCAAACTCTTTTCTAACTGACAAATACAAAGTTCTTTTTATTAGAAAAAGATACTACTCTAACAACTGCAGGAAAGGACAATTCTAGATTAAAGAAATAGGAAATCATTCAGACTAACAGAAAAGAGGTATAGGCGAATCACCTGGGGAATAATTCATGCATGTTCACCGCTATTTCTGACATTTTGGCCTGGTTGCTTTCAAGTCAGCCTTAGCAACCTGTAATCACACATTCTATTGTAACACAGCAACTACTCTTTTTCCTCTCCAAAGCCCTGGGTGAGTGTAGTTTCAAAACTCAGCCTAACATTCAGAGATTTTGCAATTATGACTATGAATGTAATGTAGAGTTTTGCTAAAGTCTTGAAATTATTGCAATTACTGTCTTCAAGTTCCAAAGACATTAAAACTGGACAAAACATATTAAATTTTATATATATGAAAGTACGATTACTTTTGGAACAAACTAAAACCCATTAAAATTCCATGTCTTGAACATGTATCGGTACAAAAGGTTAAGATAAAACATGTGTACAATGCCTAATTTTTGAATGCACTGTGCTCAAATTGTCTGTCCTTGTTTTCCATTTACTTTCCTTTGCAAGGTCACAGAGGAAAACAAAATGAGGAGGAATGTGTCAGACCTTTTCTTCAAAGGGTAATTTTCTAATGGCAATAGCAAATCTTTGTCATTTGCAACATAATATATTAAAGTTTGAACTGGAGTATTTGAAAGTAATTTTTCAAAATCTGCTTTTATCACAAACACTTGGCAAAGGAATCTTATCAATGGAGGGAAAATCTAACCTGAAAAATGTTTTGATGGAATTTATAAAGTGTAAGAATTGCTAAGCTTGGTATGCACTAGTTGAATAAGAAAAAATTCCCCAAATCAGATAAAATTAAAATTTGCATTCGGGCTTAAAGAGTGAAAAGGAAACAAAGTGACTTATACAAAGGCTGCTCACTTCTACAATTAATATCATGTAGTAGATGTTACTGCCATGAGCAAGAAATGAATAAATGATGTGTCATTAATTGTATGCTTCTCAACAAGTAAGTGAGGAAAACAGAGCAGTTTGATGAAAATTTTGCCCCAGGTGGAAGCCAAATATTCACCTCTTGCAACACAATCATGTCTCAGAGACCTTATGTCCCATAATCTCACAGTGAATCAAGTGCAGTGTATAAAAACATATAG
Source organism: Corvus hawaiiensis (assembly GCF_020740725.1). Lineage (NCBI taxonomy): Eukaryota > Metazoa > Chordata > Aves > Passeriformes > Corvidae > Corvus > Corvus hawaiiensis. The sequence goes on from NC_063214.1 coordinate 20,851,489, forward strand.
CACACACAGTAGCTTTTGTAGCTTTGGACTATGTAGAAGTTAAGGAACATTCACAGCAAGGAATTGCTGAAGTGGTTTCCTTCCACCAGCTGCCCACTGATAAGCGAAGCAAATTAAATATGAAATAGTTATGATCCTTTGTTTTGCCCTTTTCTTGTCCTTCTTTCGTATTTTTATTGATTTGGTATCCACATATGGTCACGATTGGGAACTGGATGCTGAACCGGCCCTTTCTCTGAATTACCATTATCATGACTGTGATCTTATGTCCCTTGACTTGCCTCTGTTGACTCAAGTCTCGTGGAGTTTGTACATCACTGGGTGCAGACTTTAAATCCATGGTTAGGCTCATGGAAACTGTGTGTTTTCTCAGTTTCACATAAGTCATTGAAAGAGTTAAAGGTGATGCATTCAGTGTACTGAAGTAGATATGTAAAGCCTATGTAGGGATTCCCAAATCTGCTCTATTCTAAATTGTGCCCTGGAGTAGCATTTTTAGATTTGGATTTCAGTAATTTGTTGGTTCCTGTCAGGAGAAATAACTGTGTTGAAGAGACTTTGTTTGTTTGGGAAACATGGAAGCCACAGTAAATTTCCTGTGGTACATGACTTTCCTCAGGTACTTTCCAACATCAGTGATTCAGATGAATGTGAAACGTGTGAGGGAAGCCCCATGTAATTATGGCTCCAGATCTGGATTTTTTTTTACTGTAATGACTGTTGTACAAGCCAGAGGTGCTTTAAGTGGAAGAATTTGTGTATTGGTAGGCAAGTAGATAGCTATGAGATACTGTCAATACACAACCTAATGCGGACCATGATTTATTTTTATCTTAGAGAAGCTTGCAGGAGGCAACCCTAGATCCATGCAATAAACTAAGAGAGCAAAGTGACCTTGTGTCTGAGTAGGAGCAAATACTGATAAACAAAAATGCCATTAGCTTGTATGTGTCTTTCCAAAGTAAACTTGAATAAAGAGTTCACTCTTCTTTTCAGCAGCAAGAAGTTACTGATGGAAGAAATGCATACAAAACCCAGGGCTTTTCAAAAGTAGATTTCAAGCCTGGGGTATAGTAGGCTGTAGGGAAGCTGTAAGGGCAGTGAAGTTTCTATTCTCTGTCAGGTAACCAGAAACCACTGGAAGCCCTATCTAAAATTAATTAAAAATCTCTCATAATGGAGGTTCTTGGTAATGCTGGAGATGAGCAAGGATTGGAGTTCTCTCAGGGCCTCAGAAGTGAAGACATAATTCTTGGCCCCAGCCCTGCTCAGTTATGTACTGCAGACATCACTTCTCATCTTGTTTGGCAGTGGAAAGCCTTTTTCAGAGCAGCAGGGGCACAGATGCTGCAGCTCTGCCAGCCTGTGAGCACGCACTGCCGTTTCTGCCTTGTGGAGAGCCTGTCTCCATTGCCCACAAGTGCAACAGATTTGCTCAGGAATGGATCTTAGAAACATTTGTCAAAAAGGCATTGTTTCAGCAAGTCTGCTGGAGCTCCTGAAGCTGACTTGGGCACAGTTGATCCTCCTGCCCAGTCCTCAAGCTGCTCAGAGCATAATTTTAGCCTGAGGGATGGCAGAAGAACATATCCCTTGAGCAGCTGCCAGGGGTATGTTCTAGGGGAGATGGGTTTTTCGCAGGGTTACAGATCCCTTGGCCAACACCCAGCTGTCAGCACAAGGCTGCTGGCACCTCTTGGCTGGCCCTGGTGGAAGGGTGTCCCAGGACAGCCTGTTAATGCACCAGCCCCATGGGAAGGTGACAGCAATTTTACTGAAAGGCTGTTTGGCACTCCAGGTGCTGGTAGCTTGCAGTCAGCCCCCCTGCAAGCTGCTGCCACAGGCCTGATGTTCTCAGCTTGTGTTGGAGATACTTGTTTAGCTACACAGCTCATTTTTTTCCCTTTCTCCTCCTTTCTGTGTATAGGTGCAGGCCCTAGGTTTAAATTATTTATCTCCAGAAACATTTGCCATACGAAGTCTCTCCACTGGCAGGGCCTATCAGGAAATATCTAGACAGAGATAGGTCTTTCTCCTGCAAACTCTTAAGTTCCTGAAACAAAATCAAGAAATGGAGGTGGAAACCAATGGCTGGGAATTTAAGACATGAATTATTCTCATGCCATAGATCATTTGTTGAAGCTTGAAGAGGTGGATCTTTTACATCATGCATCATATTTTCTTCTGAGCAATAGAATGAGCAGCAAAAAATTAATCAGTTCTGCTTCCACATGAGGTGAGTCTTTTGATGAGAGGTGTTCTTAGCTGACTGCTCAGATATGTTCCCAGATGATAAGAACAAAGATCAAAAATCTTACACAGAAAGGAACTAGAAAGCCCTTAGGACCAGAGTAAATACTATCTGACTAGAAAATGAATTCTGATAGGCTCCTATCAACTTTAATTACTTTAAGACTATTATCTGTGTAACAAGCTTCTCTGGCATTTCTAAGGAACAGGTATATTTAATAAATGAAGAACTTAGTAAAAAATATTCCCTAATTACACTCATTAGAAAATTTAATACAAGAAAACCAATAAAACTTCTGCTGTATCTCACATGGACAGCAATTACTGAACAGTTATCTTAAGTCTGAATTAGCAAGCAACCTTTGCTTTCTTGAATATGATACCTGAGGCATCATTTCAGTGAAGGAGGATGTCTTATACATATTCTGAGTAACTGTCCTCAGTCTGCAATTTGAAAACCATGTTGCCATTAATTAATGATGTACTGCTGTTGGAATAAAAGATATGGAAATTAACATATTGAAATAGTACATGAACCAAAAGAAAGGCAAAAGACAAGCTACAGAAAGGTGCTTTTGGATTAATTATTTTCTTTGAAGAACTCTACAAGTTAAATAGTGCATGAAGTCGCTTGCTGTCACACAACTTACCACATTGAAAGGTCTGCAGTTAAAACAAAGCTTTTTGTCTGCTTTTGCACACCTCCCTAATCATTGTGTTTCTGGACTGATTTCTGTCAATGCAACTCTATTCTCTAGAAGAGATGACACATGGAAGAAATATTTTTATTGTATATCAAAGGAACCAAAAAGAATTAACATTTCTGCATTTATTACTTTATCAAGCTGTACTGAAATTCTCTACCTCTTCCCTCTTAGAAGCGGGCAGGATCCTCTATTGCATCTTACCCCCAACCAAAACTTAAGGCATGCAGGAATTCAATGTTAATTAAATATGTTATGAAAACTATTCCTTATATGAAACACCGTCCCTAGGTACCAAAAATTATTTGACTTGTAAAGAAATGTTAGCTGCATACAGCAAGAAACTCTTCAATTAATTATATACCTTTGTTGTAAATGCAAAGATAAATAACTTACATTGAAAGTGCAAAGCTAAATACTTGAGTTAATACTTTGATCAGTTAAACACTGATCAAAAGTGTCTTAAGTAAACTGTTGAGACAATGTGATGCTTAGTATCATTTGAGTCAGTTAGATGTGTTTTGCTTCAAGCCTAAAAGTAAATAAACTCTCACCTTTTGGTTTGATAACCTTTCTCCTTCTCAGCAAAAGGTCATTTAAGGTTGTTGCTTTTCCTCCAGTTTGGTCCCTCTTGGAAGCAATACAGACTTCAACTCTCCTTTTTGTAGGTTATCAAGACTCGTACAGGAAAGGTCCATTCAGGGCAAAGCAGAGGGATGAAAAGGTTAGGATGACCTTTTCATCCCTCTGCCCTGAAGGGAGTGATATTTTGTCACAGGGCTGTATAATTAGGGCCTACTTCACTTCATTAGATCTCAGGCACCCTGTGGGGCTAGTAACAAACTGAATCAAGTTTCCACGGAAAGCTCTCTCTCCTGTGTGTAATGTCTTAATTAAAAAATTAAGTCATTCTGAATTCTGACTTGGACAGGTTTAATTTTGATCACAAAGAGACATGCAAAAATAATTCCTTTCTTCTATAGGAAAACTCAAAAAGGTACTGGGAAACTGTATTAATCTGCCCCACTGTGGAAAGGCTCCTGAGTGTTCAGAGAGAAAACTCTAGTATGACTGAGAACTACAGTATCACTTGTGTAGGTTTCATGGTAATTAGGAAAAATTGTTAAGAGTGGAAAAAGTAGTGCTCTACTTCCACAACTGCATTTTTGTAAACTGCTAATTACAAAATGCTAAAGAGTGAAGAAGGCAGTCAGCTTTAACCAAGATATTTTTGTGTCAGATATAGTCCTTTCTAGTTAGAGACTGATTTTGCGAAAGAAATTGAAATGACACAGTTTCCTCTTTAACAAAGAACAAGTAAGAGTAATGAAACAAATTATGAATACTATTGCTAATCAGTGCTGGATGGAAGTAATTTTTGTGCTTATGTAGTTGACAAAATGCAGGTCTGGTGCGACAAAACCTGTAAACATCCCCTGGGAGTCCTTCTAGCCAGGCTGGTAGCACTGCAGTTTCCATTGCTTCTTCACCCTTCATCACCCATACTGAGTCAGGACAAATTTACACGGAGTTATTAATATACTTTTAAGAGGATACTTTGAAAAAACACTGTACTCAAATATCTACAGGGCCTGGAGGAGTATACACAAAGAATGAAGTAAAGGTTAATAGTAAAGGTTAATTTCTCTACTTCTGCCTGCTATGTGAAAGAACACTGTAATTGATACCAAATAACTGGGCAAAAATGCCCTGAAAAAACACAGGTAGGTAACATGTCTATGCTAAAGAACACACAGATTTTCTCCAGTCTAGATGCTGAGGTTACCTTAAACAGAGTTGGCTATGAAAGGACCTGCTGTCAGTAACATATTCAGCAGTAGATTATGGAGATTTACAGCTTGTGTACACATTTGTTGTGCTCTTCACGTGCAGCAAGTGTGATGTGGGAAGCATTGGGCCCACGCCTTTTCGTCATATCTGCACTGGCAAATCTGTAAGGTTGAGCTCAAAGGTGGTAATGAATCATGTGGGAAAGTGGAGGGAGGAGTAAATATCAGTTATAATAAATTAATTGTGGCAATCATAGAACAGAAATAATAGGAAAAGCTAGTCTAGGGCAAGCACCTGCAATCTGGGGAGTTGCTACAGATTGGAGAAAAGGTCATGGAAATGTTGAAACAGAAACTGTGTACTGCAGTACAGAATTTAAATATGATGTTTCAGTTCTGGAATTCTAGGGCTCGCAGGACTAAAAGTTTTACCTAGTTTAACCCAAATGTTATTAACTTTTGGTTGGACTGATTTTTTTTCCCTAACCAAAGGTCATCTGCCTTCAGGAGCCACATTTTAGAAATTATACTCTCAGGATTTGTTTTAATAGTATTGTATTATAAGATAAAGGAGATAAATTTATGTCAACTGAAACCATCTGAATAAGCTTCAAATCTCAGTAGTACCGACTGAGATGGATGAAATTCCCCTGATGCAACACAACTTGCTTTCTGTATACACACAGAAGGGCTAAATTTTGGTGGCATCAATATGACAGGCTTTCTAAATCTAGAAATAGTTTTCTAAATTTGAGGTCACAACACTGGGAAGGTAAGGGTTTGGTAAGATTTGCCACATGCTTTTGAGATCAGGAGATTTTAAATAGTAGTTCTAATGAACTTTCTAATTATGACATTTTTCCCATTTTCCCAAAGACAGTGAGCAAGCTTTAGTAAGATATGTGTCATGTGTATAAGAACAATTGCAGCTCAGCAAAGTATTTATAAGCATTTTGCTGCCAGCTCAACTGAGGCAGATGAGAAGGATTAAGCAGTGTATCTGTACAGACTGAGGAAAGCTGGGACTCAGCTCTATCCCAAGAGGCCTAGTGTTTGCTATTGGTCAACGAAAGGCTTGGTTTTGGACTACATCCCTATTTTGTTAGTCTTTGTGTTTCATCTATCTCCCAGCTAAACGGAGGAAGATGAAAGGAAAAATACATGAGTAAAACTTAGAAAAGGGTAAAACCAGGGGAATTAAGAAAGGCAGGTTATAAAACTAACTTATCTGTGTCATCTTGCTGTGCAAATGCAGGTTGCTCCTGGAGATCTCTTTAAAAAGCTCAATCAAGACCATAAGATCAGCTATTTCAAGGGATCACATATAAGGAAAATGTTTAAATGTACCTAAATTAAATTAGCTTTGCTCTGTGCAAAGTTTGAGAGCTCCTCTTTTGGCCTCCATGAAAGCTTTAAATGTGTGTCAGGTTGCTGTGGCATTAGGCAGCAGTCACATCAACAACTGAGTCACTCATTCTGGTTTTATTGGTTTTACTTGCTATGAGCAGCCATTTTTCTCCTTGACAGGCATAGATATACTAGAGCCAAAAATCACACAAGGACTCTTAGTAAAACAGAAGGCTGGAAGATGGGTGCTCATGACCATTGATGTGTTCTTGAGGTATTTAACTGGGTCACCAAAAGGTCTTAAGGGGCCAGGTCAAAGGGATCTAAGAGATGGAAAACAAATTATGCCATGGTAAATGTCCCCTCTGCTCTATGTGGCTTACCTGAAAATGTAGTGTGCTGAAATGAAGGGTCAGTGAATTAAGTAAGGGTCCAGCTGGCAGGGGGTGGCTGCTTTTCTCCTTTCTCCACCGGGTTTTAAATGACTCAAGCATTTGGCCTCATCACTGAGGTTCAAAGGCTATGAACCTGGGTAAGTGTATGTTTTATGTGAAAATACTGGAGGAGCAAAGCCCTGAGTCACAACAGTGAGGCAGAGGGACAGGTACTTTCTTCCCCAAATCCTTGCTGAGCCCTTTGTTTCTTTCTCACTCCTGGGATTTTCAGAGGGACTGCTAGGAGTGCCCAGCAGAGACCTGGTGCTAGAATAGCAAAAGATAGTCCTCAGTTGTGATGAAAATTTTACAAATGCTTAACACAAAAGTAAACTTTCTTTGTTTAAGCACTGGTATAAAAGCCATTGCTATGAGTCATGCTAGCCCCAAGGCTTTCAAAAGCCTTTGGAATACAGTAATAGAAGAACTCACACTGCCTCCAGAAGTTGACTCTTTGCTTAAGATTTCCTAATCCCTGCAACAGCTGCAGCTTCAGTACTTGAGGGGGTCTCTTGTTGACCCACTGCACAACATACTGCGCAAACACTACTCTTGTGTATTTGTATGCCTTTTATATTCACACCGTAGGAGAGGGGCTGCACGTGCTTGACCAATATGTGGTAAGTAGCTGCAGAAGCTAGTTCAGCGTGTAGGGAGTTGTGAAAATGTATTCTGGTTGGGAATGTTGTGACAGCTACGATAAAGATGTGTTACTTAACTACCTTTGAGCATCTGGCTCTTCCCACAGGGTACTTTGTTTGGGAATAGGATCTCTACAAACAGCTTCTTATTTTATGCCTGAAGAGTAGTAACTGAATGCGCTCAGACAAATTTTCCATGAAAGTATTGTATTCCTTTTATCTTTGGACAGAGGAAATTCTTCAGGCAATGTTTCTTTTGATCAGTAAATGCCAACCCAGCAGTCTGCTGCTGCAGCGATGAAGCTGTAGGTATCTGTCTCTTCTGTCTTGATGGTGTGGCCTAAACCAGAGATGTACAAAAATCATTCTCCATGTGCCTTGACAATGCCAACCAGGCATGACAGTGAAACCAATTGTTGCAATGTTGCTGTCTAAATCTAGGGAGAGGCAAGGAGGCATGCTCATGGCACACAGCCTGTGGGACACTCTAAGGACTGTAGTGGGAACCCAACTAACAAGGAAAAACCCTCATTGTAGGGGGGCACAGTTTGCTTGCTTTTATCAATTCCCTGAAAGTTGGCCTGTAGAGCAGCAGCACTTCTGCCACCCAGCTAAGATTGATGATATAAGAATAAAAGCAGCATGAATCATAGGCAAAAGCCTAAATAACAAGACTTTGGGATTAATAATCCTTGTTGTTTATGGAAATATGGATCTCTTTCTCCAAGGTCTGCTGAAGGCATCAATCTTTTCATGACAAGCAGTTGCACTCTGTTTTAAGCATGATTATCCAAACGTAACCGTTTAATCATGCTATACAATATATTTTTCCAACCTTACTCTAAGACACTGATATTTTCCTGGTGAGATACTCTATAGATGGGTAGAGGAAAGTATTATATTAGCCTACCTGAGTAATGAATATACTCAGACTGGTTACTGTTCTTTCTTGCACCAATGCATTGCTGATACTGGTTAGGAAATCTTTATTGAGTTTACCCTCCCCAAAGGCTTCAAATCAAAACTGAGTCATAGTTCTGGGTTTAGAGTCCTTGTAAACACAAAATGTCTAAAAATCAGAAGGAAAGGGAGAAGTGCAAAATAAGTATGTCCCATTGACTCTTAAATTATTTAACCTATTTAGTAAGGGTTAGGGAGTATATCTGTTGGTAGTTAAATATTTGACAAGCAATTTCCAATGGAGAGTGAAAATCATGACCTTCTGAACTCCTGTTTTGGGACAATGCAACACAGCAATGCAGGAGGGCATTTTAGATGATATTTTTCTATCAGGTTTGATAGGAGTGACAATACTCCTAACACACAAAAGCTTCAGAGAGCTCCTGGCTGAGATTGGTGGAAGTGACTTGTCTTTTCTTCAGTGTAGAGCTGCAGACAGCCGGTAACAGTTGATCTGCTTCTTCAGTCACAAATATGCATCTCATAAGTGTGCTCATAGCTAAAGCTGAAGTGAAATATTAGAAACTTTGAGATAACAGATGACAAGAATCAGCTGCACAACATAAACTGATTTTGCAGAGAGAATATCGGTTCTGAACAGATGGTGTTATGTCCCGTTATCTATACTCATGCTGGTTGTCAGAAATGTATCAAAATCTGGTACCCAAAAACATGAGAAAAGTGGTGGGAACAGTGCTACAAATCCATGAGAAGGTAGCATGTGTGTTAATTGCACTGCAGGAAAAGCAGACCACTAATTAATAAAAAGATGCTAGTTCATTTCAGGATGAGCTGTGGGTCCACCAGAAACACACCTCAACTCATACCCATGGATGAAACACTTCTGTCACAGAGCTGGTGAAAATTGCTTTGTGTTACGTCATGGAAAAGACCCAGGACCTCTGGCTGGTGCTCTCAAAACTTACAGGAGACTTGGGCACTGGAAAATGAAGCCCTTGATCATCCCTCAGTATCTCACCTTAGATGGGCATTCTAAATTTACAATCTCTCTTGCTGGTTTTGAGTGATAACTTGCCATGCTATTGTCATAGCGTGTGTTTTAGGACTCAGAGTCCTTCATGTCCTTAGGTGAAAAAGAAGACCACCAGTGAATACCATCAAAAACATTAAAATGATATTCAAACTGAATATCTAGGCCAAATGCTCAGCTCTCTATCACATTTATCACTTTATCATATCAGACCGGTAACTTGTATTTTAATCAATGGACCAGCATATTAAAGGTACTTTAGGATACAAAGGCTATAAAAGTTAGGAACTCTTGCTCAGATAACAGAAGCATCACAGTTCAGACACCTTTGCAGAAATGGAAGTTGCTTCTTGTGGTGAAAGTCCTATGTGCTATAAATACAAAAGCTGAAAAACTGTGAATTTATACTGACTGTGAACAGAGACAGAGTGATAAAAAGGTTTATATTAATCTGGATTTCCCTGTCAGATTGTTAGAGCCAACGTGGCCTATTTTCAAGGACCCTGGCAAGACCTACTTAACTGTGGTGAGGTATCTGTGGCTGTAAACAAATATTGCTTGACACTTTCAATTGCGATTATATTTCCATTTCAAAACAACATGGATAGCACTCAGTCACTTTTTGTAGTTCTGTCCTGCACTTGACATAGCCTGAAATAAAACTGAAAGCTTAAATTTAAACACTGGATATTACACTTGCCATACGAGAATGCCCTATATACGTGTCTGCACGTGACAGACCCTCCCTTACTCCAGCCAGCTGAATATACTGTCATCTTCATTAGCAAAAGAACTGAGGGTGAGACATCCTGTGTTCACCAGGTGGCTCTTGAATATTGATGATGAAAACACAGGTGGGAACTAAAGTTTCATGGAGTCAATGTACACCAAATATATAGGATTTTTCATAGGAAGTGTAGTTCAGCCTTGGAAGGCTCCAGAATCTAGGAGTGCCAATTTGGAGAGGTTCACATTAGTTCACATCTGAAGGGGACCTGCAGCTCAAACAGTAGGCAGCACTGATTGACCCCTTGTCAATCAAAACATGGGTCTGTAGCAGAACTATAGACTTTGTGATACTGAAAGTTACAGTTAAAGATTATATGGAAGGAACACTGAATTAGCCAAGTAATACCCACACCCTGGGAGTTTCCAATAACTCTGCAAAGCTCTGTCCGGGGTTTAGTCTGCAGCACAGACCAGGCTCTAAGGATGGCAAATTTGACACATTCCTTGCGTATTGCTTAAAGAAAACTATGTTTATAAAGGCTCATGGTAGATAGAATAAGACAGTGCACTCTGTTTTTCTTGCCATAAAACCACGTTGTTGTTGGAAGTTAGTACTAACACTTCTGGTGATTAACCACTATTAATTCAAACTATAATTGGTTTAGTAGTTGAACCATGGGTTTATAATTTTGGTAATACTAATAAAAATAGTGAAATAAACCTCACCTTCTTTTAAAAGTTAACTTAGACTTTGAGAGATAGAACTTAAATAGACACCTGGAATTTCTTAATGAATTTTTATTTTACTTTAGTGCAAATATATTTACACATAACTGTACCAAAGGATAGAAACAATTTTGCACATTTGAAAATCATTATATGGAATTGAGACCCAAGGAACCATTGCACCTTGAAATAGAGAGGGGAGCCGGCTAACTGAAATGGAGGGAAAAGATGGGCATAGAATTAGATTTATTTGAGTTGAGAGAAGACTGAAAAGTTTTTAAAAGAGTTCTATCAGAAAGACAGGTTTTTGAATTCAATGTCCATCTACAAACTTGGGGAAGCAAAAGGTAAGTTTCAACCCAGAGAGAAAAGGAGGCGACTGCTGTGGCTCCATCTGCAGCTTTTGTGTTTACACTCCAGGTCCTGTCTGAGCCGTGAGTGATTTCGGTTGTGAGCATGTTGTGTTGCAAAAGGCTTCACTGTTACGAGGATAAAAATTTCTTCTGGCATTGCCAAACACAGGACGCAGAAGGGAAAAATGCAGTAATGAGAGTGCAGGTAGAGTGTGCTAAATGGGTTTGGAGCTGTGCAGGGTGGTGGCAGCAGGAGGAATCCCCTTTTATTATAACATTACCTTAGGGCTAACCCTGCATATTGAGCTGTCAAGTCTGAGAGAAAAGACACATAGGAACTCATTTTTCTACTTGATGTGCCATGGTAGGATTGAGGAATGAAAATGAAAAGCAAAATTAGATTCAACCAGCAGTACTTAGGAGGTAATGCAGTAAAAATTGGAAGGGTCCTAGCAGCCTTTAGAAAAGAGATGAGGGTTCAATAACACAGGCCATTATTTGTGTTCCTTGAAGTGTCTACATTTCTGTGATTCTACATTTTTCTCTGACATGTTTATTTCTATGGTACTTTAAAACACTAACTGCCTTTGTAGCTGGTAAGAATTGCTTACAAGCATAAAACATCAAAATATCAAAGTATCCATTTAAACAACAGATAATGAAAAAGAGAAGCAAGTCTGCCTTCAAAGAAGTCAACAAAAGGTGAAAAAATTACGTTAATTTTGTGAAACTGACAATACTTTTACTGACGCATAATGAAAAATTGGTATAACATCAATAAATACCTTCAAACAAATGTTTTGATTGTTTCCTAGTTAATTGGTTGCCTTATCCATTTTTTTGGGTTTTTTTTGTCGGCCTTCAGAACACATTAAGCCTTGCAATGGTTGATACATTCTTAGACATCTTTGTCATTCTTTGACCATTCCTAATTTATGCAAGTTCTAGAATACTACACAAAAACAAAATTTGAAATCCTTAAGTTTAAGATGTAGTAAGAAAAGAAACTGTTTATTTTAGGAAAAATAGTAATGAATGAGATACTTGATAAAAATTAAATAAAATAACTGGTTCTCTTTTCTTCACTTACTCAAGCAATCTTCCTTTTTAAACTGAAAATACTCTTACAAGTGATTTGGTCATATTGTCATTACGCATAGCCTTTCCCCACCTTGCTAATCAGGAAATGTAATCAGTATTTACTGTAAGATATGTCCCTGGGATTAGCTATATACTAGAAAAAAGATTTACAGTCTGTTGCATTGAAGATGAAATTATTTAGATAAACTAATCATTGGATAGATAATTGGGGATATCTGGTGAATGTGAAGAACCAAATGCCCCTATGTTCACATTCTTCTGATACATAGTTTTAATACAGCTGGTCTTAGGAAAATTTCCTGTATCATTCTGAAGTGAAAAATCAAGAAATTTTCTTGAACACCTTAATTAAGATGATGTCTTCACCATTGCCTTAATCCATACAAAGAAGACATCTGCTTGACTGTGCTTACATTATTTGCACTGAAGATGATTTCCCCAGGTTCAAATCAAACCCTCTTTTACCATGGATGTGGTGGAAAGACAAAAAAAAATTTTTCTCTGTATAAGTGAAGAAGTGCATCATTGAGGCCTCTGGTTTTACACATTTTCTGCAGGTTTGTGTTTGTTTTGAGGTTAAAAATCAGCTGCTTGAAACAGTGGTTGTTACTTGGAGAGGATAATAGAGTAGCATAGTGTGTGTTTTCAATAGATTTTCAATGGATCAGCTCGTCTGATTGTTGTTCAAGGCTGGGAAACAAGTAGTGGTAATCTGTTTTTCTGCATTTGTTCTCTAGTTTGTCAGGAAAAGTTGTGTCTGAAGGGTTGAACAAATTGCAACCCTCTTGTCAGATAATGTTCTGAAGTACGTGCGGTATCCGGCTTCCCTCAGTCCCTCATGGTTTCAATGGGAACTTAGTCTTGAGCTATTTCAGTAGATGCCCTATTTAAAAGAATATACAGCTGACAGTGGGGAAAGAAGGTGCAAACTGCCAGTGTTAACCCTAAGTGGGTTCATTTGAAATTTATTTTCTTGTAAAATTTAAGAGAGTCCACAGCTTACCTTTGTATTCCAGGGATTTCTTATTCATATCTGCTACTCTTTCTGATCACTGCTCACCAACTGCGATAAACAACTGAGGGGATATAATTAAGCTTTGACAAGCAAAGAAAGTGCCTTGAATTTGAAACTTGGAGAGACTGAGCTGATAGGGGAAAGCAGACAAGAAGTTTATTTCACTGTGCACAAGAAAATGCTCATTCAGATGTCTTGGTGGAAGCATGTACCTCGTCACCAAGCCCTGGGTAGAAACTTAATCTCTTTTCCAAGAGCCAGCGTAAGGCAGAGACAGCAAGCACTGAAGAGCCAATCAGTACATTGACCAGCTAGCAAAAGGGCACAACATATGTCATACTCACAGAGAGAAAAGCAAGAACTAAGATTTAAACACGGTTCCTCTCAGTCCTGGTGTCAACTGGAACAGAGCTTTGGGGGAAATATTTGGTACTACTAGTGCTATTTACATAAAATTTACTATTTTTACTACAGAAATTGAAGATATTCAGGCACCCACACTTTTGAGCTTGCCTAGGTGTGATGCTGACCTTAATTAAAGGATCTAAATTCTCTAAAATATTCAGATTGTCAGTAGCTCAGTTCTTGATAGGCAATCAAATAGTATTTACCAAAATGGGAACCCAAAGTATTAAAGGCTGTTTTGGGGTTTTTTAAATATTTATCTTGTCTAATAAAATACTACCCAAGTTAATTTTTCATTTTAGAGGTACTGGACCCCAAGACTTTTTTTTAAAGAATAGGTATTTCAAGATTCAACTAGGAAAGATTACCACTGGTATCAAATTCTTCTTACTGCCTTCCCATGCAATACACTGGGACTACCAACATCTGTAATAATTTTCTACACAGTGCTGTGCCTATAAAATATAAATCATTAAAATTATGCAGTTAATATTTTCTTTCACAGTACTATACTTGCAGCAGGTAATAGTCATAGCTATAGCTAACAGATTTAGAGCTTTAACAATATTTTTTTTAGGGGAAGAAGAGGGGATTGATAGTGCTGTCATATATGTTTGCTTAGTACCACCTGGATTGCCTATATTCTGTCACTCTGAAGAAAAGATGCTATTGCCCATCCTGAATCCTGTTTTTCCTGTATGGTTATTGAAAGGGGTTTGACTGCCACCTCGCTCTGTAAGAATGAGAACAGAAATCTGACAGCAAAAAATATTAATGGGAAGCAAAGCTCATTCTTAATGTATTTAAATGAGGAAGTGAGAAGCTGTATTGAGCAACTTTTAAGATCTCAGTTATTAGTATTATAGAAAGCTCCTCTTGATGTAAAGAAATTAAAATCAAAGCTCGGTTACTTTGAAGACGGGAGTAATTGTAGAGCAACACTTAAGACAACCTACAAAAGCACTTGTTCTTCACTTACTTTTTCTGTAGCTTCTGAGCTCTGATTCAGTTACAGCTGGTCTGTGATGGAAATAACAAAGTTGGCTCAGTTTTTACTTGTGGATAGACTTATCCAAAGATGGTAAATTCCTAGATAAAACCAGATTTGGGAGAAGTGGAAAGACATTACAGCTCTTCTATTGTGAGCAATGGTAGTGCAGGCTTCCCCTTTGCTGCCGTAGGAGAGAGCTGTTTTTAACAGTGATACCTGCAAACCACCCCTCCTTGTCAACCCTCTGGTGCTCCATTCTGTAATGGGCTGTGAGGATGCTATGTACTCCAGAGCATTTCCTACTTTATATTTTTTCTTAATTTGGCTGGCTTAACATGTTTTAGGCATGGACTATGCGTGAAGGCATCTGTGCTCTTTTCCTTTTATATGTGGGGCTGGGTTGGCTGAAGTTGCTGTGACTCCCTGCACTGGGATCAGCAAACTAATCTAGCTGGGGAAGAAAAATAAGAAAAAAAAGTGGCTCATTTTGAAGATTGCTGCTAGTCGTGAGGAATGAGGAGAGAGCAAGTTGCCACAGTCCCAATGAAATAAAATATATCCCAAACTGGGAGTGGGAGTTTCACTCTACTTCCCAGGCCAATTCAGCTTTTTCTGCCAAGTCCTCTCTCTCATGTCTCTGGTCAGCTTTGGAAAAGTAGGATGTCCATTAGATGTTGACTCTCGCAGGGAAAGTGTTACTGGACCCTTTGGGCCAGGACTGGCCGGGCACATCAACGCACAGTTTTAGTGAGATGGCTTTTGAACATGCAAATCCTCTGCATAGGCAAGAACATGTAGGTGTGAAATTGTTAAAAATAGGTGAGTTTCTATTCTTTTGAGATAGTAACAACCACAAAAAAAGAGACTAGGACAGAAAAGGAAATTATCTTGCTTTGGATTCTTGTGACTTTTTCTCATAAAAAGGAAATAATTATGATAACTACGGAAGGAGAACAAACTTAAGCTGCTGATGACATTTCAAAGTTGTTTGTCAGTAAGAAGATACATGCAAGTCGATCTTTAACAATTCTACATGTAGCAAGTAATTTCCATTTGTAATATCTCAGCTTACTGAGTATAAAATGTGCATTGATACCTTATTAATTTTTTTTTTTTAATGGCAAAATTCTTTAACAGCTATCTTGCAGACACATAAGTCAAAATTAATATGTGAAATTACTTAAAGGCAGTTAAGGGGGCTTTCTTGAAAATTTGCATCTATGACTTTACTTACAGCTAGAAAACAGCTACTTATTCAACACATACATGCTTTCACCTCACTAAATTGTTAAATTTTAAAATTCTTAAGACTTTAACCCACTTTTGGAAATTTTAGTCTGATGAAGATCAACTGCAAACACTATGCCAATTACACAAACAGTATGATTACAATAAACATATTGCAATCAAAGTGTAGTGGAATATTTCCTAACATAAAATCTTCTATAAACCCAGGTGTCATAAACTTCCAAAGCAGACAATTACTTAACAACTAACAGTGAGGCACTGAGTGAATGACCTTGGCTGAAGTGCTGACAGACTAGCATAAGTGAAAGAGATTAAATTCAGCATCTTGGACTTGTCTGATGGGTGTTACTGGTAGACCTGATGGATCTGCTGTATTTGAAAATGTACACAAAGCCTCTCTAATTTGCAAGTAATATATTGTGCTTTCACTGGGTGAAAAACTGGGTTTACTCTGGCCCTTGTTCTAGCAGAACTATATGAATTGCAAATTTGTCAGTACTATTACATCTCTACTGCATTTTTTTTTATTGGCATAGATGTCATGCATTTCTCTACATGTCAGGGCTACTCAGTTCTGCAATATGATGACCGTGCTATTCTATTATTTTTTGCTTATTCTAATGTACCAATTTCTAATGCAAGGGAGCGAGAATGCTGAGCTCAGTTATGTCTCTTTACTAATCTACTGCAGATCAACGTGTCAAATAATATGCATGTATAAATTAACAGGGACAAGACAAGCTACTTATTGAATTAAAAGTCTGTGGGTTTAGATGAAAGTTTTAGACTACAGGGTATTGAAACTTGTTTGAACCAACTGCCCTTCCATGGTGTGTTCAAACTACACTGAAGAAATGACTCATTTTGTATCTCATAGAATCAGAGAATGGTTTGGGTTGGAAGGGAGCTCAGATCATCCATCTACAATGCCCCTGCCATGGGCAGGGATACCATCTTGCTGGATCAGGTAATGGAATTTCTTCCTAATATCCAAACCTAAGCCTAATCTAAACTTACCCTCATTCATCTAAAGGCCATTCTCCCTTGTCACTACCTGCCCTTGTGAAAAGTCCCTTTCCAGCTCTCTTGCAGGCTCATTTATGTACCAGAAGGTGCTATAATGTCTCCTCAGAACCTTATCTTCTCCAGGTGTAACAGCCCCAACTCTCTAAGCCTTTCCTCATAGGAGAGGGGTTCCAGTCCCCTCATCATCTTTGTGGCCCTCCTCTGGACTCGTTTCAATAGATCCACATCTTTCTTGTGCTGGGCACCACAAAGTTGGTGGTGGGGTCTCACCAGAGCAGGGCAGATGTGCAGAATCCCCTCCCTTGCCCTACCGGCCACACTGCTTTTGGTGCGGCCCAGGATGTGGTTGGCTTTCTGGGCTGCCAGCCCACACTGCTGGGTCATGTTGAGCTTTTCACACCCAAACACATGCACAGCCAGCCTGTACTCATTCTTGGGGTTGCCCTGACCCAAGTGCAGGACCTGGCACGTGGCCTTGTGGAACCTATTAGGGTTTGCATGGGTCCAGCGCTCAAGCCTGTCCAGGTCCCTCAGGATGGCATTGTTTCCCTCCAGCACCACTTAAATTAGTTCAGCTGGCTGTTTTGTTTTCAAAGAACTCTGCTTACAGACATATAATATAATATAATATAATATAATATAATATAATATAATATAATATAATATAATATAATATAATATATTATATATACCCTTTTTATAATTTTGCTAAGATAGTAAGGATTTGATTTTGCTTGGATAATCTGCTTTGCTTGACAACATGGTTGAGAACTGAAAGCCTAGATAAACTCAAAGTCTCAAGGAGTGTTCATGGGAGAAAAACAGTAATTTAATTGCAGGAAGAAAGAAATAAGGTATAGCTTCTATAATTGTTTTCAAATTAATGCTTATGAAAATCTGTGCAATTATTGCAAATAAAGAACTAGATAACTGTACCTACCTAACTAAATGTAACCTTTGAACTGAGGTAATTTCCGATCTTGATTGGATTAGTGAGATTCTGAAACCCATACATTAGAAAAACAGCACACTACAAATACCAGCTGTCAAAAGGAGTTAGCAAGAAATGCTTCAAACTTCCTTGCTCTTAAAAATCTTACAGCACTCCTTACAGGTGCTATCATATATAATTAGTTCTGCAAACTGTCCCACTGCCGGCATTTGATAGCTCATATCACAGTGGGTAGACTAACTGCTAAAAAAACATTCATAGCTTGTGGCCTGAAAGCTTTCAGAAAACTTGCATAAATTTCAGCCTATGCTTTGGTACCCTACCTCCACAGCCATGGAGAGCTATACACATTTTAAAGAGACAGAAGGAATGGGAGAGGGACAAGGGTGGGACCAAGCAAAAACAGTCCACAGATGAGGTGTGAAAAGCATTTATTTTCAGTTGGAAGTGTGGGGTGAGGTTTTGCCATATTGTGTGTTTAATATAATGGGAAGCAGTTAAATTGCAACAGAGCACCAATATGCCATGCAATGCAGTTGCCGATACAAAAAACACTTCGCAAGCTTCTGGTGGTATTGGTGCACTCTGTATGCATGAAGCCATCACTGTCTACATGTGTAGCATTCTGATAAAGCTCCTAGTAAACACTTAATCACCATCTGCAAGACTGTGAATAAGTGGAAAGGTCAGTAAAGACCACAGGTGGAAGGTTAGCCTACAATAAAATGGGAGAGTCCTTAAAGCCATGTTTCTTAGTAAGACTTTTTGTTTATTTGCTGTCTCACCTTGAAGGATCCCCATCTCTCTCCCATTTTGGGGGCACTGGGGCTTTTGATTACAAGGATGGAAGTTCAGAGAAGAGGGAAAATCATGCTCATTTTTGGGACTGCTGTGCCTTGTCCTGCCTTGGTCAGTAACATGTGATAGATGTGAGGCTACAGCAACAGGCTCAGTGGCGGCCCTGCTCTACCCCCTTCCTGCTCCCTCCATGGGGCCAGTGGGGTTTGAGAATAAGCCCAGCTTGGCCTTGCTGCTCCTCTTCACCAAATCTTAAAAACTGTGGGGTGTTTTTGCTCCTCTGGCAGCTGGCAGGGACCAGCCCTAGCAGGGAGAAGCAACACAGAACAAGAGGGGGCACCCCATCCCTGTATCTGGAAAGATAGCTCCAAGGTTTCTGGGACAAATGTGAAAACCTTGGCAAGGAAGTCCCTAGAGCTTGGTGGCCCCCTTTTTACACCTGGGAAAGTGCCAGGTGCATCCAAATGCCTTGTTTACCCGCAGGAGGAACAGTTTTAAAATAATGGCTTGAAAATTCAGCAAGGAGGAGAAAAGCTTTAAGGACTGAGTGCCTTGACCAGTCCCAGGTGGTTTAAGTGAATTAATTTCTTGAACAATCTTTCCTAGCCTGCAATCTGAGCTTATTTTGTAAAGTAAAAGTCAAACATGAAAATGAATTTTAGGTTAAGGTATTGAAGGATCTTCTTTTTTTTCTTTTCACTGTTTTGTTTTGGTTTTTTTACAACATTTTGTTCTTAATACACTAAGTGGGAAAGAAAGAAGGAAAGCCAAGATTAATACAAATGGAAACAAAGGGGGTCTACTATGTACAAAGCTGGAGTCACAAAAGGAAAAGGGATGTACCTTTAGGTCCTTACAATATAGTGCAATAGATGAGTTGCTGAGACTGAGTGTATCTGAGGGGTGGGCCCTCCCTCTTTCCCTAGAGCCCGGTGCTGTTCTTAGTCCCTCATTTGTCTGTAAGTACTGTAAGAATTGTGTCATGGTTCCAGGTGCATTAATAGGTGTGCAGCGGGGTGACCCAGGCCAGATGCCAAGCACCCACCAAAGCTGCTCTCTCCCCCTGCTCTGGAGCTGGACAGAGGAGAGAACATTTAACCAAAGGTTCATGGGTTGAAACAAGGACCAGGAGAGTTCACTCATCAAATACTGTCACGGGCAAACCAGGCTCAGCTTAGAGATATGAATTGATATTACTATCAAAATAAGAGCAGGATAATGAGAAGTAAAATAAGACCCTTAAAAAACACCTTTCGCCCAGCCCTCCCTCCTTCCCAGCTCTACCTCCTCCCAACAACAGCACAGGGAGGAAGGGGAGTTATGGTCAGTTCATCACATGTTTCTGCTCAGGGAGAGGAGTTGCGCCCCTGCTCCACTGTGGAGTCCCTCCCAGAGCAGACAGTTCTCCATGACCTTTTCCAACATCAGTCCCTCCCACGGGCACACAGCCCTCCCAAAACTGCTGCGCTGTGGCTCTCTTTCCACGGGGTGCAGTCCTCCATGGACAGGCTGCTCCAGCCTGGAAGCAGGGGCCCCCTCTCTCCAGCGGGTGTTCCACTGGATCACAGCCTCCTCCAGGCATCCACCCGCTCCGGCACGGGCACCTCCCCCACGGGCTGTGGGTGGATCTCTGCATCCCCCGTGGATCCCCATGGGCTGCAGGGGCACAGCTGCTTCACCATGGTCATTACCGCGGCCTGCAGAGGAATCTCGGCTCTGGCGCCTGGAGCACCTCCTGCCCCTCCTTCTCCACTGACCTTGGTGTCTGCAGAGTTGTTCCTCTCACATGTTCTCACTCCACTCTTCTCTTGTCACAATTACAACTGTGCAACAAATTTTTGTTTTCTTTCTTCTGAAATATGTCATCACAGAGGCGTTACCACCATTTCTAATTGTCCCAGCATTGACCAGCGGCATGTCCATCTTCGGAGCTGCCAGGGATTGGCTCTGCTGGACATGGAGGAAGCCATGCCTGTGCCCAGTTCTGTTCCTCAGCTGTTGATTTGTCTCTTGGGGTTGGTCTCAGACCTGGCTGCCTGTGCCTGGTCATCACTAGACTGCTGTTGGGATCTGCTGTTATCCGTCCTGCTCAGCTCACCCAGCTCAAGCTCCCTGGGACAGTGTCCTTTTTGTGACAGTGTTGCAACTGCTGGGGCTACCTCTCACTCCCAGTTCATCTGTGCTGGTGGGCTGACCTGCTCCTGTACTTCTGTGATACTGTCAGCAAATACCCCAAATGTAAGTAAGCTTCTGTGCTTCCTTTCTAAGCATGCTGTGTATGTTTGGAAATGCATGTAGTCAGTGCTCCTGCTTAACATAAAACAAATTTAGGTGACCTCAAGTCTTTAATTACCTGAAAAATGATTTATTTGGGTGAGCTACAGTCTCAAGTCGGCAAGTAGCTGCTCTGTCTCTTCAGACTCCTGAGGGTGACTGCATTAGGCATGTGTTTCTGACACTAGCAACAGGAGAAGCAGCTCCAAATCAATGGAAAGTTGGGGCTGAAGATCAATGGAGAATGACTACAGGGGAGGGATAGGCAGAAGCTCCATCTCCCTTCCAGACAGATGTGTCTGTGTTGTCACTTGCCTGTGGCTCTGCAGTTGCTTAATTTACCTGGTGAAGTGCATGGTTGGATTCATGTGCTGTGAGGCTGTGTCTGATGGATACCTGGTGGGAAAAAAACAGAGTGAAAATTAAAATATAATCTCTTTTGGAACAAAGTGGGTCTTTGACTATTTGGTCCTCCTAGGCTGGAGGCTTTCTTTGCAGCCAAGGATAGCCTCTCCAGGTTGTCTCCTTTCTTTGGCCTGCCTTTATGCCTTTGTTGGCCTTGATGGAATGGATAGTCTCCAGTATCATCATGAGGCAGATATGAAAACATGTTTATCTTCAACCTCTTCTCACCACAGTTCAACTGTGTTGCAATTAATTTAAAATACAGTGATCCCCACATGGAGAAAGGGGCCCTGACCAAGATACCTTTGCTGGGAAGGAGACCTGCAGGAAAGATCTGCTGTTGGAAAAGACACAGGAAAGTGTTATCCTTTTGATAGACTTTAAAGAATTCTTCCATTTTTTCCTATTACCTAATCCATGTTGCTAGGTGCTGGCAGATACATGTGGTGGGGTTTTCACAGCAACCAGAGGCAGATTTTGTCTTTCTATTGGACAGCTAATGAATCCCATGGAAAAGGGGAAAATGCAAAGTAATCTGTGAGTAATTTCATCATGTCCTGAGACTTGTACACTAGTGAGGCACACAAACCCAGAAAACAAAGAAACTGATGAGATGGGAGTAAACTTCTGGTGTCAGTAACCTGTGTGTGCTGTGGCTAAGCAGGGCACAGCTCTGTAGCTATGTGGTTCTCATTCTGGCTTGGTGCTTTATCCAGAGGCTCCCCCCACTCTGGCTACACTCTGTGCTTGGTGCTGTATCTAGGCAAGCTGCACCCTGTGCATGTTGCCAAGAGGCTGTCAGCATGCTCACCAGTAACTGCAGTGAGATAATATTTAGCCTGTATAACAATAGTTACATATATATCAAATATTTTGAAATTCTGAAAAGAAAATAATTTAAACATTTTGTACATGTATTTCAAAGGGTTATTGCAAAATTTTAGCTGTGCGAATGCTTTAGAAGTGCAGGATGCATTGGTTTAAGATGCTGATTGTGGAACATATTTTTGAGGAAATAAAGTTCATGTAAAAAATAGTTGTGACAATTTCCTGGGAAATTGTACTGTAGAGGAATGTGTACTTGTGTCCTTCTTTGTGTTGTCTTATGCCCCTTCTAAGAAAGCCTTTATTTTTTCAAAGCAGGATTTTGAATGAAGGCCTTCAGGGAACCTTCAATCCAATTCTATTTTCTGTGGAGTGAATGTCTTGGAAGAGTTTGCTATCTCATTTTTCCACTAGAAATTTTATGAGGTCTTTTATTATGCATTCTGAGAAGTCTCATCTTCTGTTTGCTTTTATTTTCTTAAACACTATTCTGAAGCTGAGTTACAAGTATAAAAACAGAAGGCTTGGGAGGACAATATATTTTAACACATGAAGCCTCAAGCCTGAAATCAGATCCATTGTGTTTTTTCAGGTGTGTGATTTTTCTTAAGACACCAACAGAAGTTCAGCTGCTTTGAGATCTGCAGGGAGCTTTTGTGAGCATACGGCTTCTTCAGGCTGAATGTACTGCTTAATCATGTGTTGCATAACAAGCTCTGATCTGCAGGTTTTGAACTGAGCTTTATCCTGTGTTGTGAATAAAAAACCTGTAGTCACCATAAAGGGCTATCTTAAGTAGTCACACAGAGGCCACTAATGACACAGGGTGGCTCATCAACTTTCTACTGTTTGAAATCAATAATTTTATATCTGTGAGAGTGGATGAACTGCAGTATGAAGGTCAGTAACTCTAAGACGAAATCCTTTACTCTTCCTTCCTCTTAAACACAACTTTTAACATCTCTAGTTATTGCTTCCCTTTGGAATTGCATAGTTCTGCCTTAGAGTAATATGTTACAGTCCTCTGTTTTGAGAAAATGATTTAAGGCACGTGTTAAAAAATTCTACACGTTGATTTGTGTCCCTGACTTGGAAATAGTTCTCCTTTTTTAAAGGCTGTCAAATCTTCAAACACAGCACAAATTGGCTTGTAAAGGATGTTCAGGTATTCCTGTGCTACAGAAAGAAATGACAGGAGGATGTCTTGGGAAAAGGAAAAATAGTACACTTGAAATTCTGTATTTAAATCAGATAACCTAAAGTATGAGGAGTGGCTACAAAGGTTAGCTACTGAATGTCCCATATAAAGGACCAAAAGGATAAGTGTCAGCCTTCATGTTTCATAAGCTTTAAGTATCCATGGAACTGCATGGGGCTGATGAAAATTCTTTTATACCCTGAATATTGTATACACTCACAAGAGCTTAAAATAGTTGCTTTGAACTTGCAGGAAAGGATATGCTGTGGAAGAAATATTTTGGTTGTAGGTGACTTCATGAAAAATAACTTTGGTAGCTTGTCTGCATTCTTCCAGTTAATATTCTGATGAGTCTTAGATATTTTTAAGTGATTTCATGCTTAAAAACTAAGAAATAGGTTGTTTAATAGCATCGGTCTGAATTTCCCTGGAGGAAAGTATCTTCTGTATAGCTAAAAAGACACTGAATATTGATTCTAAGTAGCATCATGATATAATAATCTTTTGTTTCTTTTATTGCAACAAATTTTGGTAGCTTCATGGGGATCTTCGTCACTTTGGTTGTCTCTTTTCTTGTCCTAATTTAGAGCAACCACAACTCTTTGACTATAATTTTAATCATAAAGATAAAATAGTGATAAGGTAATTTCCAAGTACTAATTTTTTTAGCTTTGTGTGTAATGGTTGGCTAGGCCTGAATGTGTACCAACCCTTAATTCTGACAGCACTTATTGATTTTCAATTCAATGTCAAAATTTCAATGCAAATGAAGAAATTAATATCTAGGATTAGTACATGGATCTTCATGAAATCAAATGTGTCGACTTCATGCAGTTAGAAGTTCCCATGTAGAAAAATTTTCCTGGGGGAATACTCTATAACTGTTCCCTATTTTTGAAGTGTCTTAACACTTCCTGATTCCACTAAATTGCATTTATTTCTCAGTTTTGCAGGTTACTGCTAAGTAGGTTTTCTCAAAAGTAAAACCATCATATCTTCAGCTCTATTTAGGTCTGTATGTGTCTACCTAGGCTGTGAAGTAATGAGTAAGCAATGTCATTTTTATTCAGCCAATCCCAAAATTATTCATATCTGTCAACTCATTCAAAACAAGCTTAATCTCTCTTAAACCTTACTGAAAACTTTGACAATTTCCCTTTAAGTTTATATGCACTACTCATCTTCATGTCTACTAGAAGAATACTGTTAAAACTACTATAAAACTTGGATTATTAGGTATTTTAACTTTGAAGATAATAATGTTCCCCATCAGTAATGAGTGCAAAGAAAAAAGTCATTTATATGCTCCAGGCTGCACAATTGTTAATAACTGCAGATTGTTAAAAGTACCCGCCAAATTACATATCTCTAATCTCCTTAAACGATCTTTATAAATATCAAGAGAATACTCTATTTTCTAAATCTTAATTTGTTCAATTATACCAAGGCAACAGGTATAATGATAGTCTTTGAAAATGCATGCTCACTGAAAAATAGGCATGTAGTTTCATTTTTTTGCTAGTGTGTAATGTGGACCTGTGAGTGCTGAGAGATGCTCTAGGGTCTGCTGTACAAGAAACAGACTACTATGAAGTTTCCTTTGAAATTGGAGCAGAGTTATCTTGGCTCCAAGTGAAATTATTTCTCTGCACTGATTTTTTCCTTGGGTCTTAAAATTTGATCTTGGTTTTGGAGTGTCTCTATCAATCTCAAATGAAAATACCTCCCAATCTTGTTTTAACCACCTAGTGCCAAGTGATAGAATAAGGATAACTGTGTAGAAGAAATGTTAATGTTTAGGTTTGAGTCAGTTGGACATGGGGGTTGCTGTTGGAATATCCATTTGGCACGGACACCCTGCATGGTATCTGAGGTTGTCAACACATTTGGTTAATGGATTTGGTAACAGGTGGTGAACAGATCACTGAGGACTGAACCAGCCTGAGTTGTTTGTGTTGCTGTCCCAGAGAATGTATTAACAGCACACAGTACACAATAGACTTTTTTATTTTGTAAAGTCAATAATAATAGAAATTCTCAAAGTTAAAACAGTGTTTGAGTTTGGTTGATTTGGTTTCTTTTTGAGGCAGTGTCAGACCTTGCAGGTGAACTTCGTTTTGATTTGGAGATGTCTTAAGGGGGTGGCACATTCATTGGGGTGTAGTGGAACAAGATGCCCAAAGAAAATTTGATGTTTCAGTAGGTTCAGTGTGTGATTAGAGCAGCTGGGCAGGAAATAGACTTTTCTGATGCAAATTTTTTTATTTGACTTCAGTGGCATTGATGATTGCTCACAGTTTGTGGTACTGCCTCCTCTAGTCCAGTTAATATGTGAAACAGACCTCATAACAGTTCTTGGTATCACAAAAGAAAAGAAACAATAAGTCTTGTTTCTTGTGCTTTCTGCATGTGAAAATATTCTGCTGTTCTTCAGTTACTGTAATTCAAAATTGCAGCAAGATCTAAGGTATAGCCTTAGTAAATAAAAATGGACACAATGACATGCATATAATATAGACACATAATAATCACTAGCAGAAATTTATGTGGTGGTGATATTTCATGGGTAGGTCAGTTCTCTAAAAAGGGTATATCTTTACAGTATATCAATAGGCCCCAAATTATTTGAGTATTAGAGGTAGCAAGTTGAATTTGGATGGCACGTACCAAGGTGACAGTATGTTGTCTTTGTCTGAAGCTTCCTTTTCTGCATGTTAAATAGTTAACTAACAGTGTGTGTCCTCCTGTAGTTGTCATCTATTGTGATTTTAATATTTTTTTAGTTAATTACTTTATTTACATACCCTAAGCACATACTTCAGGTCCTAAATTTAATGCCATGACAGAATTGAATGCACTGAGAAGGGCACTTGGATGCTTCCCAGTTTGCATGTTCACACCATGCAATGCTCTGTTAAAAAGAGCAGATCACATGTGACGTGGGTAGAATGAGTATAGTTATTTGGACTAGAGGCACTTAAACACTTAATAGACACTCGTTTTTTTCCAGTGTTATTTCAAGCCCTCTGTCCTTCTAGGTGAGCTGCTAAGGTTATTAGCTTTCAGTATTTTTGTATCTCTTTATAAGCAATCCTTATACCTGTGCTAGGCTGTAGAAACAAAGCAAGAAAGCACTGTAAGCACTGTGTCAGGCTTGCTGCTAGGCTGGGGTGAATAATGCAGATCCTCCAGGAAGACCTGCCCAAGGCTGGGGTGAGTCAGTGAGGAGTGGTGGCGAAAGCAGGTCGAATGCCTCCATGATAATCAAGTAAATAGTATGGCCTTCTGAAATCCCAGCCCAGGAAAAGTATTAAAAGTGAACTAACTGCTGTCCCACGGAATTATATTAATGAGCAGAAAGTTATTCTGGTTGAAGGGCTGTATCAGGCCTCCTATCAAGGGCTAAGACTGTGGTCGCTGTATCCTCTGATGTTTTATGCGAACACAAAATCTTACAAATGCAGTAAATGTTTTGTAAATAGATTTGGTCTAATAGCTTTTGACATTTCTTATGTGCAAAAGGAAACAATTAAAATAATTGTACTCTTGTTCATTCGGTTTTTGTCAAGATGTTGATAATAGGATTAGTGTGTGCTGCTGCTGCTGGGTTTTAGTGGACCAGCATAATTTTCTTCAGTTCAGCATGGCCTGTTCCTTGCCCTCCTAGGAACTGGTTAGAGCAGTAGAGTTGTGTTTCCAGTGTAGGGGGAGAAACTGCAGACATCTGTAAAGAACAGGTGACTGCCATGAGCAGCTTTCAACTGTGACACCAGCCTGGAACACAAGTTTGTACTGCATCTTGTACCAGTTGATGTTATGCTATTTGATGTGAATGCATCTCTTGCCTTTTTTTCTGAGTTCTTAAAATATAATTAATTTATTTTAATTAAATGCTTAATGATTTAGAAACTGGGACAGTTTCAGTTCTAATGAGTTGTATCAGTTGCTTGGCTGGACAGGTAGACAGAATGAGGTGGAAATCCAGTATCAAGATCAGTAAAATCAGTGTTGTAGGTAACCTAATGCATAAGCAGGTCTTATTCTGAAAGAAAGCAGGAGGCTGCAGAAAAAACACAACTTCATAAAAGTATCCTAAATAGAAAGATCAAAAGAACTATGGAACTGAGGGTAATCCTGCATGTGCCATTTAGTAGTAGATACTAAATTATAGAATAAGTAGACATGGGTGTACAACATGGGGAGAAGTGTTATCAAGGACATTGGTCCTCAGATTCCCTGAGGGAACCATGGTAGATTAAATGTGGTGGGAGGATTCAAGGTCAGCCAAATGGGCTGTAAGGGAGAAGGCAAAGGAGATGGAACAAAGGAAGCAACTGGAATTCAATAGGAAGAGGTGGGTGACTTCCTACTTTGAAAAAGTCTTGGCTGCTGTTGCAGGTTCCCTGAAAAGGTTGATACAGTGTCGATAAGAAAGGAAATGAAATACTAAAATCAAAAGGAAGCACATAAATATATTTTCCATTGACTTTTCTGTGCATCTTGTTACATAACCTGGTTTTGAATGTTGTGTGCTGTTTGAGCCGCCATTTTCTCAGTCTTCGGAAATAAGGTGCAGAAAAGGGCAGTTTTCAAAGAATCGAGTGAAAGTCAAATGTGAAAATTAAATTAGAGTGTGATTGAGTCCCTTCATGGAGTTTAATTATATAGGTGCAGCTGTTTTGGATATAGTTTTACTGGAGCTACTACTAGACAACTATTTTCCTGGAAGAAGAGGTGCACATAGCCATCATTCTATGTATGTATATTGTATGTGCATATGCTATACTAATAATATTCATTTTAAAATTTATTGATGGTTGCTGTTAGAGTGATCCTCAGTTGGACTCAATACAGATGTTACTATGGAATTACAGTGAACATGTGAGCTGCAAATCATTTACTTGATTTAGTTGACTAAACAGTGCTTGAAATTTCATAAAAGATATTTTTATACTTTGTGCCAGCTGTCTAATAGTAATGTGGAAACTCTTCAAATACTAGATTCTTGTTAATCTGGTCTTGACTAATGAGTAGGAAACAGAGCAGTGTTCAGATTGCTCTAATTTGAATGAGTTATTATAGCCAATTCGTTTGGCATAGCCTGTACACAACAGTCATGCAATGGACATTCAGATTCTGATGTCAAACTTGCTTTAATTACAGATACTTTTACTTTCAGACAATGCTGGATCTTTCTTAATCTGACAGATAAATTGCTGCCTTTTTTCCCCATGTCTTTGTGCCAGTAGAATTTGTACCTTGTTGAGTCTATTATAAATGTTGAAAAATTAAATTATATCAGGAGATCTGATATAAGATCATAAAAGGATCATTCATAGATATTCCTTTAGGTGGTTGGAACCAGTAACATTTTTTCTTTTACAAAATGTCAGACTTGGTATGTGACAATAAATCTATTGGACAGAATACTGGCTCATAAAAAATTGGGATTTTAAATCTTCTATATGAATAGGAAGCAGTATAATTGATATACAGCATAGAAAAGTTATACTGTGGTCCACTGTCAGAATTTATTCAGTAATCAAATTGAAACTGTTGCATTTGAAAAAGGTTTTCTGGTGGGAGATGGTGAACTCTGTTTAGCTCTAAATGATTACAGGTACTTGGGAGTTATTCTAGCTTTCCAGGCATGTATGTTCCTATGTGTCTTCTAAAATGCAGAATTACCCCATGCACTAGAGGTCTGGAATGGTTGTCCTGAGCTAATAATGCACAGACTGGTATTCGCCTTGTAATGCTGTCATGTTTTGTTGCTATGCGAGAGAAAGCAGCAACTTGCTAATTTAAGTCTAACATTCAGATACCATTCTTCTTTTGTTCTTAACATAGGTCCTTGACTAATCAGGCACAGTCAGATCATTTGACTCGGCTGAAAGTTCCTGTAATTTACTGCTTTCTTAATTTAGTGCTATAAAACTGCATAGTACAAGCACTTGTCTCATGAATGTGTAGCCTATTATATTTCATAATTATTATATTTGATTTAAATAAGATAAATCTTTTAATTAAAAATTTCCACTGAAGGCAATGTGAGAAGTAAAAATGGTGTGTGTGGAGGAGCCATTACTGAAGGGTTTGTGTGACTCTCCTGGCTAGTGGGATTAGGTAGCACTTGTCAAAGTTGTTAGATTAAAATACAGCCGTGATATCTATGATAAGCCAAATCTTTCAAAGTGGGTTTCTAAGAATAACTTACCCTCTTTCTGTATTCCCTAAACATCTGTTGAATTATGAAGAGTTTGGAAGCTCAGTTGTTTGTACATTGCTATTCAAGTGGAGCTCTGCAACACCATGTGATTGATATGCCTATGTTCACCTCTGGTCTTGATTACTGTCTGAGCAGTTTCATGGTAGGGAAAGAAAGTTTTGGGACCAAATAGTTGGTGATCAAACAAGTTCTTAGGAGGATTTCAGACCCTGCATGAGCTGTGGTTAAGTTTATCCAAGTTTTCATTTGAAACTAGGCCTCATGTTTTAAGTTACACCTTCAAATTACTCTGAAAGAACACAGCCCAAGTAATTAAGATGGCCATTAGAATTAAGTAGTTAGACTGCCTGATCCTGATTTCTGTTCTGAGCCAATCTCTGAATTCTTCTATGTATCATGAAAATGGTATGAGCAAGCGAAATACTGGTAGATAACAGACAGTTTTCTGGTGACAGTCACCAGAACACACAATGTAGGAGCAAATAAGATTATATACATTTATCTGCTTATCCCATAAAGGGAATTAAAACACTACTTTTGATATTGGGGAGCATATTGCAATCATAGAAGGATTTGGCCTTGACCTTTAAAGATTTTCTAGCTCGCTCTCCTGTCATGGGCAGGGATATCTTTCACTAGATCAGCTTGATCATAGCCCCATCCAAGCTGACCTTGAACATTTCCAAGGATGGCACATCCACAATTTCTCTGGGCAACTTTGTCCAATGACTTGCCAACCTCTTTATGAACAACTTCTTCCTTAGGTCCAAACTAAACCTACACTCTTTCTGTTTAAAGTGATTGCCCCTTTTCCTGTTGTTACAAGTCTTGGCAAAAAGACTCTGATTCTTATAAGCTCCCTTTATATATTGGGAGGCTGCAGTAAGGTTTACCTGGAGCTGTCTCTCCTCCAGGCTGAAAAACCCCAGCTTTGTCCTCATAAAAGAGATATTCCAGCCCTCTGACTTTTGTGACTCTTCTCTGGACCCACTCTATAACAGGTCTGTCTTCTGCTGAGGACCCCAGAACTGGAAGTAGCACTCCAGGTATGGTCTCACAAGAATAGAGAAATATAAAGGGAGAGAAGTAGGGAAGGAGTTAGTATTTCAGATAACTATGAACAATGAAATGAAGCAATACCATTAGACTCCAAGCGTTTTCCATTTTATTCTTGGTTTCTGGCATTTGCCCTATCCATTGGCCCACAATTAAATTATTTGTTTAAAATTCAGTAAGTACCTAGGGATTTAAAAGCTAATGTGTCCTTAATCATGCTCAGTAGTTCTAATCCTACTCTCTTTGCAAGTGGGAGAAAAATGCAACTGCAATTTAAAGAAGAGCCTGCCTCCTTTCATCCTCCCTCCCAGATACTTCTCATCTGCCTACTGCTTTCTTCTCTCTTGTATCAGGAAGGTCAACTACATGATAAATGGAGAAATGATCGGGGTCGGTTTTGCATATCCTTGGCCATGTGTGTGCTTTGTTTAACACGGGTTATGTTCCCAGCATGGTTTATTTCACTGTCAGATTTGGCTGCGGAAGTGCAGAGGAAGGAGTGGAGGAGTGAGGGTGAGTGGGACAGGAAGGGGGGAAGCCACCTTCCCAGAGCACATACTGACAATAATTGCTTGTGTTGCCTGTGCAGTGCTTAATCTGATACCTCCTGTCAGTTGTCCGCTATTAAGTGACAGAGATGAGGTGATAACTTTTCATCTCCTTGCTTCTCACTCCTTCCGTCACTTCTATCTCGGGTCTGTAGGTTGTCACCTACAGGAATATTAAATATGACTGAGTCTTGCCACATGTCCTGGGACAGTTTAGGTAGGACAGACATGATTTTTCTTGGTTTTTAGTAAAAATAATTCCCATTAATATATCCCATTCTCCAGTGAAGGGAGTGCTGGCTGTGCCACATGGTCTTTATGATGACGTGGCCTACTAAGAGTAAGGTGGTGTTTCTGAGGTGCAGGCTTGCCTCCAGGAGATGGGACGTATGTGGGCTTCAAGCAACCTGATTATTTGGAACCTGTCGTTATTGTCCCTGCTATCATTTCCACTGAGCTGAAGTTCCCACTCTTGCTTCCCATCTCCTTTCCACTTGATACTGATGTTTCCCATGGTCATTGGGTAACAAAGCATTTCAATAAATCACAGTTTCAAATCTGAGCCATGTGTTCAAAGAGGTGTAAATGACATTGTTCTGTGTTGAGAGGATCTGTTGAAGAGTGAGCATAGTTACAACTATTCAAGCAGGAGTCCTTTCAATAAGGATCTAGGAGAAAGGACTGACAGGGTATTTTGGCTGTGTTCTGCAAAATAGGCTGTGGTCTGCCTTGATGTGACCTAGGCTGTGCAGTAAGAGGGTCACAGTAAGAGCACAGCTCTTCATTAAGTAGAGAAGAACTTAGAGAACACATTTTCAGCCCCCCAAAGGGCTTACAAACTTACTGGATAAATAAAAGGATGTTTAAAATTAGGCTTAAAGCTACAGCTAGAGAAAGACTTGAGTAGTCCAGAATGGGACTGGGACTACCATTTACTCGTAGCTGAAACAGTGATCAAATGCACATGAAGTCAAAAATGCAAAATGAGATAGTAACTTAGGGATCTTCAGAAGTCTTCTAGTCCAGAGCCCTCCTCAAAACAGTCTGGTTTCAAAGTTGTCTTCTGCTATCCTATAATTCTTTCTGGAAAAGATCAGTGGGACTAAGCGTAATTTAAAATTCAAAACCTCTGCCTTCCAATACAAGTGGCTTTTTCATAAAATCAGTCTCTGAAAGCATTCACAGGCAACATTTTGGGGGCACTAGTCAAGGTGGCAGAGTTCTAACTTGCAACCAAAATTTTTCAGATGTACTTCTAAGAAGAATTTTTAGTTAGTAATCATTTCAATAAAGTTTTGAAAGACTTTTCCATTTTTTTCTGTGAATCAATAATGAATTTCGAAAGAGACTCTTCTGCATTTTGTGATCAGATGTTTTCCATGTAGGCAACAGCTGCATCCCTTCATGCAGACCAAGCAGATAGGACACAAGCATGTATGCTTTGCAGGGATGTCAATGCATGGCTGGAAGTACAATGAATACAGGCTCTAAAGGAAGAAGTTACAATGAACTACCAGCACACACATTTTTAAGTGACAGCATATGCATGCAGTGAAGTCTGTGGTAGCTTGTGCATGCTGTGTGTTAAGGAAGTTGCTTTCAATAGACAAATAGGTGCTTTAATGACAGAAATGGAGCAAAGTATCTTGAAACCAGAGAGGGAGACTGTAACAGCTGTTCAGCTATTTCTTAAAATGCACCCTTACTACTATGGAAGAAATGCAAGACACATGGTGGGACTCCAGCCACTATTTATACACGATCCCTCAGTCCCAGGAGAAATTTCTTTCATTTATGAATATCGAAGCTTTAAAAAATAAGCCAACATATTTTATGTGTTACATTTATGTATTCAGAGTTGTGAATGTGTACTATCATTGTGTCGTAGATGCTAACTCTAGATTTAAAAATTCTTTTTCTCTCAGGGTGGAAACACATTATTCACATCTGGAACTCACTAGAAAGGGGCATTGAGAGTTGTTTGGCAACTTGCACACATAATTATTTCAGTAGTGGAAGCTTCAGTACAGGAGCCCAGGAAAAGGGTGGAGTACCTCAGACTTCATGCAGATAAAGCTCATGTGGATGCAGGGAAATATCTTTTGTAGCTTGTATGGAGTATGAATAGTATAGCTGACATTTATTAAACATGTAAACTGTTGCGAGTATTCATATCTAAAATAGTCTGTCCTCTGTAGGCAAAAATTTAAGTTTTAATTTGCCCAAATTAAGACCAAGCAGTGAGAGAATATTAGTCAAGATTTTTTTTTCCTGAAAAAATAGGCTGGGTTAGATATGTTTATTATATGTATATTTCACCTTCAGAAGGTACAGAAGGTCTTTCAGACACAGCAGGGCCCTTCAGAATTTTGCTAGAAGGACATGTACAGATTTCCTTAGGATCCTTCCTGAAAGAGAAACTGACTATATTTTGGACTGTCAAAAAGCATGTGACTCACACATATTTTGAATGCTTGTATATGTCCTCTCCCAGACATTATGTGCTAATTGTTTTAAAGCTGCTTGGAACTGCCTTTTAAAGCATATAGTCTATTCTAGATTGCTGCTCCTAATACATTTAAGTGACTGACTTCTGGATTTTCATTCTGATTCTCTTTCCTCTGCCAATTTTGAGTGGCCCAATTAGACCTTTTTAAAATATAACCCCAGTATCAGGCTTACTGCACTGACTTAGATATTTCTTTGTATTTGCTTCATTAGTATTACAGGCCTACTTTTCAAAACCTTGACTCTTTGGTAACAAGTGTTGCAGACAAATTGAAAAATCGGCATTCTGCTTACAAGCAAGAGAAGACTCTCCAGGAAGTGTATTTTGCTGCTTTAAGTAAGATATTCACAAAGTAATAGCAAGGACCTAAACACTCTTCAGAATTTTAGGCTGTGGTTTATAGGAAATAGTCATTTGCATTAATTTCTCCTGTATTGCAAGAATATAGTCAATCATGAATCTCACTATGCCTTCAGAAAGTAGGCATGCATCTGTTAGCTATCCAAAGTCCTATTTTAAAACTTCAAGGGACCTCCAAGTAAATCTTAAAGCTTTGTCAAGCTTTTGTGCTTGTTGTGTCCACTGCAATCCCTGAAGAGAGAAGGCTACAGGGTCACACCTGTTCCTTGAAATGAATCATATAATTTATGCTCAAGTGGCTTTGGGGTCACAATACAGAGATACGAAATCCCCAAGGGACAAAACAGATTCTTTCATCTGCATGATTTAAACAGGGGTTGCCACCTTTTATGCCAGCTGCCAAATCTTGGCAGGAAGCAGTGCTAAGGAGTAGAAGATGAAAATAAGGCAGCAGGATATTGTCCTGAAGTTTGTGTGTCACTGGTTGGTTTTTATTCCACCTGGGGCTTGTAGAAGTGCATAAGTAGGAAGGAGATGCCATTCTGTTTGCAGTATACTTTTCTGACCCTTGGACATACTGAGTGTTTGTCCTCAGCTACCTGATGAATAATCACTCTAGGCTGAAGAGTTGAAAAGTGCTTTATATATTTTTGAGTGGGTCTCTTACCAAGTTAGAACTGAAAGATGAATTTTTCAATGTGGATTGGAACTAAAAGAGAGCTTGGTTTTGTTTTCAAAATTCAAACATAGTTAAAGGCAAGAGTTTGGCAGAAAAACTTGCAATTCTATGAAGTTACAAGTTCTAAAATAAATTGGTGTCACTGGTCTTCCTTATTTACAAAAAAAGGTTTCCACATGAATTATTGGCTAGAAGTACTGGAGTAACAGAGGTAACAAAATACCTTGCTTACAATGTGCATTTGCAAGGAACTGCAGGTACCTCTTTTTGATAACTGAAACAGCACTGGCAGTTCAAATCCTGAACAACAAGCAAATGTGATATTTACAGAGATTTAGATCTTGTGCAGCTGATCTACACAAAATTCTTAAGGGAAAGAGGGAAAACATAACTCTGTACATGTAAACCAAAAAGAGACCTTTTCTAACTTAATTGCATGGTTAATTTTTCTAGACAGAATTTGAAATGGATATGAAAAATTCTAAAAATGTATAGACAAATAGAAAAAGGAGGTAACATTTATTACTGCTGTTGACATCGACTAAAGAGTAAATAATTTGATTTTCATGTAAACTTTGTTTCTTTTTATTAAGAAAAAAATGCACTATAATTGAGATGAGTTTGTAACAGGATCACTAGTTGAAGGTGGATGTTGAGGAACATTATGATTCCTCATGTGGATTAACTGAGACAAAATGACAGCTAGAGATAAGCCCTTAAAGAGGATGGACAGAAGACAATGCTTTTTCAGGCCAGAATAGATGGGCCAGGATGAGTCTGTCAGTACCAATGCACTCTGAGAATGGGCTAAATGTCAGGTTATTGATTGTTTGGAGAGGAAGTGACTAAGTGTGTGATGGGAATAACATGCAATGAGGGGCTCAGTGCTGCTCCTGGGCTTGTGGTTACAGCTGTCCTCTCCCAGATCACTGTGTTCTTGACTCAGTATGATGACAGGCACAAGCTTAAATTAATGTGTGGCTCAGTAAATTTCAGGTAGTTCGTGTGAGATGAGGGTGCACTTATGTTTCAGCCTATCAACACCCTGGTGTACTTGCTCCCTGGCAAGCCCATGGGTGTTATAATGAGGATGAGAAAAGTACATGCTCAACTTGAATCAAGAATTGAAGAAAGAAACTAATCTGCAAATGAGTGAATATGCTCCCCCAGAAACCAGGTAGCTTAATCGCAATTAGCAAATCAATCCTGACACCTTCATTTCTGTGGAACATGATGTGCATCATGAACTTTGTGCTGGGTTAGTATTCCAGTCTGAGATGACATGGAAACCTATCCTCCATGACATTGCAAACAAGACTGTAGCCTTCCAAGAACTGAAGTTTCTACTTCTGTCTAATATTACTTTAGTGATTGAGCAGAATGATCTAATTAGAGGTCTGCAGTTGGAAGGAATAATAGAAACCTTTGATATGAACTCAGAACTCCGTGCACTAAATATCATGTTCATATATATATACAGAGGTATTTAAATCTATATCCAGGAAGTGCAAAGTGCACTCTTTTGTTTCCCAGCTCATGACTTCCTTTATTATTTTGTAGAATTGAGTCTACAGAACATAAATCTAACAGCAAACATTCTCTGCAAAAGTTCTCATTAAAAGAAAAAAGCATTCTAAATAACAAACAGCATTTTAAAATAAAACAATGATGCAAATCTAAAACCCCAAGTGTCATATGTAGCCACCTTCATTTGTTAGTCTATGTTGCCATTTCAAATAGGTTCATGAAAGATAGAAGGAAAATGGAAGTTGTAATTACCCTGGTGAGTTGTGGAATTGATTAAGAAACTGTCAAAAAACTATATCTCTCCAAAAAAAAATCCCACTCGTTATTTTGTTTTGAAAAACTTATTTGCTTCTCTTATTTCAAAAACATCAAGTCTACCATGGTTTCCTCTGTTTCAGAATGAAAGACTTTTTTATTCCAGCTGAGATAGGTGAAGCTGGTCTTTATGGTGAATGAAAGGAAACGGGCTTGTATACTTGGTGGGTTATTTATTTTATTTGTTTTATGTTTTTGGGGTTCTTTCCCCTATGGGAAGAATTGACTTGATGCTGTTCTGGAGAAAAGAAAAACTTTGATCAGGCTGCAAACTTTGCCTTTCAGAGGAAGCAAATAATAAGACTGTCTGAACACAAAAAAGTCTGGAGATGATAAAAGTTGCTATATTGTTGGTTCGCAAACTTGTAGACTTCAGATATTAGCCATTCCAAGGCTTGACACTTAACACAAGTTTTCTCTAAATGTCATGTCACTGTCTTGGTACATGGAGTTCACCTTATTATTAATACATTTGATGAGCTGCCATTTCAATCTTCAAGTATTTCCTTGGGGGAGGGGGAAAGGGAGATGAAATCTGTGGTTCTGAATTGGCAAAATTCCCAAGTGCATAAATTTGTATGAAAAAGTGTATGAAACCATGAGGGATTTCTTCAACAGTATTTCAACTGTATTAATAGTATTAATGTTCTATCATAATACCAAATAGCCATCTTTCTCTTTTTCACTTTCTGTTTATTGAAACTAATTAGTGTGACAGCTTGGCCTAACTCACTTGAGTGTAGAGATGTAACCTGAAAGAACTCAGTTGCACTGAGAAGTCTGCTGTCACAAAATAAAGGTAAAAGTTGCACAGTTAGTGAATGACCTGAAGCTTGGACTTTCAGGTTTGTATCTCTTATGGACTGCCTGGCTACTCAGTCACAGAGCATGGTAGATCATGTAGCTGGCTTTAAACAAACAAGAAAAATGGGTCTTATAGTATACAATTGTATAATAGTTTATATAATGATATGCAATATATTACAAAATATATTTTGGTATCATAGAAAAATAAATTAAGACCCTTCTTTTGCTCTGTATAATTGAATGTTTTTCTTCCTGCCAGTTTCTAGGAAATATCATGGGATGATGGGAGTTGAGTTGGGTAAGAATTCAGATTTCAAATGCATTGTCTTTTAACTTGGAAACTAATTGGATTCACATTATTTTCTCCAGCTCTTAAACTCTTGGTAATGATTCAATTCTTCTGAATGCTCTCACTGGAAAAGTATTCAAAGGCTCTTTACTGTGAATAAAACAGTTAGCATGGAGCCATTTCTTAAACTTTAATATTTTTTGCATTAATTGAAATTCTTGATGCTTTTGGTAGCCTTGCATGAGAAATAAAACTGATCTGTGGTTAAAAAAAACCAACTTCCTTATCTTGTTTAAAAAAGCGTATGTAGAGGTTGGGGTGAAGATGAAGTAACGTGATCTGGGCACCCTGCTTCTACAAGCACTGCTGGATTTCTGACTCTGTAGGCAACTCTTGGCGTGGGATAGACACAAAAACTGAGGAAGTCTGAGGAAAACACCTCTGAGGACTATTACTTAACAGCAAAAAAATTTTTGAAAATTTACCTATTACATTTTAGGCTTTCTATGTTGGAATCAGCAGAATTCTATATTCCCTTCTTCAATTTACATAAAGCATTAGTTTGCAAACACAGGGAAGCACTGGTTGTACTGGCTCACTGGAGCTTGCTATTTAACCACATTCTAGGATGGTGCACTGGTATAAACAGTCTTCCTCTATTTCTTGCTCTTGGTCAGACACAATTTCTGAATCTTGAGCCTTTGACCTTCCTAGTTGTTTGTTGCAAGTTCTTAGTTTGCATTATACAAAAGATCTTTAATGCTTCATGACACTAGGTGTAAAAAATATTTTAGAGAAATCAGGAAAATAGAAGAGAGAAGCTTTGAACTATGTTACACCATTTGGTACTTTAGGAATGACCATAAGGGTTTGCTTTTTTCAGAAATGAGGATAAACTATTAACAGGCAAAATTATATGACCCAAATTACAGATCATTAATCAACCTCTGATAAAGAGCATTTAATCTCTGCCAATTTAGGCAGCCTACATTTGAACTAATACCTTACTTAGGAGAAACTGCTAATACTGAAAAGTGAATTTTATTCCATTCTTGATGTCTTAAGTGCCCCTAGCTGTGTGATTGGCAAGACCATATCTGTGTTTTGCATTTACGAACAGATTTTAGAGACATTAGCTTTTGTGCAGAGGTCATCATGCTTACCAAAGACTGGGGTTTTTTTAGGTGCTTGAGAAGCTTTAGCAAAACACAAAGCAGCACCTTTATACGGAAAGCAATACAGGACTACTTTTTAGGCTTAGCTAAGGTGCTGCTGGTGGAATTCAGAACATACCAATTCACTTCAGTGAGAAGAACATGTAGCAATTGATCTATGCAGCCTCCCAACAGCCTGGAGAGATGCAAACAAGTGCCTCTTGTGAGCCTTTTGGCAACTACACTCCATGTTCAGTCATGCTAGTTACGAGGGCGTTTAGAGAACAGAGGCATGGAGGAAGCTTGTATTAGAAGGAAATATAAGCACTGTTGAACAAGATTCAAAGGTCTCTTGTGTAGCTGCCTGGCACCTTTGCCATAATATAGCAGATAAAGCTTAAGCTGTTAGGGAGAAAAACCTCCCCATCTGTATGAAACTGATTTCACATAATGTCCACACTTGCATTCCCTACATAGCTCTCAAACGCAAGCTGTAATTTTATAGGTGGGATCACCACCAACCAGATGGTAAAATCCACTTAGTTTTCTAGAGGTAGCAGTCCAACTGGAGTGTATCTCACTTGAGAATCTACAGGCAAGAGGAACCTGTGGTTTGTGTGTGTAATGCTTTGGATGGCAGTGTTGCACTACCTGCTGCCAGGTCTGTGTCCAAGAAGATGGTTAGAAAAAAGGGCAGGGAAGTTTTCAAAGTCTGTGGGAGACCATCCTGTCATCTTGTACAGCTGTCTTGGTTGCTCTGGCCTGAGTGTGAGGCAGTCCTTGCTGGAGCATTGTCGCGGGTTCGGTTTGAACCGGGCGGAAACACCAATTTAGTGTAGAGGTTTGGTCCAAAATACTCATTACTGCTTATCTGCTGTGAGATAAGAATTAGGAGAAATGCAAAGCAGGCACCAAACTTGAAAGAATATAAAGCAGTTTATTAACAGACCTAAAAGAGGGAAAAAAAGAAAAAAAAATTATACCACACCTTCAGAACTCTCCTCCTCCCCCCACCTTCCTCCCTTCTCCCACTGACAATGTGAAAAGACAACCCTTAGGATGTTCAGTCTGTTTACCACTTCCATAATAACCTTGTTCAGTCCATTTAGAAAGAGAAGTCTCTTCTTGCTCATGCTATGAAAACATTATCACAACGAGACAGCCGCCCACTTCCAAATATTGCTCAGTCCATTTAGGAAGAGGAGTCTCTCTGCCTGCGTGTGAGTCCTTTCCCCCGACTTGCAGCTTTTCCCGCAACTGCTTTCGAGGGTCCAGTCTTGAAGTTTTTTGGGGTACAATTTTAAGGTCGAGCCGTTCAGAAACAAAAACAGAGGCCCTTCTCCTTCCCTGGGAGCAAAGGGTCTTCATCATCTTCATCGTTAGGACTATCTCTGGGAGCATCTCTAGGAACTGAGGTTTTCTGCTTTCCCATTTGGAGCAAAAGTCCTCATCTGGTTCATCTCTCCCTGTCCAAACTTCTCATGAAATTACAGCTGCGTCAGCATCTGCCTATCTCGGCGCAGGTGCTTTTGCTCACGAGTTGAACACTCCACCCCCCATATCTTCATGAAATTACAACAGGATACTCTGATATATCATAGCTTCACAACAGAATTTCAGCTTTAAGCATCTCCTCTCTCTCTTCCCTCAGGTTTTCAGCTCTTCACAGCAATAAAAGGGTTACTCTCACCTCGGCCTTGCAGCTTTGCAGCTGGAATGTTGAATTTTTCTTATCGCAGTGGAGAGGGGGGAGAGCTGAGCCGCTCCAGCTGCCCATGGCAAGGCAGTGGGGGGGGTTCCATGGCTGGAACAGGTCCATAGACCCAGGATGGCCGTGGCCCGGCCCCGCCTGGCCCAAGCAGGGCCTGGCCGGGCCCGCTGGCCCCCACTCGGGGCCCGCAGCCACCTGTCCCAGCACTGGAAACGAGAGAGAGCTTGGAGGGGGAGTTTGCCTATTCTTAAATGTGGATCACAGAGGTGGTCACAACTTTAAGTGGCTTAGAGAATT
Organism: Corvus hawaiiensis; assembly: GCF_020740725.1. NCBI lineage: Eukaryota > Metazoa > Chordata > Aves > Passeriformes > Corvidae > Corvus > Corvus hawaiiensis. Next base: position 20,892,133 of record NC_063214.1, read on the forward strand.
GTCCATATCCAAACTGGCCAGCTGATAGGCTCTATCAGGTCCCAGAGGAAACTGTAAGCACCCCTTAGCAAGGACATCCCTTCCGGGACTATGCTTGCTAACCTATGACAAGCATGTAACTACGCACCTTCCCTCTGGTAGCTCTGACCCCACCACCCTGGCTGCCAGAACATGGCTTGTCGTGATGCTGGAGTCCTCTGTTGTCTGTAGAGCTGTGTACTGTTTTGCAACCTGCTGTCTTCCTCCTCTCCATCACTTCTTGCAAGGGAGCTAAATGTGGTTCAGTAGCCAGAGTTTGTGCTGTGCAACAGCTCTCCTTTTCCTATCTGAAGGGCAATCAAATAATTTGGTACTGAGTCATTTAACTGTTTAACCAATGCTTTTGAACCAGAATTTCCTTAGTTGACCTTAGGTTAGAAACTGACCATTTAAGCATTTTTCTGCCTGCTTTGAAGTGGCTAGATCATACTTTTAATAATGTACACTTGGATTGTTATGGTTCTCTAAGTTTACATAGTGTTTTCTTGTAGGTTTATAGTAATTTCCTATTGTTAGAAGACCGAAGCGAGATAAAATGTACCATGTGCTTGATATCAAGTAAACACACTTTCTATTCTATCATTTTCCTTGGAGATTCATTTCACCTGCTCAAATTTGGTTTTTCAACAAAAAGTGGATGCACAGGCAATACAGAAGTTTTGTCTCAATACAGCAATGCAATTTAAAAAATCTGTTTCTTCTATCACTTCTCGAAATTAGTAATTCCTGATAGTGGCATAAATATAACTATCTCTTGTTTGGTTTTGTAGATAGGGGCATAGTTGATTTTTTTTCAAATTGGTTTAATTTCCTTGAGCTTGAATTTAATGAATTTGTGCGAAGTATTATAGAACACAGCTATGCCACTTTGCCTTGCAATTTACTGTCTTCACGAATCACAACATTTCAGTGTTTTGCTGAATACTAATAACATTTCATTTGAGGTTAGTTGGAGAATATGTGGTGCTTACCCTTCATTTATGTTGTCTTTATCATGTATTACATTTATTGGTTCTGTCAATAAAGCAGCTCTGTGCTCATATCCACAGATGCAGAAAACTTAAGCATGCTGCTTAGATCACGGTGGAAAGAAAATGCAGTTGTTACTTAACCACTGTTGTTATTGCTCATATGTGAACTACTTCAGTGGTTATCTGCATAACATTCTTAAAAGGAGTTTAAGATACAGAAGCTTCACAAAGAAAGAATGAGTCTGATGGAAATAGTCAACTGCTACATTTTACTCTGTAATGTAGGGGGTGCAAAAGTATCTTTTTGTCAAGAGCCAGAATGGCTACAACAAAATCCTCATAAAAAGTAAACCAGCTAATCAAGCATGTTGCCATTTTTTAAACAAAAAAATAAAAGTTGATTCTTGGCATGTAGGTACCTGGACATCTGTGCACTTCCTTACCATCTTTGAAACCACATAGATTACCTCCTTCAGTGACTTTTGGATGAGAAACTCTATGATTGATTCTGGTTTTCTGATTGCTCTTTTATACAGCTCAGGAAAGAATTTGTAGCAACATAAGCAACCATAAGACATAATAATGAAAGTTTCTCTTCTTTTCAAGTCTCTCAAATGATGTAAATTGTTATTAGATGTGTAGAAATAACTGCTAAGTTTTTATCCCATAAGTGACAAATAATGAAACAACTGATGCTTTTCTATTTTGAAATGGGCAGATGGTGTTGTACATCTAAGTGTAACTGCAGTGTGGGAGACTTGGTTTTTTGTTTTTTCTCAGTTAGAAACTAATACTTCATACAGTTTTCTGAAGGGGGGTAAAAAGGTTTGTTGTCAGATTTTATTTTTATATATCTTAACAGTCATTGCTTAAATGCTTTTGTCTGAATAGCTATGTATGGCTTCCTTTGACAGACAATGAAATTGATGCGATTCTAAAGGAAATGAATGGAAAAAAGCCTTGTGTGGGGATTTTTTATATGAGAATTTATTATTAGCTTATTTGCTCTTGAAATATGGCTAGAGAGTGAGAATTAGACAGTTCCTGCAAGACTATACCATGCTGCAGTTAAACCATAACACCTCACATTGATTGGCTTTTGAGAGTGCTGCCTTTCTGCTTTTGGGAGGCCTTGTGATAGTCAATAAGTGCTATGAGCCCTCATTAGTAAAAGCAAGCAATTTATTAGTTTGATTTTTGTTTTGCTTGAGCCTTACAAGTTTTATTTGACAGCAGTAAAGGCTTTTTAGTTGTGGCAAGGCATGAGAGTATCTGCTAACTGCTCCTTAGTGGTTGTGGAACTGTGGAAAAAGTATAGGTAAAGTCAAAGAATTCACAGTAAGTATTTGCTGAAATGTGTGTTAGTGAAAATCTGAAACAGACCTGAAGTTTGAGGACTTGAGGAAAATTAATTGAAGGATATCTTCAGCAGTAATACCATCAGCATGTGTGGAACACAACTTGGAGACAGAGGTTTTGACTGGATATTTATCGTTGCTGTAAAATGAATGTCGAAAAACGAGCAGTCCAGCTTGAAGCTACCTCAGCTCTGAATCATTCAACCAGATAGAGGTTAAGGAGAGTAAAGTATTTCTAATCCATGTTGTTACTGGAGACAGTTGTTTTCTTGGTTTTGGGGTTTTTCTTGCATCAGTATAAAATATTGATTTATTCCCAAAATAATTTACAGGGCTGTAGAATCATATCACATAGTGTTGTTCATTTTGTTGACTCCTTTTTTCAACCTCCTATTCTACACAATTGCTCCTTCATCTAGGAGAGGATGTAAATATTAAATTTCCCTTTAAGATGTAACACTTTAGAGTTGTCAGATGAAGAATACAGTAACAGTTGGCTTAATTGTTTTTAAAAGTGTGTGAAGTCACTTTAGCTTTTAAGTCTTGTGGAATGTGTCCCTCTGCAGGGAGACAAAACTTGTTGAAAACTGTTTCAGAATCTTGGAAAAGAGTTCTTCTAAAGGGAAAAGGTGGGAGCATAACTGCACAAAGTTATTAATGAGGCTCATTGCTGGTCTCTGATGGTTGTATAGGATAAACAAAAAAACCCCCAACCAGACAAAACCCTTCATTGTTTGATTTCTGCATGGTCAGAGCTTTGTGTTTATATTTTTAACAGTGTAGTCAGAGGAAAAACATTCAGTACCCCTTCCTACTCTTCTCAGATAATACATGGTGTTCAAACTGCCCTGCCTACTGTGGATCTACGTATTGCATAGCTGGGAAAAGAGAGCTGGTACTTATATAACACCCAAGTGCTGTACCTCTGCTTGCCATAGAAATATAGTTCATTCAAAAGTATGTTAATTTTTGCAGGATGAATCACTAACCAAGGAATGACACAAAATGTGGGAAGGCTCCTATACAAGTAAGAGTTTCTCTATGCAGTCAGGAGATAACAGCCAAGGTATAATAGCCTTGAAAATCCTTGATGAAATGTACAGGATGGGTGTGGGTTTCCGACGCAAGAAATAGGGCTACCATCAAATGAAACCTGAAAATTGGTCCAGTATCTCAATAGAAGATCGGAAGACTACAGAAGATTGCTTTAAAAATGCAGGATATTATAGTCTCAGAAATTGGAAAGTAGTAGAAATGGAGTGAAAAGGAACTGCTCCTTGTATCTGAACTGGTCTTAACAGTCTTGAAAGGCTCACCTTATCTCCTTTAGAAACAAAGCCTACCATAAAAGCTCACTGATTTTCAAAAAGGCAAAAATTCTGCATGTAGCCCCTTCTAAATTAAATATAATCGACAGAACCTGTCATTCAATTTCTGTGGCTTTACAGCTTTAGAGGGCTCCTGTCAAGCTACTGCTACTGAATGTTTTTTGTTATTACAGACTTTTGCATATAGCCAATGGGTTTAAAAGTGCAAAGTCTGATTCTTGACTTTGCGAGTGGCAGTTCTGTTATGAAGCCCTGCACATTGCTCTACCACACCTCTAAGATGAACTAATCTGTACAAATTGATGCAAAATACCTGGTTACTGAATTGTAATCTATCATTGTGAATGCTTTAATCATGTTTTAAGATGGATAATTGGCTAGGAAATATCTCAGTCTTTTGGCTGCCAATATTTTCTTGTGTGCTTTACATTTTTATTAGTCCCTTCAAGAGCATTTTTCCTTCTTTAGATAAGATAGCTGGTAATTTATCCTGTCTCCATTCTTAGACTATTTATCTACTGAAGTAGCTGATACTGTCTTTCCAAGGCTTGTCAAAAACTTGAATTAAAGCAGGGTGTAAATGATATTTCTCTTAAATAATTATTTTTGGGCTTTTGCACTTTATTTTAAGTTAATAAATGCCAAAAAATTTCGCACTGAACATTGTTGGTCCTACAGTCTTAAAAACATTAACAGGGGCAAGCCTGGGGAAAATATCAGAAGGAAACCAGTTTTCTGTGAAAAAAGTGACCAGAGACTCCCTTCAATGTTGTTTCCTGCCTTAATGATTGTGCTGAAGGTGTTGGTTCACACTAGGAAACATGGACTGATTCGTAGTCCATGGAGTGAGCAGGAACTGCTACGCATGTAGCTTTCTTTCAACACAGGTGTTTTGAAAGACTGCCCACAGCTTTTTACAAAAAAAAAAAAAAAAAAAAGGCAATTTGCAGGTATCAGGTGCTGTGTGGCTCTGAATGGCAAGAGTCCTGTGCTGCAAAGTGGAGGCTGCATCTTAGGGAGGGTGCCAGGGGAGGCACCCTGCAGCAAGGCAGGTTGGATACCAGTCCTGCATTCCTACAGCTTTCAGTTACGGGGTGTTAGTCCTTGTTGTCATTGCACTTCACAGAGGAAGAAAAGTGAACTAGATGAAGTCAACAGCATACAAGAAATAAAAAACAGGAGGAATTGTGATGCCTAGACAGGCTTTGAATTTAAGAGCTCAGGAATACTTTAAGTCTTAAAAGGCATCCAAAACCCGAGCTTTTGAAACCTTGCATTGTATTGCTGATGAGTGACAGGCAAATGTAACAAAGCATCATTGATTTGCCATTGTCAAGATGTGGGAAATACCTTGGTTCTATCACTGGAAATACACTACAACAAGCAGAGTAAATAAATAACTGTAATTTTTGCTTGCTTAGCCTTCAAAATTGATTTAATGGTTCACCTTATAGGCAAGGTCCTCTACATTGGTACTCCATGTAGAAGCTGAGGGTGCCAGTTCAACAGCTGGTTTCATTGGAAAAAATGCCTAAGAGGCAAAGCCATGCATTGAGAATTGAACAAAAAACTTCAATAGTTTTAAGGAGAAACTGATTTTAAAATGCCAACCTGTATTACTGTTACGTTGCAAAAAACTTCCCAGGTTCTGCACTTCCATTCACTTCCTGGGTGAAGAGTGGGGGTTCTTAGTTAAATCTACACCTCACTTAAAATGTGTGACATGTAGATATGTTTCTTGCTGTTGAATTACTAGAAAGTAAATGGCCACAGTAAACTGGGATAAGAGACTTCAAGAGTAATTGCAAAAATATTTTTCTATTTGTCGTTTTATTTTGTTTTTCAAAACTGCCACTTGCTCTGAGGGGAAAATACCTTTGGTGAAGAACTTTAGTGCCACTGGTTAGCTATCCTAATTTAGTGCTGCTCAATTCTTTTCTACAGTGTAATTCAAGCAGAAAAGTTATGGACATTCGACCATAATTAGACAAATGCCAGAAAAAAACCCCCTGTCTTTATGCACCAGCTTTTGAATGCTTTGAATATGTGAGGTGCACAAACTTGGAAAAATATTTCCTCTGAATGAGCAAAGGAGTAAAAGAGGTGAAAAAGGTGGAGCTTCTCTGGATAGAGGAGTGAAGGAGCTGCAATGAATAAGGGGTAAAGCAGAGTAACTTTGCAACAACTGGTTAGAAAGAGAGGGAGGAACCCCGTAACTGATGACATTTGAGGCTAGAAATTTACCATGAAGATGTTTGACAGCCTTCAAAAGTGATTGTTTATTGATATGACCCTTGGTTTATCAGCAGTGATAGAAGCCAGACTTAACTGCCTCTACTTCAATCAATAAATTTAATATGTAGTGATAATTTGAATGTGCTATTTTTGCTTCATGAATTATCTTGTGTTGTTCAACACTTGTGCCACATCCTCAACACAGTGTTATAAAGGAGGCCTTTAATCATAACTATTTTGTTTTATTGTTTCTCTTTAGTCTCACTCCGTGACAGCCAAATCTTTGCTGATGTAATTGGGAAATGTTTCAAGGCTGCTGTCTGTTCAGCTAATTAAGAAAACGATTGGGTCCCCAGAGGGACACATCTCCCTAGGTGAGACAAATGAAAGAATTGCTCTCTTGCTGCAGAAAAGCCAGTCTGAACATTTTGAGAATATTTCTGAGATCAAAGTATATTTTTAATTTTCCTTTGTGCCTCAGCTGAGTTAAACCAAAGAGGAGCATAGCCCAATATACACATTTACATTGAAGGAAATGAACCATTATGATGTCATATATAGAGGGGTTTATGGCATTCACAATGAGATATTCATCCCTCCTATGCATGATAAATAAAAAAGTAGTCACTGTTCTCTAAGAAATTATAGTTCTCACCTAATGCTTCCTTTTTTTGTTATTGGCTTATTTTTCAGAATATGCTAATGATAAAATATAATTCCACCTAATAAACTACACACTGAAAAGGCAGTCCAAAATTTAAATGAAGACAAATAGAGGAAAACTCAAATAGTTTAGTGAAAATTTCCAAAACTCTCACTGAATTTGTTTAAGTTCAGGAAGTACATGCATTAGGAAAGTAAAAGATCTGATATACCATTGAATCTTACCTAGTTTAAAACAACCCTGCCCTCCAAAGCAAAGCAAAGCAAAGCAAAGCAAAGCAAAGCAAACCAAACCAAAACAAAATAAAACAAACAAAAAAACCCCCAAACCAACCCAAACCCAGGAAAGCCAGTAACAAAAACCTCCATCTTAATCTTTTGAAAGTAATAATTTCCCCTCTTTATCTCAGACCAGGAAAAACTGATTTTATCCATGCCTAGCGCAGCAAGCAGTTAAGGGAATAAAAGCGTACATGTGTCACTCTAATGTTGAGAAGATGGACTTGGAGAAATTGAAGTGAGTAGTAAGAGTATTAAAGAATAAACAATGAGATTTCAGAGACCATATCACAAGGAAGGGTCTACAAACCAACATTTTTCCAAACTTCTTAATTGTGTGCTCAACACCCAGAGGTATAAAATAGCTGTGGCATATGGCTCACGCTATGATTAGTCTCATTTCTTGAAATGTTTTAAAAATAATCACCAAGATCTGTGTTCTCTATATACCATCCATCTGGATAGTAAAATTGAGCAGAAAGGCAGTCAGACCTATTTCAGGACTGTGGCATTTCGCAACAAAAAGGGTACAGCTAAGGAGCATCAGGGATAATCAGTATTCAGTTGTTAGCAGCCATCACAGTCTAAGTCTTCATATTCATCTAAAATAAAAAAAATCCAGCCATAATACAAACAGAATTATCTTCACCCTGTGTCATTGCAAATAAAGGTCACTTAGCCAGCTTCCAGCAACTCACTGGAAAGCTAATGGCAACCATGCTTATATTCACAGAACCTGGTTGTCCTTTCTTTTTGGCTACCTTAATTTTGACTGTTCAGATGACTGAAAATGCAGAGTCAAACTGTGTTAAGTGGCATCTTTCTAAGAAAGTAAAATTATGTACTGATTGGGAATGTGGTCATCCAAGAGAGCATACAGCAAAAAGTTTTTGGTTCTGCTTGGATGGAATTGATGGAAATGAACGTACAGCTTCAGTTGGTGGGAGACTGTATTGCTGTTTTGAATTATCAAAATATCATAGGGCCATCAGATCACCCTACTGATGTTGCTAGTTTAACATTACTCAAAAATCTGCACTTGAGGAATTGTTAAAGAACAAAAGAAGTTGATTTGCAAATTTAAACCTCTAGTGAAAAGAGACACTTTGAGAAACATGCATATTTGACATGCTAGGAATAAGCAAGTTCTATTTTGATTTTTTTTTCCAGCTTGAACCCCTGGTGATAAGTGTTCTGTGTTGTATAGGCACACTAGTCCTACAGGAAGACCTAAGGAAATGAGAATCATTAATGAACAAAATATACTGGCAATAGTCCTGTATAATGTTTTAGGCTATTTTAGTCTTTAAAAGTGTATTTAAGTATGCTTCAGGGAAAGAGGAAAAAACTCAACTCTGAAAACTTTTCTTTTGATTTTTTTTTTGTAATTTTAATACAAAGTACAGCAAAAAAACCCAAACCTATAAAAACTAAAAAAAGATAGATGGGAATCTATAGAGCAAAATATTGTTCAGGGAAAGTAGTTTCACAAACCAGGTTCTTGTAATTTTTCTCTCTGACATAATTGGCTTATTATCTTTTATGGTATACAGTGGTTTCTTAATAATTTTAATCTGCCATTTTTTGATATCCTCTCATAATCATGGTAATGTAACTAAAAGCAATTTTTTCTTTTCATGAAACAGTAAGCCATAAGTAATGCTAGTAACAAATACTTAACGTAACATCATCAAAAAGCTGGAATTTGCTGGTTTAGCTCTGTCTGATCCTACAGAATACAGGTGTTAAAACTGTGGTTGAATGATAATGGAAACTATGTGAACTTGAGTAAGAACCTGATGGAGATGTATAAACAAAGGTGAATTTGAGAAAGAGTCCAATATGATTAAAAGGCAATTCATGATGTATCACTCTGGACATAAAACATTTAAAAAGAATTATTAGTATTAGCAAATGGTATGTTTAACATAATTTTCTGTATCTTTTTTCCTATAAGCTACATAATGTGTTGGTTTAGATCATTTACTCTGTTAAATTGTAAAGGAGACCATTCTTTAGAAACATAGTGGACTGGGGTGACAAAATGGTGTGCAGCTAATAGCTAGGTAACTCTGAAACTAGGGAATTTTGAACATCAGAGAAGTTACAAACATGTACAATGTGTTGGAACCAAAAGGCAATTGTGTTCAAAATTCAGCCACTTGATTTTTACATAGTGTAGGAGGGTTTATTACTCATAAAATGTCTTTCAAGTCTCAGGAACTTGAAATAAGATGGTTGTATTCCCACTAATACTGGGCATAAACAGCCCAATGCAACTAAGTGTTCCTATTTTATTGTGAAATATTTTAGGTGGCTTCTTTATTTCAAGACTTCTCATCTGCAATTGAGCTGCATAGCAGAGTACAAAGTGAGAACAGCTAAATGCTACACAATTCACAAGTCTTAGCTACAAAACCGCCCAAACAGATCAACATGCCATCATCTTGCTTGCTGACTAAAGTTGACAGCTCTGGAATTACAGGTTGTGACTCTTCTGCTTCGGAAGCACTTTGTGAAACACTAGACCAAAAACTAGGTATGGACTCATTCTCAAATAATTTTCATTTCCTTGCTCAAAATGTATAGTGCTGGAGGCTGAAAGCATAAAATATCCAGAGGTTTTTACATGGACTTGAGAAAATACTGGTGGATGAAGTAGGGCCTGTGCTTAAGGCTGTAAATGCATTATTAATTCTAATCAGTGTAAATCATACAATATATGGGGTTTTTTTTATTATTATTAAAGAAATGGATGCAAGACAAAATGGCAAGTGTGAAACTAGTACACAGATAGGTCCGTGAATACAAAACATTGTATTCTAGGGTCTATAAATGATTTATTTCTTCCATAATTTCAGTTATGTACTACTCTTAGCAGACAGTAATTAGGCAAAACCTGTGGCATGGAAAGAGCAGATGTACCAACAAGGTCAAAGACAGTCATGTATGGGAAGGGAAGAGGAAAGCGAAGCAGTAGAAAGATAAGCAAATACATTAGATAAGTCTGAAATGTATTAGGCAAGTCCAAAATGTTTAAATTCTGGCCTAAAATCCCTGGATCCCAAATACTGCAAATAGCAAAATCCAAAACTGATTGAAATTTTAAAGACAATAAATTAAATCCTCTATACAAAAGCATATTTCTAAGAGAAGAGCAGCAGAGAACATGGAGTTGCTGATCCAGCAAACACATATAGTTATCCTGTAAACATAAGCAAATTTTCTTCCTGAAGAAGGGATTTTTGACATCAGTGACGTGTTTTGGGGCATGATCCCAGCCAGTATCCAAAAGACTACCGGCTCACATATGTGTTACTCACTTGAACTGGCTACTTCACTTCAATTGGATGTCCCATTTGGAGTTTAGATCAGCATAAGTTAGTCTTTTTATACCTGATAATGTTTGGCATGGATTGGGTCCTTCCTCCAAAGAAAGTGCTAAACAAGAATTGATTACCCTTTTTGCCTAGAATTTAGCAGCAAAATGATGTTGAAAGGCAATGACTTGTGTAGGAGTCTTTTCCTTTCTTGATTTGTCTAGAAGAAGTTAAAGATATAAGCTGTCTGCCACCTTTCCCTGAAAGCAGGTGTGCCTCTGTTAAAATACTGCAGGACAGGAGGAAGAAATTCAGTGTAGCCTTTACTCTGTAACATTGACATACTGTACTTGACATTGCTCGGAGGAGATTTGCACTTGTCTGCATAGTCACACCTACACATAGCCTTGGCTAACTTAAAAACTCTTTGTTAAACATTAAGTGAAGTGTAAGAGGAAATTAGACCTGACCATAAAAGTAGAAAGAAGCTGGCCTTCAGGGTGTGTTAATGAATATCAGCTGCATTAGTGCAAGGTGTTTTCCACACACATCACTAATTGCTGGTGAGAAATTCTGTGGTGAGTTACCAAAGGCTCTGTATAACTTGGCAGCTCAAGAGACATCTCCTACTAATAACAATTGGGTCACATCTAGAAATTATTTGAAACAGTCAATATTCTTAAACAGAAGAGGTAAAATGATGTTAAAATAGTGGTGCTTAGTAGAAAAAGTCACTGCTTTTGTTTTGCTAATCAAAATTTTGGAGTAGGTGCTGTGTAACCTTTACCAGTTCCATATTTCAATTGTACAAGTAACTATAAAAATGGACAATGCCTTCAAGGTTAAATAGGGGATGAGAGCGTACATCTGGTGAAATGGAATCTGAAATATAGACATATCTCTGATACAGTTTGGGTTTGCTATGATTGTTAGTAAGCTCTCAATTTACCCAGCACAGAATGCCAAAATTTTCTGCTGAAATGCACAGGCCCCTTCTGATAAATGACGTTGTTAGAAATGAGAAAGGGGGAGGAAGTAATTTATTCAGTTAAGCCTTCTAGGAAAAAGATACATGCTGCAAGAAATTATGAGTGAAGGCTAATCTAAGGTGTAAAAAGGAACCCAAGCTTTTCAAATTTATCAGAAAGGAAAAAAGAATAGGATTAAGCATCCTATCTATCACATGTATAACTTGAAGACTAAGAGACTTGGCTCATATTTCAAACCCAATGAAGAAAGTTTGTACAGTTAAGTGGTAATGAAGATCTTGAGAAGGTATATTACATAAGGGTGAATACTAGATGAAGATAAAATGGGGGAGCTTGAAGAGATGCAGATGACTTTCAGTTTATGGCAGTGAAATTACATTATGGACTCATTAAGTTGACTTTGGGTTACCTCTATGACAGCAAAATTAAAAATAAACAAGAAAAATAGTCTTATGCAGTACTTGAAACATCAGTGATTTAAAAGGAACAGCATTAAATAGCCTTGTAAATGTCTTAGAATATATTGTGATTTATAGCATAGGTGAATTACACTTACAAAAAATAAATTGCTGACCTTGCTAGCTCTTGAGCTGCTAGGAGACAAGTAGGATCTGTGACAAGTCAAACCTCTTTTATAAAATTAACTTGTCTTCTGGCACCAATTTTGGACATTTAGTAGAGACGTACCTACAAATCCTACAAAGTAGGGGATGTAGTCTTCTGTGGTGCTGGCAGCTGCAATAAACAAGTGGGGAATTATGAAGAAATTATTTGAAATACTTTTATTTGCGATTTTTGGCCCTCTCTTAGAAGCATATTTATCTTTTGTTAAGACAGAAGAGAATGAAACTTGAACAATTGAGATACTTTTGAAAAGCTAGAAAAGTCTCTCTATAGTTCTATTCAGTGTATAATAGCCACATTTGAATCTTTTCTCTTGAGGAAGAATATATGGAGGAGGAACACATATCACATTGTTATTAGTGTAGCAGATTGTATCTTCCTAAATGCACACTGAACCCAAAGAAGAACTGTCTAGGAACCATCAGAATGGGACACACAGAATCTTAGAAATGGATAAATTGTTATAGTACTGAGCAGGCATACTTGATGCAGAGTTTCTTTGTTAGCTACCTGAATGAGTCATTATCTCACTTCAAAAGATGCTTCCTGAAAGCTGTTTGCCTGGTTAGGGGATATCAGCATGTTTCAACACCTTTGCTAAGTAGAACATGGATTAAACAGGCACTCAGCTGCAAGCCTTGTAGACAGGTAAAGCTGGAAGATGAGGATGTGGTTGTCTGTGTCAGGGTTAGACAGTTACTTAGATGCCAGCAGCAAGGTCCCAATATGTTACAGGGCCATTAAAGAAATGGTGACAAAAAGACAGTTCAATCCATTCGTTCATTAGAGAGCTCATTCCATTTATCAGGATTCTGTAAACTGTTAACATTTGCATAGCTTGAACACCCACTGAGACAGAAGTTAAATGTTGTGTTTCAGGCTGTGGGAACCTAGAAAAAGGTATTGCTGTATTGATACTCAGCTGGCTAGAAAATATCTTTAATGGAAAGTATTTAAGAGAAATATAGCAGCTGTATAATCAGTATTTCTAAGTCTAGGGAATAGTAGGATTTGGATAGAGAAGAAAGTTAAAAGGGAAAGTAAAAAATAACAATGTCTATCTATTTTAGAGGTATGATTTGAAGTTTTAAGCTCCAGTGGAGATCCTTGCAATCAAGAAGATATAACTTGGAGGGGAATATTCTGTCCTGTGCTTTCTTTTTACCAGGACTGTATATATAGCACTTAATTCTATATTATGTTGAGACATAATTCTATATTATGCTATTGCATACCATGCTACACATAGAAAAAAATTAAGCCATTTGTGGTAGGCACCCCTACCTATCAATCAAGTTTTATGCCCAAAGTTCTAGCATATAAGGTGCATATTATGTCATTAAAGTAATTTTGTAACTTGTGGCAAGTCAGAGGGAAGTTCATAGAGACTTAGGTAAGTTAACAGTCATATGCCTTAAGGTGTACTGAAACATTTATCTTCACAGGTTGCATCAGAGAGCAGCAAAAAAGCGCAAGAGGATAGGTTGGGACCAGTCGTATTAATATTGTTCAAATGGTGCAAAAGTATCACACAGCACGAGCTGCATGTGAGCATGCCCAGTTACCATAATTTCTATTTGCAGCCCTTTTTGTGGGGAGAAAGGGGGAGAGGGAGTAGGAACATGAATGCAGCTGGAGCTGTAACTAAAAGCATTGGCTAGAACAGCCCTCTGTACTTGCAAGTATCTTGTAAATCCTCAAGCTTACCTGTTCTGTTAATGGAGCATGAAATGAACTGTGACTTCGTGTATTCAAAGCAGGATGTGTTTAAATACCTGCCAGTAAAAGGAAGGTGAAATTCAAATTGATCTGGACTGATGATATCCTCTGGAACCAGTGGGCTGCTTTACGGTAAGATGACTGAAAAAATGAGAGAGCAGTGGCCAGTGTGTGGCTGTGGTGCATTAAGCAGCATCCTAGGCTACAGAAAGAATTACTGTGGAAATTTTTGATTTTTAAATCTCAGGTGAATCTGGAAAATTCAGACAGTCAAAGTATTTTTCAGTGGTATCTCTGAAAGGGTGCCTTGTGTGAAGGCTGCGGCTAGATGAGAACCTTAACAGTGAACTTCTGCAGTATTACTTGCACTCTTGAGTCAATGTGATCTCTCGGTTGTGTGAGTCACTTTAGGCAGCATCTAAATCAGAAATATGAATCTGAATGACCACATAGGAAAAAGGATTTCATCTTGCTCGGTGATCCGAGACAGTGCAATGTCCTCTGCCAAGGTCAAGTTTGCAGCAGATAAGGAGTTGAACCTAAAACACTGACCTTATTTTAATGTTTTAAACACTTAAATCAGCACCTTCCCTGGCTTTGTGGTACCTCATTTTGTGTTTACCTGATGACTGTATGAGAAGAGTATTGGGAAACAGAATTCTAGAAATGGTTTACTCAGCAGAGCTTCCTGTGAAGAAACCAAAAGCTCTTCATCCTCAGTAGGAACTCGGCAGGGAATTGCCCTTGCAATGTGGCATAGTGGCATTTAACAGTCAATAAAACTAAAGAAAAATGAAAGCAAAGCATTTAGCTGATCAAGCATGTAAAGCTACGCTCCTATATTTGGGTGAAGAATATCCTTGTGGGACAGCTATGGAACTGATGTGCCTTTACAGAGCCTGACAATAAGCTTTTACTTTAGATGATCCCTTCTCTGTGTAGAGAAGGAAGTCCTTTCTCAGTGTCTGCTGTTAAGTCCTTCACAGCTTTATGGCTCTTGAGTACAAGTAAGAGTAATTTTTGGGGGCTGGCTGTGTTCCTAAACTCCCTGAATATCAGAACCCTTTAATCAAGGTGTTTCTCATGTTTAATGACCTAGTCCAAAAATACCTCTCTTGCTAGTGCCTATTGAGGGATCTTTTGCCATGTGTATTTCCATGAGCTGTACTGCTTTTTCCATAAATTTGCCTCCCTTCTGAGATAGTGAGATTATTTTCTGGTGAGATAGCAAACATCTGGGAGATATACCTTAGATAGGTTTCTGTTAAAATCTGGAAAGCAGACAAGTCAACACACATGAGATATCTGGGAAAGGGATAGTAAAATATAAACAAACTTTAAAATGTAAGAGAGGACAAGAATAGAAATGAGCAAAGCTAAGAAACAAATGTTGTAAAATCAGTTAAGTACAGAATATGAAGGAGAGGGATTGCAGGATTAGGTATCTTGAGTGGGATTGAGCATGTACTCACTGTGGGGGGGGAGAAATATGCAGATTAGTACTTTAATTGTCACATTAAGAAGTCAATATTATTGCCAATTTTTAAAGCTACTTGTTATAGCTTTAATAAGGAGACCAGTGGGAAAAGGTCAAACCTTTTAATGAAGCCTTAGAATGATAGGATTTTGGTAACAAAAATGTATTTTCTTAGATAATAAGGTGTGTTTAAAATAAGAACATATTGGACTCTTTAAGTCTGATGTAGGCTAACCCATTTGCCAAACAGAACAATGACAAGATTGTCACTACAACTCCATGTGTGTACCCTGCAGGAACAGGATGAAGAAAAGGAATGAGGTGAGTGTGCCAAATTCTTAATGTAACTGAGCTGACCTGTCTTGTTCTTACCAAACCATATTTTGTAATTAAGGCAATATATTATTCAGTTTTCCTCTAGCCTTTTCACTAGCAATGACGTTGGTTCAAATACTGAACTGGCAATAGCACTATGCAGACAACTTTGTAAGCATAATGGGTAGACTTACGTGAGACAAAATAAGTTTTTACAAAAGAAGTGCTGTAGAAAACATGAGTATGGACGAAATGTCTTTTTTAAATTTGCAACTCAAACATATGCAAGGGCTGAAGCCCAGGGGAATTACTTAAGGAATTAAATGTTTAAGCACATATTCAGCCTCTTGAAATCTTGAAGATTGCTAACCAAAAGTTTGCATTGTTTCCTGTAAGTTATGAAATAAATTACCAAGGCTCTAAGACACAGGATAGGTAGGTAGTTATTTCACAAACATGAACTAAGTTGTTCTGCAGTATCATGATCCTTTTCACCCTACAAAGCAATGGCTCTTGGCCGCAGCTAAAAAAGTGCCACCTGACCTGTTGCGAGAACATTCACAAACAATCTTGTATCCCATTGTTGCTTGGCAGCTTGGACGTGAAGGATAGGGAGAAGACAGCATGACAAAAATATCAGATTATAGGAAAAGATTCTCATTAGCATGATAGGGAAATTGGAATGTTGCCTAACAGGCCCTGTGAAGGTCATGCTGTGTATTCTGAAGCTGATCGCTGGCACAAGCTTACTGAGTGCCTGGGGTGCTCTGTGTGTGGTGGAGTAGGAGGATGGTGAGTGGCTCAGTGGAAGGCAAGTGCCATTTACTAAAAATAAGGAGAAGAAGAAATACCTGAATATTGTGTCAGTGTCCCACTGCTTTGGCTGACAGTGGTTAGTATTTAGAAACACAGGTGCTTGTCACTTAGTCCATGTCCATGTAGGTTACTGATGCATCATGAAAACCAAACCAACTTCTGCTGGTCATTAAAATGTGTTTGTGGGGAGCACTTCAAGAAGAAATGATCCAAAAACCCTGCTCTGTAGGTTTTACAAGGTACTGAGTGATGGAGCTCAATGTAGAGCTATTGATGTGGTTTCCCAGAAAGCATAATGACAAGATGGAGTTTTTGGCAACTCTTTGAAGCAAAAACCATGACATGCAGATGAACACCTACAGATTGGGATATAAGCAATACAGTATTAGTTGTCCTTATTCCTGGAAAGTAGTGTAGCTGGTAGGTTTTGGTGGTCTTACTGCCTTTGTACAGTGCTAGAATCAGTTAACAGATAACCAGCAGTATAGCAGCTCAGCACAGAGAGACCAGCTGAGTAAAATACCAGTACTGTGTGAATGTTGCAATATAGATTTAATTCCTTGTGCTCAATAAAACTAACGAGTGAGGAAAGAACAACTAGAGGCCTCAAGGGAAGTAGCAAGATTTTTCTTAAGGTTATTTATTAGACACCTAAACCCAAAAAGATTGGTCAGTCAAAAAATGACGAATGCCATTTTGCAGCAGTTTGTCTATTATTTCAAAGGACTGACCTCTTTCTATTCCCATATCCCTATTACTGCTTTAGGTTATGCTGAAACAAACAGACTTGCCAAATCTCTTGCAATTACTGAAAAATACTTAAAGATACTTTATTTTCTGTTTTAATTTTTGGTATCTTAGGTGAAAAATTTGCTAGTATTTTGCATTATTCTTACACAGCTTGAAAAAATTAAAAACTTGCAAATGAGAACTATTTCTAATGCTTAAATACTAGAAGTAATGTGCCACTGTTTTTTCAGTTGATTTGTGCTGGAAGAGAATGATAGAATATCCTCAGTGGAGGTTTAGGCTGGATATTAGAAAAACGTTCTTCCCCCAGAGGGTGATTGGACACTGGAACAAGCTCCCTGGAGCAGTGGTCACAGCACCAAGTCATGCAGAGCTCAAGAAGTGTTTGGACAATGCTCTCAGGCACAAGGTGTGACTCTTGGGGATGGTACTGTGCAGGGCCAGGAGTTGGACTTTGATGATCCTTGTGAGTCCCTTCCAACTCATCTTATTCTGCGATTCAGAGTTGGAAGGGACCCACAAAGATCATTAAAGCCCAACTCCTGGCCCTGAACAGAACAACCCCAAAGGGAAGCCCCAAAAATTACACCATGCATCTGAGAGCAGAATGAAAAATTTTGAGGAAAATCCAGTGAAAAGCAAGGGTGATGATAGAATGCATGGAAAGGAAAAGTTCAAGTTGTTCTCTTTGTTCTTTCAGGGCACATTATGTTCTCTCCCTCTGTACCCTTGCACTACAAGTACACTGTTAATTTACACAAAGCCAGTGGAAAAGCAAGAAACAAATTGCTTAAATTACATCTTATTCTGTAGTCTGACCTCTTCATGAAATCTGACAGATAAATGACTTCTGATTTTTTCTGTCTAGAATTTCTCCAATCCTCAAAAGGTGCCTTAGATGGTTTCCTGTTTCATTTAGCACTGAAAGTTGTTCTTAAGGTGTTTTTACTGAGTAGTACTATTGTATTGAGAAAAAAGCCTACAGCTGTGACCACAAATAAGACTTTTTCCCTCAACAGGTTTCTGGCATAAGCAGCCATCATAAAACTCTTTACACCTTAATAGGAGGAGGGAAGAAGGGAGGGCAGGGGAGGAACTATCCACCCTCTGTTGGAAACAGAAGTGTGCCTTCTGATGGACAACATATATAGTTTGTTGTTATTTGTTACACGTAGAACCTTCATGTGCAATATGTGCTTAAAAATACACACTGATATGATACTGTTATGGTTCAGTTTTCATTAGAATGGAAAACAATGATGCCATTTGAAGATGTGTGTTGGTATAGCAGTGACTGTACTTAGATGCAGACATCTGACCTCCTCCATAGTTTATCAGAAGTTAGACATGTGGTTTACATGGGGCTTTTCAAATCATCATGAACACTGTCATTGTACTCATCTATGATGGATGAGAAACAAAAGGAGTTTGGTATTGCACCCATATCTTTGGGCATACTGTATACAACAGGGATTCAATCTTTACATAAAAATAACAAAGAACAGGGTTTTTTCTCTATCATTTAGCAACTGTAGATGCTCACTTTTTCTGTGATAAGTGTCAAAAAAATTACAGTCTACTGGAACCATGGAATTGCATTTATCCGTAGAATTAAACATTGATACCATCAGTTGCTGTTCTCAAGAGGATTTTTGGTTATATTAATCTTGTCAGTTCTATTTTACCTCATGAACTTTTGCAAGTAGAAGCTGGTGGAAATTTTCCTCTCTGATAGTTGAGAAGGTTTTTGAGGTTTCCTGAGCTCCCTGACCTTCCCATATGCCTATGGAGAAAAAAAAGTTATAACAGTTCTAAAATGGAAAAAACAAAGGGCTGTGTGATAAAACCATCTTTTTTCTTTTCAGTTACTCTTCAATTGCTTTTGAAAAGTCGGATGGGTGCAGATGTAAAATAACTGAATTTAAAAACAAAAACCCAAGTGCTTTGTTCCCCATTGCTACACTGTTATTTGGCCAAACCATTGCGTGCTGAAGGTAAATTTCTACTATTTTGTGCATTTGAAGACTGATGGCTACAATTAAAATGCCAAAACAGCATTAACTGTAGGAATTACAGTGAAGATGACTGTAAAATATTTCCTTTAACTATTTACTGACACAATAGAACTATCCTAATTAAATGATTAAGGGAAATAAAAAGAAACACCTTTCAGCAGTTGTGATGCTAGTGGTTGAGCAGAGCAGCTGCCTTGTACCACTGTGCAGTAAAGACAGCAGCTAGAAGCGGAATCGCTGTTGCCACCTGGAACATGAGCACTTGAACCGGAACTTTTTGCTAGTTGTCATCTCTCTTGCAAGACTTTTGGCATGAGACTTCAGTCATTAGGAATGACTCTAAATTAGTGGTGAAACACCAGGTGAGACATCTTCATGTAATTTAACAGGATTAGAGGTGTCTTGGAAGAGGGAGAAGTTTACTAGGCTATATTCTGTTCCTTTAATGGTGGAGTGTTTACTGTCTTCAGCACCACCTTTCTGTATTTGCAAGGAGCCCAGGGCTCTAGACAACAGTCTCCAAGCTGCATTCTAAAACACCTTTTTTGTCTGGATCTGATATCTCTGTGAACTCTCCATCAAAACAAGACCCTGAACAAAATCAAAGCCTTGCTTCAGTAGAGGGCTGCTCTAATTGCATTTGGAGGTTTTTGGCTGGAAGGAAAGAGATGTGGATGTCTTTGATTGGGGTGTATTTATTTAAATCTCTTAAACCATTCTCCATTTCCCTAAAGACTATGGGAGTTTTCACCGTTCCAGTAAAATATGGACTGCTTGAGCTTAAGAGGCTACAGCACTTCTTGAGGGTAATACTAAGGTCTTCCCTCAATATTTGATACTCCAAATTATTAATCTTTTGCATTTCTAATTAAACTGGGAGTGCTTGCTTTCAGTGCATGGAACTTGAATGATTCTTTTCAGAATTATTTTTTGAGTAGTATCAGGGGAGATTTAGATTGGATAATAGGAAAAAATTCTTCCCAGAAATGGTTGTCAAGCCTTGGAACAGGCTGCTGTGGTTGAGTCACTAGCCCTGGAGGTTTAAAAGATGTGTAAATGTGGCATTTAGGCATGTGATTTGGTGGTGGAACTGGCAGCATTAAGTTTACAGTTGGACTTCAGGGTTTCTTCTAGCTGAAATTATTCTGTGATTCAAAGGACGTGACCATAATATTAAGACCAAGTAACTCTAAGTTTAATTAGTTGCTTTTCTGACATGGCTTGCCACTTCAAGAGTTTGTGTGGTTATGGAAGAGTTGCTGGTAAGGTGAAGTTAATCCTCAAGAATGGTCATGTCACTGAGGCAGCTGGCTATAATGCCTTTATAGTCACTAGCAGAAAAAAACAGTTGAAAAATGGGATTATCCAAAATTGCCTCCTATTACATCATTGTAGGTGTAAAAAAGCTTGAGACAATTGTAGAAATAGTGCTTAGCTGGAATGCCTGTCTGATTAAAATTCATTGGGAAAATTGTTAGTTATAAAAAATATGCATAGATATATCTTGATTGATTACTCTTACTTGACCTCTTACCATGTTAATAGTGCTGGTAAATTATTTCTGTATACAAATCCATTAGTGTGCAGCTAGTAATTGCTACCTATCAGCATGCTTTAAGACTTAAGCACTAGCATTTAGAAAAAAGTCTTTTCTGTTCCTATTAAGTTTCCTGTGCTGGTCTAGTTTACCATATGCACTTACAATCCTATAACGAAAACTCTTTCAAAGGATGAATAATACTCTTTGCGCTTTCTTTTGATTGCATTCTTATAGTAGTTTTAAAGCAAGTCAAGAAATAGCTCGATATTGTTACTAGTTTCTGCATAAAATTTACAATTAAAGCATCTACTTGTTTGGTTATTTTTTTTAATCCAATGTTCAGATCTTATAATAGCTTAGGAGTACTGAATATGCCTCTGAAAGTGTGTTGAATTTTTTTGGCTCTCTTCATTCTTACTCCCCCCATAGGAGTTCAATTGTGAAGAATAAGCCTGTGCAATGTTCATCTACTCTTACTGGTGTCTTTTTTCTAAGAATGGGTCTCAGAATAGTGTGCAGGAACTGGTATTTCCTAATTTTATGCTGTATGGAGTTTTAGTAGAATGAATGAAGTATGGTTAAGTTGAACTTGCTATCTTGCTGTCTGTATTTTCAGGAAAAAAATTGCCCCTTGATGTGATTTATGGAAAAAGAAAAAGCACAATCTAGTATCTTCAGAAAACAGATGATTTTGTGTTATGAAATCACATTGACTATTGTGTTAACACAGAACTGAAGCTTTACAATTAAATGTAAAGCCTGAAGTGGCAGGGTTTTTTTGTTGTAGTAACAACATTATTGCTCGTTGACCTGACCTGTAAATTACAGAGAGGGTAATGCAACACACACACTTAATTTAATGGCTGTAGTCTGAGCGTTCATTAAATGATGAATAGGTGCCTCTAACACAGCCAAAGCCTTATTGTTTGAAAATGGTTCATCTCAGATGCAACATTTCAAGACTTGATTAAAGTAATTGTTGTAGTTGGCTACATTAGCTTGTTTGATGTATTGCCTTTTTATGTTTTCTGCATCTTAATTAGAAACTATTTAACTATATCAACATTGTGTCTTTGAGTAATGGGAAGGAAGACCTGCTAGCTACAAAGTTGTCTTCTGTTGCTTGCAGCTCAATTCAGAGAAGCATATGTTATGATCTGGTTTAAACTCAGGAAAGCAAAGAAACCTAAGTCTCTGAGCATAAACTGGAAAGAACTTAGAAGGTTCAAAATATCCCCAGAAATGAGATTAAAACCAAACGAGGTTAGATGTTGATGCCAAAAAAATGGATGTATTTTATTTAATAGTAAAAGAGGCAAAGGGAAGAAAAAAGAAAGAGAGGAAGAAATGGAAAAAGGAAGTGTGCATGGGGGGTGCGGGACAGGGAGAGGTGACAGGGGTTGGGTGGAAGCAGATCACCCATTCGAGGGTCCCAACGACGTCTCGTTGCTCCCCTCCATCCGGTCTGCTGGTGGTGAGGGTCCCCCATCACCGCCATGGCCACACCACCCCACATCACCACACGCCACCACACACCACCACACACCACCACATGCCACCACACATCACCACATGCCACCACACACCACCACACGCCACCACACACCACCACACACCACCACACGCCATCACACGCTGCCACATGCTGCCACACCACACGCCAAAGAGTGCAGAATTCCATGGATTAATATACAGTTTGGGCCAGGTGGGAGCGCCCATGTGTCTCCCCTTGCAGGGGCTGGCTTGACACTGTCCCTTGCAACACTGAGGGTCTGCTGCATCATCTCTGGTGCGGGGTCTGGGGACCCCTTTGAGTGGGGCCCCTGTGATGGGCCATGTCACCCCTTCTGCTGTGGATAAGCTTCCCCCCAGTGAGGACCCCTCAGCTGGGCTGCTCTGCACAGCGGAGGATGGGCAGTCACTGCGCCTCTGACCAGAGGCTTTTCCCAGATACTCAAAGCCTCTCCTCCCTCCACCCTTTGGTGCAGGGGGTCTGTGGGAGCCTGGCAGCCGATAGCCCTGGGGCTGTGGTCTCCATCTTGGAGGTGTTAGGCTTGTGCTTTGTGAATGTTCCCAGCTCTGAGGTGCTACTTTATCTTATCTTCGTCAGTGAGCAGTGTAAGGCCTCACTCAGGGATTCAGGGTGTGGTAGTCTTCTCTGCAGCTTTTGTAATACAGTTTTAAAAGTCCTTCAAGAAAATGTTTAAGTCATAAAACATAATATTTCAGTCTCTGACAGCATATGGCAGTAATCACAGCGACGGGCTTTGCCCCACTTGGGGTTCTCTCCTTACTTTACACATCTTAATATATCAACAAGATTCAAGGAAGGGTTGGAACTTATGGTGCCTCTTGACACTACCTTTAGAGAGCAGAAGTGACTGTTTAGTTTCATTTGTAGTGGTTTTTTTGTTAATATAGAGAAATACTTTTAAGTTGGGTCACTTTTCAAGCCTTCTAACCAAAGAAAATACTCAAGGTGCTAGTATTATGGAAGAGGCGTTAAATTAGTGAGCAGATTTTATAGTTCTCTTTATATGCAGGTGTTTAGAAGAAAAAAGTCAGATTGTTAAATGCTGCTACCAAGAAAACACAATTTCTTTTGACTTTTTTTTGTCTCAAACTAAGTGACAGACATTTGCTGCTGTGGCAGCTGGAGAAAAGCAATGAGTAGGTAAGCAGCTGATACATGTATAAAGCTGATAAAAGAGTTAAACTGGAATTTGGATAGTAAAATGATCTCAACTGGTAAGTGCTAGAATTAGTGCAAGATTAACAAAAGTCACCCAAACATAGCAAAATAAGCTCACTGGGGTGCAGCTAATGTGCCATCTTACCCAAATGGTAATAGTGCCTCTGCAGCATGAAGATGTGTGCAAGAAAAAATAAATTCCCTCCAAACTTGTAGCAATATAACAACTGATAGTAACTGTTTTGAAGATGGGGAGCAAATGAGGAAGAAGGGCAATTTATATTCACCACAGAAGTATCCATGATGTTCTTCAGTTGGTGCTTCTATGTTTAGCCACTTTTCCTTGAACAAGTGTGTCCTCATATTGTAAGGACAAATTTTATGTGCTCGAAATGCAAAAAAAGGAAAAAAAATATCCAGTGGTTTAGCTGACATAAGAGAGACCACTTGGAAAAGAGCTCTACAAAGGCTTATGGTTCTTCTGTGCTACTGTCTCCTGACTGTCAAGTATAAATAGTTCTTCAAATATTGTGTGAACTGTTATTGATAACCTAAAGCTAAAAATCATTGAGCTTATCAAAGTAAGACATTTTTGAAAGGATGAAGGGTGTTTGGAAGATAATTGTAACTGTAAAGCAAACCTCAAAGACACAAAGCAGGTCTCACAGAAAAATGGGAATATTTTAGTTTTACTGCTTTCTACCTCTATTGTTTCTCTAATCTTAAAACAGAAACCATTCCTTTCAACTTCTTCTAAAGTGTTTTCTAAAAACAGAAATTAGAGCTACAGTCATATTCAGCCTGAACCACATGACTGCTGGGCTTGCTGTTTGAAAGTCAGGGCAAGTTGGTGGTACAGTGAACTACAGTTGTAGGGTCACATTGGCTTGAGGTGAAGAACACAGAACATATAAACATTAATGCAAAAATAGGTCTGATGCCACTTGCCACCACTTGAAGTCATCCTGGAGATTAAGCTATAAAGGAAGCAGAATCTGATTAAAAGCAAGAAAGAATATAATGTCACTTTTGATATTGGTGTCAGTTCTGCTCTAAAAGACAAATAGTGTCAGAGAGGTTCCTGTCAAAGGTTTGAATTATACTGCTAAAATCCATCAGTAATTTTTGCAGGGGGGGTGGTTCTGAGTGCAGGGGAGCCAGCCAGAGTCAGGACACGAACACCGATACGATTTGAGCATCGTGCTCTGCTTTATTGTTTACTTTCACTAACTTATATCTACTTTGCAAAGATTCACGCCCTATTCCCATGAGACAGACTCTAAGCAGCGGGGGAGCTGACCAGTGTATAACTTTGCCAAGGATTTTCAAGGCTGCCTGCTGCCAGGTGTCCTTCTGGCCTATCTGCAGCCTGAGGCCAGTTCAGGGGTTTTTCCACAGCAGCCCTGGGTTGTCCAGACTGTCCTGGGGTATCATATGCCCCTGTTCCACAAGGAATCCCTCTACAAGTAATAACTTAGGGTGATTAGAGACAAACTCCGACAGAAACCTGAGATAACAGTTATTCAAATGTGTTCTCTTTCCCTAAACAACCCCTGTGAGAATGCGAAGTGAAGTAAATTAGGCTTGTACACTGAAGTACACATTTGTACTTCACTTTTTCCAACTCCCCTTAACTTCTTCATGGGTAATACCTGTAAGCTTGGCTTGTGCGGTCATCACAGTGGAACATAAGAATAGCTAGTTCCTTAAGTTCTCAATTTAATCAGCCAGCTCATTGCTGAAGGAAAAATTTCTTACACTCCCAGCCTCAGGCTGTATGATTTGAGCAAGGTATGAGTTATCTGTTCAGCTTGACTTGAAGCTTTAATTTCTGAAAAGCAAAATTTGTTTTTAATTTCTTCAGGCTATTATATGATTAGAAGACAAAACAGAAATGAATGAAAAATAAAAGTAAAGTAATTTTTCTGACTGCTGTGAATTAATGTAAATTATAAAGGAGTAAGTTATTCTCACACAAAGTAAACTGACGAGCAAACAAAAACATAAGCCTTGTGGAGTAGTTACTTAAAGGAATTCACCTACTTCTCAAAAATACCAAGGGAGTAGTACCTAAATTTTATTCATGTTCATAATACTTGTATGACTTAAGGAGTGACAGTATTAATTCCCAGACTAATAGCAGCAACAATCAAACAAGGCCCTCACTAAAGGCTGGAGTTCATGGGTTTTATTGAGTTGATGACTATTTTCCCTTTGGTGTAAGGTCTCTTAATTTAAGAAATCGGCACATTCAGTATGAAGTACAAAACATAAACAGAAAAGACCAAAAGTAGTTTTGCTAAGTGAAACAAATAGTTGCTAAGATTTCCACTGAGCAGCCTGAAATAAGGGCTTTTCTAATGACCTAGGCTCTTGAAGATGAAGGAGAGAATTGTGGATGTACAGCCTCTAGCCCTGATTCCAATTGGCAGTACAGGACAGGTGGTCCTGCCACCAGGCTCTACTTCACTCATTAAATGGATTAGGGTGATGAAGCTGTCCTGTCCCACAGGCATGGTTGTACTTTGTGGTCTTCGCAAGGTATTCCTGTATCTGACACAGCATTCTGGTTTTGAAATAGCTATTTAGAGAATATATATATAGGTTGTGCTGTTCACAAAAAAGACTTTCAAGTTCCATTTCTAAAATATCCATTATCTTAATTTATTAGAAAGACATATCTTGTTGAAAATTCCATGTTGGGTGTTTACTACAAACAT
Organism: Corvus hawaiiensis; assembly: GCF_020740725.1. Classification (NCBI taxonomy): domain Eukaryota; kingdom Metazoa; phylum Chordata; class Aves; order Passeriformes; family Corvidae; genus Corvus; species Corvus hawaiiensis. The sequence goes on from NC_063214.1 coordinate 20,917,983, forward strand.
TCTCAGTAGAGAAGAGGAATGTCATCTCCTAGAACATGTATTGATATTGCAAGGCAGAGCTGGGCAACATCTTCAGAAGCCTGCTGAGCATACTGTGTTCTTTGGGCACTTTAGGGTGGCCTCTTTAGGATGGGTGAAGGGGGAGGAGATTCTTGGTTTTGCAATGCAAGATGAACACTGGGCACAGGGAAGGAAAGAGAGGGTCAAGATTGTCAATGCTGCAGGGTGTTTTTTCTACTTAAGTCATAGAATTATAGAATGTTAAGGGATTGAAAGGGACCTTAAGGATCATCTAGTCCAAACCCTCCACTAGGCCAGGCTGTTCAAGGCCTTATCCAATCAGGCCTTAAACACAGTGTCTCACCACCCTCAAAATAAAGAATTTCTTCCTAATATCTAACCTTAATTTCCCCTCTTTCAGTTTATTCCCATTACTCCTTGTCCTATCACTGCAGTTCCTGATGATGAGTCCCTCTCCAGCTTCCCTGTAGCCCCCTTCAGATACTGGAAGGTGCTGTGAGGTCTCCACACAACCTTCTCTTCTCCAGGCTGAACAGCTCCAGCCTGTCTTTCTAGGGGAGTTGCTCCAGTCCTCTTATCAACTTCATGGCCTCCTCTGGACTTGCTCCAACAGTTCCACGTCCTTCTTATGTTGGAGACACCAGAACCGGACTCAGTACTCCGGATGGTTTCTCACAAGAGCAAAGTAGAGGGAGAGAATCATCTCCTTTGACCTGCTGGCTATGCTGCTTTGGATGTAGCCCAGGATTTTGTTTGCTTTCTGGGCTGCAAGCACTCACTTCCAGTTCATGGTGAGCTGTTCACCAGCCATCACCCCCAAATCTTTCTCTGCATGGCTGCCCTCAATCGCTTCTCTGCCCAGCCTGTGGGTGTGCTGGGGTTGCCCCGACCCAGGTGTAGGGCCTTGCACTTATTTTGTTGAACTTCATGACGTTTGCATGGGCTGTCAGAGACTGAAATATTATAATTTATAACTTAAACATTTTCTTGAAGGACTTTTAAAACTGTATTACAAAAGCTGCAGAGAAGACTACTGCACCCTGAATGGCCGAGGCCTTACACTGCTCGATGATGAAGATAAGATAAAGTAACAAACTCGGGGCTGGGGACATTCACAAAGCACAAGTTTAACACCTCCAAGGTGGAGACCACAGCCCCAGGGCTATCAGCTGCCAGGCTCCCACAGACCCCCTGCACCAGAGAGAGAGACTTAGCTTGCTTTGCTTTTCTGAGTTTAAACTGGATCGTAACATGGGCCACCTCTCCAGCCTGTCTAGGTCCCTCTGGATGGCACCCCTTCCCTCCAGCACCTGTGACTGCACCACACAGCTCATCAGTGAACTTGCCGAGAGTTCATTCAACCCCACCGTCTGTGTCCCCTACAAAGGTGTCATTCTGAAGCTTCTCACAATAGCTTCAGTGACATATCTTGTTGGAAAAACCCTTCTCTGTGTTAGGAATAATTTAACCAGGAAATGAAGTCCTCCTACAGTGGCTTTGCATTGTGCAGTCATCCTCTGCATGTTGCATTGAAGAGCAGAACAAGTCAAGTAATAGAAAACCTCATCTATTATCAACTCCTTCACAAATTTATTTTAATGTTGTGTTTTTAGAGGGTGTTTTAGAGGGTGAATACTGATGAGCATGTCACAGATGCTTGCTAGTATAAATTAAGATCATACAAGGTCTAAAATGTTCCTCAGAAAATGAGCTTGCCAATAAGCCAGTGGAAGGCCTGTCTGAGCAGTAAAACAGTATGCAGTGAAGAGATGCACACAAGTTCCGAGTGAAACCAGAGGCAGGTTATTAGTATTAACAGATTCTGTGCAGAACAACTTGGTTTATTAACATGTTTTCACTTTGAAGTGTTAACCAGCCACTCACCTTTGCTTACTGAGTTTATTCTGCTTAGCTGTAATTTTGTCCATGGGTAGTACACAGGCAGTGTTTGAGAATGCTGTTGTCTTCTTCCCATCTGGGAAGAGAGGTTTTTGAAGACCAAAGTGCATTATTTGCTGTGTAAATTGGTCCAAAAATCACATACAACACAAATACACAATATCTTGCCATTTCAAGAGAATAAAACTTTATACTGGGCTGTGTTCAAGAAAAATGCAGTATCTTGCACAAATACCCCCCCTCCCCCAGCTGCTATGCATTTTGCCACACACTTGTAAGAGCTCAGTTTAACCACCAATTCCGAGTCCCACACTTCAAGTCATGCAGGCCAGTTACCGTCCAGATAGAAGCAAAAAGACTGATTAGAAGTCTAAAGTGAGGAGGAGGTTATGAGGACATACTGAAAAACTGGGGGTTTTTGACTAATGAAAAGACTGAGGGACTTTAAGCCTTCAAATGAGTGTAAAATGTTGTTGGGAAGATGAAAGCAATGATCTACACTTGCCCTACAGAACTGGGGTAAAGAAGTCATAAGCTAGAACTGGAGCAAAATATGTCTAGGGTAGGACTGAATTAAACTTTCTAAGGATTAAGCTAATTAAACATGGAATTAGGTTTTCTGTGGAGCTGGTACAATTTCCAGTAAAGGTGGTGGGAGATGAGTTTACAGTTCCACCAGTGTGAATGATTTCGATCCTTTTGGTCTGCCCCAAGGTGAAAGCTTTGCTGGGACAACTTCCAAGGCTGTGTGACATTTCTTTTGCAGCTTAGAGTATCCTCAGCAAGATCATGGTATCTGTCTTAGGCCAAGCTGAAGGGCTGCTCATGGTAACTATAACAACCACATGCATTACCATTCTTCTTATATTGAACAATATATCTTAATGAATGAGATACTTAGTAATTTTTTCTCTAAGGTGTTCCCTTTTTCAGACCTTTTTCCTGTAGACCTGACTAACATACCAAGTTAAGCAAAATCTCTGACAATTGTTTGTGAATGATTGATTGAAATAAATTGACAAGTTCAGTAATAGAAATTATGTATATAAGAAAGATAAGTGGAGCTGAAAGAATTAAATTGCTATATTGTGTTGTTTTAATGTTGGGAGGATCTCTTTGCTTGTTTCCATTAAATTCAAATAAGTTTGTAATCTAGAAAAATATTTGAAACTTATAGTCTAGATGAAGCTTTATTTTTACACTTCTTGTGACAGAACACCTTTATTTCAGTTATTATTAGTAAATGTTATTGCTAGTGAGTTGCATTTACCATCCTATTACGGCTATGTGAATTTGGGAAAAACTTCATGTCCAACAGCTAACAATTTCTTATTGCGACATGACACTTCAGAACCTAGTCAGAGCCTCAATATCAAGTAAATGAACCAGTGCTTGAAACTTGAATGGCTCAGAGTGAGACTAATCAAGCCTGCATCATGGTCTCTTTGAGAGCTCAGTATTTGCTCTGCATTCCGTGTATTAAAATTGGGAAACTGAGTCTCACTAGGGTCTAGACAAGGAAGGATTGACCATGCTTTGTTTGAAGGTAGATGGATGAGCAGAATTAGCTGCCTGTGCCAGGGTTTGACCCACAGTCCTCGCAGTGTGCAGAATTTCTGGTTTCCTGACAGCACTGTCTTTGTGTTGCAGTGCCCCTGATTTAACCAATAAAATGAGGGCCTCAAAAGCAAGATTAGCTAGGACCATAACATCTATCCCTTACCTGTTAATACCTTAGTACATACTCCCATGTACCTTTCTTGTTATGTAGTTGAAGTCTAAAACTTCGACCAAAGCTTAAGTGTACAAGTTAAAGACTGTTGCAATTGATAAAAAATGGCAATTGGGAAACTATTGAAGTAGAAGCTGTGGATTTTTCTTCTTTGACTGTTTTAGTGACTTATTTTCCTGCATCAGTTTTGATCATGCATGAAATATGTCTGTGGCTCCAGGTGAAACAAAGAAAAGCTCTTTTGTAGCTCTGAAATAAAAAGGAAAGGGCTTTGTTTTATGTAATATTATTGTTTAATATTTCAGAATTAATATTGATGCAACTTTGCTTCAGATTCTAATATAAGTTTCTCAGGGATGTCTGAATTGTGCTGAATCCACTACGATAAACCCCAAAAAACTTCACTGCTTGATTATTTTTGTATCACTTTCTGAGAAATTTGCAATTCCTAAATAGATATTCTTGGCTTTAGAACAAATCTGAAATATGCACTGGTAGTGACAATATTCCTATTAAATGAATTATGCTGAATAGTTGATTTACATGGTGAATAAATTTATTTTCTGCTGTTAATCTTCAGCAAGGAAGAGGCAAAGAAACTGGCTATAAGGTCACGAGTCAAGCCAGATCCCTTGGCTGTGACATGCTTGTCATGTCTTTCTAACCTAAGTTTCTGCATTTTTTCAGCAGGAAAAGAGTCCACATGCTCTGTTTAAACTACTTAAGAAAAAGATCTGGACTTACTTGCCTTGAGTCAGTTTGCTGCATGTGGCTCTTTTATGTTCTATGTATTTCTTCAGATGCTAGATGTAAGGTGCAAATTTCACGTATTTTTTTGACAATGCGCATGCTGCAAATTTTAGTAACACAGCAGTGTTACTTTTAATAGTAGTACAGACAAGAGCATCATTGTCAGCAAGTCCAAGGGAATAATGTGGAAACACATGCTTCTGATTGTGTTTGCTTGAGGCAAGTGAGAACATTGTATAGAAATAAAGCTTCCGAGGCTGTACAGGAGTTAAAAAATAAAATGTGTTTATGAATTATGTTGATACTAAAGCCCAGCATAACAAGTTTCTTGGAGTAGGTACACGACTTATAGTGCCCATAAGGCAGACTGCACTATACTTGCCTTGAATGAGTACATGGAGTCCTTTGATCCTCTGCTACACTGCCAGCAGCCAGAAAACCTGAGCTTTATCTGTTGCATCTTTCTATGAAACCACTTTAAGATCTGTTCAGTAATTAAACACTTAAAATTCTGTATCTGTTTGAGCTATATCATACAGGCAGGCTGTTTCTTTACAGAAGATTTTCCACCAGACAGCATAGGGATAAATATATTTAAAAGAATGCAGAGAGAACTGTTCTGGTCATAGAAGGGGAAGAATCCAGAAAAAAAAATCAAAGACCTTTATTTATGGGGAGGAAAAAATATTCATTGCTTTCCTGTCATTTACAGAAACACGCTTTATGTCCTGTCCTGCAGAATTTTATCTTGATTTAATGCAATAGGCTGTGGAAGCTGCTGATGATTAAGTAGAAAAGCATATATATGGATGGCTAGGTGTAATCTAAGTGACTACTAAGAAAATCTAAGCTTTCTATATTTATTCTGTGCAATGGAAATGAAATGTGAAAAGTAAAGAGAAAATCAGCTCTCCTATATCTGGACTGTTGCAATGTAAACTGTTTAAATGAAATCCTTAACTCAATTATTGACAGAATTAGAGATTTTGATAATGGAAAATAAAAATTAGATGAGTTTACAGCTTCCAAGTATACCAGAAAAAGCATTCTTATTACCAGGATCTCTTTACCCATGTAATGGATAGTTCCTTAGGTATGATTATTGAAAAATGATATTCTATTAATTGTTCCAAACATGTGTAAAGCTACCTATCCCCTAGTGTAACAAATCTGCTATATTTATGGTGGCGATGATTAGGCTTTTTTTTGCAAAATTATTATGGAGATCAGCATGAATGTATTAATTGATCTCTTTGTACATTCACTTCTCAATTCAATACTTTGAGTTGTATTAGGAATTAATAAGCCAATCGAGTTAAGAAAATGACTGTATTTCCAGACCTATGTCTAATAAATTCCCATGGTGACAAAGGTGATTTCTTTTTAGGCAGTGGCCTAAGCTGTTATGTCAGCATCAAGTAAATCCAGTATCATTGATGACTGAAGGAATTAGGGAACATTTCCTGTAGTGACCAGTGAGAAAAAGCAGAGATATTCTTTACTGGGTGTTTCACTCTTTAGAGACTAGTAGATTAACCTGAATTTTGGCCTTTAAAGACGTTTTAAATAATTACTACATTGATAGCGGTCAACTTGAAACGAGATTTAATAGCAGGTTAAAACTTGCAGGTACAATTTTTCCTTAGGTATCTTTTTTTTTAAAATTTTATTTTCTCCTGCAAGAGAATAGATGAGATAAAGCACATTTTTTGCCTTCTTTTAGCTGTTTTATCTTCTTCTGGACTTTCTCAATATAATTTCTGGTGTTTTTTGGGTCTGTACAGGCTATTAGTTTAACAGACAGGCCAAAAAATTGACAGCTACCTGCAGCATACACTTCTATCAGAGGATAACTGCAATCTTCTTTCTATAGCAGTAATAGTGTGTATTGAACTAACATATAATAAAATTCAAGTAAAACTCAAGTAAATTATGAGGAGTGTAAACTAGATACTTGGAAACCCTTAAAGCTTGTTAATACCAAGTAGATCAAAATACTTGCATAAACTGAACTTCCTTCTCCATCAGAGAACTCTAATATGAAATGACACATGGAAATTGATTTTTTCTATATAAGTGAATTTGTAACAACAAATATGCTGCTCTAAATCATATCCAAATCAACTTTGAGAGCCCAAGTAACTTTTTAAAAACCTGATTCTGATCCAAGGTGTGGTTTCATCCTGGTGTGATTTAAGTTTGCTTTGTCACATGCCCCTGTGGAGCTTTCCTATTTGCTCACCAGTGAGGGAGTGAATTTTATTAACTTGATGCAAATGCATGAATTTTTTAAATTGTTAACTTTCACCTAATATTATCTAGTGGTTTGGCAGATCCCCCCTGCTTCAACTGGAAATATGCCCAAAAAAGGCTAGTTAAAAACAACATTTAAATGCAGTTCTACTTATTTGGAATTTAGTATTTTGTATATAGAGATATAATTCATTTTTTCATTATTCTTGGACATTGAGCATGGTGACAAAAACTTACTCCCCAAAAATTTGAACAATTTCATTGCAGCTTATATCATATAACATGAGGACATGTTTTCCTTTTTGACAGTCTGGCAGGTATTGGTAATCCAAGTTTAAGGGTTTCTGCACAATGGGGATAATTCCATGGAGTTCTAGTTTTTGAGAGGACTTTTTAATTTCTTTTTTCTTGTAAAAACCACACAAAATGCAATAGAAAGAAACGAATGAAAGCAACACTAAAACTGAAAATGGAACATGTTGGTACTCTTACGACTGGTCTTGATATGGACCACTTAAACCCTGAAGTACTAATAATCTCATTCATTAGCATTTATTTTGATTAAGACTTGTCTTTCCTGAGGACAGAGTCTGACCAACAGCACTTAATTTTAAAATTTGTTACATTTTTGGCTTCCTGGAACCAAGATATGTCTGTGTTAATGAGAAGATGCTGTCTGCTCAGCATTTATGTAGTTTTGTTATTTTTACTCTTTGAAATAATAGGCATTGAGTGGGAGTATATGAGATCCTGCTCAGAAACTATAAAATCTCAGTTACCCACATGAGAACCTTTTAAATAATAAATGAGATAGCTGTGATTCAAGGCTTTTTCTCCTGACACCCTTAGATACCTTCCTGCTGTCTTCTTTCTCTATCAAACAGATAGTGCTTTTGTAGAATGCAAAGCCCCTTCAAGGGCACTTAGAATTTACTGACCCATTCTTGATTTAGACTTCTGGATTTGTCAGCATGTCCTGTGTTGTGTTGGCTATTAACTATGGAGGGAGGGAGGGAAGGAATCAGAAGCGTGCCACCCTCATCTGAGCATGAAGTTAAGGTCTGTCCTCTCAAGGTACTGACCATCTCTCCTCTGCTCACAGTAGGAGCAGAGATCTGTGGGGTTATTCTGAGTGCTACTGAAAGGTACTGATAGTTGAAGGAGTTGCACAAATGCTCTCACGTTTGGTGTGATGATGCATCAAGATGTGGCTCTTCTCCTGATTTCTCCTGAGCAGGAGAGAAATAAGGGTAAAAACCTACTTTTCATGCTATCTAGTGTAAATATCCATCTGATTTAATTGATGTTACTACATCTGAGTCCTAGATGTGATTTAAAGCAAGCTTCCTTCCTGACCACATCTATCTTTCTGAGAAATTCAAGTCATTCACTATTTGTAGGGACTGGTATAATGTGAATCAGCTGGATTTACCAAGCACAACCCTATAGATCAAATTACTGGTATGTGTACTGGAAAGGTAACAAAGAATGCACGGGCATTTTGGGGAGCAACAGGACAGAACTACCCCAAACTTTCATCTGACTTATGTCCATAACTTCTAGTTCAAAATGTTCATACAATATGTAATGCTTACCAATATCCTGATCCAATAAATATGCTCTGTTTTAGAAAAATCTCTTTTATACCATTGTTTCATACTGAAGAAAAAAACAGACAGTGGAAGTACTTGCTTGTATTTACAGCAGCATTAGTTGCTGTAGTCACATCTTAACTCACTGCTTTGGGACTACTGTACACATGGCAACTAAAACATGACATTCAGCATTAGTTTTACTTTTCTACTTTTCTTCTTCTAATCCTTTAATCTCTTAAAAGATTATTCCCTTTCTATTATTGCAGATTTGGTATACTCTTTGCTTTACTTTTAAATATTTTCCTTCATTTGAGAAGAGTAGTTGCTGTTTGTCTTGGAACAGTCTCTTATGTTGCAGTTTACAAAGCATCACCTCTGTTACAAATGACCAGAGGACACAGCATTATTTAAATATCTCCGAATAACCTCTTAAAAGAAACATGTTTCACATTTTGAATCCAAGTAGATTTCTATGATAATGTAGGCAAATGTAGCTGAATATGGAAATAACCACAGTTTGTACTGTAAATAAGGGAATCTCAAATTTTCCAGAAACTTTTTTGTTTGGCTAACATAAAAGTACTAGATGAACTACATGGAAACTGAGGTTTCAAAACACAAAAATTAGTTGCATGCTTTTGAAACTTTAAAGACTAGCCGGAACAGAAAAAATTAGAAAAAGGATGTGAAGAATTTAAAAACACTGAAGATGGTCTATGTTCAGGCTTGTTAGAATAAATCTGTTAAGCTTAATTGTAATGGAAGACCTTACAGAAAGGTTGAGTTTTGGATACTATAATCTTAACTGTTGAAATTAGTGCAGAAATCTTTGGACCTGTTAGCATATGGTTTAACTGAGAGCATATTATTTTTAATTAAACAGATGAATGAGACTGCTTAAATCCAGGATGTTTCACTGCATTTATTGGTTTCTGTATTTCTTAGTAGAATTTAACACCTTTCCAGTTACTTCCTCCTACAGATATTTCTTGTTTACTTAATTTTGAAAGGATGGGAGTTGATATTGGGCAGGTTGAACATGTTAGTCAGCTGGGTATAACAGAAGGCCCTCAGTAAAAATGATACTGAAAAATAACTTGAGCTCAGCTTACTTCAACCTTAAGATTTCTGTAAAAGCTCTCTTCAGTTTTGTGTAATGTTAGCCATTACCATCCCTCATACTGGAGATCATAAATGATCTAACAGCCCTTCTTTGTTGATATTCATATGAGATTTTAGCTGAGCATATACCACTTCTTCACAACAGATCTCAGCATTTTGCTTTCCTCTTTTCTGACTTTTAGAGCATGTTGAGGCTGGAACAATGATTTAAAATCTCACATGCAGTAAGTCTGTGATTCATGCAGTTAGGAAAGTAAATGATACAGTAAAATGTGTGCACAGTTGGGTTCAGAGCTTAATGCTTGGGCTATTATGCCAGTAATGAGTGTCTGAAGTAACATAACATAAAGACTTGAAATACTGTATTGCTTTAGAAAGGAGGCTGCCTTTTCTTTGTAGTTCAGGAGTGTTGTCAGTCTTTCCTAACTATCATAAAGCATCTGATGATAAATATAATCACAAGTAACATTCACCTAAATAATATCTCGCATGTTGATGGGACTTTTGTGCCATGGGCACAGGCAGGCAGCTAAAAGATTAAGTTATATAAGTTTTCATTCCAAGGTCTGACTGCTTTGTTTGTATATTATTCTCAAGAATTATGAGTAATACATCTCTTAAGCCAGAGCAATTGGAAGGAGATTTCAGTAGCTTAAATCCTGTAAATTGTAGCTGAATAAAATACAGTATGAAGCTGAAGAGCCTCATCAGACAAGGACTGAATAGCAAGAGCAGAGCAAAAGCTTGGAGTTGGGGAGGTAAGTGAAATAACTAATGAGTAGATTAGGTGATGACAGCATGAAAAATCTTGAACAGTAATTTTCTACTTAAAAAATAGTTATTTACTGTCTGGTCAGTAAGCAGTAGTTTATTCTGTTGCACCATCTCACAGGGCATATTTACAGGAAAAACAGCTAAAAATTTGGGGGTTGAAATGCAACTTGAAACAAAATCAGCCACTGTCTCCTGTCGTGACTTTAATGCAGCAGGAGAAGGTCTTTGTGCTGTTGTTATGATAATGGCAAAAAAGGGAAGAAGCAGGGAACAAACCTATTAAAACCAGTGTAAGGTTTGGGAGGTGGAATGGTGTCTCGGTTTTGAAAGACAGGTGTCTGCTAAGGAAGGCAGAGGCCCCCCTTGAAGTAGCAGATATAACCCCTTTTCCCTCCAAGTTATTATATTTTGAAATCAAGGGCCTTTAGGCAAAGATGTGGGAAATAGGAATAACAGTTCTTTACTCTCTCTCTATATATAAGTATATAACCAGTCAAACAAAACAACAACAACTATGGCAGTAACAGCAAACAATCACAAACCCAGTCCCAGCCTTCTCGGCTGTCAGGCCCTTTCCCCTCGGGTGCAGTTCCGCTCGCAGCCGGCAGGGGCGCTGGCGGCTCCCGGTGAGCAGGGCAGGTGCGATGGTTCCCCCGCGGCTGCAGGGGGCGCTCCGGAGCGAGCTCGGGGAGCACGCGGCACCGGTGGCCTGGGATCCCGGGAGGGATGTGACAAAGGCTTCACAAACCCCTGGGCAGCTGATCCCGGGCTCTCAGGAACAGCAGGCTGGAACGGCAGGCTGGAACGGCAGGCTGGAGCGGCAGGCTAGAACGCAAATCCCGGGTGGCAGACAAGATGTATCCAGATGGGAAAAACCCACGGAGGCCCAGGCAGGCAGGGAGAGCAGGGCTACAGCGTAGCGAAAGCTCGAAGCAGCAGCGGGGCAGGGCAGCCACAGCTCGGCCTCCAGCAGGGCAGGGAAAGCGGCTTTTGGGGTCCCGGCGTTGTTTCCAGCAGGAAGAAAGAAAGGCCAAAAAGAAAGAAGCAGCAGCTCCTTTCTCTGCAGCTTCTCTCTCCGGACGCTCAGAGCGAACTGTCCCCACACCCAGGTGTAGACAAAGGAGTAGCCAGGCCTCCCCCACTTCCCTTTTTGTCTTTCTTAAGTACAGCTATTTGTCCCCTAGCAACATACTTATGGGAGAAAATTCCTTTAACAGGAAAAAACTAAGACTAAACTAAAACCCCAACAAATGGGTTGAAGAATGGGAAGGCATTTTTAGCAGCTCCTCCTCAGAGCAACTTGGGAACACTGAGGCCAGGGAAGAATTTACAGAAAAAATCAAGTCATATCTGTGGCTGAGACAAAGGATTTGTCCATGTGGCCCAGGAGAAGTCTGGCTCTGTTTCTTGTCCATATGTGGTACAGTTTCTGAAAAAAAAGGTAACATTAGGATAAGGAGCTAGAGAGAGATAAAAGGGCAATGATCTCATTGGCTGTCTTGACTTTTCATTTCATGGAATGGTTTGGGTTGAAAGGGGCCTCTAAGATCACCTGGTTTCAAACTTCCCAATTTCAATGAAGACAGCTTCATCCAGGATATTTCTCAAGTTCAAGCAGTTATAAAGCCTGTTCAGTGCAGTCTCTCCATCTTGCCTGAAATAATCTCCTGGTACGTACAAGTCCTTCAAAAATCTAAACTCTCAATTGCACTAGAAACCATGCAGATAAAATTTTGATACATAAATATATTTTACTTCTGAATGCTGTTGGACTGCTTTGGATACCAAAAATTCACAAGAGAAAAAATGAAATATATCATGTTTGATAAGTCCAAGGAAAATCTGGACTTGAATGGCAGGCTGTTTTAAAGGGGCAGTCTGAATTATGAAATCTTGTCTTGCCTCAATTCCTACCCTGTATTATTGGGGTAGTACTTAATTTCTCATAGTTGTCTTTTTTTCTAAGCTGTATATGTAGTTGGATCAAAAATCTGTACTCAACATATTTTCAAAACATGTAGGCCAAAGTAGTCCCATCCCCTCTTGGTTGTCCTGATACTAATTAGAGATAATGTTGAAATTCTTTACTGGATAATTTCTTATATAGCTGTAAGTTAGTTCAAATATCTGTATTTCAATATTAAGAATTATATTTTTAGTTTTTGAGGGGATAAAGAAGTATGGTTAGTGTTTTGAAATATACAACAAATTTAATAAACTTTTGGATCAATTTTTTACAAGACATGAAAGAAGCACACAGTAGGCTGCTTCTTTACCAAAAAGTTCTCTCTCCTTAAAACACTGCCTATTGATTTATGTAACCTGCATTTTGTTTGTGCTGTCAATATAGCATTTTGAATAATATAATTTCATTTCATCTTCTTAAACTCAGAGAGTTCAGCAGTAAAATCTTCGGACACCCAAGAAATATTCTGTTAAGAGCTGCAACATGGCCTTTGGTTTTCTGTATTGCATAGACACTTTGTCTTGGCAAAAGAATGCATGCTTGTGAAAGGGACACTTCTTTTTGTTTCACATATTTTCAGATGTAAGTAACCCTTTCACATTCAGTAGTTATTTAATATCCTTCTACTTGTCTATTTCAAGCTTGTTGTGGTGGCTGTGTGCTCCTCCTCTCTGAGCTGATGCACTGTGAGTTCTGTATTGATTAATAGGGATTTTCATGCCTTCGAAGCCTTCTTTGTGTCAAAATGAGGAGGTTACCATATAGCATTGGATTTCACACAGCAATAAATGCTGGTAGAAAAAAGACTAAGTTACCAGTGACCTGACAAAGCAATTGCATAATACTTTTTATAAAGGAAACCATTAAACTTTTTCTATGATTTCTTCTCTAAATTAATTTCTTACAAGCTTCAGATACAATGTCCAGTAAGTTTTAGTACAAGAACCCTTGAAAACAATTTGAAACACTTGATGATGGGCTAGGGAGAGACTTACTAGTGTGATTGTGGTGCAAATACTGTCTTTTGTCTAATGAAGGCTGGAGAGAGGTAGTACTCTGGCCATTCCCCTCTGGTCTCACTGATAGGTGAAAAAATACATAAATATGAGCAGCCCACTAATGTGCCTGCACTGCTTATCAAATCTCAAGGAGCAGTGGTGTTGCCTAAACTTTCCCGTTCCTCACCACTTTTAAGAAAAGTCAAGTCACCTGTTAGCCAGGTGAAAGATGACAAAGCTATGTGGCAACCCTGGATGCAGACAGACTGGGGGATGAAACTCGGGAAAGCAGCGCCATGTAAAGGGACCTGGGGTTCCTGGTCCATGGCCAGTTGGATCTGTGTTAACAGTGCCCTGGCAGCCAGGAGAGCCAAGCATGTCCTGGAGTGCCTCAGACACAGCATCACCAGCTGGGCAAGGCGAGGGGATTGTCCTGCTCTGCTCTGCACTGGGGCAGCCTCACCTCGAGTGCTTGGGGCAGTTTTGGGTGCCACAATATAAGAAAGAGATAAAGCTATTAGAGAGTGTCAAAGGAGGTCTATGAAGATTGTGAGGGGTCTAGAGGAGAAGCCTTATGAGGTCACTTGGCTTGTTCAACCTAGAGGAGACTGAGAGGAACTCCTATGGAGTTTTACACCTTCCTCATGAGGGGAAACAGAGTGGCAGGCACTGATCTCTTTTCTGTGATTACCAGTGACAGGACCTGAGGGAAAGGCCTGAAAGTGTGTCAGGAGAGGTTTAGGTTGGATATTAGGAAAAGGTTCTTCTCCCAGAGGGTGTTTGAGCACTGGAACAGGCTCCCCAGGGCAGTGGTCACAGCACCAAGGCTACCAGGGTTCAAGCAGCATTTGGACAATGCTCTCAGGCACAGGGTGGGACTCCTGGGGACGGTGCTGCGCAGGACTTTGATAATATTGGTGGGTCCCTTCCAAATCAGGATATTCCATGATTCTATGATATTTTTAAGATGTTATAATTTTTCATCACAGTGTTTATCCTCACCAATGATCTGAAGGGGTGTTAGAGTAGTTTCTATTCAATTCTATTCAATTTAGTTTCAATTCAATTCAATTCTTAGATACACTAAGAAACTGGGAAAGAAGTCTTTGAAGTGTGCTTTTAGCATATTTTTCAAAGAGAGGGGAAATTTCCATGGCCTGGAGAAAATAATTTCATTACTTAGAGCATTAGCAAGGTATTGGATATAGGAAAAATCTGTAAATAACTTTCTCAAGAACAGTAATAATTCTAGACAATATACCTCATGGAAAGTGAATCTTATCAAGCACATGATTGTTGCATAGTTATAAGTGCTCTTAAGACAAGGCTTAGCTCATCTGACTTTTCAATAAAAGGCAAAACAGGCTAGTGACACAGTCCAAGTTAAAAAATAAAAACGTTTGCATGATAAAATTACTACATTATTTTAAGCATGGACTCATCTAGTATGTGGTTTTATAGTCAATTCTGCAGTTGTGGGCTCTTGAATGCTTTTGATCATTTTTTGGTGTTGGGCTGCTTAATGTTAGAGAAGCTTGCAACCACTAGACAGACCTGGGGGAGCAATAAGTGAATAAAATAAAACCTGGGTGGGACCCATCCACAGGAGTTGCTGTGGGGCATCACTCTGAATCAAGCTTTGGTTTTCAGACAGCAGCTGGAAGTGGCACCACTCAATTCTGCAACAGTCATCCCAGGCTTCTGAAAGGACTAGCTCCCTGTTTTGTGCCACTACTGAAAGCAAAGGGCAACTCTGTTTTATATAACCTTGTAAATATCAAGCAGTCAATTGTGTTAGCTGTACAGGTATGACAACATCAGGAGCCTGGGGAAAAAAAGCCACCCAAAACACAACTAAAACTGCAATGCATTCAGAAAAGAATAAAAGCACGGTATGCCTTCCAATGAGGCTAAGATGTATTATTTGAAATGGTTGAAAGATGAACTTGTTTTAATCTAAGTATTTTTGAGAGGAAGAGTCTTTTGACTGAAGACTGGTTTTTAATATAGCGGTAAGTGATGAATTCTGTCATTGAAAGGTGAACACAGACAAATTGAGTGTAGAAATGAGGAACGTATTTAACAGTGGGAGCAGCAAACCATAGAAATGTCTTAGCCGTGGATATGCTCACTTTAACCTCCTCTGACCTTCGAAAAATTATTTATCTCAAACATTTCTTTCAGCTGCAGGTTTGACTTACAGACTTCAGGCAGAAATATTGAAGTCACTTGGCTTGTACCAAGAAGGTCAGGCTCAGTTTTGCAGTGTTATAGCTTTTAGAGTATAGGAATCTGTGTTACAATACGTGGCTAGATTGCTTGACCCAGATCACAGCTTGTATGCATCCCAATTATTCTTCTGTATTCATCATTCAGGTGAGAAAAATTGACTTTGGCTCTTTCTCACCTGTGCAAGTGTTAAGCTTTTTTCCAGTAAAATGTTCAAGGCTTTCGAGATTTTTGTTGTTCATAGGATTGCAAGGGATGTCAAGTTATTCAAATGCAAGTGCTGAAGAAGTCTGGCAATTAGTGCCATTATGCAATAAAATATAGAATATTAAATGAATCTGTTAAATGTTTGTTTAAAGATGTTTATGTAAAGCAAAATTCTATCATGACTAAAGATACTTCATGTCACTGTGTTTAACTTTACAGAGCAAGCAATGCAGGAAACTGAAGCATGTTGATCACAGAAACTCATATTTTCATGCTTCTTTGATGTATTGCATGAATAAATATGGTAACTTGATAAATGCACATAAAAAATATTACTGATACAAGGCAAAACCAGAATTAAACCTATTGAAGTCTGCTTATGGCTTCCCATCCAGTACTTTGTCTGCAACATTGTTAATCCGTGACAATCTGTTATGTCCATACAACTCCCAAGGCTTTCACACTCACTGGCTTGCATTTTCCATGAGAATCTACATAGAAACTTGAATATTTGAGTTGAATCCAGTTTAATTTTCCTTCTGTAATTAAGTCTAAAAGTGATATAAAGGATTGATTCTTACTCTGCAACTTGGAACTAACCATTAAAATTACATGGAATAAATGATAAACCTATGAAAACTAGGTATGCAGGCAATTTAAATATTCAGGTTTCTTCCTTCTTTTTAGAGTATTTTTTTAATCAGGCCAAGTTGCTATTTGGGTGTGGAGAAAGTCAATACTAGTACTAGTACTACTACCACTATTTCTACTACTACTACTACTACTACTACTACTACTACTACTAATCCATCTAGTGTGATTCCTGCTTTGATACTGACCTAACAATATGCATGTCCTTCAGTTTGACTTAAAAACCGTTTATCATTTTTCAGCATAGGCAAGAACGCTGGTATGTCTTGTGGTGACTGAAGCACTGAATGGCCCTCAGTCAAAAGATACAGTGTGAGGCAGTCAAAAGATTAGTGCTGGAAGAAATGGGATATTTGGTACAGACTTTAAATATGTATTTCTTAAGTCAGGTGAAGTTTTGGCAGCTGTGTTTCTTAGAATATGTGAGATAGAGGAGTCCCTTGCTAGAATCCGTAATCATAAAAATTAGAGTTTCTATCCCCCTTGCAGCCTTAAGAGCATCATAAGGTGAAACACTGATCACTACTGAACACTCCCTGGGAGATCTGGACAGAAGGAACTTGAAGAATTAAAAAGAAAAGACACCAAAAAAATCCTAAACCCGTAAGTGTACAAAGTCAGACTTAAAATGCCTATTCCTTTAAGTTTCTCAAATTTTGCTCTATTTCTTTGTTTGGTACAATACAAACTTTAAAGCAGTGACATGGTTAATTTCATATCTCAGATACTTTAATTCTTGACAAGTGTTTTCTGATGACAAATCTTTATTACAAAACTTCGCTTGGTTTCTCACTGAAAATACTGAAACCAACTTCATCTGAGCAACAAAAGTGGCTTGATAAAGAAAAAATTGAGCTTTATGGCTGGTGATTAATACCATTAATCCTGGTTCAGTAAAGATTTCTGATGAACAAGTTGAATTCTTTAAGTCAACTCTCGTTTGATCAAAATTATGTGTATATTACATAATTGTCATTATAAAATTGTTCTGAAGAAAGCTGAAGACTTTAGTGGTAGGAATTTGAATCTTAATGGAAAGCTCTTAGAAGGAAGTTGACATGTCTAATAAGTAGTTTAGAGAGGGCTTTCTGTAGCCTAGTACCTTTTTGTCAGTACTGAGTGTGCTCATTAGAACTTCTACTACACATTGCCTGAGTATGCTGACAATTATTAGTGTATAATGACAATACATAAGTGAAAAAATATAAATGGAGTCCTATGGAGTTTTGGTAGCCTAAAATTGATTTTTAGGGGGCTGGTAATGCGAGGTGCTGAAAGAGATTTGTTTGTCTTGTAAGATCATTACCCACTGGCTAATGCACCAGGTTGTGGCTAGCTAAGGAAAACAAGGTGGGATGAGCCCTGGGAGAGGCAGAAGAACAGAGCAGAATTTTATAAGCATGTGCAGCTGAGGAAACTGTGCTTAAAAGCAAAAGCACAGATTTTCAATTCATTGACGATTTCTTGAGAGCTGTCACATTATTATTGATATGTATAGTCAATTACTGAGGAAATTAGCATGTTTCTTTTCTCTTCAGTCTAATTTTGGCCATCTCTTGTGTAAGTAAAAGAGCAAAGCTAAATCTTAATCTAAGAACATACTGCAAGTCAAAATAATTAAGCCAAATAACTTGTTTCTAAAGTGACTGCTAAATATTCATAAGTGCTGAAATGAAATTTTTAAAAGTGAATTTTTTGCATGACTCTCCAGCTTTTAAATGGCCTAAATAATCTTTGATATTGTGATTGGAGCACTTCAGAGCATTTTCCTTTTCAGCTAGTGATCACCTAAAGGTAGAAGTTATTAGCTGGTGCCAGCCTTGAAGAAAAAATATTAAACAGCAAACAGACAGTGAACGTTTTGGCTAATAAATGGTGTCCTCACCAGGAATGCCAATAGTAATGGTCTATTGTATGCAAACCAGAAAAGATTAATGGTATTGAAATTGCATCATGATTTTTTTCAAAGTTTGTAGGAGTTTGAATTGTTAGGTTTTCCTAAGGAAGAAAGTTCTAGTCATGTCTTTTAGGGATAACTGATTACTATTTTGGTGGTGGAAAAAACTATCTGTCTGGTTCAAATATATTGTTAGGTCTTTCTTACAGTATGCAAACATGAGCATGAAAATTTTTTTTTGCTATTATTCAGAAAAGGTAATTGCTAGTACAAAACTCTGGATTTCAGCACTCTATGACTTTCTTCTGTGGTTTATAAGACGTACATTTTTTATCGGTTCAATATTCGTTTATATAAAGCATCTTTAATCATTACATCAATGGCCATAACATTTGGGAATAGGGAGTTACACGATGGATGCCATAAGATCTGTTGCATTTTGAGGGCAAAGGTGAGCTCCAAGAACACACAGCACTGCAAGTGAAGGACCCATGGGCTGGGCTGGAGGATGTGGTTGCGTGGATGCAGGCAGATGTAGGCACCAGCATCCTGGTAGGGTGGCTGTCTCCCAAAGCTCTGCTCTCAGTCAGGATCCAAAATCCAGGACTGGTTCCATGTTGAAAATAAAGGACTACTCTTTTAAAACCCTTTCTGTAATGTAAAATGAAGTCACGCAGCTTTCAAATTTGAAAGATAGCAACCAGGGGTGGTGCAAAAGCATAGAACTCCTACAGTTTTTCTATCCTGCTAACTCACTCCAGGTGTTAGAGCAGAGGGACCATTATGAAAAATATATGTCTTGTCAAATTCTAGCTCCTTTTTCACTACACAGTTTATGAAACAAATGGTTTCCTGAATTTAATATGCTGTCAGGCTTTTCTTCTCATGTTCATTGATATTTTTTCCTAGATGCAAATTCCAGTGACAGGATGATACTTATGCTAATTGAGACAATTGAAAGTTCTGGGTTGTGGGGGAAGAAAGAAGTTCTTTCTGTTTTTTCTGTTGGTAGGAAATTAGCTCTTGAACTTCTGATTAAAAACTAGTAAGGAGTTGTAGGATTTTTATTTTTGTTTCTTCCTAGGTAGAATTAGATAGATCAAATCTTGAAAGAGAGTGGTCTGAAGAAACAGGTGGTAAATATTCTGGAATTCCAACAGGAAGCAAGCAACCACAGTCTTAGCAGAGTTGTATGAAATTGAGATCTGTCTTCACCTTTCAAGCTGACAGTAATTTTTCCATTAAAGCAAGAATTGCATTGTAAAATCTTTTCAGACTCAGACCTACCAAATACATTTCATATCTGATCTTAGTGCTTTTCCTCCTTAATTTCAACGTGGACAGGGTTGAATCACCAGCTGGCAGACATGGCAATACCATAGGGCTTTAAACAGGCAATAAAGTAGTAAAAGGGTCTCAGCTCACTACTGGTTTTTATCAGCTGTGATACAGAACAAAATGTCATCGGTTTCAACTGTGTTTGCACTCAGTCTGATATCGCTACCCACAAGGCATCTGCTGCAAGATTTAATTTTGTCACAGTGGTAAGTGTTTTTACCAGGGGAAATAGTTGAATGTGTGCAGCTAATGATAGGACACGTCTGCTGTTGTGCTGTCAAAAGCACCCATCTAGATGTAAATATTTTATATAAGCTTAAAAAGACAAAGGCTAACATGATTTCTGCTGTTTGTACACACATCAGTGCTGCAAAGGGTAAAACATCAGTCACATTTTTCTAGAATTGGCTAGGGATATGAAAATCTCTTAATAGCTTGCTACTCAGATTGCAAGCACATTTCTGCTGGCCTCTCTTAATAAGAAAGATGCAATCTCCCCAGGGGGAAAGAGATAAAAGGCCAGAGAGAGTAGAAGATAACGCACTCACCTGTTGGAGATTCAGAGTTGCTCTTCATTTTTCGTTACGTGCTGTAATGGATCCTGTTCATCAGATTAAAAATTTAATGGGTGTATGGAGCATACAGGGAAATAGATACCAACTGAGTAAAAATGACTTTGGATTGGAGAATCATTTGTAAAAAGGTAACACACTATTTGAATAAAGGAACAGCCAAAACGTCCAGCAGAGAACAGCCTGTGTTCCTAACTGACTCTTTGCAGTTTAAAATGTGCAGATCAGAACACTCTGTGCTGTTGTTTAGCTGTGTATTGGCTTTGTCTTTGGCATTTGCATTTTTTGTGTACTTCAAAAGCTTGAAAACTGAAATTATAGAAATAACTGGAATATGGGGCTTTTCTTCTTAGCTTTTCCATTTTGTTTCTATTTATATCAAATAATCATTTTTCCCTTTGCCAGTTAATTCATACCTGGAAAAAATACAAAACTTTGGAAAAAATGTGAATTTTAAGTTTTTCGGGCTTTTTTGTCACTAACAACTTGTTGTCATCTTGTAAGGGCATATGAGCCGCTAAAATTTGATTTCCAAGATGATGTGCCTGGATCAACTGCTGGAACTATTTTTAGGCAAGCCCTGTGTCAGCAGGCTAAAGGGAGGTGTGCACCACACGCTGCAGCAGACCTTGGGTGCACAACAGCTGTGTTGGCAGGGATTAAATCTTTCAGTAGCATCACTGTGTGCTGCGAGAGAACACATTCTGGAAGACATGTTGAGTAGGAGGTTCCAGTGTCCCTTCCTTCCTCTCAGATGGACCAATGCATCTCATACTTGGCTACTAGCACTGCAATTTTCTCCTGCTGAATGTTCCTAAGACAATGTGCTTTCACAGTAAGCCAGCACTTTCAAGTTGCATTTATTCCTTTTGATGAACTGTTGCAAGTTTTTTTCCTTATAAAATAACGATTTTATCTTGAAATAGCAGGTGTTAAGGAACATTTCAAAACATAAATCTAAATTCAAGAAAGCTAGAAGCCTGAGAATTGTGCGAATTCATGTTTTAATTCTTTCAAGTACGCACACTATTAAGGAGAAAAAAAATGGAACTCTCTCACCTATTTTGTATGCTGGTACAGATTTGGCACAGAACTTTTTTTAATGAAACTGAAATTCACAGTCAAATTGAAAGCAGTTTCCTTCTTTCTTTCCAGTCAAATGTACCGGTTAATATGAAATGACTGCTTTGAAATACCTGCAATCACCAGACTCCCTAAGACTAATCACTTAGTGCGTTGCTCTTCATCATTGTAAGGTCTTTGTTGGTATAAAATACGACTTTTCTTTTTCTGTTAATTGGAAAGACACGTGTACTCTCTCATGGGAACAGCACTGGAGGCCCTTAAAAGGATACATATATTCAGGGCATCTGTCTGGTTTCAGTATTTTTTAATTTTGTTTTTAATTTGTGAAGATTTTTAGCACATGCCTTTCATTTCTGAATACAAAAATATCTGTTCTTGGCTCTTTTCCTTGACTAGTCCACTTTCATTCTAACGTACCTTCATGTCTCCCAAGGACATTACATTGGTAACTTCTAAAGCTTGTGAAGTTTCTTTTCCTCCTCTGCTGTTAGATAGCAAAAGATTTTACATTTGTTGTTAATTTCACACATTCCTGGTAAGGAAGAATGGCTGTCATTGTTCTAAACAGGAAGTTGTATTTTTTATTTATTATGCCTTTTCATGCAGGGCTTGGATGAATCAGTGTTTGTACAAGTGACATGACAGGAAGGATCATTATTTCTGTTGCTGCCCTCTGGGGAATTCACTAAATTGGATGTGAAGACTGTGATATTTTCAAGCTCAAGTATTCTGCTCTCTTATGGCAGTTGCTTCCACTCTTTCTTTATCAATTTTCAGTTTTTTTCTTTCATGAATGTCTTTTTGTCCTCTACAAGTTCTGCCAGAAGATCCATGTTAGTGGTAATGTTACATTTTACAGCATCCAAATATGTAGTGATTTTACTCACAGAGCCCAAGCTGCTGCTTACAGCTCTGAAAGTTGAAGTTTTTCCTAGCTTTACTAGGGTACAGACTAATTTCTTAACATTTAAACTTTCTGTTTGAATCACGAAATGGTTATGGAGTAATATTTCATCAGGTGACAGGAATACATCTTCCTCTAGTTGAAGGGAGAGGGTTCAAACACAAGCACGTGTAGTGTTTTTTAGGTTGGTTCGTTTGGGTTTTTTATTTGTATTTTTGGTGGCTTTTTTTAAGCAGTAGTTTCCTTTAGTAGTGGCCTTCACTAAAATGGGCTGTGGTAATCTCTGCTTCATAACACTTTAAACTAGTTAAGTCCAACCTTCTATCTTGGTTACAATTTTCTTTTTTGTCTATGCCATGAGGAAAAGTATAGCCTAATAGGTCTGTTACAGAACTGGTTTCAATATCTGTTTTCTTTTTTTTTAATGCCACTATAATCCCCATGTTCTTCTGCTTCCTTCTTTATTATGTAGTTGCAAATATGTTCAACTTATTTTTACTGGGAAATACAGGCTTAAAAATAAGTTAGCCTGGGTAGAATTCCCACATTTAAATTTATGCTGTCTGAAGGAAGTGGAAGTGTTTCTGCTAACTTTCATGACAACCTATTCACAGGCATGGACAGCAAATAATCATGAGCTGCTCTTGTGTTAGCAGTAATCCAAAAACCCTCTATTGCCTTTTTGTCTTTGTTGATGGTGAAAATGTGCTGTGTGATCCTTGGCTCTTCTACGTGGTTTTGGCAACCCTATGAAATACTTTGCTTTAAAAAACCCCTATATCTGAATTTAAACCTATCACAGATGCAGTATAATATTTTAAAATTCTGTCAACCTTAAATGTGAGTTGTGTTTTCTTTAGTAATGGCTGGCAGTGGGCATCTGTGATCATGGCATTGAAGTGCACCTTGTAGCTACGCTCTGAGATGCATAAATCAAAATGGTAAAATATTTACTCAAAAACAAAAGCAATCTAAAAATTCTCTAGCAACTCCAAGCCCCACCTTCTGGCCTCTCTGACATATTACCACAAATTGTTGTAAAATTAATCATAAATTAACAACCCCATCACTGACCATCATTTACACAATTTCTGTAACATTTCTTTAGCTGAGCTTTACATTTTCAAATTCAAACTGGATTTGAGTTTTTTTAAGCAATGTTATCTTCCTACCTTACCTTAGACAGCTGGGTTCAATCTGAATAAGTGGTTTTATCTTCTTGCTTTTTGTTTGTTCTACTAAAGAATTACTGTCTCAATATTAGCATGTGCCACTTATAATAGGCTGTAATATTATTGTGATTGAAATAACGATGCTTGCAAAACAAGTTGCAGTCCCTGGAGAGATTAACATTTTTATAGTGGCTTGTCTGTTTAGCTGTGCCATACTTGAAGTGCCCACGACGGAGGTATTAAATTTCAGGGTAGAACTAGTTTGGCATTTCTTGCCATGATGCAGTCTCATCTGACTATCTACACTTAGGTGTATTTAAGGTGTTTATGGAAGATCTAAAGTCATTCTTTCTGAGGAAAGAATGCTGAATATTGTTCTGTCTAACATCAGTGAATTGTTGCCTGAATTGAGAATGAATTGTTGAATGAATTGAGAAGGTTTTAAAGCATTGGCCATGACATTACTGAATTACTGGTGACCGAGCTTCCTGCAAAGCCAGCTCAAGGTTCTCCTTTACTTTCTGGGACATTGAAAGGTTCTAATATTTTACTGCCTCACTGGTAGTATCTCATGATAGTTAAAGCTTCCTCATGGCAATATATGGTGACAGGTTCTTGATCCTAGTATTACCTTGAAATAAGTATGTTTTGGTGCCCTGGACATCTTTTAAGAAAGGAAGCCCCAAGCAGGGCAAACTTTCTAAGCCTGCTTCATGTCAAGTCTTTAACCTTTGTTATATCCACGTTATTAAATGCCTGCATTTTGGCTAAAATATCTCTGTCTTTCTCTTAAAGCCCCTGCCAGGACAAACTGCAACACAGTGAGGAAGAGGCAGTAGCTCCTGGCTGAGATGCACCTTCTGAAGTTTCCCAGAGAAGTTGCCACCAGGTAGCTACTCTTTCACTAGAGATGAGCAGCCCAGATACTTGTGTCATCCTGCTATTGCAGGTGGCAGGATCTAATTTAACCTACAGGAAACACTGATATCTGCTGTCAATTTTTGTCTGGCTGCAGTTGGCAGAATTTCTCTGAAGATAGTAACTTTGCTGTGGAAAATCTTTTACTCTCCCTTGCACTAGCAAGGCTCCAGGCATGGCCTGGAGCAGTGTCATTTGCATGCCTTCCCTTTTGAATGGTGGTACGAAGCCATAAGCATTCCTGCAATGCTGAACTTGGCACATTGATATGGCAAGAGATCATCCGGATTGAAAAAAATGTTTGCTCTAAAGTTCTCTCTTTTTTAGAGTTTTGTTGCACCACCTGCAGATTATCTAATGCATATGAATACAGGTAGAATTTCCTGTGGTAAGGTCTTGCAAACCATGCATTTTTTCTTGACTCCTGATAAGATCTTGCTGTGCTTTAGCTGCAGCTCTAGTTGAACTCCCTTGATAGCAGGCACACATTTTCCATGGTCGACATTTGCTGCTGCTCGCTGTCCTCTCTGACTGGGGTGTGTAACACCACCTGCAATCTGTACCCCTCTTGGAGGTGAGGTCCAAGACCCAGACTAGGCCAAACACAGCATTATTTGTAGTCTTTTTGATTCATGATGATGCTGGAGACTAATGCTTGAGATGTCCTCTGTAATGCAGCTGCTACATAATAAAAACATAAAAATATAAATATGGTTGTTTGGAAGGTCATCTAAAAGGGATGTTCTATTAGTCTGGATGGGAAAAAGGCAGACTGAGTTTGGCAACAAGTCTAGCACTCTGTGGTTTGAAGCAACATCTTTCAGTCTGACATTAACGGTATGGCTGGAAGTAGAAAATAGATGTTTTGAGAGTTTAGCATTAGGTTAAGTACTATGCTGGATAACTTAAAGTTCTGATTGATTCACAGTGTAATTGTCCACCTGGACAGCTAATATTCTCTACCCTTGTCGAGCACTTTGAGCACTCAGCTGCTTGAGCTTCCTTCTCAGCCCTGTCCTTTGAGCATTCAGGTGATGTGATACAAACTTTGTAATGCAGTGAAGTTCCTGAAACAAATATTGTCCTGAAATGCAGTTGAATTAATGTGTTGTATACTTTTAGAGGCAGCTGGAATGAGTGAGGAGTGAAATAAGAAATCAAGGGCCCGGATCATGTTGTATGGGATGTGTAGCCTGCACATCCCATAAAGTAAGTCAAGATAATATGATATTATCTCCCTTCACGATTGCTGTGTTCACCTTTTCCCTTCACATGCATCAGTATTGCACCAAGCTCATCGGACTTATATGATATAATCTAAAACTTGCCAACATCTATATAGTTAAAAACAAATCTTCAAGTGCTAATTAAATGGTATCCTTGATGTCTGACTGGTAGTTATTTCTAACACAACGGTTTTGTGTGGTGATTGGTACTGAATTCCAGAGTGGTGAACCAGGGAACACAAATTTAGGCAGACCTTGCTGGCCTATGT
Source organism: Corvus hawaiiensis (assembly GCF_020740725.1). Taxonomy (NCBI): domain Eukaryota; kingdom Metazoa; phylum Chordata; class Aves; order Passeriformes; family Corvidae; genus Corvus; species Corvus hawaiiensis. The sequence goes on from NC_063214.1 coordinate 20,943,562, forward strand.
GGACCTGTAGCTTGGGTGAGTTCTGCTCACCCAATACTGCCTCAGTGTTGATTGCTGCTCAGCTGCAGCAGGGCTTACCCCCAGGTAGCCAGTTAATGAACTTGGTCTGTGTGCAGCATGCTAGACTGGGATTCATTGTCTGTACTACAAAAATGACTATTCCCAGGTATGATTTTGGCACCTAACAGCTAGTCTGCTCAGAAAATTAGCTGTTACAGCTCAGATCTGAGCTTGGGCAGGGATATTTTCAGTAGGCATTTAAGGAGATTTGGAGAAAAAGGAAGTTTTCCAGCATAACTGTAGGATCTTTTATGCCAGCTGGCATGTTTAATTTATGTCCCTTGATATGTTTTATTTGCTAATATAGACAAAGCCTTTTCTTGTTAAATTTCTAACCCCTCCCTACTAAAAATAGAGATTTAAAGGTCGAAGTGTTTTCAGACTACCTGAAACTCCGCTGAGAGATTAAACTCTTCTTTTTGTCAAGTTGGATGGTGGGTAGATAAAACTTTCCTGTGAGCTGGGATGGGAGATATCTTGGGCTGAGGACTGTCAAGTTGCTATAGGATTTTTTAATATATATTTTTTCCTGCTCCTACTTCAGAGCATGTAGCTTATGTGTTTTTCCGTTACACTTAAGCACAGGAAATAACTGATTCTTGAGGAGCCTTGAGATGATATGACCAGAAACTGGAAAAAGATGAACCTTTGGCTCCGAAATTACTTCTTATCTAGCTAAAGATCCCTTATGCTTTCAAAATCTTGTAGAATTAAGCATGTTTTTAATTCCTTGTTTTTCCACCTTTGGAGATTTTTAGGTATCTTGTAGATTGGCACTGTAGGAACCATCCCTGTTTTGTTGGACCTTTATTTCAGAAAGTGTTGGTCATAACACTTAGGTGGGTGTTTGAAAAGCCTCACAAGGCTGCTGGTGATACCTCTGTGGTCAATGGGTCTCTTAGAAAGCAAAGAGCTGCTTGGTAGTCTTAAGGCAGGCAAGCTGTCTGATCGGGCACGGCTAAGCAGAGAATTATGGCTTTCTCATCTAAAGCACGGGTCAAGTGGTGATAGCCAGTTAAGATTTTTATTAGCTCTGTTTGGGCTAAAAGGCACACTTCCACTGAAGTACCTTTTTTTGGTGAAACTTTCTAATATTTTCTTTGTTGTGGGGGGGTTAGATTGAATGCATAAATGCTTTTATTTGTGTAGGTCTTCTGCTCCTTTTGGTTTGGTTTTTTTTTCCTTTAGTTAACATTTCTGACTGTCCACCTCCAAATTCAGAAATGACCCAAATTTTTTCAGATTTAAAGTGGCTATGTCACCTATTGGAGCCAGCAGACTATCCTTCACTGCAGTCATATATGAAATTTGGTTAGAGTCTTCAGATAGAATGAATATTCAGTTTTCAAGATGACTTAACTGTGTGTCATTGATTAAGTGTATTTTAAATTATAACTGCAATCAGAGCTCTGCTATTCAATTAAAAAAGCCCATCTTGATTCAAGCTCTCTTTAACCCACCTTGTGGTGTTTATGTTGCTTGGTTAAAACCTTGGGTTTAAATTTTTCTAGCTAATTGCATGACAGACAAGAAAACTGTCATGAAAATAAACTTGTTGCTTTATTGACAGGAATATAATAATCTCATGATTAAATTATTTAGCTAATTATATGCCATGCTATAAATGTATTTGTACTTGGTACGGTACCATGCTTATGGCAAATACTTGTAGCACCCCTACAGATTACATTCCCTGGGGAAGTGTTTGCCACCATAGTTTGAGAACTTCTGCACTTTTGTTGTTTGGATAGTATTTTTCTTTAATTGAACGAAAAGTTTGTTCTCAGCAGGTATTTGTTTTTCAGTTTGTTACTGCTGCTATTGCAGACTTGAAGAACAGGTATGCTTGCTCAAAGTCTTATCTAATTTTTTGCATTATATTATCTGATGTAATCAAATAGATCACCTCTACTTACAGACCCTTTCTTCCATGGAAAAAAGATCAACAATCCTATGCTGGTAGAAAGTGTCACCTGTGAAAGTGCCAAAAGGTGACCAGTGTTATGCAGATGAAGAATTTACTTTACTTCTTAAGTTACTCATGAAAGAATTTTGCCATTATGACCCTCTTATAGATGAAGGTGTTGTAAAGAAATGAATGAGGGTCTCATTTGCAACAGGAACATGAGTAAGAAAAATGCTTTTTCACCCAGAAAAAAGCCTGAAAGACAGTCATTTTGACCTTGCATATAATTTGGGGGTTGATTGATCTCCAGAAAAACAGCCAAGGCCCCTCTTAACCCTTGTCTTCTGTATGATGCAGTTGGCCTTTTCTGCCTCAGTTTCCCTGCTGTGGCTGCTAAAGGCACAAAGGTGTTTTACCACTGGTGAGTAAGGGCGTAATGAGGGATTAATATCCTGCCCCTCTTCACAAGAAAATCTCTTTAGAGTGAGGGAGAGGTGGTGCTTCTGTGTCTTGGATTTAAACATGCAGGTATGCTGCAGAAAGGTTAAAAAAAATAAAAAAGTTAGTTTGTGAAGTTAAACCTACATAAAAGAAGTCAGAAAGACTACTTGGATACTTAATGCAGTGCATCAGTGAATGCACAGACAGGGTGAGACAGGAAATGACAGGACAGCAGTGGAGATAGCTGAGTATTCCCTAAGCATTTTGCCAAGTAATAGCTATCAAAAAATGATGTGTTTTTTAAAAGTGATAGCACCTGACTTTTGTTACATTTATATCATGGTCTCTTAAGTGAACTGCTCCAAATCTGTCTTGTATTTTTTTATATAAAATAGATATATCTCTTTCAATTGAGACTCACCTGTTGTTTTGATTCACTTTTAGGATAGATAATGTTTTTCCCTTCCCTTCCCTTTTCCAATGAAATGTGGTATTCCTTCCTTATATAAGACTGCTTTTTTGGACCAATATGTCTCCGCTGACCTCAACCTAGGTGAACATGCTTATTCAGAAATTCACATGGAGATAAAATGTTTTTAAATAGACAAATGTGCAGTGCTGGCTCTTGGAAATAAAAACCTCTCAGATCTAACTCTGCCAGTTGGTATAAGATATCTTTGTGATACTTGGTCCTCTCTGTTGATGAGAATCTGAAACGGTATGATTGTGTGATGTGACTTTGTTTGGATCTTAGAACAGGACCTCTCTGTCTGTAGATTTCCCCAGACTTCACCCCTTTGAAATAGAAGCTGAATAACATATTCTGATTTTTTTACGTTCCTTTTCAAAAGATGTATTGCCTGTTATGGTGAATCATTTGTGCTACAAAAAAGGAAACCAAATTCTTGTTTGTAAGAAATACTAAATAAGGCATCCAATATATGCAAAATCTGTTAGAACTGCTTATGAGTGGCACCTTATTTGGTACATTTTTTAATTAAGTGTATCACAGCTGTGGATAAATATGAAATCAGTAGTTACATAGGATAAATAGTCAATCAGTAGTCAGTTATGGCATTTTCCTCTGAGTAACATCTTCTGAAATCTCAAATATTGGGATGTAGTTTTATGTGTTGCAAAGCAGTATGAATAGGCTAGTAAAAAATATTTTCCTAGGACAGCTCTTTAGGTGATTTAGAGATTATTTTTTCAGGATTTTAATGGTTTATTCTTTTTTATGTATGCTTTTCTTTTATTAAATCTGGTGAACAGCAGAAATGGCAGAGTTTCAAGCAACTAGCCTGAGGAGTTTAATACAAACCATAAAAAGAATAGTCAAAACTTTGTCTGCTTTTGTGAAGTCATTGGAGTGCCCTATGTGTTGTGATTAGAGCTATTTACATTAGTCCAAATATTTATATAATGCACAACGGTGAAAATATGAGGTGCTAAGTAGAGAATTACCATTTTCTTTACAAGAGAGGTGCTCATTTCTATGAGCAGATGACGTCTGCATGTTTTTAGGGAAATGACTTTAAAGCTTCCAAGTTTTTTAGGAAAACATGCATAGCACAATATACCAAGGAGAAACATTTGCTCTTTCTCTTTTAATTCACTCATCTAGTACTTGTCAGCTGGTCTTAAATGTAGAACAGACCCAAAAGAAGCATCTATAATTGCTATGTTAATTCCTTTTTGTGAATTGGAGTGAGCTTCCCCATCCTCAGAGTAGTCCAGACACCTCTCTGAAAGAGGAGGCAACTCAGCATTTTTAGCTCCTTAGCTAAAAACCCCTGTGGCTCTGGTGGGCAAGCCAGCATGCCCAGGGAGCAGGGCACAAGTCAGAGGCTCTTGTGAGGTGCAAATTCACACCTGGTTAGAAGGGAGTCTCACTGTAGAGATACCCCCTCTGTTGCAGTGTTTTAAACTCAGGTTAATCAATAAACAAATGTCTCTAAAAAACCCTGCACATTATTCAGTGCATTACAGCCTTATGGTTTTTAAATTTCCTGTCCTCTTTTGTTGCCGTGACCTCAAATTACACGGTTTAGGCAATTATTTCAGCTCTGTCATAGACCACAAAACAAGCTCCAATAGCGACAAATAAAATACATTTAAAAAAAAATCCTTTGCAGGTCAGAAGGGAATAGAAAACACAATAAGCAGTGCAAATAGGTCCTGTTGGCAGTCCTTGTTTAGGACAGCTGGGTCTTCCCTTCCCTTCTAACATAGTTTTGCTTACTAGAGCTTGCCTTTTGTTTTCTGCATTCCCAGACACATGTCTGAGCCTTGAAAGGTAGCCTTAATACAACCATTTATATTTACTTGAATTCAAATGTCCATCTGAAAATACAACAATAAAGCAGTGAGGTACATCAATAACTGTACCAGAAAACTAGGAATTAAATGACTGCTGATGGATGATTATGTGATTGTGATGGCTTTTGTATGGAGATTGTCATGTTACCTGGTGATTCTTATTTCAAAATATTTATGAACAGGCAGGAATGATAGGCTTTGCATTTAGGAGTGAATAAAAATGTCAGCTGAGAGCTTTTAAGTTTTATTGCAGCCTTTTTAGAAAACCAAACTCATTGCCTGAGCTCTTTTTTTCTCTGAGGTTCCTGGGATAGAAATCAGGTTGCACCTGTTATGTGGGCAGGTGATGTTTGTGATGGGTACTAATTGATTTGATGGACATACTCTGAAAGAAGGCACTTTCAGGAATTTTGTAATAGTTTTCAAGCAAAATAGATGAAAAGACGTGCATTGTTGTAGGAGTGTTTGCCATATTGGTCGACATTGTTAGCTTCAATGAATTTGACTGGGAATTCAAAACAAAACTTGAAGAGACTCAGAATAAATTAGAATAAAATCAAAGATAATACTTGCAAGATGCCCTGTGAGGAAAATCTGTAAACTTTTGTACAGTTCTAACTGACAGAAATCCTGTTCTCATGCTAATACAGCCAATAATGAACAAATGTGGGAACAAAAATACAGTGAATGTGTTGTGCAAGCAGAATTGTGCTGAACCAGGCTGAATAATGGTGTTGTCTATGGGATGCCAGCCAGCCCTTTAATGCTTGCTGCTGCTGCAAAAGCGATTGCTAATCCTGCACCAGGAATTGTTTTTCTAAATCATGTTAGGACTTTGATTTCATTGTAGTAGATGAAGGCAAGGGGGGTTTGGGTCTGAGGCTCAGGACAGACAGTGTGTCCCTTTGGAAGGGGGGTGCTTTGTAATGGTGTGTCATGCTGGAAACGCAGCTGACAACAGCCTGCACAAGGACCAGTGGCTTGAAGGAAGCACTGTCTAATTCCTGGGTTCTTTTCTCACCTGGCAAATTTGTCTACTACAGACTGGGCTAATGGTGACATTTGGGACTTGAATGATTTTTTAGTTGCAACGCAAAAGAGTGACAGTTGTGTCAACACTGTAAGAGAGGAAGAAGGAAACACCAGCTAGTCTGGCTGCCAGCACCTTGAATTTCAGGATTTAGCAATGTCATCTTACCCTGCAAGGAATTTTCCTTAGAAAGCCAGGTTTTAAACACTGTAGATAGAAATACGCTGGTTTCATAAGTATTTAGATGTCAAGGAGATCTAGCAGAAGACATGAATTCAGAATAGCTTTATTTTTCCCTTAAAATCCACACTGAAATCCGTTCTATTTTGATGATCAATAGATAAATATTGGGATGGTGAAAGCAAGAGAGTTTTATTTAGCAACAAAAAATGAAGATCTGTTTGTAGATGTATCTCAGTGTAAGAGCAGGGATTTCACAAGGGTGGTAAATAAAGAAAAGCCCATATTCGTTCCCCGCTGAGATTTCTGTTTTTAGGAGATTAGAGAACATTAAAACATACATAAATATGAACTATTGCTGAAGACAACTGAGGAGGTTTGTAATAATGCTGAGTACATGTGGAAGTACTTAGCTCTGTGGATGATTCCTGTAGGAAATGATCTCTCTCCTTAGTGGAAGACAGGGTGGTTCAGCTCACATGGCTGCCTGGCAAGCTACCTAGAAAAGGCATCAGAATCCTTCTCCCATTCCTTTCATTGTTCACTTTGCTGCTTTTTAATGCCTGTTTTCAGGGAAGGTGATCTTTTCCAAAATTCTCAGCAACCAAGCCCAAACAAGGTGGGAAATGATGAGCAAGGAGAGATTTCAATCAGTTTCAGAATGTCTGTATAACTTTCTATGTTATGAATATGAATCCAGCTAAAAAATCCTTCCCAGTGATTATTTTAAGGTAAATGTCCCTGAAAATACAATCATAGGCTTAAAAAAATCCTATTTAATTGAAAATTATAGAAGCTAAGCTTTTTAGTTTATAAGAGATGTTCTGCTGGTTTGGGTAATTCCTGAGTGGCTTTTGTTAGTTTCAGTGTAGGCCATTTCTTAGACCACTGTTCATTTTTCATCAACTATGAATCCTCAGATACCCTTTTATCTGACTTGTGCATCTTTATCTTGTAGTCAGGCATAGAGTTGTACAGGTAACTTTATTATTCACAAATTGCTTTTAATTAAAAGTCTCTGCAAAATCAACACTGAAGTGTCTGCCTGTTATGATTATAGGTAAGTTAATAAACATTCATTCGCCTTGCTTCTTAAGAGAACCTAGTGTTACTGCACAGCAATTTTATAATCACAGTCTGAAGCCCACAGAACTTCTTCATAAATCAGATTAAAAAATACTTTCTTATAAAGCTAAGTGACCTAATAGATCAATGTTTCCAGATAAGATCCAGCATAAGCTACTCCAAAGACAGAGAGCATCAATCTTAGGTGATTCATTTCCTCAGCTGCTCCCAACACAATTTAGGGAATAGATAGTCTCTGCAATAAAAACTTTTCCCAAAAGGCTGAATATTTATACTAAGATGTTCTTAATAAGTACAAAAATGGCATCATCTCATGTATAAGAGCTTTGTATAATGCATTTGAAAAATCAAATAAGAAAACTTAACGAACACAGTGGTTTTTTTTTTTTTTTAATGAACCATTTCTCTATCAAGAGCAGTGTTTCTCTTTTACTTCAATATGAAAATCATAAAGTAACCTTCTTGTTGTGGCATCAGCTAGTTTTACTAGTTGACATTTTATTATCCTTCAGTTTTCTGGGAGATCCTTATTGTCAAATTTACTGCATGCACATTCACAAGCATGTTTAAGATTGCTGACTTTTACTTGCCCTGGCTGCAGGATAAGGAACTGTGGTTTGCATGAAAGAACTGGAAGTCAAGAGTGATTACTTTTTTTTTTTTTTTTTTAATTTCCAATACTGATTGCCTCTGTTTCCTGGGTGAAAGATAGGGAAAATAGTTATTTATATGTCAGGAAATAATTTTACGAATTTGAATGCAAAGTGTTTTGGAAACCTGAACTTAAAACCTAGAACTGTGAAATCCTATGTGGTCATTTCTTTTTATTTCGCAAAAAGGTAGAAGAAGAAATCAGAAAATACAATTTCACTCTTCTATTGTAAAACACAACAAAATTTTATTTGTGAAAAAAAGTATGGTATGTAGAAGAATGTCTGTGGGTGGAGCTCACTGTTTGCAGTCTTGAGACTGAAGGTGGGGATTCAGGAGTAGGGAGTGCTTTGAGTGTGGCCCCTTGGAGATGGGCAAATGTGGCAGAGAGGGCAGCAGGAGAAAGGTTAGGTTTCCTTTGGTCTCTATTTTGGGTCCCGCAGTGGGAGAAGCCAAAAGTGTTCGTGGCTTAGGAACCAGGGTAGAATGACAGGTGATGGAAAAGAAGTTGAACACTTTAGAGATTAACAAATGATTGTTGAAAAAGGTAAATGACATTTTTGTTTGGGTTTGTTTCCTCTATAGGCCAGTATGTCAGAGCACATCCAGTCACTCGCTATTACAGAATCAAACATACAAGGTAGCAGTTGGTATTTACAAAACAGGCAGAAGCATTTGCTTCTGAGAAAAGGCTTATTAGCCACATTAGAAATCATGAACGAAGGCTGGCAAACTTGGGCTGATGAGCAGAATTCCAAAACATGAACTACTCAATTGCAGTGATTTGATTGAAATGCTAGTATGCATTTAAAGCACCAAATAGTTTAATGCTTGTCTCTGGGTAATCTGATTCCTTCTTACTCTGTTTCTTTTATTAACACAGCCTAATTCAGAAGTTTCCCAAGCGTAAATTAAGACATAATCTATATTATGGCAGGCAACTGAGTTAGGGAGCAGTAGAAACTGTGATTAGTCACTACTCTGGGCAACAAAGAATTCCCATTGGTAGCCTGCATCACTCAGCAAAAAGTCAGATGATGGTTACTTTTGCCTTATAAGGGGCATTTTCCTACATTAGACAGAACAAACTAACAAAAGCTGGTAAATACTGTGTTTGTGAGAGCAACTCAGAAAATGTGCACCAAGTATGGGAAAAATACCAAGAAATGTAGGTGCTGGGTTAATTTGCTACGTTTCTTGGGGTTACCCTCTCCTAGTAGCTAAATTGTTGATCTTCAAGAGTTTAGTATTGAGATATCAAACAGTAAATATCATACCTAGAAGTAATACTTTGAAGCCTTTGTGTATCTGGATTAAGATTAGACAAAAGATGTGCAATTTAGTTCTTGCTCAAAACAGAGGCTGGTGTGACTCTTGGCCTGCTCCTCTGTCCGTTGGGCAGAAAACAGCCCTGGATTTGGTTGGTTTGGGCTTGTATACACGCTGTGTGTTGACTCTGGGGATGCTCAGAAAAAAAATTAAATGAGAAATTTCTGAGGCTTGTGGCTTTTCAGCCATTAAGAGAGCAGTTTGGATTAGTCTTGCTTTTGAGACTGCTTGTTATCACAAAGTGAGGGGACCTTCATGCCTGGGGAATTCCTACTCCTCCACTGGGCTGTACCAACCCAATGAGAGCAACAATTCCCAGTGACTCTCTCAAGTTTGGTTTTCTTGAGAGCTGGAGTGAAAATGGGTTCTGGCTTTCTGGAGTTTCATGAGTAAATGATATGTATGGCAATTAATGTTTTCTGGTAAACAAAATAACCTAAAAAAATGCTGCTAACTACTCTCAGCTTTTGAAGCTCACTTTCTTAGTTTTGTTTTACTTTCGTTTCTCTGGAATCAAGGTAGAATTGCTTTCTGTGTCGTGAGGTTTTTTGTTTCCCAAAGTAGTCAAAACCATTAATGTAAAAAAGGCTTTATTTTTCTTTTTATCGTTCTATTGTTAGCTTGCTCATGACAAGAATAACAAAATAGTCGATATTTGGTAGTGATAATTGCTATGACACAACACCAACAGACAAATGCACTGCAAGGCTTCATGCTAACATGCTGCCTGTCAGTATTAAATGTGTTTACTTTTCAGAATTATTGTCACCTTTAGCGGTCCAGAAGGAAAAAAACAATAGCTGTTAGCAGAACTAATTTCCAAGGACATAACAATTAAGAGGAGGTGAGTGTCAGTTTGTTTAAATAGGTTACAATATATGCTATCTTTTTAACATTAACTACTTCTCAGGCAAATTAATCCTCTAAAATACATCTTTCTGTATTAAGCGTTGCTGATTCCATGGTTATTCCCTATGAAGATGATAATAAATTGGGATGTTGGTGAACAGGCAATTTAGGGTTTCCAGTACAGAAACAGCTGTTGGCAGAGAGTGGTCGTGTACACCCTGTCAGTGAGGGTTTACTGCAGCCCTGGGTGAGCTATTTTGGCATTCCAGGATATGCAGCTTAATAGCTGTCCAATATTTAAACAAGGGGAACAGCTTGGATTTCAGGCCCTGAAAGCTCCAACATTCCTTTCCTGCACAGTCCCAGAGGGCCATGTGGTGCCTTTAATTGTGAACAAGTAAACATTAGTCTGGTGGCTTGAGCAATTCAGGAGATGAAATGAGACAGAAGCTGTCTCTGCAGGTGGGTTAACAGCTGCTGCCAACTGCCTCTCTATCTTACTATCTCAGAGCAAGCCTCAGAGATGAGCCTGAATAATTTCCAGTGTCATATAAAGACTGGCAAGCAGCAGGAGTGATTTGTTCTGATTCTTGTGAAAAAGATTGATGCAGTGTTTGTTTTTGAAGATTTGAAACTGAGAGAGAAAAACCCACTATTTTGGCTCTCCAGTCATTTAAAATCTTAATATAGGTATGCAGATTCTAGGTCTTTTAAAAATGTGGTTGCAAGCCGTAAGCAATTAACCCTCTAAATTCATCTCCCTATAATTTAGCTATCAATTAACTTTGTCTTATTGCCTCACAAACTGTTACAAATAAGATGTAGGACAATGTCTGAAACAATTTTCTTGGAAATGTAATTACCTGGCTTATTTGTAGATGAATGTTTTTGACAGAAGCTTTAAGGACGGGAGAGCAGAATATCATGTGGAAATAGCTCTGCAAAGTTAAAGCCACTTCTCCCATTGAAATACTATTCAAATATGAGGACCCTCCTGCTCTCTCCCCATTTTTATCTGTAGGTTTACCGTGTTATTGCTGCTGCTGATATATCTTAAATGTGAGTTTCCCATAATGAGCAAAGGGCAGAGCAAGATGTGAAATTATGATATATTAAGTAGAAGACAAAGGAGATTTCTTTGGGAAAGAGAACCTGCAAACTATTCAGTATTTAGCTGAGTTATCTTCACTCTTCAAATGTCTCATGGTAAACTGACTTTTCCAATTCACTTTTGTGCATTTCAGTAATTGAAAGAGGGATGCATTTCCCATCATCTATACATTGCATGCATCAGCAGGCCACTTCTGTAAGTGTATATCTGTGATTGTAGAAAAAGGTTTGCTTTCTAAAAGTCCGTAGAAAGCATATCAAATATGTGTCCTCTATGCAACTGAATCCTGAGTTGGGATCTAGCCGGCTTTTATGAGCTAATGAGGGTCAATGTGGGTCAAGACTTAAATGGAAACTTCCAGGAAAAATAAAAGTGTAGCAGGAACTACTCTGTACTGCATCCGTAAGGGGCGCTTGCCCTTTGACTCAGTGATACAATATAGCTTGAAAGATACTTATAACAGATTTTGAAGTCTTCTGGGTTGGTGTCCAGACAGATCAGTTGCTTTTAGTGCATGGAACAACAGCTTCCTTCTGGAAGATCTGGCACAATGTAGTGACATGCCATCTAAATATCTGGTACTTCTAATGGGCAATAACAGAAGCTGGGGAAATAAAAACTTGTCTAAACTCTTCAACAACAAACCAGTTTGATGGAAGGACTTGGTTTTCTTTCATAATGTACTGTTGGTGACCGTATATTTATACAATTAAGAAGTAAATAGTGGAATATATTCCAAGAAGCTATAAAAGCTACAACAGCAAATAGATTAAGGAGCAACACAGTAGTTTCATGAAGAAGTTCATTAGTGACAGTAACATATGAGATTTGAAGGCAATCTTCAGACCATGAACAGCTAGTTTGCCAAATCTAGGGAATACACCAGAAGAAGGGTCATTCTGTGCATGCCTTACTTCCTAAGCCGGCTTTCCTCAGTGCCAACTCTGAGATAAAATAAATTCGGGGGATATTTTCCTAACCCCACCCATGCAGCCATTCTTACAACAATATGCACAGACAACAGAAAGACTGTTTATAAAGCAGAATGAACTTTGTTTGTTTAGTCCATAGCTTTGAATAAAACAAAGAATTATGAAGAGCTGGGAATTTGTGAACTGGCACTGGAACAGGGAAAGGGAAGAAAGCAGGAGGGCAGAACACAGTGTGTCAGGGAATCTTTAAAGGTCTGTCAGTATAACATTATCTTCATCACAAATCCATTTATACCAAATAAAACTACATGTAATTAACTTCAGTTAACTTATATTGTAGAATAGATCGATTTCTTTTAAGCTTTAGTGAATGTCTTTTTTTCAAATCCTATTGCTGAAATGTTCAGTAATCTCAGTTTATAACCATGGTTTCCTATTAATGCAGCAGATTATCAGGTGACAAGGACCTGGACCAAGACCCAGGTCTCACGTTGTAAATGCCATTCAGTCAAATGTGAGTGCCACTCTGCATCTGAGGAAGCAAGGCAATTAAGGAGTGTTCTGTTTTGTTCTTCCTTGGTAATTGTACCCAGACTACTTCAAATTTCCTGGTACTTTGAGAGAATTGCAGTGTGGAGTATAAGACTTTCATCATGTTGCAGTGTTACCAGGCCAGCATAAATATTGCATATAAACTGACAAACCGCCCCCCCCCCCAAAACAGTTGAACGGAAGGCTTGTACCTTTGTTTGGAAAAATTGTATTTCACAATGATTTAATTTTTGCTTTTTATCCTTTGCATGCTAGACTTAAACTTTTTCTTGACAGAGACATTTTCAAATTTTAACTCTAAAAACTCTTCAATCTTTTCGTATTCAAAATAATGCATGCTGAAGTGAAAAACTGAGCATGGTGAAGACGGACACTCTGAAATGAAAATTTAGATTAGCCTGAGAAATTAGACATGCATGCAGTTTTGTGAAGTGTGCAAGTTCTGAATTATGTACTATTATCAAAAGCTCTGGAATAACTCAATCCTATCCTTATGCAGTCTTTCAAAATAGTTTTCTAATTTCAGCTGAAGGTACAGATTCCTCTTCAACATGAAATTTTTAGGTCTTCTCACCACCACCTTCAACATAAATTAATGGAATTAATGAATTAATGAAACAGCTTCTCGTTTTCATACAAATTAATTTTAAGTCACCCATGGAATCCCCGTGCTAGCCCTGAATTTTGTCCATAGCAATCTCTTCCTTCTCATCTCTTGCAATTCCCTATGGGTATTAATATGAATAATTGCACTAAATTGATCGATACAAACAACCCATGCATAAGTAAAGGACTTTTGATCTATAAAGCAGACTTACATTTCCCTTGGCTGTGTTAGGGAGCACACAGAGTACAGCAGAAGCACTGATCATGTATTTACAGAGCTCTAAGTGCAGAGGAAAGTTTTACAGTGAGTCGGCAGGAGCACTCCCCGAGCAGCCCATCTGAGCTGCTGTGACTGAAGGATGAGACTATTTAGCTCCAGGGGAGCAGGGTTGGAAGTGATCTGTAGTCTTTAGACTGAGGTAGCTTCCTGGTGCTGATGTGTAGAGGTGGGCCTGGCATAATTGCCTACTCTCCTTCTGCAAATAAGTGCAGTGGTTAATGATACGGGCAGATACCTTCTGCATACCTTCATTTTAATCATGTGCTGGGAACCAATGCTGACTGCAAAGAACAACCTTCTGGGGACTTCATAAATGAAAGTGGGATTTTGTTTGCCAAAGCAGTGTTTGATGGTGAATTCTTCTTGCTCCTTCAGAAGATAAATCTCAACTTTTAATTAAAAAGATGATGCATTGTTGTTGCCCTTTGGGGCTTCCAGATAAGGATGCTCAGTATCTACTGAGGGAGGTTAAAAAAAGCTTTCTAAGACAGGTTTTGTGTTAAATGAAAAATAAAAACTGACCCAAAGAACCTCTCTCAAGCAGGCCAGTTTCACTTAACATAGCTTTCTCAGTAACATTTAAATAATGACAACAATATAGGATATAGTGCTGTGGAAGGGAGAAGAAGTGGATAAGGTGTTTACCTATAGGTACTTTGCAGAGTTTTTAACCTATTTTGTCAATTTATATATGCACAAGTGTTGACCTGTGCCAGTAGGTGAAATGTGCTGACACAGCCCTCTAGACCTGCCAGCCTAAATTTTCATAGACCAATTTATTCTGCTCTGATTTTCGCTCTCTTTCCACAGCTCCTCCTGTTGCTACATAATTCTTGTAAACAAAAATTATTTCTTTTGAGGAAATTTGCACAGTACAGTGGAGAAAGCACTAGGTAAGGCACAAAGAGAATCCTCTTCCTTTTTAACATTGCTCACTAAGTTGTTGAGTATTTGGCACCTCACAGGTGCCAGAAATATTTGCATAATATTGGTGGGTCTTTTGAAGAACTATAAGTACTTGACATAAGCAAGATGTAATTTTAAATCCTGTGCTTGGGACAAAATGTGTGTGTATATGTATACACACACATATACACACATATATATATAAAATTGAGTTTAATAAATATGATTTTCTGACAGATGTATGCTTGCTTAGAGATGTGCATCTGTATCAGAGGCTATACAGAAATTAATTTGGTGCCATCATGTAGGACAATTGTTCCCTTAATTGTTCATTAAATGGTTAATTTGTTAAAACCTGTGGTTTTTAACTCTTCTTTTGGTGAAAAGTCACGACCTCTCAGTGCACATACAATACTATTCTCTGTATATATGAGTACTGAAGCCCTGAAAAGAAGAGGATTTAAACAGAAACGTTGCCACAGCAGAGCTAGCAGGAGAATCTATGAAGTGACACATTTAAGATGCTAATTTTCTCAGTGGCAGTGAGCTGATGGGATTCTGTAATGGTGTCTGTGGAGGGGAGTTAACAGCTGCTGTCTTCTCTTGGTGGATGACCATATTAGAGCTGATTCCTCAGGCACTGCTAATTAGTGTATGCAGAAGAATGAGGTGCAGAGGATGGTGATGTATGTCATTCTTGATGCACAGCAGACATTGTTTAAATCACAGTTTGATGGTGGAACCCCCAAATTTATTTTCTGTGTGTCTGTGTTTGTGTAATGCTGAAAGTTATCAAAACCTCTGTCTGAGCTAGACGTCTCTTACTGTTTCTGCTGTATACAAACCCCAAAAATCATTTGTTTACTGCTACAGAAACAGCAAGAGGCATACAGAAATGTCTTGGAGGAAAGGTTTTCGTTCCAATTCTAGTGAATACCAAAAAAACCCTAAATAAATTATATGCTAGAAAGGCTTCTTATGTCCCCTACTGAATTTACATGTCCACGGGTATCATAAAGAATTGCAACTTCAGTATGCACGCTCAATTGTGTATATTACAGTTCATTAACCAGTCCTCAGGCTGACTAATTGTGCCAGATGGTATAATTTCTGTGTGTACTTGACTTGCCACGAGTGTTACTATCTTGATTCTAATATTTGTCTGTAGTAAGTGTGTGTGAGGGGGAAGGGTTTCTAATTCACAAGCACCTTCCCTGAAAAGACCAATTGCAGATGGAAACAATTTAATGAGTTGTGATTCCAGATATATCAACACGAATGTGAACAGTCAGCATTCATCAGGGGAGATACTCAATAAAATTACAACCTTCAAAAAGCTTCTAATCGGACTTTGAGCATGTTGCTTTGGAGTTGTTGGGAGGTTCATGACCATGCTGAGGGCAGGCAGGAGCAAAATAATCATGTTTCAAAGTTTACTTTAATGACGAACCTCTAAAATATATAATTGCATTTTATTTGGTGTTGACATACAGATATATTCCATCCTATTTCTGCACTCTCCTCTAAGGAGTATTCCTCCTTAGCACTTGGGAAATTTGTCCCCTCTTGCTTATCTCCTCTCCCAAGCTGATGTGGGTAAATTTCGTCAGAATGAACATGCGGTTGCTTTCCTTAGGGACTCAGTAGAACATTGTGTGTTCCCTTCTGACTCTTGGAAGAGAAGTGTTTTATTTATGTAGGTAATTTTTCATAACAGATAAGTCAAACCAATCCCAACGAAATTTCTAAGGGCAGTGAGTGGAACCACTTCATTCAGCCTGAATTTCACTAAAGAAGTGAGTTGCAAAACCTGGTGGGGCACTTTTGTTGGAATTATCCCTCCAGTGATCTTCACACAGTTCAGAGGCTGTGATTTCAGAGGGAAAGAATGATTACCCAATGGGTTCCTTCTGTAAATATGTTTTGTTCAGGAAAAAAATAATCTGAGCCAGGGAAAAACTCTTCAACAGAGAGAAGGTAATAACAGCAGAACATTCCTCTATTTCTTCAATCTCCTTCATGTCTATTTGGCTTATAGAACTTTATACCCTTTTTATGAAATTGCTGTGTTTTTATTGTGTAGAATATACTTAACTGTGAGAAATTCACAGAAGTCCAATGCTTTATGATCTTAGCTTCCTCCACAGGCTGTTTCTTTAATTATGTATCACAGAGTTAAAATATTAGTATGCAAGGCTTTGAGGCTGAAGAAGTAGAGAAATTTGGAAGCAAAGTTTATACACCTCTGAAGACACTGGAGACCCTTAAGATATGTATTGAATAATCATGTTGATAGGCACAAGAAAATGGAAGGTAAAGATCCTGAGCTGTAGTGGGATTGATTTTTAACAGACAAAAATAATCTCTGATTGTGATGCTAACATAAACAAATAACCTTCTGTACTACCACATTTTTTAATAAAGAAATCAGAGTTGCAAGAAAAACATCTAAAATAAAAGCTAAACTCTTATTTTGCTTTCTGATGCCTAACATAACTACTTATACCATCAATAACTGCAAGAAGAATAGTTTTTACAAAAGGCATATTAAAAAGCAAATCTTCCTGCAAGCTACTTTAATTTTGTCACAGCACAGCACTTATCGTTTAATTTTAGCGGTAATTAAACCCCTTCTCTAGTGCATCTGAACAAAAATGGCACATTCTTAACAGCTTCTTGAAACATGCTGTACTTTTTTTTTTGGGTAACAGGCAAGGCTGGATAATTTAATTTATTTAAAAAATGTGGTTTGGACTTGTGTGCTCGGGAGGTTTGTGTGCCTGTTGCTAGGTTTGCCTTTCAGTGCTATGGCAACCGCCGGGAAGCGCGGTGCAGCGGGAGCTGGCGGCCACGCCGTGCATCCCGGAGGACTCTGTGTCCTTGGGGTTAGCAGACAGATCTAAACCCAAGGGTTTGAGGGGAGATGAATGTTTTTCAGATCCTGTGGCTTCAGACCCACCTGCCAGTCTTGTTCTCACTTTTCCTGGGGACTGAAACTGGCAGTAGAACCTAAGCGGCAGCTCCTCAGTGGAGCAAAACACACAGGCAGGGAGAAAGCAGAGCAGGATTTTTTAAACTCATCAGGACCATGCATAACCTCACCTGTCAGCACCTTGAATTTTCCAGAGCTATGTCCAAGTGCAGCTCATGGTATTAGCACGAGATGCCTTGATAACTTCCAATATTTATTCCAAATGTTAATTATTGGCCTTCTGGCTGATTGAGGTTTTTACTTTTCTGAGTGTAATAATTTTCTATGAAAAGCTGGGTTCTTGAAAATTGGCACTTGAAAAATAGGTTTCCGAGCTGTGACCGCGCCCCTGAGTGAATAAGGGACAGTGAGCTTGAGCACAGAGCTCTGGGATACACTCACGGTGCAGGGAGGCCATCACCCTGCCTCTCTCCAGGCTCCAGCGTTTGCCTTGGACACACTTTGATCTGGGTACCTTCCTCCCTTTGCTTTGAGCTTGAGATTACATGACCTCATCCTGTTGGTAAATGTTTACATGCGTACCATTCCCAAAGGACGTGTGCTTTTACCCCTGCCGCAAAAGCATGTCTGCTGTGGTCCCTGTAGTCACCTTTGCCTGGCAGCGAACCCCTGCAGGGCTTTCCCCTGCCTGCCATTGGAGGGTTCAGAGCATAGACCCCTCTCTGATCGCACCCAGCAAGGTGCAGTCACCCCAAGGTCTAGCCTGGCTGGAATGGGAGGCACAGCCAGTGGTTGCCCCAGGGAAAGGATTGCAAGATGTGGGGCAAGGGGTGTTAGACATCCCTTACAAACCCCCTGTTGGAGAAGGTTTTTAGCTTCGAGGCAGTAATTCTTAGCTGAGAATGGATGATTACATTGCTATATTAAGAGTGGTTGTTGCTCCTCACTTTTTACTTCTGTGTGTGATTTTGGAAGGTAAGGACCAGAAACGGATTTGTTGCTTTTTTGGGTTTGTTTGTTTTTTCAGTGTATATAACTGAGTTTTTCGAAGTCCAAGATACTGCAATCATCGGCTTCTGTGATGCTTTTTCACTTGGAGTAAACAATGATTTTTTTATGTATTTAAGGTACATGTCTCTATGTGGTAGAGGTTTCAAATGGCTGCTGCAGTAATCTAATTTGAAGCTTTCTAGTTACTCAGCATTACTTTTGTTCATAAACTAAAAAAATCAAAATTCATTTCACTACCTATGTGTAAGCTACTAGGTTTATATTTTCTAACGCCTTTCTAGCTATTAGTTCATAGTTGAACTTCGGTTTCTGAAAAACTTGCCAAACATGAGTGGTTTGGCTTTTTTTGTTTGGTTTGGGTTTTTTTTGGGGGGGGGGGTTGGGTTTTTTATGCCTTAAAGCTGTGTCGTATGTATCCGCCATACAACAGGCTTGGATTTTATTAACTGGATTTATCTACATGTAGTCCTGACACTTGCAGACCCTTCATATGTCCAGCAGCTAACTTCCAAGGCATGAGAACAAGTGTTCCATCACTCAGTTTTAAAAATTAATTTATATCATTAATTTTAGAATTGAATATTCATGTTGGTTTAGTCTTTGGACAAATCAGCTGCCCATGCTGTGGGCTTGAATTTGGTTTTCTTCTTTCTTATTTTTCCATCTTGTTTTTGAAGATTATCTGGTCATCGTGATAGTCATGACAAAGGCAGCAGGTATAACCTAGAAGGAAATTTTGAGGCCCCTGGTTGGTGCAAGGAGCAGCACTGGCTGCTCAGCAGTGCTGCCCCTGTTTATTGGGCACTTATTGACTCTCAGCAAATTAGCACAGTTGAATTAATAGTGAGTTACTGTTGAGGGAACAATGTCCTCAGACTGTTCCATTTCAGTCACTTGTAGGAGGTTTTAATCTGTTTTCAATACACAGTCAAATCCCAGGAAGCTGATGGCAGCACTAGCTGTGTGCCAGGAGGAGGGTAATAGCAGCAGTACCAGCAGTGTAGCAGCTTGTCCTGTGCTGAGAGGAGCACCAGGCATGCAATGAACCTGGTGAATGCTTGATGGGGGTCTTGGGTGACCGAGGCCCTCAGGCTGTGTGTGGGGAGGGACCAGGTGGCAGCAAGGACAGACAGCTGCTGGAGGGAACCAAGACACTGAGCGACAGCAGCTTTGCCAGCCAGGCGAACCATCACCAGCCATAATGCCCTGCAGGGATCTTGAGGAATGGTGACAGGGAGCCACATCCTCTGTGTCCCCCTGTGGTATCAGTGGATGCTGGGACTGAGAAAGATATCCAGACAGAGTTCCCAGGGGAGCATGCAACTCTTGAGATCTCCAGCTGCATGGTATGCCCAGGCTATTTGCTGTTGTCTGAGGTCAGCAGTGACAATGTCTGTGGGAGGTGAACCCAGGTAGAAGAGCTGCTCTGATTGTTGACCGAGCTTTGGGATGCAGTGGACAGGTTGAGGAGCATCTGTGAGCCTGAGAAAGGGGCTGACTGATGGAACCCTGCTGTCCTCTCTGGAACAAAAATGTTAACTAGGTGCCACACCTGGCAAGAGGCATCCTGCAGTCTCTCCCCAGGCAGAAGGCAGTGACTTGAGGGACAGAGGTAAAAGGAAATCAGTCTCTGCTGGGGACAGGGAGAGAGTCTTCATGTCTCCTTGCCTCTCCATGTGCCCTTATGCAACAGATACCAGGCTCTGCAGTTGGATGGACTGGGACATGGTGAGGTTGAAGATGACCCACCCGTTCTTGAGGAGTCATCAAAGTCAAGTCAGCTTTTTTTCCCATGTTGATAAACACATTCAGTGCAAGTACATTTATTTAAAAGTTGTGGTGTGAGCTGCAGAGTGGCACCAGCCAGGTGACAGGACATTCAGAGACAGGGCAGAAGCTGACAATCCCCAGACTATTACACACTTAGACTGTAAGGGTATAAAAACCAGGGTTTCATTTGTTTCAGGTCCGTCTTTGGAGGCACCCAAAACATTAGAGTTCTTATGTTGTTATTTAGTTATTGTACCAAGATTTAAATTATTTGAAGGATCTGTGAGTCTGAGATTCTGCTATGGGAAAGCTACAGTTGAACTGGTGAGGAAGCCTGGTCTGACTCTGTGGGTGTGGGGTTTGTTGCTGTGAAGGGGCTTCAGTTCCATCTCAGATGGTGCAAGTGGCTCCTGGATGGCCAGGCAGAGAAGTTTTGTTAACACCCACATCATAATTGCCTCCATGAAGAAAAAAATGTAAATTTATAATTATGAGAGGAGTATCAGGTCTGATCTGCTGACCAAACCTGCCTTTAAGGGAAGCTTGCTGCTTTTCTGAGGCTTGTGTTAAAGATATTAACAGGAGACTTCCTAGCCTGATATATGCTTTTTCCTGTGTGTGCCAATGAAGTCGTAATTAGAAGTCCAAGAGTGATCAAAAGAGAATTCAAGGCCTTGGGGCAACTGGAAAAGGGATTGGAAATGCAGGTAACGTTTTCCTCCATCCTCCCAATTGTAGGGAATGACAGTGAAAGAAACAGGTAGCCTATCAATGCCTGGATCCTGAATGATGGTGTGCTCATGTGGACTTTCATACTGCACCATAATGTAACTGAGTGCACTGGGCGTCTGAAATGTTTGCATGTGAAGGCAGGCAGTATGTGGGATAAACAAGAGGGGATGGTAGCTTTGTCTCAGTCCCAGAGCTAAAACATCACTGTCATAAGTAAGACTTACTGGGAAGAGTCTAGATAGAGTGCTGTGGTGTTTATAGGCTCCTCAGGGAGAGGTAGGTGGGGCAGGCAAGGAGGAGGAGGAGTGCTGTACATGAGGGACAGGCTGGACTACACAGCGCTCCCAGTTAAAGATGATATGGTGGAGAACTTCTGGGCAAGGACTGGTACAAAAACTAATGAAACAAATATTGCCAGTCTCATTTGGTGCCTGGTAAAACTACGGAGAAAATTGTTCTGGGAGTTAGTTGAAAATGCTTGGAAGACAATGCAGTCATCAGTCAAAGTCGACATGGCTTAATGAAAGCAAAGTCAGGTTACTAAGTTAATATCCTCTTATGGGAAAGTTATCTACCTAGTGGACAAAAGGATGGTAGTGAATATATGAATATATTGGTGTTCTGGATGGTTGGTGTTATTTTTGTTTTAAGAAAGCTTTTGATACCATCTTGGTACCCTTCTGGGCAAGCATAAAGCTAGACATGTATGCAATAGCATGGCTGAACAATTGGCTGAAAGATTGGGCCCAAAGCAAAGTAGTAAAGGGGTGACATCTGGCCAGTCACTAGTGGTGTTCCCCACAGCTCAATTTTAGGACCAGTTGTCTTCAGTGCTTTTATCAGTGACCTGGACATAGGAGTCAAGTGCACACTAAGTAAATTTGCCAGTGATACTAAACTTAGCTGTCAATTCCCTCCCTCATGGGCAGAGAGAACTTTCAGAGACATCTTTGTAGACTGGAGCACTGGGCCATTCCAACCATATGAAATGCAGCAAGCACCAATGCCAGGTTCTCCATCCGGGGTGGGGTAATCCTGGATGTGTGTACAGACTGGGGAACAAGAGGCTGGAATGTTGCCCTGCAGGAACGAATGTAGGGGTTTTGGTTGATGGTAAGATCAATACGAGTCAGCAGTGTGCCCTGGTGGCTAAAAGGGCCAACCTTACCCTGGGGTAGGAACAGAGGGGGGAAATGCCTGTATCTCCTCTCTGATGACTGGTGATGAAATGCCAGGGAATGGCTTAGAGCTGCATTGGGGGAAGTTCAGATGGGATAATAGGACCACTGAGAGAGGGCTTAAGCATTGGAACAAACTCCCTAGGGAAGTGATGTTAGGCTCTAAGCCTAAGATGTTCAGGAAGTGTTTGGACAATGCTCTTAAATATAAAGTTTAACTTTTGAATTACTCTATGTGTAGCCAGGAGTTGAACTCAATGATCCCTGTGGGTCCCTTCCAAGTTAGGATCTTCTGTACACTTGTTTTCCTCTTCCAGCTGAAAGAAGATGATGCACATTATGATATTTATATAGTAGTGTAAATTACATTTACAAATGTAAATGACGTTTGTTTTTTCCACATGCCTATATTTGTGTAGCAAGAAAACTGTATTTCACATTCTTGTTTGTAATGTCATGGAAATAAAAAAGATCTGGAGAGAGAATATCCTGTTTCTAAGTTTCCTCATGATAGTTTTCAACACATTCATTCTTCTCTTACCCTCTGCCACTGCTTAAAAGAATAAAATCTGTTAACAACAGGCATATGTGATCAACAGCTCCTCCTACTTCAAATCTGTCTTTAAGCTTCACTTTTTGGGAGTCCATCCTGCATTAACCTTCTGCTAGAGTTTATATCAAACCAAAAATGTGGTAACTGGTTCTTTGCAAATGTGTGTGTTTGTGAAATTGTGAACTTCTGCATTTGCTAGTCTGTTGATAGGGTATGGCTGAAATCTACTGGCAAAAGTACAAACGTAGGCTCTCTGAAAATTGAATGAACAGTTACTTGGAGATGCACAAAAAATTGAACTTTCATCCATTTAGGAAGTAAAACATTCTGATTTAGCTGATATTTTAGAATAAAGTGACATCTTCAAATTCTGAGGATTCAATTGTTTCACGATATAAGACAAATAAAAAGATGGTGCTGAACAAACTAGTGGCTTAACTGAAGAAACAATGTAGTCTAATTCCACCATTCTTTGATTGTTTAAATTTATCCCTCTTTTGGACAGGGTTTTAGGGAAGGTTTGGTTTACTTCATTACAGGAAGGTTAACTTTGCTTTTCCTAATGCAGGCTTTTAGAATTCTGCTCAGATGTGGGTGCTTGAGGTTTCTGTGTTGATGACTATAGACTGATTCATTCATTCTGGTCCATTTTAAAGGCTTTGCCTCTCTATCACAAATGTCAAATATATTTGTGTCTTGAGAGATCTCCATCACTCTGAGGACTTTTTTTTCTTTTCTTTTCTTTTTTTTTTTAAACAGAATATCAGAAATAGAAAAGGATGTTGAAAGCTAACAAAGAAAATAAAAGATTTAAAAAGAAGCAACATACCCACAGGCTATCTCTGACTGATAAGAATTCAAGTGGCTGTGGTTTTTTCCAAGTGAGTGACCAAATGAAGCTTTTCTGTTTGACATTCTCTTCTGCTTCTTCACCTGTGCCACACAAAGACTTTTAGTCTCCCTCCTCTGAGTAAAATCTATTTCTAGGTCAGGGACACCTCACACTGAAAAGGGAGAGATTTGGCAGAGATGAGGGAAGGTTCAAACCTTTTCTAATTTTACTCCCAGACATTATATGGTTAATCTGTTTAGCAGGTCTGAAAACTTATGATAACTATTTACTTTCTAAAGTAAATGCTACTCCTCACCCTGAGGTCATTCAGAAGTGATTGAATATTCATGAGCTTTTCTTCAAAGTGGTATAAAGGCTTCTCCAACCTGCTTGTGTTCTTACTGATATTCAGGAGAGCAAGGAAGGTATCTTGCAGAGTAGCTAACACCCAAATTTATTTTCTGCAGAAGGAAACAGCATGCTGTGTGAGCTGACAAAAGAGTAAACCTTGAACAGTTAGAAGGCAACCCAATGTGCATAATTCTGGAGTTCAGCTCTGACAGATGTGTAAGACTCATTGTAACTCACTGACATCTAAACCCTCTTTAAAAATGATGTAACTAAAAATCACTGCAATGTTAGAATTGTGGGGTTTTTTTGTTTTGTTTTGTTTTTTACTAGACTCACATAAGAAAGAAAAAGAAGAATTCTACATGAAATCATAGGATGGTTTGTGTTGGAAGGGACCTTGAATATCATTTACTTTCAACCCACCTGCCAGGTGCAGGGACACCTTTCACTTGACTAGGTTCTTCAGAGTTCCATCTAACCTGGCCTTAAACCCTTCCAAGGATGAGACATCCACAGCTTGTCTGTGCAACCCATTCCAGTGCCTCAGATGAATGCATTCCTGCAAATGAATTAATATTCTCTTATTCCAGATAGGTATTCAGATAAAAGGCAAACTGCAAAGAAGACTGTGAACCTCTGCCCTTCTTTTTTCTTCCTAGTCTATCTTCATGCTGCCTATTCTGTCTTCGGCTCCACCACAGCCTGGTGCTGCACGGTGCCATCCAGTATCATTTAATTCTGACTCACTTTTCCTCTTTGTAAGAGATCAGGGTTGCAACTACTCTAATATCTTTTGTAATCACAGATTTTATTCAGATTTAAAATGGACATAAGAGTAATGTCCACAACAGAGAAGATTGTTCTTTTTTTTGAAGAAATCACACTTGTAATACCATGTTTAAAAGTTATGTGCATTTCTGGCTCAGCAAAGCACAGAGTCCTGATTCTTGTGCCAAAGGCTGAGAGTGTAACTCTTTGGAGAAATTAAATGGTTATTTTAATTTGTTTTTTTTTTTTTGCATGGGGATAGGGGGTTAAATTGTTTCAGTAAATTTTGGTTTTGTTTTGGAGTCTCTTTTACACATAACTAATACTCTATGACTCAAGTTTGTCTTTTTTTCTTTCAGGCTTAGGAACAACAATAAATTGATTCTGATAATTCACCAAATGGTTAAGCATTACTTTAGAGGATTCTTTCTTTCCCAATCTGAATCAAGCAAGGCTTTTTTTACAGACATTTTGTATAGATGTAGTTATATTTCAGTTAGTAGAGAGACATTGATTATGGGATTCTTAATTGTTTGAATTTTGTTCTATCAGCTGTATAAAAGACAACTGTTGGAGATGTAGTTTTCTTGAAAAACAGGGAGGTTGATTTCATTTTGAAAAGTGAATCATGTATTTCGTGAAGCTTCTGAAGGATACAAAAGTGCTTTTCTGCAAATATAAAAATTATGCCTTGTTAGGGTAAGATGTTTTAAATGCATAAGGTTCGTGGTGCACGTTTTTCAAAAGTGAGAACTAGGCACAGTTTGGGCCTACTTAATTGTTTCAGAACCATATCAGGGACTCACTCAATCCTGTGCTGGCATGAATAAGAGTCCTACTTCCAAAGCACTCTTCCCAACTGTGCTGAATAGTAGAGGCAGTTACAGCTGAATACTAACAGAAGTGGAGGTAATGTGCTGTCCTGGCTTCTGCATTTCAAGGCAGGGACAGGGGATTTAATTGCTGCTCTTGTACTAGTCAAAATGACAAAGGGAATGCAGTAGCTGAGACTGAAAAATCTGGGACTCTGTAGTTCGAAACAGAGATGACTGTGGTAGGCTATGACTGAGGTTTATAAAATTGGTGAAGGCAAGAGATGAACTGTTATTCACTAAATCTTACCACAGTAGATGTAGGAAAAGAATTTAAATAGATTGGAAACAGATAAACATGCTTTAACACAGTGCATAGGGGACTTCCGGATGTTGTGGGGGCGGACACAATTTGAGCAGATGCAAAAAAAGATGGTCAAACTGTGAGGGATAACTGATCCATAAACAGATAGGGGATAAGCAGGGATATTTTTTAGCATTCATAATCCAGTTCTTGTAGGTGCTAGAGGAGCACCAGAATGAGGGACTCTAGGTAGTGTTCAGTATCACGTGTCCTCCTGCCTCTGGGCAAGGTTCTCCATGGGTCTGGTTCAGTAAGGTGGGTTTTTTTACACTTAACATGAGTGGAAAATGTAATGTTTTTTTTTAATCCCTGGGGAGGAAGGGATGAAGTCCAAGATGCATTTTGAACTTAATGTATAGTTTCAGCTTGGGCTCCAGCTGCTTACCTTAGCTGT
This sequence comes from Corvus hawaiiensis, assembly GCF_020740725.1. Lineage (NCBI taxonomy): Eukaryota > Metazoa > Chordata > Aves > Passeriformes > Corvidae > Corvus > Corvus hawaiiensis. The sequence goes on from NC_063214.1 coordinate 20,969,497, forward strand.
CATTACTCTTGAGCTGAAGTTGAGCTGCTGGCTTGTGGTTTGAAGTCCCAGGCCTAAAAGTGACATCCATTTTAATGTGCAATACAGACAGAATGGTGGATTGCAGCTGTGGGCAGGGGCTACCTGTCAGCCTTGTACCTGCTGCTGTCCTGGTATAATCAAAGTCAGGCTGCATGACTGCTTTGTCTCCTGCCCTTTTACTGGGCAGGAAAGGAAACCTTTGCCTTATCTCAGCTGAGAGTGGTGTTGCTTGCTGGTCTCCCTCAGCCAAGGAGAGAATGAGGAGGAGAGAGCTCCAGGACTTGGCTGGAAGGCAAGGCTGCCTTTGCTACCTCCCAGCTCAGATTTTCTTCTTTTCTTGGCTGTGTGAGTACACAGCTCAGAATTGCTCTCTTGTTGCTTTTAGTCAAATCACAGAGAATAACGTATGATGGCAGAGGAGCTCTTGGGCAAACACCTTCCTCACCTGAAGATGATGATAAACACCAGTGACTGGCAGTCTCTGGTGAGACCAGTGTCTGCTTGACTGAGCACTTTACTGAAGTGCTAAATTTGGTTGCAGTTATTGGTTTGAGTGGAAAACTTATTGCTGCCAAGAATAGTTGTCTCTCAATAGACCTGACCTTGGCATAGGTCCTAATTTGGAGACAACATGGGCAAAATAATTTGACAACATGATCAAAATGATAGTGTTTACCTAACTGTTTGAAAACTTGAAGGCTCAGACTGAAAGGTATGCATAATTTATGGGGTTTAAGCAGTTTTAATTTTTTCTTTCTTCCTTTTTTTTTTTATTTTGAGGTTTGGATGCCCAATGTAAAGTAACATACGCAGAACTTAGCTGCTCACAGTGTTTATCCCAGTGCCAAAAGATAGGACCTGAACAAGGAAATCTGAGTAGCTGTAAGTGTAGATGATCATTAAAAGTCCTTCATCCTAATGTGCAGCAGCATGAACATATTATTTACTCAATTTTAAAATACTGACATGTTGGTGAAGAAGTGTTTGAAATGTTGAGTAGACTCTTTTTATTATCTCTTGTCATTGTCAGTTGTTGACCTGAAAAACACCTTAATAGGATGTGAAAATAATCACCATGCAGAGTATACCATGCAGACTACTTGAACAGAAGAACATTATTTGTTCAGGAATCAAAACATCAGGAGATACTGATGTAATAAAAAAAGAAATTCTGCTAAAATTGGTTACAAGCAGAAAAGCTTACCATGGGGTCATATAATTAAGGTGTGGAAATCAATGCTGCTAGGTGTCAAGTTAGGTCTTCATAAAGTAAAATCAGGAAATTAAGTTAATGTGGCTGGACCTATGAATTATGGTATTTAGCTACAGTAGTAAATGACAAAAATATTATGCTCTCATTTCCATTTCCGAAAGTGCTCTTTGCTGGTGCTGCTTGTACTTTGGGCAAGGCTTGGCTGCTGGTTGTACTCTGTGTGTGCCCTCTGTGGTGACAAATGAGAGTCGGCCAAGGACAAAGGTCTGTCCCTAGGCAACATTGTTAAACTCACAACTACATTTTATAGACAAAAGCAATTGGTTTATTGGCCTGAAGACATCTTTGTCTGTTTGGATGTATTTTTTGTAATTGAGATGTAATCTTCCCCTTAAGAATGACTGAGAACTGTATGCCATTTATGACACTTTATTTAAAAAATAAGGTGAAGTTAAGGTAAACAAGGCTGCAGGCAGTGGCTGGAACATAACACTGTGGATTTTGCATTAGAGAATTAATCCTTATAGGTGGTTTTTCTTTCAGGTTTGGTTTCACATTTAAGTACTCAGCTGTCAGATATTGATATGCACAATCCTGAGTAACTGTTTGTACTGTCTCTGTGTGACAGGGACTCCTGTTCTTTGCCAGCTCGACATTCGGCTGAAATGATTTTGAAAACTCTTGGAGGTTTTTAAAGTAATATGAAACTTTAGTCTTCTTTTTCAAGTATCCTGTTTAGAAATTATTATTGGACTGCTAGAAACTAGAAATCTTGCAAATTGAAGAGTTTTTTATATTTTTTTGTTTATTTCCAGAGGAGACTGTTATCCACTTTTTTCTGAGGACTGACTCAACAAAGCAACCCAAATTTTCAGAGGCATTTGTACCTATAATTGACAGGCCCAGCTTTCAAGGTGGATGCTATCTAGAAATGCTAGATAGAACAATTTTGACATTATTGTACACATGTTTTAGAAGCTGAAGTAGCCACTATTCACCTAGGAACAAGTCCCAGCAGTTTTTGAGGTAGAGTTGATGTACTCGCACACCAAAGGTCTTCTGCAGTGGCTTCTGCTTTTGTAGGGAAAAAAACTACAAAAGTATAAAACATTTATTGTAATGTTTCTGCTGGTAGCTTCATCACTTCAAATGCTACAATAATACAGATGCAGAGAAAGGGAAGCAGGTTCAGTCAGTTGTCAGGTATTTTATAAACCCAAGATTTTCTGCATGTCTCCAGTTGGCCAGCCATTGGCTTTTGGATATTCTGAACCAACTGTATTCACACTAACCACATGTTCTTTTTTTTATCAGCTTGAGAATTGTAGCTTTTAGGTTGGACTCAATTATCTCAGAGGTCTTTTCCAACCTAAGTGATTCTGTGATTTTCTGATAACTGTAACATTCACTTGGCATGGGAGTTCAGTCTGACAAATGTTCTATTCCTCAATTTCCTTCAGCTTCTATCTCTTCAAAAGGGTTGATATTGAACCACAGCACTTGGGATTGATGATAGATGAAGTGTTTAAGTGTCTCTGAAAATTAAATTCACAGAAAACATCTGAAGATCTGGTGACTTTTGGAAGCATGACCATTAGTCATGATGTCCTCATTCTCAAAGGTGGATATTTAGGAATCCCATTTGCAAAAAAAGGCTATTATCGCAGCTTGAAATATTTGAAATCAAACTATGCATTGATGGTCTGACCAAAATTTTAAGAGGGTAATATCCCTGTGATGGCAGCACATAAGCCATCCAAGATTAATTGTGAAATAATTTACCAGCTTACTAACAATCTGTATCCCCAGAAATCCTACTTGATGTGAGAGCAGCTAGATGCAGTACAGTGAGAGGAGTTGAAGTAACTTTGAGATTTACCTACTTTGACCTTAAATGTAGGCCATATATGCTAGATTCCTAAAAATATTTTTAATATCTACATTAGACTAGTTGTCAAACTGTGTTCAGCCTCACAGCCTGTTATGTTTCAACTTGAATAAGCTTTTAGATCATGACTTTAATCCCAGAGATTTTGAAGTAGCACCAGTGTGTTTTTTAAAATACATGGGTATGAAGCAGCTGTTGAAAATAGAATACCATGGATGAATGGACTTCTCTGTTACATATATAACAGGACTTGCTACCGTTTTTCCTTGAAAATGCATTTCTGCTATGAGCTGGTATAGGAAACATGGATTGATTACAAGGATGGCTTAAATCAACTGTGCTGTGAAGAGCATGACTATTGGCTAATCTATGGGCCCCACTGCCTGTAGATTAGCTTCCAATAATTTTCAATATACCCTTATCATCTGCTCTTCAGTGTACAGCTTTTGCATGTGAGCGAGAGCCACACATACAATTGGAGTGCAAGGTTGATACTGGTCTGAGGAAAGGAGTTCAACTGGTGCCTACATGCTTTGTGTCTCTTAGGCTGACCCTGCAAGCATGCAGGCCTGGGTCCACATTCCCAATGAGATAAACAAAAAATCATGGCATTAATAAATTCAGAGTCAACTTTGTCAGAAAAAAATATACAAGAACCTGAATGTACGAGTAGGTTTGGACCTGCTTGCTTTCTGTTTTTCTTCACTCTCCGTCTTTTGTTATGAGCAGACCCTGCACACTGGATGAAAAACTTGCATTTATTATTGGAGTCTTTACATTTATGTGTATTAATAAAAAGGGGCTTTTGGCTTAAAAGCTGAGTAGAGAATAAAGTATTGCTGTTACTCCTGGAGTGAGTCAGAGGAGTGGCAAGTGCCTGCTGCTTCTGGGGGAAAAAAAAGAGTTTCCAGAGAAATATCATTATTTTGGAGGTCCCACCCACAGCAGATCATCAGGAGCTATCAGCAGTTTCTGGCTTTCTCTAAGTACTGGGGGTTGCCCACACAAGGAGATGCCATTATCATGCCTGGAAGGAGAATTCCATGATCATTCATTCCCATTCAATATTCATCACGGGTATTGCAATCCCTGAGCTGGCATGGGACCTGTTCATTCAAAAGTGTTTGAGACCTGACTAGACTGCTGTTTGAGCCATTTGAACTATTGTATTTGGCTAGAGCTCCTGCTGGCTCACTCTTAGGCAGGGCTAGGCACACCTTGCTGAGTGACCCTTGCACCTTTGGTCTGACCTTCTTTTTCTGCAAGTGCAGCTGTGAGTTGGTGGATGTCTTGGGCACAAGCTGGGAGATCTGCAGAACACTGCACTGACAGTCTTCAAATAAGTGTGTGCTTTCTTCCTACCCCTTCTCCCTCTGATGTCCATGCATGTGAGGGTGCCCTCATGTCTTTTTCTGCTGCCAGGGAGGATGAGCAGGTCACAGCTCATGCTATAGCTGTTTCAAAGCTGTCTGCATGTGCTGGTTGCTCACCGGAGTCAGCGAGACTTGAAAACAGAGCTCAGAGCTCTAGTCATCCCCTCACTGGAAGCCATGACTTGGGCTTTGTGTCCTCTGAACAGCAGCAAATTTTCTCAGAACATGTAGGATTTGCCTCTTGTCTCTTCTCTGACAAATGATGCTGAAATTTCTTAATGAGAACAAAATTGTTGGAGAGATCAGATTAGTGGGAGGCAAGGAGGAGAAATAGATCAATAGTTCAATCTTCTAAGTAATCTTTCCTTAGGACCCAATCTCTAACAACCTTTTGTACCTTTCCCTCATCTTAGAGAAATGTGTTCCAGTTTTCAGTCTTGCAGCAAGTGGCAAAGGAACAATTTACTTTCCTGCTGTGTACTGAAGGATTGCTTCAGTAGCATGAGTCCCGTATTGCCCAAAGGAAGCCCTTGGTTCTGTTTCTAAACTTCCCAAATTAGGCAGAGTGGTGTAGGAGAGAGGAGGGGGAGTCTTCACAGGCAGACCTGTGAAGATAGTTAGGAGCCTTGAACTCAAAATTGATGACTTTAATGCTGAAATCTAAAAAATTCACACTTATTTTTGACATAAATTCTTGGATCCAGTCCAGTATTTGAAAAGTTTGATTCTGCTTCTAATTCATAATAAAGTCTTTTAGAAATAAGGTAGGTATCAACATGTATTCCCTGGATAATCTCAAAGTGGAGTAATAAAAAAGGAAGGAAAGAATAAAATTTAGCTCTGTTGAAATCAATACTTTGTGTGCCGGCAGGTTCAAGTGTGAGTGTGCCTGCACTAGAAACATTATAGTTCTTTTTTTTTTCTCTTGTATTGCCATGAGTTAACTGTGAAATTGGCAGTGGAAAGTTTTGAAGTAAATGTCTCTCATCTTCATTTGGTTTTTGATATATTGTCTTTCCACTGAACCATAGTGAAGCTTCAGGTATTTTAGGAAACATGGTTGATTAGTTCTCTAACTTTTGATACATCATTTGTGTATTTTTTAAAACCATTCATGCAAAAAGCAAATCACACAGGGAAGATTTTCCAGTTTTATCAACTCTAGTTTAAAACAGCAACAAAAAATAAATAATGAAGCTTTGTTGGTGCAAAACAGAGATCCTTGTTCCTGCTAGGTTAGACTTGCAAATACTCTGCAGTATTTGGGAATCAGGCACAAGTTCACTTGAAAGTATGAAGTAAACTAACCATGAAACAAGGAAAGCTATGGCTTGGTTAATAATTCAACAGCATAGTTTTGTTAGTTAGTATTTAACGTAACTTAGAAGACTATGTAGTATGAGAAAGAAACATGAAAGGTCCAATTTTGTGAGAAAATTCCATACTGGTTTATTACAGCCTGTTACATCATCTTTGTAAAACAAAACCAAAGGGTTTTCTAACTATGCCAGTAATTCCTGTTTCTGCTTAAAAAAGTAGGCACATATTTATTGTTTTTAAATAATAAATGAAACAAGTGTTTTCAAATATATTGTATTGCTGTTTAACTTTTTCGCAAAAGAGTAGAGACATGTGGTAAGACTTAATGAGACACACTGTCAGAGGGAATTTCTTCTCATGGCATCATAGTCTTGCTGACCTGAACATTTGACCTTGCCCAAGAAGGGTATTAAAAACCCACTTATATTTCATTTGATAATTTATATAATGAAGTTACCTCTTGGGCATCCTCTCCATGACAATGAGCTGTTCATATTAAGCAGTGCTCCACAAGCTGATCATGCAGCAGGTACTGGGAACACAACAGTGGGAAGATGGATAAATCAGCTAGCCAAAGCCAGTGAGCAAAAATACAAACTAAGAAAAAGCCTTGCTGTGAGAGTTCTGTGGCTAGGGATCAATGCTGCTTTGCACACTGAGCTACTCTGGCCAGTTTGAAATTACTGCTGGACATACACATCCACTGTAACTACAAAATGAAGACAGGTCCTTTTCAAGACATGCTTGCTGTGTGTGTCTCAATCCTCTTGTGCATGGAGTTGCTGTGATATGGAGATCAGAGTTGCACCAGCTGTCTGTCACCCGCCCTCAATCAGGCCGGGCCACGGCAGCATGGGCAGATTAACCTTTGAGGCAATTTTGCAGAGATAAGGGATGATTTCTTGAATGGGAGATTTTGATGAGAAGTTTATAAAGCTCTTTGAGTGTTTGTAAACTATTCATGTATTTCCCAGACGATCTTCCCTGACACATAAACCCTCTATTTGTTTTCACAGTCATGTGAGTTTCAGAAAAGACAGAATGGATCGAAAACAAATTATCTCTAATGGATTTTATTTGTCCTGAATTAGGCAGGAGTAAATCATAATCCATGAAATATTTAAGTCATAAGCTACCAGATAATAGTATCACACTGCAGTAAACAAAATTAAAATAGGTGTGATGATTTATATGTTGGTAAAAGAAGAGATCTCTGTTTTTTCCTGAAGGTTCTTTGTGAATCTGGATTAGCTTCCCAAAGAAAATTTAGAGGACCTGACAGAGTACCTGTTGGTCAACTGTGTCGAATTGACCAAACTTCTTAATGTAAACCAATAAGGAACTATAAAATATTCCATTTTGCTCTGGAGAGTGCTTTTCTATGGGGGCATGCCAGCTTTGGACTACTTGCTGCCCATTTGATAGGGATGCTAGAGCCTGATGCTGAGCATTACCTTAACTTTGTGTAGAGTGCTGGAAGAATTGGATGACATTTGGACTTTTCCTCCTGATCTTGACTCAAACTATCGAGCTCTTTTTTAACACCAGCAACATACACTGTACATTCCCCATTCATTCTTACTGTAAATACTTTTTTTTTTTTTAATTCTTGTCTGAATTAGCCTGAGTTCTCTTGTAGTCATTGTTTACTTCAATGGGAATGAACTCATCTTGTGTTTTAAATGGACATGGGACATGCTCACATGGGGGCTGGGGTTAAAGGGGAGGTACTACACAGTTACTTCTTATTTTCTTTCTTGTTTTTTGTTGGACCTACATTTAGCTCATTGATTACATTTAAGTAGTAAGGAAGTTCATGCTTTAACCACAGTAAATTCAGTAATAGATAGATTGGTTAGAGAAAAAAGAGTGTGATGTATAAGTAATATGGAGTCAAGCCCACAACTTCTTAAATGTTCCTATAATTTCTCTTCTTGACACAACATATTACACTTGCTGGAAGAAGTTCCTGTGAAAATAGGAAACTTGACTCTAGATTGTCAGAACAAAATGGTAATCAATGTAACTACTTCAATAGAAATAGCCTTCCTTAGGTTTAATTTTGTGTACTTTACAGGTTAGAGAATTCTGATTTTCCACTTGGCAGCTCTATCTTTACTTAATATCCAAATCAATCTCAAAGGCTAAATCAAGCCTTTACTGATACCTCTTCTATTCCATTGTTACCTTTGTGACTGTTAGTCATGAACCACTTGGAACAGGTCAGAAATTTAATAACCAAAGTTACAGATGCATATAGAGACCTAGAATTTAAAAGGTAACATATGTGACAGCTTCACATGATTGTGATTTTCTCCTTCCTACAGACTAGTCCAGTGTAATTAAAACATTAATTACATAGGAGGACAGGAGACACTAATTAGAGGAGCAGCTTTGTTCAGACTGAGATGATGTTATTAGAACGTGAGATTTTTGAGAGGCAGAATGTATGGGTAAAGGAGACATCTTTAATTGGAACTGCTGTGATATTGCTGAAACAAGCAGACAAACTTTTAAACACTTTTAACTGTGGCTGAAGGGTGAATATACAGGTTTCTTGTCTGCATGCTGAAGAAAGTAGCTACAGTATTAATATTGCTGTGTAAAAGAGTTTTGCCAGCAAATAAGGAAATGTAGGACAAAAATAGCAAGTAATGACTTTTTGTACAACTCTGTAACAGACCCTAGAGATTAGTACTGGTATTTTAATAGTTTTGCAGAGTGCCATCTGCTGCCATAATCAATGAGGTAAGTAAGGCCTAAGCGATCATCTTGCTCCGAAGCGTGTGTGTATGAACACACACACATACTGGTCATATCTGATACCTAATGTGTTCCCAGTCTGTCTTCCTGTATTGGATACCAGTGCTTGCAATCAAAAGGTCATCAATATCCTGAAATTGTCTGAGAGGTGGATAAAAAAGGCTTCACTTAACTGATGCTTCCATTTTTTTGAACAAAACCTGAACTGCAGATGCCTCAGAGGGTGGATCTGCATAGCCATCGTGCATTAGCTCACAACAGTGAAGTGGGAAGTGACAACTGACTGGAACCCACAGAAGGAATATATTTGTAAACTGTGGGGTTTTAGAACTAAATTAAGTTGGTATTTGAACAAAAATCAACACTACCCATGTTCTGTAAAAGAGCCATGGGACCTTTGACCAGAACAAGGCAGAAATGAGCTGTAAAAAAATCTAGATGATAGCTGTGCAGTACTGTATATTATAACAACATTAGAAGAGTTGGCTGGAAACAGATCAGAGGTGGGGAAAGAAAAACACTTCTGAAAAATTCAGCACCTTGTGTGCAGAAGGATTGTTAGCTACGTGATAGTTAAATAAAGCAACAGGCATTAGACTTGAACTCCTGAGAGAAAACTACAGAACAGTTGCAGCACCATTACTTTTACTCAGCTCAATATAGCAAGAAGATTTTAGCTCAGGAAATTCTAGTTAGCAAGTGAACTATGCATCTTAGTAATATCTCTTGGAGGAAGATGAGATCAGTGGTTGAACATTTCACTCAACATGTAAATGAGGGTACACGTGATGAAAGCTGAATTACTAGGAAATAAATCCAAAAAAGGCTGCTGTTTTACCTATTTTATTTTAAGCATTAGAAGGTTCATTTTGGAAGTAGAGAAGGGAATATAGGGAATTTCATCTCAAGTTCTAAACCAGTGACATTTTATAATGGAAAAAGGTAAAACCTTGAAATATGTTTGACAATGAGTTGCCCCAACAAAGTAATAGAAGATATTTGCATTTACCCATTGATTTTTAGAGGAGGATATATTTTAATCTTCTTTAGACTTCATTTCTCTGTCAATTTTTTTTGCAAATGGAATTCCTTCTGAAAGGCTTAAAATTCATTTTTGTGCAGCTGACTCATGGCCCAGTTCTGGCACAAAGAGAAATGCCCTGTTTTGAGCACTGAGGTGATGCATCACTCTTACCCTGTGCACAGAACAAATGATCTTATTTATTCTGCATTCTCAAAACAAAAAAAATGTGGGGAGGAAGTGGAGAAAAGAGATGGGACTAAACCAAAAATTCTGTTAGCAGAATAATGATTTTCAGCCACTCCCAAATGTGAAACTTGGCATGCTAACTCTCTGTTCAGAATGTGCTGTAACTTTTGTGCTGAGAATCTTCTACAAACTTAATTTTTCATAAATATGAAGTAATTTAAAAATGTATTTTAAGAATAAGGGTGCTTTGCATTTTGTTGTGGTTATGTGTGAAACCTGGTGGTGATGGCTTTAGTGGGTTTTCCTGCAGTGTTGAGACGGATTACTAGAATCCAAGAAAATGTTAGTCACAGCAGCCTGTGGACAGGTCAAAGTTTGTGAGTTAAGTACAGCCCTGCATAGTCTCACGGTTTTTGTTGGTTTTTTTTTTTTTTTTTTAACCTGAGGGGCAAATATACTTCTGTCACTATTTCACTGATGTAGGGTCCCTCTGAATAGCTCTGCAGGTGCAAATGAACTTTAGTTCATTTTACAGTGCTTCTTCAGGAGTGTAAATAAGGAACAACTCCAGCTCAGGCCAGGGACAGCAACTAGTCCTATGAATTGAAGACCTAGGCCTTTAAGAAGGGCATCACTCATGAAAGCTTGAAAATGCAGTATATTGGCAGCAGATGGGCAGATAAAACAATTCTTGCCAATTGCTTGTGCTACACCACACTGGGAGAGATGCTGTTATGTAAGTGTCTCAGACTGGGGAGTCACATGAGTAAGAACAGATTTGTCCATGGTGCTTTCAGCTTCTTGAAACAATGGACTTGAATTAAGATTGCTCTAGCAGTTCCCTCCTTCCTCCCTTTCCCTTTTTGTGCCAAGCAGCATTAGCTCTGTGGTTTTGTTTAATTTGGTTTTAATGCTTATATAGAACCAGGAACATTTTCTGACCCTCCATGAAAAATGGGCAAGTAGAAATACTGACAATGCAGGGAAATTCTTTTAGTCAGTGCAGCATTGCCAGGACTTGCCAGGAATAGTTATGTCTTCTGGAAAAGTTGGAGTCTCTTAATTGACGCTGGTTTGAGCAGAGGTTTGAATTCAATGACCTTCAGAGGTCCCTTGCAAATGAACTTTCAATGTTTTTATGGTTTTAGCAGTTCATCAGGGAGGTTAGACTGGTTTGAGATGCAGGGTGTTAACTAGTTGGACCAGAAAGTCTTAATCTGCCTCTTCAGTAAAGGCCATGCTATGGGCTTCCAGGCTGTGTTTGGTCGTCCCACAGTCCTTGAATTATGTGGAGGTGAAGTAATCAGTCTTCAATTGCATGGCTAATTCTGGTTTCCAATAACTGGTACTTAGCCTTAGTGTGCAAAAATTCTGTAAAAAGTGCTGCCATTCAGGATCTTTTTTCCTCAATGATGCGTCTTATATACACTTGGAAGAACCTGATCTGCTTTGATATCTTCAATGTTTGGCCTGATTCCATTGTTGTGGCCACATTTTCATTATTTGATTGCAGATGAGCTAGAGAAAGTAGTTTCTTTTCACTTGTTATTTCCTTGTGCTTCTATCTTGTTCCTCTGAAATTCATTGTCATTTTATTAAAGTGCGCTGAGAGGAGGCTGAAATAACATTTGACATAGGAACACTACAAATATTCCAACTATCTATACTTTCTGAAATCCAGGATTTACTGGAGTATTTTCTAGGCTGCTCATTATTGAGTAATGTGAAACTTGTATTCTAATAAAGTATGTGCATTGACAGTGAAGGCCTTCTGAGTGGTTTGGTTTTTAAGAGGCTTTCTATCTTCTCATGTAGCACCTGCTTGAATCAATTTTGAGTTTATAATACCTTCTGTGCAAAGCACTTGAAGGATTTTTATCAAGATCATAATATTTTATAGGAAATTTAAGCTATGTGGTGAAGAATTGACTAAAGACCAGTAACTCCATTATAGTTTTCCAGAATTCAAGTTAGGTTTTTACATATTTCCCTCTTCTTATAGATGGTGAGTACAAGAACAAAAATAGACTTTTTTTTCATCATAGAGGTCGGGAAAAGTTGGTGTTCCAGGTCTTAAAAAGTGTGAGTTAGCTATATAAAAACCCAGTAGTGTTATGTACTTTATTCACATTGATATGCTTCTAATTGACTTTGGCATAGCAATGAATTTGATCCCTTAATCTTGTGATTTCAGTATGGCTCTGAAAAGAAACCTATTTTACAGAGTCATGCTATCTTGGTCTCTCCTCTTCCTGGTAAATTTTAAATGTTTTGACCAGCTTTTAAATTTAGGTGATTCATGATATTTTATAGTGTGAAACTGGGTGGGCAGGGAAGAGATGAGGAAAAACCATTAAATATGTTAATCTGAAAAGCATACACTGCATCATTAGCTTACAATATTAGATAACCAGAGGTTTAATGGAGCTGAACATATTGAAACACGACTTGATAGAAAACTGAGCTTTCTTACTTACGCTGGAGATTAGAATGAAATTCCTGGAGCAAAAAGATGTAAAGCCTTTAGTGAGAGAAACTGTAAAAATAAGTGTGTGCAAGTGAAACAGTGGTGGAATTGAATGGTAGTATTCAAAGCTATGACTGTACCTACTAATCTACATTTTATCCCCTTTCTTATTTGATTTGTTTGAAACTTGCTGGTGCTATAACTCAATGAGATTGCAGTGTGTGTCTATCAAGCCTGGGTAAATGCCTTCTGTAGATTATGGATGCATTTGCATATTATCAAATCTGGATGGTCTGTCACAGGATAATTTATGTAAAATACATCCAGTCTTACAGAAGGGTTGGGGTTAGAAGAGACTTCTGAAGGTCATCTGGTCCAAACCCTCCACTCAAGCAGGGCCACCTAGAACACAGAACCATGTCCACATCTTCTGCAAGATTTAGATCTATTCAATTTAATGTGTATTATATATATAATTTATACACTAATATATGTTATACATACATATTATATGTATACGATGTAATATTAACATATATATTAAAAGCACAATAATATCACAATTTTTGATTGGATGCATTACTACGGGCAAAGTTGTTGGTAAATCTTGAAAACTACTTCAAAGAAATGCTAATAACTGTGTGTCTCGCTGTTGTCCCAAGAAAACAAACTTTTAGGGCCTTCAGACCTTTTAAAGAAATATTATAATCACAATTTTTGTCTCTTTTCTTATTTTCCCTTCATAAATACAGCTAAGATATCATATAAAATTGCAGGGATCTCTTTCATTTAAAAATAACAATTTCCAGAAAAAGAGTATTTTTGGGCACAAAGAACTGTGAAGCATATTTTTTTTTAAATGCACTTGTTAGTAGCAATTTTAATGCAATGAGCTATGGGTGGCAGTGACTTAGACTTCTTGTTTCTGCTGAATCTAAAAAAAGAAATGAATGTATACAAATATGAACTTTCACAGCTGACTGAAGAAAACGTACAGAGAAAGCAAAAGATGACCATGAAATTGCTTTTAAGGATCTTCTGTGCTGCCAGCTTCCAAGTCCAGTTTGCTTTTCTAGCAGGCTCCATAAATCTTTTCTGTAGCTGTTTTGTTTCTTGTATGAAATAATAACATTAAGGAGAAAGTATTAGCAAGTGGGTTAACTGTAGCCCTGACAAACTTTTGTTTTCAAACTGCAATTGCTCTAAAAGACATTTCAATTTAAATCTTGAGAACATTCAAATTTTTTAAAAATTACCAATTCTCTTACCTTCTTTTAAAACTTTTTTTAACAGGAGGAATGTAGGATCTAGCACACCTTTGTGTTTAGTAGTAGAGAAGTGGAGTGTTGGTTATCACTTTAACATGACAGCTAGAGTGGAGATAGTCTTTGTCAGCTGCTTAATTTGAACAGTGTTGCAACAAAACTTGGCTTTCACAGGGTAGCTGGAGGTGATTGCTCTCTCTTGAAAATATTTCTTAATTGCATTTATTGATGGTTTTGTAATAGCAAAGTATGAAATTCTTCATCTACATTTTTCTGTTTTGCAAAATGGAAATTTCTTTTCCTGGGACAAAAATATATATATGTTTTTATGCCCATAACTGATATGATGTCCTGTAGGTTTTTGCAATAAACTTTTTATGAATGGCTACAAGAGGCTGTAGAACACATCTCATAAAAAGAACTTAAGAGGTACTTGTAATTTTGCAGCCTGTTTTTTTTATCAAATATCATGATCTGCAGGATGAAGAAATTGAAATCTTGCCTAAGTTAGGAGGGTCTGATTATCTTAGTAGTCAATTCTCTGCTCTCCTTGTCCTTTCCTTCAGTTTTCCCAGTTCTTCTATCTTGATAAAAGCCACATTAATCTACCTTGATACTGAAAGAAACAACTGTTTGTGTGTTTCATAGATGCAGAAACAAACCAGAAGAAAATATTTTATCCATCAGTGTTTTAAGTATTTTTGCAACACCAACATTTGCTCCAGTTGCACATAGGACTACTTATAGCATTGCAAACCTTGAATTATTTTTTCCATTCAGATTATCACTCACAGGTATTATCTTAGAATCAGGAAATTGCTATTGCTTAGTGCAGCAGTTTTTGTTGATTTCAGTCATAAACTAGTAATGATGAAATTGTACTCTGAACAGCATAGCAATGGAGAATTAGTGGGAGAACTAGTCAGAATGTAGTATTCCTGAATTAGTAGTGCTGTACTGGAATTTGTTTCATCTCATAGGTTTCTTACCTATAATTAGAGATTGGCTAGTAACTGTTTTTGTATTCTGTAGCTGGACAAGGAGGAACCTAATTAAATACATCAGACTTTCTTCTAACTACTTGGGTAGAAATAAGAAGCAAGCTTATTTATTGTCAAACAAGTGACAGAACCATAGACATTCAAAATTTCTAATGGCTGAACTCCAGTATCCCTATTTTTTCCTGGGAGCTCATGTTCTTTCACAGCAGTTTCTTCTGAAGAATTAACTCTTGGCTTTGGGCCTGAACAAAAATGAATCTATTCCTATATTTACATGTCCTAGCTGTGATGTCCCTTAAGTGTACTGATAACATGCCTGTGGTTATTCTACTGTGTACAAACTAATGGGCTTTTGGTACAGCTTTCATATATTGCAAGTATTCCAGATTAGTTTCTAACAAACTCCAGGAATTTTTTATTTGCAGTCAACTTTCACAGTGTCTGTGGAGATCAAGAGCTTAGAGCAGACATTGATGAACTGATTATGTCTACAAAGTCAGCATGACTGATGTAGCAACTTGCAGTTTGACTTTCTTTATGTTAACCTCCTAAAAACCAGATTGGATCCACAAACTTCTAATTGTAGAAATGACAGCACAGCTACATAAATTGCCTGCAGTTTCACTAAGAGGTGTGTCTTTTGAGTGTTACCTTAAATGAACTCCATGATAGGCCTATAAGATAAAAACCATGGTGGCCACGTGATTTTTCAGTATTAAATTAACTAAAGCTAAAATTAGGCAAGTGTGAAACAGGACTGAGTGAACATTAGTTTTGATAGTGATTGGTCACAGGCAAAATTCAGCTTTGTCTTTTTACGGAAATACATTTTAATGTAAATGGTGTATTTAGATTTTTAATTTGTGATGGAGTGAAATCTGTGTATGTAATTTGAGTCCAAAATCTAAGTGTGTCAGAAAAACCCCAAACCAGAACCCAAAAGCAATAGAACTCTAACTTCCAAATCACAAGAATTATCACTCTATTTATATGCACATATATGTGCTGCTCAGAATGGTAATGTCTTTTGCTACAGCTGATATCTCCCCCAAATCTGTCTGCTCCCAGTGTGGTGGGTTAACCCTGACTAACAGCCCAACTTCAGACCAGCTGCTCATTCCTCTCCTCAGCTCCTCTGTCCTTAGCAGGATGCAGCAGAGAAAATAGCATGAGAAAGCTCAGAGACGTTGCTTACCAGTCATTGTTGTTGGCAAAACAGACTCATCTTGGGGAAAATAACTTGTTGTCTTGTAAAAGAGATTCAGGTAGTGAGAAACAAAAAGGTAGGTGTTAAAGTAATACCTTTCCTTCGGTCTTTTCCAGTCTCACCTTCTCTCTACTTGCAACTGCTTTACCCCCAGGTGTGTTGTTTAGCAGGAGGAAAGGTGGGGTTATGGTCAGTTCATAATTGTTCTTCTCTGCTGCTCCTTCCTCTTCCCATTTTCCCTCTGCTGTGGTGTGGGATCTTCACAGGCTTCAGGGGAATCTCTTCTCCAGGGGAATCTGCTTCTCCTCTTCTGGGCAGTCCTCTCCCTCCCTGTTGCTCTCACCTGGCCATCTACATCCTGTGCATCCACAAATGGTGGATTATAAAGCCCATAAGGGCTTTACCAAATTGGGAGAAATGGTTTATCCAGCATATTTTGAGGATTGTTACCATGTACCAGTTCAAGTAGCAATCTTGTGTTTTGCTCAAGTTTTATATTTTATCATGTTAGTGTAACCTTCTACACTGGTAAATTTGGGATCAGTATAAACTGCTGATCATCTAACAAACAAGCCACATAAATATGTATCATTAAAGGCTCAGATGTTTCATAAAGCTTGAACACCAGCAGAATTCTACCTGATAGAGATTTGCAGAGCCTAAAATTAATTAGAAAAATCAGTCATATCACTTGTGGGTCAAAGATTTCTCTTGGTGACTCAGAAACGGAACTGTGTTGACCTCAGGACAAAAAGTAGAACAGCTGCTTTGTAAAATCAGAAGTACTTCAATATAATTAATTAATTAATTTCAATATATCTTACTGCATATCCATGTTATAATCGTTAACATCCTTTTTAACAAATTAGTGGATAAAGCTTGATACTGTTAGCAAATGTCTTGAACCAAGTTTCAATATGTTTCTATGCCATTCAGTGCTGAAATACAAGATTTTCACTATTGATAGAAAGTTTTTTTTAATCTGGTTATCTAAAGAAGTTAACATTTTAGGGGGAACCCAACAACTTCTTTTTTATTTTGATCATTCTAAAGGACCTCTAAAGGGCACAAACTGCTTGAATACCCCCTGAAAGACGCAAATTAATGTGCTGAGAACAGATTAGACAACTAAAGATGTGATAAAAAGAGAATTAATCACTAGGGTGTCTGTCTACTGATATACAGATAAAGACGTGATCATTGCCAGTTTAAGTCAAATACATTATCTCACAGACATGCAGAACTCTACAAAGTAATGCCACATGCTAAGGACTTCCTGCAAAGATGCTTAAATTATAAAAATCATTAGGCTTACAGTTTCTTTGACATCCTTAGCTGCATTTGGCAGCTTTCTTAATTGTTCAAGATGAGGAAGAGAGATGCATAGATGCCCTTCTAGGCTTCAGTGCAGTAGATAGAGGTTTTACAGACCCCAAACCCAGAGTGAATTGCTTTGAAAGGTTATATTGCTGCTGATAGACAAAGCACACAAGTTTCTATTGCAGTGCAGGCAAGAGGTCGATTGCCCACGCAATTTGCATTACATAAGAAGTGGTAAAGAAAAGCAAAATTGAAAATGCTGCGCTGACCCACGAATGCAAAAAATTTTCAAGAGAATTTATAATTCAAGGATCAGAATTGCTTAGGGGACTACCAATTGAAAGATGAAGCAAACCCTGCTACAGCTGGCCCAGGGACCCAGCCTGAAAGCTACATTCACATCTTGTACCCTTCCTACAAACAGGTGTGAGGTGGCGCTAGAAGGAAGAAGCCTTCAGCTGTGTGGGATGAGGAGCATCTCCCGAGTGCCTGATGCTCAGACAGAGGACCCAATTATTTATCCAATGCAACCACACTGAAGAGATGGATGGGTGGGGGTGGATTGGCAGAGAAACAAATACCTATTAGAAAAATTCTTGGGGTTTTAAATCTTAACAGCAAGGGTTTTTTTCACAGCTGGATTTCGACTCCTTTCACCAAACCACTTTGCCAGGGAAAGACTCCGCAAACGTAATTTTTGTGTTAATGTTAAAGGCACATCCAAAGTGCAACAGGAGATATCATTCTCTATGAACTGCCTTTGTAATTGTTAGAATTGGCTATATAACTCTGTAAGTTGGTAGACTCCTGCTGAAATTACTGAATTTCTTTTGTTGTACAGTCTTATCAACATCAATCAGATAAACAGATTTTGCAGAAGTTCTTCATCTTTGATTTTTAGTGCCAGAACATAAAGATAAGACCACCCACAAACTTGTTGCTTACATCCCAATTTGTCATTTTTTTTCTCCTGTATCTTACTGTGTTTTTAATGTCTTGAAAAGATAATTATGCTTCATAAATCCTTTCAGTAACTGTGAGTTAAATGCCCATGAAAATGACGGTTTGTCACTGTACTTACCAAGTGGAAGCTAGTGACATTGGGAGGAAAGAAGAAGACAATAATTTCCAGGAAAATGATAATTTTTAGAGAGTTTAGCATTTTTTCCTGTCTCAGAGATTTCCATGATAAATATTTTTCCACATGAGTCAACAAAGACTGTGTTCTATTTTGCCTATTAGTGTATTCTTAGTCTGTGGAACATTTCATAATGTCAAATAGCTGTAATAGAAAGTGCAGCACTAACTATTTGAGTTACCTTAGGGCCAGCAGAAGTCTGGTAAGCAAAGGGTCCTCCTGGTCCTATGAAGTTATTTTTTGTATAGCTTCATGCTATTATTTGTTTGGAGGGATGTAGAGTTAATTGTTATTGTAAAAGACTCATTTGAAATAGGGGACTGCAGTGGCTAGGGTAACCCTCCCAAAATTGTCTGCGAAGAAATTGTGGCATCATTTTTCATTGCAGTGGTAAAAAATATAGCTGCTCTCACTTCCCCAAAAGTTTTAGAAAAAGTTTTCTCAATATTGCAAGTGTCTAGAAGGGGAAAATATATTCTATCCCAGAAACCTCCATTTTGTACTCCTCTTCTCTATATGTGTAGGATCAGTTTGGCTCATGCATCATATCCTCAACATGGGAGAGAAGACTTTTTTTTAACATAAGGAAAATGTCTAGGTCCATAAAATTTTAAATTACATAAATTTTAGTCACTGTATTGTATATTAAATTTGTTAGTCTAGCATACCTTTGACTTGAGATCTGGTGGAGACAGTTTTGCTTTCCTGGAGAGCACTGTCTCTTTTTTCCCTTCACATCTAACAAGCTTTAATATTTTATGTCATTTAGCAATTGATAAGAAAGATTTGTGGACAGGTATGTTTTATTTTCTTTCAGTGCTTATGTCTTTAAATAAATTTTTCAAGTACTTGCTGCTCATTCACAACAAAAGAGAAGCGGAACCCACAAATGCACTTCCCAACTAGACTTGTTCAACTTCCCCTGTGTAGGAAGAATAATCGTGGTTTGCCAGCGTGTAGAACTCAGCAACACTCTGTCTTTCAGTTTTTTGCATGCTGAATGAAGATACATTACTCATGAAATTGCTCATATACAAGCAGCAGCAATAATCTGCCTGTAGTCTAAGAAATCAGGAACAGGAGATAGTGAGATTTTTGTATGTGTCTTTGAAAAGAACAAATAGAAGATATGCCTTTAATGTGAGGGGAATGATACCTTGAATAAGTTGAGGTATTTTTGCTGAAGAGTTTCATGCCACCTTGATTGTGGAAGCATCCACATTGATTGTTCCATTGTGCTGAGGTTTCGTGGAATGTTTTTGAAAGTATGGTGCCTGCCTGGCATTTGTACCTTTGTTTTTAATCATTTGCTATAATTTTCTTTTTCTCTAGTCAGCTGGACATTTTATTTTGGTATCAATTTTGCTTTTAACAAAAGCTTTTTTAACTAGTAGTTTGCTTGGGTAATTTAGGTGTTTTAAATATACTGGATTTAATCATAAAACCCTCTTTTTGTTGCAACATAATCTGGCTGATGAAATGCCACGGTTGAAGATAATTCAAAAATAGCTGGTATACAAGAAACCTGGACAAAAGGCAAATGGGGGCCTGGTCTTTGAAAATGGGGAGCCACCAGATTATTAACCAGTTGTAGCACTACTTTGGTTTCTAGAGAGAATATAGCAGCAAATCACAAAACAAAATCTGGACATGAGCAGGAACCATTATGTTCTTTTCTGGAGTTTGTATTGCAGCAGCCCAGTCTGTTCACAGGATGGCTAAAGGGCCTTGTGCACAAAACAGTGGTGTATGTCCCTGGGTACAGAAAAATGTTCCAATGGGGCACAAACTGCTCTCAAAAGAAAGATCAGGGTACACTGGATACAGGAATAATAACCCTGACCCTAAGGTAAGCAGGCAGAGAGGAGCACTCTGCCCAATCTCGTGATATGAGTAATGCAGTGGGCCACAGTGACTTAGCCCTCTCTGTGGAAAAGAATTGCTGGGTACTCTAAAATCAGAACCAAGTGAAGCATGAGGCATGGGAAATGAAGTAACCCTCTTCTCCCCCTTTAAACTCAAGTTCAAATCAGTTTCTAAGAATTTCTCACTAATTTCTCAGTCCCTTCATGTTTTAAATATAACTTTGCAGGTTCTTCCCCAAAACTAGTAAATCAGCTGTGAAAGGCAGAGTCACAACTTCATTTATACTCAAGTGTTCTCCTGACCATTTGCTACTCGTTAATTCTAGTCTATTTGTGGTAGGAAAGATAACAGATGTTTACTGTCTGATACTGTTTGTCCTCATTAATCACCATTTGTTTTGAGGACAGGTTTTGGAGAATGAGATTTCACTGCCCATCAGGAGGCCTGTACTGGGAGAGCCTCTTTCCAATTTCACCAATGATATGTGTGGTTGCAGATTAAAAACAAGGACGAAAAAGTCACTTACCCCTAGACAGAGGCCCAGTGATATCTTTGGCCCTGTCCATGCCAAGGGCACTGTAGAGAATTAATCAGTGCATTCATTAAAGATAGCTCCTGTTGTATGTATCCTGAGCAGAGCTTCCAACTGCTGGATTCTGCAGAAATCTGTGCAGTTTTCAGAACACTATTAGTTTCTTACTGTAAGAACGTCTTCTATCAGATTGATCTTAGTGTTTAGGAAGGTACCTGCCTCTGGAAATTGCTC
Source organism: Corvus hawaiiensis (assembly GCF_020740725.1). Taxonomy (NCBI): domain Eukaryota; kingdom Metazoa; phylum Chordata; class Aves; order Passeriformes; family Corvidae; genus Corvus; species Corvus hawaiiensis. The sequence goes on from NC_063214.1 coordinate 20,990,315, forward strand.
GCTGTGAATGAATCATGATTGCTCTGACGGTATCTTTGGTTGACCCATGAGGCTCTCAGGATTACATGGGTCAAGGATGCCTTGGTGCTTGCCTGACAGTTTATATGTTGACTAAGGCAGCACAGGGCTGATGGAATTTTTCTGGAGTGTTTTGTACTGTATTGACTGGTTTTGTACACGGATGAGATCTCAGATGGAAACAGAGGGGCTTTTCTCTGTGCCATGATTTAAAGTGGGCTTAACTAATATGCTTTCCAGTATGCCATAAGATCATTTCAAATACATAGCCAAAGTGGTTCAGCCACTCGCATCCTCTGCTTCTTACTGTTCATCTTCCTTAGAGATTGAAATTTTTGCTTTTCAACCAAGTTCTTACCTTGTTGAGCACAAGTGTTAGACTTTAAACATAAACACAGAAAATGAAGATTGCCCTGATTTTGCCAAGGTTTGCTCGGTGCAAGGCATGCTGCTGTGCATGCACCTGGCCTGATTTAAGCACAATGAAAATCAGTCAGGAGTCCTAAGTTCATAATGATTGGCCTGTATTATAAGTTTAGTAAGGGTTCTTTCTACACGTAACCCTTGTCATGCTTTCCAATACCTTGGATTGATTTGCACAAAGGAATTGACAGAGTAAGATGTTTCAGGGTAGTTCCTCATTTGCAGAGGGTTGAAAGCATAGGTGTTTGAAGTACTGAAACATGGCTTTTGCTGGAAGAGTGAATAAAATTCAGTAAATAATTTCATTTGAAAGCCTTTTGTATTAGGATTGGTTCTAATTGCACAAATTTCAGTAAATATGTTCTGTAGTTGCTTTGGGCTTGAAAATAATTATGTTTTTCTTTTGTTCTGTGCAAGAACTTGTTACACAAGTATGAAAACTAGATGCAAAATTTTGGTATTCACTAAGTCACGCATTTTATGTAGAGGTAATTTATTACTGTTACTATTTTTTCTGAGAGAGGTAGGGCAGAGTACCCAATTTGCATATTTTCTCTGCTGCAAAAATTCAGTGTTTATAATTTATCTGATTTTTATTTTCATATAGATGAAGGTGGTCCTATTTTTTTAATGTGTCTTGATCTAATTTTCTCAAATTACCCTTCTCTTATAATTTCCTTAGTCTCGAGGTTAGAAAATAAGTCAGAAATACTCTTTCTTGTTGTGTTGAGTGTACTTTTATTTCTATTTATGCTTTAGTTTTAAAGGACCTTGGGACCTCAGAAAAGATACAAACTCTGTAAGCAATGATAATTCTTCCCAAAGAGGCTTCCTGGTGGTCTTAACTCTCATAGGAGGTGGCATGCTTATTATTCTATCCTAGGTGGGAGAGAAATAGCTCTAATTCTGAAATTTGTTCTTCTTAAAATGGGAAAAAAAAAAGGTGTCCTCTGTTAATATCTGACCTAGTAACAAGTATTTCGTTTATTCTTGGCCTGTTTCTAACTTTTCAGTCAACTCTCCAAGCCAGACTAAGAAGTATTTTTTGAACAGGTTCACTTACAGAAGAATTCCTAAGGTAGAGTTTAATAACATTTGTACTTAAAGTATTGAGAGATGCAGAGGGGAAAAAGGAAAAGAATATGGAAACACCTGGCTCTCAGTGAGAAGTTTTACCTGAACATATAAAACCTTGTGAAGAACAATAGGGTAATGAGATGTGAAGTATAACCCGAGGGGCTAGAAAGTAGAAGTCAAGTAAAACATGCTCAATGTTCTTACTTTAAAGTATACATTTCTTTTACCAAAAACCACATGCAACCGTACAGTCTGTGTATTTTTACAGGGAAATGAAGTTTTTCCCCCTAACTGTTCATGAAATCTTTCATGAAAATGGAGCCTTTAACTGAAGACAGATAGTTGACAGGCCAGTTTTAGCTAGGCAAATACATACAAATTTGTATATCGTAGCTAATTTCAAGGAACTTAACTGGTCACTCTCTAGAAACTATACATAGAAAGTCAGAGGAAATAAATTTTATTCCTTAATAGATTTGGGCTTGATCTAGTGTTGTCTAGAAAAAAAGCTGTAGGACTGAAATTAAATTAGTTAATCCATTAAAACCTAACAGATCTTGTAAGGGAAGACTGAGAAAAATTCAGTTAAAAACTATATTTAAAAATGGGATTTAAATGGTATTTAGATTGCAGAGGAAAACCAGACAGCTGGTCTTTAAATATCTCTGCTACAATTGGGTCTTGGCTTCCTTGCAATCAAAAAAAAAGTGGGGAGTGGGGAAAGGGTTTCACTTGAGTTTGTTAATTTGGTTTTAAATCTTAGTGAAGACATCCTAAAAGAGTACTTTTTGTATGATTAGGGAGGCTGAGAAAGCCTCTATGATCTCGTGATAAGATTTACCTGCCATGTTATCTGTGAAAATGACAATTTGAGATGCCAAATCAATGACAATCAATGATCAGTGACAATTTTAGTAGGGCTTCACTTTGGATTAATTCAAGTTAACTAAGACAAGTTAAATTCCTCCTTCATGGTCCCTGAGTAAGGATAGGTGCTTGGTTTATAAAAATAAGAAATATTAGTAATTACCTGGACTACACTGAAGGAATTTTTCAAGAGTGATTGGTGGTATGAGGATTTCAAAATCTTAAAGAAAATATTGCTTTTAAAGCAGCACAAGAAGACACTGACAAAAAGGATTCAGAATAACCACACTGCTTACTAGAAAAAAACCCCAAACTGTGTGAGCTGGGAATTCAGTCATGTTTACTTTTGTGCTTGATATGGAGACATCTCTTACTACACTTGATGTCATGATATTTAATTTCAGTTTTGGGGTAAATATTCATAATGGACTCATTTTTCCAAATAGACCCATTTTTTCACAAAAGATATCTCCCTTGAATTTGATATGGCAGGCGAACATTAAGAACAAGGACTCTCCCCTCATGGAGGTATGGTATTGTTTCAGCATCTGCAAAACTGCTGGAAAATGGACATGAAATACTTTTATTTCCTCTTAGGAAAAGAAAAGAGTCTGTATTTTTACTTTTCCAGTGCAACTGTTTCATTGTGTAACCAGCAGCATATTCAAGCTGTTCTCAGAAGTTTTGCATAAGTTTTTTGAATTTCTGCAGAGTATCTAAAAACAGCATTTACAGATCTGGTGTCTGGAGAAAGCAGAGAATAATGTTCAGAATTATTGCTTATCTGATTAATTTTGTTTTAAGATAAATTAATAAAGTGCAAAGACCAACTATATAAAATTGTCAGTGTGCCATGTGGTGACTACATGTTAATTGCTGCAGTAGTCCCATAAATACAGATGTCTTTGTGTAGCTTTCCTGTAGTAGAGAACTAGAGAAAAGCAGTATTTGGGGTTAGCAAATTCACACACTATTAGCAGAGAGTAAAATGCCAGATTATCTTGTATGGGGATGCTTTCTACCTTATTTTCTAACTGATTACTTTCAGCCTACTTCTTTCACATGATTAAACCAATACACTGTGTTTGTAACCAAGTAATTCTGCCACTTTTCTTTTTTAAAGTATTCTGCTGTCACGAAGTATACAAAAGCCTAGACTGCTTGAATGTAGTATTGAGTGCCACTTAATGATTTTTTTTTCAGAAGTATATCAGATGCATAATCATACTGGCAAAATACTAAAACACACTTGGTAAACTTATACTGATAAAGGAGTTACTGTCGAATTTGATCCTAAATATGTTTCTTTCTTCTGTTGTGGTTGTACTGTTGTTCTGCTGTTTCATCAGAGTAGAAATGGATTAGGTCGTATTTATACTCTGTTATTTTTTGTGATTGTGTTGATACAAAACATGTTTAATGGACAATTTGTCTAATATGGACAATTTTTGCTTTTCCATGTGTTTACTATCTGCATTATGTTAAAAGGCAGCGTACTAACTGAAGCTGCCCCAAAAGATGGCTGATCTTAGACCAGAAATTCTCACTGGAAAATGTATAAACATTCAAGACATCATCTGATTGACGAGTCGGGCTTTTGCCCTATAGTCCCATACTGCCATCATTTGATGCTTTCTCTCTCTACTGGGGACAGCATAGCCAAAACTCAGCAAGTCAAGTAACTGTAGAACTCAGAGCAAGAAGTATGACACTCTCCTACTTCAGATAACTGCTTTTTATCTGCTTTCACTGTAAATTTGTGCAAGGGTTTGCTATAGCTGTCTCTGCCTTTCTTGGTAAGATAATGCAGAGGCAGGAAATACAGGCTAAAATATATTAGAACTCAGTATGGTCAGTGGATTATTTGTGTTTTGCTGTAATCCCTTTTATCTGCAGAGAAATATATAAAGAAGGTAGAGGGGAAAAAGTCCCACAGTGTACACACCAGGGAAGGCCTTATATCTGGGGACAAGCAGAAGTCTGAGGATAAATAAATCTTTTAAGCTGTGATTGCAGCTGTCTTAAGTTTCAAAGTAGGTAGGTCCAAAGGCTTAGGAAAATAGATAAGCTTTAACGATGCCCTAATGAGCCAATAGACACACACACTGGCTTATGAGCAGGAAGCAGTAACAGTGTCTGTCCAAAAGGATCTGTCAAACATTTTGCTTAGTGTCAAATGCTGGAGTTTGCTTTGGTGACAGATTTTTGGTGTCTTTGTAGTACACCACACTGTGGGATATATTACTGGTGGTAATATCCTAACTGGAAAACTCCTACAGACACACACAAGAGTAATGCACTCTCCAATGTCTTTAACATAAAATAGATGGTGGTCCTCCTGAAAGATGCTGGGTCTCATTCTTGCAAAGGGATACAATATAGTTGGAGATGCTTTGATCTGAAAATAGGCAAAACATCTTTGAACAGTTTGGGACATTGTTGACAATACTGTGTTTACTACTGAAGGCTCAAAGTATATGAATGTACTATCTGATCAATTTATTAAACATAGTGATGTGGAGTGGGAAATGATGTGTGGTCTGGAAAGTGAGACCAAGCAGCTACATTTGATAAGTACATAAGAAATAAGAGTAATGGCTCCTTAAGTTGGTGTTTCTTGCAGCACAGTAATCACAATTTAAGTGAGGAGTGTAATTATCTTCATTATATCCACTGATGTGGTTTATTCCCAAGGTCTGTGGAAAAGACTTCTGAAAATGTAACACACTAACTAGACAAGCATCATTAGATGTTATGAATGACAGTAAAACTAGAAGTTAACGGGGCAATAGGGATGTAAAGAAATAGCTACATCCAGGCTGTGGTGGAGACATGGAAACAAACAGCTGGAGAAACAAGTAAAAGTAACTTTCTCTTGGAAGCCCCAGCTTTCAGTCTTTTTTCTCAGGTCTGAAGCAACAGCTCTGTCAGTCATCTGTGCTGATGCTCTTTTCCTTGGGGGATTTTTTAAAAGTTGACTTGTCAATCTCCTTTAAATGGTGTGGTGTTGAATATCAAAGAGAATAACCTTTTGCTGAACTGGTCTCTGATCTGCTGTGCTATCCCATTCCAAATATTTTCCCAGTTCTCTATTATTTTGACAAGGGATGGAAATCCTCTATTTTATGGTTTGTAGGGAGTTACATTACTTATGCAACCCTGTTTGAAAAGCATGGTCAAAATAATCATGAGTAGGATGGTAAGGAAAATCCTTTTTGACCAATACATGAGAACTTCATACAAGGTCAGTAAAGTTGTTCACATGTTGAAGTGAAACAACTGTCTCAGAGTGTTTCGTAGGAGTTTTTTATAAAGCCAATAAAACGCCTTGCTCTGAGGCTTGCAGAGGTCCCTAGACAGAGAATGAGTCTGTCAGCATGTTTTGGTAAAGTTCTGATGGTGCTGAAATCAGCTGACAAGGATTAAAAAAAAAAAAATCCCAATCAGACAAAACAAACCCAACTTGACTTGGAGTGCTGTCCAGATTTCTGCTCTTTGGTCTCTCTTAGAGAGTCACAGGGTGACTTTACGGTCCTGAGAATTGCTTGGAAAGTTATGCCCTGGTGAAGGAGGCTGTGCAGCAGAGAGGTGTGGAAGCAGATTGTTATTCATCATTGCAAATTTCACAGTTTATGGGGGAAAAAATAGCAAAGTTCATAAGAGTCTGGCCTTGAACCATTTACTGTGGGTGGGTGAAAAACTACATGGAAATGCAGAAGTTTTATTTTATAACAGAAAACTTGCTAGGGCTTGAGCATGTTTGAAGAGGAAGCAGAATGTTTTGTAAAACACAAACTATGTGGCCTTGGGTTTTCAACTCTATTCATGGATGCCAAAGGCAGTTTTTCAATTCCAGAAGGTGACCATTGTCCATTCCTACAGGTGAGTTAGTTAACTGCAGTAAATATCTGCTCAGATGCCAGTCTCAAAATGGGCTCTTAAATTAACAGCATTATGAAGCTTTTTCATGTTTAAGCTGCCTAAAGACTTGTGGGCCCTCCTGTATGGACCCACACTGCTTATTTCTGTCAGCAGAGGAATGCTGATCTGAAAAAGTGAAATGTTAACTTCTGAGTATTTGCAAACCTTACATCTTTCTTGGCAAGAGTATGAGTCAGCACATAGAATGCTTGAATGACTGCATAAACTTGAAAATTGGAAGATTAATCTTAGAGCTGGAAGAGGAGAGATTTGGAGGTCAAAAGCGAAACAATATCATATGATTCAATTCATCACTATGTAGTGCAAAAAATGGCCTAATAATAGAGTGAATAGCATGAATGCTGTCGTAACTCTTGTTGATGTTGCTCTTCTTTTTCTAAAGAAAAATTGTCTATAACATATATATGTTATGAGAACTTTGACACATTTTTCTAAACTGTAGGTTTCAATGTCTTGCCGTAGTTATAATCTTGCAATAAGGTGTGTTTTTACTTCTCTACTTTTGTGTCATAATATTATCTAAGCATGCTGAATTTGGAAGGAGAGTTAGCCTAATTGTTGCATTTCCTTGGGTTCATTGGCTAAGATATTTTGTCATTTTTATATGCGTCTATTAAATAAATAAAGCATTCCTGGCCATCAAATGTCAATATTACTGCTGAAGAGACACTGCAGAGATATAAATGCACATTTACTAAAATGCAATTTTTAATTTCTCTGAATGTCTACCGGGCAAATGTTACTTTGTTCAGAAGGGACTATGTGCCACTGGTTGTGAGTTTTCTAGTGAGTCAGGATTTGTGGAAAACTGTGTAAGATTCTAAACATCAAATGTTCTGGCTTTCCTTCACCTCTGAAGCAAGTACAGATATCCATGTTCAGGGAAGCCCTTGGGCTCAGAAGCATCCATGATTAGATGTCTTGCCTGCTTGGATTCCCCTTTGTACATGAGTTTCCCTGGTTGCTTCCAGGCGCTGTATTATGGATGTTTGAATTACATTAACTCTGGGATCCAGCACTAGCTTGATGGAATATCCATCCCATGAGATAAAATGATAAATAAATATCCCTGGACACAGCCAGAGCTGTAATTGTGTATGGACCTGAATAGCTGAATTTAGTGTGGTGGTGGACTCTCATTTGAGTAGAAGACTGGATTGGATGTCCTGTAGAGAACCCTTTCAACCCAATTTATTCTCTAATCCTATGATCCTTCCTTGGATTTCAATTTACACCAGGAAGCACAGGAGCACCAACATCCTGTATTGAAGCTGGAGATTTGCCTTGGACTTCTCAGCAGTAACAGGTGCTGCAGAGCATTGGTCTGCAGCATTGGCAGATTGGACATGTAACTGTGGCCGGGTTATCAGTCATGGCAATGTGGCTCTGTTTTATTTCTTCTGCCTTTGTGGAGACAAACTCTCTGGATTTCCTTGTGCAATTGCAACAGTTGGCATCATTTTGTATTTAGAATCAAGTAACCAAGACAACTTTCTTTTCTGAATTAAAAGTTTCCACATACATGAATTTTCGTAAAAAAACCCGAAACAAAACAAAACTCCATTGGAAATTGAACTAAAACTTTTTCTTCTAAATTATTTAATTTCTTATCAGAATTATATCAGCCCTGACAAAAGCTGATGAATCAGTAATAATATATATTTTTTACAAAGCCAGTCAGTTATCTCCCGAAAGACCAACAATAGATTTTCTCTATACTTTAATTACTGCTTTTACTATGATTCAGGCAAGGATTTACATAGGTTAGCCAAAGATCCTAATCTTGAAATGAATTTACTTTTGCGTACTCCTGTTGTCTGGGGACTTTTCCTAAACTACTTGTGTAGTTTTATTATTTTTTTGTATTTTGCTCTCAATAGAAGAAATATGTTGAATTAATAATTTTTTTTCTCTCCAACGAACCAGAAAATCTGTTTTAATATTTCCAGTTTACAAAATGTCAATTTAAAGATGGACTATTTCTCAAATGTGAAACTCAAGGCTTTTTATGCTAGACAGTGCTAGAAATGTAATACGCTCACTATAACCTTGCTTACTACAGCAAGCCATCAGACTCCTATAAACTGATGTTACAGCAGATAAAATGGGGGATTTTTGTGAACAAAAGGCCAAAACAAAACCCTTAGGAGAAAATGTTTGTTCTTCAAAATCTATTAGTAGCTAAGCACGTGCTGTGAAGATCAGTGTCAGCGTTTGACACCTGTGGTTTTAGCTTTTTTTTTTGTAATGTTACATAGAATTCATGTGAATAATAGATGGGAGGCAGAGCTTTGTCCTTGGTATGTGCACTTAACTAACTTCAAATTAACAACAGAACATCTCAAAAGGCAGCTGAAATCATGGAGGACAAACACAGCTAATTATCACTAATATAATGATAACTATATGAACTATAACTAATCCCTCCTTAATATTTCATTACTATTGTTTCAATTTCTTATTATCCTTGCTTTAGAGTTAAGAACAATACAGAGATTAGCTTAACCAATTCAAAGAGCTGTACTCCTCTGCTTGCCAGGTCCCTTTCCCTTGTTGCAGTTTTAGTTTCCAATCCCAGTAAACAGTTACAGACTGAGTGATTGTAACCTCTCACCGCCTTTTCTTTTCATGTTTGTTTCCTGAAATAAAACAGATTTAATTCCATTCATTTATTCAGTCTGACAGGTGGGTTACATCAATACAGCATGATGTAAAACATCTTTTTGCTGGAAGCCTTGCAATCTAGGTAATTTTATTTATTTTAGTATAATAAACATCTAATCCATGGTCAGACACTGCCTGGAGCCTCTGTTTATCTGCTGTGTTGGAAGACATTTTATTCATGCCATGTGTCTCAGAACCTTATGAGTCTTGAAAAAGACTGTGAACCAGAAACAATTGCAAAATCAATTCTGCAAGAGCTCCTTCCCTTTTGGAAACATTGCCACTTATCTAGGCTCCTTATTTGAATGGTCACATGTAAATGGTGTAATTGGTTTTCAGGTTTTGAGCTACCATCAAAAGAAGTTAGTCAAAAAAGAAATTATGGGAGGTCAAGGGAATAGGGAAATTGAAAGTCTTTTGAGTTAATTATACAATACTGGCAATTTAGGAAATGTTGAGGCTGATGCAATTGTGTCTTTTCAATGATAAGTGTCATACTGTTCCTTAGCTTTTCTAGAGCTGGCTGACATGTGATCATAAAATTGCCTGTCTTTTAGAAAAATCTAAAATTAATCTCCTTGAAATGAGTAGAAACAAATCTACTTTTAAAGAATTTGGAGTTGCCGTGTCGGTTTTGTTTTCCTGACAACTCAGATTCACAAGGAAAGACCACATAGACCTTGCTTACTTAACTGATTGAATAAAATTGGTGATATCCTTTTACTGAACCTTTTCAGTCACTAGCTGGGTGTCATGAACTTTAGTTCTCTTGGAGACCTGAGACATAGTCTGCCCAGACTCAAAAAATGGATTTTCCCCACTCTGTTTTATTTCCAGTGAGAGGGGCACGCTGTTGTCAGATCTCTGGTAGTCAGATCACACTGGTCTCTGCCTGGTCATGTTTCGAACCATGAAAGAACAGGGCAGCCACCCTTCAGGAGGGCTTATTCTGCTGGCATTGGGAAGGTGAAACCCTTCTTGGCCCAGGTCAATCCCATTTCCTAAGAAAGCTTTCTCCCTCTGACCATACTGGGCAGTTATTCTATTCTATTCTATTCTATTCTATTCTATTCTATTCTATTCTATTCTATTCTATTCTATTCTATTCTTTTCCGTCTCCTCTTGAAACCTGTGGCAGATAGGAGTGAGTGAGTGTTTTGGGAAGGAACTGGGTGGTTCACAGGTAGATTGAGTTGTGAAAACTCTTTGCTTAATCATGTTTTTAAAAGGCTTTTAGATAGAAAAATAGGGAATAAGGGCACTTCTGTACAGATATATGTATACTGCCCCATCTGCATCGCTTACCTGGGTGAGGAAAAGCTCTCTCTCACCTGGCCACCAGATGGAGGCATTGCAGAGATATTGATTAATTGGCAAATAGTGCATATCAGTGAGTCATTTGCATATAAAAATCACCTCCCTTTGTCTTTTATTCCACATTTTTATAAGCATTGCACACAGATGACATGCCTCATCAATTAATTTGAAATAACATAAAAATGCCCTTAAGAAAACACCTGATAAAATTTCAAAGGATTGCTGCAATTATGGAGGCAGATTTTCTGTTTTGTTTTTTTTCTTTTATTTTTTTTTAAGCTTTTTGGAGATTGTTTCTTGGTTTTGGTTCCTACTTCCCGCTGTTGGACATAAAAGGCTTTTTCCCTTATCAGTTTTGTCATTAGTTTACCAGATGCTGCTTTGGCAAGCATTACAAAGTACTGCTTTTTATTGCATATGAAAATACAGTGTAGGTTGTGTTTTTCATTTGATAGCCACCATCCATTTTCATGATAGGTTAAATTATCCCATTATGTTTCATAAAGAGAAAGAGCTTGATTCTGTTTTGATTGTGTTCTTAATCCTCTAAGGCAGCTGAACAACTACGAAAATTCTCTGTAAGCTAAAAAAAAAAACATAATGGTTTCAAGTTATTTATGTTTGAAGGTTGGTTTAAATATATTACGAATGGAGTTTGTCCAGTTATAAACTAGAAAAAAAAGATATAAACTTTTAAAATTCATGGAAACTCATTGATGTAAAAGTCCATTCTCTTGATTGAAACTCTCAAAATATAACTTTGAAGTAATAAATTATGGATTTCTATATTAAGCAGATGATTACTTAGGGTATTTTCTAAAGACTACTTTTTTCTTATTTAGCAAGACCTTTCTTAGAAAATATCCTATATCGGAAGATATATACCTGCATGTTTCTAAATAAAAGGTAGATTAATTCTTTTACTTAGTGCCAAAAATTTAATGACTAAAAACAATAAAATCTCACTTACAGAACTGTGATATTCCTTAAGCAGAAGCTGGGCAATTTTTAGGCTGACATTAATTCATGCCATGTCTGTAATCTTTATCATGAGAGATAAGATAGAAAATGTCCTGCGGTTTGCTGATCTGATAAAGCAAACAGATGTGATGAAAAACAGCAGAATGAAACAGATAAGATCTGCTTTATGGATCTCTTTGTAGTGCTTCAATAAGGCAAAAGGAGTATTTTTGAAATTTTTGAAGGTTAGGGATAGCTCTTTAAATTTATTTGATAATGAATTTCTGTTTCTTGTACTGAGCTGCATTCTGCATTCTCTTTTAGTGTGAAGAAGTTGTAATATAACTTAGTAAAAAGCATCTTTTTGTTGTGGGTGAAAACAAGCATGTGAAATAGTTTTTATTTCAAAACTTGATTTTTTAAGAAACAAGTGGGGAAACTGAAGGCAAAGTGAATTCCTTATCTTCCCAAAATTTATCTTCCCACTCTGAATAACGCTGTTTGCACATTTATATTCAGAGGATATAAATTCACCCAGTTTAGTCAAGCTGTCTTTCTATATCTTGTTTCTGCTCCCTTCTTAAGCAGGTTTTCTTTTGCCTTTGAATTTCTGTTGCACTTATAAATGTTTCCTAATTTTCTCCCTGTGTTTTCAATAGAGAGGCCTTGACATGGACAGCACATGTGCATGTCTGTTTGCAGAGATAATACATCCTGTATATATTTTCTGTGAAGGTCACTATCTACACCTCTAATTCTCTCATCACAAGAAGTTTGGGAATTTGGTTGGTTTGTTTGTTTATTTGCATAGGGTTTTTTGTCATCATATCATGCAGAAAACCTTTATCTGTTTTATCTTTTGGCCCAGACACATTATTGATACATAAAAACTTGCGAAATGTCTTATAGAAATTGTTAAATCTAAGTCCTTAGAAAATATTTCCCTAGTTACCTTTCTGTATCTGAAAATGGATTTTAATCAAGTGGGTAAGGGGCATAAAGCAAGGACTTACACAGAGGAAATAATGCAAACAGTTATGCTGAGCTCTTTATCTCAAAGTTATTAAGATGCAAATTTGTATTTGTTCATATTTCTACTTGCATATCTTCTGAATTGCTTTTTCTGTCCTTTTCACTTCATCTTGCATGAGGAAAGATAAAAGCCCTTAACACGTAAGACAAATGTTGATGTGATTTGCAGCCCAATGCCAAAGGTCCATAGCCCCTGTTTAAAAGCAGATCCTGAGCTAATATTAAGGCACTAAAGGGGGTTGGTGAAATCCCTAAATGAAACACCAGATAAGTAAAAAAGATGCTTAAGTGTAAGCAGGGATGCCTTTCAGGTCAGAATGTCCTGGTGTTTCCACTGCTGGTGTTACCTAAGTTCATCCGACTTGACATGCAACAGTTTGAAAGCTCTGCCTCCTAAATCTCTGCTACGTACAAATAAGAAAAGTTTGTTTAAAATCAAGTTAACACTTGCAGAAATCTGAAGTTCAAGAAACAAAATGTCTCTCCCCTCTCTTGTTTTCTTCTGACAGCTAACCCCAGTGCATCGTCAGCTTGTCATCTGCTGCTGGCTTTTCTGGAGAGGGCAGTGGTGCTCATCCTTGTCCTCTAACTCACTCTTCTTTACTATGCAGGTGCTTCCCTGTTGGGGTTTTAGGAGTTCTCCTTCTTTTTTTTTCTGTTAAAGGAATTTTACCCATACGTGTTGCTAGGGGGACAAATTTCTGGGTACTTCAGAAAAACAAAAGACCTGGCTATAGGAGTGGGGTGCATCTGATTACTCTTTTTCACTTGGGTTGGTGGGCAGTGAGTTCCCAGCGTTTGGACGGAGAGAGAGGCTGCTTCTTCAGCTGCCTTCCTTCTACCGGAGAGACCCCGGGATCCCAAGCCCACCTTCCCTGCCCTGTTGGAAGCTAGGCCGTGGCTGCCCTGCCCCTGCCGTTGCTTCAAGTCTTCACTACGTTGTAGCCCTGCTCGACCTGCCACCCCAGACCTCCGGGGGGTTCCCACCACAGCTTCGCAGTTTGGATACATCTCGTCTGCCACCCAGGATTTGTGCTTGTCCCTGCCGTTCCAGCCTGCTGTTCCCGAGGGTCCAGCTGGACACCGGGATCGACTGCCCAGGGGTTTGTGAAGCCTTTTTCCCATCCCTCCCCGGGATCCCAGGCCACCGGTGCCGCGTGCTCCCCGAGCTCGCTCCGGAGCGCCCCCTGCAGCCGCGGGGGAACCATCGCACCTGCCCTGCTCACCGGGAGCCGCCAGCGCCCCTGCCGGCTGCGAGCGGAACTGCACCCGAGGGGAAAGGGCCTGACAGCCGAGAAGGCTGGGACTGGGTTTGTGATTGTTTGCTGTTACTGCCATAGTTACTGTTGTTTGTTTGCCCTGTTATACACATATAGATATATAATAGTAAAGAACTGTTATTCCTATTTCCCATATCTTTGCCTGAAAGCCCCCTGATTTCAAAATTAAAATAACTCAGAGGGAAGGGGGGGTCGCATCTGCCGTTCCAAGGGAGGCTCCTGCCTTCCTTAGCAGACACCTGTCTTTCAAACCAAGACATTCCCTTACTTGTTGTGCAGCTGGGACACATAAGGGAAAATACAAGTCTGTAGAATATACATGATAGTGGTAAATCTAAAATTGGATTCCAGTTGGATGAAGTACAATGTGCTTTCAGGTATTTCTGCCAGTTTTGGCTGACGAAGTGACCTAGCTGTAGAGATTACATCCACAGAATAGGTGGGAAAGTAATGTTGTAAAAACAGTCAGAGTCTTGCTAAAAAGTCTGATCTGTGAGGCCACATTTTTGTGTCTATTACAAGGCATGAGTAATGGAGTGGCAGGTAATTTTTAGCTGGTAGCTCATTTACACCCTCAGAATTTGTATGAGCCATTGGACAGAAGGAAAAAAATGCCAGGGACAACACATTGCAGTGCTAGCCACTTCATTCCAATTGCAAAGAAGAGAGATTTAATTTACAGAGAGATTTAAAATTACTTTTTTTTCTTTTCTCCTCATCTTAGAGGTCCTTTGCCTCTGATATTGACCAGTGTTTGTATCTCTGTGTTTTTCTAGATTTTCTTCTGGCATTTACCAGATGTTAACCAAAATACTAATTAAAATTAATGAACTTAATCAAAATGCTACTTGTATTTTGGTTTTCCAAAGTATTTGTGATGCATCTGTGTAGTAAAAATTATCTTCAAAAACCTCATTCCAAGTGCGGTGTATCTTGGTTTCCCATGTACTTGTGTCTTGTGGATAGATTTTTCTGTTGTCTGAGAAGGCATTTTCTGACTGAAGCATTTTCCTCTGACTTTCAAAAAATATTTCTGGTACCATGGAAAAGTTGATATTCTGCTTTAGTCTGTGAAATCTCTTTTCACTGCTTAGGTACCTACTTTGTAAAAAGCTGTAGGAATATAATGGTTTACTCGTGGTAAAAGTTATTTTATCAGTTGGAATAAAATTTAGCAATGAAGTTAGAAATGTCTTTGGAGAGAAACACAGGGGCAGCCTTACTGCCTAGGCATTAGTTTCAAAGGGGCTAGGCTTAAAAAGGTTTGATTTGTCTCATAATCATAAAATGGTGTGGATCTTAAGGGACCCTTAAACATCATCTCCTTCCAACTTCCCATGGGCAAGAACACCTACTAGATGAGGTTGCTGAGAGCACTATGCAACCTGGCCTTGAACACTTCCAGGGATGGGGCATCCACAACTTCTCTGGATGACCTGTTTCAGGAGCTCATCTCCCTCACGGTCAAGAATTTCTTCCTAATATCTAATCTAAACATACCCTCCAATTTAAAGCCGATCCCCCTTGTCCTATGCTTGGGAGAAGGATTTTTTTGCTCTACCCCATTCCCCATCACCTACATGTCTTGGGGGCAGCTCCTGAATCCTCTTCTGCTCTTTTGAAAGGCTAGACAGCATTTCAGGATTTTAGCAGGTTGCTCTAATGATCTCCAGGACAGGGCTGAAGGACAGCTGGATAAATGAGCCCGTTGACAGATCCTGAGGTCCCCATTGCAAATCACCTAAATAAAGCTGCAGTATTCCATAACACTGCAGGAGCACAGTTAATTAGTACACAAATTAAAATAAACAGATGAAGCTCAGCCCAAAACCTGGGTGCCCTGAGTCGCTTAACTGTGACAATGCATATGGAACAGGAAGGGGTAGTGCTGTTTTGGTGGCATGAACATCCCAGGAATCCAGTGCAGAAAATTTTGCACCCAGTCCTGGCTAGAGTGTTATAAGATGAAGCAAGATGTAACGAAGGGATGGATGACTGGGACTGGGGAGGAAAACTGGGGGAAACATGGTTCCAGTTTTCTTTATAATTTATACTTTTGTTTAAAAAGTAATTCTAAAATTAGCAGTGTGTGTTTAAAGAGTTTTGCTTGGACCCAGAAAACAATTTTTTCAGAGCTGTCACACAGATGCAGTATTAGAACTTTTGGGATCAGAGAAACGGGAAAAATAACAACTTTCTTTTTTTTCCCCATGGACATTTCAAATGCCCAGGATAAGTATTTATGACACATGCAACCATTCCTGAAATCAAAGGCTCATTAGAGCTGCAGATAAAATGCACTAATTAAATGGTTAGCTGTAAGTTTATTTTAAACATTCTTTTTATGTTGATGTCCACAAACCAACTCAGCTAGGGGTTCCTACATTGCCAGTGCTGTAGAGATCTAAAGCAGCCATCACTCTTGGAGCTGTACTATAAAACTTGTGTTTGCTGTTTAAGATCTATTTTTTTCATCATCCAGAATAAAGGATCTACTGACACTGAGCAATGCTGTTTTCACTTTTCATGTCTGTACTCTTTCCTCTCTGAAAAAGCTTCGCTCTTCTTTTTGTTGCTAAGAGAAAAGGAATGTTGTCAGGGGAAAAAGTGTCCAGCACATACTGATGTGTCCTCTGTCAGATGTCAAAAGCACCCCTCCTAAATATTTTCATGTGCATACAGCAGACAAGTCTTAAACATGAGGGAAAGGAAAGGTGGAATTGGCCAGCCTTGCTCAATGATGTTCAAAACACTACCTCCAAATATTCTGTAGTGTACTGCCTTATTTGTTCATAGCCCAAGCAAAGGATAAAACACCAGGCCTAAAACTTAAGGTTTTTTCACCTTACTCATTTAGAAGTGAAGTTTGTTCTTCCATTTTAAAATGTCTCATGTTAGTGTTACATGGTCAGTGTGTGCAAAAACCCCTCAGAAAAGGAGCAGCCTGGGGTGTGGCTGAGCCAGGTGAGGCAGTGGTTTGCTCCTGCTAGGATTGCTCTTGAAACTGTGAACATCCATCCTGTTGCTGAGGGCTACCATGGTGTCTGTGGCACACGCCAGGAGCAGCAGGCCGAGGTGCTTAGTGGGTGGTTGGACTGTCCTTAGCTGTGTGTTTGGATTTACTCCATAATGTAGAATTAAACCTTCTGGTTCACAGTTTCAAGCCTTTTGGATTTAGATGGCTGACAACGCGTTAAGTGAAAATCTCCTGGGGGAGGCAGAGGCAGTCCCTGTGCCATCCTAGAGTCAGGGCTGTGTGTTCTCAGTTATCAGCGTTACATTGCTGGAATATGGAAAAGGCATTTCTGGACCATGGAATACTTCTCTTGCTCATTAGACATCCTGTGGTAAGGATGCTCTAGGACAGGTTGTTGTACTTTACAGTGTGTGTGCTTGTACTTGCACACATTTCATCAGCACATTTGGTAAAGACTTCAAACATATCAGTTGGTGTTTTCCACTAAAATAGTTTGTGGCTGCAAGCAACGTGGAAAGACGTTGGAAATTAAATGTAGGTAGGTAACACTTGGTTCAAGAAGCTGGTAAAGGCTGATGTTTTAAAAAGCTAAAGAAGTTAAAAGGAAATGGATACATGTTATCACAGTTTTGTCATGCTATTTGCATAAAATTATGCATCTGGTAGATTTTGGCCTATTGAGACTTTGTTCCAGCATATCTGGGTTATTGACCTAAATTAGCATTTCTGTTGTCCTAAAACAAAGAAGAAGCAAAAATGGTGGTTTCAGAAATAATGATGTACAGCTGTGTGTCAGTATGGTCTCTGCAAAGAGTCTGGATTGGGTCCTTATATGGGAGAGTTGCACCCAATGGCTGCTGCTGTAAGGAATGCTTTGGCTCTGGTCATCCACAAATCATCATGAACAAAAGGGGAGAAAATTGGTTGTATTTCTCCCAAGCTATACAGCTGCTAGCCTAAGCCTAACTTTGGTCAGGAAACAACCAGAGAAAGGACTTGTGACTTTCTTTTCTAGAATTTCTATTTGCTGGTTTCCAACAATAAACAATTTTTCTTTCCATTTTACCTCTGGACTAATTTAAAATTAATCTTCTAATATCTTTGGGTTTTGGATAAACAATTAGCTCACTTTTGGGGCACTTCTTTCTTTTGCTTTTCAGAGTTGCATTATACAGTATGGTTCTGGAGATCACTGTCTGTGGTTCAGTCATGCTTTTTGGCTTGGCAGGGCTGTGGAGAGCCAGTTCAAGTCTGGAGCCAGCAGTGTCCTGTCAGCACAGGGAAGTAGCCCAGTATCCTGCAGTGATGCTGGCCAGCCATGCTTTTATCAGGGCTTTACCTCAGCTCCACAGCCACAGCCCCTGCTTTAACTAAACTTGCAAAACTGTTTCTTCTCGGAGAAACAAAAGCCATAGAAGTCAAAGGTGCTTCTAATGATAAGAAATGCTGATGAGCAAATCAAGGTGATTAGGGAGTTTTAATCACCCCTCCCCCCCCCCCTTTGTGTTGAGCTAGCTGTCTACTGTGGAATTGTTTATAAATCATAAATAGTCACTGTCCGATTTTTTGTCTCTTGCAAAACTCAGTTATTATCTCACTCATCTCTCTCAAGGGTTAAGATTACAGCTGGGTATTCTCTCCTTTCATTTTAGAAAATAATACAACTTGCAGAAAAAAAATTCTTCTTTTATCTTGTCTTGCTAGATCTGTGTACAAACAGCTCATATCGTCCTCAGCTGATTGAGTTTGTTGAACAGGCAATTGTTAAAAGCAGAATTTCACAGATAAGATGTTCTTCAAATTTCAACTATTACCTGTGACACTCAAGTGAGGTTTCTGTACTATTCTTGCCTCATACAATGAAAAAGATTGTTTAAAAGTCTCCTGCAGGGAAGAGTAGTGCATATACAGTTTTTGGAAAATGACGTCTTCCCTAGGAATTCATACACAGAAAGCAGCAGTCCGTTTTCATGAACTATACTCTGGGGGTGCTTGACATTCTTCCCGTTTGTAAAAAGCAGACAAAAGGAATGTGGATATTACAGCTTTAAATGAATATTCATTGTGTTATTTGTTCCTCAGTAACATTTCACACAGAAACAGAGACTTGCAGTTTAGGTAATTCTGATGATGAGTGAACAAGAAACAGTTTCCTATTTGTAAGTCAGATTTGCCTTTTAAATGGTTTACTCTTTTGCCAACTTGTTATTTAGCACCATGTCAGTATTGGAAAAAATACTAAAAATTAGTTGAAATTAATTGTGCTTTGCTTGAGCAAAAATTTCTTTTTTAAGAAATGTTATTCACAGAGATGTTCTTTAAACCTCTAAATTCAAAAAGTTAATTTTGTTATGCCTAAACGGACTTTTTTTAAGGTGATTGAAATTGATAGTAATATAGTGAAAAAAAAGGGTAAACAAAACTGTCTTTACAGTTGGAAATTTCCTTAATAAATCTGAATGCAGTTCTGTCTGGTGCCATACACAGTACTTATTTATACAAATAAGCAAATCTATCCTGTCTCAAAGATTTAATTGATCAAGTATCAGAGAAGTTACTGAGAGAAAATGCAGTTAGGGGTTTTTCTTGCTACATAAGCTCATTTTTATATGACTGAAACTGCTTTGGTGATTTTTATTCTACAGCATAATGGTTAGTGATGGACTTTTGGACCACCCACTGAAATAACATTTTGCAGCGAAGGTTTTGGCTGTGGGAAGCTGTGCTTTGTAATAGCATGCAAGGGCACTTAAAAGTATTTGTTTAGGCAAAAAAGAAGTTTTGCTAGCTCTGTGATTATAATAGAGATGGTGTAAACTTTGTGCTAGTACAGACAAAAATTCTGGTCAAGTCTGCTAACATTTTCCTGTAAAATATTAACTTCTTCTATGAAGAATAAATGGCAATACATTCTCTTATAGATACATTTCCTCATTAATTTAAGACACTGTCAGGTTTATGGTGCAGGATATTATGTCATAAATTCTCAAGTTAATATCTCCAAATAGTCACTGTTCCCTCTGTTCATTACTGTCTAGTGATTTCTCAGTATTTTGCTGCTTTTCTTAGCATTTCTGCTGGTTACGAGACACTATTTGTTTCTTGCCAGGATTAGTTTCTTAACAAAACTCTCTTAGGGTAGATTTTAAGCTATAGATTTGAAGATGTCAGAGAAGGGATGAAATTAAACAAGGTCTATTTTCATGGGAGCTTGGGACTTATTTATATATCTTCTTTTAAATTTTCAATTTTCTTTTCATTTAGAAACATATTTGGATTAAGCTGGATTGATACATTGTGATGCCTACAGTTTTTCTTTCTAAGTCTTGTGAAAGAGAACTTGATTTGATGACCTTATTGAAAGCTAATTACTGCTAGTAGATTATTGAGAAACCACTTAAATAAGCAAGGGAGTCTATAACACTCCTAAGCTCTCTATAAAATACTGCTTTTGATGTAGGTGAAGAAGCCTTTGGTCTATTCTGAAAACAGGTAGAAAAGAGCACGATATTTTACTTTTCATTGAGGAGAATGCTAATTTCTCTTCTTACAAATGTGGTTATTTGAGGTTCATTTTTATATTTTGATGATATATGACTAATAGGAAATGTGTTACCTTAACATTGGTTTACATAATCTCTGAAACACTCTGCATTTTAATACTTTTGAAGGTGATATAATTGACAGATGGAAGTAGCAGCCAGCCATAGGTCCTGTCAGTGTGTGGATGTAGTTTGCTAGGAATACTGAAATGACAGATTTCAACATGCCTTGGCATACAACACGCTATGGATGATTTGCTTTCCCAGCCACGAGTTATAGATGACCCAGTAACCTGTAAATATCGATGTACATTTTTGCACAGTGTGCTGTGAATGACTGACCTAACCATACACAATCTATAGCTGACCCAGTCTCCTCTGTATGTTAACTATATGTTCTCACAGTGCTATTGTGATATTTCATGTATTAAGTCAGCAGAGAATCCTAAGATCTTGGTTCTCCATCAGAACACCAGAGCCCATCTCAAGTCTCATGGCATGTATGAAACATTTCCCTTGTGCTAGGTCTGTGTGTTCATGAGCTAAGCTATCAGTCCAGTTCTAGAAATGCTGGGAACTTGGGATGGTGCTAAGCCAAGAGATAGCTTTGTTGCAATCAATGACTTGCCTTCGGTCAGTCCAGAGTTACCTACAGATAGAGTAACTCCGGCAGGTTTGTTTTAACTTGAAATTAGGCTGTGCTTTTTGTTGTTCCTAATGGGTTTTACTGCAGTTACCATCATTACATTTTGCCCTCAGCTGCTAACAGAATCTGATCTGTTTGTTCGTGTATTGAATGCAACATCACCACAGCTCTTTAAATTGAAGTTTCCAATTTACTTTAGACTTTGACTTATTTGTTTTCTGTAGTCTTGGGGCATTACTCACTCTAGTGCATCAGGGGTCAGGCTCTTTGCTCAGTGCAGAATCGGGCAGAAAACTGTGCTGTGTGATGTGGCTGCCAGCAACCAGATATACGGTTGCTTTCTAGTGAAGTGCGTGGGCAAGGAATTTGGGAATACAATATTAAAGCTGTAGGGAGGTGCCTCAGTTTCCACAATGGCAGCAGTTTTCATTGAGCTTGACTTCAGGTCCAAGGTTTACTGGTCTCAGGGGACAGAAACAGAATGAAGGTGGGTTGCAGGGGTTTGAGAGATCAGGATTTTCCCTTCATGACAGGGGTGTAGGAAATGAGCTTACTGGGAATTTCCACTTACGGGAAATGAGCAATTGAAAGAAAAAGGAAAGCTGGTTCTCTGATGCTTTTTCAGTGCACAAGGTGCCACAAGAGAACTGTTCTTGTTGCCAAATTTTTTTTGTTTGACCAGCTAGTCCTTTTTTCCCTTTCAGTTTATATGGATCAATAATAGATTTAAGCAAGAAATTAAAAAGGCTCAAATTTATGAATATTTTCCTCTTAATCATCTCTGTAAAATCTTCCTTTTAAAATTCAGTGATTGACCTGCCATCTCAAGTCTCTTGCTTTAATTAGAGATGTCACTGTTCAGGCAGCTCAAGTATTGGCAGTGCTCTGTTCATCTGGCACACCTGCTTTTTGCCATAAACTGATGGCTGCACAGCCTCCTTCTGTGAGTGGAAGGAACGAAGAGAGTAACACAAGTAGGAGGTGAAGACAAATTTGTCACTCAGTTTCTCCTGCTACTTTCTTTGTCTGTTTAGGAACACTAAAGCAAGTATGTAGTGCTTTCTGTATGAATTGAGGACTGGGTTTTGGACAGGAAAGTGATACTGACTAAGAATAAATGGTCTTGAATTAGAACAAAACAGCTATATTGGAATGCCTGCTCAGGTGCATGCCATCAGTATATTTTTATGTGTTTGTTTATACATCAGTGTGCTTGTGTATTCCCCAGTGGCCTTTGCTCTTAGCCCATTTGGATCCCTCTTCATAGTACTCCAGTCTTCTGTCTTAAAGCTTAATCAGGGTAAAGCTGTGATTGCAAAGATAGTGAAGGATAAGTAGAATTAGAAAAGGAAAAGCACAACATGAAGTCCTTGTGGACTACTTCCTACTATGTATAAACAAGCTGAGAGAAGAATGTCTGTCACAATACATTGCAGATAAAAACCCCATTCAATATGAACTGCTGCATGTTATATTCAAAATGGTTCCAAACTTTATGTATCTAGTCAAAGTTCCCTCTGATCTCCTAGGAATAGGTGTTCACACTGTAACTTTACAACTAAATTTTATGCCTAAAAATACACCCCCAAATTTTAGTATTTCAAACCCCTAATCACCTGCTTCACTGTATGTTATGTAAAACTGAGCTCATTGAAATGACTGGTTGTATTTCATTATGTGTGCCATTGAACTAGTGTACACTTCTGCTTTTTTTGTTTTGTTTTTTTGTTAAGGGGAAGTATGAAAACATTTAGTAAAACATAGCCAGAAAATACAGCTTAAAATAATGTGGCCTTTCTGCATTTAAACCATTGCATGTGGGGATGGGCAGTACCTCATTACAGACCCCAAACAAGGCAAAGGAGTTTCACACGACCCATGAATCTTTGTAGGATGTGCATGTTGGAGAGTGGGATCTTCAGCTGTCACGACTAAAAACTTAAATTTGGAACTCTGCTGTACATGCCCTACAAAACTGCCAAACCCCACTGTATAAAACAGAGGGGGAGGGTAGATTATCTTCAGGGTCCCTTTAAAAACCCAAATACTAACCTAGAGGTAAAGAAGCAAGATGTTAAATCTCCTGATTTTGTTGTTTCCTAGTGCAATATATGCTGAAAATCTAAATGGCAGATCAATAGACCTGGAAGATCAAAATGCAACAGTTTCTGTTCTTGGAAAGATTATTTCAGTCCCCAAAAATATTTCTAGGCTTCTGTACAGTGACGTTTGAATTTAGGTTTTCAGTATGCTAACTGATTAGGTGAGACCTGAATTATACTCTGAAACTGAAGAGTCTGTGGGCTCAGTGATCTGAATTTGGGCCACCATTTCATTTATTTGTGTCTCTCTTCTTTCCCTGAACTTGAGTTTTCAAGTAATGGCAGCTGTCTGTGTATGACAAATGAAGACAATTATAAATGTGTGGAATTGGATTGAAATCAAACCCAGCAATATTTTAGACATCTGTTATCCCAAAATACAGTCACCAAGTAAACATGGGAAGAGAGGAGGATTGAGTTTCTAAATTTTTCGTAGAGTTACTGTGAGGTCTTAATGTGTTTTGGAGTGCATGAGAAGAGGTAGAGAAGTAAAACCATCACTGTTCTGTTTAGTTTCCTCTGATGCTTGGGAAAGGGATTTATTCAAGGCATGAGTTATTAACTGCATTGGGTGAAGACTTCTGTTCCTGTTATGTATTTTCATTCAATAGCTCTGAGATCCTGTGAGAAAAAGGTAGGACCTGCTCAGCAGGTATCAGATATTAGTTTTCTGTGTCTGCAGAGCAAAGCTGCCTTTGAATGTTTAGAAGGAGTGATCAAACCTCACTATCATCATCTCTGTACAACTGAAGTTCCCTGTTTTGGCAAATTGTTTCTGATGACAGGCAATTGAAGGTGGTTGATTTTTAATTTTAGTTTATTTTTAACTGAAGCTTCACTACCACTGCTTATCATAAGACATATACGCTATTCTTTGTTGAACTTTGAGTAACACAGGCAGAACCTCTGCCCTTGATCTTGTCAAATCTTGTAAAAACCTTTGAGAGTTAGAGTAGGTCCTCTTAGAACTTGGTGTCTTCCCTAGACGGCAAAAGCTGTTTGGTTTTTCTAAAATGATACTTTTACTAGGAACTGGTATTTTTCAGATACCAACTCAAGTATTTCTACTTGAAGGTGTTATTTTTTCAGATAATAGGTTCATTTCTTGCACTTCAGTGCATTTCATGTTTTGAAGTAAGCTATTCAGATACCTCAGGATGCACCAGTGATAAATCAGTAAAGTGTTTTCTTATGAATATTGTCACTTTCCATGGTTTCACAGTGAAAAGACTAAAGATAAGTTTATAGATTAGTCTCAGCAAAAAAAATTGGTACATCTTTCAAAGATAACAGAAAAGGTATGACCGTGGAAGCTGACCCCTCCACACTGAGCATTCTGCACTCTGCTGGCCTTGAGTGAGACAAAGGCCAAGAAGCCAAGGAGAGACAGTCTCTAGGAGCCAGAGCTACATGGAGGAGATAGGCTGTACGGATGTAAGGAAATAGAGAAGAAGAGGTTGGAAACTTCTTACAGACACTGGAGAAATGCAGAAAGCTGGCAAGGTGTTTCTTTGTATAATTACAGTGGGCTTCCAGGAGATAAAAAGCTTAAAGTTAATTTACAAAAGGATCAGATGCTCTGAGTGATGTCAAGTAAACTTCTCAGCTGCACTTTCTGTGATTTTGCAAGGCAGAGAAATGTCTATTTCTGCTGCTTCTCTGCATCTAGATGTAACCCACATTTTATTAAGTGCTTGTAGTTTTATCTTCTATCTGACCAGTAAAAGGAGAGATTTGAGATTTCCTTGCAGCACTGTGAACTGAGAGAAGTTTTCAGATATGAGGAGTGCAAGAACTAATGTGTCAGAATGGATGGCAGCTCCTGACTTCACAGGCTAAATATCTGCCTGCAGCCATATCTTCACTAGAGAGCTGCAGATGCCTAAGTACAAGATATGTAAACAAATTGATGATTTTTGCAATAATTACAGAGATGTAAACTGTGGGTGGGTTTTAATGCTTTTTTCTTTTTCATTATGTATTGTCTTTATTTTTTGTGAGTTAGCATGTTTGGACATTGTCATTGGTAGTGTGGTTACCCTACTGTTTGCTTTGATTATTCAGGCACTTGCATGGATGTGTGGCAGAACATGACTCTTAAATGGTTTCCCAAGCTACCATCTTCCAGCTGACACCTTAAGTAACTGTGTGCATTCCCATAGCCCAGCATGGTTGTAAACTTAAATGCATTTCCAGCCTCAGTGTAAAAGCTAATAGCAAGAAAACCCACTCAACCAAAAACCTCCTGTGTTATTATTTCCTACATTTTAAAAATTTTATTAAGTACATGTTATTTATATATGAAAGTGTAATTGTGAGCCGGCATGGTGACTAAGCTGGCGGTTAGTGACTGTAAAATCAGCAGGACATAATTTTTTGGCTGTCTCCATGCACCTAATTTAGGATGTTGTTGCCTAAATTTTTGTTTCATATATTGATATCAAGCATCTTAGGATCTAATTCTCATATTTGGGTATGGTGATAAGTAGCCTGATATAGGACTGTGTAATTAAGAATGTAAATCATCAGAGTGAGCACATTATCCAGCTTTACAAAGGGTTTAAAGAAAAAAAAATTATGTTCTTTATTTCACATTATTCATGTTGTTATTTTTGTTATGATATTAGCTCTCTGTTGGTGACACACCTCTGAAAAAAGATGAGCCCTTAGCTGGAGCAGTGAGACAATCACCTCAGCGGAACAAAATTTAACACTGTGCTTATAATAGGATCTCCATGTCTGATATGCTTTGAGTAGAAGCATATGTTTTGGTTTGTTTTCTGTTGGTGTTTGGTTTTGTGGATTTGGGTTTTTCGTGATTGTTTTGTGGGGTTTTGTTTGTTTTAAATACTGAAGAGTTCACCATGTAAAAAGTAATTAAAAAATACTTTAAACACTTGACCCCTGTCTACTCCACAATCAAGAATGCCCATATCAGTTTGAACACAAGTGCAAAACATTGTAACTAACATTTCACCATGAGTGGAAAACATGCAAGAGTTCATCTTTACCCCTCTTGTTTTGCTGTATATTCTTTTGTGAGAAATACTGAAAGATTTTACTAATAGGAGTGCCAGTAAATCCCTTAGAATTTTGTTCATAATTTTATTTTAGGCTTTCTGATTCTTGTTTGGTCTGTGTCTGATACTAGCTTCTGACTTTTCTCTTTCTCTTAGGCCTTTAAAATATTGCTCTAGGTATTGTCAGACAATAATTCATTCATACTTTACTCATACAGCACTCTGTGCACTGCATATTATCTTGTACAATTATTTAGTTAAAACATAGTTAGAGGATGCCAACTTACCAAAGCAGATAGATGAATCCAAATATCACTTGGAAATGCAAAACCTTTGAATTCAGCTGCAGAAAACAAAAGACTCATTGACTGTAAAAAGGACTGGCTTTTGGGAATGATGTTTATATGCATCAGTACTATAAATGCATTTTACTTTGAAAAACTCCCCAGAGGGTTCATGAGGCTTGTTTGTTTCCTTTTTACTATAAATCTGGCTGGGCTCAAGGGTTCCCATTAAACCACTGTTATGAATACAGCCTTCTGGTGGAATTACTAAAAAAGCTTTTCAGGTAATATTACAAATATAATTGCAATTAAGTTACTACTTATTTAAACTAACCCAGGTGCTGGCAGAAGTTGAAGTTTTTACTTAATTTTTTCTCATTGTTTGTTGCATAATGTTGTGTTTTTTCATGCATTTTGAAAATAACCTTTCTAGCAGCATCAGAAGATTAAGAGTCTACTAAGCTGAGGCAGCTAACAACTGGGAGATGACAGAGAATAGTTTCCTTATTGGTTTTTTTTTTGGTTGGTTTTTGTTTGTTTGTTTGTGGTGGTGGTGGTGTTATTGTTTCTTTAATCTGTTGAGCCTCTCCCTGCTCTGCCTCTGGCCTGGAGTTGTCAAGCATTGGTCATTTTGGTACTGAAGTTTAGATTTCTAGCTTCAAAAATATGAATGTGAAGTGAGTTAAAGATCAGCTTTGGTATTTAGGTACCAACAAGCTTAGAATATACCTCATAGAAATAAAACTGATATCCAAGTTAATTGTATATATATTTAATAAACAGGGGCTGTTTCCATTTGGGAAGCCAAATTTACAGAAAGAATGTTCCTAGCATTTAGCTGAAAATACTTGCCCCAAAGAAATTTGTTGTTCATGTGACAGAGCTGCAAAAGTAAAATAAATCAGAACTGAATGAAATAGTTGGATTTCTTCCAGGAAACTTACAACTGTATTGGGAAAATTGAATATGCAATGAGAATTAAGGAAGGATTATAAGAACATATTAAATTCAGTTAGCAGGATAATTTAATATACTTCTAGTCTAATGAAAGAGTAGAATGCTGTCCATTCACTGCATTTATTAACGTTACTAATCTTTACTCATTCATATGATGCTGATGCTTTTTCTGTCAATGAAATGACTTCTGGAATACTACAGCATAAGGAGGCTACGTTAGCCTGTGAAAAGGACTGTAAGCCTGAGATAAGAACCAGGGAGGACAGATACTAGAAGGGGCGTAGGGCTGATGTAGTTTCCTTTCCATCCCTCAGTTCTCCCAAAAGCAGTGCATTTCAGTCCACACGTGCATATGCTAAGTTCTTGGTCTATCAGCATGATTTAACTGTACAAATCTGTGTTAAAAGCGGTGAACAAAATGAGATTAAATCCACCTGTTCTTGCAACAAAATGTGATGTTGTGCAGATGTAGCCATGTCATCCAGAGAAATCTCTCTTCATGCATAGGGTTGGGCAATAAGGGGACATTTGGAGGAGGAGATGGGCATGTCTTAACTGCAGTGACTGGCAGTGGGTATCAAGCCTGGACCAAACTGAAGGCACAAGCTATCAATGGAGACACTTATGCCAAGCACTTGAGAAATTATTTAAGTAGGGATTATTTTTTTTTACACATTTTTAAACACATGTACTAAACAAAGTAATTTCAACTGAGGTGAGTTAAATGAGTAGGAGCACTGTGATATCTGTAATTCAGTATTTTCTGTTTGTTTTTTAATGAAAATATGGTGTACTGTGGCAGTATTTCCACCACTGAGTTTTTGGAAGTGCTTTTAGGCTGTGTCACCTCTACATGTCAAGCCTCAGAGCCTGAGGCTGGTGTTTGAGCTTTGGCATATTGAGCGTGTCAAGTGCAGAGCTCCAGTGCTCCTCAGAGCACCTTACAAGCAGACAGACCAGCCAGGAATGAGATCCAAGAAGGGGCATCTCCTATTTGTTTCCTGTTCAAGTAAGCTGGGCAGGTAGCTGGGGCTTTCATGTTTTCCAAGAGCAGGGAGCTAAACTGCTTTTGAATAGCTCTCTGTTGCCTCTCCCTTATCCAGGGACTGGTACAGTCAGCCAGTGAAAATAGCTTACAAACAGCACAATTTCACAGTAAACTGAGTTTGTGTTCTGCATCAGTGTAAGAGATGTTAATATTTTCCAGAGGACTTGCTGTTTTAAAATAGTCGGTATGATCCCCCCGTTTCTAGAAGACAGTTGAGAAGAATGGTCAGTAATTTCCTCTGGAAAGGAAGAAGATAGGTAGATTTTTAGTGCTAGAAAAGAATTTACAAAGTGTCTGAGTTTATTTACTTATTTGATCAAATATTTGGGATAAAATTCAATTGTTGATCCTAGATTTCAAGCTCATTTGCTAAAGTTGTGTTCAAGAGGATGCAGTCACTCACTGTCAGTTTGCCCATGTGAACTGCAACAATGACAGCAGATGCTGCACTGTTTTTTTCCAAAAATAATTCTTCCTATTTGTCTTCAATGAATCTTTGTTTCCACCAAGGCATATTTTTATATTAATTGTTACCTTAGTCTCTTCTTTACTGGACCTTCTCATAGGCTGTGTAAAGAAAGCAGAATGATTGCCTTAAGAATAGAAAACTAAATAAACCAGTTAAATGCAATTTAACAAATAAATCAGAAAACATGGTCAAAACCAAGCACAACCCATTTCCTTTCACCGTCTACTCTGTCTTCCATCAAGTGGAACATCAATTTCCACTGCTTCTAGAAAAGACTGAAATCTCCTCAGTTTTTAATAAACTCTTTCACTAGAAAGAGTTTACAGAAGGGTGATGTAAGCAGAGGAGTGTACAAAACTGAGAAAAATTAATTAAACTGGATTTTTTTACTGTCACCTTATTTCCATATGTGATTTTTGTTTTTAAATGCTTTTCTAATGTATCTTCACATCAGAAAGCACAGTGGGCAGGGAAATATCACTTTATTTTGCAAGAACAAGGACTCCCAGAAATGCTTTGTGTCTTGGCAGGTCTGGAGACAAGCCAATGTGTAGACTTCCCTCCAGAACCAGTTCCCCCAATTCACTAACAAAAGCCAATCAGCAGGTAGCTGAGAATTTGGCTGTTTCCATTGTGACTTTGCAGCAGCTGGCAGTGCAGGAACCACCAGTCAGGCCAGTTTCAACCCTTGCCTGGCAATTTGGGGCTCCTTGGTGTTTGAGCACCAACCTGGCAGGTGCCCAACAGCTCCAGTGTTTCCCTTCTCTGGTAGCTGTAATAGCCACATTCTTAGGCAGATGCATGCAAAAAAGTTAGTATA
This sequence comes from Corvus hawaiiensis, assembly GCF_020740725.1. Taxonomy (NCBI): domain Eukaryota; kingdom Metazoa; phylum Chordata; class Aves; order Passeriformes; family Corvidae; genus Corvus; species Corvus hawaiiensis. The sequence goes on from NC_063214.1 coordinate 21,019,760, forward strand.
AATTAACCAGCATCTAAAATACCATTAATGTGATAAATGAGCTGATTACCATTATGTTGTTTTCTCTGTTTCTTCTCTGAAAGGATGTGAAAATATTCATTGGATTGTTGCAGTAGCATAAGCACCTGTGGGACGCTAGGGTTGCAGGCTCCTGAAAAAATTGCAGTGGGATGCTGAAATTCTGGGGTTCAATGACAGCGTTTCCTGTCAGTCTCAGAATGCAATGACAGCTCATAGCTCTGAAGGGTACTGAGGTATAAACGTGATTTTAAAATGGCATGGTTAAGAGACACCTGACACTGACAGCTGGAAAAGTCTTTAGGTGACACTATGGCTGTTTAAAGTAGTGAATAAGAAAATCAATGATATGTGGTAAAGCTTACATACATTTGATTTTTTAAATATGTTACTCTGTAAGTCATTGATTTTGAATGATAACTGTGATGCTGCTTTTGAAGCAAATAAAATTATATGTGGAAGGCTGGAGCAAATTAAGTAAATGTGATTACTGCTTGAAGTTCTCTTCAGAAGCATTTTATTTGGTAATAGTTTAAGCATAAGCTAAAGTGGTTTTCTAATGGATAATGCAATATTTCTGACCTAAAAGTAAGAAATAAATACATTACCCGTTGTCCAAAAAACAGTCCTAACAAAAGTATCAGGCTATTGAAGGATTGTTCTTGGAGGTTTTTCTCCTTAAAGTGCACTTGAATATAATACTTAATGTGGTATCTTTCATTTGGGCTGTCTGGACAGTCCTCTGGAGCTGACGAAAACTGGAAACAAGGAGTAGAGTTCTCCTGCTTTTCAGATGGCTGAAGGAAACTAATGGAGGGAACTGCCACAAACAGTGATGGGATGGTTTAAACACAACCAGAGGAATAGCAGAATGTAATGAATGGCATTGGATGGAAAAGTCATGCACACTGGTGGATGCTGACAAGGAGGAATCTCACAATTCAAGAGGCTTTGCTGAAGGATTCTGTCTCCTCCTCCCAGTTCTGCCTTCATTTCCCTTGACATTGTTTTAAGAGACACAAAACTGTATGACTAGAAAAAGACTGCTGTTGCTCCTAGAGCTGTACTAAAGTAAAGAAAACTAAAAGTAGAGTATTCCTGACATGACTGAAGACCATTTTAATAAACATAAAGGGGATTGACATAGAGCTTGAATTTACAAATCTACACAAGGGGCCTCTTGCAGCCAAACACTGAATCTCTTAAGAGTAGAGATTTTCTTAGGAAGTTGAAGGAAGGAATTTTAGCAGAGCCATCAAAATTGAAATACACCACAAAAGCTCCTTTTTTTTTGCTGTTTCAAAGCCTTGCTTTCTTCTATAAGCAGTGCTCGGGGTGGGGGGGTTTGAGAACAGGGATAAAACACAAGCCAGTTAACTCTCTACAAAAAACACTTCATTCACTTGCTCAAAAGTGGCCATAAATAGGGTAGGATTTGAATGCGACTTTAAGGATGTAGCAGAATTTAACAAGAGAATGACATGCTGTTTTTCCTTCTTTACATTCTTCTTTTTTTTTTTCTAGAAATGTTTTTTTTCTGTGAGTTTTATACAGCAACTTCTAGCACGCCCACTTTTTTTGCAAGAAATATATTTTTTAGGAGTACAGCTTCAGTCTCTCTGCCACAGCCATGAAAGCTGGTCTGTCATGTATATGAATTACTATGTTAACAGGACGAGAGCCAGGAAAATATATCTTGACAGCTTTAACATTGTGTACTGAGAAATAACCTGAGATAAGGAAAATTAATGGTAGTAGCACATCAGCTAGTATAAATGTGACTGGCAGTTTTTAGTTGTATATGCTTTCTGGTTCTGAGCCATAGAAATTATGCAGAGAGTAAAAAAAAAAGTGACAACTTGAACAGCTGCCTATTGAAATTCAGTGCTTGATATTATAAAATTTGTAGATTGGTTTAATCCTGTGATTTTACTGGTCATCATTGTGACATCTGCTAAAAACTCTTCTGGTAGATATTTCTAACACATTTCTCTACGAGCATTAATGATTCATTGTTTGATCTTGTTTTTAGAGCTCTTTTTTTGTGCTTCTTGCATGTAGTGATTTCACAGGCTCATTATCAAAGTTCTGGGGCCAAACTGATCCCTAGTGGATCTTCTCCAAAGCTAACTGAGGGCAGGAGGATTGGTGATAGCTAATTGCTAACATTAGGAGCAACTATTTGCTGGAGTCACATTGAGTTGAGTCCAAACAGAACTACTGGATGTGAAATTGCTTGAAAAATACTAAGTTTAGAACCTTGCTTAGGTACCCTGCTGTCTAACATGCACTCACAAATGATCATATTTGTAAAGGCTGTGTGCTAGATTTCTACCTAAGTTTTGAATTTTCTACAGTTTTAGTTGATCCCTACTCATTTATCATTTTATCTCACCATTCAGAATTCTATTTATCAATCATACTTTGATGTTGACTAATGCTGCTTAAATTTTTCTGAATCCTACCCTTATTTTGCCTGAATTACATGAATAAACCACATAGGAGGGATGGGTTTTCATTAGATCAAGAGTATTTTTTTCCTGGATTATTGTCTTTCTGGTCTGCGTGATAATTTGTTGGTTGAGAGTCAAGTGGATGCAAATCTGATGTTTTATTTGGGACTGGATACTTGGAGAAATACCACATCTGAGGATGAAGAATCAAGCTGTTTGTAAGCATGTCTTGAGACAACCAAGGTACATAAAGCATTAAGTAAAGATATGTTGATGGGGTAAGAAGTAACACATATAATAACTAAGAGCACAAAAGTCCTACAAGAAAGATTAGAAGAAATTATATTGTTCAATAATCACGTATTTCAGACTGGCCTTATAGCTTCTAGAGTCTTACCGGTATAAATTAAGGTGTTCCTCTGTTTCCAGGGATTTGAGCTTGTTTTCTTCCCACTTATGCTTGCTAAAGAGCTTTAAGGCTCAGCTTTGCACGTCCCCTGATGGACCGCAGTGATGACATGCCAATATTGCTACTGTGCAAACAGTTATGTGTTGTATCACAAGAAAAAAGTGATTTGTTTTAGTGGAGAGGGAAATCCCACAAAGATAGTTTGTCAGTAATTAACTTTTTAAGGGCTTCTTTCATGTCCTGATATTTTCTCCTGGATAGCTGGGTATCTAGCTCTGTTTCTTATTCACTGCTCCTGGCATTGTTTCATTCTGCCATAAATTCTGCTCTGTTTTCTCTCTAGTCTGTGATGATTGTTCTCCATGTGTTTGTTAATTTGTACCACTTTCCTGTCAGTGGCATACTAAATTTTACCTAATGCTTTGAGTTTTACAGGAATCTGAGATACTGTATGCTCATTTTATTGAGAAGTATTCATTCCCATGTAGTTCATTCTGACCTTGACTGTGTGTGTAAACTGAGTTCTGTGCTGCCCTCATTTTGTGAAGTCAACTATCACATGCATTGCAAAAATCTGAAATATCAGGAAGAATACCAGGAAGTTGTCCATATTTAAAATGTAATGCACCTGATGACAGCCTTCTCTAACTGGCATCCATTTTTCAATCATTCTTGAGCCTATTATGTTTCACTTGGAGCACAACAAACCTTTGTTATTCTCTGGCACTCTAGGCCAGTTTTAGGATTTAACACTTAATCTGGGTTTGGTTGGAGGGGTGGGGGCTGTGGTTTTTTGTATGTTTGATTGGGTTTTTGTATCTCTTAATTTGGATGAAGCCTCTTTCAGGCAGTTTTCTGTGCATCTTTCTAAATTTTATATAGATCCTTTAACATGTTGCCTCACAGTATTGTTTCTTACTTGAATCACAGTAGTTCCTCAATCTTGCATAATCTGAATTTAGGATCTGGCTTTTTATTCCTTATTTTTGATCCAAGTCAGAGGTACATCTCTGCCTCTCCCATATCCTATCTGAAGGGCAGCCATTTGACATGGAACATAAGCCTGTGTAGAACAGATGTTTGTTTTGTGAGAAGGTGAGACTTGGGAACAAGGAAAAAGGGAAGGTGGTGTGGTCTAAACCCCCTTGGCAACTAAGTACCGTGCAGCTGCTCACTCTGCCCCTGCTCAAGTGGGGAGGAGAAATGAGGGAAAAAGTAAACCTTGTGGTTGTGATAAAACCAGTTTAATAATTGAAACAAAATAAAGTGTACTAATACTACTACTAATAAAAAGCGTAATGATAGGAAAAGAGAAATACACCTGAGAGAAACAAGTGATGCACACTACAATTGCTCACCACCCTCTGACTGATGTCCAGCCCGTCCATGAGCACTAAATGGTTGTTTACAGCCAACTCCCCCCAGGATATATACTAAGTATGATGTTCTGAGGTGTGAAATATCCCTTTGACAAGTTAGGCTCAGCTGTCCTGGCTGTGCTCCCTCCTAGCTTCTTGTGCACCTGCCTATGGGCAGAGCATGGGAAACTGAAAAGTACTTGATTTAGAGGAAGCACTACTCAGCAGCAACCAAAACATCAGAGTGTTATCACCATTATTCTCACTAAATCCAAAACATGGCACTTTATCAGCCTACTAAAAGAAAAATTAAATCTATTCCAGCTGAAATCAGGACAGAGGATAACAGGAAAAGGAATTCAAAGTATAGGGTGGTGTATCCAAGAGTATGAAGAGCTGAATTCCATGTGATTAACAGAAGGGTAAGAAAATTATCGGAGCACCCAAACCCGAATGTTATGGAAGCCTGTTAACTGTTGATGTTTTGATACAAGTATTTTCTTGCTAATCAAACCCAGTGTATCTTCATGGTCATAGGATAATGATGCAGTAAAGCTTAGATCATTAAAACGAAGCACCCTTTTTGCTCTCAGGATGAGTACAGGGATACAAGAGCAATTTGCAACAGTAGATCAAAGAACCAATTAGGTTCGAAAGGACCTTAGAGATCATTGAGTCCAATCTGTGACCTAACACCACCGTCAACTAGTTGGCACTAAGAGATAAATCAAGACTTCAAACATTCAAATTTAACAAGTGTAAATGAATATATTATCCTGAAACTTACTCTTACATCGGATATGCTGAATTTACTTTGATTGATTTGAGCATGTATTAAAATCTTCTGACAAATCAAAAGCAAAAGCTGAGAAGAAGATGCAAAAATTATGCAGCCTTACATAGTGGAGCCAGCACTATTTTATGTACAGTTATAATTACCAGCTGCTGGCATCTGCTTAACTTGCATCTGAGTGCCTGAAAGTGGTGCCTTAAAACTGTGCTTTCAAGTGATGGTGTAAACTGATGTAGCTCTGTCATTTGCCGTTGCACTTTACTCCTGTGGCTGAACAGGGTCTGTGTTTACTGGACTCATTCGGAAGGTCTCTCCTATTATGCATGATAAGTTCTGGAGGCAGAAAGGATGTGTTTTTCTTCTCAGGCCATCCTACTACCAGCTTTTGATGAAGGCAGAGCAGCTCTGTCACTAGGAAGATTATTGTTCTCTAGGGTTTTTCCATCTTTGTTGTTTTGCTCTGACTGGTAATGAATTTAGCTGTCCTGTGACAGAACTGATGCTGACATGGCATAGGAACTGTACTTGCTTCTTCTGATCCAGTAGAAATGCAAGCATCAGTTGAATGATGCTATAGGGGATGTAATTTCTCAATAGAAATACTTCAGTCAAATTCAGCAGTATGTGCTATGGCTCAACAGTCATCAAGAGATGTTTACATGTTTTAAAATAGATAGAAATAGATACGAGAATCTAATAGATAATAGATATTAGATAACAGAATAGAAATAGATAAAAATAAAAGCAACCAAGGCAAGTAGATTAAACTTTATGGATTTTCATTGTATTTGGCTTATGCTTTTCTTCCGGAGCTACATATGAAAGTTTAGGGCACTTATTTCTCTATTTACCTTCCCTCTCCATTTATTCACCAAACTTAATTTTTTCTACCATCTATATGGGACTACTGCTTGATTAAACTTCTTTATTGCATTTGCTACTAGCTTATTTTATTGTCATTCAACAGAAGTTAGTTTTTACTGATTGGGTGGGTGCTTTAAACCTAGCAACGCCCACTACCAGTTCTATGATTAATTCCTTTGTATTTCTGAAGTGTGGCGATCTGTTCACCCATTGCTTTTCCTATCCAACACTGCTTCCTGCCCTGTTCCTTGCCCCTAGCCCTGGCCTCTCCCTCGGGCCCTCCCTATTGGTTCCTATACCCCAACCCCGCCCATGTACCACCCTGGAGACCCCGAGAAAATTCCCCTGCGCCCAGATTTCGAGGTCTCTCTGCCTCTGGGGATGGTGGGGAGAAGATGTGATTAAAGTCCTCTCAAACCCTCGTGGAGAGACCCTTCTCTCCTCCTTCACCGTCACTGGGTTGTAAAGCTGCTGGAGCAAAACTGTGGAGCCGTCCGAAATGGGCTATGGGAGCGCGACAATTGTTGCACTGCCCTAAGCATCCCCGCTGAGCTCTCAGGGAAAGCTGAAGCTTGCTAAGCTAAGTCTAGCATTACAACACTGAAGCATGAAGAATATCACTTTACTGGGACCAGTATAAAACAGTTCTTGGGTTTAGTTATTTAATATTGTTTGTGTATCATGAAGTAATGATCTTTTTACAGAGTCATCAGAATAAATAAATTTAAGCTGTAACATGTAGAGTACTCAGTATTCCTTCAGAAGCTGTGCTAGTATTGCTTTTGCCAAGATAACTAAACTTGTTTAGCTTTGAATCAAATTCACTCTTTTCTGTTTTCATTGCTCTCCTTGAATGATTGCCTTGAACAATGAATATATAGACTGAAGGTTAATAAAAGCCAGCTTATCAGTGGAGGTATTTTTATTCTGTGGGAGACAAGGCACAGCCTGTGTGTGTTTGGTAATTTGGCATTTATATTGTGTAATAATTCGTCTGGAATGGTTGAATTAGATTTTGAGTTTAATTTGATTTAAATGAGAAAAAATCTTTAAGTGTGGACAGAGCAGAATAAAATAATTTATTGTCCATGTTTCTGAGACAGGTTCTGAAATTGGATATATCCGAAAACAGAAAATCTGTAAAGATACTTTATGTGCTGTTGTGTCATTGCTGCAGGCTTTCTTTTATATACACTTAAATATTCTATTAAATGCATAACTGTTTTTTTATATACTGATTATTTGACATGATGAACACCTTCCTTTGGAAAGTAAGCTCTGGAGACAGAGGTAATATGTTGGCTTGGAGTCCCTCATCAGACAGTAGTGTAGCAAGGAAAAGGTGTTTATTTAAGGAAACAATTATTTCCAGAAAGAAAAATTAAAATCCTCCTTGAAGGTGAGGAAGAGAACGTAGCAGACAAAATGAATAGTGTTCTAGCAGACTGTATTTTGTACATCTGTTAATGTAATTACTAACATAGTGTATGTGTGCCTAATAAGATTAGATACAACTGTATCTTTGTAAGGCATTTGTCTCTCTGCTGCAGTGGGTTTTGTATTTATTTTTCTTTATGCGACTCTACTATGAACAAATAATATAGTTTTGTATAGGTAGAAATAAAACTGATTTTCATGTCAGTAAATTGCTTAATAATAGTACCATGTTTTTGCTTTTGTTTGTCACCATTTGAAAAAAGAGCATCCATTGCTCTGGGTAAAACTGGAATTTGAATTAGCCTTGCCAACAAAACTCAGCAATTTTGTGAAAATCATGGTGATGTTTTCCCAAAAGGATGAAACTAACTCTTATATAGGGAATTATTACCCTAGTCACATTCATATTTCCACTTGGAATAGTGTGTAAACATAGAAGTCAGTGAGATAAATGTTAATACCAAGCAGTATTCTGTGGCATATTCTTGAGCCACATTTAGATGCTTGTATGAGGAAATCATTATTTTTCTTTGTAACACCTGCCTAGCAAATAACATGGAAGTACCATAAACATGAAAAAATGCTTTCAAAGCAAGCTTCAGAATCCCTGTGACAAGGAGTCGTTCTTTTTTCTAAGCACCCCTGCAGGATTTTTCCTGAATTAATAACTTTTTGATTTACATTCAGGTTTTACTTTTGGGCTTTTCTTCTACTTGATTAGTCGGGTAAGATTAAATGGATTTATTTAAAGCAAACAAACAAGAACAAAAAAAATGGATCTGTATAAGAATGAGAAGGTCTATTTTTGGGTTTTATGGAAGAAGGCCCTTAAGGCAATACTGACGGTGTTCTTTGCTCAAAATGAAGGTGGTCTCTGCTCTCTGCAGTGGTCCAAACTGAGAATTGATGATCTAACCTAACAAATTTTATCATACTAGTAGCAATTATGTCCTGTATTGCCTTGTATCTCTTTTTAATCTATGGATTGACATTACATCAGGGTACCCCAAGTGGAGTGGTAGGTATGATTGTCAGACACTCAGCCCTTCTCAAACATCAGGAAATGTGCAACTGCTAATGAAAGAATAGTTTTCACTGACCATCACAATGTCGATCACTTTGGAGTTTCTCCAATACCAGTAGTACCAAAGTACTTTCTAGTTCCCCTATGTTATTTTACAGCATTGCTGTTTATTCATTTGTATTCACTTTCTACCTCATGAAAAACCTATTAGGTCATGGCTTTCAGGGAGAAACTATACACAGAGCAATATACTGTACTTTTCTGTTTAGTTATATTCATTTTTAACATGCAAACTAAATCTCTGAAGACTTCATTCCTTCAATGTACATTCTGTTATTTATACTTTAGAGTATAATGATGTTGCAATGCTGTGTTTTAACCTCAGCATATGCTACTGTAGAAATTGAACCCTTCATTACAGCTTCTTTGAAAAGTCAAGACTGGAAAGTTCACCAGGATCAGAAGATCTGTCTTTAAAATCTGTTACCTTAGATAATCATTGAATGTGACAGGAGTAAAAAATACTTGGGTAAAAGGTATATTGATCTGTGTGTTAGCTCTGATAAAACTGGAAAATACCCTCCACCTTCAATTCTCTACCAAATTGGTCAAAGCAAACTCTCTTAACCTGTTTATATACAATTAACCCTTACATTCATCACAAGTCTTATGTATTCATGTATAATTCCTAGTCCTTCAACAAAACCACCAAACCTACAGCAGATGCCCCTTGAGGGAGGAGGATGTGGGGTTACCCCACATCATTACACATGAAGTTCTATGTAAAACACCTTAAAAGTAGCTATTTTTGAGAGAGATGTTTTCTGCAGGTAGGAAACAAAGGGCTACTCGCTCTATGAACTTTTCGGGCCTGGGGACTGATACTAAAGAGGAACTTTCATGTTTGATCTTGCTATGGTACTTGACATACAGATAAAAAGAAATCTAGAGATAAACATGTGGTGCACAGCTGCGAGTGTGATCTGCTTACAGTTTCTTCCCTGATGTCTGTGGATGGAAGTTAGTTTGGGCAATTAGGTTTTTTTTCTGTTCAGGTTCATGTTTAACTGGGGATTGAAATGTCAGGTGTAGATAAAGTTGTGCTGACCCTGTAGCTGGAGATAAATCCTCTCAGATTTGTTTTCTGGCTCATTTGCTCCAATAGCATCTCAAAGCTGAGGGAAAATATGTAATTGAAAAGCTACATAGCAAGAGCTTAAGAGCAAAATTAGAGAATTTAGACTCAGCTTTTCTGTAGTGAAACTATAGTGAAAACAAGCCAGGATATTCTAATGTCTTGATACTCCTTAATTTGAACAAATTAATACCTGCCTGTGTAAGAGGACTTATTCAGAACTCCTAGCTAACACTCAGATCTTTTTGGTTTCACCTGGAGAAAACAAGTGGAATAGGTGGTGTTTGAGGAAGGCACAGCAGGAGGAAGGTGAGGAGTCAGTCGTGCTGTGCAGGCTCACAGCAGCAGAGGAGAGTTCCCTGGGTTAGGTTCTTGTGATGTTTCTGTTAACAGTCTGGCAATGCTGGGGCAAATATGAATAGTTATAAACATTAAGTTTTCTTGAGTTTTAAGTCTGTCCGGCAAGTGCTTTAGGAGCTAGAATCCGTTCTCTAAAGTGAGTGATAGGTGGGGAGGTGGTGCCCTTTCATTACAGCTATTACACACATACATGTTCAAGTATGCTTCAAGTGGCTTGGCAGTGTCTCTTACTCAAGGGTGCATCAATCTTTGCCAATTCTATAAAGCATTTTAGGGACGGTTTTATTGCCTTTTTATTAACCTTACTAGTTAATTGGCTACAAGCTACCATAAACCCTACACATTTGTGTATATATATATCTATATGTTTCATTCCATAGGAGCTCTTTCATTCAATCATTTCTGATTTAAATATTTTTATCTTTTATCACAGCTGCAGTAAGGACAGTGCTGTTTGGAAAGGGTTAGACTGCTGTTGTACTTGTATATGCATTATTTATTAAGTGTTCTCAATGTCTTTTAGAAGACAGCAAGCATACAAAGTACTTTGCAATCGTCAAGCAATCTTGTCAAGAGGAATCAGACTATGGTCCTCTCCTGTGTTGTCTGAGAGCTACTTGATCTATGGATGGCTGTTGTCTTGGTCTAGTCCTGCTGGATATCACATTGCAGCTGTGCAAGCCAAATATTACTGACTCCATCAGCCCAACCTGGGTGATTAATAACCATTGATACGTCAGTATCAATGTAACTTCAGATGCTGTAAAGTGGGGGTTTGCATTCCCTAGATAAATGCACAACTACTTGTTGCCTTGAGATCCAAGAGGGCCTCAAGCTGCACAGAGTTAGAGTAGATTCTGGATGTCCTTGTACTGTGTATTTTGAAATTGCAGGATTTTTACTTTAGTCTCATCTTTGCATTTCAATCATTCATTCAAAATACATAACACCCCTTTAAAATACGCAAAACCAGGTTTTGTGGGTGGAGGTTATTGAAAACAGAATAGCCTCCCAGTAAGTCAGGGGTTTATCTCCAACAATTCCAGATTGGTATGTAGACACTTTCTTTTGGGGAGGGAAAGTTTCATTCCTAAATAATGCCTGGCAAGCTAAAGAAAGTAAGGTATGGTGAAATTCTGCTTTTCCAATTCTGTGCTCACAAGAATGCTCTCCTACTGATGTATGCAACTATATTTGACTGTTTTCATGTATGACACAGATTTTATTGCAAGTGGAGCCTTCTATGAATGTGGAGGTGTTAAATTAAGAAAATGCCTTCTGGCTCTGGATCTCTAATAATTTAATCTGTTGATTGAGAAGGATTTCTCTCATAATATAATGTTTCATTTATTGCCATTAAACCATATCTAAATCATGAAGAGAGAATAAATTGTCTTGTAATGTGTTTTGATTGGGGAAGCCAAGCAATGGAAGATTATAATAATAATAAAACAAATGCTAGTCAGTTGCTTTCCAGAAAGGTCATTAAAAAAAATGAAAAATTAATTGAACTGTGAATTCCAGATTGGTGTTATGATGAATCTCAGATACAGTGCAAAGAGTAAAATCTGTGTATTAGAAAAACTTATGCCAGGGTTGGTCCCTGCTACATCAATGTAAAAGAGATGTTTAATATTAGAAGGAACTGTAGAATATGGAACTTAAAATATAGCACCAAATTAAATATTATCATCAGTGGTGAAGAACTGGGATTAAAACAGTTTATGCCTCATAGAAAGTAGATTCATTTAAAGGCAATGAGCCAAATTTGGGAAAAGATTGAGCTCTCATGAGATGCTTTACCTGGAGAATGGTTATGCCTGATTGTTTTGGTATTTGCCCCTTCTGTTGTAAAGTGGAACCATTTTCTAGGACTGTAGTGAGGCCACACTAGTGTAGGTGGTAAGAGCAATGATGAGGATGAGAGAAAGGTTTGTCACAGAGAAATGGGAACTAAACATCATGTGCTGACATTTTTAATACAGAAGAATGTGGAACTTTAGAAGAAAATGCTTAGGGGGATTCTTCAGTGTATTCACAGGGCTTTTGTTGCAGAGGGCACTGCATGGTGAGCAAAGAATCCAAGTTCTGCTTGCTCATGAACTTGCCGCAGATCTGCTGAATGACTATGGTCTTTTCTTGTCCTCTATCCAACAGTCCATCTAAATGTCCAGTACAGTTGTTTAAGGTGTTGTTTTCCAGTTTGCTTGGATAACACATAGTATAAGGGGACAGTTGCATGCCTCCATATTAAATTACTATTGCTCCAATATAAGCAGAAATATGAGATTTAATATGACAGCACTTCCTTAAAGCTGATGTATGTTTTCATTCAATGTTGGAGGATGGAACTAACTGCAAGCAAAAACCAATCTGAGAAAAACTTGTTCCCAGCTTCAGAAGTTTCAGAAATCTATGAATGAGGAGGAAATTGGATGCATGATGTTGTGTTTCTGAAACACTGGAACTATAGAGAATTTTTAGATCCCACAGCTGATAAAATATACAGAAATTACTAGTGGTAACAATCATTTCTCCTTCCTGCAAAAGCTACTCATCACCCTAATTGAGGTCAAACAGCAGTGAGAAAGACAGTCTAGGAAAGAGGGAATTTGTGGAAATGTTTGGCTCCAGTATGAGTTGTTATTGAGAGATACATCTTAGCAGAGGCAATAACACTGAAGGTTCAGCAGAGACATCTGTGGCAGCTCAGTCCAGGAATATCCTGGCACAGTTGCAAAGGACCAGCTGAAATACTGCTGTGGCAGATGAGGAAGCAGTTTGTAAGCCACTACTAATATCTAATTGCTAAACACATGTCCACAGAGCAGATCTCACCAGGCTTTGCTGTAATTCCTAACCAGAGTTCCAGTACTGGTAAAGAGCAAAAGGAAAGAGACAACTGAGTTGGCATAGTGGAGGATCTTTCCAGAAGTTACTCTTGGCAAATAGCTCAAGCAACATGCTGGGATATGGTACATAACAAGTGCCAGTATCTAAAATGAAGGAAACCAAACTATTTTAACAGCAATTGCTTGCTTCACTTGGTCTATGAAAGTCTAAAACAAGCCTTCTGAGTTACCATTGAGTGTTACAATTATTTTTTTCATGATAAACAAATCATACAGCAAAGGTGGAGAGGCTAAAAGGTCTGCTGGAGGCCAGAAGTCCCCATGTCTCACTAAAAAAATACCAGTAGCATGTATGTTTTGCAAAGCACTTTGTGACCTTCACCTCAGTAAATTTTTATAACAGCAGTAAGGCCAGCCAAGGCTTCATGTTTATTCTTACACATAAATATAAAAGATGGGTCATCTGTGTCAAAGCAAAATGAATTAATAACTAAAAAACTTGATCTATTCAATCTATACTGCATGTGTGAATCCTGTTGCTAATAGAAATGTTTGTAGTACCCAGTGAACGGTGCAGTCTTAAAAATATACCTACAGCTTGAGTTATTAAGGCCCTTTAAAAAAAAACCAAGAAAAACACATACTCAGAGCTCTGTGCTCTGGACTCTGTTTGACTTTAGAGTTTGGGCCTGGAAAGGGACTTTCCCTCAGGTAAAATGATCATCTGCATGTTTATGGGGGTGGTTGCAAAATATTCCTCTAAAACTGCTTGTTCTACACAAAGTGGAGAGAAGTGTGTGGGAGTTGGTGTTGAGTTCTGACACCAGTCTGATCTACCGTGTAGCTTTTGCCCCTACATGGTGTGGTGAGTTGATCCTGGCTGGACACCAGGTGCCTACCAAGCTGCTCTGTCGCTTCCCTCCTCAGCTGGACAGGGGAGAGAAGATAAAATGAAAGGCTTTGGGTCAATATAAGGACAGGAAGAGATCACACACCAGTTACCATCTTGAGCAAAACAAACTCAACCTGGGGAAATTAATTGAATTTGTTACCAATAAGATTACGATAATAAGAAATAAAACAGATTCTTAAAACACCTTCTCCACCCCTTCCTTTTTCCTGGACTTGACTGAACTCCCCAGTTTTCTACCTTACCCCCTTAGTGACACAGGGGCATGCTGGATGCGGGCTGCAGTCACAGAATCACACATTGTCTCTGCTGCTCCCTCCTTCTCACACTCTTCCTCTACTCCAGCACACTTCTCCTACTCCTCACACAGTTCTCCACAAACTTCTTCAACATATGTCCTTCCCACATGCTGCAGTTCTTCATGAACCTCTCTATTGAGGGTCCCTGCCATGGGGTACAGTCCTTTAGGAACAGATTGTTCCAACATGGGATCCCTGCAGGTCCACAGGTCCTGACAGAAGTCTGCTGCAGCATGAGCTTCCCATGGAGTCACAGCTTCCTTTGGGCACCCACCTGCTCTGACATGGCTTTTTCCATGGGCTAAAGGTGGACATTTGCTCCATCATGGACCTCCATGGGCTGCGGGGGCACAGCTGCCTCACCATGGGCTGCACCATGGGCTTCAGGGGAATCCCTGCTCCAGCAGCTGGAGCACCCCCTGCCCCTCATTCTCCCCTGACCCTGGTGACTGCAGAGCTGTTTTTTTCACGTGCTAATTTTTCTCTTCTCTGGCTTCAGTTTCTCTTGTGCAATAACAGTTTTTCCCTCTTCTTGTGTACATTATCCCAGAGGTGCTGCCATTGTTGCTGATGGGCTCAGTCTTGGCCAGCAGTGGGTCTCTTTGGAGCTACCTGGTGTGGCTCTATCAAACGTGGAGGAAACTTCTGGTATATTCTTGCACAAGCCAACCCTGTGCCCTTCCCAGCACTCCAAAACCTTGCCACTCAAACCCAGTACACAGGGTTATCTGAGTGGGTGCTTTCCTGCACTACTCCATCAGATCACAGTTGTCATTGCTTCTGAAGAGATAATAGAGGTGTAGTTTTTTCACATACGGGATGAATTTTCCTTCCCCAAACTTTGTTTTGCTTCTCCCAGCAAAGACACTCTCAACAACCCTCAGCATCTTTTTCTCAAGGTTGTGTACTTCTGTTCTTCACGCTGTGTCAAACCATCCTTCTTTGTCAATGACCTGAGTTTCTTCCATCCAGATCTCTTGTCTGCAGGCATAACCCTTCCCACACAGTAAATACTGTGCCAAAGTCTTCCAGCACAGCAAGTTCTACATCCTGAATGCCTTGAGGTGATGCTGATTAAGTACACCAGCTTGAATAAAGCCAAGCCAAATTTTTATCTTATGAGACCTTAGCTTTGTTTATACTGACAAAACTGTGTAATACCTACTGAGAATGAGAAATCAGTTAACCCTTGGACCAATTGATGTGTTACCACTTATGCATTAGCAAATCTACAGTAAAGCAGTGGATCTATGTAGCAGTTTAGAGTGGCATCCAGGGGCTAAAATGTGTTAGATAGAACAAGAGTCACGCTTTGCTCCATCACCATCACAGTCTGTTCTAGGATGGAGAAATTGCTGAAGCCTGATCAGGAACATCCCTTGTGCCCCTATTCCATATTAAGGCGAGCTTATGAAGCAAAATACTTGTTTCCTGTACTTAAGCTTTAAACTCCATATTTCTGTCTTAATATCCTTAACCATATTTCTACTTTTCTTGATGCTTCTCTGTGTTCAGACTAGGAATGACTGGAGAAATGAACCAGGAAAAAAATAGTTGAAATAAGCAGGCACACTCATTTCAGCTGACTCTTGAGGTTCACCACAAAAGCCTTCAAATCCCAGCTTGTTACCCCTCAGTACAGGCTGAAGGATGAAGAGACTGAGAGCAACCCTGCTGAGAAAGACTTGAGGATGCTAATGGATGACAATCTGTCCATGACTCAGCAAAGTGTGCTCACTGCCCAGAAATCCAAAAGTATCCTGGGCTGCATCAAAAGCAGCATGGCCAGCAGGGTGAGGGAGGTGCCCCTACTTCACTCTGATGAGACTCCACCTGAAGTCCTATGTCCAGTTCTGGATTCCTCAGTACAAGAAAGACACGGACCTGTTACAGTGGATCCAGAGGAGGGCCACAGAAATTATAGAGAGCTGGAACAGCTTTCCTATAAGGAAAGGCTGTGGAGGTGTGAGTTGAGGTGGTTCAAACTGGAGAAGAGAATGCTCTGGGTTCACCTTTCAGTACTTAAAGGAGGCTTACGAGAAAGATGGGACCAGATCTTTTAACAGGTCCTGTGGCACTACAACAAGGGGTATTGGTTTTAAAATTGAAGAGGTTAGATTCAGATTAGATAGAAACACTAATGTTTTGTGATGGAATAGGATGCTTAGAGAGGTGGTAGAGGCCCTATTTGCAGAAATATTCATGGTCAGGTTGGAGCAGCTTGATGTAGTTGAAGATGTCCTTGGCCGTTGCAGGAGAGTTGGACTAGATGACCTTTAAAAGTCCCTCCCAACCCAAACAGTTCTGTGATGTTCATAAGTTGACTCATAATAAATTTTGAGGAAAAAGTGGTCAGTACGCGTACATGTAGATGTGATATACACCCTCCTATGAAACTTAAAGACAGTGATTAGTTTTCAGATAAAGATGTAGAGAAAATACAACCACATCTCAGAGCAGAGGCTGCAGCAGGTTGTGAAGCAGCAGCAGCAGCAGCATGGATCTGTTAGCAGGACCTTGGCAGAGGTGAGCTGTGCCAGTGTTACCTTGATTCTCAGGAGGGTTTCTCGGTGCCTGCTGAGCTCCACACGGATCAGCACAAGGCTGCTGCCACTGTCTGGATTATTCGCTAGAGAGCTGTGCTCATGAGTACACCTCACCACTGATAGGCACACACCCAGAGAAGAGGTGCTGCCACTGTGCACAGGTAGATTTTCTTGGAACTTAAAGGTGCTCTGGAAGGCAAACACAAAGCTGTATGGAGTATAGCTGGCTCTGGGAATATCATGCTCCAGTGTGTGCCTGCAGTAGGACACCATTTCCATGGCTCTGGTATATCTGGTTCCATGGCAGTCACAGCTTTACTCTCTGCCTTTTTTTTTTCTGATATAATATGCTCTTTACACTTTGAAATATTCACCACTAGGACAACGCAGGCATATCAGTTTAGGATAAAACATGGTAAACTCCGGGTTCATTTTGTAGATAAATCAAACTTTTCTGAGAAGTGTGTTTGCATAACAACTATTTAATGTTCTTTGAAATATATGATAAGGGTGTATTTTATTGTTGTTTTGATAGGGTTGGGGCTGCTAGTGCATTTATTTTCCATTGCTTTTCCCTTCTTCCTTAAGTAGCTGAATCCTATATTCTGTAAAATTTAGGCATATGTCTTTGGTGAACACTAGCCTGCCTGCATATGAGACATCCAAGTTGGTGGCAGCTGGGAGAATATCAATGGGTGGTACCCTGTGCTATTATAATGTCAGAGCTAGAGTGGGGTGGAGAGGGTGCTTATATTCACAGTCTGTTTACAAGTGGAATGCACCACAGTTTTTAAGTTTGTCCTTTCTACTGAAAGGTTTTTTTACCATTTTTTTATTTCAGAGATGAAGTCTCTGGCAAGAGTAGTGTGAAATTTTAACCAACTTATTTTGAAAAATCATAGATGTCTAATTGTATCTTTAGTTCTTAATTACTTTAACTGCTTTATTTAACTCAACTTATTGAGTCTTTTGTTGAAATAACAAAATAGAAGCATGTGCAGTTTCTTTCTCACATGGGATAACATAATGGAAAAACGAGAGCATATTATGCCAGGAGAAGATGGTGTTATGGCATGCTGCCATCACATGTCCATGGCTGTCAAAATTCTTGGTGCAGTCAGTGTTTATCACACTATGTCTGTGTATTGATGTGCTCTTAGGTACCATTCATGTGCGCAAATGGGGAGGAAAGAGCTGCATGTACTATTTCTATAGGGATCTAATAATCAACCACTTGCCTTATACTCAGCATTGAGGTTCTCATCCTGAGAATCGATTGCAGACCTCAGATGTTGTTTTTTGGATATTTTCTTTCAGGTATGGAGTGTTTGCATCAGCAGTGATCTTAATACACTCAGCAGCTTAGAAATTAACCTAAGAAAAGACTAAATCAAAAACATGGCCCTTCCAGTGATCTTAGCTGTGTCAAAAGCAAGTAATGTCTCCCATTTAATGTGTCTTGTGCATTCAGTTAAAGCAGATGTGTAAACAGTTTACATGACCTTGGCTGATAGAGTGGCAAGAGTAACTGCAAGAGAGGAAAGAATTAAAAAAGCCAAGGACAATCTAAACTACTTTTCAGCAGACAGTGCTGACAGCAACACAAAATAACCATTCCCTCCTAGACAAAATCGATGATCTTGAAAATCATCACAGAAGATCTAATCTTGACTCCTTTTGGTATGCCTACAATTGGGAGACTGCTGATGCACTGGGGTTTCTGGGCAGAACTCTTTACTCTGCAACCTGATTACTTGCCCTGTGCCTGAAAATTCCATGGAAAAAACAAGCTTTATAAGAGCTCATATTTTTCTACCTTGTTTTCTTAAATGAGAGGATGAAAAAGTTGCACATTGGTACTTCTCCTTTCCTGTAGCTAGACCAATTTTGTTCTTCCCCACCCCTGAAAAAATTCAGCTGAGTTAGAAGACAGGTGAAAATATGCTGGGATGAAAAAAATTAACTCCACTTATGGAAAAGCCAAATAATGTCCTCTGTTTGCACAGTGGTTTTGACAGACTGGATTTAAGGAACAAAGGGATAATTTACATTTTGTATTGCTAAGGATGAAGACTTTTTTTTTTCATTTTAGAAACAGGTGGTATCTATAAAAGAATAGAATGAACAGTCTCAAACTGATTTGTGAAAAGGGTAAATAATTTTTATAAAAATCATTCAGAGAGATTTTTTCAGTCAATTGTATTATTACTCTCATATTTTTGAGTAACTTGAACCAGGAAACTTTAAGTTATAATACTATGTAAGAACTTGATATTTATGCTCAAAAATACTGCATATCTGTCCTCAAAATTAAACTGCTTATATTTAAGTAAATAATGTCTTAAGTTATAGATAAGTTATATATATATATATATATATATATATATACACACATATATATATGATATATAAGTATAGCCTGGGACTCCTCCATATCAAAGCCAGGTTTGCAGCACCTGTATTCTGTGAGTTACAGTATTCCGTATGGTTTAACTTGGATATGAAGGAGACAAGCTCATCAATAGGGAAATCGTTGCAGTATGAGTAGGTAAATAAGGGGAAAAGGAAGATAAGAGAGATCCTTCTGACATCTTCCCTGGTCATAATCACCTTGTCCTGATATTCTATTTGCTCTTTGTTCCTCCCACTTTGTACCTTCAGCAATTCATGAGGAAATTTTAGAAAAAGATAATCTTCAGGCTGACAAAGGTAGATGCTAGAACTGACAGAGAAAGTATAAACACCTTTATGAGATTTATGGCATTTATATGTTTTTCTCTCCTTTAGTAAAAAGAAAAAAGGGGAAAAAAAAGTATTCTTTTTGTAGTGGTTAACACAGAACAAAATGAAAAATCTGCCCAACCTCTTTCTGATTCCCTTTCTCCCCTCATTATAAAGATGTCCCTATATTAAGTCCTGTCATCTGACTGTAAAAGACCTAAATGTATCCCCCTTGGCACCCACTGACAGGCTTTTTTTGTATAATAGAAGAAGAGGAATAATTGGCAATCCTTTGATGATACTTGATTTTCCCTAATGGAATAGTTGTAGAATTCTTCAAGATGTCATTAGTAACTGTCAGTATGGGAACTGTTACTGCCTGAAAAAAGCCCAGGAGCATTCAAAGATGTAATGGCAGCAGGGGCAGCCCTTCCAGCATATTTTTCTTGTGCCAGGAACACTGCTGAATTAGCTGGAAAGGCATATGGACCTTTTTTTTTATTAGCATAAGCAATTGTTGTTAAAAAATCTCAAACTGTGAAAAATTGCCATTGAAGTTAATCAAAGGATCTTACAGCAGTAGGACCTGAAGGATTTAACTTAGGAACAATTTATGGTTTGAATCTGACTGTACAAGATGACCTTGTAGTTTTGCAAAGGTTGTCGTTGTAATCAAAATTGGCCGCTGCTTTATAAAAATGCAGAAATAAGTTTTTGAGGAGGTTATCTCAGAAACAAATTTATACAGCAAAGAGTTGTATTTAATTATACAATTAAAGACTGATCAGGGAAGAGATTTAATATATATCCAAAGCCAATTGGCCTGTATGTAGTCACAGTGACCTAGGGACAAGAACCATCCTCTGAGGATATCAAGTTTTATTCCAATTAAGCAAGAGGCATTTTTGCACAGTAAACTTTATTCAGCTTTAATTAAAAGCAAGAGTAATCTACATGACACTTCTGAAATACATGTTCGCATGATGATGTAAGAAGTAATATAGTTGAACACCACATTTTACTTACAAAATGGGGAATAGTAAAATTGGTGAAGATGCTATTCTGGTTTAGAAAGTAATGTCTGAGTGTGGGTGGTAATATTTATTATTTTTAGACAGTATAAATGCTCAGCAAAAAAAAAAAAAGTCACCTATAATCTTGAAATGACATTTAGTGACACTTTGAGTCATGAAAAGACTAATCATTTGAGACTATTAGACTAAAGAAAGATCCTTGTGACTGACTGAAACTTAGTATAGTTTGGAGATATCACCATGTGGAAATATTTAATTTTTTATTCTGTCCACTTTAGATAGATAGATAGTGATACTTTTATTATCTATCAAAAGAGTGGAGCTTTATGGATGTACAGATTTATGGAGCTTTATGGAGCAAACAAAATATGGCTCAAATGACTTTTTACAGATTGTTCTCACAAATGTTTTCAGGAACCTTAATTATAAACCTGAAATAGTTAGTGCTGCAGATTGCATGATGATATTAATTGGTGCAGAGGGGTGGAGTGGAAGGAAATACTGGCAAGCAGTGTAGTGCCTCCTGACGTGCAGGTACCTCTGTACAAAGGCACAGTGTGTGCTTAGTCTGCAGATGTCTGAGAAAGTTGTCTTTGCTATTGGCTACGGGCTATTGTCCTGAAATTTCTCGTCTCCAAAGATGAAGTTTACTTAACTGACACTTAACAGCACAATCTTAACTTTTGGAGACCACTGTTAAGACCAAATGGTGTGGTGAGGAAGAAGAATAATACAGTTGTCAGCTCAACTGTGAACTTCACTAGCTGAGTGCTTTGTACAAAAGCAATGGAAATGAAATGGCATATTCTACTTTTGTTAAAAGAGAATAGAAAACCTGAATGATAGTGTCAAAAGCAAACTTCCCAAAGAAACTTACTTACTGGAAGCAAAAAAACCCAAAAAACAACCAACAACAACAACCCACTCTAAAACTGCAAGCATGAGTGCTGCTGAAGCTGACACAGGTATTTCAGTGAGAGAGATTTCCTTCAGGAATCTCAGTATCTCTGAAGCAATTGTAGTTTAATGGAGTATCCATCCTATATGTAGCCTGTTGTCAGTCAGAAAAAAAGGGTAGGACAATATGAGGAAGAGTATGATGAGTAGTTACCCTGACAAAATGGGTGACATAGTTTCAGTATCAGAAAATGTGTTGAAAATTTTCAAAATAGTAAAACATGGGGAGATATTTTTTCTTATTGCCTAATCCATTTAATATATGATACAGCAGCTTGAGATTTTAAAATGAAAAACACTATTCAGACAAAGGGATTTTTGCAGTAAACATCCATCTTTGGCTCTGCCATGTATGTGTAATGTAGCCTTTGAGAGATGACTTAGGACTGTAAGCAGTGAAAAGTATCATCAGAGAGTGCAAAACTGTGGAGAAACTGAAGGCTGTGTCTGTGTTACAGGTAAGTCAATATGCATTTAAACGGCATTGCTATAACTGCCTGAAGTCAATAAGAAAGTATTACTAGAGTCTGGATATGACAAGTGACATTTTTCAGCATTGAGCTCAAGAAGTTGACATATGAATAGAGATGAAAGGAGGAAAAAAGGAAATTCTGCTGTTCATCAAAAACTGGAGAGCACATAAAACTGTCAGCTGTAGGAAGAACAAAATTGGCTATTGCCTTCCTTTTCAGTTAAAACACTAGTGGAGTTGTGTTATATTTAACATCTAGATTTGGTGCCTGGGATTGGGCTGTTTGTGGCTGACATGTTAAAATTCCTGACTAGTACAGAATCATTCTTCCAGGTCTGCATCACTGACCATTTTGAAGGCCTCTTTCTAGTGAGATCTCCCAGTTACTCTTGATAGAAGAGCAAACATGTATAAGAGAATAATTTTCTTTGCAATTTGTCTTATCTCATTATTTCAACTGAATCTGGAGATGTTTAAAACTTAGGGAATATAAAAAAAGGCAGTGAATGTTAGTGAAAGGAATACATTGATGTGATGTTTTGACTCTGGCTGGATGCCAGGTGCCTTCTAAAGGCACCCTATCACTCCCCTCCTCAGCTGGACTGGGGAGACAAAAGACAACATCATGGCTGAGATAAGGACAGGGAGGTCACTCACCAAGTACCATCGCAGGCAAAACAGACTCAGCTTGGTGAAATTAATTGCATTTATTTCCAATCAAATAAGACTAGGATACTGAGAAATAAAAACAAAACATAAAACACCTTCCACCCATTTCTTCCTTCTTCCTGGATTCAACTTAATCCCAGTTTTTCTCTACCTCCTCTCTCCAAGTGGCACAGGAAGATGGGGAGTAGGGCCATGGCCAGTTCATCAAACATCTCTGTTGTTGCTTCCTCCTCACACTCTTTCCCTGCTTCAGTGTGTGGTCCTTCTCACAGGAGACAGTCCCCCATAAACTTCTCCAATAGCAGTCTTTTTCACAGGCTGTAGCTCTTCATGAACTGCTCCAGTGAGAACATCTTTCCACAGGCTGCAGTTCTTCAGGAAAAGGCTGTTCCAGCATGGATCTCGCACAGGATCACAAGTCCTGCCAGCAAACCTGCTCCTCCTCTTTCCATGGCTCCACAGGTCCTGCCAGGAGCCTGCTCCAGTGCCACAGGGTCACGGCTTCCTTTGGGCATCCACCTGCTGTGTGTGAGGTCCTCCATGCACTGCAGGGACGCCTCCTGCCTCACCATAGTCTTCACCATGGGCTGCAGTGTGATATTGGCTCTGGCCCCCGGAGCACCTCCTCTCCCTCCTTCTTCATTGACGTTGGTGTCTATAGAGCTGTTACTCTCATGTATTCTCTCTCCTTTCTGTGTTTGTTTCTGCACAGGGATTATTTTACCCTTCTTAAATACATTACCCCAGAGTCAATACCTTTGTTGCTGTGGGCTCAGCCTTGCCCAGCAGTCTGTCTTGCAGCAGGCTGGCACTGGTTTTATCAGACATGCTTGAAGTTTCTGTCGTCTTCTCACAAAAGAGAAGCCTTCCCCACTCCAAAAGCTTGCCACACAAATACAATACAATTGTTGAAAGTGAATGCCATCATCCAAATGAACTCAGCCTTCCTCAATATGACTGGACAAAACTGATGATCTAGAGCTACAATTGTCAAGTAAATGCTGAAGCTGATTCCTTTGTGATAGAATACTGTAAGAGCATGGATGAGAAATTTGTTATTTAATGAGCCCATCTGTTTCAAATAGATTACCCCAACAGGAGTTGAAAACTGTTCAGCTATTGTCTGTTCAGTTGTGCATTTTATGTCACCTGAGACCAAGGCTGGTTATTTCAGTCCACTTGCTGATGAACAGTTGTCTGCATGATGAAAAAAACACTGATGTTCAGGGGTGTTGTATGCAAATTTAAGAGACGTACCCAGAGCTGTATATTCTCCTGTGCATGATTGTTCTTGCTATTTAGAATGGCAAGGAAATAGAGGACCAGCTGACATGGTATCACGGAATATTGTTTTGTCACTTCAGAAGTAAAACTGCTTCTGTGAAGAAATACAACTTCAGCTGGTGAGCGTGGGAGTCCAGATCTTATTTGAAGTTCTCAGAGATTCATGGTTAAACTCAAAAGCAAACTTTCAAGCTATAAGTACTGTACAAATTCCCTCTTGTGTGTATAACTCTAGTGGGTTTTAGAACATTATTGCTAAAAATCTTGCTACTATGTCAAATAGCTGATAAATCAGAAAATGGGCAAAAAATACTGAGCCTTTCCCTGAACTTATAATGCTGAATGTCTCATTAGGGACAATACACATATCCTTGCAAGACTTGCAGCATGGCAGTTCACTGACTTAGTCAGCAACCTGTAATCAAAAGTATAATCCCATTGACTTTACAGTGTTTGTCTCAATGGAAGTCCTAACTAGGCATTTCACAGGAGCATGTGTGTTAAAATTAACACGGGCCTTAAACTTTAAAGGAAGCCAGGATTTGACATTCATTAAAAAGGAAAGTTAGGGTTTGAGGACTGAATTTCAGCATTAGATTCTGCTCCAAGGTATTATAAACACAGTGATTAGGCATTTTTCATATGATTAAAGGTTTATATTGCCAGGGATTAATTGCTTTCCATTAGACTCTACAGACAAAAGACCTTGCTTGGGACCATAAATTGAAGCAAAACGGCAGATTTCAGGCGCCTCTTTACACACAGAAGAAAAGAGAGATGTCTCAGTCAAGGAGTCTGTACTATAGAGCTGCTATCATACAAAAGAGACAGCAATGTGTAGCAACTATAAAAAGCTCTGAACTTTGATATCTGACTCTGATGCTATAAAGTCTCATTCACGTTATTGCTTGCTGCACAATGCCAGTCACACTTGAGACCTCTTTCCTGCTGGCGTGAGGTGATTTTATCTGGTTGTTCCTTTGGGTTTTTTTCTTATTTTTCAATTATTAAAATGACAAGTGACTTAGTGTTTAGTTTAATGTTATCTGCCATAGGTAAACATTACTTGATTGACTCAGACATTAACACAGAAAAGCTAGTAAGAGAAAAAAGGTGCTAAGGAAACAAAACACAAGGAACCCCCTTTAAAGGGGTATGATACAGACTGTGTTTTGATTGAATTATTTTTGCTCCCTCCTGTTATTTCTGTGAAGCTCTTACATCTACTTGAAAAATCTCATCCAACTGAGCTTGCTTTTAGTTGACAAGACTAACACATTGTGACACACAAGCAAGGTTTCTTGCACTTAGAATTATTGTTTTGTTTGAAGGAAGATCAGGGCTTTCACATTTCAGCTGCAACTGTGAACACATATAAAATGTGTTTGTCTATGGCAGCAACAAGCATAAAGTTTGGCAGCAGAAGATATGTAGTCAGAGATTCTGCTATTTGCACACTTTTTTATCCTGTAAGTGTAACACACCTTTTTGATCTTGTTAACTTCACTATTTTGCTAAGCTGGAATTTGATGGGGTTTTTTTAAGGGAGCTTGGTTTCCTGCAGAATTAACTCTTTTGCACCATAATAATAATCATCATGTGACTGAGATAATACTCTGATGGCCTATTTATATTTTCTTCAATTTATTTTAACATTACTACTGAGCTTGCATAAAATAACTAGCCTATATGTTTGCTCCAGTATTGCAGTCTGGGAGGATAAGAGAAGACAAGAAATGAATACATGAATAAGATACATGGATTATAAAATAGCCCTACCACCTATTAAGAGTTGAAATGAACATTTTGCTGTCTATATTTAAAAGGTTTGTTTACTGGTGTGATCCCTGCCAATTACTGTGTTGCAGATACCAGTGGCATGGTACTTAATACCTGAAGACTGCACAGAAATAGCTCTTTTTCTGTCATGCAAAAACGGTAGGAACACTGGTTTGGTTCTGTGTGATTATTTCTGTGGATTGCCTTATGTAGTAACTGCCCTTTAGTCTCTGACAATTGTGTGCCTTTTTCTCAAAGGCTGGGCAGAGGCAAACATTTGTTGCAGGAACTGAGGGAAAACATCCTTTTGGTTCCCAGTGTGTTTGAGCATGATAGTAGAGACATCATATCACCTCTATAATCTGTGCTCTCACCTAATCAGACAGCTTTGGAAAGAGGGCTGAAGACAGACAAAGGAAGCACAACTTGTAATTTCCCTTGGATTTTCCAACTGGAAATGTACTTTTTATTTTTGCCATCTTTGGTTCCATATAATCAACAGAGCCTGCCTGGGCTCACTCTAAGCCAACCAAGTGGCTCCTCAGAGCTATAGAACATTCTCATATCATGCTAAAGAAGTGAAGTTTCCAGCTTCTTTGTTAGTTAGAGTAGAAAACCTGATTTTAAACCAACTTATTTGTGAGATACTACTGAAACCTGGTGTCTGAGGCACTGTTGCACAATGGAAAGTCATGGGCAAACTTTAAATCAAGGATCAAGTTCTAAATATAAGCTTACCTTTGGAGGAAACAGCATGTTATGTAAATAGCAACAAGATTAAGCTGATCCATATGCCCAAGGAAACCCAAAAAACCTCACTGTATCTGTATTGGCATAAGTTTTGTCATGTTATCTATTCTGTCTATAAAAACTGATCCTAAGCAAATAGACATTTGCATATTAATCTGGATTGCAGTTCACTTGAACAGCAAAAGATAATATTTTAAAAGTTCATCACATTTTGCCTTATGCCAACAAAGACTAATCTTAGTATAGCTAGGACACCTGCCAAATGCACCACTCAAGGAAAATGAAGAAATGTTTCTTAGTTGTCATTTGTTTGCCTGTTATTTGGGTTTTGTTTGGTTCGACTAAATATAAGTCGTAGACTTGAAATGTGTGGTATTTATGGTCACAGCAAAAGCTTCTCTTAAAGCACTTGGTAGTCCAGCCACATATTTTTCTTTTGAAGAAAAGTGTCCTTTTCCAAACCCAATGCCCTTTGCCATGAACAATTAATACGTTAACATTTGCTAATAGCTTAGTTGATATTTCAGTCCAGTGTTTAGATACTCTGATATAACCTCTTTGGTTCTTCCAGCCTTCTGTGTTATTTTTCACATTTCTCAGCCTGAATCAATGCAAATCTCATCTTAACCTCAATGGTTCTGTAGCAGCACCAAAGTTACTGCCATAAGTGCTTAATGCTGTATTCCCAAAATTTGCTGTTGAACATTTGATAAGGGCAAGCTTTAGACAAAACCACTTTTTAAAAATGAATAAGCAAATCATATTTTCTATTGAGATACTTAAGCGAATCCCCTGCTTGGGCTTTACTTTTATTACCACCTATGGAGAATATACAGCTTTTATTTTTTAGTTGGAAAGATGTGCTGCGTTAATGACAAATGGCACTAAGACTTTCACATTGACTTTGGAATGTTCCTGAGTTATCAGGGCTCTTGTCTAAGGAAAACAAACACTTTCTTGAAAGGATTTGAAAACTTATTTCAAAACAAAATCACAGGACTCTTTTGTGACCAAAACCACATTCATCTCAGTAAGTCAATAAATCTCTAAATCAACAAACTCTTTTCTAGATTAAATTTTATTTGTTGGAACCAATTTTTCTCTAAGTATTTTAAGAAATACTGACAAAAGATGGCAGCTGTACATATTGTGAACAGCTCACTGGAAAAAAAAAGTATCTCTATGTTGTTTAAGTATTACTTCCCTGCAGTGGAAGCAAATAAAACTAATAAGAAATAAATGTCTGTAGCAGAAGGAGCCTCACTCAGAGGCTTAAAAGTCTACACAACAGAAAGTAGAGGGAGCTCTGTGTTCCTTAGCTCATGGTATTGCTCTGACACAGCAAAGTTCTCTGACAGTCTAGACCTGTATCACTTTACTTGCCTGCAGAAACCCGGCTGCAACACATGCTGAGTTTCTTAGGCTAGCCACGGCAAAAAAATATTGGCTTCTATGTTTGTGTGTAAATTAATGAAGGTATTCTAATTGTCAGACACTGTGTACTTTTGGAAGCAATTTTCCTGTAGATCAGAGCAAGTTTTCTAGTTTCCTAGGGTACTGGCATATTTTAATATGGTTTTCAGCTAGCCAAAGGGATCATTCTCCTGAGCCGGGAAACAGAAGAGTTGCACCTGCTTGAGAATCAAAACCATGAGCTGGAAGGCTTGGGTATGTGTGATATTGTTGATTTTTCTGAAGTCTCTGAAAAGTTCTGATGTACACTAGACAATAGGTGTCAAAACTTTTTCTGCCCCCATTAACTGAAGTTACAAAAAGACAAATAAAAGCCAGCCTCTGCTTTTGACTGACAAGGAGCTGTCAACTGCCCAAAGTTGTCTGTTTTATGAGGGTGTACCCTCAGGGGCTGCTTTCTTGGTGCTGGCAGTGCTTCCTAGAGGGATGAGCTAGAGGTTGCAGTCTGTAGAAAATCTGTGCTAAAGAAAAATACTGCGGGTATCAACAGGCTGCTGAAGATGTGATGCAGAGCCTCACAATGGAGCTCTTTTGTACCCAAACGTTTGTAGTATTTCTGTCCACATGGAAGAAATCTGCATGGAAAATCTTCTGCAGATGTTATTTTGCAGTTTACAGTTCATGAAGTGGGAATGTCTTCCCCATGTTGGTCATATGGCCCAGTGGTCTGAATCTAGTGACCTTCTCCTCCATACCCTAAAAACTCACAGTGGTGACTGGGATTGAAGAAGACTGGAAAATAGGCATCAAGCTCCTGACTGTTATTCTTCCAGCACATGCTGCCCATCTTGTTTAATAGACAGCAGTAGAGTGTTATTGATCGAGAATAACACATTCTTCCCCTAGATGCAGGAGAGGAATTATATTATCTGGAGAAAGAACAATTTACAACAGCTCCGTTTCATTGGTGTTGTCTTTGTGGAACGCCAAAAAGAGATTGGGATGCAGGGCTAGACATGATTTCTAGATGTGCTTGTGGTGGGATCTTGTGTTAGTCCTCTAACTCTTTGAGTTCAGAGATGTAGCTTTTAATGACAGTAGGAAAAGGCTGGCCAGTAAGTCTCCTTTTCTAGCTTTTGTGTTAGGGTTAACTAGCTCTCGTTAATAAAAATTAGATCAGAATTTTAAAGAGTTGCCTATCTGAACTACTGGTTATTTCTTTTAAAAATTCCCTAGTCAGTTTTTTCCTAGCTGAGAGAGGGTGCTCCTGTGAATTGTCAGTACAGTGTTTTGTTTCTCATTCCTTCTCTCCTTCAAGAGTGAAATGTGTCCCATTTATTGATTCATTCTTCATTAAGCTGTTACAAAAAAACCACTCTGAAATAGTTTTTTTAGTGTTTCCTTTTCTCTTTAAGTTAAAGATTCTTTTAAATAGATTCAGCCTTGTTTAAGGATCTGCAAACTGTAAAAGAATAACACTTCTCAAACGTTATCTGTGTACTAGTGAATGGGCATATCTTAAGGAATCAGTTTAAAAATGATACACACAGGAAATCCATCTGAGATCTATCGTGTATTCCAGCCAGTAAAAATGGGCCTAGAAAAAGTGATCCATCCTTTTAACACACTTTGTAACTAGCCAGGTTATATTTTATTGGTATTCTAGTCCTAGGAAAATGCTGTGATGATTCCATAGCACTAACCTGCTGAAGTTAAATTGACTCCCAAGATTTAGCTGGATGAGTGAAACATGAACATTAAAGTTAAGCAGATGCCTGCGCAAAGAGTGACCTAATTATGCTGGATGCTGTTCTTGTCTTAGAGCAAACTGTTTTCAGCTTTTCAGTCAAACCAGTGAAAAGGATGAGTCTTCTTTGATCAGCCTAGTGTTTGTATACATAGGCAAATCTCGATCATATGCAGTTAAGCATGTTACTGCTTTCCCAAATCCAGACTTTAATGTAAAAACATTACCTACTTTAGAACCCTAGGAAAAGCTTGAGAAGTCAATAAAAGATCCGGGAAGTGCAGTGTTACAGAGTGACCCTTTTAAAAGCATTGGTAAACTGCATTGTATTGTTTGCAGCACTAGCAAAACCTTAAAAAAAACCCTTAAATTATTATTCTTTCATTATCTTCATTTACTTTTTTGAAAAAGTGAGTCAGTTCTTAAACCTCATAATTTATTATTCAATTTATAAAAGTCTATCTTTTGGTCCTCTCTTTTTTTTTTAATGTAAGATTTCAGTCACTGCTTAGTAGCAGAATAGAAGCAGGTTGGTTTTCTTTGGTTTTCAGTTATGTGATGTTCCTCTCCTGATCAGGAAGATAAAAAATTAATCCTTGAAAAATTTTTTCTATCTTTTTTCATTGGAGGTTTTTTGAGTGCCTGTTGTGTTGGGGAGGATGAAAGTTTGGTAAGAAAGTTTCACAGGTATGTAGGCTTGGCAGAAAGATCTGTGAATGTAGAAACTGGGGATGAGGTAGAAATGAAAGCAAGTTTTGATATAGAATAAAAGATGTTTTGCTGAAACAGTGATCGATGAGTAACTGAGAAGGCAAAGGTTGGAGATGAGTTGGAAGGAGATTTTTAGGAGCAGGACAAAGGTATGTGACTACAAACAAAGACATGTTTTTCACCAAGTAAATAAGTCTCAAGAAGAGCATAAGTAAATAGAAAACATGTCTTTACCAAAAAGAGAGACATGGCAGGCAAACAAGAAATGTTGATGTAGCAAGAAAAAGAGAGGTCTGAGAATTCTCCGTGGTAAGCTTAAATTGTAACTTACTTACTCTTGTGATTGGATAATAATGACTAGAATATGGTGATGGTAGTAGTTATGATAGGCTATAGGCAAATGTAAAGGTATTGTGTATAGTGTTTATTGGTTGTTATGTATTAAGATACTCTGCAAAGAAAAGTATATAATGCTTTGTAACTTGAACAGAAAGGAGCTTCAGGTATGCCTACAGCTGGAGCTGGCAGCTGTAGGGCTGGCTCTGCATACCCACTCCCTGAAATGCTGTAACTTCGCCTATGCAATAAACAGCTTTCAAGAGAGCCGCCTGAAGTGCAGACATCCTTCGTGAAACTTTCTCCTATACTGTTGTTTTATCACTTTGCTGCTCTATCTAGCCTTTCCTGTACCTGAGTTGTTTTTTGGTCCCTAAGGGGAAAAGAATCCCCTTCTTGAGACTAAATTCAACAGTTCAGTATGTGGTATTCTCCCCTAGAAGAGACAGTTTCTAAAAGCAAAACCTATATAGAGAACTTTAACTGCTCCGTGTGACCACAAACTTCATCATATATGCTATGATTCCAGGAAGAATGAAATGGAAGGCAGGTCCCTAATGTGATAGTTTTTAATTATTTACAGTGCTGAGTGTTTTTAATGGGACTTATGTATCTCTGCTCCAGATCATTTCTCCATCTCTTCCCTTCAAAACTCAACAAATAGTGGGGTTGTAGCATTGTTCAGCACTAATACTCCTTCTTCCAGCTCTTAAACACTGATGATACTTACTTGGAAGATGTGATAGATATTCAGAATTGACATCGTTTAGGTTTGTTTTGTTTTTGTTTTGTTTTTTTAATGGACAGTTTTGCTGCCCATTTGTAAATCTATGATTCTTTTATATGTCTCTGCAATTCTAACAAGCTTGAAAAGTAAAATCACACTTTTCATCATCTAGTAATGATGTATAACTTGGAAAATGAAGAGCACAGCTGTTGTGTATTTTACTCTGGCTTCAGTTGAATATACAATTCCATCCAAAGTGTCAGCCCTAATTTGTAAAGGGTATTGCTCTGCTTTTCAGGGCTTTCTAGACCAAAAGAAATATTCTCCCGTTTCTCAAATTCATACATATCCCTCTCATATAGATTCTCTTTTTTATAATTTTTTATGCTCAAAGCCCTATAAGGAGTGGAGCAGTATCAACCTCTTACAAATGAGGAAATTGAGGCACAGAGCATAGTAGAGACCAGTAATATCTAGCAGGGTATGTACACAGCTACAGGGGGACCAAGGTTTCCAGAGTCCCATGAAAGTGATCTCAGTAGTGAACCAGTCTGGGAATTGTTCTTAGGAAGAACATTCCAGGTTATCTAGTTTATTCCTATGCCTGCACTAGATTCAGCTGGTTTCTTGAAGTATTATTTACACGTGGATGTTGCATAGTACCTTTGCTTACAGGAAACGATAACTTAGGACTTGATATGGTGTGTTCTGCCAGTTTGGGACAAACATGAATTCATGCAAATATCTATGGAGAAAGCATATTTAAGAAAGCATATTATAAAAAAGGGATTTCAGTATGTCTTCCCATGTGGAAATTAGCCCGTTCCCCATGCTGCTGCACACTATCCTTGTTGGCTTTGTATTGCAAGACATTGAATGTTGTTTCTTTTCCCTGACTCACTGATATTTGGGGAGGGCAATTACAGTAATATATTTACATTTTTAGAAAATTATAAATGTGTGTCAAACACAAATATTTCACCTGATTGTTAATGTTTCAAACAGTAGAGAGTGCAAAACAGTCTTGACAAGAAATCTGTGTGGCTAATGCGAGATGAGCTTTATGGATTTGTGAAAATAAATAAATAAATCTCAACAGAGCAAAACACATCAATAATTAAAAACAAATACTAGAACATAACTCAGGAGGTGTCAGCATATGCAGCTAGTGTGACTTGTGCAATAAGCACCCCTTATTTATAGCTGGCTCTGATTGTGGTTCAGAAATGTCTGCTGTTTCGAGTGTGTCCTCACTTTTGTATATCCCAGTACGGCCACTTCTAGCTAAGTCCAACAATAGGAAATACTCCTCATTCCTTGTAAAAAAAGCAGCACATGTTTGAATTTCCCTTCATAAAAGTCAATAATCAAATAATATAAATACAAATCTGGGAAGAGAATAAATACAGCCCAGAGCAATCAAGCTTATCTTTACAGCTAAACTGCAGGCACTAGGATGCTCAACAGGCTGTTATTTTGTACCAGAACATTCGGGAAGCAGAACATCAGACCTGAAATGCTTATTCTCTTTCAGGAGACTGAAAGTGACTTATTCTCTTTCAGGACTATTATTTGGACAAGGAAATTTTCTCCTTGTGCAAATGCTAACGACTGCATGCTTGAATTTTGTACCCGATTTACAAGGATGATGCTTTCAAAGTATTATCATTCCCTGGTGTATTTTCTACATGTTAATTGAGCACTGGAATAAAGGAGAAGAATCTGTATACAGTACAGAGTTGTTATTTTGACTAGGTGTAAGCCTATAATTTTTCAGCTGTGTCAATGCAGTACTTTCAAATATATCCTTAAATGCCTTGTGGGGGACTACAAGCCTGTAGTCTAAAATCTTAGTTCTTTTGAGATATTTTGCTATAAATGGGCATAGAGCTACTATGAAGCAAAAAGAGTAATTGAATGAACAACACTTCGTTAAACTAAAGAGGTTGTGTCAGTGTTTTAATTATTGTGGGCAAAACTGATTAACTTAGTCTCATACTCTGGACACGTATTTATGCAAATTGCAAGAAAAGGAGAAAAGAATCCTTTCTCTGCAATGAACTCATCTGTGCAGGGAAGCTCTCAGTGGTGGATTAGTCTGAAAAAATTAGGAGTCAAACTTGGCTGTATTTTTTAATGGAAATATAATCAGCAATACATCTTGATGAAATGTGCACTGCCATCACATAATACCCACTTGGAAGTGAGGTAAGGGCTGGAGGCAGTAGTCCAAAATCATTAACATCCCCCAGGGTGAATATAATAGGATGATAAATGCTCACTGGGAAAGGATTCATTTCAGTTTTCAAATAATTTTGAAAGTAGAACAGAAAGTCAGTAATTTTATATCAATTTTGTCAGCCCATACTTTAATTCAGTAATGAAAGACTTTATGTCCATCCAACCTCAGTGTATCTGTAACGCCTGAGTTAGGTGTCGGCATTATTTGTTACCTCAGTTTCACAGGGGAAGGTGGCAGGGTAGGAATCCTTCCGGTGTACATCTTGATTCATTCTTCCACAGCACAGTATCAATTGACTGAGTTTCTTTAATGGAACAGAATAGAAAGGCCCAGTCCCTGGACAGATATTTGGGTCAATAGACTTGCCCTGACAGCATCCTTTCTTTTTATTTCTGCCAGGAGTGATAGGGGCTGGGATGGATCAGAAGCAAATGTTCATCCTGGGTGTTTTAAAACCCTTTAGAGAATGAAAAAAATGGCTTGGCTATTTTGGTTTCTATATGAGGAGACAGTGCTTTAGCAACTGGTTTTTCAATGAAAAAAAAAAAATTATGCAAGATATTTGGAGGTGGTATAGATTTTGGGGAATCTTTGTGCTTTAATTTATCTACTCTTGCTACAGCAATAGGCACCTTGTGGATGACAGCAGAACAAACATTTGATTTTAATTGGATCTCTAAAGTGTCATTAACCCCAAAGGATTTTCTAGAATATGAACTGCATAGGTCATAACATAGAGAACAATATAATTGTGCCATTTGATTTTAAACCTTCATACTTTTTAAATCATCCTTCCCATTTTAAGGGATATGAAAGCAGAAAAAGCACTGCTTCTCTGCTTCTGAATGGATATAAGAAAATGTTATTGCTTTGTCTGAGGTATTGGGCTTTGAGAGAGATAATAAAAAGAAAATTACCTTCTCATGAGCTATCTCTCTAATAAATCAGAGTCCGGTATCTACACTATTCATAACTGAAAAAAATGGGGCATTTTTTGACCTCTGCTGCAAATGGATCCAAATTGATAAATATTTATGTGTATACAATTAGTCACTTAGATTTCACCTTTCCTTCATTGCCATATTTATTGAGGAGTTTAGTTCTACTGAGCAAGCGCATCATGGACTTTGCAGTGTCTCAGCACACCTGAATCCTTATAAGAGCAGATATATCTAGCACACTGTTATTAAAATAGCAGCAAACAATTATCCCTTAAAAAAGGCAGTCCTTACCTTTGATTTGGAACAAAATAGAGAAGCCACTTGAAATAAGATATGTAGGGGAGATGGCACTTGTACTACTCTCTACCTCTTTAGTTTACTGCCGCCCTGAAGACAGTAAAAGAAGTACAGTAATATTGTTGGTACATAATATTTGGATCTTACTGCTACTAAAATAGTGTTCTCTTATCAAAATTTAAGCACAACCATTCCCACAAGCTCAAATTCTCTCTTAATGGTTTTCTCATGCATCTGGAAAATATTCAGCTTTTATGAGAGATTTAGGAATCCTTTAGCATCCGTTTAGGTATGGTATGAACTAGAACTCTAAGAGAAACAGTAATGAAATCTTTTTGTATTCAGAGTGGGCATCAAGTGTTGACTCCTAATATCTGTCATTATGGTACTGGAGATAAATGCTAATAATGAGATAGGTTGGAAGCAAACAAGTGGGTTGAATATAGTAGCTTCCTATAGGAATACTAAAGGCTTTTTGTATTTGCATACTTGGTGGATAAATGAGAATCCTTCTTAACGTTGTATGTTTGTGTTGCTCACGTAGCAAAATGTTTTGTAGACTGTCAGGGAGTGAACAACACTGCATGGTTTGGAAAAGATCAGTGAACTGCAGGCTGTGTGCCAGGCAGGCACAAAAACATCAGTGTCTGAGGCATGCAGAAAAAAGGCATGTGGTATGTCTCATCTGTAGGAAAGGCAAGTCTTGCTGGTAGAAAAATCCACAAAGACAAACATTACCTGAAAAGCCACTATGCTGAACCCTAGCTGACTGCAATTCACCTAAAATATACAAATATCTGGGTTACTTCTGGAGTCTGAGAGCTGAGCCCAAGTAGCACAGGAATGAATAATCTGAGTGGTAAATCCAGGTGTGCTGCATATTTCTTTTGCTTGCATTGCAATTGTGCCTCCTTCTGCTGACATTGTTGGCAGGATGGTTTTGCTTTTGTAACTTTTGCACTCACCTCTTGAGCTTCCAGAGATTTGAGGGAAAATGGTTGCAGAATAAAATGTATTATTATTCCTTCATGAGGAAGGAATTTTCTTGGTTTTATCTGTCTCCGCTAAAGCCTTTTCAGGAGAAGCCTACTGAAGAGATTCAGGATACTAGCTGGCATCCATTTCAAAGGATTTGCTTATGCCCTGGATCCTGCTATATGACGTCCTTTAGTATGGTTACACAGGTTTCCCAACAACTGGACTAAATACTTGTCTGTGATATGTCAGAGGTGCCTGACAGACTGTCACTGCTAAATTACTCAAGGCAGGTACCTACAATGACCATTCTTTCTGTTGAATAATACAGGGAATGTGTTATCCCTAACTGAGAAAAATGTCAGACCTGTGGGAGAAGCAGACTCAATTGCCTACAGGTAACCTGTCTTTCATTGAAGAAGCTGTGAAAGGAATTCGGTCTCCCTTCAGAAATTCTCCACCACCATTTCCTGTTAAGCCTCTTACACTAGAGACAATCCTCTGGGAGGACTAATTGTGTATAGATGTAATGGACTATAAATCATTCCATTTTTAGAATGGTAGATGAGTTGTAAGTGTAGTACTAAGCAAGCCTTTGTGCTTGCAAAGGACCAGACTAGCCTTCTCCTGCTCACTTTTCCCAAATTTGGGATATCCAGAATTATAATTCAAATTTTAGGGGGATATCAGTGCATATGGTGATAGTATTTCATTAATCATTACAGGAGCATAAAAATGGTGTGAGGTTGTCTATGATCTGCCTCTGAAGGCGAGGGTAACTTAGGTTCTTGTTAATCCATTACTTGGGGTGGATCAGAATGAAACGACACTGAGTGATTGGTGGTCTTATATATATATATGTGTGTGTGTGTGTTTGTGTTGGTTGTGAAGGAAAGGAGGTATGTAGCAGTTTTGTTATTATCTACAGAAATATAGTAATATCAAAGCATAAAAATAACATTTAAGAAAATGTATAAGGAAAAGAAAGAAAAAGAAAGGATAAGAGTAGATAATGAAAAGGAAAGATATCACCACTCTGGATCCGGTGACAAGACTTGATGGTTGCAATTTTGATGCCTGTTTGTTGAAGTGATGCTCACAGTCTTTATCTGTCAGGGATGGGAGAAGCCCATGAAACACAAAGGTCAATATTATATTCAATAATATACGCTTAGTTTTACATGGGAACACCCAGCTACCTCCCCTGGGGGGGGCAGTTTTACACTGTCTGATGCAACACTGTGGATCATGTGGAGTGCTCTGGTGGAAGGCCCCAGAAAGGAGTCTGGGGGCACTTCGGGGGTCTTTGATGGTTTATGACCCCTTCTAAGAGGTGAGAGCTGCCTCACTGAGCCAGTTATGCCTCATCAGAAGGGATAAGTACCTTCAGGCCTACATGTGAATGTCCTGGTACTTCCCCAGGGAGAAGTTTTACACCCAAGCCAGGTGTGTAAGGAAGGACATTGGTATGATAAAAACCATTATCCCACCTAGCAGGATCTGCCTTTTACTCTACTGTTCCCTTATCTGGCTCAGAATCCAGCTTGTTGCTAAGCAAATGTTGTTTTTTTCAGATCATTGTCTGGTGAGGGATGTTCACTTCCTCTGTCTTGCACAGATCAGAGGTTTTGATACCACGCATAAAAAACTCTCCTCCTCCCCCTCATTTGGGGGGTGCAAACCTGCCCTCAGAAAAGCACCCACTGATTTAGAGGATGGCTGAATTTTTGAGTCCTTAACCATTAACATTTCAGTGTCTCTCAGAGGTTTACTCATTTGACAAGAGACTATAATAAGAATTGTTAGATAGCCAGCAAGTAGAGAAGTGGCTGCTGTGATTAACTGCTTTTTCAAGTGATTTAGATTATAGAAGTTTGAGAAAGGCATTTTTGCTGCTGTGGTCTAGTTATAAAAACTCTTTCAAATTCTCCTTTATTAAAATAAATAAATTCTGAAGAAGAAATAGCTTAATATATCCTTAAGAGTGTTTGACAGTTTATGCTGATTTTCTCATAATGGCATTTTGCAGCTGTAGTTTTATGGAGCTGGAGATGAGAGCTGGGAGAACTGTGCTGAGGGTCAGGCTATAGAAAATTAAGAGAATGGGATCTTAAAGTAAAACTTCCCTAGGCAGGTTTCATGTATGAAAATGCTTGTTAGCCTAGACCTTAGTATGGGAAAAAGAGAGAAAGTTTTCTTTCAACCAGAGCCACTCTGGTTTGTACATCTCTAGACTAATGGACTGGAGAAAAAAAGAAAGATTACATCAATTTGAGATGGCATCTTAGACTGCAATGGAATTAATATTTTAGCTGTTCTGGTTTTAATGGTGACTTTTAAATCTGAAGATAAGCTATTACTCCAACAAGGCAGTCCATTTCATAGAAGGGGATTTTGTGGAGTATTGATCTTCTGGATTGCTAAAACCTGTATCATGAGTGCTGTTGTAACTTTAATGTTTGAACCAGTCAAGATACCAAGGACTGCTGTCTGCTTTTTCCACAGAATTTACGCTGAATTTTAATTTTTCAACGTTCAAAACACCAAGAATTTTATTTAGAGACTCTTAATTTCTCCCTTATTGGTCTTTCTGAATTTGTGAGCTTTAAAAGGTAGCGGGATTTAAGGACATGTTGTTGTTGTTATTATTATTATTATTGTTATTATTACTATTATTATTATTATTTTGGTTTTTTATTGGTTCTGTTAAGCCTACAAGTAAACATTCAAAGACCTGTGTTTACAGATGCTGTGTTGAATTATCACTCAGAGTAAGGAAGACAGCTAAATTCCATATGTACATTGCTACCGATTTTTGAATATTGAGGATTAATTTGCTACCACTTGCCTTTATGTTTTAGTCAAGCATTCTTTTTATAAAATAGACTGAAGTGTTGTTCTTAAAACAAGAAGCTGTGGAAAAGAGAAAAACATCTCTCAGATTAAGAGCAGAAAAGAGGTATGTGTCACCTCCAACTCACACTTCAGACTTCTGCAGCTCTCCTGTAGTCATGGGCAGGAGTCTAAAACAGAAAAACATCAACTCAGGAGGAACAAAATTTTGCCTTGATGGCAAATCCCCCCCAGGGATTGTTCGAGCTTTAAGTCAGGGCAAAGAACACTGATTCAAATGCAAGATGCCAAATCTCTCTCCCTTTATTGTGTATTTCTCCTCTGAGGTTGCTCTTGCTTCTGGTTTTTGTAAGTGTGCTGCATTTCTTAGTAAAACTGGGGATAAAGACAAAAATAAAAGTGGAAGAGCTATGGTATTTTATTATAAGGACCAAAATTTGAAGGGAGAATATAGCTGAGAATGAAAATGTGGGGAGCTGGAGCTCATTTCACCCACTGTAAAATACCTTCTGCAAGGTAATAACAAAAATGCTTTTAACTCCCAGGATGAGGCTGTAAGTCAGCTAAACCCTCCTGTTCTGATCTAATAGATCTATCATAACCTTTGTCTGTGAGCCAGCCGTTCCACACAGAAGGTGGTCTTTCTGTAAGGCCCAGATTTGTCTTTCTTTAGCAGCTGGGTGCAGCTTGCACAATGGTAACATGGTGTGAGTGAGGGGCCAGTGTGATGATGCAGAACAAATGAGTGCATCCGACTGTTTGGTTTATTTGCTTGAGTTTTTTTCCAAAGGACAGTCACTTTAAAATGTGCTCCATTTCCAATTATGTGGCCTAAAAGATTGAAGCCATGTAATCAAAATATTATCTTAATTACACTAATTGCAGACCGTTATACTGCGAGAAATCTCAAGATGTCTCTAATGTGAGCAGCTAATTAAGGTCTAGTAGAATAATGACAGCTTAACTGCTTATGTTTGTGTGGAGGTGTCAATTTAGAAAAAAACTTGCGTATAACCTGCTACAAAATAGTCATATTCTTAAGTGCACTTAAGATAAAATTACAGGTTTTAAATCAGTTTATTAGGATCAGCCATCAAGAGAAGTATCTTAACTTAGGGTTTTTTATTGAGAACAACATTTGATATACTGTGATTCTAGATCAATATGAAGTACTTGATTTGTAAAATAGGATAAATAAATTTAGCTGTTTAGTATTACTATTAAGTGAATGCTTTTTATTTATAACTTGAAACCTACTTTGCAGTTTAAAGTTTTGGCTAAAGAATTCATTTTGAAACCTTGGGAAGGCAGTCAGTGAAGACTGACCTCTGATGACTTGTGGTCACCTTCTGACTTTGGGAATTGAATTTAAGCATGTCAGGTCTTTTGAGAGGAAAGTTTGTTAATGTTCTCCTTATGCTGCAGGAGACACAAAAATGTAAAGAGTCAACATAAACCTTGCTGGAAAGGACATATCAAAAGGAACATGTGATAAGGAGATAAGGACTTGGGTTTCCCTCAGACCTCTGCCTTAGGCTTCATACATTTGTCAGGGGCAAGCTTCCTAAATTGGAGGAGGAACTGCTGGGTCATTGCCTGCTGGTCATCATGCCCAAAGATCCTGTTCATGCTTAAACAAAGGCAGAATTAATTCAGAATTTTGGCTAACAGGCCACATCAAAAATTTGCTTTGGTTTAGAGGAGGAGAATCTTGAATTTTATTTTACTTTAATTCAATTGTTTACCTTTAAGCTGCTTCCCAAATGTAAATTTAGTAAGAGGAGAACTGTAGAGAGCATTGGTTAAAATAAGCTGTTTAAGACCTAGCAGAGTCTGACTGAAATGGTTCATGGCTCCTTTTAGTCATGGTGACAAGCAGTCGCTGGAGTCTTGGCTGCCAGGAACCATTGGGCTCTGAAGCCACCCGTAGGCTTTAATTTCTTAGTCCAGACTCTCCTGGGAAGCCCAGGTGAACATTTTGGTTCAGCTGTGGCCCTAATCCTGTCCTGAGCAGAGCCAGGGACCCCAGCCCATCTGCCTTGGCTGGGGTCCCTGGGCACCAGCTCGGGATCCTCGAGGACTGTGCCTGCCTGGGGGAGGCTCTGCCTGGATGAACCCCTGTGGCAGCCCTGCTCCTCTGCTCTGCCCCCTCGCAGCAAAGTGTGTATTGAAAACATCTTTCTGCTTATGGCTTAGAGAGGGCATGTTGGAGCCTGTGGGGAGAAGTCTACTGCTGACCAAACTTGAAGGGAACTTCTTCAGAAAGGGACTGCATTGTCTTGAAGCAAAAGTTTATGCTGTGCCCTCAGCTGCTCAAGCAGTAAGCCATGGCTTTAAAAGAAAAAAAAAAAAATTCAAAATCTTAAAAATCTATACCATGAAATAATCTGTTTTCCTGGAAGATTAATACACACAGGCAAAGGCTCCTCCTGCCACAAACTGAGAATACTGCTCTGCTTTCTTATGTCTGTGGGAGATTCTGCCCTTTTCCATTATGAAATGGAATTATGAAATTATCACTCTCATTGTAACAAAGTCATTTTTATCATTGGAAATTGATGGTTACCATTATACTGTCTTATCTGTGAGATTCTTGCAGATTAGCACAAACCTTGAGAATATGTGTGGCAGCTCTTGGGTGCTGTATATGTGGATGAAAATCACCTACAGAAATCACAGAATCATAGAATGGTTTGAGTTCAAAGGGACCTTTGAAGGCCATCTAGTCCAAATTTCCTGCAATGAGCAGGGTCACCTTCCACTAGACCGGGCAGATCAGAGCCCTGTCCAACCTGACCATGAATGTTACCAGGAAAGGGGCATCTTCCACCTCTGGGCAACCTGTTTCAGTGTTTCACCACTCTCATTGTAAGAAATCACTTCCTTATAATTAATCTAAATCAACCCTCCTTCAAACCATCACCCCATGTTCCATCACAACAGGCCCTACGAAAAAGTCTGTCCCCATCTTTCCTATAGGACCCCTTCAAGTACTGGAAGGCCCCATAAAGTCTCCTCAGAGCCGTCTGTTCTCCAGGCTGAACAACCCCAACTCTCCAAGCCTTTTGTCATCTCTATGAGGTATTAATCTCCCGAACTATTAAGCACTGGTGAGAATGACTGGGTTTTCCCTTTCAAGGGATGTAGCCCTGAAAATGATAAGTAAATTCTTGGCATCTCTTTTGTGTAGGGATGAAGCCAGGAACTAAGAGGTTTTTCATGAATTTTTAAATTATATTTCAAAGAGGTCCTTGTTCTGTTTGTTTCATGAACAAGTCACCCCCATTTGTGATTGTGAGACTACTGTCCACTCATTATTTCTGAATTAATATTAGTAGGTATCACATGGTTTGGAATAAACATTCACTGTGAAGCCCAGCTGGGCATACAAACTTTCAGGCCAGCAGCAGTAGATGATGAAGCCATTCAGTATGTTTGATGACTCAGGGCAGCCATCGTGCTGGGAAAGAGTAGGTTCATCATCAGGAGGAGCTCTGCCCACCTAGCCTTCCCAAAGCTTTAGTCTCAGCTCTTTAACACAGAAGTACTCTATTCAACACTACATCTTTCAGGAGTACTGTTGTCATCTTTCTCCACATTTTGAGTGGATTCTCTTGTATTTCTGGCCTTGCAGTTGAACCAAACCTACTCACACACTATCATGATTGATTGCAACATTCCTTTCTAAACACTTCAGAGCCTGATTTCAGGTTCAATTCTGTGTCTCTTGGACATAGACTTATTGAGTGTCATATCTTCCAAACTGAGAACAATTCAAAGCTCAGTCCTTAACTTCAGCTTAATCCTTAGCATCATCTTTCTTCATTGTCATCATCTCCATCTGTGATATCTCCCTTCCTTCCTACAACACCTTTCATTACTCTCCAAGATCAGAACTGTCTTAAGGGAAAACCGTAGTCATTTTTCTTTGATTTCTTAGACTAACTAGCA
Organism: Corvus hawaiiensis; assembly: GCF_020740725.1. Taxonomy (NCBI): domain Eukaryota; kingdom Metazoa; phylum Chordata; class Aves; order Passeriformes; family Corvidae; genus Corvus; species Corvus hawaiiensis. The sequence continues at coordinate 21,062,077 of NC_063214.1, forward strand.
ATAAAAGCACCAGATGTGAGCTGGATACTTTCAGGCTTGATTAGATTTCAAACATGAGATTTTTTTAGAATAGCAGCTGGAGGAAACAATAGAAGCTGCAGAGGTGAAGGAACAAATTGTTCTGATAACATATTTAAAAGGACGGTGAGAGTGCCTATGAATGTAAAAGCAAACAAAGCCCTGCAGCCTTCTTTTATGTTTAATGTTTACATCAAGTCTTCTTTCTGAGATTGTGTCTTTCAACTATTCGCAGTCCCTCTGTTTATACACAAAACAATCAAAACTGTTCTCAAGCGTAGAGCTTACCTCTATACATAGGGGTGTTTTTATTTTGGGACTTCATGGATTTTAGTATTCACAGAAATAGTTTATTCTTCTCAAGCATCTTTCTAGATGAGAAAGTGTGAGTGTAAAATTATCAGTGGATAGAACTTCAGCTGTGAAGGACCTCAAATTCACTTGGATGCCAGGTTACAATCCAATCTTTCATGAATAATTCAAGCTGTCTTGGTAGTGTGATGGTTCCTTTGAGGATACATCCTTGGTTGTAAATGACACGTGCAGTTATCACTTACACACTTAGATTTTCGTGATAGAAATGCGATAGAACATTTTGGAAGTACTCTGATGCTAATCTCTTCATCTTATTGAGGTTGCATTTTTTCCATGACTGAAATGAACGTCAGGAATGTGAAGAGTAGAGTCATTAACTGAGAGTGTTCATGTAACCCTATAGCTCCATTTGCCATGTACATTCCTCTGCTGTGATTTCACAGGTCCTTGTGGTACCAGATGATACCACAGATGATGCCTGGTCTTGGTCTGACAATCTTGGTCCTTGGGACTCTGGTCATCAGGTACCAAACTGCCAGAACTGCTCTTACAGCCACAGCTTACTGCTGTTCACTTCCAAAGGACTGCACAAGAGAGCTGTGATCTGAGTGAGCTTCTTTGCAGGCTGGATCCAGAACATGTTCCCTGAGCATGCACTTTGTACAAAAAATGGGAAAGTTTTTCAGAGCCATGTAGGGTATTGTAGTGGCCTTCTGGGCCTCCGTCTGGGATCCATGGTCTCTGTTCTGTGGAGTGCTCCTGATAAAGTAAAACAGATAGTGATGCTTTTAGTTGACATTGCTGGTAATTGGAAACCTGGGTAAACCTGCAGCAAATAAAAGTTTAAATAGTGAGCCCCAAATAAAGATAGTTAGGACAGAACTGTTGTTAGTCCACTTTGAATGAGCCTTTCTCACTTAATAGCATTTCAGTGAGAGGCTCAGAACTACTGGCAATATGCTTTAATACCATGTCTTTTGGCTTTTTTCTTAATACTCTAAATTCATAATTATGACAACTGAAATTTTTCCTCCAATTTAATTTTGTCTGTTTTAATACACTGGAGATTTATTATTTGCTTGCCCTCACACTTGTCCAATTTAAAAGTTACAGATAACTGGGTATTTCTGTGTTTATGGTCTCTAATAGTTGGGTGATGTCAGTTCTCACATTCTGTAAAATTTTAATAAAGGAATTTAGGGTGAAGCTTGTTATTAAGTGTGGGATGAATCCTGCTATTAATATCAGTATTATGTTACTTTTGCCAAGAACATTCAAGTCAACAAACCTGAAAAGAACACAGGGAAATGACTAACAGTTAGCATGGAGTTGTTGAAAAAGAAAAATTATGTCAAACAAATCTAATTTTCTTCTCAAATTCTCCCAGGGTAAGAGGCGTTGCAGTTAGAAAAGAGATGGTAGGTGTCATGGACCCTGAATTTGCTCAGGCTTTGTACACTGCCCTATATGACAGTCTCATTAGCAGACTTGGGAAACATAACATGGAAGAAATTAATAAGGAGGGTGCAAGGCTGTTTTGAAAATTGTATTTACAGTACTGTTGGTGATCAACTGTCAAAATGAAAGTAAGAACTGACTGGGATTCTGCAAGGACCTGCCTAGGCTCTAATACAATTCAACATATTTATTAATGTCCTGGATGATGGAATAGCATGTGTGTTACCAGATTTGAAGCTAGGATGAACTGCAAGAATGACAGAAGACAAGGTCAAAACTGAAAATGATCTCTACAAAATGAAGAAACTGGCTGTAACAAATAAGATGCTACTTAAGAGGGAGGAATGATCAACCCTACAGCATGATCCTGGGTGGGGTCACAAGCTGAGAGGCAATTAATGGTCATGTTGATGAGGAGAAGGCAAACATCTCCAGTGGTGTGTACTGAGAGTTGCACGTTGTCTGCTCAGCACTGATAGGCTCCTGAAGTGCCAGAAGGTTTCAGGTAGACATTAGGAAAACTACTTTTGCCATCTAGATGTTGTGCACTAAAACAGATTTCCTGCACAAGTTATGGCAGGCAGTAAGAAATTTGGTAAATAGGAAGAAGAGGGAGCTGCCAATAGGGTGGGAGGATGGACTTTACAAGGATCCTGTCATCTGCCCTGCTCTCCTGCCTGTTTCTGGCATCTCTAAGGAAAGCCTGCAAAAATCAGTTAGCTGGATCAGGGGCAAGGCTCATCATGCTAGCCATTAATCATAAGCCGGAAGAAACTTATGCCACAATTGCCCCAAATACATATTTTACCTCAGTCTGTTGATCATAGAACTTCCCAAGACCGGAGCAAAAAAGATAATCCAAAGTTATGTAGGAAATACCTTATGCTAACAGTTCATACATTCATGGTGACAAAAACATGACTGAAAAAATTCTCTAGAATTAATTCTGTAATGTTTCAAATGCTTGTTGTAAATGCAGTGAAAGCATAATTGGAGATTCAAGCATTGAAAAGTTGAATTCATGGCAAATTAGGTGTGAGTTCTGTAGTCAAGTAGGTATCTGATGAAAGAGGGATCTTTTCTCCCTAATTCTAAATTAAATACTGATATTATTGGAACACCTAATATCTTTAAATGATATACAGAGGCAGTATATTACCCTTTGAATTTTCTTTGCTTATTGAAAGTCCGGTCTCCTTTACAGTCACTTTTTGTTGCATTATTAGAAAAATGCACCACATGCATTTTCCATAAAAATGTAATTGTAACTATTGTTACCAAAAAAAACTATAACAAAACACAAAAAAAGCAAAGCTCATGCTCTGTGATTTCAGCAGTTGTCTTTGAAGCTGCCTTTGGTAGAGCTATATAAACCATGCGTTCTCGTGATGGTGGCAGACAATACACCCCAGCACCCTCTTACTGCAAATGATAGGACAAGGGAAACATCCCCTTCTTTCTCACACTCAGAATGTCTCTTTGTCTGAAGTGCAAATTACCAGTGGTCTGGCTGTGTTCACCCTTGCTTTGGGGTCTTCGAGTAGATTGGGGTTTAGCTGTCTCCTAGAACACAAATAACTCTCCATGACTGCAGGCATGGCAGAATCAAGGGCATTTTAATGAACTGATAACTAACAAAACCAGAAAGAAACCCAAGCAATGCACTTGAGAAGATGATGTGGTATAGCAGAATCATAGAATATTTACTAAAGGTGAGAGTGATGAGCAGAGTATCTTTAGTCCTGCAGTTGATAGTTTTAATTGTTGTGGAAAAGGAGAAAATGTGAAGGATTTTTTAGTTTTGCTTTGGAAATGATTAGATCAGTATCTGAGGATAAATTTTTTAATTTAAGATAGAAATAAGAGAGGTTTTGGTAAGTTCTTGGCATAAGAGTCTCAAGAAAATAGTGAAGAAAGCTAACTTGGAAAAGCTTCATGGATATATTTATCAAGAAATTTAAGTATTTTAATTGATCAAAATCTATAAATATTATGAACAGTAACCAAAGCTATTTAGTGTAACATACTAAGGCCTAGCAAAACATGACACCCTTTTAAAAAAATTACCTGACTTTCTAGTATGTTGCAGACATAGGTTTAAGAACAGCACATGAAACATGACTGCTACATTAGCTAGCAAACTGCAAAGACCACAAAAAAGCAGAGCATTTTTCATTACTTAAACCCTCATGGATGTGTGGATAGGCAGCGTGCCATGATCCCTTCTGGACAGGGCTAGGTGAAGTCCTGTTATGAACGTGCTGCCAGCCAGGCATTGGCAGCTTCCTGAATGCTCTAAGGAAGTCAGCCTTCTGTGTTGATGTTCAGGACAGGTCCTTTGACTCCCCTCTGGGAGACAGAGTCAACCTTTGCCAGAGCACTGGGAATGTCGTTAGTGCCAGAGCATTGTCAGGGAGCTGGAGACTGGTCCCTGGTAAAACTGCACCACAATTATAAAACCCTGTTGACTTTTGAGGTTTAGAAATATCATGGTTTGACACTGGCCCAGTGCCAGGCACCCACGAGAGCCGCTTGCTCACTCTCCTCTGCCACAGCTGGGCAGAGGAGGGAAAAGGAAAAATGTTAACGAACGCTTCGTGAGATAAGGACCGAGAGAAACACTTAAAGGGCATAACAGGCTCAACTTAACTTGCAAAGTGAATTTATTACTAACAGAATCAGAGGAGGATAATGAGAAGTAAAATAAGCCCTTAGAACACCTTCCCTCCCCAACCCCTCCCTCCTTCCCAGCAACAGCACAGGGAGACAGGACATGGGGGCTTGGGCAGTTCATCACCGAGATTTCCTTCCGCTGCTCCGGGAGAGGAGTCTTCCCGTGTGAGGCCATGGGGTCCCTCCCAGAGGAGACTGTTCTCCATGAACTTCCCCGGCGTGGGCCCACTCTCATGAGCAGCAGCCACACCGCACCTGCTGCAGCGTGAGTCCCTCCCACGGGCACACAGCCCTCCCAAAACTGCTGCGCTGTGGCTCTCTTTCCACGGGGTGCAGTCCTCCAAGGACAGGCTGCTCCAGCCTGGAAGCAGGGGCCCCCTCTCTCCAGCGGGTGTTCCACTGGATCACAGCCTCCTCCAGGCATCCACCCGCTCCGGCACGGGCACCTCCCCCACGGGCTGTGGGTGGATCTCTGCATCCCCCGTGGATCCCCATGGGCTGCAGGGGCACAGCTGCTTCACCATGGTCATTACCACGGCCTGCAGAGGAATCTCGGCTCTGGCGCCTGGAGCACCTCCTGCCCCTCCTTCTCCACTGACCTTGGTGTCGCCATGTTGTTTCCCTCACATGTTCTCACCTCCTCCTCTTCTCTGACTAGAATCCAAAATCTTGTAACTTTGTTTCGATTTTCTTCTTAAATGTGTCATGACCGAGGTTACCAACCTCTCTAACTGGCCCAGTTTTGGCCAGCAGCATGTCCATCTTCAGAGCCATCAGCCACTGGCTCTGCTGGACATGGTGGGAAGCTTCCAGCAGCTTCCTCACAGGAGCCGTCTTTGTGGCCCCCCTGCTGCCTAAAACCAGGCCGTGCCAAACCAATACAAAAAATTAGCAGAATTTCCTGCAGTTTCTGAACAGGCTGAAGCAGTTTTAAATATATACAAAAGATATACTGATTTAAGTAACTAAAATGGTTTTCTCCAGAGCATGTCTTCACCTTTAATCCCATCTCTTTTTAAGTATTTTTTAATAATAAATGCTGTTTTCCTTTGAAAAGAAAAAAAAGGGGGGTTATTTCAGTACCATCTGAATGGCCTGTCTCTGCCTGGCATATAATGCAGTTAATTTTATATGTGACTAATGAACACCAGTTATTCTCCTGGATACCTGTGACACATATATGGGGAAGACTCTCATGTCTTAATTGCTTGACCCTGAAATTAGCACAAGCAGATGGGCCTGAGCAGATAGTGAGGCTGACATGAGGTAAAAGAACAGACCACTAACGCAGTCATTAGTATGTAGTGTGTGAGAAACTATTTTTTTGATTGAAATAATTTATTTCTCTTTCCAGTCAATTTCACTCTTTTTAATATCTCGTGGTTGGCTGATGTAAGGAGGATAGCAGCTTAGTTGTTTAACACATGTAATTTGGTAAACTCAAATGATAAGGCTCTAAGGTAAATTACTGTCTAGTATTGAGAATATAGACAAAGATATTGCTTAATTATAAACTGAAGTAGAAACTTTTTTGTGGACTTTCTGCATAGTTATGGATAAACTGTTAATTGCCTATATACCTGAGTATGCAGGGAAGAAGATAGTGTTTACTTTTAATTTTGGAATTTAAGTAAATTTTAAGTTGTCTTTGTTTCAAAAATACATTGTGTATTGGTTACATTACCTTCAGCCAACCCAGACAATATCAACAACTTCCAGCCTTGTTTGTGAAGTAATTCAGCACCAAATATCATTTGCAGTCTATGCCATGTGAGGGAGTTGATTGGGGATTTGGGGGAGGGAGGGCAGTTCTGTAATAGCTGTGGCTTTGTAGAGACTGTTACTTGATGCTGGATAGCTGCTTGACTGCTTCGTACTTTCACCTTCTTCTGACAGTTCCTCCAGGAGGTGTGTCACACGAAAAAAGCAGCCTGTTGTTGGCAAAGATAGTCTAACCTCATTACTGGGGCAGACAGGTGTATTCTTTAATCACAGACTTAAAGCCTCAGGAAACCCTGGACTTTTTCCAAGATCAGCTGGGATTAGCCTAGCCCTTTGATGTTGCTGTAGACGTCCCATGGAGACTCTAATGGAAGAGGGTGAGGGAATGCTGACAGCTACGGTCCTGGGTTTCTTAGGCGAGACATCTGTGAGAATGATTTGTGTGGGAGAAATTGGACCAAAAAGGAAAACTATTTCATGCTAATTGCAATTTCCAATGGTAAACCTGGAGGTGAGCTGCCACTGATAGGCTCTTAAACTAATTAACCAAACAGTCCAGTACCCCATGCTGTGTAATGCTACACAACTACGCATAAACAACTCTGCTGAAGATTTGTTCTGACCCCAAACTTCGAGCAGGCTCTGCTGAAGTTAAACAGGCTGTTTGAAGTGTCACGATGATCTGCAGTCCTCCTGTCTGATGCACTACATGCTTGACTCCAATTATCAGTAATCAAATAAGGAAAACCCTAATCAGTATTCAGCAGCTATTACCCTCAGCTTAGCAGAGAGAAAACATAATTTCAGAAGAGAAATAAACACGTGGTATCGTGTGGAACTATAATAAATCCTTTAAGTGGCTTTGTGAAAAAAATGTATTGTTGTAATATGCCACTAAACAGTGAACTAAGGCCATAGGGAATAAAAAGAAAGGGTTGGGGAGGAAGGCAATCCCATGATATCCAGATTCAGTGTTTGCTTCCATTGAGTCCTGTCTTTGGAGTGTAAGGAGAAATTTTCCTCTCTCTTGACTTTGGAAAGTGTCAGTTATCCTGCACTCTTAGCAAATACAGACAAAATGTTATTTTATAAAGAACTGTCCTCCTCTTTCTTAAAATGCTACTACACATAGCTCATTGTAGTCTATAAGTACTCATGATTTTGTGGTGGGGAGTTAGGAGGAGGGTTCCCACAGGTATCAGTACCCACCACATCATGATTTGATCTATATGCTCTGCTTCTCACCTTCATAGGAACTTGAGGAGCCTTTTAAAATTTTTCAGGGTGGTAGAAAAGTGGTCCATTAGATAATGTTCATCATGGGATATGAGTTTTGAGCCATAAGTCCCTGTACCTTTTATGCTATACCGTTTCTGCATGAATGAAGGGTGCCCAGAGAAGAGAAAGATTCTCAGGAGAGGTCTATGGTCTTCAGTTACCTGGAAGCTTCCTATGATCTAGAAGATAAAGATGCTTTCAGGGAATAATTTTCTTCTTTGAATGACTACAGCTGATGAAATTCCTGACCTGCCTGGGCATCCAAAGAACATGGATTGACCATCAGTTGTTCATTCCTTGCCCACAGTTGTATATATTTTTTACTGTTTTGCACAGTGTCTTTAATATCCACTCTCAAAAAGACATTGCAGATGCTTAGCTTCAAGTTTTCTTTCTCCTTTCACTGTGTTCCCAAGGACACAAATGGATGCTCTGTGACTGAAGGCCTTTATTTCTCCTTAAGTACCATGGGTTTGTGCATAACTGTAAGCAATTTCTCTCGTGACTGTGCAATTTCCCTTGGTGATGTTTAAAGGAACATTTTTAAATTCTATTTTTAAACTGTTAGAAATAGCTCTCCAGAGCTTCCACTGCTGAATACTAATAACGTTTTATATTAGCATAAAAGGATATCATTATCAAAGATCACCATTTTAGGGGAAAATGGTAGTATATGCATCTCAAAAGGCATGGAGAAGCTGTTCTTAGACTTATGGAGGTTTTTGTCCTTTTTTTCAGCTTCCATAGTTTTGTTAGTGATAAATTAAATTAAATGTGCCAAAGGAGCTGTGGTGAGTTTTTGCTAATGTTCATGCCAGCCTTATCAGAGGGTGTTAGAGAATGCTGATTTTTCCCAGATGCATGTAATTTTAACACCTGCTCATCCTGAAACTTAGATTACTTTCTGCTAGGACTATTTATAACTAAAGCTGTTGTTGGTGACTTTGGTATTTTTACATGAGCTCATATGGCTGCAAGGAATTGCAGAGAGATGTACATAATGGAACAAAGGGCAAATAATGGTCAGGAGAACCCAGACTGCTGTTCAATATGTCTGGAAATTGTGTAGCAGCAGGAAGAGTTCAATTAAATCTTGGGTTTGTGTAGGAAAAGGATTTGCAAGCGCTGACTTGCCCCTCAAAATCAGCTTTCTTGTTTACCTCAAGCATATAACTCATTGAATAAAACCTAAGGTGATCCTGGTAGGCCAATATGTATCCTTCATCAATAAAAGCTGTCATCCTGTCACACAGGAGCCCTGAAAGCTGTACCTGCTCTGACCTTTTTCCACACCATGTTGTGCAAGTGCTGAGAATCTCTGGCTAGACCCAAGTCCGACTGAGTAGGGGGAAATGCATCTGTAATTCAATCCAGCCATTGTTTTCAGGTTTCCTTTAGAAACGTGTTTTGTACAGTGAGCTTCAGAAGTTAGGGGAATGAGTTGAAGCTGCTAATGTACTTGGAATATTTGAAGAAATATTTATTTCACAGGTACATTACAGGCTGGATGTTGTCAAACACTGGATATTTCCAGGAATCTGTAGGACCTAAACACATTCATCACACCACTCAATATTTTAAGATTTTGAAGAAAAGTGAAAACTAATCCACATATACAGCAATATTTTTGGCTTTTTAAATTTCTCCCCCTGCAACCCAGGTGCCTAATGTTTCTAGTCTGCAAGATTTCACTGATATCTAAAATGTATATGAGGTGTGATATGGTCCCACATAGGAGGGAGGAGCTGAGGCTCTTGTAAGTGCCATCTGCCTGTCATTGGTGGAGTTTTGCTGCCTAGTAGCAGCACAGATTGTCAGTGTCCCCTCGTCTGTTGAGTTCACATCCTGGTTGAAATAGATGGTGTTTGAAGCTAACAGCACCCAGCTATGAAATGTGTTGGCACAGCAGTGGCTGCGCTGCAGGGACTGCTGCATTATCCAGGCGTGCTATGCTGGGGTGGGATGGGGGAAGCAGCTGGATACAGTGACTTCTGCTGCCACCACTGACAAGCTGTCAAAAATCATGAGCCAACACACTGTGCTTCTGATCTGTGAATCCTTTGACTTGAACAAAAAAATGTTCCGTTTCTGGTACCTCTCATCACAAATTTTTATGAAGCAGCATGAGCTTCTAGGCTGGACAGAGCTCAGGAATGAGAAATACTGCATTATGTGTTTTTTTCATCTGTTTCTATCTTTTTTCTCCTTTTTGCTGGAGTAATACATTTCCTCAGAGACGAAATATACAACTGCTCTTTGTGCAGACCTTTCAAAGTTGAAACATTGAAATTGGTATGTAAATATCATATACTACTGTTGCATCAATTGATGACTAAAATACATCATTTTAGCCAAATTGTAGTTTTAATTTTTATGAATGAGGTTTTAAGTGCCTTGATCTGGAAAGCACTTAAACACTACATCAGCCAGATTCCGTAGTGCAATATTACTCCTGTGATAATATTTTAATGAATTGAAGTAAATCCAAGACTTCTCTTTGAACACCTTAGCTTTCCTTTCTTTTTCTGTAAGTATTTCATTCTATGGTTTCTAATATTGATAGATTAATATGGGAAAAGGCCTATGACTTTTAACATTAAAAATGAACATGTTTAAGCATATTTCTTAAAAGTCTTTCACTGTTTTCCTCTCTTTATTATCTTTATTCCCTAGTTCTTTTGGTGCACTACAAACATTTAATTGGTCTTTGAGAACTGGGAAAACATGGAATTGTTTCATTTCCCAATGGAGAAAGAGTGCATGTTTTAATTTTTGCCCTTAATTTTACCTGCCTCTGCTGCTTTTGGCCACAAATAATATTCCATTGTGTTTTATTTTTGTATGCCATGGTCAGTGATAACATGAATTGCTTCCTTCACTGATATTTTAGCATGGCTGCATGAATCCTTCACGTTTTAAAAAAATTCAATAGCTGCTACTATAATTTATATTTTCTTACAGATTAGAATTATAGGAATACTCTGTTCTTAATTGAATCCTGATCATGCTAACCTTACTTCCTACTGTAGAAATTTTAGGATCATAGATTCCTTAGTCTTTATCCTCTGAAAATCCAGAGAATGAAGCATTTTGGGAGGGTAAATCAATATTTCTGAAATTTTGAATAATTGCCTGGAAATGTTTCTCTAAGCTGTATAACAAGCCTTAAATATCTGCTTCTAAGAAGAAGCTTCTTAAAGCCAAGCCAATTCAGGCACCTGTGCCACTTCTCCCAGCTTTTGTGAGAGTGCTTCTTGTGGTACCTTATACTTCTCATTTTGTTGGAGTCAATGGGCACCAATCCTTATCACTGAGCTTCCATTAATGAAGGTTGATCAGACCCTTCATCCTAGGAGCTGCAGTATTTTGGAGCACACCTCCATGTTTTAGATCTGATAAAGATCAGGTTAAAATAAATCTGCTGCACAGCTTGCTTCTACCCCAGATTCTTCCACAGGGGTGGTATGTTTCTGGCAAAGCAGCGTTGAAGTGTCCCTCGCCAATTGTTACAGAGCACAATATTTTCCAGTGTGATAGGGTTATTGTGCACACAGTAGATCTAAACTTCTGTCATGTTTCTTCCACTTTTTTTTTTTATACTGGAGAGACTGCCCCTGAGAATAAGGCTGTTGTTTCAGTCTCTTTTCTGCTAAGACTTGTCACAAGGGGAAAAATATTGTGTGTGATGGACTGTCTCCTGTTCCACAGAGCCTGAGTTAACTTTTTTCTTGTGTTTCACATGGGCCACTGACATGTTTTAAAATGAAACTGAAATACTGAATTTAAAAAGATTCCACTTAAACAGGTATGAACCAATTCTTTTGCATTGGTCTTAAACACATTACAGACTTTGTTTGGAAGTCAGATTTGATTAAATAATGATATTTCTCTTAACTTTTGTTTGATCTGATGTAAACATATTGTAGCTGGATAAATTCTGTAACTGCTGGTAAAGCTGTGTTTTGATTTTAAAAGCCCAGAAATTTAGATTCCTTGTTTATTTTATTCCTTTTATTTCTCAGTCAAATTCCTTTATCCATAGTAACATCTGATCTGTTAAGAACTTGACAAGGAATTTTTCAGTGAAGGATAAATTCCTACCTTCAACATCATAAGGGAGATTAATTTTTCTTAGCATCACTCTTTAGTTCTGCTAAAAGATGTCAAAATGTCTGCACTTCAGAATGAAAGTGCCTATTTTATCAGCATAACAGATAGTGTACATGCAGTAATGCTTTCAGATTTTTGAAATGTCACTGTATTTTTATTGTGAATTATCATGGGCATTGACAGAATTTGATGTTGAAGGTTAGAAACCAAGGTATTAGAGGGGAGAATGTGTCTAAATGAGATGATATAATCTTAAAATGTGAGTAATTACATGGTAAATTGAGAAGACTCCAAGAAATTCAGTTCGAACTGAGACTCTTCCGAACTCTGATTATTTTAGCACTGAGCTAAACACTTTGTTCACTTATTTTAACTCATATTTGTGTGACAGCCTGCCTGCATTTATTACTCTTGGTTGTTGCAGAACAAAGAGCATCAACCATGTTGACACATAGGTACACTTGGGTCATCTAAAATCCCTCAAATGATTTTGTAGTTGTGTATATTGTGTCTGATTTCCACAGAATACGGTACCCAAAGTGTCATATGAGTGCCTCCAGCTGTCATGTTTCCAGAACCACAGCAACAGGGCTGAGCTCCAGGAGAAGTGAACCACCATTCTGTGATCTGCTTTCCTTGTTCTATTTTGCTAGCTTTTGAAATAAAAGCTTTTACCAGAGATCCACTAATTTTTTTGTAGAAAATATATTGTTAAACAATCCTTTTCTGTACAGTTCAGCTCTCCTTTCAAGACATTTCTTAGAAATATAAAATATACTGTATGTTTCAGTTCTATGTAAAATATCATCATAACAGGAAAGCAGACTTACCCACTTCATTCCCAGTGTAATTTTTTTGTTTACAAGGCATGTTTGGATAGTAATCAAAGCTTTGATCAGTAACCTGGATGCTAAGGGATCCAGACAGCAGTGGTTTAATCAAATTCACACTCCGCTGAATCATTTGGAAAACCTGATTGTTTTCTGGGCTTGTGGCCTATTGTGACCCAAAGATCCAGCTTCTGAGAAGACAACTGTTAAGGAAAGAAATGTAGAATGAAGATATAATTTGATTATTTGTTCATCAGAGTAGTCTGCTTTCAAAAAACTATAACAGAGCTGGCTATGAGCTGAAAAACTTTTCTGTCAACTCAAGTCCTAAGGATCAAGAGGGGAAAAAATGAGGGTGAAGGAGGGAGGGAGGGAATTTTTAAAGCAGACGAGGGATCTAAAATAGAAATGCCATTTTCTCCACCAAAGAGGAATCCCCGCAGAAGAGGGTTGATGGCATTTGCAATTAAGCCTTTAGGGAATGGATGTTTAGTAGCATCTGATACACTTTAGTTGGCTGCAGCTAATGGCCCTCTGGGCTATAAGTTTCCCAAAACAATGAAACACAAAATTCTTCAAATAAAACACAGTGTGTGTCACTGGCAGTTTAAGCTCCCTCTTGATAGCAATTCTGGACGTAAAACTCTTCTCGTAGGATTATTTGTATGACAGCTGTCACATGTGCACCTCTAAAACACTAAGTTTAAAACACAGCACCAGGTTTGTCTTTGCCAGAGTACGAACACTTTTTCCATTTCATCTGACCTACAGGTCAGAGAGCAGAGGTGCTTTTTTGTGCTAGATAGGTCTGCTGTACACTGGGGGAATGGCTTCTGTCAAGGAATATGTCTCCCTGAGGTTTTTGCTGGCACACAATGGAAATTTGAGAAGGTAGAACTGCAACAGTAAATTGTCTGAGAAGTCTTACAGAGTAAGACTGTGGGTAACATTTAGGCATGTGACAGAGCTCTTAGACTTCCAAATAATTCCAGAATTTCATTGGCTTCTGTGAAGCATGTGAGCCAGATTGAGAATCACTCTGCTCTGGACCAAGGCATTATCTCAAAAAAGTGGTCCTGATAAAGTGAGTATTGCTAAACTGACTTAACAGAGAGATAGAATCATATTTGTTTTCCTCACAGGTTTGCTAAACTGTGGTCTGATTGAACGTTAACAAGTTTATTGAGTTTACTGCAGTTTTATTGAGCTCCAGTTTTTCCCTGCAATAGCTTTCTTCTGTCTTCTTATCACGTGTTTACAAAAAGTTAAAGGAGTTAATTGTGTTCAAGCACTAAAATATTAAGGATGTATCAGTACTCCCCATTTGATTTGCTGAGCACAACAAGACAAAATATTACTGGAAGAAATCATAGTCCTTAAAAATATTCTTTTCATCTGGCCTTAGGGAACTGGATGTATCATGTTTGTGTTTACCTAGTTCTGTGTCTTTTCTTTGACACTTGTAATAGCTGATTTTTCAACCCTTGGGATTTTTGCTTAAAGGTAGATCACTGAGAGCCAGGGGGCTGAATTCGGTAAGGTAAATTTGATGTAAATGGGCAGGCAGTTCCCTTGGCTTGGCTTTATGGCCTTGCAGCTGTCCTGCCCTCATCCTCCCAGGCTGTGCAGCAGGGCACAGCCGAGCTCTTGGGCAGGACTGTGTTGCCCTGACCCTGCTGTGATACCATGAACCGAGAAGCATCCTGAAGCTCCACTGAGCCTCATGCTTGCTCTCAAGGAGTATCTACACATCATTATCTGAACCCTTTTTAAACAGGAGTCTTGGAAACAAGTTATCACATCTGCCTCTGGTTGTTTGGCTGGTTCTGGGTTTTTTTTGCTTGCTGCATGAAGGAAGAGTAATCATGGGATGGCAGGCCTGGCATGCTTGCAGCCCAGTGTATTTTCTCCCAACAGCATATTCTGGATTCTGGATGTGTTCTCAACACTAAATTCTCTTCTACCTAAGGTGCAGTGCCTTGGTGCCATTGGATTGCCTGTCATACAGCTTGTTTCTTACTGCTATTCGGAAGACCTCTCATGCATTATTTTGTTTGTTATTTTAAAGTTCTTTGGCAACTTAATTATTTAAAAAGAAAGAAAAAACAAAACAGAAAAAAAAAAACCCAAACCCAACAACAAACCAAAACCAAAAAGCCCCAGGTTTTCCTAGCACCTGCTACACGGATGTTTTGTTTCTGTGTCAGATTCAGGTCCTGGAACTAACTCCCTGTGTTGATTAGAGCCTTAAAGTCTTTCTGATTATTTTTTTTTCTCTGCTTCATAAAACCTATGATTGATTACAGAAGACTGTGACACACAGAAATAGCTTGAAAAAGTTTAAGTGCTGGTTTTGGAGCCAAATCTAAAACCTCATGTGCTGAGAGTCAGCAGGATTTTCCAGATTTGCAAACTGTAGGATTACCAGAAGGGAAAAAAAAATCTAATGTCTGCATGAAATCAATTGTAGAGATGTTACAGGCTGCACAAACAGTTTTCAGGGTTACTTTAAAAGAATCTGGAATACATAAAATGGGTAGAACTTTCAAGGAAAAGCTATGTATCAGATGATCGGTGCCACATTACTATCAGTTGTGCTGCAGCCGTTTGAAGAATCACTTTGCTCCTTGAATATCATGATAGTTAACTACTGTGCAACAGCTGTCAAAACACATATTGATGAAAAAGCACACATTCCCCTAGATTGTCAGAGCCCCTCTTGCTTTTTTACAGGAAGTTCATTAATTTTTAATTGATGGTTTAGATTTTTAATCAGTGTGGCACTTAATTATAAGGATGCCACATAGAGTTACCAAGATGCCATTTTTCATGTTCCTTGGCTTGTTCCTTGACTCTGTTAAATTCCTGCTAGGATTGCTCAGCATGTATTTACAACTGCTATGATTGCAAAATGGGCATAATTTTTCATCAGCTTTTGTATCAGTTCTCCCCAAGACAAATTACATGCCAAAATGCAGACCTTGTAGTCTTGCATCCCTGTGAATACAGTGACATGACTTACAAATACTAACGTGCAGAAATTATTCATGTAACAGTGTGTATTTATGTAACGGTCTGATTTTAATGAAGTAGGATAGAAATCTAAATTTTTAAAAATAAATGAGCAAAACCAACCAAAAAACATTAGGGATGCTTTATGTGAGTAATGTTTGCTTACCAATGAAAAAGGTTTTTGCTAAATGCATATTCTGCTTATTATAAAAACCATGACATTAAATTTCAATGTTTTCTGCAACTAATATATAAGAGAATTTGTCCTGTCTACATGTTTTTCACCACAGCAAAAAGCTGAACTTCCATGTTGGATGCCCTGTGTCAGGTTTCTAGTGGAAGCTTTACTGAACACATAATGATTTAAGGCCAATGACACAGATAAGCTGTGAAGTTAGAACAGATCACTTTTAAATATGACAAACTACTTTGGAAACAACATACAAGCTATCAGGTGCACAGGCTGCTCATCAAGTCAGAAAAGGTAGTAACAAGCTCCAAAAGCCAACACATGTTGGGAACAATCTGTATGACTTCCACTGGGAAGGCAGTGAGATTGATTGAAACAGAGTAGTGTTTTATACCTGTAGAGCACAGAGTTGTTGGGAAAAGGGATGAAGTGCTTGTCTACGTAGGAAGGATTAAGTTATGGTTTTAAATGCCCAGTAGAGCTGTGATTTATCACTCAGAAATGAAAGACCAGCAAATTGAGGGATTGTTTTTTTCCCTCACTGGCAAGTAGACATTTTTGTCTGTATGGATTTACTCTGGTTTGGAATGGTTGTTCAGATCAAGACACAGAAAATTCACATTGGGACCAGAGCTTTTACTGAGCTTCTCACACAGTGTTTTGGTGTTTCTTTCAAAATCTGACATAATTCCTCAGATGGGTGCCCTGCAGTGTAATTATCCTCTTGGTTGTACAAGGGGTATGTTCTTCTCAGAGCAAAACGAAGTCTGAGGGTGCAGTTATATAAAAGGGATTTTCTTTGGGGATGCTTCACATACTTACTGGGTTTTTAGCAGGAATAGATATGCTTACCTTTTAGTGTATATTGCTGCTTCTAAGCAACCGTTTTGGTGTCTGGTCATGCTACATGAGAAATCGATGGTGATAACGGAGTATTGTAAATTTGCTCATTCAGAAAATGAATTTCCAAATTTATGAAATAAATTAGTTAGAAGCCAGGCTTTTTGTGAAGATAATCAGAATGTCATCTGATTGTGCTAACTTTACCACCAAAGATGCAAAACTTGTCCTTCAAAGCAGGTGATGTAAAGGTTGCTATATTTTGGGTCTTTCTTGGTAATTCTGTGTCTTACCATATCCAGCTCTATTTTCTGCATAGGATGTGCCAAAGAAAATGGTTGGAATGATCTTCTACATGGGATAGGGTGCAGTAATTCTGTGATCAATAAATGTACTTCCTTTTTAAGAGTATGTCTTTCTACCAGTTTGCATTGAGATAGTGACTGACAGTGATTGTGGATGACAGAGATCAGCAAATGTTATGCGTTTTTATTAGTTTCCCTTACTTTTTTAATCTTATGCCAATGGCAGAACTTTCTGTCACAGGAATGAGTGCTTAACGTGATCTTGTCATTTAGAATAATGGTTCAAAACTGTGTATCAACTTGTTCATAAGCAGCCAAAAAGCTCACATAATATGTAGCTCAAAAATATCTCAAAAGCATGCTTGAAAATCTGCAGATTACCTTTTTTCCCACCTGCTTTAAAACATATATTATATATCCATTAAAGACAATCATACAATGAAGACCATCCCTGGAACAAGCAGTCAGAACAGAACATTGAGTTCCATTGATTTTCAGCTGAGGGTTGCAAGAAAAATAAATACAAATAGGGAAGAGAACATGTGTCAGCAGAGATGAAGCCAAGTATAATCACATTTAACACTAAAAAAGCTCTGTTTGACTTATTCGCAAAATTCCACCTGTGAAAAGCAGTCTTTGCTTGGGTTTCTGGCTCCTCTGACATTTGATTTAAGATGGAATTTAGCAGCCCTTATTAGAACTTCGGTGGAATGAATTCTACTTAATAAATGTATAGTATGTGTACCTGATATGCATGCCAGCACTGTAAACTCTATTATTAACATCCAATTATGTTGATGAATAGCAACTTAAACTATAATTTCTTAGATCTATAAATTTTCAGTTCTAATATGCTGCCACTTGTAAGTTTGTTGTGTTTGAAAACCAAGGTAGTAATGTGACAACAGTGGCTCACTACCAAACCTGTGACATGCCCAAGGGCAGGGGTGGCTCTGGGCCTTGGTGGGAATAGGAGAAATAGTGGAAGGAATGAGAAAGCAAAAACCATCAATACAACATGTTTTAAAGCCTTTTTGTGAATGAAGTGCTTCAACTAAAGCTGTCTGTGGTGTGGCAAGCTCTCAGGATGGATAAATTCTGTCAAAACTGTAGTGCAGCTGGAAATACTTGCCACTGAGCTGGTTTTTTGTGTGTTTGGCAGGAAGTATTGATTTAGGTTTCATCTTTAAAATACATTTTTATACAGAGTTTCAAATTAAAGTCAGAGTAAAATAAAAGTATACTAGCTTTGATTAACTCATGTCATTTCCTGAGTGTTCCTCTCTGTCTTGAATGATAGAGCAAAATATGAAGTGCCTC
Source organism: Corvus hawaiiensis (assembly GCF_020740725.1). Taxonomy (NCBI): domain Eukaryota; kingdom Metazoa; phylum Chordata; class Aves; order Passeriformes; family Corvidae; genus Corvus; species Corvus hawaiiensis. Next base: position 21,080,148 of record NC_063214.1, read on the forward strand.
TATCAAGGCATTCACAACTCTTTTACATTTCTGTAGGATCATCAATAGCATCCCATACCTATTTCACAAAAATTTTCAAGTCTGATGAGAAGCGGACAGGGCCTTCCAACTGAAGTTGTTACTGTGGACTTCCCTCTGGAGCTGTGGGAAAAAAATCTAGGATGCTTGAGCATGGGCTCTAGTTTTCTCAGTGACTAGGTGTCATTGTCTAAGGAAATAGATGGACCAAGAGGAGAATTAGAGAAGCTGCCTCTCCTTTTTTTTTTTTTTCCATATTCCTTCCCTTTGTAAATATGGGTGGTGAATATCTCTTGAAACTTAATTTGTTTAGAAGTAGATGTCACATTGCAGGGAAAAGTATCTGGCTGTTCCCAGGATGAGGGGTCTTGCTGGGTGTTTTTGAATGCATTATCATTAACTTGAGAAAATGGGAATTTTTGGCTGACAGATTTTCTGTTGGAAATAAATCTTGGCTATAGAGAACATGATGATGAATAGCATCTCTGTTTTGTGAATTTCATTTAATTCCTGAGCTTTTTTTTTAATTAAATGAAAAACACTTTTTGGTCTTGTGAATAAATGTGTGCTGACTAAAATAAAATTATGTGTTTTAGCTAAACTACTCAGTAACAAATGTTGCCCTGTCCAATGTGTGATGCCTATTGAAAGCTCACAGGATATGTATAGACTGGAATATAATTTGGGTGTATATCACATTCTCCTGTATACTCATAACCAGGATTTCACCCACAGAAAATCTGAGGGCAGGTAAGAGGGAAAGGTGTTGTCCCTTGATAACATGTAAATCAATTCTACCACTTGCTTTAGTGGAGGGATCACAATTAAGCCCTGTAACACATTGATTCTTGGATAAAAAGAAATATCTGCAGAAAGATAGTGTAATAAAATTAGCTTAATTTTTTCAAGATTCACTGTAGAAAGGGAGTATTTCCCAAAGAGTTAAAAAAATTTCTGTTATTCTACAATTATTTTTCATAACAAAATGTAAATTATTTTAATGTAGGCTACTAATTCTAATCACTAAAATACTCTTATTTCCTTTAATAGTGTTTTATAAAGCATTCTGAGCAATGTGAAGAGAATGAGATCATTTTGAGTTGCAAATTAATCCATTTTGATAATTGTTCATCTTTAGAAGTAGAATGTCTCACAGGATACTTTAAAACTGAGAGTATGAGCTAATAATGCTCTTCTCACTAGATGGGGAAGAACAGGTCTGCTGTCTTAACATTAACTCCTTGATTTGTCTAAAAATGTAATAAAGTCTACTTCATGCTGCCCTTACTGGCTTCTGTTTAATCTTAATAGGTTTCTCCATTAGAGATTTATGCCCCAAAGGTATTATAATGTATTTTAGTATTGCACTCTAAAGCAAACAGTTACAGTACTTGCATACAGCAGTATACTGAGGACAAAGGTAAGTTTTACTATTTTTTGAGCAATAAATGTGAGGCAGAGAGCAATGATATATAATCAGGCCTCAGATTAGATCAGTAACTGTGATTCAAAGCTGGGTCCTGTTGGAAATCCTGTGGGGTTTTAAATGTTGCCTGGGTTGACTTTTGACATGACTCACTGACACTTTTTATCATGAATTGAAGTGTAAAGTATATTTGCCTTTAGTCTCAGCTAAGTACATCACGGGTCTCGAGTCTCAGGTCTCATTTAAAAACAAGGTTCTAAATGTGATGGGTGCAGGCACTACTTAGGGACACCAAGCCTAAAGCTATGAGTAAACAAAATCAAGCAACAGGAAATAAATGATTTATTTTTCTCTTTTGTTTTCCTTGACAGAATTTTTGGACATCTCTCACTACTATTATTAAGGTTTTTATTAGCTTCAAAGTAGTTCACAGTTTTAACTGCTTATTTATTTCTGGTTACAGATTGCAATCACCTTTTGGTGAATTGGAGAACTTTGAGGTTTTGTATCCATGACTGTTGGCAACCCTCTTCAAAAAATGTTAGAATAAAGCCTCAGCTGGAACTGGTTGAGATTAAATGACAGTTGCTGAAACAACTGTGTTTCTAAAATTCCAAATAATTTGGCAGAGTGGTTGTGTTTTGTTGCATTTTGCCAATGTAGAAATTAACTTTTTCATTACTCTCCTGTCCTCAGGAGTAGCTGCCTCTCTTCTGTCTGACTTAGTTATCTGCTGTAGCAGTTGGTGGGGACAGTGTGAGTCCTGGTGTGTGATATTCGAACAGGCCTTGCAGGTATTTTGGTCTTTCTCCACTGGAAAGAGAATTTCAAACTTCAGTGAAAGTTCTTGATGGTTTTGGGAGGGGATGGGGAGGGACTGCTCTAAAATATTGGATGTTTACATTTATATATACACATAAACACAGACAGATGTTTCAAAGCTCTTGCATAAGTACAGTCTTTGTTAGGATTACCTTCTTCTTGCAGTTTGGTAATGAAACTCGTATTTAAAAATAGTTCCCCAGAAGGCTGTCAAGACACTGAGCATGATCTACTAGTGAAAAATTATTCCTCATTTCCCTCCCAGGGGGAGGCCTTGGAGTTGCATGCAATTTTTAGATTTTTATTTTTATGGCTTATGGTTTACCTGAAACTGAGAAAATCTTTGTCATAAATTAAAAAGACAAATAAACTCTCTACAAAACATAGCAAAGGGTATAATTATATTCTTGTCATTGTACAGGGGAGGCATTTATGAGTACTTGGTGGTTTAAGTGAGCTGTTATGCTTGCCTCTTTTAAGAGTAGTTACTTTATAGAACAGCTTTAAGCGTGGGTTTCATTTTGTTTTTTAACAGCAAAGTTGTATTTCTGTAATTGTACCTGTGAACATCTGCAGCTCATGTCATGGTCTTAAGCTGAAAGGACTGTGATCTGTCCTGTCAAATCAACACAGTATTTTTGGTTATCAGCATGATATTCCAATTAGCTTTTAATTAAATGTGGTGTTGCTCTTGCCTTTCCAGTTTCTGAGGCAGCACTGAGGTCTGTTTCTGTTGCTGAAAATCCAGCTGTTGTCCTTTGAGGCTGCTCATCCTATCTCAGATTATTCTCGTATTTTCAGCAGGTCATTTAAGCTACTGCTTTCCCCTGTCTAGATGTTCTGGATCTACTGACTTCCTTTGCTCAGTATTTACTACAGTTAATGGAATGAAATAGAAGCTTCAGCTTTAAGTCCTTGGCTTAAAGTTTGTCCACCACTTTGTCTTCCAGTTTTTTTTCATTTCCACTTTTAAAATACAGATGACATTTTCTATAACATAAAGTTGTAGGAACATATGATTTTGCTGGTAAAAGTGCATTATGTCTAAATATCTTCTCTGGTATCTGAACAATAACACGGCCCTAAAGTTTCAGCAATGGGTTCTGAATTTGTAGAAAAATAGTTGTCCTGATTTCACCCTATACTACTTGGACTGAGTACAGGATTATCAGTTGCCATGTATTAAACCACACAGAAGCAAAGTTGTCTATGTCAGGCTTGCTATCTGTCATAGTGTAGGCAGCAGTGAATTTCTCAGTGGTTAAAAGATTTGGTGTTAATGAACAGCAATGGCAGGAAACATGCTTTTTATACCAAGTATTTCATAGTGGAAAAAAAAGCAAAGAAACCATGTATTTTGTTCATAAGATCTTGACTTGAGTTCAACAGAAACAACATGACCAAAATGTTGTGGCAGTTTCTGTCACTGGCTGTTTTGATTGTCAAAGTGGCATAGCTATTTAGAGAAGAAGTGTTGAGGAAAAGCAACTGCACACCCTAAGGCAAAGTGGCTGGGTTAAGTTGTTTGGGTTTAAGGGTTTAGATTTTATTCCTACTTGGGATAAATGCAGACACGTAAACAACATCAGGGTAGAGTACAGGGCAGGACAACTTAATGCTGTTTTAAACGCAGTGCAAAACTGGCTGAAGCTGGTGGCCAGGCTAGTTTCTTACAATATGTCATCATGAAACTTTTGATTTGTCTGTTCCTAAAAAAAGATAACACACAGGCTTGACTTTTTTTGTGTAAATGGGAATTGCACAAGGACTGCTTTGTAAGTTGGATTCTGGATTCAACCACCTTTACCTAAATAAGATAAAACATGGTAGTGGCTTTTCCAAAGATCCTCAAGACCTTGCTTGTCTCAGTGCTTACTGGAAGAAAAAATTACATACTTGAAAGCTTGTCAGCATTTCTGGTGTGGGTTTGCCTCTCTGTCTTTCTATATTTTGCACCTTTCAACTCACAGGCTGTCACAGGTCTGACAATGTTCCTGCTCACTCTGAAGGGACAATTGTACTTCAGCACTGGGTGAATCAAACCATTGATCAAACTACAGGTTTTCTGTTCAAACTACTGTGTTTTTGAATTCATATTCCTATGACTGAAAAAAAACCCCAAACTAAACTTAATATAAACTTATCCAGTTGCCTGCATGTTTTTTTTTTTTTTTAAGTAGTTCAAGGCTGTTTTGTGTTAGCACTTCTTGGTAAATCCCAAGTGTTGTAAATTCCAACTTGTTTGCAGGTAGTTATGATTAAAAATAATGCTGTGAGGCTTTATGCAGCTCTTCAAAACAGAAGAGAGAGAACTGAAGAGCCATGATTTAAGACAAAGAGTGTGATTGAGCAGTAAGTGCATTTGAATATGTTCCTGTGGCTGTTAAAGAAATACAGTGATTTGGGAGTTGCTTTATTTTAAGAATCTCTTAGCCTTAAAGTCAGTATCCACAGCAGATGCGAAATTACCTAATTTGAAACTGATGGATGCAACTCAGGGAAGACAGGTCCCAGCAGCCATAGCAGCTCCTCTGGTAGTTTCCAAATTCCATAAGATGTGATAGTTGGGATGTAGAAAGCAGCTCTTCAGTCTGCATTCAAACTGTGGTCTTTCTGCTGGGACTGACAAATGAGAAATGTTACACAATTTAAGAAGTGAGCTGAGGCCACCAGTTCTTCCCATATGTTACTGAGCTGCTGCCAGGAGTTAATGACTTTTAGCCATTACTGTTCTGAGCTTGCTATATAATGAGCAAATAGTGACAAGCCACCTAGCTCATTAATCCTAGAGCTATGAAAAGTTGTTTTTAGTTCTCTCAGAATTATTCTGTGCCTTCAGCAGAAGCATTTTACTGCTTCCAGAAGGCTGAGGAATGTTTGGGAAGCAGACTCCTGGAAGGATGCTAGACAAGCAGACTTCTGTTCAGTGTGGGTTGGTTTGTTAATGTTATAATGTGCAACATAGCTACAAGTGAGGAAACATTAACTCTGGTCAGCATTTGGATTAGTAGTTACTTATATTCTCAGTTCTTACTTTTATAAAGGAAGCTAAAATGATTTTAAAGTAAAATTAAAAACAGTCTTCTGGCAATGAGTAGTGGGACTCCTGGTATCACATGGGACAGACAGAGGAAGAGTATATACTTTCAGGTCACAGATATGCTCCAAAAGAGATCAAACTTGCAAACCTGCAAGTCATAGACAGGAAAGTATGTAACAGAGTATAGAAACTCATCCACAGTGAAACCAAAATCCAAACTGTTTCTTGCAAGTACTGGAGCTAGCTAATTCCCAGCTGTGTTTCTAGAGCCTCTCCTACTCTTTCCCCACCTTATCTTTCTTTCATTTTGGATGTAATATGAGAGATTTCCTTCCTGTGTGGGAAATACTGATGTGAGCTACTTGTTTGCTCTCAGAAGTTGTCCCAGAAGTCCATTTCCACCTTAGTCTGGGGGGTGACAGTGGGAAACAGACTAGGATTACACCCTCTTGCCTCATTTGATCCATGTAATGGTCTAGGGCTCATATATGTGTTCCTCTATCAGTCTAGTGTGAATTTGGACTCAAATTCAAAAGGAATGATTAGTGAGAATGCTTCAGGGCAACAGTTTAGTCTCTATATAAGTCCATGGTGTCATTTAATCAACAAGTGCTTGCAGCTTGTGCTTTGCAAAAGAGGCAGAGAAACAACACAAACTGTGCCAGTGTGAATCACCACCAGCAGAAACCCATACCCTGTATCAGACTTTACTTGCCCCTCCTGGGTTCTGCTGCTTGGGTTTTTTTTAATTGATTTTCATCCAACTAACTGATATTGCTTTTAAACACAGTGTTAGTAGCTGAACTTCAGTGCTCCCAGCCCCACTGTGTTAGGTCATGTTTGACTTCTGTAATAAGTGGGTCAAAACACAGTTCACTGGAGACAAGATCGTTTCTTACATCTGTTATTAATAGCTGACATTACTGAATGTTTTAGACAAGGTCTCCTTCTCCTACAGGCTCTCATGTGCTTGCTTTCTTGCTCTCGCCCTCACTGTTGCTCTTGCCCGCTCTCATGCATTCCCTCATGCTCTTCCCCACTTGCTCTCTCTCCCTGTCATCCTGTCTCGCTCACAGTCACTCTTTCTCATGCCCTCTTGCACACTGCCTTTTACACGTACTCTCTTTCTCTCCATTTCCCTATTAAGCTGTCAAAACCAGATTCCTGAATTCCAGCTGCCTAGAAAATCCTTTAAAATATCTTCTCAATTCATAAGCTTTTAGAGATGCATAGTCATACTCACGCTGTAGGCCTGTCTCTCATAGGCACAATTACCTTGTACATACTGTTACTGCAAAATGTTTTTTCTGAGAAGTGAGACACACCTAATTCGATTGTAGACTGACTCACATTTTACAATAAAAGCACCTACACTTTATTCTGTAATTACAATCCTGGAACACTTTCTCCTTCTTCTTTCTTTTGCAAACTAAAACTCAATGTGGACTGTGCACGTAATTTTTGGTTTTAAGTAGCCCCAGTCAACTTTTCATCAGTTTCAGCTGTCTGACATACATAAAATTGAAGACCTACTTTTTGAAAGTTTTTTGGGATTTTTAAGTCCTGAAATTTATTTTCATTTTTTCTTGTAAGAAACACAAATGTGAAATTACCTGTTATTCATTGTTTTTTCCCCACCATTTTTTTCTACCCCAGAATACAAAATGAAAGAACACCAAAGACTGATTTTTCCATTTTGTCAGAAATCAGTTCCCTTCAAAACCAAGCCAATATTATTTATTAAAATAGTCATACAGCTAGAAGTCACTTGTGTGGGTGTGTTGGTTCAATTTACATCATAAAGTAGGCAGTGTCTAATTTAATTTGTTTTGTAGAATAAGTTTTAGGTGTGAAACCATGTTTGTATTCTCAGAGACATGATACAAGTGACTTCTTACATGACTTTGTTGTTGAGGGAATTCTCAGGACACACAGACTCATATCTGACACAATAAACTATATTTCCTTGAAGTGTCACAGGAAAATAAACCCCTTGTACTAGTGTATATCCATGATTGTTCTGCCTGTGATTGTTCATTTAGTAAGTATGGTTTTGTATGCAAGGGATGTACAAAGAAATGGGGAGGTTAAAAGGGACTTGCAAAGTATAAAGACAATACTTTTCCAGCTGAGGTTAACAATGTGTTCAACTCATGTCATTAAATTAGTCTTAAAGATTAATTTACAAATGTCGCTGTTATAAGTTTATACTTGAAGGTCACAAGTTCTAATCCTTATTTAAAATCTGGCTATACTCTATGCATGTGTTTAATTCTAAAGTCTTAGGAATAAATCTTTTGGCTGATTTTTATAGGCTGTGGCTGTATCACTAGTAGAAATAAAGGATGTGTCTTTTGCAATAAATATTGGAAAATATTTTTTTGTGACAAACAAGCAAGCTAAACTTGTGTCAGGTTGGGGTGTTTTTTTCACAAAACAAATGGGCTCATGGGATTTTATATTTTGCAGTTGAGTGCATAGCACTTCAGACTATCAGTCTATAAGCTAAAAATGCCCCACTGTTCTGTTTTTCTTGCTGCATTCCTGAGCACACAGATTTTTTTTCTGCTGGAGACCTGCAGGAGCACAAGATACACACCTCAGCAGGATGTGTTGGCTCACAGAGAGAAATAGATGGGATAAGGTTTTCTGAATATGACTGATTCAAGACAGGTTGGTGCTGTTTCTAAATCCATATATGCAATTGCAGACAAGGGCAAAAAAACTTTCCTTTCATGCAAACATTGCCTTCAGAATATGTGTATTGAGTTTGTAGTTAGCCAAAACATGTTTGACAGAACCATTCTGACCATCCTTAATGATTAAATGTGGCTATTAACATAAAAGGGATTAAATAATTACATGCTATAGAACTTTATATGCAATTACCTTCCAGTGACCCTTACCTTTTGGCCCAGGAATGTGTGACAGCTTTGAGCAGAGTTGTTTTTATGGATATTTGTAATAACTTGGAAAAATTGTTTTGTTACATTCTTGGTACTTGTGCACAAGTTTAAAAGAAGCACAAGAAAATGTGATGTGTTTTTGTTTTATGTATTTTTTCTGAATTATGACAGTTGGATATTATCAGTATGCTCTCTGTTAACCAATATTGTAACACTCTTAGAAATAATTCATCTAGTGGAAATATTTCACTAAACTCTAACTTATAGTTCTCAAAAGAATTTGAAGCTTCGGGGGTTTTTTTCTCTTATTTTTTAAACTGTTGCAGTCCTTTGCTACTCTCATAAGCACAAATGGGTACCTTACATTACTACAAACATAAAAGCTAAATTGTCTTGACATCAGATGTTCCAGGGTAGATTTTTGACAAAAATGGAGTGTGGACTGTTTTGGTAGCCCTAAAGGGATAACTTAATGAGTGCCTTAGTTTCTGGTATATTTTCTTCAACATCGCAAGCAAGCATACTTTTTTTTTTTTTTTTTTTTAATTACTTGATTGAAGACAAGGTAAATCTTTCCAACTGTAAAATGAGACTAACATGCACATCCCTTCTTCATAAAAGCAATGAAAACTTGTATTTTCTCATGTGATCAACAGCTTTGCTGGGTTTTTTTAAACCAAACAAAACTATACCAAAACAAAAAAACACTTCTTCCACATAAAGAGGAATTTCCTAAAGACATCTGGGGGAAAGATAAACAGTATTTGAGAGTAAGTTTTAATATCACTCTGCAATAGTGATCAGTCATACTGGTTTTTTGCCTTTTCTATCAAAAAATGTCTGTGGAACCCTCTTGTTCTTAGAGAGCAGGAGATCATAAATGACCAAATTTCTCCTGCAGTCTGACAACTGCCTGGTTTCATTCCTGAATGACTTTGCTGTTCCTGAAGCAACTCTATAAAATACAACAATAGTCTAGCACACCAATGAGTCTGCTTCCTAAACAAGGCAGCCCCTAGAAATCTGTTTGGCTTTTGTTTTCAGCATAATGTTTACTCTAAGCAAATGTAGAATTCACCTGCAATAATGCAGAGTGTATTTAAGATACTACAAATATCAGTGAGCAACCTTTAATAGGACATAACGGTTGTCAGGGTGTGTTGGTAAAGGTTTCCCAGAAGGGACTATATTTCAGCTAGAAAAGGGCAAACCTGCCAACTTATTTTGAGATTATAAGCACAATCAGTGGGAACGTTCCACCAACTGCACAAAGAGCTATTGAAGATAATACTTCATCTTCAGATGAAGCATTGCCCTTTCTCCAAAGTAATATCTAATTATTAATGCTTGCCCAAGAATAGCTGTGCTGCTTCAAGTGTCTCACCTTTTTAATACCTGCACTTTTAGGCTTGGTCTTTAGGATTGGTAACATCTAGCACAACCTTTAGAGTTTAATTTTTGGTATAAATGATGTAAAGAAAAATCATTTATTAACCACTAACAATAGAGCTAACAGGTCACCCTTGACAGTGACTAATAATCTTCAAAGAGAACTCCATGATGAAAAAACAATTGCTGAGACACTAGTGACAGCAAATCAGAAAGTTATTAGCACACATCATATTGTTACAACTAAAACAGCATGACCAAGTCTTTTTTGAGAGAATAAAGGATCAAAGAAGTTAGGGGAGATGCATTTAAAAAGTTTGGCTTTCTCACTGCAAGTAGGGGGTGTGGATGCAATGGTTACATGCATCAAAGGAAAGAAAGGGCACAATTATCCATCATAAACAAGCTTTAGGAGAGTTTTATCTTCACTTGATACTGATACTTTCTACTGGTAACTTTTTCTGTACAATGGGACTTGGATGAGCAAAGCACTGACATTTACAGCAGTTATACAGAATAAGAGAAGAACGCGGTAATGTCTATGTTCCTGCAGAACTCCACGCCTCGGCAAGTGTGAGCAGGTGGTGCTTTCAAACATGTGAAGAGGTGTCTCTCCCTCTGTAAGACCAATGATCAGAAAGACTTGGATTCTGGGAGTTTGTGTCCATTGGTTTTGTTTGTCGGAAATCTGTTATTCCTGCTCTTAAGTAGGTGCAGGAGAGCTATAAATGATTTTTCTTGTTGGAATTGTCATGAGGTGTTCAGGTATTTCTGTGTTTGTAAAAATTGAAGAACTTGGCTAACCTTAAGAATTAGTAAATGGATGAACTCAAACTAGACATATTTCCATTTGGTGTCTCCATCCTACCTTTGCTAGTCCTGTAAAATTTTACGTCTTTCTATTCAGTGTTACAAAAACATACATATTGAAAGTTAACAAAAATGCTCTGATCCTTAGTTAAGCTACAGATGTGCAAGACTCCAGATGTTAGCTTAAGGCTCAGATTCACTGCAATTTCAAGCAGAAGCTCTCAGTTTTGTATAGCAGAAGAAAAAGAAGACTTTTTTTCTTTTCCTCTTAAAGGTCATGTTGTTTTTCAGAAAATGTTCTCAGTATTTCTCCTTTAGTCACATTGGGATATTACCCTCTGAGGGCAGAAACCCAGTGGGCTTCCTTCAATGGTCGAATTGTTCTTCATCCTTATTCAGTGTGATGTGCTGCTTCCTACAGAACTGAGGAGCAAAATTGACAAGACAACAATGACCAGTCATCTTGTTTCAGCACAGCCTATTCATGAGTATTCATGTTACAGTCTGTAAGGATTAGTTGCTTCATCCTCCTAGAAACAGAATTCAATAGAACCTGATTTTTCTGGAGATCCTCATGTCTAAAAAGTGGCCAAGAGTAGACAAACTGGTGAAACAATTCATTAGTCAAGTGGACAGGGAGATGGACTGGAAAGAAGATGAACTGCTGGCTTCAGTGTGTTGTGATAGTGGCTTGAAGTCTGGCTGGAGGCCAATCACTGGTAGGATACCCCAGGCTCAACACTGGGGCCAATACTATTATTCCTGACCTAGACAACAGGGCAGAGTGCAGCCTGAGCAAGTCTGAAGGAAATGTGAAACTGTGAGGGGTGGTTGATACACCAGCTGTCTGTGCTGCTGTTTGAAAGTGTCTTGGTAAGATGGAGAAATGGACCAAGGAGAAGCTCATGAAGTTCAACAAAGGCATGTGAAGGGTCCAGTGGAGAATAACTTCACGCACCAGTACAGACCAGGGGCTGGGAAGCAGCTTTGCAGAAAAGATGTTGGGGAGCCTGGTGGACCAAAACTGTTGAACATGAGACAGTAATACACCCTTGTGGCAAAGAAGGCTGTATTAGGAAGAACATCGCCAGCAGTTCAAGAGATGTGATCCTTGGCTCTAGTCATGCCTGCCACATCTAGAGTTCTGTGTCCACGTCTTTCCTCCTAAGTACAAAGGGCACAGAGATGCTTAAGGGAGTACATAAAGGGACATATAGAGAAAAGCTGAGAGCTGTGATGGTTTACCCTTGAAGTAAAGGCCCAGCACAAAAAAAGCATTTTGCTACAGGGAGAGTCAGAACACAGGAATAAAGAGAAACTCTACTGCCTGGAGAGGTTGTAGAGTCTCCAGCCTATGAGATATTCAAAACCCAACTGTGAGCTGTCCGTGATTCTGGACAACTTGCTGTATTTTGAGCTGAGGGGTTTGGACTAGACAGTCACCAGAGATTCCTTCTGAGACAAGCTGTGATTCTGTAAAGTTGGTACAATCCATGAATCCCTGGTACAGTGCTAAATGGAAACTGTTACAGCCTTTTCATGGAGCATGAGGCCAGTGGTTATTTAGCCTGAAGGTAGACACGTTCTGCTTTTGACTAGACTGATCCAAACAAATAGGAAGAGAACTGCAGTTTTATTGTGCCAGATCTGTTTTCTAGCTGTTTCCACAATATTGACCCACTTAAATGGAGATAGAAATTAAGTTTCAAGTGCTGAAAATATCCAATTAATAGAGATTGCTGAGCAACTCTTTTGCAAAGCTCCTAATCTGCACTTTTCTAATCGATAGCTACTTCTGTTCAATATAACCCCAAGGTGACTGTATTCTGTCAGCTGAGAGTGAGACATGGAGATCTTGAAAACCTGGAAAGATTAATGTCTTTGGGAAGAAATTTGATTTTTTTTCCTCATTCTCTTTACTTACTGATATAATCATCTCTTAGTTGCACAAGGTTTTCAAAGCACTCTTTTTCTGCTGTTCATGCTATGATTCAAGGATCATTCCCTGATGGGACATCTGTTGGTGGGTAAATGCTTGCACACCTTCTCCAAATCCTTTGTGTCCTCTACTTCAGTCATTATCTAAGTCCAAGCCAAGAAGTGACATGTCTAGAGAATTTCCAGTGGTGCTGTGAGTGGATTGAGATATACTGGCAAAATTCAACCATGTATATTACAGTGTATTTTTGCTGTAGTAGGTTTTAACCTGCATTTCATGATGAGGAAAGCCTCTTTGGACTCACCTGCAGTGTATAGTGGTCTGATTAATGAATATTCATGCCGAGAAAATGGTGTCTGCTCTGACGGACAGAAGAACAGTAATTGGTTTCAGGATTGATAAATGTGTATGCTGCAGTCTACCTCAGACAGTGCACGCTGGAAACATTAGCATCCTGCTTCCCTTGTCAAAGCTCAAAATGAGTGGAAACAATTTAAATTTTTTTTTCTGTGCAAATTGAGTAAGTGACAGTTGCTAATTTTACACCATTTTTCTGCCAAGTCTCTCTCTAGGTGGCAGAAGATTGTTGCACGTGGTGAATTTCTTACTTAGTGTTGTCAGGGCAAAAGTGTCACTGGTTCAGATGATGCTCCTGACTAGCATGGAATTGCTTTTATTTGATTTCAGAGCACATCAGAAGTAGCTGGTTCTCCTCTATGACCCTGATCAGAGAGACACCTGTGCTCAGTGCCTGTCACTCTGCCAGTGAGAGCAGTAAAGCTTGTTCAGCACATTGCTCCAAAAGGAGCCACAGTCACACCAGACCCCCTGAAATCTCTATGCCCATAAGATGCAGATAATCAAACAGAAGAGGAACACCAAGGAAACAGTCAAATTCACAGATCCTTAGGGAGGAAAAAAAAAAAAAAAAAGGCATAAATTTCATGCTTCCAAATAGCTTCTCTATTACATCTTTCATTTATTGAAGGGAGGGGTCTGTTCAAAAGACAGAGAAAGGAATAAACATTCAGGTGACAACAATATGCTACAGCCTGCAAGACAGAGATATCTGTTACAGCAATGCAGTGGAATTTCAGATTGAAAGACAAGATGAATTCCTGCATTCCAAAACTGAAATGCTGTATATGAAACTTGTTTATTTGCAATGTGTTTTTCCCGAAATGTATCAGTATTTCAAGAGCACATACTAAGAAAATCAGATGGATTTACAGATGGAACAAGGCTGTTATGGATTTGATATTGTATTTTTGGTATTTGAGAGAAAGTAGGAAAAATTGCTCTGATATGTAAAATTGCTGATTAATATCTAAGCACTTACACATGACAATCATTGGGTAAATCACTATTTTACTGCAGGGATTACACAGAGAAAATGTAACACATGAAAAAATTTCTCTTCATTTATCCACATAACAGTGGAGATAAAAAATCTTTAAAAGGGTGAAGATAGACTGCATAAGTCTGTCCTTAGTCAGCTTATTCTAAAATATAGTGGGATCACATTTAAAACCAATTTTAGCCCATTGATCAGGTGGAGGTTGAAAGATGAATAGATTTTTTTTTAATCATTAGAGTAGCAGTCCTTTGTATCTGGCACTTACCCAATGGTCTGCCCTGTGCCTTGTGAACATCATTTCATCACTTCTTGCAGGGCAGCAAAGCTGTATTATAAGACGCTGTTTCTGATGGGCCAGAAAAAAACCAAACACTCAACAAAATCATGTTTCGCAAATTTACATGCAACACAGCCTTTCTGAACCTGCTTACTTCTCTCAAGTCTGGAATTGAAATGTTTTTCTGCAACTTGGGGATAAGCTTAAGAGCAGACTACACTCCTGCTTTCTGTGTGTGTACGTGTGCCTGGGTCTCTCATTGTAGGAAAAAGCCTTTTTCCTTTTCATGGCTGCTGAGATTTATGCAGTTGGCAAGCATTTCAAGTTGTAATTGTGAGTTGTTGGATGTTAACCCAAACACTTTCTTTCTTTGCAGGCATGGGATAAGCAATAGGGGGGAAAAAAACAAAGGGGCAAAACAGCTTGATTGGTTATGTAAACAAATCAAGTGACTACTGCTGCCCATCAAGTTTTTCACTGCAATAGGGACTCCCTTATCCTGGTGAGTTGCTGGTGCCAAGACTATTACATGTTGTACTTATCATCAAATCAGCTTTCTATACTAATTAAATCTCTTGGAGTTCTCTTTTGGCATCTCTTGTGCAGATTGGCTACAGCTTTGGACATAGGCATAAATACATGCTTATGTCAGTGTAAATTCTCTGTACCATTTATTTTGATTCTTGGAACGTGAAAGAATAGGGCTTAATATTTTCAGCTTCTTTCTGCTACTTTAATTAAAATCAATAACTGTCACTGTGATAATGGATGGTCTTCCTGGACAAGAGCTATTGGCCTGTTCAGAGAGAATGGAGTGAAGGGAAAGGAGTTGTAAGATTGTGAATTGTCTTACCCACTAGATACGATGTTGAGATCTTGCAAAAACTAATTTTTTGCATTTGCTATTGAAAGCAAAGGAGACATGGGAGTGGCTATTATTTAAAAATAAAAAACTAGTCAGGAGCTGTTTGCTTTTTAATACAGTCTCAGAGCTGAATATGGAGGTTCTAAGCATTGACCCTGAGTTTTGCCGATGTTGCATGTCCAACCTGAAGGGATTTTCAGAATAAATGGGAATCACATAGAGAACTCTATCACTGCTTAGGCTACATTTTGACAAACAGTCTTCAGTCTGGGTACTGACCACTGTATCTCCACAACTCAGTTAAAAATTAATTTTTAAAAGGTGTATTTGAACTACAGGTCTCACTTGGGAATAAATGGACTTTTTATTTTAAGGTATAGTTTATATTGGGTTTTTTTTACACCAGGCAAATGCAGAGTCTTCCTGCATGTGGAATTGTTTAATGTGCAGAAGACACCCCTGATATGATGTATGTAAGAAATGAATATATCAAATATATCCTGTAAACAAAGCAAGATATTCTGTCAGGCTGTGTCTTTCACAAAGATAAAATGCAGTTCAGCAGTGTCAGAAAAATTTTTGGTTTTTCTCTTATGCTATTCCTTTTTAGTTAGGCCAATCTTTTTCCTCTTTCATTTTTCCCACAAAACTCAGCTTATCAGAGTAATTTTTATGGCCACTTTCTTTAAGGCAGCAGAACTTCCATGAGTGAAGAATACTTGCTTTAGGATTTGGGGCTGTAATGTGGGAGTGGTCTAAAACCATAAAGTAATATAAGTGGGTCTTGGAAGGGTACTAGTTTGCATTCATGGAAAAACAGAACAGTGAAGTTCTCAGTTAGGCTGCCACAAAGCAACACAGCTTTTAGCTTATCAAAGGATGCAGAAGACAGAGAGCATAATTTGGATGGCAATTAAGAAAAATCTACTTGCCTTTGTCTGAAGTCCATTTAAACTTTATATTAGCCACAAAAAGGAAGTTATTATTAAAAATTGAGTTTTTATGAAGAAGTTCTTAAATGGGAAGCTTGATTTCTCTTTCTGGCTTTCCTGTCATTGTCTATCTTCTTTGTATTCCACACAAATGTTTTTTATTCCTGCTAAGCCAGTTGGACCATTTAGTGACTAAAGTCTCATGATTCAGTGTGTTCATACCGCCATGTCTATCTTAATACTTACTTGATAGGCAGGGCAGCTTCTGAGAATGGTGCTGTTGACAGAACAATAAATGCAAGGAGAGTGAAAATAAGAAAAAAAAAAAAAAGTGGGACTGTTGGAATTAGAGCTGTTTGGAAATCCTGGTAGCATACCATTAGAGTTTTCCTTATTTGTTTCATAAAACACCTTGACACCTTTGTCTGCAGGTATACAAAGCTGAGGACAGGTTGCTGTATCCAAATGGCTGAGAATGCTGTTTTTTCTGCTCAGACTGGCCTCTAATGAAACTGAGAGGAAACAGCACGAGTCCTTTTTTGTTACTAAAACAGCAATGCTTGAAGTAACGTTACTGATTCTCACTGGCCATGATGTTGGTGGATGAGATGGACAATTCAGTCTTATCTCAGAAATAATGTGAATGCGTAAAGAAACTTTAATCAAATATGATAATAGATCTGCTCATGGATCTATGCTCCCATTTGTAAAAAAAAAATGGTTTTTTCAACCAGGTGTTATAGCAGGTAGCATTTCATTTGTTAGGACGTAGGCTAGTGAAATCTAGATTAATAGTGAGGTGATTTGTGTTAACATGCATCAACTGCATGCTGCAGCTACTAAAAGCTGAATCAAAAGTGTTCCATTCTATATATGTTTCTATAGTTTTAAACATTGTAGCTTCTGCTTGACTATGTCTTGTGTCAGAATATCAGTATTTCTTGGACTGGTGTTGAATTAGATTTACTATAGTGTCTCAGAATTAACTATTAGTTCAGGAAGGAGGTAAGTGGAGTGTCTTCTTGTTAGTGATCATCACCTAAAATATTGGAGGAGGGTCAGCAGAAGACGGAGTCTGGCATTTGTTCTATTTTTTGCTTAAAAACATGCAACTGCATTTTAAAAATTATCCATCATTTTAAAAAAGAGTTTTCTCTTTTAACTGAGCACAGCATGGTGTAGCTAAATCATGTGTTACTGGATATCATTACATGTGGATAAAACATCTTGCCATTATGTTTTGGATCTTGATCATTGTGCTCATGCTGAACTCCTGTCCCTCTGATTTTTGCTAGGTTCTTGTTACAAACTAAGAACCTTTTTGACTTTTGTGTATTATGTGACTGTAATTGAGGTCACATTGCAGATTTCAACTGTGATTTTTTCTTAGAGCCCCAGCATATGCTTGAGCCCCAACTCTCTGGTCACTCATGCAGCAGAATTCATTGTCTTTCTCCAGAGTGAAGTTGTCCAAATGTCTCATCTTGCCCTGTAAAAACTGAGTACTTGAACTTTTATAATTGCCTTTAGCACAAGCATCTGGGATCTTTCTACATGGTTTTTGCAATGTACATGCTAGGCCAATGATGGAAAATGGGATTAAGAGAATTATTCATGTTTTTGCTGTTAGGAAATGGAGAAACTGCAGAGTCTCTTGGCAGTTCCCTGACTCTATTCAGACTTGTCCACCACAAAATTCTGTTGTTATGTTGTACCTACAGTGTTATTCAAGTGCTGCTTTAAGAAGCTACCCTGAAACTGGTAGGGATCGAGGTGGGAGCAATCACTGGGTAGGATTAGCACTGCAGGCCACATCAATTTTTCTGACTAGTATGGTGACTTGTGTTTTATCCATGCAATATGTTAGTTATTTATAAACATTCTGTATTCTTGCTAGCAGAATATGAAGAACAATGGAGATGATTTCATGCATCAGAGTGTCTGTGCACACAATAAAATACCAGGAAAGGGAATAAATTTGGGGAGTACGGGAAGGCTGGAGCAGAATCTGATGTGTAACTAGGGCTTACTTTATGAAAAAACCCTCAACCAATCAAACAAATATCTGAAGACTAAAGAATGAAATATCCTTTTGGTTACATGGAAAGAAGTAATTTTCACTACGACTGGCTGCTTGCTGACCTGGCCAAATACATGTAGAACATAATTTTAAAAATTATTGCAAGTAATGTGTTTTATTTTCCACAAATTATTTTTCTGCCTGGTTGCCATTTTGTTTACTATTAAGGAGATGCCAGGCAAAAACTGAGTTATTGCATCCATGCAAATGGGATGGCTCATGCTTCTTAGCTGGTATTAAAGGGAGTAGATGATAATTACTTGACATATTGAGCAACAGAGGGTTTATTTCTTAGTCTCTCTAATTTCATTGTTACAGAACACTCTCCTATAATGTAATGAACAATGGCATTCATTGGTTTTTATTATAAATGCAGAAAAAAGTCTTGAAGAATTCAGAAAAGTCCATGTTTTGTGCCTTTATGTGTTCTGGATGCTGGTATTTTTCAAGGGTTTTCTGACAAGGCTTCTTTTCACTTTTTTGTTTTGCACAGTTTTTCCTGAATGAATCGTTGTTTCGTATAGACCTTCCCTGACTGCATTCTGACCATCTCTATTTACAGCTGCTGTAAAGAAAGACACAAATTCTATGGTGATAAGGATTGGACCAAATGTCGACCCCACCTGGAAGTGAGATGCTAAATAGTTTTAGGGTTGTTTTGAGAGCTCATACTAATTATTATTTGTCAGCTCCCCATGAATTGGATTAGAATAGTGGTTGCATATAAGTTTGCAAGGTCTCTTTTTGTTGACCCTAAGAGCAGCATGTTGCACCTTTCACAAGAAAGAGCGAACAGAACTCAAAGCTCTTATGAAGTTCACCAAGTCCAAGTGCAAGGTGCTGCACCAGGGCAACCCCAGACATGAGCACAGACTGAAAGATGAACTCATTTGAGAGCAGCCCTGCAGAGGAAGACTTGGGGGTTCTCATGGATGAAAAGCTGGACCTGAGTCAACAATGTGTGCTTGAAGCTGAGAAGGCCAAACACATCCTGGGCTGCATCCAAAGCACTGTGGGCAGCAGGGCAAGGGAGAGGATTCTGCCCCTCTGCTCTGTCCTTGTGAGACCTCACCTGGAGAACTGCATGAAGCTCTGGGGTCCCCAGCACAGGAAAGACATGGACCTGCTGGAGAAAGTCCAGAGGAGGGCCATGAACATGGTGAGAGGGCTGGAACACCTCTCCTATGAAAACAGGCTGACAAAGTTGTGACTGTTCAGCTGTGGAGAAGAGAAGGCTCTGGGGAGAGCTTAGAGCAGCCTTTCGGTACTTAAAAAGCTTTTACAAAAAGAGCAATTTTTTTTACAGTAATAGGACAAGAGGGAATGGTTTTAAACTTAAAGACAAGATTTGGATTAGATGTTAGGAAGAAGCTCTTAACTGTAAGGGAGGTGAGACAGTGGAACTGGTTGCCCAGAGAAGTTGTGGATGTCCCATCCCTGGAAACATTCGAGACCAGATTGGATGCGGCCCTGGTCTACTGGGTGGCATTCCTGCCACCCAGGAAATTGGGAACTGGATGACTTTAAGATCCCTTCAAACCCAAGCCTTTCTATGACATGACTATGATTTCCTAAATTCCTAATTCTAGCTGAAAAATGTTTAGCCTCAAACTAATAGTTTTTATGGGTCTTTTTCAAATCAGCAATAACTATAATGTTTTCACAGGATGTTTCTGAGTGCATCTAGTTATGGATGTTCAACAAAAACTCCTTGGATACAGCAATTTCTGAAGCATTGTGATTCCACCTTCTAAATGAATAGCTTTAATGTGCTGTAGCTGTCTATCCCAGTCATCAGGTGCTTTGTAAATCATGGCAGTTGATAGCATACTGGGTTCCTGGAAGGCAATTAGACAAGACTTTTTTAATATTTTTCGCCTCATCTGTCATTCCATCTGAACCTGTCTCTTTTTCATATTAATTTTAATGTAAACCTTTTTTGTTTGTTTTTTTTTAAGGCTACGTAGTGTCTGCAGCTCAATGCATTAGCGGTGCCCTGCAATCTGGGGCAGACAAGTTCCATATCAGTAATTTAATAAGGCATACATAAAACAAAACAGCATAGATTTATTTTGTTTTAAAATTGAATAGGGTCAGCTGTGTGAGCAATGTATCTGTCAGCTACTGTCATTGTCCTGCCTAGGCAAGCTCATTTATCTTCGTTAGCAAACAACTTAAAAGGCAAAGAAGGTGGATGGCTTAAGGGAATGTTATTAGGACACAAAATCTCTGATGTCTTGCCTAAATCCAGGCTGAATAACTTATTAGACATGTCCCACCAGTAGGCAGTTAGGGGATGCAGCTAAATATACCACTGTTATTAGCAGGTGACAGTGGAACAGGCAGTTGTCACAGCTGGGAGGTCAGCACAGTTAAATCAATCACAGTCAGGGTGTCTGCAGAGAAAACAATAAAGGTGCAAGCTTGTAAATTCTGACAATCACCAACATTTGAGGTGCATGCATTCAGTTGCAGTCTTAAAATTTAAGGGCCAGTGGCTGGAAATCTTAGGCATAGCTGATGAATCTAAAATTTTTTTCCTTTTTAAACCTAAATTTTTTGGCATGTGGAATGCTTTATGTTCTCTGGTGGGAAACGATATGATTTGTGATATGTGAAGCAGTTTAAATAAGCCACAACAGTAAAAATTAGCGAAAAGGTTGTTTAGTTTTCCAGTCACTTAATTTCCCCTGCCATCAATTCAGTAGTCCTATGACAATTAATATCACACCAATTTGGGAATGTAGTTTAAGTTTGGATACACAAAAGTGCTGGATGGTGGGGAAGGGCGTTCTCTGCTGAAGAACCACAGTAAAACCACTATAAATTAAAAACATATAATCTGCCTGCATAAAAGCCAGCATGAACTTGCAAAGCCTTTCTGGGGCTATTAAAATGATTGTATTTCCCAGCAGAACTCATTACCCTAAGTGCATCCCTGTGGACTCCAAGAACTCCAGCTATATTTTGAGAAGTGTCTCAAGGGCTGCTGCTTCCACTGTGTCTGAAAGGAGCATTCTTTTGCTCTTTTTCTGGAGACATCACGTACTTGAAATGATGTGCTTAGAGGAGAAAAAGAAGCTATAGAATATACCAGGTGTTATGTCAACACCTGCAAAGCTACTTGTCATGTCAGCTGTAGAACTTGGACAATTCTACTGTGAAGAAGTTTGAAACACTTGAATGATAAAAATTGATACTAGAAAACTCTTACTGGGGTCATGTACGCTTCTCAGTATTCAGACTGCAATAAATCTTTCTAGTGTTATTGTCCCTTTTTTCATTGAAGGAGAATGTTTCCAACATTCTTCTCTCTTTTGCTCCAGAAGACTGTTTCACAATACACTGTACCTTACTGTTTCCCTAATTTCTGAAAGTTTTTGCTTTGTTGTATATGACTAGAGATAAAGTTGTTTGGTTTTAATTTTTTTTTTCTTCTGTGAAATTGATAATGATGGGAATGTGCATTTCTTAGATGAAATTAAGTACCTGAATCAGGCCTCAAGTTTGTTCTGTAGAAATGTTCTTCAGCTTTGCACATAAAGAAATGCAGTGAGCTATAATGCTTCTGCTTTCTTCTTATTTATTCTTTGCAACATGGAACACAATGTATGGTAAAAAGTTGATGAAACAGAGGTCAGCAGAGAAGCCTAGGAAGGCAGTGAGAGGTTTTCCTAGGAAGCTGTCAAAGCAAGGAGTACAAAGTGTGGCATGGGCAGATGATACTTGTTTGCTGTCTTGCTAAAGCTGCAGATTTCTCATGAGCAGCAATTTTTTTTCAGTGTTCAAGGCGTCAGAGTGCAGGCACCTTTGCTGGAAGATGGTGGCCTGTGTATATGAATGCATGAGGGCTACTTGCAGAAAACACTAGGAAAGAGTTGAAGATGCACTAATTGGGCATTTGGAAAATCAGAAGCAGCTGAATAGCTGTTTTGACTCTGTGAAGTTGACAACACAGCGTTGCTTAGATCTGTTCTTAAACTTCCCAAGACTCCCTCTCTCACACACCTGAGAAAAGGATGAGAAACAGTGCTGATCTGAGATTGTTCTGCTCACATTAAAGCATTGGGGTTTTTTAAAGATAACTGTGGCTACTGTAAGAGTTGTGCTGTAACTTGGCCTACCAAAAGAGCACAGCTATGCAACCAAGTCTCTGCATGAAGAGACTGGACACAAATTAATATCAAAATTGTGTGGTTTATATTACACAAGACTTAAGCAACTAGGTAAAAATAATTTACAAGAATTTCCCCTATTACAGAAAACAAAGACAAGTGGACTTGCACAAACAGGAAGAAAATAAAATTAAAAATATTGTTTGAAACTTTTTTCCATGAGTTTCGCATTGTCTAACATTATATTTTACTTAGTTACTTAAGAAAACCATTTCTATTGCAGCATTGAAGATTAAAGGGCAAAGATCAAATGTGCTGTAATAATATTTTTAAACATATTTTTAAAAATATAAAAATATTTATGAAAGATTGAAATTATTCAAAGGTTGTAAGTATTGCTTCAGTACAGATTTCTGAGATTATTACTAGTAATAATAGTTTTGACTTTATTATTGGATGAGGAACTAAATTAACGATATCATCGTTATTCTAAGAGGAAAAAGTAGAGACCTCAGTGCTTTTAGCAGTTCTGATGCTGTTTCAGTATTTCTCATTTTGCTGCTCTGACTTCTTTGTATGAAAACCAAAGAAATATGAAAGAACTGAAACAACAGGATGTTTCTGTTTCAATGGCTGATGGCATATGTTCGTAACTACTGTATCAGTGGTTACACTGCCAAATTATGAAAGAAGAAGCAGACTTCCTACAAACAAGAGTGAAAAGTGAAAGTCTTTCTTAGGTAAGGATTTATCTGCCAAATTAATAGGCAACTCTTGATGTTGCTGTAGAGTTAAAATAAGTGTATAAAATATTGAAGCCATTGGTTGATAAAGTAGGAAGCTATGGGAATGAAGGAAAAAAATACAGGGTTTTTATGTTACCTGTTATCTCAAAACAAAATGTGAGTACAATCAAATTGATGAAGGATTGAATAATATTGTTCTCTAAATAATTTCCTTTATTGTTTGTTACAGCAGGGATTACTGCAACAAGCATATTTCAAACCAGGAGTCCCGTGGAAAACGAAGTATATATGGACAGATTCGTGATAGATGTTTCAGAGATGTTTATTTCTCCAGCCGCATGGCCGGGGCTCAGCTCAGGAACTCTGCAGTCATGGGACCCGAGGGTCCTTGGCCACACCAGGGAACCCAAACCAACCAATGGGGAATGAGACTGACCAGGGGCAGGGAAACCCCGTGTCTCTCCCCCAGGGCCCATCTCCCAGGGCTCCATGGCAGGGGGGGAAGGGACCCCAACATCTCACCCGTTTTATTTTAATAAAAGGAGAATGAAAACAACTGGATGAACATAACAAGAACAGTTTCAAGACAAAACAAGCCACCCTCCTGAGTCTTTAAATGTCCAAACAGATTCTGTGGAACATCTTAGGGCTGACAGAAGGGAGACAGAACTCTCCGGGCATGCTCTGTGGGGAAACTGAGGCAGGAGAGGGTTTAATTTCTTCCCTCCCTCTTTTCATCCCCCCCTCGGCATCAGAGAGGAATTGCAGGGAAATGGAATTGTATAGGGAAGCCATGGGGTGAAAAACGGATTAGGAATAAACTGGGGATAGGGTAAACTTAGGAAGGGGTTTATATTGGGTATAGGGTAAAAGGGGGAAGTAGGCTGTGGGTAGGGAAATTGCTGGGATGGATATTGTTTATAATTCTGGGCATAACGGCTGCCTTTGACTGGAATACCTCCAGGCCCAGTAACATTCGCTGCTTGTAAACCCTTCTTTCCTTGCACTATATCAAATTGTACAACTTCTCCATCTCCTACACTTTGCAGGTAATTTTTAGGGTTATTCCTTTTAATGGCAGTTCTATGGATGAATAGATCTTCCCCTGTATCATCTCATGTTATAAATCCATAGTTGTTTTGTACATTGTACCATTTCACAGTTCCTGTAACTTTCGTGGCTACAACTCCTCCTAGCACGTGCTTGCGTGTTGGTCGTGGCTGCTGGTCCCACGTGGCCGCCGCCTCGCTGACTCTGACGTCTCGGCCGGGCCCCCGCGTTGCGGCTGCTCCGCGCTCTCCGAGCGGCGCTGCTCCGGCGCGTGTCCGGGCTCTGCGCGGCCCCGCGTTGCCATCGCCGCTGGCTCCGTGGCCTGTGAGTGGTTCCGCTCCGCAAACTCCACGCTGCTTTGGGTGCGGCCCCGTTCCGGCTTGGCGCTGTGGAAACTGCCGCTTCTCCCTCCGCAGGGCTCTCCGAGCCAGTCTCTCAGAGCGGCCTGCCACGCCGATGCCCGGTTCCTGGCTGCTCGTGGCCCACGGCACCCGCGGCGCCTGCGGCGTCGCTCCCGCACTCGCGGCCGCGTGGCCGGGGACCCCGAGACAGGGATGGGGTCCGCGATAAGGCGCGCGCTCCCGAGGGGGCCGGGCGCGTCCAGCGCAGGCACCTCCGCCGGCACGGCTGCAGTCATGTGCTCCCGGGATGGCGGCCGCACGGCCTCGGCCATGGGATTAGTATGATCCTCTGCTTTAGGGGTAATGGGGCCATACAAATGCTCCTCAAGAGCTTCCCTGATTATAAAGTATGCACGGAAAGCTTCTCTTTGATCCCATACTTTATCCCATATCTTGTCCCAGAAACACCCCTCACAAGATACAGGAGGTTTGATATCAAAAAGTAAGTCTCGAGAAATATCGGAGAACCTTTTGGAAAGCCAGATGAAGAAATGTTCTAGATCTCCCGGTTGCACTACTTTTTTGTTTTGTTGTTCAAGGATTCCTTTTACTTCTAGATACATTTTTTTCTGTGGCTCAGAGAGCCCCATTTCCCACGATTCTTCCATAGTCCAGAGAGAATATCCAAACCAAGATGAGAAGAGAGAGGTCTAGAGTGATTATGTTACTCACGAATCTTCCTCAGGGATGGGTGTCTTGCCCACATTCCTCCACCAGTTTGTTACAGTGGGGATTACTGCAACAAGTATATTTCAAACCAGGAGTCCCGTGGAAAGCGAAGTATATATGGACAGATTCGTGGTAGATGTTTCAGAGATGTTTATTTCTCTAGCTGCATGGCCGGGGCTCAGCTCAGGAACTCCGCAGTCACGGGACCCGAGGGTCCTTGGCCACCCCGGGGAACCCAAACCAACCAATGGGGAACGAGGCTGACCAGGGGCAGGGAAACCCCGTGTCTCCCCCCCCAGGGCCCATCTCCCAGGGCTCCATGGCAGGGGAGGGACCCCAACAATTGTTTTCCTGATAAGCAGTCACTTAAGGAGATCAAGTTAAATGTCTCCATATTCTGACCTTGTTACATGTTGGAAACATGTCAGAAAAAAGGGTCAAAATTTCCTAGTTGTATGTTATTTTCCTCTGGGGTTTTTTTGCTTGGGGTTTTTTTTTTTTTTGGTTGGTTGGTTTTTTGGTTTTGGTTTTGGTTTGTTTTGTTTGCTTGGCTGGTTTTGGTTTCAGTTGGGTTTTTTTCTGGTGGTGTGTGGTGGGCTTTTTAATTTTGGAAAGCAGTTGATGGGAAGAGCTAGCCAGAGTTTATCAGTTGTCTGACTACTGTGCTTCTCTTAAGAAAGCATTTAACAAAAAGAAGAAAAAGCTAGGCCTACCATAGATAATTTTGTTATCTGTTAACACATCACTGAAGTGAGCCCTGCAGTCAGAGCAACTCATGGTTCTTAATAACAATATAATTCTGTAATCCTTGTACACTCAGTGAAACTAGCAAGGTACCATCCACTTTGAAACATTCTGCAGGTAGCACTAATAACTTGAGCTAGAATTAATTAACATTTTTGTGTTAAAAGCTTGATGATAACCTCAGAGCCAACTGTAAAGCTTACCTCTTCATTCTTGCCAGGGGCTGTTTTCCAGCCCACTAGAATCCTGTTAATACAGACGCTATCACAGGGTTTCTGATGAGCAAAAAGAAGGTAATTTTTTTACTAGGAAAGTTTAGATTTTTTTCAGGATTTCCACACACAAGGTATGTTTTAATAAGAAGTGCTATGGCAACAGATACGGCTTTTTAAGCTAGACGCTCTTCTTCTGCTTTAGCCTTCTGAATTGGTAAACTTAAATACTGCAGGAAAGCAAAAGGGCTCCCTAATGGCCTGGGAGAGCAGCTGGGCTTATTCTTTTGAAAAAACAAAAACCAAAAACCTCTAGTGCTGCCTTCTCACTAAAGGACTTGCAGAGGGGTCCAGCTGAGAAAAGTGTGCTAAGGATAACAGCATGCTGGAGATAGAGAGGAGATGTGAGAGTTGAGAGCTTTCTTTAACCAGCCAGTAGATGTGAAGAAACAGTAAGTTTTCTCCAAAGAAGGACTCCTAGTTTCTTTACTTAATTACATGGGACTGCCCCTGCTCTCTTGGCATACCTAAAATAAACCAGCTTGAGACAGCAGTTAACCACAGCAATTGCAGTGCATGTTTGCCTGACCTAGGAAACAGGGAAACAATAATGCTCTTTTACTCCTATTCATGACCAAACCAAAAACAATCCTCCCCAGTCCCAAACACAAGACCTAGAAGGTCTGATCCCCCTCAGATTAAAGAAGCAAATTGTTCAGATAAAATAGTGGACAATTTTCTTGTGTTAATAGTCAAACTACGCTGTATTTTCCCTCAAATATTTGTAGATGTGTGTGTGGGAGCAAAAGGCATCACAAGGGTATTCCATGGGTGCCACTGTGGGGTCAAGAAGGTCAGTCCAAGGCTGAAGTGGCTTTCAGGAGACCATGACTGTCTTCCTGAGATAGTGAGCCCTGAATAGAAGAGCAATGTCTGTCCTCCTTTAGGTGTTTTACCACAAGGGGAGAAAAGTACAATGGCTCCCAAACCTTGAATTCTTAGGGCTTATGAGTTTTGGTTTTTCTGCCTTATTCCTTGGAAGATGTCCAGATCTGCAGATGTTTCTTAGTTCATCGATAGTTGAATTTCATTGTCACTGGTAAATGTGACTTAGAAAATACTCTGCTGAAAATGACAATTTTGTGAAAAGATAACATTCTGCAAACCATATATGTTGACATACCTGACTTTTTTTAATTTTCTTTTTTCAGAAATAGCAACTTTGGATACAGAAACAAACTTTTGAGCAACTCAGCAAGGCCTTAAGAGGTAAAAAGATACTCTCCATACTATATTTATGGGGAAAATTTCTGTAGAAGTGGTCTAAAGTTCGATCATGAGGTTTTGTCCCTCAGCTTCTACTCATTCAATATTCAATCATCAGGAAAACTAGAAATCTTGAGCTATCAATGAGTCTTGATTCTAGGAATGTTATGACTCACTAAGGTTTATAGTTGGGTTTCTCAGTGATCATTTTCTTAATTTTTAATAACCAGCTAACTTTTGGTGGATGGGGGGCGAGTGGGGAGTAAGGAGGAAGCTCATTACAATTTCTGATAATAATAAACTAAGTTGTGTTGCATAAGCATTAGCTGGAGTAAATCTAGTGGCTAAATATACTTGTACGCAAATGTCCTTGGCACCAGGCTCAACACAACCTTTCACAAGCTTGGACAACCATCATGGTGCTGTTTGTACAAAGCCCTTAAAATCAAGAGTAGAATACCAAAGAGACTGCTAAGGCAGCTGTTGAAGATAATAAACTGATTTAATTTCTTAACTATATCACAGCTTCCTACTCCATTTGCTGTAGCACTCAGCTCCTGGGGTTATTCCTGTGAAGGCATCTTCTGTTGTGCCGAGACAAAATGTGGAGTATACAACAATTATCTCTTATTAATACATGCAGTAACAAGCTGGGACTGTCATTTTTGGGTGGAGATTTTTTGTTTACAGTTGTGGTGTTTTCCCTCAATGAGTTTCTACTGGCCAAACATCTTCTTCCAGTCAGATGTGGAAGAGTAAAATTCCATGGCATCTTGGGATGGAATGCCCCACAATTTTGCTGAGCTGCCTTTGTTTTTTTCTCTCAGGTTTTTTATTTTGTCACAATGCTGTCACAGTCTTATTTGAAAACTGCTAGTAAAGTTTCAGCTTGCCCCTTTTCTTCCTATGTTCTTTCTTTATTTATACTTTTTCTCTTCCATGACTTGGTAACTTTGGTATCTCTTGCTTTCTGACTGATATGAGAGTAAAGCTATGGTTTCATCATTAAATTTTTTCATTTAAACTCACCCGAGACATGCCTTTCCCCTGTCTTCCAATGCATGTTTAAGAAAAAATGCATTAGAAGTAACACTTATACTCATTATGGATATAAAAATTGTGTTTGAAACTGAGCAAAAACTTTTGATTTCTGAAATTTTAATTGGCAGTTGTGATAGCAACAGGGTTTTGCTTATATTTTTTACATTGCAACTGAGAATTCAGTCAAAATTTAGCAATAATAGGCTGTGTAGAGCTAGGAAATCCTAACTTCTTTTCTGCTTAATTTTCTGAAACCTGATTTTATTTGTCACACCTGAAATCTTTTCCACCTTTTTTGTTTCCTCACAGGAAATAGCTTCATCTTTTTTGTCGTCAGACTGAATTAATTTTTTCTTTCAAAGCTATCTGGATTCAAAATCCTTGGCTAATTTAGTAAATGCAATTTCTCAGTGCCCTGTAAAAATGGTCACTCTGCTCCCCAGTTATGATGTTGCTAGGTCATGGAACGATGTGCATTTCAGTTGTGACATGCAAAGGTTTGATACCTTTTAATTTTATCTCTATTGGGGTTGTGAAGTTTTTTCTCTTTCTTTTTTTTTTTGCTTGGGTTTATTGTTGCTGTAAACAACAAAATGTAGGAATATAATGCCACAGTAGGGAAAAAAAAAAGAGGTTTGCAGAAAAAAGAAAAAATCCTCCACTTGTGATCAGTGTTGGTTTTGCCAAAGACTAATCCTTATAAATCAAGGAAGAAAAAGTCTTAAAACTTTTGCTCTTGTGATGTCTTCATCTATGGTTTTTGATTGCCTGTATTTTAATATTAAAAAGCATAAAGTTGTTACATAGGCTGTACAACCCTGAGCTCAAGTTAAAGAAGGAATGGCTAATTTCAATGCTGTCTTCTCAGACCATAAATTTCACAGGTTATGAGTGTGAATAGCTGGAAGCAATGTTCTCTTTCTCTTTAAATTCCGCTGCTGTTCTTTTCATGGTGTCATTCTTGCACTTGTGAAAGGAAAAAAAAGGAATGCTGGCTGTCACAGGAAAATTCTCTAATGCCTCAAAACCGAAACATTCTCTTGTTCTTAGGATAACTAATCTGGTGGCTTTAAACCTTTTTTTTGCATGCTGTTTTCGTCTATTTACAGTTTTATGAGTGCCTTTCTGGTTGCCTTCCTTAAAATGTGATTTTTTTTTCTGATGATAGCATAAAAGCTTTTCAAACTTTTCCACAATCCATTTGACTGCTGGTTATCTGTCAGCTGTCTAATGTAATGTTCAAAGGACAAGAAATAGAACCATGGTATGCAGCACCTTACTTAGTAGTTTGGCAGAAGGCTTATTTACCCCAAATGCTTTGCTCAAGGAAGCAGTGGAAAAATCATCTGTTATTTTGAGCAACTTTTTGGAAGCATTTTGTTTTTCAGTCTCTATGTTCTTAATGTTACTTAAGACCATGGCAAAAAAATCTCTTAGCTTGAAGAAGGGATGGTTTCAGCTTTGTCCATTATGCTCATATTCTTCCTCAGTCTGAAAGTCTCATCAGCGATAGTGCTAAAGGGAGGAGCTTGGCAGCATTATGTTGTTTTGCAAGGTGTTCATGAACAGGGAAGCATTCTTTTAGTTTTGTTAAATAAAAAATGATGTGATTCATTAAAAAATTTGCTCTTTGCTGTGTTGATCATACCTGTGCAAAACCATAGTCAGGAAGAGCTGATTCCACAGGCACACTTGTCTCAGCTCTGAGATCTCTGGTCACTTAACTCTGTCTCCCAGCTCACTTCAACATTTGTGTCACCTTAGTCTACAAGTATGATCTCCAAATTGGAAGTATTTAAGTATCCCATATTTAAGATGTTAAAACATGCTGGTTTGACTCCTCAGGAAGTCTGAACCAAAAGCATGACAATGTGATCAGATAAAATCCTGGTTTTATTTGTGCTGTACCCTAAAACGTCTATCAGGTTTTGTGGTAAAGCTTTCATATTCTTACTAAGTTATTCTGGACTTCATGATAAGAACAAATGTTATGTTGCAGGCTTTACATAGTCAGAAATGTCTGTGGTTTGGTGCTTTGTCTTCACGTGCTATTTCATCCCTTTTTTCATTCAGACCAGACACATGAATAAACACTTTTCTAATTTAGCAGTTTACTGTGCTTGAGTTTCTCAGCTTGTTTTCTATCTTCTTCTTGTAGAAAGATGAATCTTTGTGAATCCCTGGCTCCCTCGTAGGAGTTGTTTGCAACTAATATCTTCCCTAGTTGTCTTTTCCTTGACATGTATTGGTAAGGGATTTTATTTTTTAGACTACTGTCATTTCCTCTTCTGCTCCTCAGTGGATTATTTCTTTTCTTCCCTCTCTCCTTAATATGGCTGTTTTAAATATTTCTTTCATGACAGTTCTTTACCCAAGCTTTTTTCAAAATATGAGAATATTACTTTTAAATACTCTCCAAATTACTATTCAGAATGTACAAAATGTTATATGTCTCCCTTTTGATAATTTTCTTATTGCTTTTCCTCATTTTATTTTCTTCTAGGGAGAAGTTGTGTTGTCTGTTTAAGTTTGAAGGAGTTTGAAAGAATATATTTCCTGACCTGCTGCCATTGTTTTACTCAGGCCTTGGGAAGACTTGCCTGTTATGTGTGCACATAGACAAGTCTTGGTCCAGATGGAGTTAGATCTCTGATACCTGGCTTTTGAACCATAATGTGGGTTACATCAGGTGTAGGCTTGCAGAAAAATGGATCAGGGGTGTAGCTCAGGGTAAAGTTTGTATCTGCAATTTAGGCATTAATCTTTATCCTTGGTGATTGCTTCATACCACAACTGTAGAAATGCGTGTCCTATTTCATTTGTGTAATTATCTTTCTATTCTGCTGGTTATATTTTGTACTTTAAATAGTAGGGCATACTAAATTGTTACACTTGTTTTTTTCTATCTTTGTAGTTTTAGAAAATACAAACACCTAATTTCTCTCTCTCCTTCTAAATCTGAATGGTAGGTCTGTGGCAACAGCGCTAATCAGGGCAAAAATTAACAGCTTTGGTTCATGAATTGGAATGGAAAACTTGTAAAACTGCCTGTAATAGATTCTTCTGATATCCATTCCCTTGCTAGATCTCTGAAAATTCCTTTAATAATCATGTTACCTTCATCTGATATTTTCAGTTATTTTGGGAAAAAGACAAAAAAATTTCCTTGGGGATTTAGTGTCCCCTTCTCAACTACTGCAAAGCAGAGTAATGGGATGCCATAACAAACCTATTTGTATAAATGCCCCTAATAGCCACCAGTAACCCATTTAATGATCTGAAGTGATCATTGTTGGTGATGGTTCTTGTAAATCTTAAGGGATCATTTGTGCTGCTCACATTTAAGTGTTAGATGAAGCTGCCAGACCAGATGGGATTCTGAAGAGAGCACAAAATGGATTCCTCCAGAAAACAGGAAGTGGTAGGACTGATTCCTGTTTTCCTGATAATAAAAGATGCCCAGGGGAATCATCCTTATATTTTGGGTGTCTAAAGCAGATATCTAAAGCCAAAGGAACATTCCCAATTTTGTCTTCATTTCCTCCTTTTTTCCCCAGCATTGTATGCTTAATTTATAGTATGTCAATTTTGTGGATGTATATAGTGGCTTCTTAATTCAAGCATAGCTGGAAGCTTTTAGTGGTAATTTTTGGGCCATCTGGAACATGGACCTTAATCTTCCTAAGATGTATTTTAAAAGGGCTGATGGACTCATTTGCCAAAGTTTAATTTGACAGAAGAGTGGTTTTATCTGTTCTATCAATTAAAGCATAGTCTATTTGTTATCAGTCAACAATATCATTTATGCTAAGTACTGTAACTGTTAAATGCATTGTGTTGCCCATACGGTGGCCATCCTGTTGTTGTCTCTCTCTTCAAATACACTTCTTTTTTTATCAGAGAACCTATTGCTTCTGCTTAAAGCATGTTAATCAGGAATATAACACTGAACTATAACAACCAGGAACTCAGCCCACAGAACTCTGATGAGTGTGGAGGCTTAATGTAGCAGAACAGAAAGCAAAATGGGAATGATGGTATCCTGTCAGAATGACTAAAAACTTTTTCTTTTCAAATTTAACTAAAGAGAGAGAGTTGTTACTGCTATTTCAAATCAATAAAAACATTGTGACCGGTACATGTTCACTTATCCTGGAAAATCTGTTTCCAGAGAGCAAGATCTTACTTTGTACAACCGTATACCTCAAAAAAATAATTTGGAAGAAATGCATGTATTCTTTAGCATCTTTCATGGTAGGGGGAATATTGTTTTTAAGGTATGTTTATATTTTGTAGTTGGAAGCTCTCCACAGACATTTTGTGGATGTTTATTTTGGTGTCAGTCCTCCAGAAATGCTATGCAGTGAGCTTCCCAACATTACATAAGTAAAATGTAGTGCTGGGAGCAGTAACATACTTTTTTCTCTCATTCTTCTGAGTTTTTCCTGAGCCTTAACAATGGCTATTGATAACAGTAGCTACGAAGTCTCTGTAGGTGCTGTATTTTTCCCTTTCTGTTTGTTATCAGTACTTGTTCTGTACTGACTATTCCTAATTGAGATTCAGCCAAGAGTGACTGAGACTTGGCCACTAAAGAGCATGCCCAAAGTACAGGTCTCACAATTTCTGTCTGTGAAGTTGGTACTGATGAAGATATAGCAAAAGGGAGAAGGGCACAATTAGATGACTCCTCCCTTCTTGAAAGACTCTGGTTTTTAATAGGTTTTATGAGCTGTGCAGCACGCTTCAACTCTGTCTGTGTTCAGCAAAATATGTGAATACCCAAAGGAAAAACAGCATTTGCAGTACTGAGCCTTGCAAAGTAATATGGGTGACTTGGAGGCTCTCAGGAATATTTCACCCTTTTAATTTAACTCCTATGTTTTCCAAAAGGTGATCAGTATCAGGGAAATTGCACTGGGCTTTGGTGTGCTAAGCACTGTGATTTTTAACCACAGTGTCTCACAGAAAACTGTCAATTGAGTGTACTCAAAAGTTCTAAATATTTGAAGGAGTAAGCTATTGACAAATTAAAATGAAATAGTAATTGTAATCTTACCTTGATAGCAATTTCTGTACCTTTTTTTGCTCAAGAAATTGTTCCAAAGCACTTTGAGAAAATGAAGGCTACATCAAGTTAACGCTTGTTTCAGGCCATGTGCCTGATTCTCCATCTGGAATCTTATTTTCAGGTAGTCTGTCTGGACTTTTCAAATTATTCAGGCAATGAAGTACAAAGACTTGCCTGCACAGCTTCCATAGAACTGGGGAGCTGATAGCCCTGTCTGAGGTCAGACACGCTGTAAATGGGCAAAGACCTCCAGAGAGCTCTGCCACTGTACCTTATATAGGAGCTGTCTTCTGCCTTGGCAGTCTTTCAGAGTCATATACTGGATTTTGTGTATGCCAGGCCATTTGTACCATCTGCAGCACAAGACTGTTGAGAGGAAGGAGGATGGGCACTTGGATAATTGATGTCAGTCCTTCATTTGGAAATTAAGATTTTGGCATTTATGTCAACAAGAACAATCACAACTGGTGCTGTGTCCTGAGCCTTAGTAACTCTCATTTAAATGCAGGTACAAGGTGTAGACTTCATAGGTAATTTCCATGGAAGAGTGATGGTGTCTGTACAGGCACTGCAAGTATCAGTGCAAGGGGACCTCCCATACTGAGATAAGAAACAAATATATGAAATGAAGGATGTGCTGTATTGTCTCAGCTGCTTGGTGTTGGAGTGAGTGGCCCATCTTTTCAGACTGAAGGGAGTACTTTATATACGCATTTGTCAAAATTAATCTTGTATCTACTGCATCTTAAGGTGTTCATTTTTGGATCCTGATAAATGCAGTCCCTAGGGCTGACTGTGGTGGTGGTGAAATGACTGACTGCAGTGCTTATCATCATGGCACAATAGCAAATATTTCAGTCTGGCAGCTGTCATTTTCCTTAACACTTTTGCCAGCAAGTGTAAAATTCAGTCAAAAAAAAAAGGGGAAAAAAAAAAGAAAGAAAAAAAAAAAGAAAATAAAAGAGCTCTGTGGCAGTTGTATTGTTACGGCTTGATTCTAGATCCTAAACCTCCATCTCATAGTGCAAAGCATTCCTTCACAGATCCAGATGTGGTCCAGCCAATAAAAGAAAGTCTCAGACAAATAGAAATAATGCTGAAAATAGTCTAGTGTTGACACAGAGGATCTGATTGGACACTACAGAGTAAATTAAGGCCAAAAATTGTGGGTTTGCTCCCAATAAGAAGCAGCAGAACTGTATAGTGCTAGTCCACAGCTTGTTTTAGAGTGAGCCTAAAACTGTAAAATTTGACAATTGCCATGTGCCATGTTCTTCATAGATTGGGTCCAAGCATAAGCTGAATTAGACCACAACCACCCAAGTTGTGCTGTATTAAAATCACTGAATTAAGATACTCACTGTGAAGACATTGTGTTGTTTTTGACTTTTATATCAGTCGTAAGCTGTTTACAGAAACTTGCCGATTTAGGCTCACATAGAAAGTTATCTTTCAGTGACAGTTTGAGAGGAGGATGATGGTGGTATATTGTCCAAAAATTTCAGAAACACCTAATTGTAGCAGTGCAAGTGGCTGCAGCCACCCTGACCCCTGAAGATCCAACAGACACCAAGCTGCGGCGGTCAGGCACCGAAGCTTAATGCCTCACTCCGTGGTTAGGGTGAGAGCCCATAATCCCCCGGTTCTGCAGTTTACATATTTTTATGTGATAGGTTCATGTTTTCCCCTCCCTGTTCTATGTATAAGTTTGTTAATATTCATTTCCTCTAAGTTAATATGTATTAATTCTAGAAAGTTCTGTGCACTCAACACCCCATTGGCTCCTTCCCTAAATCCCTCCTTTGTGTTATTTCCATTGGTTCCCTTGCCTCAACCCTGCCTCCTGTCAAGTATCCCATTTGCTGTATCCCTTATCCCTGCCTTTCCTATCCCCGCTGTAAAATCCCTGGACGCTGTCAGGTACAGAGCTTTCTGTCTCTTTCCCCCATTGTTACACCTCAATAAACCTCCTATGTGCCTTCGTATCAGCTCAGGGAGGGCTTCCTCGGGTGAGGAGCGCACCCTCGTCTGCCTGCGCTCTTGTGTGTGTCTGTGCCTGCCGTAGTGCAGCAGGGCTGTGGCTAGACCTCCAGGCTCTCTTTGAGCTAGCATGCAAAAACCTGACACCTAATACTTCTTTGGATGATGCCATTAAAATGTTACTAACTCTATACTACCTGGGGAGTTAAATTACCTCTTTTAAGGTAGGAAAAAAAGTATTGTGGTCACTGAAGCATCGAGATTCATAAAATCTCTCCTCTTACTGTGATTTTTTTTTTTTTTTTAGTTTCTTTCAGAGATGAGCAAAGCAGCAGCCTTTGCATAATGCCTGCCACCGCCCAGCAGGCTGAAAGGCAGAGGTTGAGCAGATGGGTCTGGAGCCCTAGTGAGGGCCTGGATGTGAGTTCTCAGACCTCCATCATGCATCACATGGACCTCTGAGTGGTGGGTCCCAAACAGGTACAGGTTCCACTGTGGCTGTGTTGTCCTTGCAGCAGCAAGAAAACTGTATGTGAATGTGCAGTGCTTTGACTTAGCTTCTTCAGTTTGCACTTCACCTAAATTGAAGAGAAAAGCACAAACATATATGTATACACATGCACACTGAGATTAAATTGTACAAACACATTACATACATGAATCTGCATCATCAGAAAGTATGGATATCTTACATTGTGATCAGAATAGACTACTTCAAATTTTCATCCTAGCTGTTATGGAGGAAAGAAATAGAATTAAACTCAGAAAGAGGTGAAGAGTTCTTGTTCAAATGAAGGATCCTGATATGATGGCAATTTTCTGCATCATACTGCTAGTCTAAGGACATCTGTAAAATATCTTCCTATAGAATACCCAAAGATTACATCAGCGCATTTAAAATTTCCCCTAATGAATCCTGATTCTTTCTGTATGAAACCCAAGAGCATTTACAGATAGTTCTATCATATTGCATCCTATGTTTTGGAAAGGAAAAGCTGAAATTCAGCTGGCTGCCTTCTCGTGAACTTACTAAATTATCTATAATTTTGAGCATTTCGTTTGTGAGTGAGGTTGGATAATTAAAGCATATTCCATCACCTGAAATGCATAAGCATTGCTACCTGTACAGTTTCATTCCCGGGAAATTGGTTTTTCACTTTTGTGGAGAGCTCTTCCTATTGCAGAGGAGTTTTTTAGAAACAACAGCAGCAGAAGAATGTGAATATTTGAATATGCCTATAAATTGTTACTTACCGATTGCAATGTTTGGGTTTGTTTTTTTTTTTTTTTCAAATAACTCATCACTTTGCTGTGTTTTAGTTACACTTGCTTCCTGCCTTTGCATGATTTTTTTTCAAGGGTCCCTATTTGAGGAGATAAGGATTTGAGAAAATGAGAAGAGGCACTCTGGCTTTGTGTTTATAAACTGTTTATATAAATATTTTACCTCTTTTTCATTATTCTAAGCATTATTGGAAAGCTGTCTTGTACCATAAAGCTGTCTTGTGCCATTTTTAGCATAAAGACTTCAACAGTTCCTTTAGCAGGTGTTTCTCAAAAGGCAGAGCTGGAACTCCTGTCCCTGTTATCTCCCAATATGGATCAATCCATGGCCCCAGTAAGAGCCAGTAATGTGCTATATGCATTGCTTCCACCCTGAGTTAGAAAGCTGTGGAGCTATACGGGAGAAGGTGAAAGAAATTTGCCCTGGAACATTTCTCATATCAGAAGGTAAGAATGATTATCCTTGAAACTGGTTAACACCTTGTGGACGTGTTAACTAAGTAGGGCTCACCAATCTGAGCAAGTGCAAGATGTTCGAAGTATATTGGCTCTTTTTCCCAAGCTACTCCTACATTTTTCCTGCTTTGTTTAGACACAGGATGTTAACAGCAGAGAAAGAAGGACTTCCTTTGCTCCTCAGTGTTCTACTCTCTCTTCTTGTGCTGCTTCTTAAGTCCCTTAAATGTCTCTAGACTGTAAAGTGCAGTCATATTCTTTCAATACAGTCCTGCGAGAATTTAAAACAAACAAACAAACACCAAAAAAAGCCACCAAACAAAATAAATCCCAAACCGAAACAAGAAAAAATAAAAAATCACCACTTGATGAACAGTTCAGTCCTATGGCTTCTTAATGATCCCTGGGCATTTCAACAAGAGGTGAATGGGAACACTGATGGTCTCAGAAAGCTTCCCCATTCCAAGCAGAAAGAAACTTTTAGAAAGAAATTTTAAAGGTTTCTGATGAGAGATGGAAGCTATATCAGAAGACTTAACAGTTTTATGTCTGAGTTACTCACGTAGGATGTGGGGTCTAGATTGCTATTAGACACTGGGCTTACCTCCTCCCAGGCAAACACCCTGGTATGACTATGAGGGTCTTCTTCCCCATGTTCAGGCATTTGAGGCATGAGCATTTTTCTAAAGAAAATTTTGTTCTGGAAAGCTGTTGTTCCTGTATGTGTTTAGGTTTGACAGAATGTTATTAAAAATAAAATCTTTCCCTCCCCCGATTTTTCACTTAAAAAAAGAATATAAGGGTTGAATATTTCCACTGAGCATACCAAATACTTGGAGGATCCCACAGTTTGAACTCAACCCTCAAGAGAACTAAAACATTGGAGTAGCTCAGGCCAGTGGGCAGCACTGGGTGTATCTTTGCCCTGCACAGGGCAAGGAGAAGCAACACAGCCAGATCAACATGTCACTGCATTTGGGCTGCTTGGTACAGCTCAGTCAATGCCCCCGGGGTGATGACACTCTTCTGGGGGACTCCTGCACCATCTTCCTCATTAGAGAGAGGCCCATAATTGTTAGTTGAGTCAATGAAACACTTGAGCCTGGACAGTACTTGGGCATCAGGGCGGAACTGAGCAAAGCATACTGAAGTGCTCACAGATCTCCCAGTTGTTATAAACTTTCCCTTGACCAAAATGACTTGTTCCACTCTTTTGCGATATTCAAAGCAGGTAAAAAAGTGAATTTTTATAACACCATGGAATGGCTACTAACTCTTCTTTGCTCTGCTTCAAAATTTATAGTAACATATTTTTCTAACTGATGCAATTTGCCACCAACATTTACAAGGATGTAGAATATAAAGCATATATTAAAAATGGGGCTAAATCAATCTCAGATAATTGCAAATTATTATGATAACTGTATAAAAGTGTACATTCATATGAGACACTTGAACTGGAAATGTGTAGCAAATTATGCAGGCAAGAAAAATGTCTGAATTCAAATGGCAGTGCAAGTCAAGGGAGCTTCCTCCCTGCACAGACTTGGTTTAAAAAGGCCTTATATTTTTGAGGGTAGTTGCTATTTACTAGCCCATGGTAACCATAATTACCCCTGGTGTTTGCCAAGAGGTGAATTCTAAAGCAAAATCCTAACTGGTCTGTTGGGGCAAAGCAGTGCTTTGCATTTTCCCTAGTGCAGCTACAGCAGGATCTCTCTGACAGCTGCCCATCTACCTTCCCAAATTTAGCTTGGCCTCTCTCCATGTCTCCCCCAGTAGCTGGTGGGTTAGAGGCATGACTTGTTTGTACGTGTACAAGTGTGTTTAGCTCGGTGCTGCTCTGAACAGGGATTTGCTGCTTCAGTGACTGGCATTTTGGGACCTGTTTGAGCTCCTGCTGCCACCACAGACAAATTTGCTGCCATGTGTCACTTACTGTGTCTGTGACTGCCCAGTGGCTTGGAGGAATTTATGATATCATCAGTTTCCATGACCTCTTCTGCTTCCCTGTGTTTGTCAACAGTGCGCTGACTTTCTTCCTTTACTGTAGGACACAAGGATGTTTTGGTGTTGTACCTTGGAGTAGTTGTAGGTGAATTTCTGATGCAAATGCCTTAGTCATTTGCACTTCTCACACCAGTCTAATTCTCATGAAAAGGAATCAAAGAAAATGCTGTGTGCAAAACACTTCATAAAGAATAGGCAAGGAGCATAGTTAAAATATTTGGTTAATAACAGCAGATCAAATAAACTTAAATACGATCTTCTTGATGCTACAAGGTTGAAATTTTCCTCCCCCCTTCCCCAGTTTCCTTTCCAGAGATGTGTTGTGATTTGACATCTTAAATTTTTTTAATCCTACTTTTGGTAGGGAGGGGTTAGTGAAACACTGTGATGCCTGCTCCCAAAACCCAAATTAGGCTTAGGAAAGGTGGTAAGGGGTGCATATGTGCTCATATACACCCAAAGACATTCCAAGTCTGCTGTTACCTTAACAGGAAAATACAAGTCTTCCAGCTGTGTTTGTTTATTTATCATCCTCCTCTTTAAATAAATAATTTTTTTTTAAAAAAAGTAGCTCAGAAATCAAGGCACTCTACTATTGTAGATAACAATTACATAATGGTGAGCAGTGCTTGGTGTGAGAAACTTAGTTTCTTATTAGTATATCCACATTGATATATATCTATCCTTAATAAGAGGTGGTTTAGAAAGGTATTTATTTTTAGTTCATAGGATTTACTGTGGACTTGGTGAGCCAGTGTCTGCTTTGGATTTATTTGAAGCAGATGTTAAGCAGAGAGGAGACTGACATGTCTGTAGTGGTTCCATAGCGGTCTGAATTATTGTTAAAATCCCCGCACTGGCACATCTCTAATTTAATACACGTTTCAACAATGACTGTGGTAATAAAATCTGAAATGCCTCATTCTTCTTTCATTAAAGTCAGGAGAAAAAAAGCGATCTGTATCAATATGAACAGAGGTGTTCCTGACCAACATGAAAGCATCCTTTTAAGTAACAAAAAGAGACTAATCTTGTTGTTCTAACAAGCTATCTATTGCAGGCTGTGTTTCTTTTCAAGCAAATGTGATGCTATGACATAATTCTTCATGCACTCAAATGGTAATTGTAAAGTTGAGTTTCCAAAGCACCGCGCCTCATTTCGGAACTGAACAGCTGAACTCACAAGAGAGAGACAAGAGATGAAAACAGCTTGGATCTGGAATTTAGGACATTAATAAAAACAGGATCAAAATCATGAGTTACAGACTGGGTTTCAAGGACATAGAGGCCTACCCTGCACTTCAGTGAACCACGGCAGGCATCGTGTCTGGTTGGGGCAGGCGGGTGGGACTGCATTGGGAGATAGGATCAAGGGGTGGGGCACGGAAAAGCCCCCAGCATGGATTCTGCCTCAAGTAGGGGCTAGTTCAGCTCAGCATCTTGATCTCTGAGATGGGGTTGCCTTTCCCAAAGCTGACTTGCAGTAATAAAAAGGTCTAATGCCACCTCCCTGTGCTGCCCTTTTTTAACAGGTATTGCAGATTGTTTCAGCTGCTTGCCAGACAAGCATTTTCATTTAGTTTAAACGTACCTCCTGAAACAATGGGGTTGAGCTGACTTTCACAGAAGACAGCTTTGAAATCAGTGGGAGATAGAGGCTCTTTGTAAGTCTTCAGAAGCTAAAAGTTAATTTTCTTCCCAGTATCTAAACAGGGATTGTACCACTATGTTTTATAGTAGAACCTTCAGCAGGGGATCAAACATCTGCTCAGTAGAGCAACCCAGCACCAGGAGTGTGTCTGATTAATCCTGCTGTGCTGTGAAGGGGCATCAATCCTATCAACCCCTTTGGACAGTCTTGCACTTGTTTCAACAATTATCTGCTGCTAAGTTAGTGTAGTAAGAGTTGATAAAACAATAGGGTTGAAAATAAATGGGTTTTTTTAGCACATATATATTTGTGAATTTGCTACTTTTTACGATTCACCTAACTTCAGATTATACTGCAGGATGGGAAGTCATAATTTTGATGAGCTCTAATTACACAGGTAGAGTAATGATGGTGCAGTTATCCATTTATGAATGCTTTGATCACTTGACACAAAATAATGCTCAGATTTAATGCTTCATGCACTACAATAAAACTCCTTCTCTTGATATAAGAATATGCACTTCAAGAAGGTTAAGTTAATTGCTTTCAGAAACAATAGAAAATTTAAACTTTGGGGCTAATTAAATTCTCATCTGCAGTTACAAATTATTTTAACTACACTATACAGAATGTAAGTAGAGTTTATCTGCTTTGCATTAGGAAATAGTATCATATAAGCACAGTAGAATCTTCCAGTGAGACCTTTTCCCATTAACAATAAAAATAATCCATTGAACCTTGTTATGTTTAATATTATTTACTATAGTGGGAGCATGTGCACAAGTCAGAATTATAAATAAGCACAGCTGTCCAAGCAAAGAATGATAACATAGCTAGAGAAGCATTCATAGTTATTTTGTTTCTCTTAAACACATCCCTAAAAAAGTGCTTCATCAAAAATCTAGGGGATTTATTATTGGCTTGACTCTGACAAAATGATTGTGTTCATCTGGGACAGCAAGGAAACACATTGCCTTAAAAACACTTGTCTATAATGCCTTTTAAAATTTCTAAGTAATCCTGCCAATTTAGAGACTCAAATAGTTAAAAGGCATCTTTTTTTCCTAAGGAAGGTAAAAGGAAGGAAACATCTATGATGACTCACATACAGTAAACCTAATTTAAAAAGAAATAAAACAGACAGAAACAAATGCACAGCGCACTCTGTGATGTCCTGCTCTATTGCAGTAGAAGATTAAGTCTCTCTCCAAATTGCTTTGAGCTCTTCTAGAGGGAGAACACATACATATGTCGATGTTTTGGTGAGTCACTTCCTAGAAGTAGGCTATATTCTCATCACATGGTCTGTCATTAGCTGGCAGAGTTGGAAAATGCTAACAATTTTGAGACATGACTGTCTAGTTTGACTGCTTGCAGGAATTTTAAGTCTGACTTTCCCCTTTAGGTTGAACCAAACTTGCACAGCTGTTTAACTTACAAAAGGGGTGTTTTCATTCCAGAAGGAGAATGGCTTGTGGAAATGGGTAGCTTTTGGAAAGGCTTTGTCAGAAAGCACTTTAATAGAAGACTATAACTAGGTCTTTGGATCCAGAGCAAAATTACTCATTACTGGTACTAGGAAATATTTGGTGTGAAGATTTTTTTGCCCTTGCTTATTGTTTATATTCTTTCCCTTAGCATTTTTTGGTTTTGGTTTATTTGATGGATTTTTGCGGTCAAAGGTCTGAGAAGTTTCATTGCTCAAAAGATTGGAAGTATGTAGTTCTGAAGTTTTATCACAACCATTCCCATCAAGTTGTCTTTTTAAATTTTCCCTCTTCAGAAACTTAACTTTAATAAAGTTTTAGTAGAATTCACAATGAAAAAAATTCTAGTCATCACAGTTGTGAAAGGAAACTATAAAATATGAGTGAAGAATATTGTTAAACTCAGAACAAGGTAAAAATCTAATTTAAGGCATTTTTGTAATTTGGAGATTTTTGAAGTATGCATTTTGAAGTTCTTCATTGTCAAAGCATCTTTTGTGAAGTTGTGCTTAGTAAGAAACAAAGCAAAACAAAAATGCTGGTAAAACATACCTGCTGGATTTTCACGTAAATGGACACCTGCTGCTGCTGAAATTTTTGTTGAAGGGTTTTTTTAATTCCACTCATGAAAATAATGGGTATTAAATATATTTTCAACATTAGAAAGACACAATTCTTGACACTCCTGATGTCCAGTAGAGAACTCTCTCGCCTACAAGGACCTGTGCCTATAGTGGAAAGAGCTTCTCCCTATATTCTTGAAATTTAAATTGTGCATATACAATTTTAAGGGTCTTTATGGGAAGGAAAGGTGACTAACATTTTTTTTCATTCTACAGCCCAATATGTTGCACTGTCAAAATTTTAAATGTGTGTGGGCTTTGCCTTTTTCTACATGTGGCTTTTCAGGAGTCTGGCTTTTTCATATTTTCAGGTATAAAAAGCAAAGCTGCCATAAATGACAAACACATGGTGGGACAGAAATAATAAAAATGCTGCCAAGGCAACACACATTTTTCATGGCAAAACATTAACATTTTAGTATACAATAGTAACATTTGTGATTATATTTTTATGTACATGTTGTGAGATTAATTAATTACCTTTGCAGAGAGGAGCTGATCTGTGAGCACAAGAATAGTCAGCGATATTTGATTTGAATCGAGAAAGACAGTTAAGTTAGATTTACATTTCTGTAGAAATTCCTGTGTTCATCGTTTGCTCTAATATATGAGAATATTCAAACATTAGTATCGTTTTGCCTGAAGAAGGGCAACTGGCAAATGGAAAGATTTAAGTATTTGACTTAAGGGTCTCATCAAGATTAATTCTGCTTTACCTATGAGGAACTGTTGGTGCAGATAGAAGTATTTATTAGATTGAGTAAAACTGTATACTTGACAGATCTTCTCCTTGGATGAACCTTTGCACAAGGGCCTGTCCATGAAGATGAAGTACTGGCAAGGAAGTGCAAGGAGCTGTGGACAGCCATACATTACGTAGGTATAGTTTCAGGCTACATAGATGTAATTGGGAATAATTTAGCTTTATTTGGTTTTTTTCTAAATTTTAACTTATTTTTGTTGATAGAGCAATGTGTTGGTGCATTGAAATAGCTGGTGACCTGGAACTTGGTGTCACAAAAAGGTCAAAAAGGAATTTTTCTCCTTGTTGGTATATAGACTAAGCTAATGGTTTTGTCTAGCATCTTCCTTACTGACCTGCTTGGTGGCTATGACCAAGTCACGTATCAGGAAAACGTTGATGTCTGTCACAT
Organism: Corvus hawaiiensis; assembly: GCF_020740725.1. Classification (NCBI taxonomy): domain Eukaryota; kingdom Metazoa; phylum Chordata; class Aves; order Passeriformes; family Corvidae; genus Corvus; species Corvus hawaiiensis. The sequence goes on from NC_063214.1 coordinate 21,123,969, forward strand.
TTTCTTCTTTGAGTTATATACACGTGGCTTAGAATGCCTGTCTGGTTAGCTGTCAAATTTCAGATCCCATGTTTCACCTCCAAGTGCCCCAGTAAATCCACTTGAGTAATTGGAATAAAAGATGAAGGCAGTACTCACAGGGACAGGAGTCTTCTCTGTTTAACACAGCCTGTAGCTGAGTGTTCACTCTGCATAGCGACACTGAGCAGCTAGATATTCTCATTCTCTCCTTCCCTTCTGTTTCACAGTGAAATGTGTTGGCCAGGAAGCCACAGTGAAAGGGCTGCTGACCTGATGGAAAGCTTTCAGAAATGTCCCTATGCTAAATCAGGAGGAAGTCAAGACCTTTCAGCTTGTTTTGAGAAATTGGAGGCAACAGTCTAGTGGAAGAACTATTACCTCTGACTGGGAAGAAGAAGAGTTAAATTAATTGCTTGAGAGTCAGAACTTGGCTAATGTCACCTGAGTGACAGTAAAGTAATAAAGAGTGATAAGGTAATGCCCTTCATACAGGGTCATTGGCTATCTGAGGACGACATGCAGTGCCTGATTCATTCCTACCCATGCTTAAGATTTTTTTCAATGCATATTTCCATCTAAAAACAACATAAACCCTTTTTTTGGCATAAAATTTTCTCTAAATATTCCAGTGGAAATTTTTCATCTGTTATTCTCTACTTTGTGTAAAAAGACTCTCCTAGTACAAGACCTCTCCCCCAAGAAAATTGGTTTTATTTTCATCTCAAAGGACTAGAATCCAGTGTGTGACTTTTCTTTTCCCTGGTTAGTTTGATGTACAGTTTTTAATGTGTCCACTATTTGGCTGATCTTGAAGTGGCCACAGAACGATTTGTTCATCACACAGATGTCCACAGTAGTCTGACTGTGATCACATACTGTAATATGTTACCTCAGCTATAGACTGGGGATTGTGGAGTTTCCCTTTTACTCTGAAAAATTAATTAAGCAAGAGGAGGGAGGCAGCCTAATCTTTTAATAATAGTCCTCTTAGGCTCTGTTACAGACAAACTCTATTAGTAAGAAATGCTTATGATGAGCATGAGGCATAATCTGATCAGAGACCAAAGCTTGTTCTCTGTGCTGAACCCTGGGTGTCCCCAGGATGTGCTAGGGCCTCCTCCTTACAGTGTTATGTTGAAATAGTGACTGTGCTTCTGAATTGCGTGTTTCCTTATGATTACAGTCTGGCTAGTTGTCTCTCTTCTCTTAATGTGTTTCTCTTGTTTATTTCTTACCTCTCAGATCAGACTCCCAGCTCAAATGGACCAGGTATAACTTCACTTAACAGGCTGAATGTGTTAATAGACATTCCGTAAAAGTAATGCCTGACACGATAGACTCAAATACCAATATCAGAATCAAAAATCAATTAATAATCTCCTTTTCACTTGATTTGTAGCTTGATTAGTGTTACTGTCAGTGCCAATATTTTACTTCAGTTTAGTTGAGGTTCTAAGGAGCAGGATGTGAAGCAGAAGTAATTTTTTTTTTTTTCAGAATAACAAATAAAGGATTTTAGAACTTACAGAAATCCCCTTTTTCTTTTCATCCATGCTTTTAAAAATTATTTTAAGTTTTCTTCCCTTGAGTGTGGCACAGGAAAATCATCTCCATAATTACTGTATGTTCATCAGTGTTTGCACCTGTGCATGCTACCAGGTGCTGTTTAAAGCACATTTAAAGCACATTTAAAGTATTCCTACCCACAAATATCAGACTCCTACATAGAGTTGACATCCTGCTGTGAATCCTGGCCCCTTTGTCCCTCTGAGGGGACTTATGACTCCAAGAGCGCAGTCAGAGCAGAGGAAGCGTTCCAGCCTGTGCACTGGGAATGCGAGCGGGAGCAGCAGAGGACACGGGGAAGCCGGCGGCTTGGCCCCGGAGAGAGGCAGGGCAGAGTGAGAAGCAGCAGGAGAACTGCCAGCAGCACACTTGAAAGCAGAATACAGTTATGTTTGTACGTGCCTTCCTGACTTCTGTCTCCTGAACTTCCTTTCCCCATCTACCCATGCTGGAATTACCACAACCCACTTTCAGGGCAGACAGTTCCCTTCTCCAACTGGCTAGTCATTTCAGGAGAGCTTCATTGTATGAATACAAAGTTAGTAAAACTCTTCCTTATTTCCACTTTCCCCTCCACTTGCCTCCCAGCTCCTGTTCTAAAACTTGGCAGCCCTAAAATTGTGACACCTTTTCCCTAGCCATATTGTGCTCCCTTTCTTACAGCTTTTATTTCTTCTATGGTGATGCACTCAAAAAGCAAACAAGTTTTTCTTAGAGCTTTCTTTTTTAAAAGCTAAAATTGTCACCACCAGTTTATCAGGTCATGCCTTCAATAGCTCTAGCCTTCATGATTCACAGAGGTTCAGTTCTAAGAAGGAAATATATTGGTAGTATAGAGCAATTACTGTGTTTTTCAAATATTTATTTATGGCAAGCATTGTAAGATCATGTGCGCTCTGTGCCTCTGTTTAAGGATGCTAATCTCTTCCCTTCCCCAGTTATTTCTATTTCATTAGCATCTAGAAGCCTCAGCCATGGCCCAGGATCCTTTAGTTGTATATATTGGGAGAAAAAAAAGGTGCCCTTTGAGTAAATAAACATGAGCACAGCAGAATTCTGAAAACTTTTTACTTGTTATCATTTGGTTTTCTGGATGTGTATTAAAGGAAGTATGAATGTCAGCTGTTGGAAGTACATACGGGAATTTTTCATCTCGTAAGACTTCTGATCTAATTTTTATTACTAACCTTAATTCTGAGGTAATATAAATGTTTAGATGATGCAGACTGGAATCCTTTTTCCCTTAACTAGAGACATTACTGAGGCAGCAGCTGCTGTACAATTTTTTGTGGCAAAATGCATGCAGAAATGTACAACATATTAACTAGACTATTTCAGTGCTGACATGGAAGTACAGAGGTTTTTGCTGAAGACAGATTAGTCTTAAAATAAAATTATACACACACACGTATATATGTACAAATGTTCACAGCAAAATAGTTAGAAGCAAGAGCAGTTGTGGGATTTCCATTTCCAAAGTAGAATTAGATTCTATAAGTAAATAAACTTGGCCTTATAGGTGCTACTTTTGAAGTAGCCCAGCAACTTAGTAAATAGGAGAAACATGAGTGTAGAAAATGTAAGGAAATAAGACATAACTGCCCAAAATTAAAAAACAAACCACTTTTTCTTTGGAGGGTGTCTTGGGGTGGCTTTATGATGTGTATCCCATATCGCTGCCCTATGCCCAGAAATTAATTTTTGTGCCTTTCTATGCCTTCAAACTGAGCCTGAGGGGGAGAGGAAAAACTGAGCAAAACTTCTTCAAAGCAGTTTGCAGCTTGTTCAAGGTCATGCAGAGATAGAGATGGCTCTCTGTGTTCAGCTGCGGCAGGAGAGTGAGAACGGAGGGATGCACCTGGCTTGCTTTCTTTCCAGACAGCTTTTGGCCGGTTTTTCAGCTCCTTTTCCTCCGGAGAGTTGAACTTTTGTTTTCCTGGGACTTTGGGTTTTTTTCCCTTTTCTCTGCTGGACAGTTTCAACATCAGAATACAATGGGAGGACTTTCCACCGAGGCCTTGGCCCTGGAGGTGGGCCCACCACCCTGTCCCAACTCCAAGGAGGGGGGGAGAGAGAGACTACGGAGGGACTCTGAAGTTTTCCCAGGTTTCTCTCAGCAGAGCAAGAGGTTTTATTATTTACCATTATTATCCTTTTCCTGTGTGTTTGTTAAATAAATAGGTTTTATCTCTTTCACTTTCCTTCGAGGAAAATCTATTTTTTCGCAAACCTGGTGGGGGAGGGGTGGTTGTAACCTGCCTTCTCTCAGAGGATATATTTCAAGATTTGCCCAAACTGGCACAGAGGGCAAGCACTGACCCTTAGGAGTAACATTAACAATTTTATATCATGCTCAGAACTGTTATCTCAGTGGCAGAACATCACAAGTAACTGTGCACAATATGTTTGCCCTCCAGTAAATAAATCAATGAGAGAATAAATAGTGTGGCAGGAAAAAACAGAGTGAGGCACATTTCCTCCTGAGATACAAGCTCATCCTTTCTATAAATTAAGAGAGGGTTAGGGTAGGAGAAGTAAGTGGAACATCCTAATGCTGAAAAAATGCCTTAAATGTTTGTTACAAACAATGCAAAAGCAATCACAGGAAATGTGGGGTTCAGACTGAGGTATTCATCTCTCCAGATGTATACCTAAGAGGAATTTTTATTAATTATATTGTTGTGTTTGGGGTTTTAAGTCTAATGTAAAGGACCTATATTGGCTTATCAAAAGTAGCCTGAGGTTTACCCTTAAAACAAACTACACAAAAAGTAAAATTAAAGCTCTCATAAACTGCAGTTAACTTGAGGACTTTATCTGCTATTTGCTAGAGCATAAGCTGAGGGAAACAGCAGGTACTCAGTGTTTAATCAAAACTTAAGTGTAGGGTGTTAAGTTGGCACATCTGTTTTGAAATTAAACTAGACAGACAGTCATGTCTTTTTGTTTATCCTTTGTTGATTTCTAGGCATTTCCATCTGTATTTCTAATCAGACTCACATTGATGATGAATATATAAAAGTTGGTTGTCTTGTATCTGTGACAATGGCCTGAAGATGCAACAGCATCCCAAAAAAGAAACAGTTAATATCTCTTATTTAGACCATCCGAAGGAAAAAAACCCACACCAGTGTTTGGCCTCAACAGAAAAGCAGTATAACTAAACCTTAAAACAGGGGACGAATGCCTTTGTTTAACCTGTGTTTTGCAGGAGATTTTTAATTGTCAGATCTCCTGGTGAGTAGATCTGCTCGAGCCTGAGAGCATGCCTGTTTTTTCTGGCTGGTCCCATTGATGCACACTATCTCTGGCTCACCGAGTTAGTCTCCTTTGATAAAAATATTTAAAGGGCAAAGATATTTTTCTCTGACATTTTATTAATAACGACATAGCACTTGTATATTGTCCTCAAGATGCTAGAAAAACATGAATCCTCTCAGCTGTCAGCAGCGGATGGATTTAAGGTCAGAAAATGCAAACAGAAGGGGAAAAGTGTGCTACCACAGGCTCAATGAATTGAATATCATTGATTCTTGGTTCCAGTCTGTCCTTAGTTTATTGCACACAGCCCAAGTCAGCAAACAGTGAAGAACCAGTTTCCTAAGAATAATAACACAGCCAAAAATATCAATGAACAAAATACAGTTGGACTACGTACTTGAAGAGGGTAAAAGAGTCTGTGTTACATCTATAGGATGAGGTCTTGATCATATTCCAGAGTACATATAGGAGATTTAGGTTCCTAATAAAGGCAGTTCTTCACAAGTTTCCTTTACATAGTAGGCATCCCTCAGATCAGTAATGGTAAACCTAAATCAGAAAAAGTAGAGCTAAAATCTAGAATCTGTGTTCATCTACTTAAAGCTCTATTCTGCACACAGTATTCCAAATTATTTCATATACTTCTTATTTTAATGATAAATAGATTATAAATTGTGTTAACATTTGTCTTCTTTAATTTGTGTATTTACTAGGTTCTGATTTCTATCACAAGGATTCCCATTCCTTTCTCAGCTTACCATTAAATGCTTTTAGAAATGTTCAGGTGACCTGCTGGGAAGCTGCTCAAGATGGTCTCTTGAGGAAGAAAGTAGATGCTCTCTAATCTTCCAGGAGATAGTGGGGATAAGTCATCAAGACAAGCTAGATGCTGGGGGTTTTCTGCCAGTTACTTCTGTTTGACTGTCATCACAAGACACTTAATATCTTGGTATTTGTTAATTATTGTTTAAATGTATTGTTTAACTGCAAGTGTTACTGGGGTTGATGCAGAACTTTGTACTTCTCCTGGGCCATGAGAATTCTGGTAAGAGTGCTTTGAAATTGCCAGACAGTGTTTGGTGAATGTGGTAAAGAAGTGATGAATCCAGGGAATGGTTCTCATTTGGGAGACAAGGGTGCAGTGAGACATTTCTCTCTTCAGTTATGGGGCTGCAAACAAGCATAATTGAGTGGAATATTCCTGGCTAGCCCAGAACGTCAGGCTGGCGCCACATCTTTCCTTAGACATTACAGTACATTACTACTTTGGTCAGATAGTACATTCTACATGAATATAGGAAAGGAAATATTCCTAGAGGTCAGGAACTAGTTTTCTGATCTGTTTCCATCATCAAAAACAAATGACAATAAAGAAGTGAACAATCTCAGTGACATAGGAAGGCTTTTTCGAGCCTATAACCACGTCACAACACAAGTGTTAGCTGCATATTCTCTAACTCGTAACTATGCACTCAGCAAACATTTTCTAAACCTTGGGACAGCTATTCATTAAGTTCAACTTTGGACCATCTTCAAGTGAATTATACATATTTCTGTGGCTATTTGTTGTTTATCACAAGTTGTACGCTCTCAAGTCATGACCCTTTTTTCATCCTTTCATCTTTAAAGAAGTTATACTGGATCAGAGCAGGTGGATAACAGCAGATCAAGTCTTTTCTCTCAACAAGTTTGATGAACTAGAAAAGCATTCAGGATGGAGATGAGGGAGACCATGCTTACCACTGTGAGTTTGACAAAAGGATGAAAACCCTCTTAAAAATGAAATAATCGGTTCCTTAAAACATACTGTGTGTCTTCATATAGAAACATTTGCTTTATATATGTAAATAATTAAAAAAACACTTCCTGCCTGCTTTTAAAAAAACCTGACACAGCAAGAATGACAGAAAAAAAAACCCCAAAACCTCACAAACCTGTAAAGGATAAGGATTGTGCCTCAAACAGCTGTCGTTATATTGGAATTGCCATACCATGGAATAGTTCTAACATCTTGGAGAGCAAAGCAGCTTTTTTACGTCATGCTTCTGTTTATACATCAGTTTTTCATCAAATTTTCTTTCTTCCTTAATTCCTCATATACAGCTGTCCACCACCACTAGAAAACCTGAACATCTTCATCTGTTCAAATCCTCTTCTCTCCCCTCAAAGAAAACCTCTCAAAGTCTATTCTTTTTACTGGAAACCTTCTTGCCAAAATGAACAGTCAATCGTAAGAAATAACTTAAGTACTTCCTGGGAGTAAAAGAAAAGTGGTTTCTGGTCCCTCTTAACTCTGTCAGAATGTAACAAATTCCTTGCTGTGAAACAGGTTAAAAAGGTTGTACTAGTAAAATGGTTTCATGTGCACATATTTAAATGTTTGAAGCCTTCTACTTTTATCACTTCTTTTTGCCCTGAATGTTTCTTTCTTAATTATGATTTTACCTATTAGATAGCACTGATGGTCCATCAATTCTAATATCTTGTCTCTCACAAACATCTGAGCTTAGTGCTTCAGAGAAAAGTGAAAAGTCTATGGTGCCTTTGAGAGGCTGAGATATACTGAGGGAACAGGCATTTGGCTTCTGGAGTCTACAGTCCTCAGCCAGCTTTGTGAAATTTCAGTTGGGATTTCTCTTGCCTTAGTACAACTAATATGCATCAAAGGTTCTGAGAGTAATCCGTCACCTTGTAAATTCATAACAAGTTGGATAAAAAAACAAAATATAAGCTGACTTTTAGGGGATGAAGGTGTAAAATACCTTCATGTTTCAAATTTGAATGCAATAGAAGCTGGGGTTTGTGGAGTTTATGAATTTATAGTTGATTTTTGTACTTTATATTATTTGTAAGTGCTCTCAAGTGCTGCAAATCTGTAATCTGTTTTCCTTAGTTTACAAAGAATTTGAAATGCAACCTTTGCTTTGTGAAGGATTTTCTATGAACTACATTTAACCTGTACTGTATTCAGAAATTCACCACCAGAGATAAGGGAATTACCACTTGCAGAGTTACAAGTACTGACTGTCTCTTTTGGAAAGCACAAATTCATAAAGAGTACCACATATATAGAGAATTTTGGGGGTATTTAAATATCAGAATTTGATGTAGCATGATGTTCAGAAACATTGCATTATTACCTGGATTAATTTTTCATAGTAGACTATTTTAAATAACATTCATTCTGAAATTATTTGGTAAACGGTAGTGTGGCTGCAGCAAAATCCATGGTTAGTACAAAAAAATTGCTTTTTTTAAGCTCTTGTTGCCCAGTGAAATTTTTCATACATAAAAGTCTAAATAAATTTGCTAAAAGCTTGATCTTGTGGATTTCAGTTTAAGAAAGAAATGCTACCAGTATTATTTTTGTGTCTGCTCAAAAATTACACAGATGTTTTCAACTCCAGGAGTGGTTACCCAGTATGCTTTACAAAGAAAATGAAAGTTATATGAATCTCTTTATTTTGGATGAACTCTCTTTCAATATGACTCTCCTACCTCAGATCAATGACAGGTCAGTGATAATGCTAACACTGCACTGAAAACCAGCACCTGCTTTAGTAGTGATTTTCATTGAATGTGTAGCTGGGTGGTGAGTTAGCAGTGTGCTTTTGGAGAACCCTCTACTGCTATAACCATATCAACCGCTACACAAACTCTCAGAGATATTTGACCTCAGATAAAACTTTACAGTGTTTATTTATAGCTAGCACCAGAGTTAAATGGGTTTTAAAACGGATTTGTGTAGTCATGCTAGGCTGCTTCTCAGGTTATCAGTTTAACAGCTGAGGTTGTTTACTTGTTATTATTGTGAGCAAGAGTTATGAGCTTTAGTTAAAGATAGAGCCAATCCACTCCTGGTCATTCAGCAGACCTGCTGTCCTCTTCCTCTGTGCATTAATAATGGTTTCTTTGTGTCAAGCAGGCATGTTGTTTCTCAAGACAAGGATCAGAAAACAAGGATCAGAAAATCAGAGCTTCTTAAAACAAGACATTTTCTTGTGGTAGCACAGACTGTCTTTTAAAAATACAGCAAAGTTGTGGCATGTGTGGTGTCACTTTCAAAGTATTGTTATATATTTTCTTCTTTAAGATGGCATCTACGCTGAGAAAAAAAACATTTCATTCTGTAAATGAAATTGCCTTTTTCCCACCCTCAAATTCAGACACAGGGCTAAAACCTGTTTTATCTGCATGGCAAAAGCAAAGGTGTGTTCTGCTTTCCTACATTTCCTACCAGTTAGCCTCAGTCAGGCAACAAACATGCTGGCATCCTGGTGCCTAATTCTTCTACATCATCTGGTCAGCCTAGACATTAAATCACTCTTCTCTCGTGGTTGCAGAGATCTCAGAAAGGCACAGAGCATGTCCAGCATACAGACTGAATCTAAAACTATCACAAGGACTCTATGGCATATGCAAGTATCTTGAATCAATTGATCTTAATGCAAATGTTCTGCTAGTTTACTCCAGAGACGATGCTGTCTGGCCAAAGCAAAAAGGAGTGCCATGCTAGTGTGCTTGACTTGCATTTCCCTGTAAGTGCATGGAGAATTCAAGTCCTGGATTTCTTTCATGATCCTTCTATTTAATTTCTTGACTGGTTTTTTTCCCCAAAATTTCTTTGATCAAAATCCAAAATATCTGCATCACATCTATTGGTTATTTATTTCCCTTTGAGTATGTATCACTGAAAACCTCCATTGTGGAGTCTGTGATGCAAGCACATGCACAAAGCTAAGAAATTTTGGGGTGGGAACATCCTAGGAAGAACAATGTTGATGAGAGATGGCTGCAGTGAAATGCTGATGCATGAAACCTTAATGTTACAAGCTCTGGCAAGTGCATTGTGCTTGGCAAACTGTGATGTGATGACCCAAGGGTCATGCAGACAAAAAGTTAAACTGCTCGTTTCAGTGAAAGTAATGGGAATAGGCAGGTTACAAATAAAAGGATGCCATCAAGCTGCCTTTCTAGCACAATCTACATGTCAATAGGACAGGTTTACATGACAGTAACCTTCAGAACATTATTCCTTTCTATTGGTATATAGATCTTAGAAATAGTTCAATCATAGTATTAGGAATTACTTGGACTGGTCACCAGATAATTAAATTTTTGTATGTGGAGATTTCTTTACCTGGCTCCTCTTTGTAATGGGATAAAGTAGTTAGCTCTTGATACTTCTTTTCCTTCAAAGTGTGAAGGATAGCCTAGAATATGGAATTCCTGCATGGTTAAGACTCACTCCTTGGAGGTATGAGAGAAAGATTTATACTCTAGAATTACTCAAATTCCTGGAGGTGGGAAAACTGGTTCAAATAACTACTCTAACCACTGGCTGTTTATTTGAGCCCCTCTCCTCTCTGCACCTCTGAATTCTGAAATCATGATAACAGTTTTACTGGAGCTGATACATCACCACTAAAAGAGAAGAGGCTTATTTTTTCCACTTTTGGTATGAAAGTAGTTATGACCAAGTATGTGACATACGCATATAAACCAGATCTTTAATGCAACACAGTGCTTATACTATGGTTATGTTCATTTACATCACTAAAAAAAGACAGAGCCACTTACATAAAAATAGAAAAAAATGTTAAGTCACTCACAGTGTAAATTTATGGCCATCATATTACATGATGACAGCCCAATATGTCTTGTTTTGTCTAGTGACTTTCAGTACATGTAGAAAATGCTAGAAATTAAAGCTGCAAAATTCATTGGTTACAAAGTATTCTGCTACATGTTGATATGTAAATATTTTATGTCATGGATGTGCTAGTGGTCTTCAAAATGCAGTAAGGTATTCAATACAAATTGAGGTGTTGTACAGAGGATGTTCAATATCTTTAAGGAAAAGTCTGGGGACTTCTAGTCAGCAATTTCAATTAAAATGTGTTCTTTGCTAATGCCTTTGTGTAATGATATTAAGCAATCCATCCGTTGAGAACCAACAAGATAAGGGTTTGATAAAGCTACTTATTTAACTTTGTGTAACTGTGTATAAGACAGGAGCGCTGTTGTGAAAGAGATGATGTTTGTCAAGTAACACCTATTTGTGGAGTGTGGCAGATGTATTTGGTTGCTTAAACCAGTGAATTGAAATACAATTTAGCTATCACTCATCTAGAAATGACATGTCCCTTTCAGCAGTCTCCTGTTCAAATCCTAGAATCATAGAATAATGTGGGTCGGAAGGGACATTTAAAGGCCATCTAGTCCAACCCCTGCAATAAGAAGGGGCATTTTCCACTAGACCAGTTTCCTCAGAGCCCTGTCCAACCTGGCCTTGAATGTTTCAGAGGATGGAGCATCTACCACCTCTCTGGGCAATGTATTATTTAATACAAACTTTGGAAATGGGATAATTCAATGCCTATGTGCAATGTTGCCTGTCATGGCTTGCCTTTGGCATATCCTTATTGAAGCTTCTATATATTAATTGTATGCATGTCTCAGTGAAGAACAAAAAAATACTTTGTTATCTGTGCTGTGAAAGAAGGAATCTGTGCAGGGATCTGGTAACAGGATTAATTTAAGAAATGAATTGCTGCCAAAATTATCAAACTGGACACATGTATATGATTTCATTATAGTATTGCTGGGAGGAGGGGCTTCTGTGACAGCCAATAGGTAATTCTGCATTTAGGTTGTCCTCTCGCTTGTGGATGTCTCTTACCTTACTATAAACAAATGTAAATAGCAAATTATGCATGCATGGAAAAAATATCATGAAACAGTACCTAATGATTGGTATTAACTTCTTCCTCCTCTTCAGTTTCTTATGTCCCAGCATGCCCTAGATGACATTTCTAGTTTGGGAGCCACAGTTATTCAATGTATTCTTGCTAAATTGTGTGAGACATTTCTATGCATAAAGACTTTTGGGGTGAAGACTTTCCTAAATGGGTCTGATTGGGCTGATCAGCTACATCTGATCCAGATTGAGTGGCATAAAAGACTTCCAGCTGTTATTAATTCAAATTCAGCAGCTCCCAGAATCAGGCACAGTGTTTAATGTATGTTTTACAGAAGTACTTTTATAAAGCTATTAATTGAAACTATTTGTAGGATCTATTCAGAGTGAGACTTGGTACTGATGATGAATGCCTTCATTGTGCTAGGTCATTATGGTCCTAAGTAATTTTGTTGGTTAGTACTTTTCATTTTATACCTAAAAATCAAATAATAATGAAGAATTGCAGAGAAATGAAAAAAGGTATAATTGGCAAAATAGATTGTTACACCCTGTGATTGGAGGTAATGACTTGCGGTAGGAATTAAAGACAAAGCTTTACCAGTTAAACTGAATTTAATCTGTCTAAGAGTGAAATAGATATTTCTGTAAAACCATAATCTTCTTGGGTTATCTGAAGGTAATATGAAGTCCACAGCTCATACATCTTTAAGTAATGCTCAAGGGGGCTTAACCCTACAGGTTTGATTAATACCAAGTATTAGGTCATGACCAGTGTGGTTAGGTGCAAAATCAAACCAGAACCAAAATCAGGCCCTGCCCAAACCGGCTAAACAGCCTTTTGTCATTCCCTGTTTGTGCACAGCCTACCTCCAAAGACTCATCTGGCAAAAAAAAAGTCCTATTCAGAACAGAGAAATGGCCTGATGATCAATGCTCAGCATCGCTTAGTGGCGATCAGAACTGCACAAGTAGGAGTCAGTAAACTGGCAGACATTTGATGTGGCCATAGTTCAGACCAAACTCAATATGCAAGGAATGTGTGTACTCTTCCTGCCCCTCAGCATCCCCCCCTTTTTCAGTAAATGCATTGAGGTTTAAGCCTGTGCTCTGTAAAATCCCAATACATATAGCTGGAGAAGAAGGACCCATTTGATATATCTTTGTGAATTGTTGACTTATTCAGTGATACAACAGTATCAGAAATGCTTTGTTTGCATCTTTTTAATGTTTTATCACATTCTTGTCAACATGTGTTTATAAGGAAATGAGCTAAAGAATTCTAGAAGCAGAAAAATAATAAAATTCTTTTAAAAAATAGTCACAAAAATAATTTATTTTTATTTTTTGCCAAGGGAGGTAAATTGTGCTTCTTTCATTAATAGTTGGGAGGACTTGCTACATAGGAGATTTCTTCAGTATGGATGCTTTGTTCATTCTGACTTTCCCCTTGCAAATATATTCATCTGCAGTCTAACAAAGATTTAAGAATGATCTTGTGGCTTGAAAATATTAGTCTTTTAGCTCTCTAAACACGCTTTAGAAATAATTCCATGCATTTCTTAGCAAGGAGCCTGTTAGCTAGCTTTCATTTAGATTGTGTGTCCTTTACTTTTCAATTTCTTTTATCCATTAAAAATAATAAAAATACCCCAGCAATAGAGTTCTTTGAATAAAATCATTCTAGGAGGTGTAAAAGTTTGAATTCACAGTACAAAAGAGAATGTTTCCCATGCAGGGATTGTGGAATGCTAATAAGCCTGGCACATCAACTTGCTGCAGCTCCTTGCAAGTCCTGTAATTCAAAAAGTTCACCTTGAAGTTTGCATATAATTTTGCCATTCATAGTACATGTAACTCTCATTGTTAATACTGGCATTCTTTTTCATACCAAGAACAAGACAATCAGGTTTCAGTAGCAACCTTTTCAACACATTAATTTCTTCTGGTAATTTCTTTTTTCCCCATGTCACTTTCCCTCCCTCTAACTTCAGTTACTGTGATATAATCTTATTTTATTTTCTTTCTTCCGTAACTTCTGTTATTGCCAACACACATCGATTTTCCAGTTAAACACACTGCTTTCTGAGCTTTTTGTATTTCAGTCCAATTGGACCAATCTTCTTTCTTTTACAGCACTTATAATAGTATAAATTTAATATGGGGGGGGGGGGGGGGGGGTTTGTTGGTGGGGTTTTTTGTTGTTGTGGTTCGGTTTGGTTTGGTTTGGTTTGGTTGTTGGTCGGGCTTTTTTATGGACAGCAGGTAAAGGCAGGAGATTCTGACCCTCTACATTGCTCTCATGGGACCCCAGCGGAGAACTGCATCCAGCTCTGGGGTCCCCAGCACAGGAAGGGCATTGATCTGTTGGAGCAAGTCCAGAGGAGGGCCATGAAGATCATTGGAGGGAAGGAATACTCCTCCTATGAGAAGAGTTTGAGAGAGTTAGGGTTGGTCAGCCTGGAGAAGAGAAGGATCCAGGGACACCTAGTAGCACCTTCCAGTAGCTAAAGGGAGCCTACAAGAAAGGTGGAGAGAGAGTTTTGACAAGGGCAGGTAGTGAAAGGACAGGGGGGAATGGCTTCAAACTGAAAGAGGGCAGGTTTAGATTGGATATTTGGAAGAAATTCTTTCCTGTGAGGCGGGGTAAGGCACTGGCATATGTTGCCCACAGAAGCTGTGGATGCCTCATCCCTGGAAATGTTCAAGGCCAGGTTGGATGCAACTTTGAGTAATCTGATCTCATGGAAGGTGTCCCTGGCCATGGCCAGGGGGTTGTAACCGGAGGGTCTTTAAGTTGCCTTCCAGCCCAAATCATTCCATGATTCACTATTGCTATTTACCCACTGTCTCCTCATCTCCTGTGCTAGGATCCTGATTGTTTCGGATCAGTTACTGTGAAGCTGAAGGTTTATTGAATCTTTGGGATATTCTGTGTAGGCATTTGCCATTAAAAAGAAGAATGGAAAGAAAATACACAGATAATGCAGCAAAAGATCATAATTAAGCATTAAAATATTTTTGTGCCTCTTTTATTGTTCTACTGGATGAGGAATACATATATTATTTGAGAAAATAAACCAGGAAATTTGGAAAAGGGTTTCCTCGTGAATTTAAATTGAATGTGTGTAATATTTCTAGGGACCCCAAAGGAATAACCTTTACATTTCTTATTCTTTATTTCTTATTACATTCTTCTTATGCATTTTAACTGTGTGTATGAAGAAGTATAAAATACAAAATCATAGAATCATAGAATATGCTGAGTTGGAAAGGACTCACAAGGATCATTGAATCCAACTCCTGGCCCTGCACAGGACACCCCAAGAGTCACACCCTGTGCCTGAGAGCATTGTCCAAATGCTTCTTGAACTCTTTCAGGCTTGGTGCTGAGACCACTTCCCTGGGGAGCTTGCTCCAGTGCCCATTCACCCTCTGGGTGGGTGAAAAACCTATTCCTGATATCCAATCTAAACCTCCCCTGGCTCAGCTTCATGCCAATCCCTTGAGTCCTGTCACTGGTCACAAGGCTGAAGAGATGAGTGTCTTCTCTTCCCCTCACGAGGATGTTGAAGATCACAATGAGAGCTCCCCTCTGTCTTCTCTAGGCACACAAATACCTAGCAAATGATGAGCAAACAAATAAATTCTTAGGCAATGAAATATTTATTTAATTGGTATTTAAAGACAATTTGTGAGGCTAAGATATCTTAGTCTGATTTGGAAATGAGTGTGCATCCAAGTAAAGTGTAATGTCATGCACAAAATAATGTTTCACAAGTGTTAAAAGACTGGAAAGTAAATAATTGGGGTCCAGCTTCTGTGGAAACATAAATGAGATTTCTGCAATTTTAGTTTCCTTCCTTCTTCTCCCCCCTGCCCCTGTCTGTTAGGCTGTCTTGCCTGTAAATGGTAAAATTTTCACATGACACCTGCAATAACAATCTTAAATTTTGAAAAATGTGTATATCTCCCTGCAAACATGGTGTGAGACATAAGCATATAAAAAGAATTTGAAGCAAAATGAATTCACCTGACTAACTTCTGTCTGAAAAGCATTTAATCTCTATTTGCTCCTCCCCAGAAGATTGGGTACAGGGAGGGAAGATAAACACCCCTGTTTTTACTTCTCAGCAAAACATCTCAACCATGACCAAGAGGGATTGCCTAGAGGCATGAAAGAGATGGCACAAAATATCTATTCAATCTTTGTCTCTTCTACCATCACCACTTAGTGCAAATTTATAGTATGAAGCATTTAATGAAGATGACTTTTCAGGTGAGAACTGGGCTGAGACTGATTTGCCTTTCTCAGCCCACTGGACAGGCATCTGTCAGAAGGTAACAATACTTGGTGGTTGTTGTTGCAGTGTTGAACTGCATAGTCTAATGCTTTGTGACTCTATGTCCACTGTCATGAAATTTAAGAACCTTAACATGTAAAAGCCGTATTGTATTACAAATTATTCTCCTACTTCATTAATGTGTTTTTCTCAACCAGCATCAACTTTGGTGCTAAGAAAAATCTCCTCAGCCCCCACTAGCTGCAGCAGTTCCTCAGCTTTGGATGCTTTTGAGCACAGACTTCTTTCTCTCACCAGAGCTGGGCTTTGTATTCTGATTGTAGTTACAACACACACAGGAGACAGTTACACCCAAGCTGGGTCCATGGAAAGGCCTCATGTATCAGGCGAAACACTTCCAAAAGACTAACGGAGTCATTAATACCTTTCTGCCTGGCCATGGAGAAGACTACATTTGGGATACACTATAAAGTCCTGATCCTCTGCAATCATGGAAGGTGAACTGTAAAACAAAAGAGGTGGAGAGGTGATTTGGGAGGAGTGTGTCTCTTTAAAAGAAAGTCCCCTCTTTTTATCACTTGATGTAGGAGGAGAAAGAGAATGAAAGGAGTGAAAAGAATAAAACCAAAGGCTTAAGGGAAAGGATTATATACAAGAAATAGTAGATTTTTCAGTGGCTCTGAGTACAGCTGGACTGGAGAGAAGAACAGGATGTAAGCCTCAGGTATGCCTTTCCGTGATAATGGGGGATTTAAAATAAAAAGAAAATCTCTGTAAAATGAAATAGGATATATTTATGAGCAAGATTGTATGCCAACCTTGTTTATAATAGTGGGAGACCAGATTTACTACAACTGCAAATCTCATATTAGTCCTCTGCTTTTAAGCTACCATTAATTTAGCCATCAAAAGTATAATTCATATTTGGACAAATCCTCAGAGGTGTATTTAACTACTACTGTCAAAATCACTGGGAATGTAAAAAGTTAGTTTGCTAGTCTGTCCAGAAATTCATATGGTAGAAAAGTGTGTTTCATGAGAGAATATTACACCACTGTAGATGGGATAGCATTGAGCGGCTCACTTGTTGTTAGGGTGCTGTATCTGACACAGTTCAGGTATGAATGCCTTGACGGCCCCTGGAAAGAAAGCTTGCAGGAATGCAGATTTGTGTTCTTGTCAGCAGAAGATGAAGAAGAATAATGTACATGTGTTTGATATAATGGGAACGGCAAAACTGTCTAAAATATTCTCAGCAAGGCTGCACTCCAGGGGTTTATTAAAAAGGAGGTAAAATAAACAAATCTGTTTTTACAATAGCTGCACATTGCTAGAGCTAAAGTTGTCGAAAGGAAGCTAGTGGAAAAAAATGATAAAGCATCAAAAAAGTGAGGTAATTGTGTTGTGGTGATAGCATGATTGTGTTAAGGGAGTGATAAATAGTGATGTTTTAGGTAGGTGATCCAGTGAAGGATAGCAATACAGAAATTAAGAAAGAGAGAGAGGGACTTGTGCTTTAACTGAAGACAATCACAAATGCTGATTTACTCTTTAATTAAATATACTGTCTTCTCATTTATTCTTTTTAAATAGGAAGAAGTAACTCAGTTGTCACATCAGATGATGAAATTAAGTTTTTTATTCCCTGACTAAATCTTCCATCTGGCAGCAATGTAAGTACATCATGATAATAAATATATTCTTTCTAAAAGGTCTCTGACATCTCTCTACAGGAACTCTCTGTCAGATAAAGTTCAAATTTTGATAATTTAGCTTAGTAAATCTTTTGGGTAGGATTTAAAAGCATAAGTTGTCATTCTTTCTTGCGTAAATACTACCTAACAATTTCTGCAGTTATTTTTAGACTTTGAGCAGTTCAAAATATGTCTTGGCAGGACCACCAAGTTTCAACCAGGACCATGAAGCCCAGCTGAAGACTGCTCACTACTGGAGTACTGCTGAGGGCAGCAATCCTTCTCCACTCTTTGGCACTGGAGAGGCTGCACCTGGAGCACTGTGCCCAGTTTGGGGCTCCTCAGTAGAAGAGAGAGGCTAAGGTACTGGATGGAGCCCAGCAGTGGGACACAGGCTGGTCAGGGGGGCAGGAGCACAGAGTGTGCAAAGAAAGGCTGTGAGAGCTGGGATTGTTCAGCCTGGGGAAGGGGAGTCTGACGGGAAGGAGCCCTGATTGCTGCCTGATGGAAGTGTGTAGGGGAGACAGAGACAGATTGTTTTCCACAGTGACAGGATAAGAGAATGGATGCAAGCTGCAATGCAAGAAATTCTCATTTGTAATTGGAGAAAATAAATGTTCATAAAGAATTAGGACAGGTTCAAGTATCACCACTGTAGATACTTGAAGCTTGACTGGGTAAGGTCCAGAGCAAACTGATTTCATCCTGAAGTTGAATCTAAGATCTTCAAAGTAGGTCCTGCTCTGGGCAGATAGAGAAGACAATAACCTCAAAAGTCCCTTCTGTTATAAGCTGTTCTACCTTCCCAAGAAAATTCAGATATCATTCAAATAAGGAGACATTTTCTCATACTTCAAATGGGTAAGCAGCAGTTTAGTAGGCTGCCTAAGGTAACAAAGCTATTTAGTGGCATCAGATTTCAGTAAATATTTGCTTTAAACCTTCTTGTTTCTCATTTGAAATATGCATTCATATTTTTTCTTAGAATCTGTGTTTATCCTAACTTACTGGGCCAACTCTTTTTTTCACAGACTACTGCAATACTGAATATACAATTGCTCATGTACTCTTCAGATTCTTTTTTTAATTTACCCTTGCACATTTTCATTTATTGCAATGTCAGGAAGGCATGACAGTTTCATTGCATGTGTGGATGAAACAAAATATGAAGGATAAGCATTGCCTTTAAGCAGACAAAAGAAAGACATGTGAGTATGCATTCATTGATTCCAGATGACATCTAATTTTTAAAAATTATTATTGTTCAGATACATCTGAGGAAAAAAGTAAGCTGACCTTATATATATACATAAATATGTATATATAGATACACACACTGGACTGATTTGTTAAAAAAACCACCAGCATATAGGTAATTGATAATGCTGGCTTTCGGGAGCTCCTGGGAGAATTTGCGTTCACTGCTCCTCAACCAGGCTGTGTGCTGACACAGAATTTCTGACGTATCAGTCAGCTCCTGAGAAGCAGGTGCTGCAGCCTGCTTTGTAGGTGCTATTTAGTGCCTTCTGCTGCCTTACAAGTGTGTGAGGATCGCCTACACCAATTCAGCAAAACGGTGGGTTAGAGCCTTCATGTTTATATTTAAAGTCTTTCTAAAGCCTCTAGTAACAGTAACTGACAGGCATGTTACCTGAATATAAACTAATTATCGTGCTCATGTGAGTCTTGAAGATTTTGCTTGGCTTCATACCTCATGTAGCAGTGCTAAATATTTCCAAATTTAAAGACGTTGAAAGTGTATTTGCAAGTCCTTCACTCCCTCAAGTCTGTTAAACTGCAGGCCAGGGTCTGTCCATAAAAAGTCAGTCAGTTTCTGTCTCATCCCACTTCTATTCTTAATTGAAAAATTGTGGCTCAAAGCAGAGATGAAAGAGTCAAATTGTAGTCTATTTACTAAAAAGAAGCTCATGCTAGTTATGACATTAAATTTTTCTTTAAAATAAAAGAAAAAGCTTCCTCTAAGTGCTTGCACATAGCACAGCTGTAAGCTCTTGTTTATCTGCTGTGCTGCAGTTTGTGTGCCTGCGTTTCTTGTCTTGTTGTGATTATTGAAGAATGTTTTTTTCTTTATTTTTCGGAGCTCTACAGTGCTGGCATTTATCAAGAGAAGACACACAGCACAGCCTTGCATAAATAATGGCACTGGGCCAAGTACAGCTGAGGTGGTTGCCAGCACAACTCCATTGAAGTCAAAGGAATTGCACCACGGGTGAGTTTGGCCCTTGGCGCAGGTCATGGAGGACTTTAACATGACAATTTTCAGTAATGCTTCAGCTGTTTGAGGTAGTCAAGTCTGGGTTTGCTTTTTGGTTGAGTACTGTATTTTGTTTCAAACAAAGGAGCTGAACTTCTGCTCAATGGGGTGAATGGGGTTTTTGTTAGTGGACTACTTCTGGAGTTTCTGTTCTCACTTAATCCGCTGTGAGTGCTAAATAACTCAGTTTCATAAGATGTCATGACAATAGTACTGAGGTCTAGTGAATTCCTGGGAAGATGCACTGTGCTGAATATTTTGTGGGGTTTGCTCTAGTCTTATACTTAATATACTGTATTTTAAGTGACAGGATGTTGCCAGCACTCTTTTACACCAGTTAGAGACCTGCAAACAGCACTGATTTTTAATGGTGCCTGATTTGGCTTGTCTTCTTGGCTGTCCTATGATTCCACTTGTAGTAATCATCTTCAAAAATAAAGAATGAATTAATAAATAACTTCCATTGTGCAAGGATGGAATAAATTGTGCTAAGCATGCATTAGTAGGGCAGGTCAGTAAGTTTATAACAGTATTATAAACACACTAAAAAGCCAGAAACTTACCAGAGGAAGCTAAAACAAATTTGGATGTTAAATTTGGGGGTGTATGAAAGTGTGGCAAACCAATCCAGATGTCAGGTTTGCATTGCTAAGCAGTGCTGAGTCAGTATCTCAGCATTAAACAGAGGTGCCTGTCACTTGAAATTCATTAGAATTCAGGCCTGGGTTTAATTGATCATTGCTAGATCATGATAGCATCATATCTTTTTTAATAGTAGGTGTTTTTCTTAGAGTCAAATGTCAGGGTCATGTAGTGAAGTGGAAATTGTGGCATATGTTTTAATCAAGTGACCACAGAGATATGTCTTTGGACTTGAAGAAGTTAAGTGCTCACAAAAAGAAGCTAGTGAGCAAATGTGAAGGATCCCAATGACATTTCAGGGGTTTTTCTTTTTAAATAATAGATTTTATGCCAATATTTTCAAGCTTTTTGGGGGAGTAGAGAAGACAAAGCTAAGTTATCATGATAGTAAAAACAAATTGTAGAAAACATTGCATGAAGAGACATTTAAAATGCAATCAAATGAACAGTTCAAGCTTGTGCAGCTTTGTGTCATATTTTACATGTCATAAAATAATTTTGCCTCCTCAATTGGTGGAAAAAAACCTATACCTTTGGCAATAAAATGCCATTTAAAATAATAAATCTGTTTACAAGTTTATTACGTTACATGCAAAATTTGTATTTCATTTGTTGTAAATTTTAAATATAATAGTCTTGCTTGTCAGTAGAAAAATGTTAAATATTATCCTGAAGAAGAATGTCTACCTCTTAAGTGCAGATGTAGCTAGTTCTTGTAGTCTAGCTAATAATTTGGAATCAATAGATAACTCTAGAAGAAATGCCTCTAATCATAACATTGGAGAAATTGAGGCAAAATTTTGAAGAAAAAAATTACCTCTTTTAGAGGAACAACAACAACAAAAAAAATCAGAACAATGTTTTTTAAAAAGTATGCCATTAAATAAGAAAGACTGGCTTTGGCTTTATTTATTGTTTTATTAGTATAATGTTCTCAAACTTTTGCTATGAATATTCTCAATAGAGATTTTTTGGGAGAAAAATCCCCACAACAACAAAAAACAAACCTGCATCTCCTTTTATGTAAGGAGGAGTAAAAAAGTTATTACATCAATGTATTATTCAATGAATGGATAAGAAGAACATTAAGGATTAGTCCTGGGGAAATCACGTCCCCATACCTGTTCATTTCCCTGAATCAAGCTGCCTTCACACTGTGTACTTCCCTGCTAAGAGACGCTCCGAGCAGCAGCCCCAGTGCTCCTCTGCCATACAGGCTGTGCACTGTACAGGCTCTGAGGGTCTCACAGCAACATCTGGCTTTATTCAGCTTTCCTGCGAGCCGTAGCCTGGAACTGCTGTTTGCTCTCACCTGCAGTTTGTTCTATTGGCTGCTGTTAGCCAAACAAATCAGATTGGTGGATAGAAGTGAACAGGAGCTGTGACTGTCTCTTCCTTAGAGGCAAGTTTCACTGCAAGCAGTTGGGGTGTAAAGCCTTCCTTCTACTCGGCTTCCAGATCTTCAGCAGTTACGTGCTAGGGGTAGCAAGGACACCTTTTAACCTCCACGGCCATGCTCTTGACTCTGTCAGGGGTTAAAACAAATGCTAGACAGATGACTAAGCAGAAATGTACCATGTCCTGTAGTGACAATTTTTAATGAGGTTTGCCAAGTTATTAAATTTCTGACTAATATAAATGTTCCACTGGAAAATCAACCCTGCCATTATTAATGGACAAATTACAGGAAAAAAATAAACTATGTGAACAGTATATAATGTGTCTGTGACAAACTGTAGTAGGTGAGACCTCCAAACAGGAGAAACTAGGTGGTCCTTTCTTTGACTGAAGCCACTGTTGCCAATCTGCTAAGCTAAACACACATTTCACAGCTTGTTGCCTCTTGAATACATTCAACTGAGTTCACTTTGTGTGCCAAGTACTTGTTCAGAATACACTGAACATAACATCTAATTTTTCTGCCAAAACGGCCTCTGTCAAGCTTTCCTCCTGCATTTAGCCAGCTACAAGAGCTGTTCCTTGCTAGTGAATTCCAGTACCATCAATGTTTTCCCTGAATCATTATAGTAAGTGCCCTTCTTTCATTGCTTTATAATGTGAATGTTCAGCTCCCCAGTTTTCCAGAGGAGACAACAAGGCTATTCCTGCCTTGGCAAACAGAAGGCTTGGAAAGGATGCACAGGCTAATACTTTGCTTGCCTTCTGTTGCCTCTCTTCTTTAATATACTCAGGTTTGTGTCAAACAATTCATTAAAGCATGTCCTTAAAGTCTTTCCAGGGAAGTGGGGAGATTCCTTCTGTTTGTGTGCTGCCTTAAAGCAGCTTCCTTTTCAGGCAAGTCTGCACCTGCTTGTCTGTCATCTCCCTGGACAGTCTGGAATTATACTTGCAAATAGAATTGTCAACTTTTGCAGGGATTTGAACACAGTGACATGCATGCTAATTCTCCTGTTGCTTCTCAGCCTCAGGATAAATAACATCAATTTCCCTTGAATTGTTCAGAGGAACACTCAGTATAGGGCATAAAGTTGGGTTTGGTCACTCAGGGTTAGAACAATGAACACTTTTATTAATAACTTTCCAGAGTGTGGTTATGGCATGCAACAGGAGACACTTTGGGGGGTTCTAGTATAAATGAGAAAGTGATGCAGCATGGATAAGCCCTGTAAAAAAAAGCCTTAGACTAGATCAGGACAAAAATTATATTAACTCTTTCATTGCAAATATGAGGCAAGTGTATATTCTGGCAGCAAGGAGCAATCTGAAATCATGTGCTCATCCTTGCCAAAGCTGTATTTTTAGGGTCCCTTCATGTTTAGCTGCAAAACCATACCAGCAATGCACTAACCTTCAAGACACAAGTAGATCCCATTAGTAATTTTTTTTTTTTTTTTTTTTTAAAATATTGAGTCTTGGATTACATTCCAAATATATGCAGTTCCCTGACTTACACAGGCAGCAGAGGTTTGGCTCCAAAAAACAGCCTTGCCACCTTAGAGATGACATCAGCTCCCCTGGATCCAGCGCTATTGTGTGAGGGTAGGTGGCTGCATGCAACTGCATTGGGACTGGTGATCCCAAGAGGGCTGTGATGGCACCGTTGCACAGGGCCACTGAGCTCCAGGGGCTCTTCTGAAGAAACAAACTCATTCCCAGCTCCACCAGACACTCACATTTCTTCCCTTGCGCTGGCACTAATGCTGGGCTGGCACTTGGGAAGATAGTTCAAGGAATTAAAGCAGCAGAAAATTAATCCTACCAAAAAGAAATAAAATAAAAAAAGTGTTTGAGTCTGCAAGAATAAATCATCACATCTCAATTTCACATTGCAGTTAAATCTGCTCAGCTGTATTGTAAAAAAGCATTGTTAACTAATTTGTGATGAAATTTTGGGCATTGTGGCTAGCAGGTTCAAATTTATTGGGTTCCAAGTCTATAATCATCATTAAAAAAATATTAAGACACAATGGGCCCTGCTTTGGCTGCTAGTAGTTACTTCATCTTAGTTTTTGAGTCTGGATGAGGCAAGCAAGACAGAATTTTTTTATCAGCAATGTATGGATGTCTGGCCATGATAAAACTGGTTGTCATTCTTCTGCACCTTTCTTCTGCTTTCTGAGGATGTTAAATATCCCCAATTATTTATCTTAACCTTTTCTTCCCTGTCAGGGAGTTATGACTTTTAGAGCATCTTTTCAGTAATAAGTTTGGGTTAGAACAGCTCTGAAAACTCTGATGCTTCTGAGCAAGATCCCCACATCTTGACACCTTTGTACTTCTGTTATGGCTTAGACACGGTTCAATGGTGAAGCTGTAATAAGCCAGATAAAAGTTTTGGAGGAATGGTACATTCCTAATTAGTTTCTAATGTATGAAAGCACTGTTTTAGAAGAGCATAAGACTCCAAGTTTGTCGGGTTTTCCCCAGCTGCATCAGTTGTATTAATAGGATGCTACCTTGTCAATGGGATTCTTCACACGTTTTGCAAACAGTGGCTTCATAACCTTGTTAAGGGCTGATGAACTAATAAACAGACACCTCGCTTATGGTGAATCAGGCAAATTTACTGATGAGCAGATTTAGAGAACAGTTCTGCTTCAAGGAACTTTTTTTGTCTTCATGTCTCAAATCAAGAAAAACCTTATTACAGCTAAGTCAACATCTCATTTCACTGTAACTAGTTTAGCCTATTCTGTGAAAATATTATCAGAGTCATTAAATTAAATGGAAGAAGGAGAGGATATTGCATGCTCTGGCATCCAGGTTTGCATATCCAGAAGGTGGGAGTCATCTCCTTGCTGGGTGAACGCTCTTGAAGGTTGTAGCCCTCTCTGAGCATCAGAGCTATTTGTTACTCTGAAATAGAAGAGAGGTTAATCAGATGTTTTTTAAAATGCATTTCAAAAGGGTTTTTTATCTCACTCAGAAAAAGTTCAATAAATTTATTAGAGAACACCAGGAATGAAAACAGTGCAAGAACCTCTGCCATTTGCCTACCACAATGAATTCAGTTACAAAGATCTGAAGGCCTTTCCCGCTCTGGGAATACTGTTGAAGTGGCTCAGCCTACAACACAAGAATGCTGTTGCTGGCTCAGCTCCACTGTCTGCCCCAACCGTCACGTACAGAGATTTTGTCTGAGCAGTTCTACACATGCATTTTGAAACACTGATATGAGTCTCAGCCACAGACAAGTAGGCCTGGTATCACACAAGTGGTACACACAGCATACTGGTTTCCTCATCTGTAACCCCTTTATTCCCCTCTGGATTTTACTCCATTGGCTGTAAGAAGCTTGTGTTTTTGCTTTTGGAAGAGGGTTTTTGTCTACCTCAATTTTATGTTATTTGGGGTATTCATATGTTAATGGGTGCATTTAACACACACATATTTATATCTATAGACGTACACGGAAGACACATACAAAAGTTTCTAGCATGTATAAAAGCTTAAACTCTTTTTTTTTGTTGGTTTTTTTCCTTTTTAATATAAACAGTTATTTATGTTGGAAATCATATCACTGTAGTGTTCATTGCCAGAGCACCTGACGTGAGTTTTTGGTTGCCCCATATTATTTTCCTTTTTATATTGCATTTCCGCCTCTCACATTAACTGGTTCCAAGAGACTCTGATTGCCACCATCTTCTGCAGTGCAGCTCTGTTTGACAGCAGGTACTATGTGTGTGTTCATAAGCATTGCCAGCTCTGCCTTCCAATTCAGGGCTCACCACTGGCTGTTTAAAATGCATGTACATTGACACCGATATGCTCACGTTACCACGTCTTGTCTCTTACTTGGTTTGTTTCTTCAGGTGTTCCCTTCTGCCCCATGTCACCCTTTCCCTCCAAGACTACAAAGGTGCCTGTGTCAAAGAAGAGGGAGCACATAATGAGTCCTGCTCTGTCATGGAGAAGCAAAGAAGGCCACTGTTCTTGCATGTCTTGTACACTTTTTCTTTGGCAAGTTATCAGATTTTCTTGATGTCTTTACTTGTTCCTTGCAATGGAGATGTCTACTGGCTGCTTAATGAGGTTTTGAATGACAGTCTCTGCATCCAAAATAATGGGTCTAAGTATTACAGTATTTGAATCAATATTCAGCAGATAAGAAATAACTAGGGGTGGAGAAAGGTGTTCTCTTTCTCACACACATACACAGTTAATCTCATCTTGTCTGGGACCTAGAAATGTGTTTATGCTTAGATCTTCATGTTTCTCACTCCAAAGCACTTATTTTACCAATGTTAAGAAGAGGTAACAGAGTCTGACTTGCTAAACTTGACTGCATAACTCAGCCAGTAGTGACCTTTGAACACAGGAAATATTATGGTGAATTTTGCTTTGAAAGGTAGCCACAGGTAATGGAATCACAGAGATTTTGCTGCTTGCTAGAGCAAGAGTAAGCTTGTGACAAAATTAAGCCTTTTATTTCTTCATCTTCCCGCCCTTTCTTTTGTTTCTTTCACTCACCCCCCCATCCCAATGAATTCGTACATGACAAGAAACAGTGATCTGAACTGCAAATTTCACATCATTTATTGAATATAGGCCAATATTGCTGTTATGATTTGCATCTTGCTCGAGTCAAAGTTCTGCTGGCTGAAAACAGCTTTCCCTTAACCATATTAGCTCTGTCATCTCCCAGCAGCAACAACAAATGGCAGCAAAAAAGAAACTTCAGAGTGCTTTTTCATCCGCTGATTCCTATTTCCAGGTAGTCAGGTATTGTGAACGCGACTGAAAGCAGAATATTTTTCATGGTTTTTAGTCTTTCAGCCCCTGACTAATAAGCCTTCTTCATTGTCAAAAGGGAGGGAACTGATGAACCTGTTGTACATTGAGCCTCGTATTTCTAGCCCAAGAAGGTAGGTTTTCCAGCTTGGTTATACCAGTTCTTTGGGATGGAACAGAGAAGGATCAACCAGGTCATTGTCATCTTGGGGCAAAGATAGAGTTTGCAAAGCTCAAATAATTTGATCACTGTGGTGCTGGAAGGGAATTATTTTCCCAGGGCAGCCAGAAATCAACTGCTGTGTGGTCAGTTTGACCTAATAACTCTGCTGGGATTTCAGACAATTTTAAGAATTATTCTTATTCAGTATTTAAATGGCAGGTTTTTTGGTATTGTATGAAGGAAAGACATTTTGATTTCAAGAAATTGAACAGGAGCTAAACTGAAACTACATTATTCAACTTTTTTTTTGAGCATGGGATTTTTAAAGAGTAAACAAGTAAATTTTAAATAGACAAAGAGCACCCTCCTGAAGCAGTGGCAGCTGCCCTAGAAAACAGGTGCTAGAGCCAGAGGAGAGTGAAAACTCTCTTATGCTCACAAGGGAAATGATTTATCAGTGACATAGATTATACCATGGGCAGGTTATCCTTCTAAGTAAAATCCTCCTTTTTTTCTGGGAAATGGGGGCAAATGCGGAAAAGAAGGAAATAAACCTATTGTGTCAGAGATAGCTTCCTGGGATCAGATGTCCCCCTGCATGAACCTTTGCATGCATTTATATAACGGTATTTTTCTTTGACAGGGCACAAATGAACTCAGCAACTCAGTTATTACTATGCCAGAGCTTTATAACATTCTTTATGTGCTTCTCAATATGATTGTGTATTTCCTGTCTTTATACATGCCTCTCTATGTGTAAGTGTTGAAACGTTATTCTTCTGCTATTGTGGCCAATATCAGCTGGAATTTTGTCATTTCTTTGAGGAAGAGAGGTCAAATTGATATTTGTTACTGAGAAATGTTTCTTCACATAATGTGAGACCCTGTGCATCACTCAGTGCTCCTGTGAAGGAAGAAGCATCCCCAAAATCACACATAGTCAAAGGCAATTGAAAGAAACTCACTTTGTAAGGTTATGGTCTTTTCTACATCCCACCATGGATCTTGATGTCTTTTCTGCTCTAAAATCATGTTACTAAAGGACATATATGAGACAGCAGGTCAAATTGGAAGAAATGCACCATTTAAATCTGAAAAGAGCCTCTAGCTACAATGGGGTCAACACCTCAGAATACAAGAAAAAACATTTTTATAGCAACACTCAATAGAATTTATCATTTCTTTTTAATTCAAACCAGAACAAGCCCAAAAGTAAGGGGTAGAAGGGAAAGTAGAGTAACAAATGTGAGGGGAAAAGAAACAGCAGGAAAGCTATAGAGGACACAAGGTGAAATAGTGTTGCACAGAAAAAAACAAATATGCTTCTCTGCAACAAATACAGCAGGAAGCCTAACAAAAAACCCCACAAAAGCTTAAATGAGCACAGCTGCAGTACAGGGACTGTGCATGATAAAGTGTGACGGGACAAGGAGACTAGATACAATGACTCAAAAGATTACTACCTATTCTTAAACCTTCTAGTAGTTTTCTTGTTCATGTGGTGGTGTCAGAATTTTGCTCTGAAGAGGCTTGGTTTTCCCATTATTTATCTGTTTCAGCTTGAGAGAGTTTTGTTTTACCAATTGTAAGAGATGTTTGTAGTGGTGATCTTTTAGTACAAGCCCAATTTTGTTATAGTGGTAATGGCATTAAGAGCACCCCCAGCTTTTGCGGGCATCATGTGGCTCTTTCTAAGGAACAGAGCAGTGGAGGCTGAAGGAGGTTATATAAAGAATCATGCAATACATAGGCGTGGCAGAAATAGCCCTGTGTGCCTCATTCCCTTTCTGCAGGTCTACCAGAGCCAGGCAGGCCAGCTGCAGGGATTCTTTCACCTTTTGTATGCCTAATTTTATCCATCAGCTAAATACTTCCCTTAAAACTAAAATTATTTTTAAATCCTCAGGTAGTAAATGTAACATATTCACATGCTAAACATAATTGAAGTCCGTAGTTGGCACCGTTGTAAAAACCACAGCACCTGGTGACCCTTTTTTTTCCAAATGCATAGCCATTCCTACTGGATTCACCCCAGCAAGGGGCTCTTAGAGTGGTGTTTTCCAGACATCTTTCCAATTGGTTGGTAACTGCCTGGGATGCTGAGTGCTCCCTGCAGCCACTTAATACTGATGTTAGGGGCAAGATGCTTAAAAATGCATAGCAGATGGCTCACAGCAATGATGTGAGAGGATTTATCCTCCAGGAGACAACAGCTTATTCCTGTTCTTTTGCTGGTGTCTTTTGTCATATTGAGCAAGACAGCAAAAGCTAGGGCAGAATGAAATACGATGTCTTTCCCATGAACATTTCAAAACACACTTGAAAAGGTTTTTGTTTTGAAAATGAATTATTCAGTTTTGCAATGTAAGATGGAGGTATTTTATTCATTTGGATTGAAAATGGGAAGCATTAATTTTATTCTTTTACTTTTCAAGACTGGTTTTTGAGTTACCTGAAAAAATTAACTAGGGAGTAGCTGTAGTCTGCCTAGAACCTACTGAATTGAAATGTGCATATGTGTATATATGGTGTGTGTAAATACATATGTATAAATTTATACAGTTATGTATAGTGTATGTAAGTATACATATAAAAACTATAGGAGTATGAATGCATGTAGATATAAGAATTTGCTTGAAAAAAAAGGGAATTACCCCAAGTTCAGCTTCTCTCTTCTGAGAGATTCTGAAGTGTTAGAGAAGGCCTGGATTTATCAGGTGTGATAACCTTGCCTTGCCATATATAAAGTTTGCCTGTGTATCAGTGTCTCCTGTGACCTTTGATTAAGAATGTTACAAGATTTCAGATGGGAAGGAAAGATGTGAGAAGTCAAGTGGGTTAATTGGAGAGAGCTCCTGTACACCATGTCATATTATTACTCTCTCACCCAAATGCCAAGACAGTAACTACTAAAGCAGAACTGTGCAAACAGTCTTTCTGGTGGCATGATTCCAGTTCAGCTTAAATTTTCAGCTGAGAGTAATAAATTTTCCTTCTGAGGTCTCTGGTGACAAAGGACAATTGTCATCCATGGAGGCTGAACTTTCCACCTCACCTTAAAAGCTGTCAGTGCTTTAATAGATCATACCTTAAAGTCCTTTCTTTCTGCAGACCTAGTGTAGAGACCCAGAGTGCAAATAATTGCTTTTCTGTCTGCACCGTTTGGTGGATTTTTATTAAGATTAAGAAAACAGGTGCTTTCTCTGCAGTATGGCTTTCCATGCAAATGCCTGAGTAGTCCCTTCCTGCTTTTTCCTGAAGCAGCAGTCCCACGCCATGAGTGCAGCCACTACTCTTTCCCACACGTGTGGCTAAGGCACTCTCTGATAGAGGCATCAGATTCCACTTTTTCCAGGTACCAAATCTGAGCCGCTTAGAAAGTGAGTTCTCAGAGTGCCTTACTGTTGGTAAGGCTCAGAGATGATTCATGTCAGCGTGACTTTGTCAGCCGGTCTTTGAAGTTCTCATCAGTTTTAAATATCAAACCTAAGGTATCCAGACAAGGGATTACTTGAAATTTAGTAAGTGTCAATGAAAGTTGTGCTTTAGGCAAATAATGTGTCATTAAACTCATGTTAGCAGAGCCAGGGTATTGCAATATAATATAATAGTAAGCCACTGAGCTGGTCCTTCTGTTGCTTTGGAGTGCACCCAAGCCAACACATCATTCAGAGAAAACTTCTGCTCCTCTTGATGTAACACTGTATGGAGCCATCTGAGACTGAGTCACCCGTTTGTTGACATCTGCATCTTCCTGTTTCAGTTACAGGCTGAACAAAGTTCAGCTATCTAGGCAATTTCACACAGGATTACAAAAGGCAAATGTCAGTTTAGAATGACTTCTTCAGCTGTGATATATGATCTCACAGTGAAATAGAAAGTCTGACTGTGGCTTAAACAAGAAGACAAATCCACTGAGTTTAGAACTGAAAGGTGTAAAACAAGTAAATTCACCTGGAATTAATACAGTTCTTTTCTATTAAAACACAAATGATCAAAAAAATGGAAATTTTGCCACTCAAAAAAATTGGGAAACTGATCTCTGTGAGAAACAACACAACCCCAGCTGCCTAGTGTTTTAGCACAAATGGCATATGAATAAGAACATCAAGAAGAACTCTATCCTTTGCACTTCAAGTACACAGTAAGCATTATAAAAGTAAATGTGTTAAGGTTGCAGCTGGATTAGGGAAATGTGAAAAAGGCATGTATTTCTCTCTTTTTTTTTTTTTTAAGTTTTTGCTTGTGGTCTCAGGTTGCTTCACTTCCCTTTGATATAGTCTCAGTGAAATTCAGTTGTTCTCAGGTCAAGAACGGGTCTCTCCAAATTTAAGGGAGGACCTTGTGTTTACTGGCATCTTTAGCATGAGTTCAGTAGGAAAAGAACTCCCCAGGCAGAATATTTGCCACTGGGTGATTACACTGGGAATGGATTGTGCACTTACAGCAAACAACTAATTAAAACCCAGAAGATAATGTGCAGGGGTCTCTGGCAGCCAGCTGGCAAACCAGGGCAGTGTTTGGATCTCTGCCTAGAGCCAAGGGGAGCTGTGTATGGCCAAAGCATCTGCAGTAGTGGGAAAGATGGGTGTCTGCAGGTGTGTGGCACCAGCCTGTGCCAGAGGCTGATGTCCCACCATGGAGGTCTGTGAACAGAGCTTGGCATGTCAGTGTCAAAGGCCTGGTGGGAGAGGAGGAGTAGGACTTGGCACCTGGGTGCCTGAGGAATGCTCTGGGGTTTTCTTAGCCCAGTTTTGGTGATAGAGTGGTAAAAAGCAGCATGAGGTAGAAACAGGAACAACTTAAAACAGCAGAGCTCTTGTGGAGAGGAGCCAGAGAAGATGTCATGGTTTGGCCCATCCGCATCATGAGAGTGAAAAGAAGGAAGAGTACAGGAAAAATGATTTGGCCTAAGCTTTTTGTGGCTAACTATGTATGTGAAAAAATTTGGTTTTGAAAAGAATGGAAGGATTGGGGTTTTTTTAAATATATTGTTAATATTTAAACTATTTTCTATTTTGGGCTAGCCAGATTATTAAATTTCCATTTTCTAATTCTGAAGTCAAAGTCCCCAACTGACTATGAAAGTGTATCCCAGAAGCAGACTGCAAAGCTCAGTCTCCACATGGAAGACAATAATTTCAGATGCCAGATTTACCTTCCATTAGCATTTGAGAGCATCAGAACCTGCAATAATATAAAGAGTTATCAATGGATAAAATTAGTCTGTACTCAGTTCTGATACTGCCCAAGTCTTGAAGCCTGTATATACAATGTGTGTGATATCTCTTCATCAGAGTTTAGTGTGAGGAGTTTTGAATGCTGCACCTGAATGATCCCAAAGACTCAGAGGAAGCTGAAGCATTTGTCAGTTCATAATTTGGGAGAAACAGGAAAACAGAAGAGGTTGGTAGTTTTCATGAATAGTGGCAACATATACAGCTTAACAATTCTCAGCCTCCCAGAAAATGCCTTTTCACCTCTACATAAATTAGAAGTTAACAATTCTTAAAATTAAATCTCTTTTTATTTCTTTTTAATTTGCTTTTGATTTCTGCTTCACTAGTAAGGACAGCTACAAAACTTTCCTTGGCTACTTCTTTCCCCAGTAGAGCAGGAACTGCTTTTGGGGATCTGAAGGAAAATATTCTGGTTTTAGCTAGCAAAGCCTCCCTTCACTGGCATGTTTCCCTGGGACACCAGTCTGTCTTAAGACTTTCAGGAAGTGAAGCAATTAAGGGACATTATAAAAAAGAGGGGAAAAAAGCAAAAACCGAACTGTCTTTTAACTCCATGCCCCATTAAACTTCTAGCAATTACATGTTCAAGGCCATTGTCCCCTTGTTCCCATTTTTCTCCCCATGCACAGCCACATGTGGCTGTAGGCTGTGAAGTGCTGTACTCCACAGCCAGTATCATTTCCACAGACTGTCATGGTCTGTGGTTCTTCTGACTGCCCAGAGATGCTTTTAAAGTGAAAAATACTCTGTTGCAATGAAAATTAATGATATTCTAAAAAGTAAGTCTGACCTGTCTGAGTTGAAATTAAATAGTAGGAAGGCCAGGACAAAAGGAGTGAGAAGATGAGATCTAAAGATGGACCTATTACTGTGCCCAGGGGCCCATGGACCCAGTGGAGCTGTGGGTCAATGCAGGATGGCTCACTTTTGGCTAGTTAGAAATCATGTAAAAAAACTTACTTAAAAGCAATGCCTTCTGTAAGCCTGAAGACTGTGGCCTATGCTGGGGATGGGGGAGTCCAGAGACTGAGAAGGATTTTGGACTTCTAATTGAGAGAAAGTGAGAGTCATTTGAATTAAGCATTGAGCAGGCCTGAAATATAATTATTTTGCAAATTTTTTCTTTATTTTAATGGCTATTTCTGAAAGAAAAAAGCAAGAGGATAAATGGATGAGGGAAATAACTGACCATTTGGCTAGCAGAGGAAGGAGGAGTAGAGCATGAAGGGCAGCCAGTAGGGGGTAAGGGAGAGGGTGGAAGCAAGGGATAGGAGTGAGTGGAAGGGGCAGGGAGCAGCTTACCGGCAGGGCTAGCAGCACCTGGACCTGCATTAGCAAATCCTGCTGCTTAGCAAATCCTGCCAGCTCTGCCAGAGAGCAGAGCATTACAGTGCCATTCTCTCACTGGGGGAGTAGACGCACAACCTCCTCCTGCTTCAGCACTTGCTTCACCAGAAAAACAAAGGTCTTTTTTTTTTGACTGAAAAAAATTTTGATGATTACATACTGGAACTTGATCACATGCCTTTCTTGAGTATTCCTGCTTTTCATAAAATCCCAGTTCTTGATTGATGCCTTCATGCAATAAAAATGAGCTGGTGAAGCAGCAGAAAGGTCAGTGTAATTTTCTTCCGTTTCTGGGTGAGGCTGGGGCAGGTGTTTTATAGTGAACTTTTTCCTATCAAACCCAGTCCTTGAAACTACAGTTAATTCTTGACAGAATATCTTCACTCATGTTTTAAAAATAGTTGGAAAGTTCAAGTTTATGTTGCAAGCTGACAAGAATGCCATACCCTGTGGCTTTGCACTATCACACTTACTTGCACTAAGAAATTTAACAGGTTACAGTTGAAATACAGTTGGAGCCTTCACCAAAAGCTTCCATAGTCTTCCTGCTGTGAGTCTTGCTGAGCGGGTAAGGATCTAAGCTGGTGTCCTTTCTTAGTTAGAACTGGTTTTAGATTTCTTCTGAATATCATATTTGTCCTACTGGGTAAACTGAGGCATAAGTCTGGGAAAGCCTTTTACACAAAGGGTCATTTTCTCCCTGTTAGAAAAGATTACTGGAGAGTATGTCATGTTCTCCCAGCAGGTACTGTCAAAAGCTGATGTCTGCCTCTTCACAGGAGGCACAAAACAGTGTTAGATCACAGCTGCCTGAAAGCTTAAGCTAAGGAAAGGGAAAATAATCACAAAGTACCTTTTTAAATGCTGCAACAGCACTTGCTGGAAAGCAAAAACAACCCTGTCCTGCAGAGCTGACATTTGAGGGGGATGTTTTGTTATTGGTTCTCAGTGGGTTTTATGGTAAGAAGAAGTGTTCCTCTGCCCTGTGTTTTCTACCTACCTGTCAATTGCCAAGGTACCTGCACCCTGCCTGCCTTCTTCTGAGCTTTCTTCTGCTGAACATTTTCACAAACATTTGGGTATCTAGCTTGAGGGATCTTTTAAAGTGGCCTGCAATTTAAGATGCTCCTGGAAAGGCAGACCTTTTCAATTTGGCAAGACCTATTTGACTGCAGCATGCCAGTATCACCTGGAATTAAAATTTTCACCTCCTACTTCCACCACCTTCTTTTAAACTCTGCCATCCAAAGGTCTCTCACCCTTTTCCCTTGAGTCTCCATATTTCAATATGCAGTAGTGCCATGTAGGCTGTGTATTGGCCTGGTAAAAATTTCTTCCCTGTATTTGGGAATCCAATAACAGATTGTCTTGGGAGGACCCACGTATTTACTTGACACCCAAAACAGAGTAATGAATCTGAAGCATTCTGCACTGCAAATGATGCTTCACTTCAAAAGCTGGAGTGACCTGAGAGCAAAAGTAACATTGGAAAGAAAGGAACAGGCAGGTAACATCCCAAGTCAGCAGTCCGTGCTGCTGTTGCCTCCACTTCCCTGGGGTATTTTCTGCACATCGTTAATGCAATACCTGCCTGCTCTGCAAATGCAACAATTGCAATTGAGAATGTGTGGGGCTAAGACCTTGTTTTCCTGCTGAGTCCACAACATGTGCAGGTACTGAGTCCACGTCCATTCATTTGCTGGCACTGGGTGGGTTTGGACATGTGAGCACCTTCTGACACACCTCCATGGTCCTTGAAATGCCAGAGAGAGGGGGGCTGCACAACAAAGAGCAGGGTGAGTGCAATTAGCTGCTGCATCACCACTGCAATGCCAACGCCTGTACATGTAGAGTTGGTACTCTGATTTCAGTAGTTAAAAATATTTTTTTGCTTTTTTCATTTATTTTGTTTTAATGTTTCATTTATGTTTACATTTTTTTTATTTTATTTTGCACTGAGAAATACAGCAACACTTACAGGACTGCATGGCTAATCAATATCATAAAAATTAGGTGAAAAATATTGGCTTCTTCTGTGGCTTTAGTTTGTTTTTATTAGTAATGCTAGATGAAGTGCAGTCATTAAGATACAAATATACATGGATTGAGTATGAACCAGGTGAGGGAGAGAACTTTGGAAAGGACTTGACATTTGTAAGGTTTTATATCAATGGCAAAGCTCTTGACTTTTGTGGGAGTAGAGTTTGGCTGCTGTTAGGTGCTCTTTTTTTTGAATCCTTTAAAAGAGAATGGAACCAATTTTGTGCTGACTATTCTCAAATGCATCAAAATAGCTACTGTTTAAGGCCTTTTCACTCCTTGACCTCCTTGCTGAGAGTACCAATGTCTGCCTGTCTATTTGGAACTACTTTGAATTCACCAATGTATCAAGGGAGACTTGAGAAAAATCTTCATTATTTCAGAGAACCTTACACTTAATAAGTGTCTGGCTGTACAGAAAAACAAGTCTCTTATTTCCGAAGAGCTCACAGCCTAAGCAGACATGGCAGCAAGTGGAGCTGACAAAGTAAAATGCCAAAGCTAAGTGACAAAGGAGGGAAGTGGGAAGGCAGTGATTTACTAAGACAATTGGTGAAAATGTGTGCCTGTCAAATTAGTCTTGATATTTTATGGAAAAACCTTATAGCTGCACACACGATTGATGTCCTTCGTGGACTGATTTTCTGGTGATTAATGGAGAAAAAGTCACAGCAGCAAGGAACAGCTGAGGAGGGAGGCATGAAGAAGGGTAAATGCACGCGTGTTTGCAGGACAGGTAAGTTAAGCACCATCAGCAGAGGGGAGGAAAACCAGGAGATAGTGCATGGAAGTGAGAAAAGGGTCAGTCATAGGGAAGTCCAGGGTGAAGAGACTGGCACTGCAAAACCTGGCACGGCACACTGGAAATAGCCAGACTGGTTGGGAACAAATTATTTCCTTTATATAACCATCACTGTAGATATTTCTGCTAGGACAGTATTTGTCACCTGGTTTTATGATTCTCCAAAGTGACTGTTATTGTCACCAGACAGATAATAAAGAAAATGTTCCTGGGGAAGCTCTGCATGTGAGTAGGGTATTTGCTGCCAAAAAAAAATCCTAAAAATCCTTTTCTGGTATCTAAGTATTGGTCTGACCTGATGGTGTCTGACTGCCCTCATGACTGTGTCACCGATACCACTTTTACTGAGGATCGCAAGGGGCCATGGCTGAGGAGTCTAAACTGTCTGAGTAAACTCCTGTCAACCACGAAATTCATTTCCCTAATCTC
Organism: Corvus hawaiiensis; assembly: GCF_020740725.1. Classification (NCBI taxonomy): domain Eukaryota; kingdom Metazoa; phylum Chordata; class Aves; order Passeriformes; family Corvidae; genus Corvus; species Corvus hawaiiensis. Next base: position 21,160,645 of record NC_063214.1, read on the forward strand.
AGAAAAGCACAAATTAGAAAATGTGGTGCATGGCTCATGGCTTCCAGCCGTTGCCTGAATACTAAGTGTAATTTATAGATCTGTGATTAGTTTCAGATTTTCTTTCTCTTTGTTTTGCTGGCACAATCTTTTCTGCTGGAGTACATGTGTGCTTCATCCTTTAACTTGTATGGTCCCAGGACACATTTAGTAAGCAAATAAATTCTTTTTATCATTACATAGATGAGAAATGAATGTACAGAAAACCCTCAGCAGTCTGCCCAGATTCACAGAGGAAATCTGTGACTAAATACTGCACTGACAACAGATCAATGTAAACGCAGTGACCAGATTTGGAAGGCTGTTTAATGTGAAGAGGTCTATGTCAAGTATGTTCTTGCAGGCTGCTCTGTTGACTGCTACTGGACTCAGCACAGGTGTTTGTAAAGAAGAATTGTTGGAATTGGGTAGGCCAGAACAGTAGAAACATTTATTTTGCACATTCAGATTTGCCTAGGCATGGATTAGTGTAGGCTGTTCTTGGGTTTTCAGTACATAACACTATACTGATAGACATGAGAAAAGAGTCTGGTTTTGTATTTTTATGCATTACAGCAGAGTCCTTTATACACTTATTTGCCTAAAAATTTTGAGTTTGCATCACAATTTGTCATGAAAGTCTTCAGTGTCCTATTAAAATCTGACAGATAAATGAAAAATGATTTAGATGTCTTACATTTTCTGGTCTAGCACATAGAAATTTTTAATTTGAACAAAAGTTTGTTAAACTGAATTTTCAAGGAGGTAAAATTCACAGTTTTTGACTAACACTGTTTCAACTATTTTTTTTTTACCTTCTGCTCTATTATTCTATCAGGGTTTTTGTCTTTTTTTAGATTCCTGTTTGCCATAAAAGTCTCTCAAGAGCTTCATTTTGTGAACGGTGTTCTATTAAATGTGTCATTGAATTCAGTGAGATATGCTTGCATTTTGAGAAGAGCTCTTCTGTCTTCCCTGTAGTTCTAAACTGTCTCTACTGCAGTGATCAATACTGATCATGGCTGGTGGGGTAGTTCAGGTCAATGTGTAACCAGAAGTTATTCCTTGCCTGTGGCTGAGGCAGGTGGAAAGTCCCCAGGTGGATCACTGAAGCTGAATGATCTTTAGCCTTATAGTGCATTACTTCAGAACCAGAGCAAACCTATTTTGCTTAAGAAACAGGTGGGTATAGAGACTCTCAGAGTGGCTATTTGACCAGAGAGAAAGACAAACTTCAGATCTTTTAAATTATTCTTAAGCAGACTGTGTGAATCTTGTATTCTGAAGAGAGAAAAGGATGTGGCTGGATAAAAAAAAAAAAGTTATGTTACAATAATATTTACTATTTTCAGTTATTTTTCCACGATTTACAGTTCTTTTCACTTTTACATTGTTACTGTCTTAATCAGTTTTTACTTTACGACTGGAAAAGTTGGTATATATACTTTCAGTAAAAAAATATGCATGGGCATATGGTCCCTTGGCTATGAAAGCTATGTTTTGAAGAAGTCTATTTAGGATAAACTTCTTGACCAACTCTACATCTTCCTCCTTCCTATATGCATTTAGCTAGCCCAGAATGCATTTCTGAGACAAGGGATTTTCCTTGCTGCTTCTTTTAATATAACATTACTGTCTTTGCCAAAATAAACTCCAGCAGAAGGACAGAAACTGTAGAGTGATACTGGAAATTTCTTGAGTTAGCATCTCTCTCTGACTTGGGGGAATTTTGTGCAAGTGACTTGAATGTGCTAGTTTGTAATGAATTTAAGAGAGCCCCTAGCCAAGCAATGTACAGTGTGCAAAAACAGTCCAAACACTACCAGAATAATCATCTTGAATGCAAAAGAGACTGAGCCAGACAGCAATGTACAGCTGCCCATATCCAGATTTAGAAGGTACCAGAAGGGATACCTTCCCTACTCCCATCACATTTACATTAACCATGGGAAAAGCCATTCCCTTACTGAAAACATATCAGCACTGCATAAAATCAGTCTGAAAAAAATATGCCCTTATCAAAATAAAGCCTGCTATTAGAGATTAAATTTTAATGGGACTCTCATTTTTTCAAGCAAACCAGATCAAGCATTTGCCCTTTTATTAAAGCAGTAACTCCAATTATGAGAGCTGCAATTAAAGGCATGTCAGTGGCCCAAACACTGCTCATGTGGTAGATTATCTAGACCTTTTACTAATGGACTGAGAGTAAAATAACTTCCTAAGGTGTTTCTCCTCTCCCTCCCCACATGAGCCAACTTTGGTCTCAACTAAGCTGGTGCTTGTGGTGTTTACCAAAGGTTTATTATCACGCTGATATGGAAAGGTCAATATCCATCTTCAGGTGAGGAGAGGGGTCAACACAAGAGTTGTGGCTGTGTGGGTCTTGCCTTTCAAATGCCTTGTGCATTTTCACTTTGACTGAATTGGAGATGCCGTAAAGGTTTGACGCAGTGAAAGTTGCTCGCTAAGGTACCTCTTATTACAGAAAGGGGGAACCCTGGAACAACATGCAGAGGTGAGGCTGGATAGTCCTGATGTGCCTGGAATGACTTACAGAGGGTAGGAGTATTAAATTGTTCCATTGCTGGGGAAGGAATTCTGCATGATGGAGGAAAATCTTCCATCTTTGGGATGTGGTGGCCTAATTGTGGCTGGTTACTGGTTATTTTTTTTAAATAAAAACCTTCACTTATTCCTTTGTCTTCTCCCATTCTATTACTGTTAGCTTTGATTCAAATTTTGGTTCTAGCAGACAAACTGGTTTCCTACTATATTCTTTCCTCAAATGTACCCTTGAATACTACCTTATAGCTATTTAGACCATCTTTTCATGAAAACTAAATTGTATGATGCCATCTTTGGCTTTCTTATCCAATTCTCTCCCAAAATCATGCTGGTTTCCCATGTTCTCTTCTTGATTTGTAACAAACTGTCATAATTTGAAGGGGAATCACCAGGAAAGTGTCTCAGAAAACAATGCAGCCAACTCAGTAGCTGATGTGCTTGAAACAAACATTTCTGGAGTTATCAAAACTGACAGAAATTGTATGAGTGCTAAAGCAGCAGGCAAAGAATTTCAGGGACACTTGAGCAATTCTGTTTCACTCTTTAAAGATTTGCTTCTGTTGTGATTTACAACATCATTTTGTTTTCCCTACAGAGATAGTTAAAGTGCGATCTTTGCCACAAAAAAGTGTCTCATCTGTCAGGTCTTGGAGTGTGCAACACTAGAAATGGAACAACGAAAATTCCTTTAATAAAGATGTCTCCCAAATACCTGTGTCATACCTGTGTGGGTAGCTTCTCAGGCTCCCTTAGCAGCCAATGCTGTTTAAAGATTAATCTTTCACTAATTCAAAGCAATGCTTAAAAATTAAGAAGCATCTTCCAGCTACTTAATAGGTTGACTATGGTACAGTTAATGGAAAAAATATTTGGCATTTTAAGAGTCTTCAAAGACTCAAGAGACAGATGAGTTTAATTCTTCCCAAGCCATATTGATTCTTACCTCACACTCAGTTTGGATTGATCTGTTTAGAATGAAGGTTTGGCACTAAAGACAATTTTAAAATGCCAGAGAACTGGTGGAAAAAAAGAGCGAGAAAATGCACATAGAGAAAACTGTCATCAGTATTGAAAAACATTGCCTTTCTTTTTTGTACTGACTAGGCTTTGATATTTTCAAAAATTGGTTATCTGCATTTGTTTGGAAAAACGTCTCATGAGCAGCAGAGGGGAAAGATTCCCAGTTACCACCACCAAGTGAGGATTTTCTGGCAGCTGCTGAAAGATCACTTTAATCCAGATGCAGGAAAAGGGACTTACTCCCTTTATTAGAGAAATAAACCCTCAATATGTTCAGCTCATGACCTACAGCAATCTGACAGGGCTCAAATGGTGCACTCCACTAGAGAGGGCTACAGTAGTTTCTCTTTAAAGGTTGTCTCTTTGGCAACATTGGTTTTACACTGCCACGTTACTGGGATTTGCAGGCTGCCTTGATATTTCTCTGTGGCCCTTTAGAACAAAGGGATAAGTTTTAGTCCTTTGCAAAATCTTTTCTTCTCTCCCTTTCTTTCCCAACAACACACATACTCAAAATACATGTTGTTTTCTTACATGCCTCCATAAATAGACCTGATCGCTATTAACCTCCTGACATTTCTGAAATGGTCAGTAAATATTTCTGTGTATCTGTTTGCAAGACTGTCTAAGTGTGACTTTGGCCTTTCTCCTGAGGAGACCTCTCTTCTGACTGCTTTGAATTAGGACTGGGATGCACACCACATAAGGATTAGGAGAGAAGTTCCTTCACGCAGGAGTGCCTGAAGAATTGTGCCAGCGAAACAGGTAGCAAAAGCAAACAGCCTGTGAAGAATGCAGAGCAAAGAGAGAATCAAGGGTAATTTCACCAGGGGCTTTGCAGTTGGGCCTAGAAGGACATTTGCAGTTTTCTTGCAAAACTATTTATAAAGTAAAAGTAAAGAAAGGGAGAGTGTGAAGAGATTAAGAGAAGAGGGTAGGAGAGAAACCAGAAGCAGAGACTGGGACATGCAACAGTTGTTTCAGGTGCAGACACCAGCAGCCAAAGCAAAGGAACTATCCTCCAAAGCATGTGCAGCCTGGTGGAGGAAATGGAGAGAGTGGATGTGCAAAATTAATGTGCATCTCATCCTTCAAAGGGCTGCTTTAGACCACAGCAAACGGCCATCACCATCAGGCTGAGGTGACTTGTGTGGTCATTATGCAAAGTTCCTAGCTGAAAAAATATTGAGTTGAATGCAATGGCTCTTTGTGTTTTAAACAAATCAACAACACCTTTGCACACATCTCTGAAAAAAACACCTGAAAACCCATCACTGGTGTGTTTTGGAAAGGTGGGTACAAGGAACAGCAGAGAATGGCTGTTCCATAGCACAATCTCCTCTTTTCATGACTTCAGCCTGAACTTGCAGCAGTTGTTTCCAGAAGAGCCGCTGCTGCTCAACAGAAACTGGCAACGGTATTGAATCATTTGGCTATGCAATTGTTTACACCAGAAACTCTGAGCAATACAGGATTAGGAAAATACACTGGTGAATGATGGGGGGGAAATCAAGTCTTCATTTTACAGTCTGTCAAGATTCCCTTGTTTCTCTTTGTTTTTTCCTCATACCATATGGTAATGAGATTATTTTATTATCCCAGTGCAAATGTTGAAAATGGAAAGGGTTGGAAAAATTACCTTTGTGTTTCTGGAAAGCGAGATGGGATTTATTCATTAACAAGTTCATCCTTTTTATTAGTATTGTATTTTTCCCATCAGAACAATCAGGCTTGGTTCTAAAACCAAATTTCTTTAAATGAGAACCCTCCCTAGGAAATTGAAATGGTGATTTTTATATCTATTCATTAGGATTTTTTATTTTCATTTTGCTTTCAGCGGTTGAGGACACTTGAAAATCTGAGGCGGGCTCCTTGAGTAGGTGGCAGTGCTGGTGCGGGGAGGCAGCGGTGTGTGTGCTCCCTCTAGTGAGCTCTGATCCTGAGCATCTGGGATCTGGCTGCCTGGGCCCTCTGGGCAGCTCCCAGGGCATTAGTCACAAAGTGCTTTCTTCCACAGGTAACATTCATACCAATTCTGCTGTTCAGTCTGCGGAACCCGCTTATACAGGCTGAGTCACTGCAGGAGCAGGGGAATGCGGGGGCGTCTTCTAGGTCTGCCACAGATTCGCTGAGCAAGTCACTCGTGCTCTCTTTTCTACACCTGTGTACAGTGTTTCTGAAAATCCTTTACTTACTTAGCTCTTTAAACCTTCTTTCAATGAACAGCAAGTTTAAAAGAGGAAGGAAGAGAGCACTGACTGACTTCATTCTTATTAACACTTTGAGATGCTCAGGTAGAAGGAAGTCTTTGTGGGAAATGGTCTCTGAAAGAAAACGGTCAGTGGTGGAGCACACTGGCAGTGCAGTGCAACTCCAATCTGATGGCAAATTGCTCACACGTAACCTGCATCTCTACCATTTGGTCATAATGACTCTATAGTAACACTTGTTTAATATATTAATAATGAAGGGGGAGGGAAAAGTGTGCAAAGCCCAGCTTTTACTGGGCATTTCTATATTTGAGTGGTGTAGAGATAAGCATGTTCTCTTAAGGAGAGCCTGGCATATAAATATCACATATCAAGTAAGAATTCAAATGAGAAGTAATAAAACCTGCATGTTATATTTCAGACAGGGTTCTCTCTAATTTCATGGTCAGTAGGAAGGGTATAAATGGGAAGGAAGGGAAATTAATGTTGGTTTTATCCTAGTTTATCCTCCAGCATGACATAACAGAGGATCAAATTATTTAAGAGCTGTGTGTGACTATTCACCAGGGTTAGAGATAACAGGGCCTGGGTTTGCAAGGAAGGATAAGGATTCTACTGAAATGATTTCCTTCTTTTCTTGGACAGAAAGGTACCTTTTGATTGTTCTCATTGCAAATATCAGTCTTGAATAAGATAGCATGAGAAATACAGGCATAAGAGGAAAAGGAGTGAAATATTTGTTTGGAATGTCATATGAAAGCCCCTGGGAAATCTGGATTTGGATAATCAAGTTATGATTCAAGTCAGGGAAGTAGAACATGACTTTTATTTAAAACATATCAGTGACAAAGCTGTTCCATAATGCACACAAATCATTAAACTCCCAATGCATCTTGAGCTCTGAGCTGGAGGCCAACCAATAGATTTCACTGCCTTCCCTTTTGGCTTCTGAAAAGGGCAAAAATTGTGTAGCCTGCAGAGGAAACATCAGTCTTGGCAGCTCTGCATCACCTATTTCTGTTCAAACTGTAGTGAATGGAAAAGATGTTGACCTATAAGCACAAATTGTCCATTCATCATAATGCAATAGAAATACCTGAAGGTAGGTTAATAGTCACTAGAGTGTGAGTTGTTTAAATATGTATATATGTTTATATCCTTATTTAAAGTCTATAAAACACTTTGGTTATGGGCATATTTTCAAATCATTTTACTGCAGACCAGACAAAACCCTTAATTGTTTATGGATATTGGAGATTATGAAACAGTTGTGACCACTGGACTGGGTTTCTTTTAAAGTAAAGTAGGTGTCAAGGTCTATTAGCATTTTTACACCTGTTGTTTATCAACAGAAATTCTGCTGCCATGTATAGCTTCGTACAAAAATCAAGCATTTAATAAACTCTCAAGTCTTCTGCACTATCCTTAGTCAGAAATAATTTACAGGGAAGGAAAGTGTTAAAAAAAAAGCCAAAAATCTTACTAGGCAAAACTTTCCCAAATTTCAGGAGATATTTCATTCATGTACTAGATAGCTTGATGCCAAGAGAACTTGTTTCCCCCCCTCCATTTTTACTGGCACGCAGTATCACGAAACAAGGTTGAAGCTCATTAAGTTTTCCCCTCTCAGAAATCTTTACTACAAGGCATAAGATATGTATGAATGGCATTAGAGTACAAAGACTTCATGATTCCTACCGCTGACAGTACTTCCATAGAAGAAACTAGGCTTATCCATGGAAACCAAGTATTCTCCAGAAGAACTCTCTCCTTCCCCACCCCCTTTTGGCCATACAAGGACTAATTGTGGTGTCAGCTGCCACAGGAATGCAAGGCATGTATCTGGTGTATCAAAAGAATAGCAACTGCTGTCAGCAGCATTCCTGTTCCTCATCCACGGTTGATGGCACTGGGAGCAGTTTACACAATCTTTGTCCTGCTTACAGGGAGGGGAGGGGTGTAACTTTTTTTATGTTTTTTTAAAAGTTTTCTTTCAAATACATATATGTACACAAACATATATGGCAACCACACTTATTTTTTTAAGAAATATACTATTTGTGTTTGCCTACTGTTGGCTACATTCTCTAAGCATGTTAGAAACTTAATATATTTGGGGTTACAATGCTGCTATTTCCTTTTTACTAACAGTAGCTCAAATTTTCTTGTAATGATGTGAATGTTCTGGTCCACTAAACAGAAGATGACTACTGTGTTTGAAGTGGGAATATTTTCTCTGCTCCCTTAGCTGAAGTGCCTCTCTTTGAAGTGTAATAAGCTAGGCATAAGTCCAGCATTTTATCTCAATTCTCAGATCAAACTTTTCATTAACTTGTAAGAGAGTTGCATGTCTGGAAGGCCACCAAAATTGGGTCCTGAAGCTTCAAGCCAGCTGCAAACCAAGACAGTGGTATAAATCGACTTTTGTAGTTCAGGTACTCTAAATAGAGCCATCTAACATGTAGAAAAGAAAACCTGTGAATATAGAGCTCCTGTTGTCTGCACCTCTGTTTCATGCAAAGTATGCACGAATTGAAATGAGACAAAGTTAGTAAATAACATTAAGCATGAAGAAACGAGTCTCTGCTATTCTACATGGTTCATTTTGATGCTGTGGTTGAAAAAAAACAAACCAAAAAAACCCCAAAAAACAAAACCAAAACCAAACCAACAAACAAACAAAACCTGTAGTCTTTTCTTATTCAGAATGCTCACAGAGCTGAATTTTAGTGCCCTGTGTAGATATATAACCATGAAAGAGCATCCTTGTTGCCTTTCCAGCAGGCTAGAACTGATTTAAGAAGATGGGAGAAGCAACCAAAAAAAAATTTTTTTTAGGTCGTGATATTCATTTTTATGAGGTTTTTTTTAAAACTGCTGAGTCTTACTCAACTATATTGTATAAGTGAATGCACTCAGAGCTGTAGGTAAGACAACCGAGTTCACATATATCTTCACAGAACAGCTTGTAAGAACATACCTTTTTATTTCTCTTTGCCTGATTTAGATGATTGAAGATGTCTGTTCCTACAAGCAATTCAAGAGGCCCAACAGTCCTTCAGGCAATTGCTGAGACTTTGAAGTTAAGAAAGTAGCTTATGCTATAATTTTACTTACATATACACAGCATGATGGATTTCTTTCTGGAGCTGGTTCTACGGTAGACAAAACTCCAAGAGCCTTGTCCTACCTTGCTTGTGTATAGGCTGCCTCCATTTCCTCTGTTTGAGGGAGAAAAACATGTATGTGCTGATGGGGTAGTAATTCTTACGCACACGCATTCTGACAACTAATATTTGTAAAATATCGAGGTCATGGATAAAAGTTGCTCTGACAATTTTAAAATGGCAGCCCTGGGATTCAGCATCTCAGATTTCAAAAAGTGACCATTCAGTCACACAGGAATGGAATTCATGTTATTCTAAACCAGTAGGTGTTTTTATATCCATATACTTTTTCAGTAGTCATTCTAGGTTCATAGTGTTATAAATCAGAATAGTACTTTCCTTCTTTCTTAAGCTGGGACCTGCTTTCTCACAAGCTACTACCTGAGCTGAAGATATGTGCTATATGAAGCCAGAGGTCCTGTTGTAAAAAAACCCACAACAAAACATAAGAAAAATCAACAAACACGCCACCACCATCACTCCTCACAGCAAAGCTCTGTTCCATTGCAAACAGTCTATAGATTGTTGCTTAGATGACAAGTGCAGGTTACATTCATAACAGTAAAGAAACAAAGCAGATAAATAAATACACTCTGGCCATTAAGCTTTGCATAACTGTTGGTACTATCCTGGGGCTGCTTAACAACATTTAGAGTAGTAACAGTTGACTCATTTTATCACTTTAATGGGGAAAAAAAACATCAGAAATTAGACACCCTAGTAAAAATTTTGAAAAGTAATAATTAAGTATAGAGATAAAATTAAGTACACTATAAGGACTGCTAAAGGGTCCATTCCATAACCTCTGTGGTTTTTAGCATATGTTTCTGTTTCTGGAAAACAGATACAATCTTTATAGCCTACACACAACATTGAATAGGATGTTTAGAAAATACTATTGAGACTAAAAAGCATATTATTTCTTTGTTGATTATATTATTTAAGGTATTTTGTATTAATTATTTAATCCTGACATAATATATAGAGGGAAATGTTTTCATTTGTCTTCAATTCAGATCATGTTGCCTCAGAACATAGCATGAAGGAAAACATTATCAAGTCGTAATTTTACCAGATTTGTGCCAAAATACTGAGTTATGAGCTGTAAGAATGATCTTGATAGGTTTTAAGTTTCTTGTTGTACATAATAAATGTGATAATCCAATGCATAAATCTAAATTAATATTTAAAATTTATTTCTCCTCCAGGGCAACAGTGAAACAATGTCTGAAACACTGTGTGCAGTGCTAGTCATCCAGGCCCAAGGAAGCTGAACTCTAATTATAGCAGGAGAGGAGACACTATAGGAAAAAGTTATGTAGAAAGGCATTTTCTTTTCAAATGAAAAATTAAAAAGGTTGACTTGTTTATCTAGCAAAATCATGACAGCAAGAAGATATTTCCTAGAATACATGGAGCAATGAGGGAAAAGAGCCATTAAAGAAAAAGGGCAGTGTTGTTATGAGGATAAATCAACTATGAATTAATTTGGGATGAATATTACACAAATTTCCAGCAAGTTGCAGAGCACTGGGGTCACAAAGCTTTGCCCTTACTTGATGAGTGAAGCAGGGAATTTTGATGAGACTGCGTGAAATGAAAAGAGCCAGCAACAACTTTGCCCTTGTCTTCCTGTAAACAGAATGAAAACTACCTGGGGATTTATTCTGAATTCAAGGATTCTTAATTCAGTTCACTTTCCCTACTTTTAATTGGGTTAAGCCCATTTGACTTCTGAAACAGACTTTTCATGTGGGAATTCTAGTGCAGTGAAGCCAAACCGCACCACTCTCAATGGTTTCAAAGTCTGTTGTTCTGGGTTGCCTTGTGTCAGTAGAGACAGTGGTGTCTGCAGGAACAACATGGGAGCTCTTCTCTCATCCAGACTGTTGTCCTAATAATTTAGTTATGCTATCATCCTGTAACTATATTTTTTCCCTTTTTGCTGAGAAAACCTTAAGCTAAATCTTGAACTGAATTGCCCTGAATGTTAAGTTGCAGCTTTGTTGCAGTTTGAATGTGTGGTGTCTTCTAGGCTGTTTCTGGCAGGGCTTCTCAGTGCTTTAACACAGGTGGGCGAAGGGTTTCTCCTGTTGAGACGTGTTTCTCTATGAGCAGTCACAAGTGTGAGCTCTTGGTAAGGATGGCAAAGTCAGTTCAAGTACTTTCTGCCCTCTTCTATTTTAATACTTGGAAAAGCTTTTACAAATTTATATTTCTATTCTGTCTGACCTCCCCATGCCTTTTTCCTTCCTGGAGAGGAAGACACTGCAATGTAGGAAGTTTTCCTGGTTTGTTTTTTACTCTGGTAACTTCAGCAGTCTCACCAAGAGCACAGCACCTCAGAGTCACGCTGGTACAGTGAAGAAATGCAGAAGCAAAAGCTGGACCAAGCAGCAGAAGAACTTCTTGATCCAGATTTGATGTCAGAAAAATGTAACTATACCATTAACATGGTGTTTAACCCCATGTTGTACAAGACTAATTGGATAGCTGACAGGTGATAAAGCGAGCTGCTTAAAAGTCTCAGGACTGGGCATGTTTCCCAAATCCAGAGATTGGGCTATTCTGGGAACTTCCTGGAATCTACCTCTGATGGGTATATCCATCCATTAAAAAGCAGCTGTGTACATTTACGTGGTTTTGGTTTGTTCTTGTAGCTCAGGTGGAGGATTTCTAGGTACAGCTTACGATATCCACGATTGATGGAATGGGTGTGATCGTAACTCCATTAATTTTCAGTGGCACTAACAGCCCTCTGAGAATGACCCGGGAGCAGGAGACTGCTGGCAGGCAAGGCATCTGTCTCGTTCCTGGTGTTTCTCATATGCTGGTGACAGGCCGGATGGGATCACTCAGATTTGGCTCTGAAAATTAAGGAGAGCCTTTCAACATGTTTACACTTCATGTTATTGGAAGATCCCGGTGGAAGACAGACCTGAGCCTGGTTTAAGATGACTTTCTCCACAGATGAAGTTGCAACTCACCAGGTTTATTTTCACAGCTGTTCAGCTATGATTAGGCAGCACTTTTTGGCTGCTGGATAACAGCAAACCTTGGTCACAGTGTCTGTAGGTGTTTCCTTTTGTAGTAGAGCTCCCTGGGTTGTGGTTTCGTGACAGTCCGTACTGACCCACCTTAGTGCTGGTGTGGCTCTGCCCTGGGGGGGTGTACACACTCCTTGAAAGGCAGAGAATGATTCTGCCTTTGGTGGCCAGAATGGCCATATGGTCTTCTCACACATCTCCACTTCCTTCCTCTTCAGCTACACAAACTAGGTAAAGAAGTAAGAAACAGTTTCTAGGAATCTGTCTTAAGCCATAAAAGAAGGACTGAGTGGGACCACTCAGACTGTGAAGCCTTGTCCGTATACTTGGAGGCAGGTGGACCTTGGACACTGGGTGAAATGTCATAAGCCCATGCTGGTACGTGGAAGAGGAGAAAGTCTTACACTGAGCTTCGCCCATGTCTTCCTTCAGCACAAGAGGAGAGATTCCCTTAGACGAAAATATCTGGATAGTCCCCAGTAAGAACAGCATACGTAACACCATGAAGAGAGACGGCTAAAATGGTCTCCTCCAGTCTTGCCAAGGGAGCAGAAAATACCCTTCCTATTTTCAATGAAGGAAATATTACATAAGAAATAATTGAAAGATTTTGAAAAATATAATCCTGTGAGCAGTTATTAGTGAAGGGAGATACTCTTAAATGGAAGCTGTGCAGAGGTCAGCACTGAATTCAGTATTTAACATATTCAGCAGTGAATGTTAAATTCCTGCTCCCAACATTTGCAAGTGTATTGGAGATGTGGTCTGCCAGACTGTAGAAGCAGTCCCTCAGAGATATCGGGAATACTAATCAGCACATGAAATGAAATTTAATATGCATTTTAATATGAGAAGAAACCAAATAATGTGTCTAGAAATATAGAACAACATAAAATAGGGAGGAACAAAAGTTGTGACTCTGAAAAAGAGATTAGAGGAGGCATTGGATCAGTGTGACAGTCCCTGCAATGACAGGAAAGGTGGCATGTACCTTGGAATAGGGAAAGAATATGGAAGCATCAATGTAATTTTATGTGTGAGTACAAGTTAGAACCTGGAAATGGTTTCCATTTCATACTTTCTAAAAGGATATAAAAAACTGTAGAGTCTGAAGAAAGCAATAATAATTACTAAAGAGGAAGAGAAAAAGCTGTATAATGAGATACTTGCAAATCAAGTTGTTCTTTATACTAGAGCAGACTGAGAAATTACTTGATTTGTATACAAATGTTTCAAGGGAAGAACAAATGGATACAAAAGTGCTCCTAATTTAGCAGAGAAATACAGAACAAGAACCAATAGCTGGAAACTCAATGAGACAGGCTCAAAATTAACTATTAGGCAGGGAGTAATTATTATATTTATTTAGCTGTTATTAACCACTGGCAAAATGAACACAAATCAACAAAAGCAAGGGAGGGATGTCTTCAAATTAAGAGCCAACTTTGAGTTAGTCTGCTTAATAGAGGGAAAATACAAATACAGGTTACAAACAGAGATTCTTTCTATCCAAAACTTTGTTTTAATAATTGTGTTGTATTTAAAATAATGTAAGCAGTGAGGAAATATTCTTTCACTCCTTTGGCAATATCCTGGAACACATTACCTGCACCATTTTTTCAATTGTTTTCCATGCGTTTAGCATGGCTACATCTAGTTACAAATTATTTTAATCTGAGTGTGGTGTTTTATTATTATTATTGTTATTATTATTATTGATCTTAAACTGATATCAGGTTCTCTTATTACCTCATGTAGTACACTGACCTTCCTCCAAGCCAGACTCTTCCTAAATCAGTAGCGTACTGGATCACAGTCCATCTGGTTTTGTGGCTGTTTTTTACAAGGCAGTAGAAGTAAATGTAAAAAACGCCAGAAAAAAATAAAGATGCTAGAGGTTTTTGTAACAATGGAGTAAAGAAATCCAGAGACACTTGTTCCTCAGGATGTGAGAGAGTTGCAGAATCAATAAGGACTCCAGAGCTGCCCAAATGCTGTGTCATCTCTCTGTTTCTATAAAGTAGCATAAGCATCAGTTCTTCTATGTAAAAGACTCAGGGGACTGCAGTCTGTATTGATTTTGGCTGGGATAGAGTTAATTTTCTTCCCGGTAGCTCCTGTGGTTCTGTGTTTCGGATCTGTGCTGATAACTGTGAGAGGTTTTCATTATTGCTGAGAAGCACTTGCACAGCATCAAGGCCTTTTCTGTTTTTCTCACCACCCCAACAGCATCTGGACTGCGGGGCACAAGGAGCTGTGAGGGGACAGAGCCAGGGCAACTGACCCCGGGATGTCCCACACCATATGGCATCATGCTCTGCATATAAAGCTGGGGGAGGAAGGAGGAAGGTGGGGATGCTGCTGCTTGTTTTCCTGAGCCATCTGATCCATCATCCTGATACATGATGGAGACCAGCCTTCCTGGAGATGGCTGAACAAATGCCTGCCCAGGGAAAGAGGTGAGCAAATTCCTTGGTTTTCTTTCTTTGTTTGTAGGGCTTTTGCTTTACCTACTAAACTGTCTTTATCTCAATCTGTTACTTTTTACCTTTTATTCTTCCCTTTCTCTTCCCCATCCAACTGAGGGGGAGTGAGCAAGCAGCTGTGTGAGGCCTGGTTGTTGGCTGAGGTTAAACCACAATACAGATTTAGTTATTGAAATGAAATTGTCCAATATTTGTAACCATAAGCAAAATCATGTGGTAGTGGATAAGCAGAGCTCCATCTGGTCTTAGAGATGGGCAAAATTTAAAGCACTGGTATAACATAATGACAAAAAGCTCAGTTACTCAGCCTCTTCCTCGCCTTTGAGTGCTCTAGTCTGCAATGCATTATTTTTCTGTCTTTACATTAGCAGGCCCAGTTCTCCATCATATCCATCATTTTGACTTGAACAGTTTCTGTGCTTGAGGTTTTTTTGTTTTCTTCTGGTTCTAGCTGCAGTTTGAGCATCTGTCTGGACAGCTTTGGATCTGCAGTAGTTAAACATCCTGTGACTTGTCTTCAGTTGTCACATTCCAGGTCCTTCCAAAAGGCACATATGTGCTACTTAAAACTTCCGTTTAGCTCATCAGTAATTTCAGTGTAGCTTGATGGTATGCCAGATGCTCTCCAGTTCAGAGAAATATGCCCATCTGAATGTGACTCTCTCCTATGAAATCTGCTTTCTGCAGCAAATTTCCTTAGACAGATCCAAGTGCTTCATGGCCCTGAAGAACTGATTCAACCTCCCCTTTTTTCCAGTTTGCAGAGCTAAATTGCTGCTTTGTGCTCTGCTCCCAGCCTCAGCCTAAGCCATGCTGGAGGGTGAGTACTGGGGCACATTGGTGTGGCCACTGAGATCACGTTGCTACAGAGATCCCTTAGGAGGCTCTTAGGAGCTTTGGGGAAGATGGATGAAATACAGCTGCAAAGCACCCTCTTGAAAGGGAGAGTCTTTTAGCTTTAAAGTGCATGGACAGTATCAACTGTGCTAGATACTGATTTCACTGAACATTCTTTGTCCTTAGCAACATCACCATTGTGATACATCAAGTATGCTATTTGTGAATGGCATAATTAGTGCTATTTTTCCTTCAGCCCTTAACCAAAAAAGTGGCTTTCCCCATATGCTTTCCCCACCAGAGAGGAAAATCTTGTATTTGTAGATTGATCTACTTAAGGAAATGTGGTGCTGCTTCTTTTTTCTAAAGATTCAGAGCTCTTCTAGACTGTTTCTTCCATGTAAATTTCTGGGGGAATGAGTCAGAAAAAGAAATGGAGGACAGAAGGGATATTTTAGGCAGCTCTTTGGCAATCTGTGAAATAATCTGAGATCTTAGCCCCACAGGTGTCCATCTGACATACTCCCCATCACTATTTATAACCTTTTTCCTTTACAAGCAAAGAGGGCAGGAATGTGCAGGGAGATTAAGCCAGCTATTTTCCCATGCCTAGATGTGGTATTCCAGTTGATGGGCAAAGATCCTGGGAAAGAATATTGTGAAGGCTGTGCATAGGGAGCTGGTGCCTACACTGCACCTAATTTTTGGAAGAAAGGTGGGGGAAGGACTTTCAGACTCCAGATTGATTGCCACAGACCCTTTCATGAGAACTGTAATCAATTCTGAAAATTCTTCTTTCCAAAAGCCTTCAGAGATAATTTTTTTTAATCATATACAACAGTAAAATGAATGTATAAAGAGTTCATATATGGGGTTTCACATTGGGTTTTAAACCTAAAGCAGTGTCAGGCTTGGTGTGAAAGTAATTTCATTAATTTTATTCAGTAAATGATCAGTTACAGCTTTAATATATGCATCAAGATTGGTGAACTGTAACCTTATGTGGCAAATTGGTGAGGTAGTACCTTTTAAATTATGAAAAAACAGCATTAGCTGCAGTGCCCAGTATAAGTCTGCTCATTGTAGGCAGCTGAATAATAGCTATGCTATTTTCAACCATAGCTGCCATTTTCAACCAGGTGGCTATGCTGAAGAGATGGTTGTATTTTGTTCACATGGAAATTTGCCAATGTGTTTAGCTATTTACAAGATGTATTGCTGATGGAAACCATCATAACCAGTGTGATCAAAATTGGGAAGTATAACAGTGGTGCTTGGGATACATATCTTTTTGGTATCTATTTTCTGTTTACTGCATCTTTATTTTTTTCTCTACATAGGCTGTCATTTACCCAGAGTCCACTGCCCACCCTGAAAGATTGCTGTTCCTTGACTTCTTTAGCCTCTATCTCAAAAGAAGGATGTTATAGCTAAAACCAAGGTAGACACCTCAGTTACTCCAGACTCACAGAGTCTTTAAAAGGAGGAGGAGGTAGGTTCATCAGAGTGTAAATCCAGGGAATTCTATTCCAGGTGTATGTATGTGTATGCTACTCCAGGCTGAACTGTGTAAGAAGGCCAGATAAGTTTTGTGTGACTGTGGTGTCTTATGAGCAAGAAGAAAGCCCAGAGAGAAAGGTAAACATAAAAAGGCACTCATCTTTAATAAAATGGCTTTTAAGCCCTCCTCTCACTTCCTCCTCAGATGAAGGTATGCACAGCAAGAAAAACCGATAATGGATTTTGAATGATTCTGCATTAAATTTTACTTCCCTGTGATTTGTGGCTACCTGCTGGGTTACTTAAATGCTTTAGAGAAAGTGCTCTGCAGACATCAGCTGTATTCACTGGCTCAGGTGGTTTGTAACACAGCTTAGATAAATGTAAGAAAATCGCCTTGCTCAACAGAAGCCAGGTCTTTTTGGTTTTTTCTCAGGAGCTGTCTAAGTCTTGCTTGGGGAAGACTGAGTGCCCCCAGCGATGTCCCCAGATTGCTACTGCAATCTGCTGTGACAGTGACACTCCTGCCTCTCTCCCAGGCTACAGCACTACAGAGCATCATGATGCTGTTCTGGTGGGCATTTTGCTGGGCTGGCTGGGGTTTGTGGAGCCCAGGAAGACAAAGGTTCTTAGCAAGAGGAGGAATCTCAGCTCACTTCTGCAGAAAGTAGAAGCCGGTTAATTTTCTTTCCTGTGCCCTTCAAGTATGGGACTTCCTTGCAGATGGCAGTTCCCTTCAAGAGCTCGGCTTGTTCTCCCAACCAGCAGCTGTGCTGTGCCTTTTTTGGACACAAATCCAGCGTGGGCATTTGATAGAAAGGCAGAAAGAAGAAGTGAGAACTTGGTGCGTCTCTAGCACCCCCTGCTCCCCTTTCTCAGAAGAGCAAGGCTGTGCGGTGCTAATGCCCATGTGCCAGCAGACTGGAAGCAAAGATAAAGCATGCAGGGCAGATACTACTGTCACCATCATTGCAGAAATCATGGCCATGAAGCACATGGATGGCTAAGTGCACCATTATCCTTGTTCTGCTACACTCTATGTTGTGTCCCTGTATAGCAACACATTGAACATCCACATTTGTTTGGATCAGGTGTTCCTGATCACCTCTTTGAGGTGAATGACTTTATCATCCCTCCCTGCCAGGCTTTGCTTCCCCTTGCCAAGTGGTGTGACAGCTGAAACTGAACTCCTGTCAGCTGAAACCTAGCTGGAAGATGCTCTCCAGCAATTAGTGTGTGTTTTGTCCACAGATGCAAACTAGAGCAAACTAAAATACCACAAAACATGCACAGTCTGAATTTTGAGTCCTTAGCAGCAGTTATTTTCCCTTTTGTTCTCTTCTATTAGGATGATTTACGTGCAGATGTCAGGAACATATACTAGAAATTAACTGTGTTTACCCAGTTTTCCTCAGAGAACTGATCTATGATTTACTGATCAGCTTTCTGCTGTTTCCAACTTGCTTTTGCTCTTCTAATTGTCTTCCACTATTACTTTGACTAATAGAGTCCAGTCAGGATAGGAATTAAAAAATTTATGGTCATTATGTGACTGTACACAGGTGAAAGTTGAATCTTATTAGAACGTCAGTCAGTAAAAATAACCAATTGCTTCTCCCCAGATAATGTGATTTCTCTGGCCTTGCAAAATGTGCACATACTTCCTGACTTGATACACCTTGTATTTTATGCCTCAGTGTGCAATGATAATTTGATTTTAACAATTAAACTGGGGATAATCTCTATCAATCTTCATAATAATATTCTATTATATCTTAACAAATGAGACGAGAAATTATACACCCTTACTCTTGTATTAGTCCTGTGCAGATGTCTTTTTAAAGTTCTAAGTTGCAGGATGCAGCCTAATAACTACTAACTGCCTACCAGTGCATGCTAAGGAATAAGTACGTGAAAGTAGAAGCACTCATTTCAGCTCACAAGTTTTTTGAAACAGGAGGAAACAAAGCCCTTCTGTTAAAGTGTGGAAAACCAGCTTGTTGAAGTGTTATAATCCATTCGTGGAAGGATTGGGAAGGATGATTTACTTGAATCCTCTGTACAGGCATATTGTAGTCCTTACCAACTATTATCAAATTAACCATAGCAGTGAGAAATGGTTACAGCTCAGGCAACACAGATAAGGCATGAACACAAAGAGATAGGCTGCCTCTGAAGAGATGACAATGCTATAGCCACAGTTACATTGTTCTCTAACTCCTGTCAAGCTGCCTCAAGAGGGGGGGAGTCAATAAAACATTCCTATCATAGACTAAAGGCTCATTTGTATTACCCGGCAAAATCAATCAAAACGAAAATTTCATTTGCTACTGGTCTTGATGTAGGTTACTCAATCATTTTCTCATTAGATATTTCTTGGATAACTTGTGATGTTCACTGGGGAATGACTAAGTTATTTTACACATGATGTTAAAAGATTTTCTCCTAGTACTATCAGGGAATATTAGGACTTTCTAGGCTCTGAAACATGGAAGCTATTAAAGCGTCAGGAATCTGGAGATCCTATCTTTGGCACTGTAGTAAATATATCAAAATGCTGTGCCTAATGCTGAAGTCATTAAAAAGCAGAAGTGATTTCTTCAGTGAAAGCACACATTTCTAGGTAATAAATTGCCTTTTGAAACCTAATGCCTGTCAAACTCATGGAAGTTTTCCATTACTCCAAGATATTCCAGAAAGTGATTGATAAATATTTTTAACTTCATTTCCCATTGCACCATTTAATGAACTCACTTGTGCTTGGTTGCTCCCCATTAAGTTTTGTAGGAGTGTGTCACCTGATTAGGTTCTTGTTTTACTTAGATGGTTCCAAAGATGTAGCCAAATTACAGGTTTATGGATGGCTAAACTTAGCCACTTGCCAGGTTTATTTTCTCACTCATTTGTCATTTAAAGAAGCCAGCGTATTTTTCCCACATCATGCAACAGTGAAGATAATAAGTAGATAAAATTGCTTCCTCTTCACACTGCACAAGAGACTTGTTTCTAATAGGACCTGTAAAATTGACTCAGAAAGCTTTAAGGAGACTTGAAAATCTGGGGGTTATACTTAGGGTTAAAGTAGAAAATTTGTTCTTTCTAGCCCATTACATCTCTGAAGGAAGCTTCATGAAGATGATGCTCAGGAGGGTTACTTTATAAGTGAGAAAAAGAACATACCAGGAAAGACTGGATTTAAGAGCTGTCACAAGGACCTTAGGTGTCAAACCTGGATTAACGGTTGTGTCCGCCCTTAACTGTTGCAAGGGCTTCCAGGGCAAATTGTGTGTGAGGGCCTCATGCCTCTGTTTTTGATAGTAGCAAACAATGGGAAATTATAGCAAAAGGAGATAATTTAGGTAGGTGGTCTCTGGGAAATTGATCTTCACTGACCACCTTGGTAGTGGGAACTGAGACAGTTTCTTGAGGCTGCCTCAGCTCTGGACCAAGAGCAGTGTAAGGGGAGAACTAAGATCCCGGATGGACTGTGATGCTGGATTAGCTCCAGACTACATATAGTACTGCCCTTGTCTCTATACCCCCAGCCTCAAAAAGTGGCAACAGGAAAATGCTGCAGCTCATGAGCTGCTCGTACAAATGCCAGAGGATAGAGCTTGAGCTGCTGATGGGGACAACTGAAATTGTGACAGTGAGCTCTGATCTAACTGAAAGCAGGCATGGCTTCAGAAGGGTGCAGTCTGGAACAGTCTTGGCTATGCTGCAGCTGATTCAGAGAGACTTTTGGGGGAGACTCAAGTGTTTATTTGTGACCAGAATAGGATCATTTTTGTAACAACCCTTTAAAAACATTTCTTGCCGATTTTCCCCTTTCATCCACTGAAAGGATTCTGTTCTCATCCGCATGCATCTCCTTGTAAAAGGCTGTCTCTGTTTAATGGCTCTGTTCCACTTCATCTAAAGATTAATAGCAGCAGAATTATTAATTGTGAATCTATAGCCTTTTGCCAAGGTAGGGAGAGTGTAACTACTCATAAACATTAGCTCCAGATGAAATGCCATGTTCAAGGTCTCAGCTGTGAAGCTGTGCTTGTAATTAATTTTCATATTTTTCATTCGTTCTCAGAGATATCACAAGACTCTGCAAACACTCATTTGATCTCCATGGGCTGAATCTTGCTTTCATCCTCCTGGTGATGGTTTGTTTGCATAGATGACTGCATTCTTGAGCCCATTGGCACAAAAATGTCAAAGGCCTTTGAAAACTCTAGGAGCCGTTTCCACAAAACCAGAGGTCAGAGGGACCTGCCACCTAGCAGCAGGATTTGACTGCAAAGACTCCCAGCCTAAGGAGATGCAGTAAGGAACACGGCTCAGAAAAAAACCAAACCAACATCTAGACACGTTCATGCTGAGAGCATCCTTTAGCCCGTGTTGTTAGCTTTTCCATTGTTTTTTTATTCATGCTAGAAATTGTTACAGAATAAAAATCTGCAGACTGTCAGATAATTTTTCCACAGTGATCAACATTTCTGAGTTGATCTTCAACAAACTGAGATGTGTTTTTGACACTGAATGTTGCAGGGTTTTCCAGCCCCAGAATTTTCTTTTTCTTGGCAGTACTCCCATCTCTTGGAAGTGTTCCAGTTTTCCATGATTGATTATAATATAAATAATTTATAAATGGTAATGAATTGGAGAACCCTTCAGCTAAGCAATTTTAGGCATTGTGGGACTGCAAGTAAGTTGCCCAGACTTGTTGATTACTTATACCCATGCTTAATCTTGGCAGATGTGGCCTTTTTAAACTATTTTACAATGTTTTGTATTATATAAAATAGATTCATTCTCATTTTATAATTCTCTTTATAGAATGTAAATATCTAGTGAACATTTTAAAGTTTCTCTGGTGTTATTCATCATATCTCTCTCTACCTTGAAATCTATTTAATCCTTGGTCAGGCATTTCTTATTAAAAATTCCATCTTATTGTTCTTAATTATTTTGCCTGTTGAGATTTCGCTGAGTTTTTAAATTGCCGTACATTGCTCACATGACTTAGCTGCTTCTCCAATTTTTCCTTTCTTTAAATATTCATTTCCTCTATATTCTTGCTACTAGGTCTCCCTGTCAGTAGGATGGGGGTTTTTTTGCTGGTAATGCTTTTTTTATTTCCTTTTTCCTCTATATATAAAATGGTGGGCCTTGGAGGTTTCCAGTAGCATTATCAGTAATTCCAAGTTTGTAGCTCTTTAAGTTTTTAGTAGTTCGGGTAGCAACTATTCTAAGTGAGAAAGAAATGGCTTTCTAAGTTCTCCCCAGGGTATAGACTATGATTAACTGTATATTCTGGATTCACAGTGTAGGTACATGTTGACTATGATTCTCTTTAATGGGTGAAGACAAATTTTGGTTAATGCTTATTTCCTTTTTGCCCCTTAAGGTGAAATTCAGATTTGAGTCAACTTATATTAAAAAAGCAGGCCCCTTTAGTATGAAATTTCTCTGTTCCTTTTTTCTTTTCTCTTTTGAAACTCAAATATTGAATTCCAGCTTTTTGAGATGTGAAATACAACCTTTCAGCTTAAAATAAGCTACAACTTATTTGTTCTGCACATTGTAATTGGAAGATAAAGGAATAGTTTGTTTCGATTTCCAGTGGGATTTTTCTCATCTGAGATAAAGCTCATCTATCTCTTAATTTTATTTTAATGAGTTACCACTTTAAACCTCAAATGTTTCAAATTCATTAATCTGATTCAAATTAAACAGATAAGTGCTAAGTATGGTGGGCTCCAGCTTGCAATGTTGCATTGGAAAGTGGAGATACCATGTGCCAACTTAGTAATATGTACTGTTGGTTTATTTTAAAGTGTGTGGTCTTCGTAGAAACACAGCATCTTAATGATAGTGGTTTCTCTGACATATTTATAAATTGTAATCAGGTTACAAAAAATACAACAATGAAAGTTATGGTGCCTGGGACAAAGAAAATCAGGCAGATTTCAGCTCAGTTCTCTCTCCATTGTAGCATGAGAAATCAGTATGTCAAGTTTTTGTGAACCCTCAGACAGGCCTGAAAAATATTTCTCTTTGCATATTCACAGGCTCATCACAATTGGTATTACACTTTCATAAAATTAAATAATAAGGGGAATGTGCTTGAAAATTATTTTGTGTTGATATTCTGGTCATATTCAGATGATGTTGGAGAAAAGTTCCCTTTAGCCTGATTCCAGTCTGATATGGAGGTCTGTATCTCACAGATGCCTCTGTGGCGCCAGTCTTGACTGCCTTCAGCATACCACAGCTCTCTAAGCCTTGGTAGCAGACAGGAGTTAAGGATAGCCTAGTAATTTGTACTTCCCTGCCTTTTTTTTCTTTGTCTGTAACTATTTCAGCGTAAACCCTTTGCTTCACTGAGATTAACTTGTTTTGCATTTTTAAGCATCTCAAAATGAAGCCTAACAGGCACCAGGGCCCCCTATTTTCTTCAAAACAATAGATTTAAATTAATTAGAGTTTCAAACAAACCCATCAGGGTGTCAGCAGTCCCAGATGAATCTGGGCATCCCAGAAGCTGGAATGTGTTTCCTTGACACATTTCAAGAACCAGGGGAAGGCTCGTAGCGTAACATGCCAAAGGGCTGCGGGGGTGAGGCTGCATAGCTCATTCCCTGGCATACAACAGAGCAGGGCAACTGCAAAAATAACCTTCTTATTGTGGCAGGCAGTTAGAAGTAATCAGGATGCTGTAACAGGTAAAACATCAAGACTCTTCCCTCACATTATATAGTATGGGTGAGCCATTCATTTTTATCTTCCCATCACTCCAGCAAATTTTTCTTAAATCTGGTCAGGTTTTTTCCTTCATATATGAACACTGCTTACCCCTTTTGTTTATTGTCTGGCCTCAAGCCTATGTATACATTTGTGTGTCTGCGTGTGTATATATATATGCACACAGGCAAGCATATATATGTGTATGCACACACATATTAGAAAAACATGTTCCTTTGTGCTAAAAGTTACTGTAATGTTGTGGGTCTGATACATCTTGTGTGGCTGGACAAGTGCTGCTGCAACTACATCTTTTCCTTTTATTTTAATGAAGTTAAACAATTGTTTCTGGGTCTAGGCAGCCATATCTCCCTTACAGTGCCCCAAAGAGCTGTGCCACCTTACCACCTCCCTAGATTTGTGTCAATTGTTCTCACATGTTAGATGAATACTTACAAACTGTGGCAAAAGTGGGCACAAATTCTGCGTTCCTTCTTGTTGCAGTCAGAGCCAAACAGCATTCTGAGGGATCAAGGTGTATGTGAGGTCATTTCGTCCTGCGTAATGCCAAGGAAGTGAAGCAGTTTTCATCTATGCTTTAGGGAAGGGTGGCAGTGCGTGTCCAAGATTTTTCCCACAGTTTGCAGGGTCAGAGACAAGGTGGAAATAAAAGCATGGTATGGATATTCCTTTGTTTGTCTCCCAGTCCTAGAAAAGCTCTTGGGGAGGGAAAATAGGTTTAAAAGAGAGTGCTAAGATGTCTGCTTCTGAGACCAGATAATGATCTATGTGTTTAAGCTTTTGCTTCTGGAAAAAAGAAGCAAACTTTGAGGGTTTAGCAGTTTTACAAACGGTAACTGAGATCCTGTCCTTGCACCCTCAGTAGCAGACAAGGTCTTGATGTTATAGTGTTCATATTTCACCCTATTCTGGAAGCACAGGGTTCTTTTATTGAAGATGAGTGACACTACAAAGGGTTTTCTCTGAAAGGGCTGACAGCATCTGCTGATGTTACACTGAATCCCTTCCCTTTTGGACTGTAAGGTTGGGGGTGTGTTAGTGGTGGCAGCTTGATGTTAAAACCCAGTTGTGTGCCTGTGCAATCACTTTAACGTCCAAGCATGGTTTGGCACAGTCTCCTGCTCTCTCTCTGTGCTAGGGAGGCAGTGAATACCAGCAAGGTGGAAAGCAGAACTCTGGGCATTAAAATCTGCTCAGCCAGCACATTTGTCTGGCCCTGCATAGTGGAGCTGCTGGTGTACAGATGGTGAACCACTTTCCAGAGCTGTTCCTCTTCTCTCCTGTACCCATGCCCTACGTGGGCACCCACTAAACCAGGAGATGAAGGAGGTGTTTGATTTTCTTGTGAGAAATTAAAGAATACATTCAACTGAGTCTGATCCCTCCCCAGTGAGGAAGTTTTTTTTTTCACAGAGCTGTCAGCAGAAAGCAAGAGTGTTACATTCAGTTTATGAGCAGTGAGCCTGTTGTATCAATTATCCAGTGTTTTTGGTGGTGGAGTGCCAAGATTATGCATCTTGGTTTGCACGGGCGTGACCAGCCTTCCTGTTTGTGCCACCCTGAGCTTTGGACAACTCATTTTGCTTTCCAATTCAAGCTTCCTTTAGGCCACCATGAGCAAGAAAGATGACAGCTGCATCAGTGTCTGTCATTAAAATCTGAGAAGTTGAGTAGTGTGTTGATGGCGGCAGGGTTATTTTCTATGTTTCAACAATGTGAAAGAAAAGGCAGATCAATTATGCATCTCACTCCTACACTACTAATGGATGGACAGACAAGGGTTTTTTTCAGCTGACACCTAGCGTGCTAAGTAAAGAGATTATTCCCCTCAGTTTGATTCCTTCATGTAATGAATGATAAGTAGATGAATCAGTGGGGTAAAATGTGTGGCAGATAACAAATAAGTTACACACTTTGTAATTTTGCGTGGATGACCTGACACAGGGAAGTAGGCATGTGCTGGTGAGCAGACTTGCAGTCACTTCTGATTGTGCCTTGATGTTTAAATAACTTGTACTTCCAACTGATTTCCCAGATGCTCCTAAAATTTTAGGATCATTTCAGGGCACAGAAATCCCTTGATAAAGCTTCTTAATGAGCTTTAGAACTGAATTCAGTGGGCTGTTGTTTGGGTTTTTTTTCAAGGAATAACACTCTATTACAAATTGTGATATTTGTAGTTATCTCCTAAACTTCAAGCACTGCTTTGCCTTGTGGCAAACTGCTCTCAGGTGACACAGAGGACAGGCAGGTGTCATGCAAACCCTCCTTTTGGTCCCTGGCTGTAACACTGAGGCAGCAGCAGAGTCAAGGCTTTGCTTCACTGCAAGTTAATATTACACTCAAATCAATAAATGACTGGCTTTTTATTTACACCATGAGTGGTGAGGATGAAAGGTAATAACTTAATTTTTTTTTTCTGATGGAGTGTCATAGGTTAGTTAGCAAGCATAGTCCCGGAAGGGATGTCCTTGCTAAGGGGTGCTTACAGTTTCCTCTGGGACCTGATAGAGCCTATCAGCTGGCCAGTTTGAATATGGACAATTCTCTAAGCCACTTAAAGTTGTGACCACCTCTGTGATCCACATTTAAGAATAGGCAAACTCCCCCTCCAAGCTCTCTCTCGTTTCCAGCGTTGGGACAGGTGACTGCGGGGCCCGTGTGGGGGCCAGCGGGCCCGGCCCAGGCCCTGCTTGGGCCAGGCCGGGCCGGGCCACGGCCATCCTGGAGCCATGGACCTGTTCCAGCCATGGAACCCCCCCCACTGCCTTGCCGTGGGCAGCCGGAGCGGCTCGGCTCTCCCCCTTCTCCACTGCGATAAGAAAAATTCAACATTCCAGCTGCAAAGCTGCAAGGCCGAGGTGAGATTAACCCTTTTATTGCTGTGAAGAGCTGAAAACCTCAGGGAAGAGAGAGAGGAGATGCTTAAAGCTGAAATTCTGTTGTGAAGCTATGATATATCAGAGTATCCCGTTGTAATTTCATGAAGATATGGGGGGTGGAGTGTTCAACTCGTAAGCAAAAGCACCTGCGCTGAGATAGGCAGATGCTGATGCAGCTGTAACTTCATGAGAAGTTTGGACAGGGAGAGATGGACCAGATGAGGACTTTTGCTCCAAACGGGAAAGGAGAAACCTCAGTTCCTAGAGATGCTCCCAGAGATAGTCCTAACGATGAAGATGATGAAGACCCTTTGCTCCCAGGGAAGGAGAAGGGCCTCTGTTTTTGTTTCTGAACGGCTCAACCTTAAAATTGTACCCCAAAAAACTTCAAGAGCGGACCCTCGAAAGCAGTTGCGGGAAAAGCTGCAAGTCGGGGGAAGGGACTCACATCGCGAGCAGAGAGACTCCTCTTCCTAAATGGACTGAACAATATTTGGAAGTGGGCGGCTGTCTCGTTGTGATAATGTTTTCATAGCATGAGCAAGAAGAGACTTCTCTTTCTAAATGGACTGAACAAGGTTATTATGGAAGTGGTAAACAGACTGAACATCTTAAGGGTTGTCTTTTTACATTGTCAGTGGGAGAAGGGAGGAAGGTGGGGGGAGGAGGAGAGTTCTGAAGGTGGTATAATTTTTTTCCTTCTTTTAGGTCTGTTAATAAACTTCTTTATATTCTTTCAAGGTTGGTGCCTGCTTTGCATTTCTCCTAATTCTTATCTCACAGAAGATAAACAGTAATGAGTATTTTGGACCAAACCACTACACTAAATTGGTGTTTCCACCCGGTTACAAACCCAACCCGCGACATGGAGTCCATGAGCCAAAGATGTTTTGGAATACAGATTAATAGCCATTGATTACCAAAGCTCTATTTAGTTCTTTGTTTGTAAATAGCCCCTTCTCAAAGCATTGGTAGATTGATTCTGACCAGTACAAGATCTTTTCTACCATTTTCTTGTTCTCCTTAATTATTCTCTGATGGGATGGTCAATAATTCTGCTAATTAGTCCCTCCACTGACTCTCTTTAGAGGTACAAAAACCATAGTAATATAATTTTTTTAAAATCGCTTTATATGCAGTATAAATTTTTTTTACTAATCCAAAGGAAGAATAGGTTATAGTCATGGGATGTAATTTTTTTTTGAGTCTATGGTTTTCAAAGGATTCTTTTAAAAAAGTAAATAATGTCCATAAGTAACTGCTCTCTTTAAAAATAAATATTTTTCTGATATCAAAACACAGTGCTAAAAGCTTTCAAGTTTCCCATTTGACTGTGCTGGCCAGGTAATGTAAAATCTGGCTTCCTGCATTCATAAATTGTAATTTAACACATACACAGCTTCTGGTGTTCACTTTCTGTGAATAACTCCTGAAGGATAAAAAAAAAAATGGCACAGCAAAAATAATACTTGCAGAAAAGGATGGATTTAAAACATGTAAAAAAGTTAAAATGGGAAGTGTATTCCACTGGTAATTCTGATGTTTTGAATTCTGGAAATATCAAGGTTGGCTCAAAGCTTTATTTTATCATAACCATGTCATAGTGTATTATGAGATGTTTGATATTTTTCATGTAGTAAACTGTAACATGTCTATGTATGAAAGGATACTGTCCATCGAAAAAAGATTTATGGGATTATTATATATCATTCTTTTATTTTCCATTTGTGTTATATTTGCAAATGTTCACTTGTTTTGAAAGATCAAAAATATAGCAAAAGTTCATCATGGTTGTTGTGAAAGGCATTAGTCTTGTGAATGAAGTTATAGGGAATCATTTTTTATTACTGATTAGCTGAAACAATTAGTAAGAGGAAAAATAAGTATCAGTGTTCCTAAAAAATAAATGCAAAGATCTTACAAGCTCTGAGTTCCAAGGGAACTTTTGATATTAGAAAGAATTTTTAAGTATGTTTGCTTTTGTCTGCATTCTAGGAGACAATGTAATTTTCTGAATTTATTTTTATTGTCTCACTTGTTTTCATCATTTTTTGATCCTATTAGGTCAGCAAAGAGGGGAATGTGTAGCCTAACATCCAGGTCCTACTGGGAGCACCAATCCTTTACATCATGGCTGTCTTTGTCATTGAGAAGTGGGCTGGTATTCTCAGTTTGAGAGTACTCACTCCTGTCTTGGGCACTTTGTCCCCAGGAAGCATTTATTTAGAATATTTCAGAGATACTTTGGCTCTTTTTCTGAGTCCCAGCAAGGAGGAACCTGATGGAGCCCTTCCCCACATACAAGTTTCCTACATCCGATTGCATTTTCTTAGCATTGAGTGCCTTTTAGATTGCCACCAGGCTTCCAAGACAACCACAAAATGTTGTCTGATGTGACACAGAGCCTAGAGAAGATCCTTTCTTTCCTGAATCAACAGGTGGAGCATCCATGTTTAGTGTTCTCCATATTGATTATTTACGATTCCACAACTACATGTTGATCCATTTTCCTGTTTAGTTTAATAGGGTCTCATCATGTCTCATATCTTACTTAACTTACTGTGCTTTATTTACTGTATTCTCCTAACCTGCCAACTTTAGAAATATTTATAAAGCAGATGTAGCTGTGGTTTTTTGAGCAACAGTTTTTTAAAGAGAGCAGGTAGAACCATTTGTGTGCATGTGCACATGAATCTTTTACCTAAAGACTTCTTTTCAGGCACAACAGCCTTCCTCAGGTATGAAACAAAGTATGCAGACTTCAAAGCTGAGCAGAAAATGAAAGCAATTGCTCAGTTATATACCAAGCAATCCATCTCAGAAAGAAAACATCATTAGTATGTGTGGAGTAGAGACAGTTGATAGGGCAGTTACCTTGCTAAGGGAAAGAAAGAAAAAATAATTTATAGTCTGTGGAACATGGAACAGTTAGTGGAAGGGAAAGGAAATTATACTGTGCCATGCAATCAGTATCTCTGTTGAATCCCTGTTTTCTGGTGACATTCTGGAAGGCATTTTGGAGATCCTTAAAGATCATAACTGTGAGATCAAAGATGGCATGGTTGTGAAAATTGCTCTTTTTATAAAATGGGGATATTAAATCTGTGTCAAGAGTCTATCACAGAACTGAATCTCAGAAATATTTCATTCAGCACTTCTAGTCCTTTGAGTGTGCCATGCTGAGTCCCAGAGGATGAACTTTTGAGATTGGAAAGGATCTTTTAGGTCAGATGTATGTTTGCTTTTGTCTGCAGTCTAGCAGAGAGCGTAATGTATCTTGTTAAGTGGGATTTACTCTGGCTAAGTCTATTGACATCTCCCTTTCATCTGCAAGATAGCTGTACCTAAGTGCTACTGCTGCTGTGCTCAAATCCTCAAGTCTATACTAAGTTTTTATTGACTCATTTCTGAAATTCCATGTTGTTCTTAAAACTGAAGTCAATCTACTTCACTGTGACAGTACATCACAAGTGGGCAGAGAGGTCCTAGGGCACACACTGCTGCCCCAGATATGGGATCTGCCCCTGGGGTGCTGTTCTCACTCTGGAAATAATATTTTGATTGGAATAAGGACTTTTTGACCCCCTGAAATGATCTGGAAGTTGCAGCCATGCAACCTGGTATTTTCTCATTCCGCAAGGGTCCCTGCTCACCCTGCATCTGTTTCACTAATCTTGACTCCTTAGGCCTGGAGAAATGCCATGGTCAGGAAGATGCTCAGGTTGCTCAGAGTTTCTCAGGTTGCTCAGGTTGCTCACTAGTTCAGGTTGCTCAGAACCCCATCCAACCTGGCCTTGAACACTTTCAGGGATGGGGCGTCCACAGCTTCTCTGGGCAACCTGTGCCAGGGCCTCACCACCATCACAGTAAAGAATTTTTTCCCACTTGTCCTAGTAAAAAGTCCCTCTCCAGCTCTCTTGCAGGCCCCTTTAGGCACTGGAAGATGCTATAAGTTTTCTCTGGATCCTTCTCTTCTCCAGGCTGGAAAACCCAGTCTCTCTCTGTCAGTCCTTGTAAGAGAGGTGCTGTACCTTCTGATCATCTTCATGGCCCTCCTCTGAAGTCACTCCAGGTACACTTCTTTCTTATGCTGGGGATCCCAGACCTGGATGCAGCAGTCCAGATGGGTTCTCACAAGAGTGGAGTAGGGAGAGAGTCACTTCCCTTGCCCTGCTGGCCACATTGCTTTGGATGGAGCCCAGGATGCATTGGCTTTGCTGGGTCATGTTGATCTTCTTGTCAACCAGCATCTCCAGGTTCTTCTCAGCAGGGCTGTTCTCAATCCGTTCTCCTCTCAGCCTGTATCTGAGCTTCATGGGATCTTCTTGTTGCTCAGCTGAGTCCTGGACTCCTCTCCCTTCCAGAAGCCCCATTGTTCCAGTGGCAGGTCTGTTGTCACCACACTTGTCCTGGTTCCGTACATGCAATGAATACTTAGGGAAACAGCCACAGCATCTGTGACACCAGATAAATGATCTTACGTATGTCATTACAGTTGGGTGCCAGTTAGTGAAACATCTGGATACCTTTTCTTCACCAACACTCCTTCAGGAATTAGCTGTCAGGAAGGTGGGATGATAATTCCTTTATTTCTTTTTTTCTTCTCCCTAAGAATCTTCCTGGTCTGTGCTATTATTCAAAAAGGTGTTCTCACCTTAAACTGACATCTTCTCTTTGACAGCAGCCGCTGTGGGGTGTTTCAGAGGGATGCATGAAACTCCAAGGGTTGATATCTCAGTGCGGTTCTGTCACTGCCATGTGGGACAGGTGTTTTGCTGAGACAATAGCCAAGGGGCTATTGGCAGGGTGTTTCTCCAAGCAATGGTGAAACAAGACTACTGAAGTAATTAAGAAGTTGTTTTACCACTCTGGTGATCCCTAGAGCATCTATTGCCATTTTCACATTAAATAAAACACATATTAAATAAATAATTTCACATTAAATAAAACACATATATCTCACATATTTTCTTTCTTCAGAGTTCCTACCTGAGCTGATGAATAGGAACAAATTAATCCCAGTTTGATCCAGTTTAATTAAACCATCTCAAAGGTGTTGCATTGGCTTGGATGTTTTGATCCTGTTATTATTTTTATTTATTGCAACAATATACCATTCTTGGTCTGCCTTTTGCTAGAAATATGGTTATTTGGTTAAACTTTATATTCCTAAGTAAGAGCCCGGGATACATTAATCGAACAGTATTATTGTGTATGGATGGTGTAATTGAGGCTGGTAGAGATACTTGCAATATAGGTTTGAAAACATTTTCAATCAGGGTCTTACTGTTCTGTTCCTTGGGAAATTGTGATTGTGATAAGAATGTCACACCTGGAACATTTCTTGTTCCTCTTTTCTAGATTTTGTGAGCATACCTGATTATTCTTTCATTACTGCATAACTACTGTTATTACCTATTCTTTAATAAGTTAGATTGAAAGTACAAAATTATTTTATTGAAATATTTTATACAGTTTTGCAAAGATGGAAACCCTAATAATGAACTAATCATTTTGGCACAATCATGCAGGTTAATAATTCAACAGTGCATTAGTTATGCCCATGTTAAAATAATTCCTTTTCTTTCATTTAGCAGAAAAGGCCTACTCTGGCCAACTTGGTACCTTTATATTTTTTCATATGGTTATTATAGAGCCTGTTGTTATTATAGTACCTTAAGTGGTTATTATAGTGCCCTTGAATGCCTTGAAATCAATACTGCATATTTACTTCAATAAAATTCAATTGGTTTTATTTCCATTTTATAGACAGAAAAGTGAAAAATGTCAAACCTGTAGTTCTGAGGCAGCCCAGCCTCTGTCCATGGATTTTTACCAATCTCAGTCTGTGACTTTGGACTACTCTCAATGCTACAGGACAGAGAAGTCAAAACAGCTTTTTATTTTGTTTAATCCTACTTACATGTCGGACAACGCACAGCAAGTGTCCTCCCTGTGTATCGGGTAAGTTACTCACTTGCTGTACAAGCCAGAAGCAGAACTTTGTCATCTCTGAAGACACTGGTTCCTTTATCAGGCTAGTGAAGGTGCAAAGAGCAAAGCGGTACACCAAGAGTTATCCTGTACCTCAGCTCTGAACAGGTACAGAAGCAGGTTCCTTAATCCTGCTTCTAGATTTTTCCCAGGGGCAGTTGCCTTTTCTCCCTCAGGGCAACACAAGAGCTATGACTCTGAAGTTCATTCCAGTTGGATTTTTTATAGTTATTTTAAATCACTGTATTTCACAACTAAGTTTAGGTGGCAAGTGCAAAAAAAGGTAAGGCTGAATTAACAAAACAAGTCCAAATATATTGTTTGATTAGAAACCAAGTATTTTGCTGTGTAGTAAAATTCTTTGGTTAATGTTATTTATCCTATTTTTCAATAATATTATTTGACCTCAGCAACAAAACTAAAAATCTGATTTCTAAACACAAAATTGACAATCATAGCACTTGATTCAAAACAATAATTTTTAAATAAACATTTTTATTTAAGTTGGTTTAAGTTGGTTTGGTTTTTTATTTTTTTTTTTTTTGCTCCCCAGTTATCTTGTTTCAAAAATACTCCTTGGAATTTAGTTAAACTCATGCAATGTTTTGGTCTGCTCAAAAGTGCATATTTCAGAACACATTATTTACCAGAAAAACTTCACTCAGCTCAAATTATTTGAGGTGGGAGATCTCTTTCTTTGGTCCAGTCTGAACCCAGTAAGTGAATTATTTTGCCTCTTTTGGTACCAGGGATGAAAAAAGTGACAGTAACAATGCATACCTCTGTGGTGGGAGGGCAGTGGCTGATTTCCACAGCCAGTGTGTACCACCTTCTGCTGAAGCTGTCATCTGCGGGCAAGTGGTTTCTAGATCCATCTGTGCTATTTGTTTCAATCTGTTCTGTAGCTTCTTCACAGTCCTGTGTTTTATAGTACTGCCACAGTAACCTAATAAATCCTCTCTGCCTGCACAAAATCAGAGGATGCTTAAGTTTTAGATGTTGCTACCAACTTACATATTTTCTCATGGCTTTCAAGTTTTTTATTTTCTGAATTTGACAGGTTTTCAGCTCCAGTAGGAGGTAAGTATTCACTGAGGGTATTATAGCTCTATCTTCATTTTTCTGCACTTTCCTACTTCTCATCCTCTGTTCTGATTTTCTGTTTCAAAAATCAAGTCACTTCAGCAATTTCTTTGTAATGTATTCTCTGCAACCCTTGTTCTTCAACCTTTTTGGGAATTCATGCTGCCTTCTTAATTGACCTGTCATTTATGGACTGTATCTGTAATTCCTGGATGATACTTGGTAACCATTCTGAATTCTGATGAACAAAGCAGAAAATTTCAAATCTGCAATACTTCAGAGACAATGAGCTGTCTGCAGGCAGGATGCAATAGTTATTATTCAGACTAGTTACTAAGCTGTCCTTGCTCATTAAACATGCACACATAACTATGTATTTTGATTATGAGTTTGATTTGGTCATCTCAATCTATTACATCAATGCTAGAGTTAAATTAATCTTTTGACATAGACAACTGCAATTTGAGATAAATTGGAATTGTGTTAGTCAAAGGCAAGATACTAGCATAAAATCCTGGCCTGCCTCATTGCTTAATTAGCTTTATAAATATGTATTTTTACAAAATTAAGATGATGGTTTTGAAGATCTTCATTCTTTTTCGCTCTATGAAGTTGTAATCCAAGCTTATCTCTCTTTTCCTTCCTTTTTCTCATTCAGAAGTTTTACAAGCAGATCATTCTAAGTGACTGGACTTTAAAACCAGATATGTAGGTGGGAGTAATTGCTTCTCAGAAGCTGAGATGCTGTGTGTGTTCCTGACATGTGCCATTTCTGTTTGGTACACAACTGTGACAAGTTTTCTGCCAAGCTTTGTATCTTAATGTTGCCTATAGCATCCGTAGTTATAGTATTCTTTGCCTGACTGAAGTTTTCAATAGTAAATAGGGCTGAAAGACTTAACATGTTAGGTTGCAGGCCCAGTTATTTTATTAAAAGCAAAGCTGGATGAAGAACCAACATATCCCTGAAACTCCTTCTCCTTAGTCATTGCACATGATCTATTAATAATAACCTTTGCTAGATCTATCTCTACCAGAATTCTCATTATTTGTCCTTCTCTCTGCCCTCAAAAAGAATATGGTAACTGTGCAAAGAGCAGCCGGTAGAAGACCATGGGAGGCACAGTTAGATCTCCCTTGGAGGCCCTCAAGAAATGGTTTTCTTGCTAGTGTTCAGATATTCCCATTTAAAGGATCATCACAATGCTATAAGGAGTGTCTTGCTGTTAAGCAAAACCCCAGGAATTATCCTTAAGCCAGATCAAGTCCAGATGGATGAGAAGTTTTTTTACAATGTTCATAACAGACAGCACAATTTAAAATATTGACAAAAGAGGCATATGTGGTTAAAAGGAAGTTGTTCTGTTAATCTCTTAACCAAAAAAGAAAACATCCTTCTTCTGTATTACCCAACCTGTTCACATAAGGAGTTTTTTGCTCAAATTCTCAGGAAGGCATTCTTTTCCTGTGTGCTCATGAATACCAGTAGATGCAGGACCTTCCAAGTCAACTGCATTTGTCTTTGAACTTATTTCCTTGGAGTCTCTTGGGTTTTCACTTATATGCAAATCCACCTCTCCTCTCCTTCCCCATTAAGTCTACACTAATGTAATAAAGAAAGAATCTAGCCCTTTATCTAGGAAATGATTACTGAATATCTACCTCCTTTAGAAAGACTAAAGCAACTTCTGGCAGGTCAGGTGCTATCCTCTGAACATGACTGCCTCTATTAAACTCATTAAAGGCATAATACCTTTCCCTGGCTCCCCACTCTCACAGCCTCTCGGCAAGTGCATTTCACTGTGAAACATGTCAGGCCATTGAACATTGCATTTTATTATCAACTACTAAATGGACAGATGTACCCTAGGCAAATAATACTCATTAAATGAGCACATGCCTTCCATTACTGGTTGTTGATTTAGAACAGATACTCTGTAAATCAGCCACTTTAGAATGGCACTCAGTGGGTTTCAGGCAGACAGTCTTGCAGCTGAGGGAACTCATAGCTGATGTTTTTGGGCAGGAGGAGTTATAATGCCAAAAGACAACTGTTGAGAGGACTTTGGTGCTCTTAAATTGCTCTGTCTTCCCTTAACTGAGAGATTGGTCAACATACAGAATTGGAGTATCGCAGCAAACTATTCAGATCTATGCAGTTGCAGAGGCTTTAAGTGCAATACCCCATTTGATGGTTGAGGCAGAAATGCCTGTGGCTTTAGGTCCCCTTCCCTGAACAAAAGTAGAATCATACTGACTCACAGAAACATAAATAAAAATAAAAGGATCGTTCCAGCAAGGCATGCTATTGAAAAGGTCAACAAAATGAAATAAGTCTCATCTTCATGCTAAACCCTGAAAGATTTCCAGGTTCTCCTGTCTGTGAATTGAAGTCTTGGTTCTGTCTGTGACTCTGCATTTGTAGACAGATGCTCTAGCAGGTGATTTCATTGTAATTCCTAAATCAAAACAAACTGGGAAATACATTGCTGTTGTGTCAATGTCTAACACTACACAGCATGTGTGAGTGCACAACACTACTTTGCATGCTGGCATGAGCAGTGGATCAGACTACAGAACAATTACCTTTACTCGAATATTGTGCGTTCTATTATAGAGTCTCCAGTTTTAATGAAGATCAACTGTGACAAAGCTACACGGAGTGATAGAAGTACCAGAGTGAAATTGCTTTTTGAAAACAGAAAGCTTTTTAAAAAATCACAGAAGGACTGGGCGAGCCATGAGTGAGTTTTCTACCCTAACATTTTGGCATTACTCTGTGGAACCTTGTGCTATCAGCAAGGAATGAAAAATTGCAGTAGACATCTACACCTGGCATTTGTCTCCATTAACGATTAATGGAGGGACTCTGTTCTTTTGGCTTAGTCTCCACCTGTCAGGTACTCTTTAGGAGAAAAGAGAGCAGGGAGAAACCAAATAGATTTAGGGCTTCCTTATTTTGAACCAGGTTTTCCACTGAAATCTATAGGCAAGTGTTATATTTGCATCCTTAAGGAAACAATTTCCTTGTGGCCCTGCTTGTCTCCCCTCCTTCAGACCTACTGTTTCATTCACTCATCTACTATGGAAATTTTCTGCCTGTCTTTTCACATCAGGAGCTAGAAATCAATTTTTATATTTGGTCCATCATTCAAAGATGATGGAAACCATGTGGCATAGCTGTGTTTTGACAGAGAGAGTACACTTCTATGTCTCTGGCACAGGAGGTAAAATGCTGCTGAAAGACAGAGCCTGAAGAGTCCTTCTATCTGCTATGGGAATAGCAGCGCCTTGGTGGAGGTTCAGTGAAGCAGGAAAGCTGGAAGGTGGTTCCTCTGCACGTCCTAGAGGAACATCCCACAGACTGCCAGAAGTGAGCCTGGTATGGCTGTAATTGGTTCCAGATTCCCCACCTCCTCCACAGCATAATGTCCAAGAGCTTTGTCCTGAAAGGTGGTGGGTTTTTTTCTTGCATTGAGCAGGAATTGCTGCAACTTAAGAAGGCAAAGCAGAAGTATCACACCCACTAGCTTTTAAATGCATTGATATGTTATCCATATCATCTTTCTGGCATGTTAGGTGCACAGACTCAATGGCTGCTTGTTGTAGCTCCCAGGAGCACCCCTTAGCTCCTAGAATTGGAGGCACACTACAGCAGTAACCCAGCTCTAGTATTTTTAGGCAATTATCCACACAATGTAAACCTGGGCCAAATTTTTCCAGGAATGCTGGGGCATGCTATGGTCCCTTTCCATGGCTGAGTTATAATTGTCCAATGAAAGGTGATAGTTTGCTCTTTCAGCACGGTCAGTGGAAATATCTTTGAAAGACAGCATAGAATGCAATAAAAGAAATAACAAGACTTAAGTCTGGTTCAAGGCTGTTGCTGAATAGAAAACCAAGAGAGTTGTTATAGCAACAGATGTAGGAGATTTTTCTTTTTTTAACAAGTGTATGCACCTGAACCTTGAAACCCTAGCACAGCTGTAACTGTGAGAAAGTCTAAATGGCCTCTTGGCCTTATGTGTGTTTGCTGCACTTGCACTTCCAGGCTGACCAAAGCTGAGTGCCTGTATTACTGTCATCGTAAACCCAAGCTTTCAAGACTCATTGAGGATCCAAGCCTTGGATATATCAGCCCAGTCCATGGTCTTCTCTAACTGAGATGTGGTTTTTGGAATACAGTCATTTGCACAGTGCTCTGGAGCCCGTGTGGACCAGGCTTCCATCTGCCCATGAGTTGCTGTGCAGGCATGCCCTGGGTGAGTTTGCCTTGTTTTGCTGTCAGCAGCAGCATTCTGAAGATCACAGGGATTTAAAGCGGAGTGGTGGCTGCTGTGCCATCTCTCACCTGGCACGGGGCATGTCTAATCCACTCACTAATAACCAAATATCAGCTGCATGAGCCTGGATTTGAACTAGCATTCCTGCCCCTTGTAATGCTAACATAGCAGCTATTATAAGAGTAGGAGTTTTCCTCACACACAAAAGTAGGAGAAGGGATTAGCACAAACAAGGCGTTGATGAATACATGTACTGCTAGAAGCCAACCAGATATTTGACCTCAGGTTCATATTTCTGTAAACATGTATCTTGGCAACGTATCATTCAGTTTCTCAATGTGATGCAATAAAAGCCTTTTCTCATTCATCTCGGCTGCCTTGTTGTGTTATGTTACAAATGATTACTGTTAATTCTGTGTTTAATTGTGCTTAGCATAATTTATTTGCTATCCAGTGATTTTAACTGTTGGACATAGCAAAATATGGTTGTTTTCTTTTTTGCTTCCTTCTGCTTCTCATTTGTGGATGCTGAAAGCAGCTGGACCTGTTCCATGTGAATGGAAATAATTACGGGCATGTACAACAGATTCATTAATCTCAAGAAGGCATCTCAAATGCAGCTACTCTTGGAGTACTCTTCATGAATTGTCTTTCCTGTCCTTACAAAATTCCTTTCTTTTAATTTTCCATCACAAACCTGTTCTCTGAGAATCTACCTCCTTTCTCTTGCTAATGGGGTTTGGAAGCAAAATGCGTTTCAACTAAAATTGGTAATGATAACATGTTTCTTAAACCTAGGCGCCTGTCCCAAATGTTCTGGAGAAAAGGGAAGCCCTGAATCTTTCAAATGCAGTTGGAGCACTAGGACCATTTTGTACAATGTGAGCCCAAAAGAAAGCAATTTTGCTCAGTGTCATTGTCCCTAACATTTTAAATATATTTTTCCTGGGTTCCAAATGCAGAGCAGTCAGGACCCAAATATTTTGTGGACTTTAATAGTGTGAAAATAATCCATGTTTTTTCTGCTAGACTCATTTTATTTTCCTCTTGGTTTTGCCTTTTTAATCCTTGTGAGCAATTTGTCAGTCAGACTAGCAGTAAACCTTGTTCCTTTGGTGCCTAGAGGTTCTGCTTGCCCTTGAAGTCATTGTCAGATGATTCTGTTCAAATCTTACCCTCCAGAGCTCCCAAAGTGCTTGACTAGGAGTCCACATGAAAAACCAGCACAGGCCAGGATGCTGAAGTCAGGCAGCAACTATGACGTGCACCATGATGGCTTTCAAAGAGGATAAGAACCATGCATCCAGCACAGCAGCAGATGTGTTGGTGTTTCAGCACATACACGTCAGCATACATATTTCAAGCAGTTGGTCATCCATGCCCTTTCAAGTCTGAGCACAGGGACTTGTGTACATAACCCTGTGGTACTGCTAATGAACTTCCCCAGATACACAGATGGAAGTTGCTCCTCCATCTCAAAATCAAAGCCGATAATGCCCGCATCATTGCCTTTTAAATATACTGGGTTTGATCACATCAGGGAATGTTTCCAGCTTATCCATATTCAATTTATGTTACTTCTATTTCTTATTTATCACAAATACACTTGTCTGTGTGAAAAAAAATGAGATCAACACTTAATGGAAGGAAGCTTTTGAGGATGTCTCAGCTATTGTTCACTGTTACCTGCCAAATGGAATAATGACAAAATAGAAGGCAGTGCATGCATTTTATCCAGCGTGATTAGTCTTCTAATGCTAAGGATGTAGGGAAGAACACAGTCAGCAGGTAAAATGCACCTCTGGGTAAATATATAAAGAGTGCAAGGCTACTCTGAAATACAAAAAACATACAAAATTAGCAGGTTTTCACTGTAGATTCTGGTTTTATGTATATATAGTACTTAATTACTTTGAGGGAGGACTGCAGTGAGACTGCATGGAGACGGAGTGTTGGGAGAAGCAATGCGATACGGTAAGTTATGATTGAATCTTTACACCAATTAGATTTTGCAAAGGTGCACTTCAGGCAGTAATCAGAATTATGAGAGGTGAATGGCAGTGGAAATTCAAGAATGTATTTATCT
This sequence comes from Corvus hawaiiensis, assembly GCF_020740725.1. NCBI lineage: Eukaryota > Metazoa > Chordata > Aves > Passeriformes > Corvidae > Corvus > Corvus hawaiiensis. The sequence continues at coordinate 21,200,585 of NC_063214.1, forward strand.
TATAATGGACTGTAGACCTCTCTGCACGACTGTCATGGTTCGAATCCAGTTGGAAATTAAGCACTCACCAGGGGAAAAAAATGCAGCCAAAACAAAAGTGAACTCAGTTAAGAGATGAGTTGTATCTTCTACCCAGTGTTGAAGGGTGATTTAGTATTTTATCTGATTTCTGAGTTCTTCCCAATTTTCTATGAAGGGTTTGATGGTGGGAAAAAGTGCTTTCTGTTTGCTTTCATGAATGGGTCTCCAGTCTACACACTGAGCCTCATTAGATGGATAGTGCTTTCACAGGCATGCCTGGGAACCAGACTTCATGATCCAGAAGGTCCATTTGAGGTCTATGAGAGTAAAAAAAAAACAAGTCATAATCTACTGTTTGCATGTGCAGATTGATCTTCCTGTCTTTTGTTTCCCAGAGGAAATTTCTTGTATTTTCAATTTGTCACTATAATTAGGGCTGGTCAGAAATGTCTCAATTTTTAAATTATAATTATAAGTTGCTGAGTTGTTTTTAAAACATTCCTTAATTTTTTTTTTTTCTGAAACACTCCAGTAGTAGTATTATCGATAATTATCAGCCCACAATGGAATTTTCACTTGAAAGAGAGACAGGCACAATATTAGATGTAGCCTGGGAAATCAGCAGAATTGAAGTGTGGTGGAGAGGGGCCTTACACTGTGTGCTATGTATTGCTAGTGATTGGCCCAGGTACCTGCATACAGATTATTTTCAGCTGTGCATACACATAACCCCTATTCCTCCTAGTGCACCTGATCAAACTGAAAAGCTGTGCAAAGTCTTAGGTTCACATGAATTAAAAACCCTGCCCAGCTTGCAAACACTTGAGGACGTAAAAATTCTTGTTTGTTAGCAAACTTCAGCTGCCCTTTCGTGATCTGTAATCTTACCACTGCTTACAACATGTCACTGCAACATTATTTTGATTTGAAAAACTTGTTTAGCAACTGAGGAGTTTTTCTAGTGTCACAGTTCCAAAACTGGGGTATGTTAAAGGACAGTGTCAAAAACACACGGACAAAATTTCATAGTTGTGTTCTCAACATTTTGAACTTTTCTGGTGTCCTTTGTGAGTAGAGCTCACTAGGAGATCATAAATTAGTTTCATAGAAACATTTGAGTTATTCATTTTCTGTTCTGTATTTTCAACCTAATCCAAAGAACAGATTTGATCCACAGAGAAGAGAGTAGTGTTGGCATTAATTTCTAAATGAAACCTGAGGATGGCAAACTGTGTGTATATGCATAGATTCACAGTAGGAACTGGGGCAATAGACTATCTTGTAAATGGTCCCTGGTTAATATAATTTTCTTTAAAATGTCCCTTTTTCTCCATAACTTTGTCTAGGTAATATTTTGCAAGCAAGGAAAAAAATCAGCTGTTTCAGTAGGGACACTCATTAATTTAATTGCTGTTGTTGCATATTTCCATATCAGCAAAGTGCAATCTGTGTTATTTTTCTGTTGTTGTAATATTCTTTCCAGTTCAATAGCATTCTTCAAGGTGAAAATCTCATCTGTTTTCTGTTAGTCTCCCACCTAAAAAGAAGCTTTAAAATCAGTTGTATCAGCAGCATATTCTTGCTGGCATTGAGATTATATTTTCTTCCTCCTCCCTATGTATCCTAATGCCTTTTTCTGTTCCCTGCCACAGCTCTACTCATGAACCGGCCAAGAAAAATTAAAGATTCCAGGCTTTCTAGCAACAGGAGTGTTCTAAACAAAGGAGATTGGGTATCCAAACAACTATGTGTTAGCAACAAAAAATCTTCCAGTCTGATTATGGAGATCTTTGCACAGATTTGGTTATGGCAGGATTTTGCACTAACTGACATGGAGTGAAAAAGTTATGTGGGAAAAAAAAGAGTAATTAATTGTTGATGTGAATGTAGCAGACTTCTTTCTGTTTCTTCACTGACTTTAGGACTTGAGAGTGTAGAACTTCATACTGTCCTAATCAGGATATCAGGGGAAAGAAATTATTTAGATCTTTGTTTAGTATTCTGTAGAAGTGGTAAGTCCTACAAGAGTGTCAGTTAGATCCATGGACCTCTCCAGGGAAGGAGGAGAGCTAGGGAAGCATGATGATTATTTAATCCATACAACTGCTGGACAAGAACAGTTATATCTAATGAAAATGCTGCTGGGGTGATAGGCACTGTTTTCATTTGTCTCCAATTGCAGATGATACGTCCTGTATTTTTCCTCTTTGTGGGTGTTCTTCTGTGACGTTGTAAATGTATAATTAATGCAGCATAGAAATGTGCACTAGACATATTATTAAAAGTTATCATGGCATTAGCTTTCAAAAATGAGTAGCAACTTGAAGTTAAAGCTGTATGAAAGACTTTCCTGTGAGGAACTCCACCATACAAAGCACTGAAATTTATTTCAATATTATTTTATTAGACCTTTTTAGTTACTATGGCAGATAAGCAGGTCTGTCCATTATCTTTGCAGAACATTTGTATTAATAATGTCACACAATTTGCAATGATTGCCACAGAATATTCTGTCCCTATTGGGAGCTTAGTTTAAGATGATATGCAAAAGCCAGTCATCTACAGGGCAGAAGGTTTCCCACTCTCTTCCACTGAGCTCCCAACTCACAGCTGTTTTTCTCAGCCCTCCCTTGAGCAGTACAGCCAAAGGAAACACAAAAAATCCCTCCCTGAGCCCATCTGTAATAGTAAGTTCTGAATGCAGGCATGGTAGACAGAATGTTAGTGACCTTTTTTGTTTTAAGGTAATCCTGCTGATTATAAAATGTGAGACAAGGTCATTTGGTAATGCAAAACTGCACTTTCAATTATTTACAGGTACTTTTGTGGGTTAGGTTTTCTCTCTTTTTTTTTTTTTTTAAGATCCATAATATGAATCCCAGCAATTTATTTCAAAGCATAACTTTGCTTCTTAGAGGGATATTTGTAGCTATGATAAGTGATGAAAGAAGAAGATATATTCTAGTTTACCCATCCTCTTCCAAAAAATTAAGCATCAAGTTCTAACACTGAATTTGAACTTGAAGTAGCGACAGTTTCCTTGTAATGCTACAGAACTCACCGAAGCCCTACGTGTAATGTTCCTGGCTTGGAGTGATATCCAGACTTATACATTTCAAGCAGGAGTGATATTTTTAGTGAATGAACTAAGCAAATAATTATTTATGGGTATCATTTATGTTATGCTGTTCTGTATTTTATCTGTGGGAAATCCTGTCTCTGTATTCAGAACATGCTTAATGAAACAATGAAGAAATTCAGGGTTTGCAGTAGCACCACAAGAAATACCCATTTCAGCTCGTAATGAGATTTTAAAAGAACTGCTGGAAAGATTTCAGACATCTATATTGGCTGCAAACAAATTTTTGTCCTTGAATTATCTTGACTTCATTTAATTCAGGACAGTTCAATGTTTGCATTATACCTTCACAGCTCTCAGAATCATACATAGAAAAGGGCCATTAAGATCCATTCCACTCCTTCTTCTTTGCAGGTCAAAGCAGTATTGTTCCTTAAATTGCCTTTTTCTGTCATTTGCCTGGCCTTGGTAAAGATTTGTTAGGCTGATTTTTAAAAAGGACAGCTACAGGAAATGAGCCACACAGAGTGAAGATGAGAAGGCTTCCAATTCCGGAAGCCGATAAAATTGGGTTGTGGTATTCATGCCAAAATGTGGCAGGAGTCTCTTGAGAAGTACATTGGGGATGACTCCTCCTGGTAAGTGTAGAGTTGCAAGTAAGGATGTCTACTTGTGTCTTCAGGGCATGAAAACACAAGTATTTTATGAAACAATCAAGTTTATGACCTTAAGATTCTGCAGTTGTGCACTGTGAGGAATGAACAATCTTTTAGGATGCTGGTACAAAAGTGAGAGATTAGATTGAACTCTTAGATGCATCTGTTCAGGGTTTTTCTCTTGATCTCTGAGTCTTAGATACTATTCATACAGTTGAAAAAATGCAAGAGATTGTTCTCCTAATTTTAAAAGTAAAAGAGATTTTGGGTTTTCTATGGAAACTTGTAGGATTTAATTTTTGTCTGCTGACTAAAGGGAATTGCTTTATCTGAAGAAGAAGCTGGTAACTGGACAGCCAGCAGAGGAATGGTGGAAAATGGAATTTATGCAATTAAAGATACCCTTACTTTCTAATTCTACTGCAATTATTAACAAAATATGAAATATGAAGATAATTTAGCATTTACCAGAAATAACTAATATGGTAAGTGTTTTGCTCAAATATCTGTTTTAAAAAGCTCTTTTACAGCTCTTTCTGGCTGCAGTCTGTGGGTCTCATAAATAATTTGCAGGTGGAAACGGCACAGGTGTTAGAAAAAAAAAGAAGTAACAAATATAAGAGCTTGGTGACATTAGATGGTTTACTATGGTATGACTCAAAACAGATTGGATAGTTGCTGGTAAGACTGTCTTTACCTAAAATTCCCTTCTTTCCATGTGTTGTTTTATCATCATCATCATCATCATCATCATTTTAAATTTTATGAGCTAATTTTGAAATATTAGCAATGCTCTCCCTGCTGCCCTCCACCTTATAAAGCCACAGTTCCTTCAATGATATGTTAACTATTGGCATCTTTCATGTGAGCCTTTTATTTTACAGTCTCATCCCGTCTTTAAAAACTTTTTTTCCTAGATTTATGCATCCTTTTTCTTCCTCTTCTCTGTAAATCAAGTGCCCCTGTAGGTCTTCATGGTCACCTTTTATTTCTTTGATAAGCACTAGGAATGAGAAAAAACACTTAAAATATTATTTAAAATCATCACTTATGGCAGGCAAGATAGTGGTCCTTGAAATGAGCAGGGCTGCTTGTGGTTGAGAGTTCCAGTCCATCAGCAAAACCCCAAGGAAAGCTCTCCACAGCTGAAATCCATCTGTGCAACTGGAGCAGTTACAGGCAGTGGGTACCTCATCCTGAGGTAAAAGTCCTTGTGCTTACACGCAGCGTATGCGCAGTAGGGCCACTTATTTTGAGTTTCTATCATCTGGAGAAACCTGGATGCACGTTTGCTGAGTTCCTCTGTTTTGTCTTTTTTCTTGACAGAGGGATTGGCTTCCGAGAACAGGATTCACACCAGTCTGTTAGCACAGCACAACATTCTGTGTGGCCACACATTCCTCCTCGCTGTTTACAAAAGGGTGCCACAATGAGTGGATGTGCTCATCCACTTCCTCTGAAATGCTGAGAAGAAGAGGAACCCTGACTCAGGTTGGACAGGCAGGAGATACAGCTCCATGGTGTGCAGCTTCTGGGAAAGGGTTTGGAGCAGGGCAAAGGGTGAAATGAGAACTTGAAATTGAGGTATTGTCACAAATCCAAACCTCAGCACTGTACGGGCTGCTATGAAGGAAATTAACTCCCCTCAGCTAGACCCAGTACACGAACCTGGGATGTTCAGATCACAAAGAAAATAAATAGATAGCTCATTCCCCTGACCTTGAGGCTATCTGTAGCCAGCTCTACAAACATCCCTGTGAGATCCCAAACCAACTTGTCAGTTTTCTCCAGCATCTAGACCTGGACATTTTCTGCAGGACAAATTCTGCCCTAATTAGTGACACCTGTACAAACACACTTGACAGTGGGGTTTGGGTGGGACTGATTTCCTCCTGATGTTTATGTAGGTCATGAATGAGCAAGTAGCAACAGCATCTTTCAGTCTGTAGTGTGGTCTCAGTTAACTGGCAAGCTAGAAAAAATCAGGGAGAAATTTCTAGTCATAGCAGTCTGCTACTATGATGGTTAACAATATACGGATCTGTACAGTAAAAAGATCTTAAAGCAGCTCTTCAGAGAGGCAATCTACTTGGAATAATTTTTTCTTCTTTTTTCTCTGTCTCCACAGGATGCCTTATGTGAAGAAGCATAAAAATACTAAACACATGTAAACTCGGGAACTGGAATTCACTGGCTGCAGTTAGACATATAAGTCAGACCTGAAAATAAACCATTTAAAAAATTAATCCTGTGGGGAAGACAAAACAAGTGTAGAGTGACCACTGTCAGAGCCAATAATTTGCCTATTGTTCATATACCTGAACACCTGCTATATCCTGTTCCTGAGTTTCCATCAGGCCTGCCTTCCGTGTCAGCTTTCTCTCCAATAGACTTCTATGTAAGGGACCAGAGACAGGGGCTACTTAACATGAGTGCTGCTGGCTGTGTGTAGAAGGATGCTCTGTATTTTTTCTTCCCCAACATTTGAGAGGCAGCAAGCACTAGCTAGTATCCTGGAGCTCTTCCCTCAATTAATTACCACTCATTTAAATAAAATAACATCCCTGAGCAGAAAAGAGAACAGGGTTGTGAGGAACATGTTTATTCCAGTGGCCTACAATGAGCTTTTTTTCCCTTCTTGTTTTGATATTTTTTAAGTTATCAATACAGCACCAGTAGCTTCATTACACCTCAATTTCAAGCTGCTCTCACTTCCACTGTTTTCTCTAACTCCTGAGGTGGTGTTTGAATAGGGCAGGATGAAGACTTACTCACATGGTTAGTTCTCTTTTTATATGCTTCAGTGTGTCTCCTGCAGAGGAGTTAGGCAAGGCTGGAGGGACTGCAAACCAAAGCCAAGTGGTGATTGACCTCTGTTGCCTCTCCTGCTTTTGTCTCATGCTCTACCTGTGTCAAAGCATCTTAACTTCTCCAAAGCCAAGGATAAGCCTCCATCAAGAACAGTATTGCATTACTTTCTTCACCTGTAGCTTTATTATACAGGTGTGTCTAAACACCTACTTTTGAAGTCATATCCCTGACATGTTATGGTTCAGGGAAATGCCTTCTTCAGCCTGCAGTGGATTTGTGTCTGTTGCTTAAAAGATCCTCAGAGCTGGGAAAAAATATAAGGGCTGGATGGGAGTTCAAAGGTGAAGTGAATTTTCAGAAGAAAGAGAACACTGTGATTATGGTCGGGAAAGCAAATAATTTGAGGTTACTTCTCTGTATGTTCCTCTGATGTTGTTTGAGACCATCTTTGTGTGAGGAGGTGTGAAGAAGGATTGCTGTTTTTCTGGGATGGAAATGTGGTTTACTGAAGGAATTATGTGTCAGAAGTTTCTATTGTAACAGCACCAGTAAAGGGTGGGGTGAAGAGGTTCTCTGAGTTTGGTGGGCATTTTGTGTTCCTTTGATCCCTTTGAAACAGTATGGGCTGATTTATTTGTCTGAACTGATACCAGTGGTATTCTATTTATCCATAGAAAAAGGTGCAGCTGAAGCTGGCAGAGGTATAAAGAAAGCACTTCTATTTTAAGCACCTGTCCATCAAGTGTCTTACCATAAATTCATTTCAAGTAGAGAGATCACTTAAGTGACACCTTTTCATCACTATCAAATTAGATTTGGACAAAAGACGTTGACATAAGATTCACTGACTTTGCCATCACTTGTGAAGCACAGATCTTTCCGATCTCTGAACATAATTTAAGGCAATACAGTTGTGGTCTCAAATATAAAATATTTTGCTTTTATTAAAAAAAAAATCTGAATGTTTGGGTGTCAGCTGCTCTTTCTTCTGTGAGAAATCTGCTTATCACCTGGAGGAAATAGTTAAAATGGGTCTTGTGGGATGCTGATACTGATCTAAGGTGTCTTATAACTCCTTTTAAAAAAGGCTGGTAAACCTGACTAGTCTATTGATGAGCAATTAGTACTGTGCAGGATTCTTTCTTCACCTCAGACAGGTTTTTTTGACAAAATGATGATGGGACTGTACATAATAACACTTGAACTACAGAAGAAACTATAATTTCCTAAATAGGACGTGAGGATTACAAATGGCAGTCCAGAATAATGAGCAGGGATTAGCTAATTAAATTTTACCTGTGCATGCTGTATTCTGTCTCTTGTTCCTGTTTTAGTTAGAAGACTCAGACATGGGTGAGTTGCTTTAGATTAAAATAAAAATTATAGTGCTCTCATCTTCAAACTCAAAAGTAATTACCATTTTTTAAAAACTTTTTCAAGGCAGGGAATTGCAAGATTACACTTTTGCATGTTCTCACAAGTTCCTTTCTCTTGGCATGCAAGCAAGTTGCCAGTCATCGTAAAAAATGTTTTGGCACTACCTACCTTCCTGACACTTCTGTGTGGGAGGTGTAAGAAGAAATAGTGAGTTCGCTCTTTGCTGCAACCATTTTTTCAAGAAGTGATTTCTGAGGTGGAGTTGCTTTCTGAGAGCTAAGCAATGGTAGTTGTCAAAGATTTCCAAAGGAGAGAATAGCAAGAGTTATTAAATGGCCTTTTAAAAAATATTTATTTAAAATTTTTACTACATGATCAATAGCCTGTTGAGAACCGACTTATGTGCTGTGTATGATTCCTCTTCCACCCAACTCCTGCCTCCTAGAACCCAAGTTCTGTGCCTCAGATGCTTTCGGGGAGGCTTTCCTGACTTCTGCTTGGAGCCCTTTGGGTGGGGGACAGCAGGGAAGCCAGGAGCAGAGAGGAGTGATGCCCCAATCACAGCTGTCTCCTCCTCAATGACACCTACAAGCCCTCTAGGTTTCTTTGGACTCTGCACAAATCCTGCAAAGTTAAATGAAGAGTGGAGGGTCTCCACTTCCTCTGACCTTGTGGGGCCTCCCAGCTGAGTCTGAACTGCCTCTCCAGAGCCCCCCATCTGGCTTCCCCTCCCCTGTCCAGGCCAGAGGTGACGTACACCACATGATCACAAACACCCTGCCCCTTGTTTAAAAAAAACACCAACCCGCAGTTTGACCCCACTCCAGTCTCCTCTGTCCAAGGAGGTGTGATGCCTGTTTCCACTCCATGCCAGGCCTGTAAATAAGCAAAACCTCATAGCCCTGCCCTGGTTCCACCATTAAGTACAGCTTGGGATGACGCCACTTCCCACTTCATGGTGTGATTTTTGGAGTTATCCTGTGCAGGGCCAGAAGCTGGACTTGATGATCCTTGTGGATGCCTTCCAACTCAGGATATCCTGTGATTCTATGATTTCTTCTTGCTTCCTCCTGCCAGGAAGGCAGATATTTACAGAAACAGCCACGGCCATGCGTGTAATCCCAGAGCATGACCTGAGAGCCCTTTTGGGATAAAGGCTGGAGTCTCCTCTGTGGTCTCTTTTCAGCAGGCGTGCCTCCTTACACTAACCCTACGTAAGGAAGGAAGCAGCACAGTGACACACTGTTATCATGGCTTGTGTAATGGTAAATACTCTGCTGGGTGACTAAATTACTCAGTCTTCCACATGGTAGCCTTAAGCAAAAAAACAGTAAAAAACCAATAATAAAAATAATGCAAGTCTCAAGAGGGAGAAGAAAACAAGTCTCTAAGAGGGACAGCATGCAAAACTTATTTCCTGGAACAGAATGCTCTGTGTGCAAGATTCTTAAAGTATGAAGGTTTTAAAGGCACAGTCCCAGTTCTGGCATTGAGGAGTTGTTGGACTGTGGCAAGTTGCAACCCAGCATCACTCAAAGGAAACTTGGAGCCCTGCTCCAAGCTGGTGTGAAATTAAAAGTCAAAGGCCAGGGCTGTTTCACTATCTTGAAAAGGAATAAATGAAGAGGAGTTTGAATGCAACAAAGTTTGATATTTATGAAACAGTTAGGATGAAAAAGGTATTAGTTCAAAATCCAGACTTTTTTTTTAAAGAGAAATACATTCCAATCCTTTTAGTTTATTAATTTTTCCTATCTAGTTTCTTCTGTGTCTTGAGGCCACATGAGCTTCCAATTCCCAAACAGGATGAGAATCACAGTCTTTTCTGTGACCCTTTCCCCTCCACCTGCACATGACATGTGTCATCTTTTCTCTTTTCTGCCCTCCTGCTCACTGTGCCCTTTTTCATGAGCTGCCTGGACACTTGGTCATTATCTTGCAGTCACTTTCCCAACAAACCACGTTCACCTGAATGAAAGGGTTCATCTGCAGCATCCAAAAGGGGAAACATTGGTACAAATATACATAAAAGCCAGTTCCAAGGAAATGCAAGGAAATTGCTGCAGTTCTCTTGAAACTAAATCTAAAAGATCACTCTGTGCTTGCACTTCACTATTTCCAGCTGCCTCATGCAGACACTTGCCCTCCTGAGCTGTTCTATGCTCCAGCTCCAGGCTGCATCTGCCAGACATGAGCTCTTCCCAGCCAAACTCACTCCCATGGATGATCTGCTCCCCTGGAAGGAGGCAGGCTTATTTTTCGATTCAGTTTTACTCTTCCAAGCCATATTTCCTCCCAATGTGTTCAGGCAGATGTGTTTCCACTAAATAAAGACTTGCTCTCCTTGATGGAGCTCAGGGAGTACTTCTGTTGCAAATTATGACCCATATTTGGGGTTTAACTATGTTATTTAACTGTTTCTACAGTTACCAAGGAGTTACACCTTCATTTTCCTCTGTTCTTTTCCCAGACATATCAACATTAACCTTTGAATGTGAAGTGTGTTTATATTCCAAAGTTTCTAGTGCATACCAGCTCAAAAATTGACTAAACCCCTCGTCCAAACAGCTAAATCAGAAAAATACATGCAGTTCATTACTAACTCTTACCACTAGGCATGATGGTAAGCAACTGATTTAGGCTGATTATTGTCTGATTTGAGAGGTGTTTGGGGCTTTACAGAAGGTGTTAATATTGAGGCTTGGGCTTTATTCGATGATGTGTTAAATGACTTTCAGGACGGGTATCATCTTGCATGAAGAAATTCTTGAGTCATCCCATGTAGTTTTAAAAATCTGAGGCTCTTTTGGGAAGAAGCTCTCTCTCTCACAGTTATGATAATACTATGCACAGGCAGAAAAAGTCAGAGAATTTAATTCGAACTATCTGGAGCTTTTTGGGACAAAATGAAACCTCTGTTCAGAAGTTGTAGCCTAGAGAATCACTGGTGGTGACTGTAGTTTTAATAAAGCTGTTTCAATAAGCCATTTTGCAGATTTAAATTAATTTCATATCCTTTTGACTGACCTGATGCCCTTTAAAAGTGCTTAAAGTATTTCCTCTGTAAGTGTGCCAAGTGTGGGCACAAGGTTGAGGGTTGGTGCTAAAGAGCATCTCTACTAGAACTGGAAGGGAATTCAGGTAATTCAGATGGTTATCTTTGCACATGCAAGTAAAAATACAAGTAGTCTGTCTTCATTCAGCTTTCAGCTGGAGTTCAAGTGGCATGAGTATCCATCCACGAATATTTGTGGACTGAAAATTTTAATTATTTTTCTTCTGGTCAATAAGGTGAATACCCAGTAGGACCTGTGCTCATTCCTCATAGAAGCAAAGACAGCACAACAGGATCTGCTGTAAAAATTGCATCTAGGCATTCAAGATAAAATACGATTTGTAATTTCTAAAATCATGTATAAAAGCTGTAAAATTAAAATAAATACATAAACCCCACTGACAAAAATCATAACTCTGATTTTCTTGAAATTACTCAAACCTTCTTCAGTGACATTGAGCCCAGGTAAGAGATAAAACTAAAAAACTGAGCTTCAGACCCTAAGGAAACATTTCTAGCCTATTATTATACCTGTCTATTGTAGCGATCTCTCTATTCTACCTGGGCAATCTTTGCATGGATTCATCACCCTCCAGTGTTTCTGCTGATGAAGTACCTGTACAGCCGCTATTGTTAATTATTTCTGGAGGCATAGTCTGGCACTGCCATACCAAGTAAGCAGGACATCCATACATGCTGGAAAAACCTCAGAGCTCAATATCGCCTAGTAATTCGATGGCACTTTGCAACCTTTTTTGGGAAATCCATGTTCTCATTGTGAACAGTTATGCCATCTTAAGAGCCAACTTTTCTGGGTTTGAAAAAGATCTGTGGTATATATTTACTTGTGTTAATGCAAACTTGGAGAACTCTAAAGCCCACAGTTTAGCAACCACTTATTGGTCCATTCCATCTAGGACACTTGCTTGCTATGCAATCTAGGCAGTGGGGAAAAGAAGAAAATTTATCAGGCATATATATATATATACACATATATATATAGCCTGTCCTTGAGGAGACTTTCTTTAAAATTGTTGTTTAGTCACAAGTTAATAACAGTCCTGTCACAAGATAATGAGACAGAAACACTTACAATCCATTATTTGCATTGGACATAATGATTGGTAGTGCTGTTGCACATCGAGTGATCTTGTACTAGAAAGGTAATGAATTCACATCTGTCCTCTTCAGTGCTGTAAGCCATTTTCTGTGAGCCTGAAACACACACACGTTTCAGGATGTCCAATTTTAGGGGATGGTAAGATCAACTCTCTAATGTGATTGAGTCCTGATGCTGCAGGACTTGTATGAGAAGGCATATCACTTGTACCAGGGTCAAATGCAAAGGACAGATCCAGTCTTTGCCAGACAGTTTATTGACACAGATGAGCTACTTTCAATCTTTGCTCAGAATGAGAACTGACAATTTCAAAGCATTTCTCTATGAGAGTTCCCTTTCTGGACTATTAGTAACAGCAGTCTCAAGCTAGCAGATTTCAGGGCGGATTAGTTCAATTTGAAGAAGATTCAGAGAAAACCTGGCTTGCCCAGGCTGTCTAGTGAGCTTCTGAGAAAAATACAGTTATCTATTCCTGGTTCTTCTGAGACTCATTTCTTCTAATCAATTCTGGCTACAATGCAGATGATGCAGTGTTTTTCTGTGTTAATGTCTGCTAACTCATTATTGTTCTTTCAGAAGCTGATTTTAGGAGGGTGTGCCTAAATTTTCAGCATGCATTGGTGACTTCCCCTTCATTTCCAGAGTGCAATTTTACATGTTAGTTAAGACCTGAAAAGGAAGACTCTGTCAAATAAGTTCCTGTCCTCAGTTGTCAGTGCTCCCACTAATAACTTCATAATAAACTTCATAGCTTTCACTGTGGGAAAGAGGGATCCGGCCGACAAGCAATTCTCTGAAAATCCTTCAGCTTCCATTTCTGGTTTCAGGCTAGCATGCTTTAATTACAAAAGCTATCATTTCAAGAGAAAGGACTTTTTTGTAATTCTCTTATTTTGTAATTGCTGCTGTATATGCTGTTTCTGATACAGTTGACTGGATAAATGAAGGTAGCTTGGACATTTTAGTGAGGAACAAAGTAATCCTTGGTTGCTATAAACAGTACCTGTAGTTGCACTTGGGATAGATCTAATCCTTTGGCAATTATTAAGGGAATGAAAATAGACCTTAGCCTGGAGCAGAGAGGATGAGAAAGGAGTAGGGAACTGTTTAGTACTGAATAACGAGAAGGGAGGTTATTTTCTTATTTGTAGAAAAAATATTTCTGTAGTCCACAAAGTATAATATCTCTGATTGAATAGTTTGTACACTTAGCAAAAGGTAATTGTTTCAAATGATTTATGAGTAAAAGCATGGGTTTTGTAAAATTTTTATTCCTCTTAATTTCACTATGGTAAATGTTTTAAATAGGCTCTTCCTCATTACTGCAAACTCTTCTAAATTAAAAACCAAAAGTCAGTACATGTAGCTTTGCTATAATGTAGTTGCTTTATGAGGTACAATAGCAAAAATCAGACTGCATCCTACCCACAGTGTAATGTGGGGATGTATAGGTCCCAGGCCATCAGGAAGCTTGTGGTAGATCTTTCAGCACTGAGCCTCCTGCCTGAACTCCACAGCAAGGGTAGCACCATAAATATTTCAACAGAGACACCAAGAGGAAGCAGCACTTTATAGTTCTCAGAGCTGTGTTCAACCAAAGCCAGTTTGAAATTACAAACAAGATGGTTTTTAGGTCATTCTTCTAAATAACTACCAAATCAGTTCTTTCTCAGCGCTAAGCAGCCACCACCAACATCCATGGTTGTCTTTTTAGTTGCTTTCTTTCTGTGGTTGTTTTCTTGCCCTTAGATAGTCCTACCTTCATTTTGAAGACGGCACAATAACTGCTTTCTCTTTGCACCTTGCACAGTCGGGCCTTGAATTTATGATAATAATATTGACAGCAGTTGTAAGGATGTTTTTTAATCCTTCCTCAAGTGAGCTCCCTGCTGCACAGCAGCGTTCAATCACAAGCAGGACACAGTTGAATTATTCAGATCGGATTTCACATGCTTATTCAGTTGTGCCAAGGAGGCAGGGAACGGCATGAAATCACCTTAGCAGTGGCTGCTATGACCAGGAGTAAGGAGCTGAATAGGAAGTGTCACTCCAAGCTGACTATCCTGTAATGCCTCATAGAGAAAGAAGCTATTAGGGGCTGACCCTAGTGGGCTGAAATTCATCAGTCTGTCCCTTCTTCCTTCCCTATCCCTGTCTGGATTGACACTGGCATAGGGAAAGCTCGCTTCCCTTGGGAGGTTGTGGTTAAAATTGCATTGCAGGTCTCAATGAGTACTTGTTCTATCTCTAATGTAGTCAGCTGCAGCACTCAGCCTGCCTAGGGCTGCGGTGGGATGTGGCTTGGGCTCAAAGGGAACAGATGTTTGCTGTGTTGCCTTGTGTTGATCACCTCTACAGACATCCAGCTTGATACCACTCATCTCTCATAGAAGGACTTGTTCCTCTTTTTTGCAGCTGGTGGAAAGCAGACTCTGCAGGTTTGATGTAATGTTGTTTGAAATACATCTCTCTTCAACAGTCTTTGAGGCAGAACAGTAATTATTGATGTTTGTTTGCTTAACATAATAATCACATACAAAGACTGCTTATTTCCTGGCTTAACTTTTTGTTTTTTGGATAACTTTCTATGTTTACATTTTAACAACTGAGCTCATTTTTTCCTATGGGTGATGCAAAAGATTAATAATTTATTTTGCACTCTACATGAAGTGGTTATGGCAATATACCTGCCTCAGGTGGGTGGTTTATATACTTAATCAGCCAACATAAATTGCTTTGAACACAGCTCACACTTGCTGGCAGCCAGCAGCAGGTGTAGATTAGATGAGTATTTTGTCTCAGCTGTTCTAGTTTAAACTAAGACAATAGAAGATCAAATGTAAAGCAAGGCACAACAGTAGTGTGATGCAAGCTCAAAAGGTTTATGCAGTAAAATCATCTGGGACCAGGTTCAATCACATGAATTACAACAGTGATGAAGTAGTGTGTAGAACTTTCATTGAATACCAGTTGTCACTGTTCTGTTTGAAGAAACCATTTCAGGTCATAAAGTAAATGGTTCTTTCTCATTACCTCTATATACTCACCTGCTGAGTTTATAGAAAACTGCATCTTAGTACCTATCCCATACTCAACATTTGTAAAGTAGGTTATATATAGGTTACTTGGACTCCTCAGCTCTCCCTATTTGCTGTGTTCAGAATGACTGGCTTTTCTTATTAAAAGAAAGCCATGGAGTATTAATCTTTTTCTTCAATTATTATCGGAAAGACAGGTTTTCTTACTTCTCCTGTCATGTCTAACTACACTGAATCCCTCCTCTGTTTCCCTGACAAGGCAGGGCTCCTACAACCATGCTGCCTAAGTAGGTAGATGTTTATCCCCTATGTCTAGCCACTGTAATTTTGTGACTTGTGGGCTGTTTTCAATTCAACTTGACAGAGTAGGAGAGATTGCAAAGACAGCTTGATTCTTCTAAGATTGGGAAAATTAGGGATACAAGGATCTGGTGGAACAGGCAAGTGCACCGAGGAAGGATTTGCAGCATGGTTCAGATCTGACTTGGCACTCCCATGGGACAGACACCGTGTAAGGGCCTTGCCTGGCAAAAAGCTGCTGCTGGAGCTGGATATCAACCAAGAGATACTTGGACATCCTGATTTCTGTCGTTCTGTTGATTTTAGTCACCCTGTTCACATGAGTCAGGAAAGAGTTGGAAACTGGCAGATGTTCTGCATCCATCCAGTTAACATCTATACAGAGACAAACCTAACTCCAGCTTCCTGTGATTCTTCTTCCTCTCAGCCCGTTTCCCTAACGCAGGGTTTGGTGCTCGAGGTATGAGCTCTGGCGTGCCCCAGGTCAGAGACAGTCCAGCTGCGTTACTTCTGTCCATCGCAGAAGCGACTTCAGCATCAGGAAAAGGGCTGCTTGCTGGGCTGGCTAGCTGGCTTCTCGGCAGAGGAAACACGGCAGGAACTGATGGGATCAGCTCATGTTAGCTCGGAGACAAAGGAAGAGAGAGGCTGTTTGGGTCTGGCTTTTAACAGGTTTATTGTTAGAAGTTTTGCAACCCGAACAAGCTGGAATCCGATGTGATGGGATGCGGTGGGATCGGATTGATGGGATTGTGATGGGATCTCTCCTTGGAGCCTTGTCCTCAGTTTTATACGGAATTTGAAAATCCCGGTGAAAGGGGAAAACAACCAATGAGTTACAAGCCACGGGGAGGATACAATTTAACAAGAACCACTGGGGGAAACCAAGAGGCAGGAGTTATAACAAAGAACCAGTGAACAACCGAGTAACCGAGAATTTTCCCGAACCAGGGAAGGCGGCTTGGACCCAGGCACTGCCCAGGGGGTCCAGCTTAGGCTTCTGAGCCTCCCCTCGACCCACCCTCTGAGTCTGCCCCTTCGGGAAACTCGATCCAGGGAATGGGCTGGGATTGATTGGCATCACACTGCCCCAGCCCCACAGTGGGCTGGGTCACCCCAACATTTCCCCTCTCTCAGAGGAACTGTGTTCTCTCTTGCCTCAGGGAGCTCTGGTGTTTGTGGGACTTAGGTTTTTTCCTCAAAAAACTTGCATTAGTCAGAAACCAATAATAAATACTGCGGTCCATTGCACTAGAAGAAAAGGTCCTGTGCCCTGAGACCTGTTATTCCACTCCCATGACCAGCACAGATGTACTTGAAGTTCTCTTTAGTTTAGCACTATTCTTTATTTTTGTCATTGCTAAGGTATTGCCTGTGTATCTGTGCTGTGTAGAAAGAGCAAGGAGATTAAACTTGTAGGTGGCAGCATAAAGATGTGTTGGAAAAGTCAGTGAAGAAGGGTCTAGAGTTACATGAGTTAAAGTGCTGAAACAATATGTGAAGAGAAATAGGGGGAGCAAATTCACAGGGTAAATATTTTTCCCAGTTATAATTAAATGCAGATGAAGGTGTTTAATATTCAGATGCTGTGAAAGCCATTTGCTCATCGTCATGAATGGCATGTATTTGATAACACAAAATAAGCACCTCATCCTTCACTGCTACTCACGCGTGCACAATTCTTCCCATTTAATTCAGCAAGACTAATTATCTGAATTACTGACATTAGCTTGAAGCTATGGATTTGCAGATTGAGTATTGAGTCTCTGGCTTTCAGAACAACTTCTTTAAAGGAATTAGTCATGTCTAAGTACAACAGATCTGTCAAATTGCATCCTCTGGCTTTGTCTGATGTTTTGGTTTCAAAGCCGGCCTTGTGCAAGACTGTCCTCATGGCAACAGACGGTGGTTATTCTAATTTTATGGCTCTGACAACCCTAAAATGGCTCATAATGGTTGGGCAGTTACCTCACTAGCTGACAGCAGGTGATAGCTGAGAGTACTTCATTTTGCCTTCCACCTCACTGATGGGCTTTGTCATCCACGCTCCAGGGATATCTGCTGTCTATCTGCAAACCAGCTCCTGAACTACCCCCATTTTGGTTTAACTTGCCATGCAGGCATGAAAACTGCAGTTAATGCACAGATAGATCACGAACCCCTGCCTTGGCAGCAACAACATCAGTTGGAGAGATGGGCAGAAAAGAGCAGTGCTTCAGGAACGGGTTCACAAGTGGTGTGGGCATCACTGCCTGCAGAGCTGCAACTTCTCTGGGACCAGCAAGGTGCTCAGCTGGAGCAGGTGCACCCTTGGAATTTTACTGCATATCCATTTGAAATAAAAGGCAATGCTTACCCTTACAGTCCTGCATTTTGCTATAAATTGAAGACTTTCAGTAACTCTTATCGTGTCTGTGCTGCTACTGAGGAAAATAGTGGAATGTTTAGGGTCTGGAGCACTAGCTTATCCAAGGCTGAGCAGCACAGGGAAAGGGGGCAGCAGGGACAGGCCATGACTGTGTTTAACCAGTGAGGTCTTTAGTCTATACATCACTTGTCACCCCTTATCTTTGAATGAACTGTTCATAATTAAATAGTGTGACTCAAGATGTGAAATCCTACATGGCAAATACTGAACTTGCACCTCATTTATCTCTTTCAAGCATTTAATGAATTTTCAGCTTCAGCTAATGAATAATGGCAATTTCAGGCCCATTGTCCTATGCAGGGAAATTAATAATGACCTAAGGATAGTTTCATACCTAGGAGCATGGTAGAGATTGCCAAAAAGCCAGAATGTGGATTTCTTTCTAGAAAATCCAACATTATCTTTAAATTTGTTCCAGTTAGAGTACAGTCCATATTCAGAAAGAATCCTGAAAGCACAACATGCAGAATCTGCTCTTTGGGAATAAAAAGCGAGCAAAAATTGCCTTCCTTCACCTACCCTGCCATTAGGTTACCACACATTTTGTTTTCCTCAACAGATCATCTTTTTTCATGCAGAAACTTTGGCCAAGGTTGAAAAAGCTTTTAATTAGCATTATATTAATAACATATAAAAGAAACATGGACTCCTAATCTTTTCTTCAAAGATGTTCTGCAATAAGGTACATTAATGAATAGGAACCAGGAAACTTCCAAGGTCAAGAACTTGGCATAAAGAACATTTGTCACCACCATTTTTTTTAGAGAACGAGTTGTGAACGTTTCCACCATTTCCTTTCTCTGTGGAGTAAGAAAAAACAACATACAGTAGTAGCTGTGGGTTCAGTTGGTTTTGGCACTCAAGACCAAGTACAAAAGCTTAAATGAGGAAAGAAAAGCATAGACATGAATGGATGTGTACCACAACACCTACTACTAGTACTTGAAAGAATGGAAATGCACTTGCACTAGAGAAGTATACCTGAAGCAAATGTGCTCTACTTCTCTCACCCATCCAAAGTGACCAATTTTCATTTCTCACTAGCCTCTCAAAAATGTAGCTAAAGGAAAATACTGAGAAATAAAAGTGTGGTTTTCAGTCACAGAAGCAGGAATGTACATCTTAAAACAATTGTTTAGTCAAAAAAATGTTTTACCTGAAAACACTAGGCATTTTTAAACCCAACCTGCTAAAAGTTCATGGTTGGTTTTATACAGAGAATTAGTTATTAATTTTGGGTTTAAACCTAAGTGGGATGAGATAAAGTCATCTTATCAAATATGTAATGGCAAATACATAACATGCCATATCCTAACATGGCCAGATATGAGACGTGTAGGATTTAATAGCTTGTTGCTGGAGGTGAGTCCCAGACTGCTGTAGTAGCTCCATGTAAGGTCTGATGTTGTTGCTAGAAAAGATGAAATAAATTTATTTTAGAAAAAAAGAAATCACAAAATTAATTTAAAGATCCTGTCAACAACTACAGTCTTCAGATTTGCCAGCTTTTGCAAATATTTTCTTCTGGAAGTACAGCCCCTGAGCCAGATTCCTGCATAGGTTGTACAGGCTTTCCATTTCAGAGTTATCACTAATCAGGAACAAAAATTTTGAAAAGAATTGTTCTACTTTATCCACAATAGTTTTTGTAACTTCTAGCTTGATGCTTCTTTGCTACTATATGCCTTCTCAAAAACTCTGCATGTCAATTCCTGTCACATTAGCATTGGGAAGTTTATTTCAGTCTGGGAGTTAACTAGCCTTGCTTTGAAATCATGAACATACTTCAGTGGGAGTGCCTGTAAATGTGTTTATGTAAATGGCTTTAGTCCTGTCATACGACAATCATTAGGATTATCCTTCTGGAAACATAACTCATCCTGGAGTCTGCCTGGCAGCTGCTGTGATCACAGCCATCAGGCACATGGATGCACAACCAATAATTAGAGACAGTTAGGGCTTTTCTCTGTGAGGAATTTTTCTGGTGGGAAAGTCAGTGGGGTTTTTTTCAGAAAACTGAGTAAAGTATCTTCAGGTAAATTTGTAATAAGGCAGAAGTGATTGCTGCTATCCACCCATACCAGTATTAGAAATTGTGAGGGAATAACTGGGTGCTTCCTTCCAGTTGCCCAAGGGCACTAGCTGAAGGCTCAGCAGGAGGGAAGGTAAATTATGGCTTTTAGCTATTCTCTCCTACTTTGTTTCTGCTCAGAGTGAATGAAACTGATGTCACCTTTCAGGTGGAAGAGCCCTGGAAAACTCACTCTGAGACTCTCCAAGCTAAATTCCTATCTCATAAATAATAAAAGATCTTTTCAAAAGCTGTGTTTCAAAATGAAACTCATTTTCACAAAGAAAGGTACTTTTAAGTCAATAAAATTCAAAGCATATTCAATTCAAAGTATATTGTGAGAAGTTCGCCCATTTTCTTATTGGTGGTTTCAGTCAGACTGACAGATGCTGTCTTAGTAACTATTTTAAGCACTGAAACTGTATGAGTTTAGTTCTACCTGCTCCTGTCCATTTTTAAGGACTGCAGTATCTTCACAGGAAAAGTGTTCCGCAGGAATGCATGTATTGTGCTTGTCCAACTGAATCATTTAGTAATTTTTCCCTAAGTTTGACAAAATTTTGTCCAAAAATTGTGTCCAATTTTAGCACAGTCCTAAGCAACTTCTGAGATTGTGACACTTCATTTCATGTACTCCTGTGCTGATCTATAAATACTGCTTTTACCAACTGCTATGTCTCATTCTCTGTTTTGTTCTGCTGAGGCTTTATTCCACACTGGATACAGTTTTGTTACTGAAATAGATGGAGTTTTTTATCTTTTATTTTTCTCCTCAGGAATTGCTTTCTGTCTGCTTTTTAAATCAACTCTATAGGAAGCAGTTTAGCTTCTGTGGACTTTTAAAAGGATATATATTCTTTAAGCTCTTAATGAGCTTTTCCAAAACATACTTAAAAAAGAACCTGACACAGTAAAATGACCACATTTAAATAACTGTTAAACTTGGACTGTTAAAACAAATCTTCTCTAATTTTTCAAGATATAATTGGGTTTTTTACTGTGTCAGGTTATGACACTATAAACCAATTGTCAGCAGTGTTTTAAGGGTCAGTTTTACTTACTTAGGTACACACATGCTCCAAGTCTACGAAATGCTCTGTTGAGAAACCCCATCGTACACGGCTACCGAGGGATCGAAGGCAAAAGGGTCCAAGTCCATGTAGTATTGTGCTGTTTCTCTAAAAGCTGCCCATGATTTGCTAATCTGAAGTAGATCAAATGAGAAAGGAATATTCTGAGCTTTGATACTGAATAAATACCGTGTATGACTACTGAGCAGCTTTGCCCATGTTGATAAATCAGAAAAATTTCCTCCCTTGACCCAAAGGATTTATGTTACGTGTTAATTCCAGACCCGTGCTTTCTTTTTCTCAGTAGATGCTGCTTCCTCTTGAAGGAAGAAGATACCTGTTCAGCCACAGTGTATCCCCACGTGTTCTGGCTGCTTCTGGAGTCCCAGTAGCTCGGAGAATATGGTATATGTCGTTTGAGCCGTATGAATTGATTTGCTGATTCTTCTGTCAGAAAGGGTGCTCCAAGGACACTTGAAACAGAAGCTGAAAAATATTTGTAATATCAGAAAAATATTTTAGAATGTGCACTTCAAAAATACGCTTATACCCACAGAACATGGTTTTGAATCTGTAGTTTATTTAATAGAAATCAAAGATGGTCCTACCTTAGATTCTCAGAAAGAAACTTTTTTTTAAGGCCTGAAGTTAATAAAACAGATGCTCTAAATCATTATTTTGCTGTTGAATCTGAAGTAAATAAAGCTACAATGTAATTAAGGCACTAATTTATTTTTAATGCAAAGTTTTGTTACAAAAATCCTCTTAGACTGTAATTGCCCTAGTCTCAGGTGTGCTCAGAACCTAAAATTTTTTAAAAGAACGCAAACCCTATGAATTTATCTGTGGTTTCTGAACATCCTGGCTTATATGTGATATTTATTCTCATTAGTATCAGCATAGAAATTGCATGCTTGGAAATTATTTTCTGAACAGAAGATACTGCACTTCTAATCTTGCTATTGCATTGATTCAGATAGCTTCTGAGGTCACCACAGATGCAGAAGTAGTCCTTGCAGATCTTGAAATAAATATTCTTCAGAAGAAAAAGGTCCGAATTCCTCTTTAGCTTCTTATGAAAGGCTCTGGTACAGAAAAAAACCTTTTCTTTTTAGTCTTGAGTGTTTGAGACATAAATTAATTTTGAGACATTAATTTGAGGCTAAAAGAGTCCAAAATAGCATGTCAGTCTGAATCACACAATTTTTAATGAACCACTTAAGTTGGAGCTCAGATCCATCAGCCAAGCTGAGGCCAGTCTGTAAACAGCTGGGCTCCAATTTAGTGAAGTGGGTTTAAATGGACACCTGAGGGTGACCTGCACATACTTGAAACAGATGGGCCAAGAACTTGAGTCCTTGTCTATTATGTCTTAGAGTAGGAGCTCAGCAGGGCAAGCTATCACTTCACTGACAGCTCTCCAATTCCCTGATTCCTAAACTTCTAGGGGGAAAATCTATCAATGTTCAGCAGAATCCAGTTCACTTGTAATTATTGCTGGCTTTCCCGATCATCCACAATATCGTTGCTCTTTAGTTTTTTAACTAGAAGAAAATGTTTGCTGAATGCATATAGGTGGCAGATATGTAAGCTAAAGTGTTTGTTGCTCCGTTTAACTTTGTTACTTCTCAGTGCCAAAAGAGCTTAAAAAGAGGATGAGAAAAACCTTGTTTATAGAGTAATGAACAAAAAAAAAGTGATGGTGGTTGTCATCTTTGCCCTTAATATAGATGTCAAAGAGTACTTTAGAAAAGTTACTTAGCAAGCAATGATAGTCCCAGTAATTGCTTCCTACTTCAGTTTCTTCATATTGCAAATTACTATAATCATAAACTGGAGGTAGAAATTTTAGGGTAGGGAGTTTTCAAGGAATACCCTCTTCAAAAAAGTTACCAACTGCATGGAAAAAAGTAAGTTCAGACATTTCGTGAGAAGACTCATGTGTGAACTGCTCTCTCCCTTAGGAAACACAGGAATAGCAATTTCTGTACTTCAGAAAACAAGATTTTGGCCTGGGAAAGAAGAAAATATATTTCATGCATATGTCTATTAAATTGGTATACTTGTATTCTAGAGCTGCACAAGAGAAAACTAAGCTTGTGCCAAATTTCAGTATTTCTCTGGCAATTTACTATTTTTCAATAGAAAAATCTATGAGCTTTTAATTTCTCTTTAGTTAATGTCAGGATTTCTTTTTATACTAAATATTTTGTAAGCTCATGATTACATTTCTGGATGGAGATAACTGAACTGGGATCAGAAACTGACTCATTAACAGGCTACACTTTTCTTTAAATGTATATATATTTAGTAAGGGCCATCAAACATTAAATTTTATCACTAATATGTGCTCTGGCCCTCCAGATTTAAAGTAAGCTGCAAAAAAAAGATCATTAAGCAGCTATGTTTCTTGTGGGTTTTTTTCTTGCTGCCAACATCTTCAAAAATGAGCTTGTCATTCCTCTAGTGGGACAGTGAGGTGTTATCTTGGCTACTGTGGTGCAGAGAGCTCCATCTTCAGGGTATTATATGTCAATTTTGAATATACAGTCTGCTCTGGCTGCATCTGTATCCAATGAGAAATGCCACCCCTAACTATGCGAGGTATTCACTTTGATTGAAGTGCACTTGCCTGCTCTGAGGAGAGGCAGGTATGCCAGCTCTGCTCTTGGCTTTTCTTGTCACTGTTGACACCCAGTTCTTATTCTTTTCTAGCTGCTATTTCACCTCCTGGGAGCTGTCTCTGCAGGACTTGTCCCCAGCTGCTGGGGCACTCCAAAGATGCATAAGTAACAAAAGAAAATCAGGTAAGTGCCTTTATATATCAGCTATTCCTTCAGGCTCTGCTCATTCTCTTTGCCTTGCTGTAAAGATCACTATAAGTCTCTGAACATGGCAAGCTTCGTTCACCTCTGGAAAAACTCTAGCGAGATCATTTCTAGCAAAAGCAGAATTAGCCCTGTTGGTCTTTCACTGTGGCTGCACAGACAGACAGGGTTGTACATTTGCTTCTGCTCTGGCAGAGCTCAGATGAAGGAAGGTCTTTACTTAGCTCTAATGTAGACCTGGGGTCATCAGACCAGGTGTCTCCATCTAAGTAGCCCCTCTGAATACAACGTAGAGTCTCCATCAAATGAGCAATATCTTGCCTCAATTTAAGTTTCTCAGACTGGGTGTAATTTTCCCCCTCCTTTCAAACAGCTTAGCAAAATATTGTGGAAGGGTTGGCTTTATAAACACAGACTATTCCTGAAGGGGTGCATCTTGTAGGAGATTAGCATACCAACCAGGAGAATGGAATTTCAGAGCACCTGATGTGAGACTAGACGGAGTTAGGAGCAGATGGGTGATGTTAATAAAATGGCTCACAGTGCATAAAATTGAGCTGCAAAAAGATGAAGTATTTCAAGCTGTACTGAAACAGTTAACCCACTATGAAGAGCAACCAGACACATTTTATGTTAATGGTTTTATTCAATACTGTTATCCTCTCTTAGATAAATATGTGTTTTGAAAAGCACTGTTAGATGTAAATGTCCCAGTGGGAAAATAGGAGAAATGTGTGTGGAGGGTGAACTATTGCCAAGGTTGTATCAGCTGTTACCACTTAGAGGGTTTCCTTTCATTGTCTCTTGAAGATTCACTCAGTGTTCTCATATGAAATACAAATTATAGAAAAAAATCATCTGGTTTAACAAGCAGATGCTTGGCTCATGTAGTCATTGCCTTCAGCAGATAGTTTTGTCTGTCCTGTGCACCTAAAGACAGTGTCCAGAGGAAAAACTAATCATAGTCATTATTGCTACCATGCCTTCTGAGCATCTAATTTTGGATTACTATGATCTGAGACTAAACTTGAGAGGAGATGGTGGTACAGCCTTGTCATCTTTGTCAAAAAAAGCAAATGCGCAGTTAATCCAGCATGGAGTATATTAAAAAAAACCCAAACCAACAAAAAAAAGTCTGATTATGAAAAGGCATATCAAATATCTTGAATGTCAAAGTAATAATAAAAAAGTATCACAGTATAGCAAGCAAACTGCACTCAGAATAGAAAATCAACCTGGATAGATCTGTGCTTTAAAATCTCTTCATGCTAGACTTGAATGAAAGCATCTTGTGCAAGGATAGATTACTAGAAAGCAACATATTCAGCTGGCTGCAGCCACAAAATCTTCCCAGGAAGACATCTTTTTCTATCAGCTGAGTGTGCAATGATCCACTTCATCACACAATCAAAAAGGTAAGTATGGGATTAAGTTTTGACACATTTGCCTGCTTAGGGACCTATAATTGATATACATTTTCTTTTGTAAAAGTTAAGTAGCATGAGCCTTTGTGAGCTTAGTAGTCTGGGGAGAGCAGGCTGGCCACCATTTGCACCTCTAATGGCAGAGTTTAATGATAAGGAGACAAATCTTCAAACTTGCCTTAATATAGGGTATGCTTGTCCTTCTCCCATTCTCTACCCCAAAGCCTTTTTTTATCCAGATCATTAGTACTGTATAAGTGGTGAGGAGCAACTTCTAGGCTTAGGACCAAAATTTATCCCTGGTGTGCATCTACCATAGGTCAAAGAGGTTCATCTCTAATTTGCTATGATATTTGCAAAGAAACCGTCAATTATTTAGCAGCACTTCAAACACTCTCTGTGGACACTATTGTTTCTCCCTAGTTTCTGAAGACTTGCAAGTTTCTGACAACCTGAAAACATATTGCTTAAGTTAATATCAATGGAATTTAAATGTCAAAAGTTGGCAATTGCTCTGGCTCCCTTCTTTTAAGTCTAATAACTCTTCTTATTGTTGGCTACGGTGATTCTCTGGTCAAAATGTCAGCTCATGGAGAAAAGACTGCCAGCCTTATCAGTTCTTTAGGACAGAGCTCGGACAGAGGCTAAACTTGGACAGAGCTAAACTTCAACCTTGCTGAGGTGGCAGGTGCTGACGTGTTGGGAACTTTGAAAAAGTAAATCAAGTCTGCAGTTCAGTTGTGTTTCCTAAGGCTAGAAATGAGCCAGAATGGACCACCTCCCCACCATGTTTCAGCTATCTAATTTTCTGCATATAAATTCACACGGTCAGACCACAGGACTCAGTCTGAGGACTCAAAATACCAAAGATACCACAGTGCAACAGTGCAAATGCTGAAAAAATGTGGCAGCAGCTGCTTCTCTCCTCACTCAAGTATTTCTCTAGATTACGTGGCATTCCATGGAAATCAATATGTGGTTATCTGTCAGTACACTGCATGCATGGCTGAATTGCAGCAAGGATAGACTTGTGGATCCTGCAGGACACCTCTGGCCCACATATCAACTTTTTTTCAGTTGAAATGTGCAATTATATTAAAGTCTAACACCTGCCCATTGCTTTTTTCACATTATAAAAAATGATGTTTGTATGTACATAGGCTTTGTATGCTGGAGTGTTTGGATGGTAAGAAGCCTTAGAATAGAATTAAATCAGTCAGATTTGCTGTTGACAGCAAGATTTAAAGTTGCTGATTTTTAAGTGCGTCAACTCTGTCCATATCACCCAGTCTTTGGAATTTTGGTCTCATCTGTTTATTTTTAAAGCTTGAATTAAAGTAGTTTTTATTCTTTGAAAATTCTTAATTTTACATCACAGGACAGAAGAGCTCTCTGGTTCAAGAGATGTCATTAGCAATCCTTAGAGCTACAGCATCGGCCTCATTCCCTCATCAGCAATGGCAGAGAACTTACAGACACTTAATGCAGAATTAGCTATTGAACATATTCAATATGTGTGATGATGCCAGGGGTCAGGGCTGTTGTCAGGTATGGGTAAATAGCAAGGCGATTTCGCAAAAATCCTAGATAATCCTAGGGAAGGAACTACTTCCACTCCAGCCAAGTATTAGGAAAAGCACTGGTCAATTGGTCCACTCAGCAGGTCCTGTTGAAATTTCCTTTCTACATCCACATGTGGCTACCAGTTTAAGCTCGAGTGAATGGGCAAAACACCCCCATCAGACACCTGAGAGACTTCAGCAATTATCTCAGTGCCAAGACATCGCACTGGTACCCCATCCCTTGCTGCTGCACTCTCCAGAGGCTAAAGGAAAAGGTCCAGAAAGCTTATTCCCAGAGGTGTGACTGTGGTTTTACTATGAGGAGTGATTTATAGCAACTGAGCTGAAGGCATGAAGAAGAATAAGGTTCTCATGAGAATCTTACAGTCTCTGTTTTACTTCACCACCACCTTCATTGTTGCTGAAAGGATTCACAATTAATGGAAAACTGAACTGATTGTGATCAATTAAACATTTAAGAGCTCATTAAAAATTAGTAATAAGTAGTTCTTCATGTCTTTTGAAGAATAGAAACCTGGGAAAGTGGGTAAAAAAGACAGGAGACATAAAGGAGATGAAAGTAAAGTCTTCTGAAAGGAGGGGCTGCAAGCTGCTCCCAGCTTGGCTTCAGGTGACACTGTGTTCTATAATGGCCTTCAGTGGAAAGGAGGTGAAGTTCAAGAAGGTAGGCAAGTACCCAGGAACTGTCCCAGTTCAGGTGCACAGCAGATCAGGAAGGACCAATAAGGGGAAAAGGTTTATAGGTGAGCTCAAACCTGCAGAAGAGACAAAGTCCCTTTCCACCTCCTTATCTCCCTACAGAGTCTCACTGAAGCCAAAACTCAGGTTCATATGTTGTGGAAGTGAATTCAACGCATAAGAGAGATTACACCTGACTGTGGTCCCAATTCACAAAACCTTTTTCATTAATCCACAATTAATCATTGGCTAATTATGTCTCCCTTATTTTGCCTTAGCTATTCACATCATGTATTTACTGCATGTGTGTTGGAGCACTCAAATCTAAGAAATGCTTTTAATGCATGCATGTGGATGGAGCATCTTGTCAAGATGCAGGCAATCACTTGGGAAGTCAGCTGTCACTGCCTGCTTCAATTTTGTGAGAAACAAATCAATCTTGCAGCATGTGGATCACTGATCATAGACTGTACCAGTGTGTGCTGCTTTGGGAAGAGCATGTGGTAACCCCACCCCATCCATTTTCTCTCTGGTCCAGGTTTTACAAGTTGAGTCTTGATTGTAGGTGCCCTGGTTACACAGTACTGTGAAGGATCAGCATTCAGACAGCCTGAGAGCTTTAAAACAGTCAGTCTCCTAAAGAAATTCAAGTCGGATTCCAGAAATCACTTGTGAAATAGAATATTTTGGGCCCTTATAAATGCATGTGAAATTTTTTCCTACAAACAATAAATGTTGAGATAAGAAAAATATTTAGAGAAGATTTCATAGAAACAGCATCAAGCTCTTTTTTACAATTTTAACAGTTCAGGAAATCATCCTTTAAGAATGCCTTTCAGTCAGAAATGCATCCTTCCTCCTTATTCATGAGCAGTAAAAAACTCAAAAATAGTCATGAGGAGCAGAATCAAACTGTATTTCACAGAATCTGCCATGCAATCTTGTGCTCACCCACTCTCCTGCATGTCTCTGCTGCAGTGATTTCCAGTTAATACTACTCCATCAGGGCTGTTCTGGTGGTAACACAGGGTTTTTGCCAGCTGACTATTTAACAAGCCTGAAGGGAATGACATGAGGTAGGATACAGGCACTTACCTGTAAAGAGCAGAGCAGACACCAAAATTTGAAATATTTTCAGAGACATGGCAATTTATTCAGAAAGGGTTTCCTTTGTAAAGTGAAGACAGCGATACAGTTTTATACTTTGTTGTCTTTAGGTTTATAAATCATTTACCAGATACGTGTAAAGGGTTGGTGCAGACAGAGGGCAGGGTACAGTACTTAGTTCAGGTTTCTCCTATATGCTTCTGTTTGTAGACTTTGGACTTTGCAAGCTGAGCCTCTAATGAGCCATAATGCTCATTATCGTGTGGATGCATTCAATTCTCCGTAAGTTTTATGATGCAAAATAGTACACTGGGCTTGTTCTATGAGTGCTGAACAGGCAAGGCTCAGTCAGTCAGTCTTTTGCATGATTATTTCCCCCTCATCCTGGTGATAGGCACAAACAGTTTATAGTTTGGTGTGAATATGAATGGTGTTTGAATCCACCTGCTCTGGCACTGAGAGCAGTGCCAGAGTATGCCATATATTTCAGCTGCATACTGGTGGGTTAAGGAAATAAACCTATGATAAAATTGACTGAAAAAGCACTAATCAGGGAAGGCAGGAAGAAATTTGGTTCTGACCTGAACCAGGCAGAGGTCCCAGGGTGCCTTGTTGTCTTCTGCTGGTGTTAGGATTCTGTAATGTGGGACACTATGAGTTCATGCTGCCTTACCTGTCCCACCTGTCCAGTTAGCTGTGGCCTTTTTATATACAAGTCACCTGTTGGCAGCAGTTGCTGTACTGCAGACCAGCTTATCTTCATAAGCTCACCTCCACTGATGATAATAGACCACAGAAAAGATGGGCTCTGTCACACGTTGGCGCGTGTTGATCCACAGTCCATCAGCACAGGCGTGCGTGTACTCCGAGCTATTTATGTCAGGAAATCAGACCCTGCTGACGTTACAGGTCAGGGACCAGACTCCATGCTGATGGGCAGTAGTACTTCATTCTCATACTCACAGGGAGAACCATCAAGTCTAGAGAGTGCATGGAGTAAAGGTTTGTTGGGAAGCAAAAGAGCATTTAGTTATGTTGTTACAAAGCCTAATAGTTTTTTATTACACATGGGTGGGCAGGAGGGGAGACTACTGAACAGCAGGTCTAACACTGCAATTCTTAACCTTGCTGTAGGTCATGTCACAAATTAGTATTATTTTAGCATTGTTTTAAAAAAAAAATCAATCCATCCACCCCAGGTAGCAAATTAAATGTGGAGGCAAGTGTTCTGCATTCTGGTGCCATAGTAACAACAAATATTAATTATCCAAATTTATGATCAGTTTCCCCACCTCTGAGCTACTATATTAAATGTTAGATGTCAGCTTTTTTGTGCACTAGGAAAAAGGGCATAATGACTGGGATATTTGCTAATAGGCAACACAGAGCTCTCAAGAACTGTAGATCCCCCAGAAATAAATTCCAGAAAAGCATACAGATTATCCTTTAATCTCACAAACTTTGTGGACGATCACCTCTAGGCTTTTCCACACTTCCCTCTTAAATGGGCCTGTCTTTCTATTGCAGCTTCCCTCTCACAGGCTTTTCCTCACAGTTCCTGATATAATGAGTGGAAGAACATGTTGGTGTGTCATTTTATATTTATTGCAGTTATGTCTTCTTTCATGTGCAGCCCACTCAAAGAGACCACTGCTACTGATATGGCACAGGTGGAGAGATGAGAGCAGCCAGAAAGAACACTGCTACCTGGAAGCAGATCACAGGGAGGTGTGCTTGACTGGCAACAAAGACCTGAGTCACTTACTCCTCCTATTGAAGCAAGAGGAAGAGATGAGAAAGGTTTTTTCAGGAACAGGAGTTGAAAAAATGGTAAAACAGTTAGAGGCCATAGATCCCAACTGATCCTGAGTAACCTAAGTCCAGGCTCCCAGAAGCTAAACAAAGCCTTGCTCTCACAATTTGCAAATAAAACCTGTCACAGATTGGAGAATATGACTTGTCTATATCCTTTACTGATGAAGCCTTGACTCTTGTTATAGAAAAAGTCCTCTCTGAGAGGCACAGAGTATCTTCTGGTAGGGTCACAAAACATGGTGGGGATGTTGCAATACCTGGACTCAGGCTCTGAGTTCAGAAGAACACAAGGCTTTCTCTGCTGTAGAGTGAACAGTGGGCAGCCAGATTAAGCTATGATACAGGATCTGGGAAGTAGCTAAATTACAGATAGCATGTTCCCTAAGACATAGTGATCTATGACACCTGAACACTCCTCCAGTTTTCCTTTGTTTCATCCTCTATCCTGTCATGTTTGCTTCTTGTCTGATTCAGGCCTCGCTCTTGGCCCACACTGTGTCTTGTGTAGGCTGCCCAACTCTGTGTTCTTCCCTTGAGACATGTCTTCCCTCTTGTGTTCTTTGCAATTTCACATAAAATGACGTTATGCCCATAAAACCCAACATCTTTAGATTGAAGAATTTATAGGTCTCTTATGAGGAGAGTAGCTTTCCAGTGTGATTTCCCTTTCCTCCTTTCTTTGGTGTCCTGTTTCCCATATCTACAAGGGGTGTACAGCTCGAGGTTCAATCCCTCCCTACCCCCTACCCCAGTCCTGCTATTGCCAAGTCTCACTTCTGCTCACAACAGCCAGTGTTTTTCCTGAAGCCCTGTAATGTATACGTAGTTTGGGGCTTGCATATGCCCTACTGGCTCACATGCAAAAATTTTCAGAAGACAGATGAGTTCTTAGCAGTTCTTTGAGGGCATTATATAGGCAATCTGGATATCACTAAAAACCCATGAGAAGCATGAATTTATTCAATGAATGTAGAATTTTAGCTGTTAATCACTAACAGATATGCAGGCTGCAATTTTTTGGAAGATTTGTAACTTGGCCCAATGGCTCAAATTTTCATATGGAGGAATGAATCATTGTATCATTCTCATACGATGCCCTCCCTCTTCTGTCAGACTTTTATTTCCTACTTTAAAGCACAGAAAGCTTAGTCAAAGGAGTTGTCATTAGAATATTCAGTGCAAATTAAACTTACACACATCCTTATCTCATTTGCAGAAATTATTGAGATATTGGGTAAAGTGGTTCAAAAAAATTTCAGCTTGATGCAGACACCTGACATAGTAAAAAAAAAAAATGTAAAAAGCTCAGACCAAATTATAAAAGTTTAAACAAGTTATAGGCAAGTGAAAGTAGGATTATCTGAAGGGATAGTTTAGGCAATCTACAATGCTACCAGTCTTATCAATAAGGTAAGGTAGACTTCAAACAGCAAAACTCTGTTAGGGAAAGATCAGACCGTTTTTCCTG
Organism: Corvus hawaiiensis; assembly: GCF_020740725.1. Lineage (NCBI taxonomy): Eukaryota > Metazoa > Chordata > Aves > Passeriformes > Corvidae > Corvus > Corvus hawaiiensis. The sequence continues at coordinate 21,232,514 of NC_063214.1, forward strand.
TTACATTTCCTAACCTTAGACAGTAAATAACTTCAGGGGAAAGATCTGTGTTCTTCCCCGAGTAGTAGAAATTATTTTTCTTTAAGGAAAGAGTAAAACTCCAAACTTTAGCTGATTATAGCTGAAACAGTTTAAGCAAGAAAAGGTAAAAAAGAGGTTGGACTCATCTTAAAAGCATCCTAAGGAAGATGATGGTGACTGGCTGTACAATGAGGCCTCCATCTCCTGAATTATTTTTTAATGTATTTTTCACAGGTGGAATAGTTGTAAAATACTTGAGAGGGTAGCTGAATATCCATAAGATTACTTGTTGCTTCAAGTTGATTGATATCAGATAACATAGAAAGTTATTGGGAAGGAGAAAGCAGGTAGGAAATCTTAGTTTGGTTGGGAACAAAAAGCTGAAGAACTTGAGCTGGAAATCCACATTCTTTCTCTTCTTTGGCACCAGCTTCTCATCTGCCTAGGAAACTTAACTCTTTTGGTTCAATTTTGCCATCTAAGTATAATGCTGATCTCTCAGATTTTGTAAACTCCTATGTAACTGTTGAAAAATGTAATCTTCTGATGTATTTAATATCAAATTCCTCATTTGTTTCAGCTTGTCTAACATTTACCATTTCTCTTTGTTCATCTTTAAGACATCTTTGGTTTAAGTAGATATGCCAACACCAGTGTTTAACTTCAGGTTTCGTGTATCTGAAAATGCCTGTTGTGTTGCTGTGGTATCTTTTTGGAATAGTGATGAGACAAGTGTTAGGTAATATTTAAAGGGATATAAAACATATGGAAAAACCTCTCTCAAAAAAAAAGCACTGGGGAGAGGGAGAAGAAAATAGTTACCGTTGCTGTTGTGACCAGTACACCATGATCTATACAACCACCATGTTGTAGCTCAGGACTTTAAATCAGAGGCAGTATCTTAGTGTTTAGTGTTTCTTGACTGATTCTCAACACCTTAGTTTTGTAACCACTTTTAATATCCATAGATGAACAAGGCGAACCACTGAACTCTGCCCCTGACCATTATTTGAGCAACATTTATTCTGTCACTTCTGTCTCATGGGAAAAGCCTGGCTACATAATTCCACATCCTATTTCTTGCTTGGTGGAAAGGCAGGAAGGCCACAGTTTGACCTGTTATCACTGTGGGTGCTGCTGCAGTTCAGTAGAAAAGATGATCCTTGGCAGGAATTTTGAGAACGTACTCTGGGATTTTCAGCATTTTAGGTCAGTCACAGAGTCCAGTTAATGTTTTCTATATTCTGTCCTGGAGCGTCTGGGCAGTGTAAGTCTCAAAAGACACCTGTCATCAGCCTTGCGCTGAAGGCACATATCCACACATGAACTTGGGGCAGCACTCTGGTTCCAGCGACAGCAAGCAGTGCAGGAGAGGATGCCTCTCTGGAGTCATCACTGCTGACTGACCTACCTTTAGAAAATATTCCTTCCTTACAGAAATTCATTATCTCCTATTTTTCCAAGGTGATGGTGTAACGGCAGTTTGTATAAGTCTATGTGCAATGGAATTGAGCTAAAACCTACAGGGAAGCCTAATGTGAGCAAGTTAACAGATCTTTTATTCAAATATCTGTCATGTTTTGAACTAAGCCTACTGGCACATGGTGAGGTATTTAGCACAGCAGGACTGTGCACTTTACACCTTCTGGCTCGGAGGTGTGCTTTAGTTCAGTTTTTTATTCCAACTAGCCATAGCTATTGATAAGCCTGTGTCTGCCTGTGCTGAACAGCACCACCAGTCCCATCCTGCTGCTCTTGTGCTTGAGCATGTTTGTTCTTACATTTAAAACTGCCGAGGGCATGAGTAATTCTCTCTTCATGGTGGGAGAAGGCATGAACGCTTTATCTTGACTTGTCTTCCCAGAATTGCACTGTGCAAAAATCTTACCTTTCAATGGCACGCACTACTCAGTTTGCCAGTTCCAGGAGCAGATTGTGCTCCAGTATTTGTGCAGCAAACACGTCTCAGGCAGAATCCTCAGACTGGTCTGCACTCCCTCTGGGTTTCTGGGTGTAGGTAACAGTCTACATCTTTGTTCCTTCCATGACCACAGGCATTTCAAGCCCCCTACAAGTGTTGCCCACAGGCTCAAGTTTGTAGTCCTTTTTGTAACACGTATCAAGTGACTAGCACAACTAGAGATTGTGGCTTCCTTCCTCTTATTGGTGCAAAGTTTAAGAAAGGATGACAACATTCAGATAAGTGGACTAGAAAGCTAATCACTGCTTTAAATGGTCATCTAGTTCCCAAAGTCATAGCTTTCATACCTGACTGTAATGCTTAAGAAGTACATTTCTTGTTGCTGGGATTGTAATAACTGAACTTCTAACATTCTTCGCAGAACATTTCCTATGGTACAAACAGTGTTTTTCTAGAATTTCAACAGCTTCATTATGCTTCACAGTATTACTGATTTGGTACCTACTGAGTGCCTTATTTTCATGGGATAATGGGTGTCTTCAATGCAGAGTGAAGTTAGAGGAGCTACAAGCCTGTAGATGGCCTAGATTTTTTTTTAAACATTGAACTCAAGTACAGGTCCCAAGGTGTAATCGAGTGCCCTGCTTAGTCACCCTCACTGATGACTGACACACTGGCCTTGTTCTCAGTTCACCTGAATGCAGATGTTCCAATGCAACACGAAAATACAGTGGCATCAGAGTGCCCAAGAAACTAGACGAGTGTGCAAAATCTCCAAGAGACTGTCAGTGCTTTATCTTCTGAATGCTTTCTTCCTATTCTGCAGAGGATTATGCAGTCTGGGTGCCTTTTTTTATTTAAACTTCAGGTTTCTACTTTAAAACCTCTCATAGTAGCATGACCTGCAGTTCTCATAGCAGCAGCCAGAAATTGCCACAGCATTCCAGAGAGGTTGCTGCTGTCTGATCTTGCTGCAGTGTAGATATTAGCTGACAGCTCTTGGAGCCATTCTAATCCATCACTCCTGATCCACAATAGAACAACTCTGGCTTGCAAAGACAAAACACACACCCCATGATCCTCTTGATGTAGCTTAAAACCACATCCAGAATCTTCTGTATGTTTTTCTTGCCTTTCTGCCAGCAGTGATGTAGGAACTGTGGTAGCTGCAACTTGAAACAATTTTGAATGCAGAATCCTTTAAGCCTCCCCCTCTCATAGAAATTCATATATATTGCTTCCCCTGCACAGATTTGAGATGGTGTTTATGAAGTCAAGATGATCTAGGCAGGGCAGGACCTCATGAATTTGCTCCATCTAACATGATCCCTTGGAGGCAGAGCATGCGGATACCATTTCCCAGCTAAAACAATAAAGCTGTTGGGAGTGTCTTGTGCTGTCACCTCCTTTTTACTTACGTAGTGCAGAAATTTTTAACAGCTATAAACAAACAAATGTTTTAGCTTGTCATAGAGTCAATTTTTATTACTCCTTCTTAAAGGCTGAATAACATGCAGCCAGAAGAATTGACTTTGATGTACACGACTGAGCATCAAACCGTAGCCTGTATTCTCATACTCCTGTCACACAACTGGGAAAATTATTGTCCCAATGTGAAACATGAAAAATTCTATTGCTGGAGCAATATGAGGAGCATTTTAGCACTGTCAGAGACTGCAGTAGGAATTAACTGCTATTGGTGTGACATGCCACAGGTGTATTTAACACAGTCAAGTTAAATCCTTGTTCTGTGAAGTCCATCTGTTAATCTGGCTTCGATCATCCTGTCACCTGCTGTTGATAAATGTGGGGTGAACTGATCCTTATGTGCACTTGGAAGATAAGACTTGGGTTTAAATCTCATTATACTGGTAAAACAGGGATAGATGCCCTAGGAATGGAGCTACACAGGTATGAAACATGGTTAGATCTCTCTAACTACCGTACCACAAGTCTGCATAGATCCAGCTCTTCATAGATCATTCTGTCACACTATCACAAAAGGGGAGCTGTACTAGATCCAAAAAATATGTATTAGCCATACAACTCAGTAGAGAACAGCCCTGATAATTGCAGCACTACTTAAAGGGTTGTAAATGGATGTACAGAGTGCAATACTTAAAAAAAAAGTTAAAAGGTACTTTGAGATAGGGGATTAGATGCCTTGGTCTGCGCTTTTCTGTTTAGAAATCCTTAACAGAACCCTTCACAACTAAGTGTTTGAATCACCACAAAAAGCAGCTTTTACCTGACTCAGTATATGTAAAACTGAGGATACTGCTCCTGTTCATTAACATGGCCCAGTTATTTAGTACATCTAATTACTTCTAATTCTTAAAAACATTCACATTTATTTATTTTAGCTCTACTCATTACTTCCTTAGTGACTGCAGAGATGTTAAATAATGCCTAGAAATTATTATGGTTTTAAGGAAGATATATTTTTCATATTTGTGGAATCCGCAGTGACCATCGGAGTGAGGAAAATATTAACTGTCAGCTGGTTGGTAAAAGCTTTGACAAAATCAGCCATGCCTAACAAAAGTGGTACAGGAAATGGTAATGATCTGAATGAAGTAATGTAATTCAGAGAGTTTGGGTTTCAGGTTTGGGGTTTTTTTTCATTGTTTCCTAATGAGAAAAAGGATTTTATTGGGTCACAACCCCATGACTGTGTTTCCTTTACTATTTCAGCAGTGACTGGTGTCTGTGGCTACTCCATCTCAAGGAAGTACCAGAGATATTTTCTGCATTTCATAGGAAAATAGAGCTTGGAAAAGTAACTGTTGCAATGTTATTATGATTTGTCTGATTGGTTGAAATTACAGTAATTATCAGCACTAAATCTGGGAAGGTATAATCTACTTTGGCATGGTGGAGATGCAGGTCTCTGAGTCTCAAATCTTGATTCCCATGTTCCTGTTTATTGTGTGTGTTGTGTAGGAAATTTTTATCTATAATCTCTTGCAATTGTTTCACTAAGAAGCAGCCACCAGTCATTTCAACTCATGTACAGGAGACACAGCTGTTAGTTGCTACTTAATGTTGACCTAACTTGCCCTTTTAGCACAGTTCCTCAAAGAAGCAGTTCTGTGTAATGTGTTTCTTATCTCCAATGACCAAACAGCATACAGCTCTAAAACTCCTTTGCTGTGCATGCCAATTTATTGTTTTCCATTTTGTTATTATATGAGAAGAATAACATAACTACCAAGAGTACATGAAGAATCACAGTGTGCAAGTTACTAGCTGAAGTTACTTCATAACATGAGAGTGCAATAGCTCGGTAGCAGTACAGGGGGCAATAGGAATTTGAAAATAATTTTCAGTGTAAGTTAAAAACAACCAAAATAGTTCCAAATTTAATTATATCCGTTTTCTTTTTAATCATTAAACAAGTTTTTTAAGTCAGAAAATCTAGAAATTTACTCTTTGTATTTCAAGCACCTTGAAAGTGCAAGGTGCCCGGATGCAAGACTGAAATATCGTGTCAAGATAAAAGAAAGTAGCAAGTGTTATTTAACTTTCACAGTAGAGTATCTGTTCTTAAACAGGAGGTGTGAGAGAAATTTCTTATAACTGAGTATTTCCAGAAAATCATTAAGTAAAACGTGCCATGAAAACATGGTAAACAGAAACAGTATGTTGACAAGGTGTTAATTCATCAGTGTGCTCCATGAGCTCAAAGATCGAAAAAATTGTCCATGCCTCATAATGCCTTCCTGGTAGGCTGGAGGCAGGGGAGGGAAACAAGGTTCATTTTAGATGTATTTGTGAAATAAAGGACAGTGTAAGCAATGTTATACTTAAATACCTCTCTGTTTGCAAGAAGCTAGTGTTCTTCAAGTTTCCCCTTGTCAGACTGTGTCTTGAAGTTCATAAGTGAGACCACTGTGGTGTAGAATGGAGAAAATGGAGAGAGTTTCCTGCTGTGCCTTGCCTCTTGTCACTGACAAGTCTACAGAAAACACCTGGGCTTATCTCTGCCTTGTCCCTTTCCTAAGAAATAAATGCCTTGTAAAATTCTTCTACTGTCCACTTTTCCCCCCAGACTACATGGTCTTGATGGTGGTGAGAGATAAGGGAGAAGATCTGTTAAAACTTATCATTAGAGGATGAAATAGGAAAAAGTAACTGTGATGAATCTGCCTTTGTGAAATCTCTTCCCATTTTGGATCTCACCAGCTTCTTGCAGTTGGAAATGTGAAATTCCGTCCACATCAGCAGCATTCAGATGTTAATAAAAATGATCAATAAAATGACGAAGTATCAGCCCTCAAAGGCACCCTCAAATGTCACATCCTTCCTGTGATGCTGTAGACACATCCCTGCAAATTGCCTTGGCACGTGCTGTATGTCACTGATGCACATTTAGTGAAGAACTCGCCTTGGTATGAAAATCAGACTGAAATATCAGGATCCTAAAAGCTGCATAGCAACATCTGGCAGGCCAAAGGGCTATTTTATTATTTTTAAGTGTCCCTGAGATGTTTAAGTTTTCTGACCTTCCCCTTGCATCAGTGGCATTCTCTCCTTCATTTCTCGTGAAATATTCAGTAGCTTGCCTTCTAAAGCTTTCCAGTTCTTAATCCTCTCATTGTCTCTCTTGATATCAACCTTAGCTGCTGATGTGACAGCTTTTTCTAATATATATGTGAACTAAATGGTTTGGATAAAAGCCAAGAAACATCTCTGCTCTTGGAGAATTGTAGTAAACAGATATTGCATTAAGACCTTGCTACCCAGAGCTAAAAAAAAAAAAAAAAAAAGCCTAGCAAACTACTCCCTGAACAACAACTTAATTCTACAAATCTTGTGAAGGACACACAGTACTCACAACTCTTGGTCAGTTCCACTTGCTTAAAAGTGGTCAGCATCCCTGAGCTTCCCACAGATGGGTAGAAATGTCTCTGAAGTTTCAATTACATTTCTTCCTTGGAGTGGCTTCATTCCATTCCCGCAGATGACTTGTAAAATGAAAGCTAAATCTTTTTTGCCTTTTTGTTCTTTTAATGAGGACTTTTATTCAGGAATCTCTCCCCACCTGGAGGAGCCAGCCACAGAGTTTTCTGCCACTGCTGGCCTCAGTCAGTGGCCACCGGGTGCTGACAGTGCCATGCTGCAGAGTGGTTTGATGTGCCAGACATCCATGTGCATCCCAGCTGCTCCCTCCTGCTATTGCCCCTGGCCAAAGCTGGCCCAGTCCCAGCTTTTGTATAAGCGATGCCATCAATTTACTGAGGACAGGCCCAGGATGGTGCACATGGAAAGAAGCCCAACCTGTCTTCACTGCTGCTTCCCTCCTCCTCAAAGGGGAGAGACCCAATCATCAGTATCAGGCTTTAAAGGAGGAAATAGCTCTCTTTCCCCGACTGTTGCATCTCAGGAGGGAGTGAAAGGGGAAGGAGTTTGTTCTGATTACTCCTGTGTGGGAGAGGTCTTCAGCTCCAATTCCGCTTGCTAACACTCTGTTAGTGTTGACATCTACACAACTCCTCAGTGGTGATGTTTTCCAAAAGAGGGATTTCTAAATGAAAATAATTTTAAATAGTTCTGTGGATTGCTGAGAATTTTAATACCTTTGAAGCCATGTACCAGCACTGGCAAATAGCTCCCCCAAGCAGCCTGGTGTGATCCTCAGGCACTCTCAGGAATGCAGTGAGGAAGGGGCAATTCCTGGTATCTTGCTGGCTGGGGCACCTTAGTGTTGGGTTGTTGCTTTCAGATTCCTCAGGAGAGGCCTCTGTGGCATGGTGCCTGTGTGTTTGCAGGAAAGGGAAACCTTCTGCCCCTGCTTCAAGAATCCAGCTGTGCAACAGGAAAGGAGGGCATAGATTAGGCACCCCAAAAGCTGCCTTGAGACACATTTTTGGTTGAATATGTTCTGGTTTTCTTCTCTGGGGATGTCACAAGGGAGCGCAGAGAACTTTCTTTCAAAGGACTATTCAATTAAACTCTTTTTTTTTTTTTTTTTTTTGAGAATATGTAAGTTAGAGGGATTCATTTTTCAACCTAAAGGTCCTGCCAGTGACTTTGTAGTGTTTATTTTCAGAGTGACCAGACTTGACATATTCTCTGGTAAGCACAGTGAGCCCCTTCATAGGGGAAGTGACACTAATTGCCCCAGGGAAACATATGGAGAGTGTACTGGTCTGTGACCAGCTCTTCTATTTAACACTCCTGCCGGCACTCTGTCTCGGGAGTTGAAAGCTCAGCTTCAGAAATGTCAGGTGATGACATTTTCATTTCACTTTGAAAACTATCCCACAGTCATATGGATCTTGACTGTTAGAAGCTTTTTTTCCCTTTTTGTCCTCTAAACTGTTTTCATGCTTCAAATAGAAGGCATGCAAAACTGCATGTTTTGCATTTGCGTATGAAGACAATTTCTTGTTATTATGGACACAATAAGCCTGTGAAAGTATTGGTTCCAGGTGAGCTGTTTTGCACTAACCTTTCTGCTCTTTGTCAATGGTAGAAAGGAACATCAGGTCCACAGAGCAGTGTTCTCAAACATGTTCTGTCAGTTATCTTGCTAGAAACTGCAGTTGAGCTGATCTGATTCCCCTAACAGCACCAGTTTCATACAATAAAGATCCAACCATAATTTATTATTATTATTACTATTATTATTATTATTTTCATTACTACACAGGAGACTTCTAAAATAACTGGTTTTGTAGTGCTGTGGTGTCTCAAAAGCCAGCCTTCACTTGTGCTCCTCCCTTCTTCCACCATGTGTGTCACTTCCTTCGCATGCTGCAGGAGCATCAGATGTGGCCTTGAACGCAGGCCAGCATTTGGGTAGCTCTCATCAGGTTTGAAAGGGATTCCACAACAAGTTTCCTTTCTGCACAGCTTGGAACAAAATGAAATATGCCCATATGTAAAACACAACTGCAGTAAACAGCAAAAATTTGAACTAGAATAGCACATCAGAACATTTTATCAGCTCTCTTCTGTGGGCGTGAAGGAAAACTTTTAACCAAAAGACCATTAATTTCCTGAATTTTTTTTTTCCCAGTGTCTAGAAGTGAACTAATAGCAATAGATATCATGTGACCACAAGTAAGGTAGTTACATAACTGCTGAGCTGCATAGGTAAATTTCTCTCTGCTGCTGAGAGGTAAATTTCTTTAAATTAATGGAATACCATACCCATAGAGTAATTTATTGTAAAAGGAAAAATATGTCTAGATCAATAACCACTTGTACATTATTTTTATTAGGAAAAAAAAAATATTACGAGACTGGGGGGGTTGCTTTTTATTGTTTCTAAGATGACTGTGCATTTTTTAAAGGAATTAAATGTCAGATTGATCTTTAGAGAAACCTATCTGACTTGCCTTAAACAGCAGCACCACCACATGTCAGGAAGTGGCCAGAGGTCCAAAATACCATATTAACTCTTAATCCTATGATTAAGAAATAAAAAAAAAACCCATAACAGTACGCTACAAGGAATATATTCAGTAGTTTTTGTTAATTCTATAAAAACAGGATATTAGTCCCTATTTGCAAGTCAGGATAATTTTCCAGCTAAATATCCTTCCTATGATTCTTCTTCCTTCTTCGCTCAGTGTTAGGTAATTGCTTATAATCTGGCTAAATTGTATAAGGTGGCAGAGAGTCCTCCCTGGCTGCTGCATTGCCCTGTCTCCAGAATCCAAATGTTACTACTTATTTGCTGCAGCCCTTGCTGTGTTGTCCTTTATGTTTAACTGTGCATGTTGGGATCCTCTGGCAGAAGTAAAGTGAAAATCTAGCCAAAACTCCCAGGTGTGTAAGAGTTAAGTCTGGGACTCTCATGCTCTCTTAGAGAGGTAGCCACAGTAAGAAATCAGAAGAGCACTTGGGAGTGCTTTTTGCTCTGAATTCTCCATCTCTCTCGTGCTGTAGAGTTAGTGCCATGGAAAGCTGACCTGCAGCAGTGCACTTAGAGGATCAAAAATAATTATGGCATAAATGAATGTATATGACCTTTTGCTTTGAAGCTAATGAGGGAAGAAGCTTGCAAGGAATTCTCATTTACTTCCTGAAAAATATGTAGAATTTTATTGAAACATGATTTGAGCATTAATTAATGTGCTTTAATTGTTACTGAGGTGTGGCTGGCACCTGAATTCCAGTCCTTGTATTGTGCTTAAACCAGGTAAAGTGTAACCATTGAAGGTCAGTTATCTGGACAAGGCTAGATATGATCTAAATCCAGTACTTTAAAGGAAACTGCAAACATCACCATCTCTGTGAGAAAAGAGTCAACACAAACTTGCATCGCTGCATATTATAATTTTCTACGTGGTCCTGCAGAGTTTTGAAAAAATCCTTTATTACAAATGGCTGTCATGGTGGTAACTTTGATTGGTTTGGATGCTCTGTGGTAAAAATGTGCATAATTTTGCCATTGTGTTTTGCAAGCACACATGAGCATACCATTAAAGTGTTCTGGTATGACAATGCTCTCGTTCACAGGTTGCCCCTCTCTAGAAGAAGGTACATGATGTTGTAGTGGGGAGTCCTTAGCTGTCTTAAAAATGTTTTCTGGTTTTCTCTTGCTGTGTCTTTATTTATATGTCTCTTTCTAAGACAACATTTGCCCTTTTTCTAGTAGCCAAATAGTGTTGTAATCAAAAACGTATCTTTATCATTTGATACCTCTGTTGTTTTGTACCACCATCAAGTAGATAATGCAAAACCTGTCTCCTGGTATCTTTAAATTTGACACAGGCTGCAAATAAGCTGTTCCTAAAATGGTGTTTCCAGGTATTCTCACAAGCCAGCTCTTTGTATTTAAGCCTTTGAAAGACATTGAGTATGTAGATTTTCCTGAGTAACAGAGCTCTTCATTAGCTTCAGCAGGTACCAGTGCCTCCCAGAGTTCCTGAATCAGCATGCTCGTGTTCCCCTTTCCGTGGGACAGCGAGTCAGGCTAGTCTCTGTGTGGTCACTCAGCTCTCTGACCTCAAGTATAAGAAGACACTTGCTGTTAACAGTGTTTCTCCTTATGTTATAAATGGGAACACTGCCCTTACTTCTTGTGAATATGGAAGATCAATATACTCATGCTCCTGAAGTATCCAGAGCATTGTGTCAAATATAATGCAAATATTGGCTAACTTGTAATTAAAGCTTAATATTTATGTTTTTATATGAATACAGAGTGGATCCAGCCATTCAAATTTGGCCCTTTGTCTCTGAAATTCTTCTGTGGCTTCTGTCTGTGTCCTGGGACAGGTGGAAGGGTGCACATGTTGGCTGTACTGAGTTTGCTGAGCAGGAGGAAAATATGTTAGATTCCCACCAAGCTGAACAGATAATAATATACACTTAAGTTCTGATAGCTGCTTTGTTTTGAAGTATCATGAATGATAATACCACTAAGAAAATTACTTTATGTTTTTGAACTTCTGTATTGCAAATACTATTTGAGGTATTATCTGATGAATGCCTCATAGGCACAGCTCAGTAAATGAAAAGCCTGTTTGCATTTCAGGTGAAGCAAATTATTTCATTTATCCTGGAAAGCTTTCTAAATGGACTTGAGCCTCCAAGATTATTAGCTACAATTTTCTCTGATCTTAAAAACTTGTTCATTTAGTGACAAATTCCAAAAATCAGGCAGAATGAAGTATATGACTGTGGGTAGTCAAAAACTAATGAATTGTCTAACTCAGTGTTTAGATTACAGTTGTTGCTAATAATCCAGATGAAGCTCTGTAGTACTTATTTTCTGGTTATCTCTAAGGAATCTTTCAGAAATGTATTTTTCCTAGTCATCCACCTTCCCATTGTCTCACACGTGTTCAGAAGAATGATGTCAACTGTTACTCATATTTTTGCATTGTATGGATGGAGTTACTAACTGAGCTAGGTAGGAAAAACAGACAACTTCCTTGGTGCACAAATTCCACAGAGCAGCCTGGGATTAAAATGGTTGTTCCCTTCTCCAGAAACTTTGGTTATCCTTGAGTTATCAGGAACACAACAGCACTAGTACTGCAAATTTAACCTCGACACGTTAGAGTAAATGCATCAGATGTGTTTCCACCTTTTTTGAAATAGAGTAACATCTTGATAACGAGCTTTTGAGAGTAATCAGATCTTTCCTAATTTTATTGCATGTAACTATTATTCTTTGAAAAAGAAGAGGCAATGGCATAAATACTACCCTTAAATCTTTTCTCAGAAAGCAGATCTTAATGAGGCAGTTTGATTTTCTTTAGTTGCCACATAAGCAGTTTGGGTAAAGCTTTCAGTTAACTATCTCTTCAATCTGATCGAACTTAACACTCATGGGTATTTAAGTGAGTGATGTTTCTAAATCAACAGTTTATATTGTTTTGAATAGTGCTCTTACTAATAACCCTTCTTGCTCGAGGGCTGGCTTCCTGTCTGTTGTTTGAGGAGGGAAAAACAACTGGATCTAACAGGTTGTGTCTGACCTTTGTGCAAAAGAAGAGAGAAAGGTAGTAGAGATACAGTAGTATAAAGTCTCATACTTTCACAAGAATTTTTTTATGTTTCTGGCAAAGACAAGAGAGCCTCTCTCTCTGTGGGTCTGTGTCCCTGTGAAAACTCCCGTGGAGCAGAAGTCTGACAAATAATTTGGTCTCTCTGTAGATGAGACTCAACATCCTCGCAGTTCATGTGCTGGTGTGTTTAAATGCCTGTGAATAAGTAGTGGCCACCAACAACAGCTGTTGGATATTTTCTCATAAACTCAAGGCCCCAAATAAGAAACCCAAGAAATTCCCAGCATGTGCTCTCCAGCTGTAAATGCAGATTTGCATCTGCTGAGGAGAGAGGAAATCCCAGCACGACAATAAAAAAAAAAAAAAAAAAAAAGGGCAAACATCTTCATGCTGTAAAAAAAAATAAATAAAAACCTCAAAAAATATTTCAGATGTGTTAGGGGAAAAAATAATAAGCCAAAAACCCCAAAATAAACATCATACTTCTGTAAAACGGTTACCAAGGGTGGGAAACTGACTGCAGAAGAACAATTTCTTTTTAGATGTTCTTTTTTTGCCCGGCTGTATGTCACATGTTGCAATAAACCAAAGTAGGAACTTAAATTTCAGATGTGCTTTTTACGTGTTTTTGTGTTTCCTTTGGTAACTTTCCCACTCCAAATATATAGCTCAGTAATAAGGTTATTGATAAATTCTAATGAGAAAGGACTGTGGATAGCAGCAAATGTGATCTGGGGCGTTCCACAAAATTTTGTTTTATTAATATTTGTAATAACAGTTCTGTTGACAGTGCTGAAAGCCAAAAAAGATAAGGAATGTTGTATGAGTTCCATTTGTGGTTGATCTTGTCCTGGAAGCACGCTGTAGTCTTCTTCCTTGGTTTTTTTGTTTTGTTTTGTTTTTATTTTTTCAGTTTTGTTTGGTTTGGCATTTTTTTGTAAGAGAAAAAGGTTTTCTTTGTTGGAAAAGTAAATTATCTCTCTCTCAGCTGTTGGTTTAGTCATTTCTCCTTGAAGTAATGAAGTAGTGCAGCAGCTCCAAGCATTCCAGATCTCCTTATCTTAGTTAATGTTTTACAGATTTTGAAAATTTGGCAGTGAAGGCCAAATAGCAGTTAGAGTGTATCAAGAATTTTAGAAGAGCCTTCCAAGACAGCACCCTGTGGGAAGGACAGCGCTGTCAGCTGATCTCTAGTCATGCACTTGATTTCTTATTGGCAGTCATTCAATGAATGTGTGGTAGAAAACAGATCTGAACCCAGTTCTTTAGGCTGCAAGGTTACAATAACAAAGTAGTTCAGGCATGTAGCTGATACAGGCTTGTAGCTGGTATCCGTAGGTTGGTATCTGGGTGATCAGCCAATTTTGCTACCTTTTTCAGAGGTATTCCTTGAAAAGATCTCCACAGAAATAGTAGTTGGCAACATATATTTCAGAACTATTAATCACATGTCTTGAAAATGAAATGAAAACTGTTAGCAGATGTCTCTGTTTTTATTTTCTTGAACAAAAACTCATTACAAATGCCACTTTCCTCATCCTTTCTTTTTTGATGTTAAATATCTTGAGAATAATTCTTTCATTTGTGATTTCTCAAAGAAATAAAAAGTTTAAGAACATTTCTTTCCTATTATCAAACCAGTGCATGGAGTACACTTTTAATTATTTTAGATAGTTGTCCTAATGCTTTTAGAGTGACCAAGAGCCAAAGAATCAATCACAGATTATGTTTCTTCATGTTGTGGAGGTGCCACTCACTTTTAAATAACCTTCTAAATACTGAGGCTAAATTGATGCAATGGTTGGGTGCCTTCTGTGGTGTAAACAGTAAGTACAAAAAGCTCCCATTTTAATGGTGATAACTATGTAATTATCTTAAAATATCATTTATGTGCAGCCATTTTAATGTACAGTAACAATGAAGTATCATTTACGATGCCATGTAGTTGTTGCTTTTTATACTGTCCAGTTCCTTAATTTTCTCTTTGGCCAGGTTTACCATTGTTAAAATACTTCCAGCAAAAGCCATGCTAAGTGACTCAGGCCACTACAACAGAAGTCAGCCAGAACTACTACATTTTGAGAAGAATTCAGGTAGACGCTGTGTAGACATTAAGGGATTTTTTTTGTCCTTCACTTGCCTTTGGGGTTGTGCTTTTTAAAAAGTCTTTACATAGGATGCAAGAACCTTCTTTTTTAGCTTGTGCCTTACACAAGTGACAGAAATTATTGGGTTTTCTCCCCGACCTTTACAGTTCTGATTTCACAAACACTTCAAAGTCCTCCATGACTTCTCCCAACTTCTTCTCTCATTGCCTTGGCCTGAATCAACACAGGGTGTTATCCCAGTCATGGTGTTCCAGGCATCTAAAAGAGGCAAGATTTGGAAAGAGAGATTGGAGTGTATTCCCCCCCCCCCCAGCTCTACTTCTGCAGCAGTAAACATGTACTTACACCACTAGTGGCTTTCCTAGCAGGACTGGGACCTAAAACTATGAGCTTAATTTCCACAGTTTTGTCTGAACAGAAGCAGACCTTAGAAAATAACAGCCTTCTTTGCATGTGTTTGAAAAATGATTATTTTTCTCTAGGAGCTTTTATTTCTTTTATTGCTTAAACTTTGGGGCAATGGAGAGCCCAGCTATATACAGAAACACGTTGAATGCTGAGCTTCTGGGCAGGTGGCATGGCTTCATTGGGCTACTGGGATCATTTCTTCAGCAGACACAGCAGGAGCATGGTCTGTTATTACAGCAAGCTAATAACACCTCTGGAGGTGAAAAATAGCACAGAAATTGTGCTACTTTTTAATAAAAAGGAATATGGAGGCTTGGTTGTGAACATGAAATTACGTATGGAGGCAGTAACAAGGCTTTGTTGTGGAAATTAAATGGGACAGCATTATGGCAATACTATCATTTCTCAGTGGAGCCAGATGAACACTATAGAAAATATTTAAAATAAATAAATCTACTGCCTGTGTAAGCTAGGAATTTTTGACAAGAACTACTTAGAGGATTAAAAAAAGACAAGTTCAGTTTTTAAAAAGGAGGAAACCACACTGGAAATAGGGAAAGCTTTATTTAGTGATTAATCTTTGTATTTATTTTGGTAGTATTTTTGTGTTTTCAGACCCATAAGAAATGTAGTTTCAGATAGTTTTTGTAAAGCACCATCAACCATGTTGGATGTTTTTAGAAGAAAGTTCAAAATTGCTGGGAGTTCTTTTCTTTAGAGATCATGTCAGAGACGACAATAAATCCTGATTCTCAATTCTTAGAAGGAATTTCTTAGAAATGTTGAGCCTAGAAGGAGAAGAAATAGACTAAACAGAAAGGCTGTACCTGCAGACCAAGGGAAGCTGAGAAAAAATAAAAAGAATTGAGGTTATGAAAGACAAATCTGTGGAAAAGCTGTGGCAGCTGCTGGTACTCCCTGTGCACAGTCTCCATGCTAATCTCCCATGCTTTGTGGCAGGTTTCAGCAGGGAGCACCAGTGAGCACATAGACGGGGAGAAAAGGGGGGCGGAATCTTTCTTTGGTCCTGGAGCACAGCACCCTGAAAATGGGAGAAGAGCTCCCTGAAGCCATACTCAGTGGGCAGGAAACACAACCTTGTCCTTTGTGGTGAGTCTCCCAAAGCATCTGGCCAGGAACTGTGACCAGGAAAGGGCTAACAAAGCAACACAAGCAGGGCAGAAGAGCAAGTCTGCCTCTGTCTCTCCCAGCAACTCGTGCTTGTTTCCAACTTGCTTTCCACTACAACTCTTCTCACACAGGACAGCAGTTCCTGCTCCATGATTTAGTAAGTCTGCAGGACAGCTATATGCTTTGGACCTGCCCATCTATCATTAAATCCCTCCAACCAGTAAATTTCCATCCTGCATAGCCCCAGTATTCCCTTATAGATCTTGTTTCTAGCCAAGTATAGTGAGTGTTTATTTCTGTTAGATTCAACTCTAGTGAAAATGCTCAACTGAAAGGATCTGAGAAACTTACTGCAAGGAAAATTTACAAAACCCTCTAATTTTCCACAAAGCACGTGCAGGCCACCTAGGACACTTCAGTCTAATAATTGTGATGATTGTGTCTTCTTTGCTTATTATGCACTTCATATTCGCTATATAATAGAGTTTTTACTTTGTGATCTGTAAATAAACTCATTTACATGTTAAATATTTCAGCCTTCCAGGATGACAATCACTGGAAGACCAGGTAGCTATAAGGGTTTTGACCCACAGATGAGAACATTTCTTCAAGCTAAGAAGGCAGTTGCAAATCACTTGCCTTCTTTTTTTTTCTCTAGACTCAGGTAACTAGATTTGCATTATTGTTGCACTCTTGGATATTTTAATTTTCAAACCAGTGCACTTGAAAGCTTAAATAACCTTTTTTGTCATGGTGGGAATTGACTTAGAAGGTGGGGTGACTTACAATTTAAGTAAAGTTCAAATCACATTGGCAGGCAAGTCTGTTTAAGCATAACCATCTGTGACAAAAAAAAAGCTTGGCAGTCACTGCAACGTAAGGCAGCAAACATGGTATAAAATACCACCTTAAGATGGCCCCTTTTTTTCCCCTTGTCTCCAAAGTGTATAAAAGTTGCCACATAAGATTATAGGGTCACTTACGCAGACCTTTTAAAAGGGACCCTTAATCTTTAATATGTCATTTACATAGAATTGCTCACTTCTATGCCTAATTAGTGGACAGATTCCCACTCCTGCTGGGACCTGATCCAGCTCTCTCAGATATCAGCATAGAGAGACTCTTAAGTGTACAAGCTGAAGTAATTCATTATTTAGCAGCTAAGTTGTTAATACAGGTCCTTAATGGAAAGACTGATCATTGGTCCTATCTGTCTTACCACAGCTGATAATATATAAAATGTTGCTGAGCCTTGTAGAAGAGGTCTGAGTAAAAGGGCTCTGCTAAAGCTTCTGCTAATACTTCCTTTGCGTGAAATGCAGCTCATCCAAAAGAAGATATTAGAATTTCAAAACCCAGACAAACGGCACAGTGTGGTCCTGGGTTTTCTGGGTGTTCAGCCTTTGTCAGATAAATTCAGGTCTAACACACATAGATGCTGGTGGCACAGCTTCTGTAACAGCTTTGAGTAAATCCTTAGGAAGACTTGCTTCCAGTCCTCTTTGTTTGTGATAAATTAAAAGTGTTGACATGCTGTTCCCTGTGTGATGTATGAGCAGACTTGATTTTTATTTTGATCTGGTTGTTCGTTTTTATCAGGATTAAGTTTACTGCTGTTTAGATGCACATTTTCTTGCATCTTTTGTAGCTGTGGAGTCCAGGAATAAATTTTTCAGAATGTTTAACCTTGACCTTATTTCTGTCTTTTCAAGTTAATAGTGTCTGGCCAGTGCTCTTTCCCTGCCCGCTGCTTGTAATCTGCCTGTTTGCTGCAGGGTGAGGTGCAGATTGTACCTGTCATATACACAGCTGGATTTCATAAATGATTCACACCTATTTTCAAACAAGTGCACTTTTCATAAAAGTCCTTGTAGTAGGTGTTTTATAAACCCAGCAAGCCAATGAGTCCAACAATATAAATCAGAAAAAACCACGGGTCTGCAGGTTTTTTTGAATGATGACCTTGCCTGTCCTTAAAACTTGATTTCAATTACAAAACCTGCCTTTGCAGCTCAAACTTATAAAAACTGGATCACAAACTCGTGGCTTTCCTCTTTCCTGTCTCATGTTTTCCCAGTGGATTTACGGTCACAAGTAATTCTTGTTCTGTGCCTTCATTTTTGTATCCTGCTGAGCTTTACTAAGGGCTCTTTTCCCTTGCTTGAGATATATATATTTAAATATTTGGGTTAATGATAATGACTTTCTATCTAGCAGTGTTAGCATTTCTCCTACTTCTTTTTCTAATTGTGATAACTACTTATTTATAATAACTGCTTAAGAATAATAAAGTAACTGTTCCTGCTAGGCAAATTTTTCCAATATGAGGTGTAAACAATTTGTACAGTTGCTACCATTATTTGGGTAAATTCACAACTTATCCAAGTATTTGTGTGAATTTTGTAAACATTTAAGCTGCAAATAGATATCTAAAGTCAACTGCTGAGCCCAGTAGAAAGCAGCACACATAAAACTTGAAAAGTACATTTGGTAGGGGGAGCAATATCAAAGTGTGGGTGACATTTTGGAAAATGCTGAGCACAAACTTATAGGGATAAAGAGGTACATTAAAGACCACTGGCGTGAAGAAAGTGAATGTTCAAGAGTTGTGGTATTAACAAAGTGAAATCTTTAGCTCCTGCCCTGAGGAGTTGCTTTTCATTGCTTGAAGTCTCGAGGTGGCTGCCTGTTAAGTAATGTCAAAAAATGAGTCGCTGCAGGTTTCCTGCTTTGAATTGGAAAGCACTCTGGATCAGAAAGGATTGCAGGAACCTAAGCCTTTCAGTTTCTTCAGCATACAGCAAGTTAATGACTGTCTTCTAGATGACCTCTGAAAGTCACTTGTAATTCTTCAGCAGGCTGGAGCCCGTGCTCAATGCCACCACAGCTCGTGCCGCGTTGCGATCTGAGTCTCCTGGAACAACAATCATCCAGAGCCACCCTTGCTGCAGATGCTAGGTAAATATTAAAATACTTTTTGAGGGACCAAAAAATCATTCCTTCTGAAAATAAACTATTCTTCTATTCTATATATGTGGAATAGTGACAAAAATAACTTTTCCCATCATTTGAAGAGTCGTATCGGTTTTTAGGGTAGTATTCATTTTGATGCAATGATGATTTTTGCCTTTTCTTTCATACCCCTTTTATATCCTTTTACAACTTCTGTATTCTTAGTGCTTTTTGCCTAAATTCTTGAACTTGTTTCTCAAGCTAGGAGATTAAAATTTTAGAAGCTTCGTAGTTAGGGATCAAAATGCCCACAGACATCAAGGTCCTCTCCAGAACACATTTTGTAAACTAAGATAAAACCATCCAGGGGAAGGTTCCTTGGGGAGGGGGCCTGACATGAGCCTCTCAATGGGGAATCTTTGATAGATATGCTAATTAGTAAGACCTATAATGTTATAACAGATCCTTTAGGGGTGCGCATTGAAGTATACATTGAGGGGCATTCAAACTAGGCATAGTGCACCTAAGGATCCTTAAAATAAATACAAAGGTAAAATTCCTTTTTCCCTTCTAAGCATGTTTGAGTCCTGATTTTAAGACCAACAAAAGGCATGGATGGGACGGGACGGGACGGGATGGGGCCTAGCTGGCTGCAGGCACCAGCCCTGCGGCCCAGCTCTGCCTCTCACCCTCCCGCGGCTGCTGGAACTGCTCCAGCTCTGCAGGCTGCTGTGCTGGGGCAGCTCCAGGGCCTTCTGCTCCATGACACTGAGTAGACGTGTGGCTACTCGCAGGAGAGATGCCCCGGAAAGTTCCGGTTCAGCAAGTCGTGCAGTTCTGCCTTCTGCAGAAGGCACCTGCAAGAGAGAAGCCTCAGGAAGGCTACAGGAGAGCAAGTCCTGCACTCTGCTCTCAGAGGGCTCTGCCACAATGACAGGAGACTCCTCGTAAATGATTCAGGTCACCAAATCCCACGGTTTGTCCTCAAGGGCAGCGGCCGCAGGAAAGGGAGACGCCTCGGAAAAGCTCCGAGTCACCAAGTCCTGCAGTCTGGCCTCGAGGGCACTGCAGGAGTAATGCCTCGGAAAAGCTCCGGGTCGGCAAGGAACGAGTGGGCTGTGCGGCACCGCTCTGTCCCGTCCTGTCCCGTCGCGTGCTCCGAGCACTGTGGCGTGGCCGCGTCGCCGCCAGCACCTATGTCAGCGGCACGTGTCACAAAGGGCCCTGGGACACCCACGGTGACCGTGCTGCACCGTGTCACAAAGGGCCCTTGCACACAATGCCACCTGCCCTGGGCCGCCCCCAGCCCGCCCCAAGTGGCCCAGCTTGGAAGGAATCCCTTGCCCCGAGTGTCTAAGACAGCCCGACAGGAACTTAAGCAACGGCTCCAACCATAAGCAAACGCTCCCCTGCTCTGCGGGCTCGGGGCAGCAGCAGGAGCCCCCACGGCTGCCGACGCAGCCGCGGCGGGAAGGGCACGGGGCCTTCCACAGAAGCTGGCACGGCCTCCTTGGGACGCGTCCCGGCCGGTGGCCATCCTAAGCCCAGGGGTGTGACGCAGACAGGGAACGTGTGGGCCAGGGCACGAATGCTGCTCTGACCCCTGGGGCCCGGGGAACGCTGCAATCGGCAGGTGTGGCAGAGTCCCTGCCGAAGCAGACCTGCCACCCCCCGAGCCCTGGCAGCACTGGCGCCCGTCTCCTGCCCCAGAGACCTGTGCCCCGGGGGGCTTCTCTGCCCATGGGCAGCCAAAGCCAACGCGCACTGGGGTCTGTGCTCCTTCCTGCAGGGGGCTGTTGGCAGGAGCAGCTGGAGCGACTGGGGGCAACACTTGGTATCTGACAGGAGATGTTGCTCCTTGCTAGAATGAATTTTTTCATGGAGGAGACTAGCAGTAGCACCAGAACAGCTTCAGCTGCTAAGTTTCACAGGACAAAGAGATTCTAGAGAGACACTGTGACATTTCCTTGTGCTTTTCTGTCTTTCTTGCATTCTGGAATAAAGAATCGGCCCAGCCTCTGATATTCTCCGCTCTACTTGCTGCATGTCTGGCTGTGGCAGCTCACGTCCAAACACAACTGCGTCCTTGCTGAGCACGGCAATGGACGGCCACAAGCAGGGAGGTTCCCCAGGGAACGTCAAGGGAGACACCTGGGGAAGCGCAGAGGATAGGGATAGCTCGGGGAGGAGACGCTGTTGGGTGTCTCTGATGATGGTGCCAGCATCCTGAAGGAGCAGCCAAGACAGGCACTGGAAGCAGACGTGTCCTGCCCTTTTCTGCTCTCACAGGGACACAGGACACGCTTGTTGCCACAGGTCCAGCAGACTTGATCCGGGAAAAATGGAGAGCCATGCATTGGTAGGGAATGGCCTCCAGCAAGAGCAAAGCAGGATCCTCTAGCAGCAATGTAGCTACAAAAATGCTGTTAGTGAGGATCTTCTTGTTATTTTCTAAGTCTGTAAGAGATTTTTCTCTCTCACAGAAGAGGTAGCAGGGAACGTAAACAACCACGCCACCTGCAACCTTGGAAAGTCT
Source organism: Corvus hawaiiensis (assembly GCF_020740725.1). NCBI lineage: Eukaryota > Metazoa > Chordata > Aves > Passeriformes > Corvidae > Corvus > Corvus hawaiiensis. The sequence goes on from NC_063214.1 coordinate 21,254,063, forward strand.
TGTTTATGGTATAGTAGAAAATATTTTGATAATGGATGTTTTAGGATTTTGGCCAATCACCCCCAAAGGGTGGCTGGTCCTTTGTCCAATTAGACTATGAAGGAAAAAGTCTATAAAAGAGTTTGTAAAATAATTAAATAAATCAATCTTCCTGCACAATTCCTGCCTGCTGGATCTTCTCCTCCTCCTCCTCCTCCCTATGGCTGCGGGACACGGTGATATACCGTAGGAACCAGGCCTGCGGTAATACAGCAAAGCCTGAGCTTGTGAACCGGGCCATCTCCTCAGCAGACACCCAAGCGCTTCCCTCCACCCCTGAACATCTGCCACCACTCCCTGCTTTTCTTCAGCACCGGCTGCTTCTTCCTTTGTTCCAAGCAAGTCCAAAGTTAGTTTGGAAGCTCATGCATGTGTCTTTAAGGGGCCTGCATGGAGCAGAGGGATGGCAGCTGCAGCGCAGGGCTTGTGTCCCATCAGAGTCTCTCTCTCACGATGGCACCAATGCCGCTGCCTTGAGACACCTGACTGTGGAAGGCAAGTTTGCCCTCAAGCACCGCCACTGAAGTCAGTCAAGGGCACGGGCTGCAGCCGAAGCTGCCGAGCGTCGCTGTGAGGCTGGCAAGGCAAGAGAAAGCCATTGTGGCCAATTCTGCTGAAGCCTTTTGCCAAGCCACGTGCAGTTGTGCCCACAGTATCCCCCCGTCTGGCATCCCGGCTGGTGCGGATGCTTTGTTGAGCAGGCGTTCGGGCTGCTGCTGTTCCTGTGCACGCTCTGGTGCTGTTTCTGCGGTGTCTAGAGCCACTTTGGCAGCAGCGACTCGGCAGCCCTGCTCGAGGAGAAATCGCCACCCTCCCCATGGTGGCAGCAGCTGTGCGGGCCCAGAGCTCTGTGTCAGGGGGGCCTCGGTCACAGCACCGTGGCCTGGGCAGCAGCGGGGGCCCGGGCTGGCCGCCAGCCCTGCCTCTGCCCGCTGCCCCTTATTGGCAGCGGCCAGTGGCCGTGCCCCGGCATGGCCCCCCTGCCCTCCTTGTCCCCAGCCGGCCCAGCCTGGGCACCTTGGGGTGTTCCCCACCTCCTGCTGAGGCCCGGCCTCGAGGGCTTCTGCCGCAGGCTGGGAGACGCATCGGGGAAGCGCTGGAGCAGCTGGCTGGCAGGAACGAGGCGGCTGCCTGGGGACTGCTTATGGCCTTTGACACCCGGTTCCTCAGGCCTTCCCACCACCCCGGCCCCTCAGGATCTGCCCCAGCCCGGCCAAGCTGCCCGGCAGCGCCGCAGCCCCGACTGAGCTCCAGAGGGGCCGGATCGAGAGGCACCTCGGAGCCCTCAGCAGTCCAGCCAGCAATGCACGGGCAGGAGAACACAGACGGCAGTTCCTGCCTAGGACAGGGGTTGCGGCCATCTCCAGACACCGGTCTCGCAGCAATCCCTGCAGCTCTGGCCCCTGCCCACCTGCTCTGTTGGCAGTGTTAAGGCTTCAGCAGAACCACCAAAGGCCAGGGGGCTTCTGGCCATTTTCCTTTCCACACCGCACGCCTGGGCAACTTGCTGAGCACAGGCACCCTTTCTCCCCTCTTCCCCTGTGCCCTGCGGACACTGGACACAAAAAGAAAGCTCCTGGGAGGCTGTGTATTAGAACACATTCTATATTTACATACAGAGGAAAAACCAAAAGAAGAAAAGAACCATCTTAAAGAAAAGAAAAATGCCCGCTAGCTCAGGTGGCCCCAGTAGACAGAGCCTCCCAGACAAGGTCTCTGCAGAGCTCCAGCACTGCAGCTAGCCACGGCCCGACAGACGAGGCCGTCCTGCATGCCCTGCGGAGTCCATCTCGCAGCACCTGGAAGATGGAGCGCGGAGCTCTCTCCAGGGCCCGCAGGACGTAGGCTGTTTGACGCGCCAGGCTGGAAACGGCAGGGCTGATGTCACGGGACGCGTCTTCAAGGGCTGCAAGAGAGAGGAACAGAGGCACGGTCAGACTCCGGATCTGCGGCGACCCGAGGAGACCCCCCCCTGCCAGGGCCATCCCAGCCTGCTCTGGCCATGGCCAAGAGGGAGCAGGGACCAACGGGATCGAAGGCCCCTGGACATCCGAAGGTGCTGGCCACAAATCCCCCACGCGCCCCTGAAACCTCTCTGTGCTCTGCCCACGCCGCCGCTCGTCCGCGCAGGGAGCAGAGCCCTCCGCAGCCGGGGCAGGGATTGCAGCTCCCCCCGCCAGCCCCCGCTGATAGCCGGCTGCACTCACTCACCCTCGCAGATGAGCTGGACCTCTTCCTGCTGGCCCCTCAGGTGCCGCCCGGCGATGCCTGGGAACACAGAGCCTGTCACGGCCCCAGCGGCACAGCTCCCTCTCAGCGGCGCTGCCAGCCCTGCGGCCACACGCTCTCCTCGCCCCGGCAGGGCTCAGCGCGGGCCCTCGCCGCATCCCGACGCCCGAAGGCACGGCTGCGAGAGGGCGGTGGCAGCCCCGGGGGCAGGCGGGGCTCCACGGCCCCTGGCCCGGATCCCGCTGCCGGGGCAGCAGCCGGGGCTGGGGCCGCGCTGCGGCGGGGCGGGGAGGGGCCCCGGGCTCGTGGCTCACCAATGAACCCGATGGCCGCCTGTCGCAGGGACTCCTGTGGGCTCCGCAGGTACGGCAGGGCCCGCCGCGAGTGCTCGGCCGCTCGGCTCCTGTCCTCTGCCAGGTGGAGAGAGCGCCAGGAGGGAAGGGTTGGCGCGGGCTCAGCCCCTTGGCCGGGCGCTGCCTGCGGCCCGCCCTGGCCTCCCCTGCCTGCACAGCGCTGAGGCCCGGCCAGCGCCGCTGGCGCCGGGCTCTGGAGGGGGCCGAGGGCCGGGCGCTGCCCGGGGAGCCGCGGTGCCCCCCCGCCCCACAGCCCAGCGGGGCCGGGGCTCCGTGGGCACCCGGCTCGGGGCCACAAGAGCCTGGAGAAGAGCCCGCGCGGCCCAGGGAAGGGAACAGCGTGTGGGGCGCAGGCTGGAGCCCCTGGCTGCAGCACTGGGCGGGGGGCACAGCTGCCAGCCCCACACACGGAGCACCGTAGTCAGGGGGCTTCTCCAGGCTGCGACTTGGGCTTCCAGGCCGTCCTTACCAGGCCCTCGCCGAACCTCCATGTCTGAGCCACGTCCAGCGTGGGTTCGAGATCCCTCCTTTTCAGGAATCCGGCCGCACAATGCAGCGTTTCCCGGGAGGCCTGGAGAGCAGCAGAGAGCGGGAGATGGCACCACAGCCCAGGGCACAGGACCCGTGTCCTTGTGCCGAGGCCAGGAGGATGCTGCAGCCCATGCGGCGCCAGGGCAGGAGGCGGCCGAGCCCCCTCCCAGGGGAACCCCGGCAGCCTCACATTGGCCACGTGCCAGTCCTCGTCATGGCAGTGGAAGGAGAGTGGGAACAGGCTCTGGCGCACGTGTGACTTTAGGACCTTTTTTCCCCTCTTCCATTAATAAACCATTATTCCTCTTCCCTCCTGTCCATCGGCATGTTCCCATGGGACGAGATGGTGATGCCATGATGATTTTTGCCATTTCTTTTTTACCCCTTTTATATCCTTTTACAACTTTCGTGTTCTTAGTGCTTTTTGCGTACACTCTTCAACTTGCTTGTCAAAGTAGGTGACTAAATATTTTATAAGCTTCGTAGTTAGGGATCAAAATGCCCCAGACCCCAAGATCCCCTCCAGAACACATTTTTAAACTAAGATAGAATCATCCAGGGACAGTTCCTTCAGGAGGGGGGCTGATTCAACCTCTCATTGGGGAATCTTTGATAGATACGCTAATTAGTAAGACCTACGTCAGAAATGAGACAACTCTTAGAAAGATTAAAATAATTTATTAAAAGCAGAAAAATTGAAAAATTACAAAAAGTAGAAAAATATAAAAATTTGGGATCGTAGTGGCTCAGGAGGTATGCCCCAGGAGTGCAGGGATTAGAGATCTTCAGGCTTAGACAGCACTGGACCTCTGGTGGAAGAACTTGCAGTGCTGGGCTGACTTTTAGCTAATCCAAAAGTCAAGGAAAAATTATTAAAGGCGCCTCAATAGGAGTAAGGCTTTAACACCAAGCACTAGCACCCACTACACCTACTCTGCAGTGATCTGTGCTGCTCTGAAGCTTGCCTCGTTGTTTTATAGTGCCTTTGCTCCACCCCCGTCCGCCCACAGCCTGCCCACAGCCCGCCCACAGCACACCCCTTTGGTCCAAAGTGATTGGTGCTTCCCTTTTGACAGATCATCTCTGTCTACCTATAGCTCGTCGTTGTCAGGGGGGTAGTAACAGCTGAAGCAAGGGTGCTAACATGCCCTCATTAAGATTCAGGTTGCCTTGGAGTTTGCTTGCAGAATAACGGCGATGGGGCTAAAAATAGCTGTTGGCTGTTAGAAACTGGGGTTTTGGAGTTGGTCCTCGGTCTAAGGTGCAAAGTAGAAACCCTTAAAAAAAATTAAAATACATCTAATACATCTTAAAACATTTGTAAAAGTATACAATGAACTTGGGAAAAATAACTCTTATAGTGTACAAGTGGCTTAAAGTTTGAAAAGGGTTTTTTAACTGGGAAACTTTTAACTGGGGGATTTTAACTGGGACTGGTGTAAATTGCTTTGAACAAGTGAAAACACTAATAACAGAACTTGATTTCTGTACCTGGGCTGATGGGTTAATTTTAACATTCAATTAAAACATATTTAACTCAAAATTAACTAATTAAAGCACTTAACATGCAAAGACCAAGCTAATTAGGGATTTCATGTATGACAACCTATAATGTTATACCAGATCTTTTGTGGGTGTGCATTGCGGTGTGCATTCGAGGTGGACATTGTATTGAGGTGCATTCAACCTGGACATAGTGCACCTAAGGATCCTTAAAATAAATACAAAGGTGAAATCCCTTTTTCCTTTCTAAGAGTGTTAGACTCTTGATTTTAAGACCAAGAAAAGGCATCAATTTCATTTGCATGTTCCTTCTTTGTTCAATGAGTTTTTAAATATTAATTCCATTATCTTGGTTCTCAGCCATATTTAATGGACTTTTCTGTGAGTTGTTCTATTTTAAGTACCTATTGCCAGTTCTCTTTTTTAATGTATCATTTTTGATTTTCCCCTTTTTGCTTCCTTTTACTATGAAATCAGAATCTCTTCAGATCTTATAATGTGCTGCTACATTCTTACATTTGTTACAAATTGAGAAAGCAATATTAGAATTAAATATGGTCTAATCAACTCCATATATTACTTCTCTCACCCAAGACTTTAGAGCTCTGTTCAGGTGGTCTTTACCTGCTCCTTTTTTTCCTCCAACAATATGTGCTATTTCAAAATCTTTTTATTTAGTGGGAAGAGGCAGCTGTGAGACAAAAAACTATCAATCCAGCTGATTCCTGATTGCGCTTAATTCATAACTTGTTTCTGTAACTTGCTCAGTAGTGGAAATGTCACAAAGAGTCATGTTTGTTGTTCATGTCAGCTAAATCCAGTCTGCTCTCCACATTCTTCAAGCTCCTCCATGAAACACGTTCATTCAGAAGAGTCTTTGCTGAATGCTGTCATTACTGTTCAACAACTCAAATACTGAGGTTTGAGTTCCTGGCTTTTATATCTCTTTTTCTTCATTTGCTGAGTCCATAAGAATCAAAGATGAGAAAGGGGTGGCTCATGGTATAAATACCGAATTTATAAGTATTGTTTCTCTGTGTCCATAGAAATTGCCATCTCCATCCATTCTGCTATTTCAGGACTGGCTTCCTTTGAGCTACGTTCCTCCCACACCTGACGTTCCTGCTGGCTTGGGATCCAAGTCTGCACTTCAGACTATGTTTGTCAAGAAAATTCCTTCACAGACAAGTGGCAAGAAAAACACGCTATATGCAGGATCAAGATGCTCACAATTGTGTCTACCTTTCAAGGAGTCTGACTCCACATTCCCTACCCACTGATGTAAATGTTTTCTTTTTAGCTATCATCTCTCCAGCACTTAAGTTGTTTAATTACAGCACGAAAACATTAGGCATATGTTCAATTTCCAGTTATTATCAGTGTCATTTCTTGTTTGGTTTATGCTCCACAAAGGTTCTGTTTTTAAAAAATACCGTTTTGTTTTGACATTCCAGGTTCCACATGTTTTGTGCTGTGTTGTTGCCAGTGCTCTGTGGGTGTTTGGACTCTGGTAATCCTCTGGATTAAATAAATGCCTCATCATTCACCTATTATATCTGACATGTTCTTGAATGCTGCATTGCATCAGGTCCAGTATTTAGATCTGCCTGCTTTCAGACTCAGAGAGAGTCATTTTGACTAACTGTAGGAATCTTTCAGGTAGCATGAAACATTTATGCTATTCATACTCTTGTTCTGCTGTGCTGCACATTCCTTTGTGCTTTTCTTAGTAAGTGCTAAACACAAGTTATTGATTAAGAACTTCTGCTTCTCCATCTTTACTTATTTCTCCCCTGACAACATGGTCTCAAGATGTAGGAAATATTGGTCTGAACTCCTGTTGTCTTAAAGGTTTCTACAATAACCAGAATTTCTGGCTCTGAGCCACTTTATGAACCCACAAGGCTCATATATATATGCATATATATATATATATAAAGACCAGCATTCATTGAAATAGCCTATTTAACTCATGCTTACTGTCCTTAAAGAGATTAATCTTTTGCTAAAAGTGTAGCTACATGATTATATTTCTTTAAAACATTACGTTTTTTTTAACCTCCCTGGTATTCCTCCAGTTCAAAGTGAACTTCACATTGGCTGATCTTTTCATTAGCTTTTGTCATACATGAAAAAATACAAGCAAATGCTTGTTCACTTCATGGTCCTTGAATAAACAGAGTATCTGTTGCTTCATCAAAAACACCAGAGTAGCAGCATCCTTCTGAAGTGACAAGCCTTGATTTTTGTGCTAACCAATCACTATAAGAAAAGGCAGGAATGAGCTCTTTAAAATTCCTGGGAGTTTCAAAAACAAGCTGTTGCTTCAAACAGGGCAAGTTGATTGACTTCCACGACTTTGAATTACTATATCTGATACTCCCTGATACTGAGCAGGAGTACAAGTGCTGATCAGACTGCAGTGTCAAATCTGTTCCAGGGTCTACACAGACCCTCAGCTGCTACAGTTCATTACACTGACTAATTATACCCCTTCCAATAATTTCTTCTTGGTTCAGTAGGTGGAGCTGTAAGACGTTCAGATTTTCCCTTGGCCAAGGTGTGCCGTGGCTGGTGCACTGACAAGCACAGCTTTCGCTTCCCAGCACTGCGCATATTTATCCCTTTTATACAAGTTGGCATTTTGCATCATATTGAAATGGCACATAAAAAGGAAATTCAAGTTCTGCACTCATTCTGCTAGTTGAGAAAAGCAATCAGTCTCTGTTTCTAATATGCAGTCATCGGTTCTTTGATGGCTGTTTTCTACTGTTCAAAAGAACACAAAACATGTGTAGGCTCAATTTTAATATTTTGGGCTTTGGGGAAAAATAATCTCTAACATAGTACATTTTGCTTATTTTGCTAGTTACTGGTTTGAAACAGACTCTTTGGAACAATTGAGAACTCATGAAATCATCTCATTAATTTTTTTCAATTTTAGAATCATATCAAATCCACTGACAAAATTTTCATGTTCTCGAGTAGTTTACTCTTTATATTGCCAATGAAAGCTTTTTAAATAAAAGGACACTATTAAATAAATGGACATTTGTGATAATTTTTGCAAAATTGCTCTTAAAAATTCAGTGCTAGGGAAAAAAAGAAGAGGCTGGTAATGAGACTAATTCACTCTTCAAATGTTACAGCATCATTTGAACATTGTCACATCATCTCAAATCATTCTTAATTCTAAAAACCCTTTTTCATTTCAATTTTCTCTGGAAAGCTTTCTGCAAAAGCAATGAGAGTATCCAAATTAATTTTAAAGATCACAAAATTGCTACTTCCTTTTAGAGGAAGAGCTGTCTTGTACAGATCTCCTGTATGCAAAATTATCTTAATGGTATCTTCTTTCATTTTAGTATTCTCCCTTGAGCAGTTTGAGTGCTTTCTAGTTCTCTTTGGCTGCAGCTCAGTATTTCAAGCAGGCATCAGAAACATTACAGATTTTGGCTTCTCTCCTTTGAGTTCCAAGAGCTTCTCTGATGGGGGCTGGTTGTTCACACCTTTTGTCAGTGCACTGTATAACCCAGCAGTTCCTAACATTTTTCTGTACATTTTATTTTTCTAGGTGTTTCTAAGGTCCATAACTTTTTCTGCCCTGCCCATGCACTCCCCCATCCCTCGATGCGTGGCGAGGTTGCCGCAATGAATGTCTCCCGCACTGGCCCGTTATCCTAGTCCTGTCTCTTGGGCACACTGTGCTTCCCAGGGGTGGGAGGAATTTAGGGGGTGGGTCAGAGGGATGGAGAGAGGAGGATTTGTTTGCAGGTTTGGTGTCTCTCTTGGCTAGCCTGTGTTGCCACCTCCAGAGTTCATACGCCCAGCAGAGCTCAGCAGCCCTGTACATTGACACGTCTCTTGACTAAAGTGTGCCTCCCCTAGAAACCTCTAGTATAAACAAGGACTAGAAAAGAGACAGTCTTTCATAAAATACCTGCTTTTTCTTGTTAGCTCTTGTACAAGCTTTTTTGTGATCTCTAAGAGCAATTGTACATTCATTTTCAGCTTGAAATATAGCTGTCCCATTTGGAAAATGTAATTATTGACACTGGTGTTACACAAGACACTTTATTTGTCTAATCAGCTGAGTTGTCAGGTTGAGTTAGCAAATCCATTTGTATGAATCACAGAGAAGCTTGCAGCCCTGGTGTACTTGTTTATGATATTTATTAGGTATGTGTGCTGGATAGTTTGGATGCAGACATCACGATTCTTGTGCCACAGTCCGATGAAATTCATCATACACAAATGCTTCTGAAAATCCTTTTGAAAATAGTACTGCAGAGATGAGAAAAGGGTGGATTCTACATTGGAGTTGGGTGGCAGACCACATTTTGAGGAACTTTTTTAACTAGCAGGGGCTGTGCATTGTAAAGCCATGTGTTACTGCTTTGTCAGAAGGTAAATTAGTCAAAACTGTGGTAATCCATTACACAGGCCTTAATGTATTAAGAAACAGTTTGTAACTGTCTTGAGGGGTCTGTAAAATCCACCCTTTGAAGAAAAGGTTATAAAGATTTGCTGTACTCCTTCATAACATATATCCCTTCACCTCAATCATCAGTAAAAAGGCTGCAGTGAATGAAGTTAAAAGGCAGAAACAGCTGAAGATTGATATGCAGTATCAACCTGCTGGCACTGTTTTGCTGCAGTGTGCACTCTCATATTGCTGTTTAATACATGCTTGTGGTTTACTCAGGCAAGCTAAGCTTAATTGACATTAAAACTCAGTAACATTTTCTTGTGACTATTCCCACTTTGTTCATAGATCTTCTCTATACTTCCAGAGTTTTTAAAAACATCATCAATAGTGATGAGCAATCACTATTTAGGGATACCTTATTTTAAAGAAGAATCTTGCTTAGCAAGCAAGACTGTAGTGATTGCTCTTGGAATTGGTAAGTGCAAGAGGAGAGGAGAGAGAGTGGTTCAATGTAAACTATAAACAGCAAAATGAAAATTTACTAAATATATCAATTTATTAATGCACAGAGTTCTTCTGTATATTTTCAGTTAAAAAAATAAAAGCAAACTTTTCACTAATTTCTCCATGGGAATGTACCTGAATTTTAATAGCAGCAGTGAAAAACTGCTTTTTCTGTGGAAGCACATTTATTTTCTTCTCTCTTTCCCCAACACTTTTCTCATCCTTAAAAAAAACAAAAAACCCCAACAAACCAAAACCATAACAAAACCCAAAAGTACCTCTCTTTGAAATGTGTATATCTATATATATATATGCACATGTGTATGAATTACAAATAAAAAACATGTTATTACTTCGTAATTATAGTAAAGAATTTAATTCCAAGTTTCTTAGAAGAAAGAATTGGAAAGCAATAATTCTCAAGGAACCAAAACACACTGTAGTTAATCCCCCACAGTCTGGAAGCCATGAAGTCCCGTCTCTGGGAGGTAGACATCTTTTCATCTGTACATACCCAAGCTTGCCATCCCATTTCCCTGCACTTCCCCTCTTACTTTTGTCCAAGATATTCATTCAGCAGTCAGCATGCTCCTAAGGAATACTTTGGGTTTATTGAACAAGTGTTTCCTGATTGTTGCAGGTTGCATTACTTGGTACTCTTCCTGCATCTCTAGGTCTGCAACCAAAGTGCACTTTCTCACTCAAACTGGAGTTATTGTGAGATATCTTGGAACATGAATGGGGAATACACCACTCAGAAACCTCTGGCTAACTGTTTTTGGGGTTGTGCATACGGCTGGGGCTGGGAGGGTGGCGATGCCCGGGGCTGGGAGGGTGGTGATGCCCCTTCGCCATCTACAGTGGCTGTAGCCACATTCAGCACCAAGCAGCTCACATGGAACAGGTCCCTCCAGGCAGTTTAGCTAGTGCTCCTGGTGGCTGTGCATGCCCGGAGGTGAAAAAGCACTCAGCATCTCACAGATGCAAAACTAATGACTTTTAAATCTAATATGGCCAAGTTTTCATGCCAATTATCAAATGAATGTTCCTATTTCCTGTAAAGATGTACTTTGTAATACTCTCAGCTGCACTTTAACTGGCTACACGATGCAGGTTGTCTGGGCGAACAAGCTGTAAAAGAAGCTAAGTGCCAATTAAAGCTCTGGGAAGCGGCTCTTTAGCATGAACCCAGCGAGGCACTGTAGCGTACATAATGTCCCTTACACAAACCCTGAGCTGCTGCCTCTCATTTCTAATACACTGCAGCAACACCTGCCTTATGGGACCCAGGACATTCCTGTGGAAAATCAACAATGGCAGGCTTTTGGAAAAACACTCTGTTTATTTTTAATCTAATTGTTCCAAACCATATCAAGTGGAAGGAAAGGTTTTTGACATTATCCCTCTGTTAGACTTAAATGACAGAGAAGATCAACAGAGCAGTTTGCTGTTAATTACATATTTACTGTTACCAAGCTGAAAGTAGCTTTGGGATCAAATTCTGTCAATCCTCCAAGACAAGGTCTTAAGCAATTGGGCTGATTATACTTCCCTAAGTTTACATGCACTGAATTTTTCATACTTCCTTATGTTTAAATCAATTGTATTGTGGGAGAAAACAAATAAATGGGTTTTTTCCCTATTTACTTCTTTCCACAGTCTCCTGTCTGTTTATGTACACAGACTAGAATTCTCTCTGCAGTTTCTCTAGGGGTGATAACAGCAAGGCTTTTTTCCTCTGCAAACATATACGACTTTGCTGAATTAATAGAAACATGGAAAAGAAGGAACAGCAACAGATGCAGGTAGGTAAACAATTGCTAAGCGTTGAACTAAATTACTTTCTAAATTATTTTTTCACAGTATTCACACTTCTCAGTATTTGGAAGGAGTCTGCCATTTCTACCTGTGTTTTACAGTTTATTTTATATTTACTTGTCAAAGTCACTGGTTTTATTTCTTCAATTTTCTTCTCATCTTCTCAGCTCACAGGACTGTTTTTGCTTTTTTCTTTGTGGAGAGAAAATTACTTCAATATGCCAACATCAGTGTATCCTGCTGTTGCTTTCAGCTCCGTCTCCTCTACTGAAAGGTGGGAGCAAAGACTTGGCAGCCTTTTAAACTTATTTTGATTCAGCTTCCAGTTTACAAACATTACGAACAAGCACTGAGTCAGCTTTCAGAAAATGGGGTAGCTTTGCAAGCACCATGAGATCCTGATTGTTTTCTCTTTTACAGGAGGATGTAACTTGTTATGTTTTACTTGATGCAAAATTACATTTCTTTTCCTTTTTCTTCCCTTGAAAAAATAGCCTGCTCAGCTGTACAGGAAAATGCAGAAAGTATCTGTACAGGAAAGTGCAGAAAGAATGTCTCAGGAACTTGGAGAGAAACAAGGACAGGATGCAAAATATTAAAAGATTGGTTCCTCCATCTAAGGGACAGGGGGAAAATGCTCTGGGATAATTGTAATGCATAAAGAAAGCAATGTCTTACATTCTGGTTCCCTTTGTTAGAAGTGTCGCTGAAAATCTTCCCCTGTGCCTGGGAGATTAAATCAAAACTATGTCAAAGTAGGTTCTGGAGCCCCCAGGTGCCACTAAGCCACTTAGGAGAGCAAGCATGCAACAGGCAAGGCCGCTGGTACTTTATAAAGCTGGGGGGTTTGAGCGGAATATTCTGCTGTTAGATTCCAGCTGGTATTTTCCTGTACTGGTTTCTGGGTGCAGCCTGTACTTGCTTCTCTGCAACTTTCTGTTAAAAAAACAATTTTTACGATTACAAGCTTGGCTCATAATCCCTAATGTCAGGAATATTTTTATCTGTTTAGTGTATTCTTTTGGAAAGCATGGAGGAAATAGCCTGGATTGTCTTCCTTGGCCAGATCATCTTCAGAGTAGATCTCAGATATCCTTGGGAATACCATGAGGACACCAGTATTCTGTAGGTATGCTGAGCCTTTTTATCTCCTCCTCAGCAGAGCTGTGACTTTGTGTTCTCTGGAAGAACACCTGAAATCTAAAGCTATCTCAGTTATCTGTTAAAAACTCTACTTATCTTCCCTTTCAGCCAAGTGCTTTGATTTTTCATCAAGATTGCAGTAGGAATTCTTTGGTGTTCATATTCTCTGTATCAGTTACCAGTATTCAGATGCCTCTGACTTTTCTTGCTATCGGAAAGGGTAGATTAGTAATTTTTTTCCTTGCTTTTGCTAATATTTTCTCCTACACATTGACAGCGATTCAATGTCAGTGAACAAATTCTTTCCAAACACAGCTTGGCAACAGCCACTAAACAGGAAATACATAAAAATATTTTTAAAAATTAAAAGTGTTCATTTTTCACTATCTAGAAAATTATGTAAGTCAAAGAAGTGCTATCAAATATTCAGAATAAATGTAGAAAACAGAATTTAGGGTGGATATTTAAATTGTAAAAATATCTGTGTGATCAGAATGCATGAAAAATTACAGCCTGAAAATAAGCCACAATCTTAGCAAGGTTTATATTTGGGGTTTTTTTAATAATAAGACCTTGCTAAAAAACTTACATGTGCTTTCCCAGGAAACAGCAATTTTTAGTTGGTGACAAGACATTTACCAATATTTGGAATATCTAAAATTTGGGATATCTAAAATTATACCAGGATAAAATCTATTGTAGGAGAGCTAAAAAAGAACTAACTGGTTCTTGCTTTCTTCCAAGTCATCCTGCCTACAAAGTTGTTACTCCTGATTATGCTGTTTCAAGTTGGGGTTTTTTCCTGGGCAAGACAAAAGCAGAGGTAGCATCTTTGTTACTTCCCCAGGCTCCAGAGACTCTTCCTTTCTCTCATCTGCAACACATTTTCATGTTCTTGCTTTATTCACTGCTCCAAGTGCTTTGGGTTCCAGCTGGTTTTCTTTGGGTTTGGAGCTCCTGTAATAGCTAAGGTGGGTGGGTTTTTGGATGTAATGTGAGCAACTCCTGATACACAGATTTTACTGGCAATTAAGCCCCTCGGTGTCATCCTTGCAATGTATGCAGGTCGAACACTGGGAGGGCACAGCCACAAGCAAGTCTGGTCACTTGGCCCAGGTGAGCAGGGTTTCTTAGGTTCTTGTTTTTCATGTTGTTTGGTTTTTTCTCTCTGGATGTCATTGCTAATCCATTAAATATACCTGGTGAAGTAGCAGGGAAGCACAGGGAGAGGGCATAAGTCAAAAATGGTACCCGTGGCAATTTCTGGATAATTTTTGAGTGCTGAACATAAATGGTAACCAGATAACCGATGTACTTGCTGTGCAGCTGTCACCTTGCCTGGGAATATATGTAGGAACAAAGACCAGTAAATGCCCTGACACCTCTTAAGAGGCATATTTCATGTACAAGGATATTAGCAATTCAAAAGCTAAACTGGGATCTAAGAAAGGTCATTGTCTGGTCAGACAGTTTATTTTTGACCTAAGCAGTGTTTAATTTAAGAAGCAGAAGGACTGGGATAAGCAAATACAAACCTAAATGGGCAGCTTGCTGCTGGGTGATGTTGAAGCTGAGTCACCCTAAAGGGCAACCCATTTGTACCCTTGATCAAGAGAGGAGAAAGGTGCAGGCAAGAATGAGAGAAAGAACACCCTCCCTGCTCAATATGATGCTCTGGTATCAGTGAAATCAAGCCATTTCTGTTCCAATAGCAAGGAAAGAAAAAAGGAAAGGCAAATAGAGAAAGATGTAAATTTTAAATAAAATCTGCCTATATATCCATGCAAATTAGCTGAAACCCTTGGTGTGTCCAAGTAAAAGCAATGTTTTAAAGACTGTAATCTGTTTTTTGTAGTATTTCTTAATTCCAATGTGTATTACAAATTTATGCAGTATGAATAAAACCTGAGCTTTCTCATAACAACTCAGGAGTGAAAGTAATGAACAATCTTAGTATGGCTTTCTTATAAATAAAACATGTTACTAGGTTTTGTTTAGGGTCTTAAGTCCTCAGCTCTATGCTCGTGAGTGGAATAATGAGGTTCTGTTTTTAAGGTTGAGGTTTTTTTTCAATATAAGCATGAATTTGTCACTTTTAAAAAGGAACTTTCTTCTGTTTCAGATAATTTTTTTTTCATCATTTGAGCCTCTTGCATCACCCAGCTCTGTTTCTTGCCGAGTCTAGTTTCCTCATCCTTCACTACCATCAAAAGTGTTCTTTTGGGGAGGAGCTTTTGGCTGCCTCAGAAGAGTTCCTGTCTTTTCTATTTCAGCTTAGGTTTCCCTTACAGCCCTCCCTCTTCCACCTTGGGCACAGAGGTGCTGTTGCAATACTTAAAAGCAGTATCTCATAGATCAGGTGTGACAGAACTCCCTGAAACCTCTGTAAAAAGCTTTTTTGCCCAGTTCCCTCCTGAAATATCACTGAAGTAGTTGTTTGACAGATTTGTGTAGCTATAAAAGCTCTCAATTGCTATTATTACACAAGTGTCTGAAAATATATTGATAGGCTTAAGTCTCCGTATTTTTGATTCCACCCACTAAACACAGCCCTAGTCTGTTTCTCTGGCTGATTACCTTTTTCCTCTTGTCCACTTTCATCTGTTAGTTTGACTCTGGAGAAAAAAAAAAAAAAAAAGACAATTATCATTGCCATGGCCTCAACAGTAGCTGGCAAAAAAGGGGGAGAGGAATAAAATACTTCCAGTGCTCCAGTGTATAAATCATAAAAGCTGAAGTGAGGTTCCTGCTTACTTCATCTCAGTGCATCAGAATCCACTTCTGGTGCCTTCCCCACAGCTCTGACCTGTGTCTGAGAGTCCGGACGCCTGTGCCAAGCACACCCTGGGATATCAGGGACGGTAATGTGGAGTGGAGAAGAAGGTGCTGCTCATCTTTTTAGGCTGCATTACTAACACTGGGTGCAGCATTATGGCTTGTTTGCTGGTTGCTTATGGGATTTAGAAAACTAGTGAGAGTTGCTGAGTCATATGGATCACCTCAAAAGCAATTTGGCTTTGGTAAAGCACAAAATTAAGCAAAAGTCCCTGCTTCAAAAGATGCACAGAGGCCCATAGCTAACCTGGCCATATGTGCAGCACCCAAGGATGTTTTAAGAGGAGAGGGGCTGGACTGGGGCAATGAACTACCAGTTCTGCTGTCACAAGGAGCAAGAGTGGTAACTGCAGGGGAAACAGTCACAGCGGGTGTGTTGTCATTAACTTTTCCTGCCTTTGACCCATTATGCTGTACAGCAATTGCAAACTTTTTGTGCAGAACATAAATTGACAGAACTGTCTGGACATCCAGATAACTGGGCAGCCAAGTCCATTCACCTGGGACCAGGATAGAATTTTGAGCAGTTCTCAATGAACTACAAACCTAGAGTAAGAAAACATGTTATACCTGTGTATGCCATACCACTTATCAACACTTCCTGTGCTATGTGCTCCATATCTTCACCAAAACAAAATTATCTCTTCATTCTTCTGAGACACACTCTCTTGGACACAATGGGAAGATGAGAAAGATTTTCTGGAAGTTTACTTGGCTCTGTATTTTTTGACAGTAAATCTTCCCTTGTTTTCTGTGATCTTGAGATTCTCAACAATTAATTTTCCAAACCTAAATGCCAGTGGGTCGGTTTATAAATTTTTTGGAGTTAAAATATGTAGAATTTAAGCCCTAAATTAAATATACAAAGTATTTACATAATTTAGGACTCATTAATTGCTTTGATACAGACATGCCTATTAAATTGATGAGAATGCCTCAAAATTTTATTTTGAATGCCTCAGTAAAGGTTTTCAGAAACTTTCTGAACTGCATTTGGAAACCTTGCCTGGTCTGCCACTGTTTTTCATCACAGGAGACTGGAATATATTTAGCTTCAAGAAAAATGATTTAGTTAAAATGTAGATTGAAAGTTCCCATGGCACTGGAGAGTTTTTAGGGAACATATTTTACAAATTGATACTAAAGTGTCTTCTTTTGCTTACATTTGTGCCTTGGGGTTTGGGCAGGTGGGAATGGCTGTCATTTTGAAAGGAAATAAAAACACATCTCTGGAGAGTGCTCTACTACGCATACATCTCCATTTCTGTTTCACACTAGGCACTTAAAGCACATCTTCAAATTACAGGTATGCAGGAGTTCACAACTTACCTAGTGGAGTTTAATGATGAAGAGATGCTTCCTGTGTGTTTAAGGATTTTCAGCAAACGTAGCACAAATGAGATAATCAGTCTTGCTGCAACCCTTACATCAGGTAAGTATTTAACTGAAAAAAAGACAACCCTGATGCTTTTGTAGCTTCTGGAAGAAAGCCCTTGAAGGGCAGCATAATGTCACACAGGCCTGTGTCCTGGCAGCTACTTGCTTCAGTTAGCCTCTTGTCCAGGTATGCTTCTTGATATGCATAAAATTTGCTTCCCATGTGTACATTCTTCAACCATAATCTCTGAAAACTACTCAAACATGTTCCTCAGGTACAGGATAACTGGCTGGTTTTGGGATTTTGGTTTGTTTGGTTTTTTTAAACCCAAAGGGGGTAGCTTCATTCTGGAACATGTTTACAGTTTAAGTGACAAATGGTCTGTGAAAGCCTCAGAGGCAACTCGGTATTAATGAGGCCAGGCAGTCCCCATTGTTGCTCATTGTGGTGAGCCAATTGGAACTATATAAAGTGAAACAGAGATAGAATCTAGCAAGGTAGTACCCCTAAAAATTATAAAAATAAAACATCTTGCTTCTGCTCTTTCCAGCACCTCGAGAATACAGTGCTGCTCTCTTGTTTGCTTCTTTCAACATAGGCTATGTTCTATTTCTTAATGCTATCTTTCTTCATTTTTCATCCCTGCCTAAAAAATTTTGTCAACATTTTGTAAAGGCAATTTGCTGATTTCATTTCTGTCAGTTTTTGTTTGTTCTCTTCTGAAGACACACGAGAGACCACAGCAGTTCAGAGCATTGTAGTGTACCAGGACTCATTACTTCAAGAACAGGAGAATAGAGGCAAAATTTTTAATCTAAGTCTAACCACCTAAATCTAACATTAATCATCATTCTAAATTAACCCTCTAAACTCTTCTTACAAGTATTATCTTGCAAAGTGTGCTCCCATTAAAGTTGTCTCACTCTTCCTTCCTTGCCTAGCAGGGGCACGCAAGGATGGACTCTTCATATGAGCAACATACTGTGAACAGAGGTCTTGCTAGTTTTGTTCAGGTTTAATTTTCAACCTCTTTTTTTTACAGCTTCCAGCCATCCCATGGAAATGTTTATTTTGCAGATGGTCAGCTTGACCTACTGACTTTATAATAGGAAACTATTCCTATGTCTCAGTTTATCATAACACAGATAAACAAGTGCAGCCCAAGCCATTCTGAAGAACTGAGGAGACAGGTGTTCCAAGTCAAAAGTTTAATAAGAGGTATCTTCAAGGAAAACCTCCTGTAACAGGGTAGGTATTCTTTCCCCTCAATGTCTCTGAAATACAGTATTTTCTTGGTTAAGTCATCTGCTTTCATGAAGGAGACTACTGTAATAACAGTAAGAGTGAAGAATGTAACATTTAAATTGCCTTTACAGTTAAAAAGGAAAAAGATACAGATGGTGTATGAAATTTTAAATGTCTCTATCTCATATATGGTCCTCTGCTTCAGTGTAGAGTCAAAATATAAAATTGTTTTCTTCATCCATTAGATACATATATTTTCATACACAAAAGATTGAAAGTTGTTACAGAAGAACTGAATATTTGACTTGTACTTGCACTTAATGCTCAGCCTGGATCAGTGGCAGAAAAATCTCCACTGTGACACAGAAAAACTATTGGTAAACATTAAATGTACAGGGCTCACCAGAATTTGCCGTAGATCATCAGAACCTCACACTGCTCAACCTCAAAGCAGCATGCAAGGTACTCATTTTCAGATTCAGAAAGACACGGTGACTTGAATAACAAATTACAAGTCCTAACATTTAATATCTGTCTGATTTTCCCAGGGCACTTGAATTCAAATGTAATTAATCACAAAAATTGATCGCAAAACCAGTGGAACAGGAAGTTAGCCAGAGCTGAAGCTGTTGAGCTGCTGCTTCCACAACAGTAGCACAATTCTTTGTGCATTTCTGTGATTTCTGTGACACTAAGAGTGCTGGAATTCAATGGAGTGGAAATGAAAGCCAGCAATGTGAATTGCAATATGACATTCTGACAGCAGATTTACTGGTTAGTCATTTCTCAAGTATGTTTAAGACGCTGGACTGATAATTAGAAAAATACTGATTTCCTGTCACATAGGAAGAAAAATATTAGAAAATATTTTATACTTTATTTTATTTAAATATAATAAAATATTTAGAAAATATTCTGCTCCCTATATTACTGCTTAAGTCACACAAACAGACTGTATGCAACAACAAATTAACTCAGTTTTGACCAAGCAGAAACCAGAAGAGTGTAGGCATTTAAACTACTGCTAGATATCAGTGGACTTACAAAAAATCTACCAGGAAAAAAAATCACATGTTTGAGCAGTTTTGCTTTTAAATTTGGATGGGTGAAGGAAGGAAATTATTATTATTTTGAATAACACATACTAATAATGCAAAATCCTGGCATGGAATCGCCTCTGTAAGCAAAACCATACCTACATATCATTACCCTCACATTTTAATTAAGGGCAAAAGAAGAAGCACGTTATGTGTAATGCCAAGAATTTATTTTAAGTCCAAATGGAAAATTACCTGTCTAATTAAATAACGTTTATTATCCCACAGAAGCCCACAGAAGTCATCATGGAAAAAATAAGTACTTTAAAAGAAAGAAATTGAATAGTATAGACCTGTCATACTCCTGCTTCCTAGTATCTGCTACTTCTCCTGGTATTATGCTCAGCCTTCCAGTGCCCCTTGGGCATTGAAGCTTTCAGAAGTAAGAGAGAATCATGCAGCTCAAATCTTTGACCATGAAGAATATGATATTTTTGATTTCTCCCTTCTCATCTTGGGAGCTTCTTGAGGTAATATTTCTGTGTTTGCTAATGTGTCGTGCACCTTGCTTCCTCTTTACTGAGTAGTTCATGGTGCAGCTGAATTTCCTATCCACGGTCTATTTCACACAAGCTGTTGGGGTCACCGAGCCAGCAGCTGTGATGGCTGAGGGACTGGAGAGCCCCGAGGTAGCAGAGGCCTGCTGGTGGAAAAAGTCAGATGTTTGAAATAGCCTTCTTACTTCTGTAAAGAAAGGAAAAGCCTCTCCCACAATGTCTTAGGAATGAATTGTAACCCTACACACCCCAGACCCTGGTTAAAGGAAAAGCCCATCTCCCAGCGACCTGTGCGGCTGCATGCTTGACCTGCTTCCCGGCTCTGCCCTTTCCCTCCCCTCACTGGTTCCCTTCCCTGGTCCCGCCTTTGTACCGCCCCCGTGCCCTCACATCACTGGCTCTGTGACACTGTGTAAGTCTGCTTACGAGCAGCCTGCTTCGGCTTCGTCTCTGGCTTCCTCTGCCGAGGACGGAGTAAACCTCAGTCGAGGAATTTACCATGCAGCGAGCCCTCCTGACTCTTTGTCTCTGGTAATATTGAGCCATCTGGCTTGAGTGTGTGTGTGTGTGATATCAGCGCCTGAACAGCTACACAGGGGAAAGGGAGAAGCTTGCTAGCATGCTATGTGGCTGCACCTGAAGCGAACTCTTGCCAGAGACGCTCCAGGGAAAAAGCAGTGAACTCCCCTCCACTACTCCAACAAGCTGCATGTTTGTTCTCCATTCTCTTTGTGCCTCTGCATGAGGTTTTGCTCAGCTCTCAGTCTGCATTTCTCCAGCTGAGCACTGGTGAGCTGTGTATAGTGCTGGGGCTCCTGTGTGAGACTGTCCCATCTCTTACCATCCCATGCTTGCACTTCTCTAGACCATCTCCTGTGTCCCTGCTTTCCAAGGTCTCTGCTATCGTGCCATGTCTTTTACAGAGAATATCAGGATAAAAAAATTGTACCATACTAAGATAAGAAAAAATACAGCAAATTCAGCATCACCACATGGTCATTAGAAGAAATTCTGTTATAGCTAAGCTGGGAAATTGCAGGCAGATCAAGAGAAGTTGAGACAAAGTAAACTTGAAAAGCTGCTGTCCTGAGGCCTTGCAAACTCAATAGTGCTGCTAGCATGGCAATACAGTATGTACTGGGCACCAGGGCTACACTGCACCAGCTACGGAATTATATATGTTATCTTCTTTAGTAATGTGATTCCTGTTGGGGACATCACTCTTGGAAACATTTTGGAACTACTTCAGCCAGTTTTTTATATGTCATGTCATTTCTATGGCACCATATTTTCTGTCCTCGAAGGATTTGTGGTCCCAGTTCCTGGCTTTTTAATGAGAAGGCTGACAGCAGGTTTCAGTCATTCCTACTCCTGGATGGGCCATCATCATCTCTCACACTTCAAGTCATGGCACTTCATCCACCCTAAATGTTACCCATTGTGGGATGTGGTAGTAGGTCAAGGAATATGAAAAACAGGCTCCTCTCTGATGGGCTACTCTGGAGCTTTGAATGTAAGCTGTTTGCTTACATTCATCTTGATATGTTAAATTAATACAAAGTTCAAGAAATGATTGGTCATGAAGGATGCAGTTAAGCATGTTATTCAAAAGAAATAAAAAAATGGGGCACAGGGTTAGATATTAGCTCCCACATTTACAATAATTTGGTAACTGCTTTGGTTTGCTCTCTCTGGTTGCCCCCAGATTAATGTCTTACATGGAGAGTTCAAACATACTCCTCTAGTGTAGAAGGCAGAGGTTCTAAGGACTTGTGCAAAAATCCCCAGGGCTTTGGAGGAAATGAATCTTCTAATTCATCACTTGAGTCCTTTTGACATAGCTGTTTCTCCATTGGTTACCTTCAGTGTTGCTACAGTAATAAATCACACCCAGTAAAAGCACGTGTGGAAGCTCAATGACGTTTTGTGTTTCTGATTTGCTCTGTTAATGCATACATATACCGTTATACATAGCTATAGAGAGTAAAATACACAGCATCTTTTGACAAGCCACAGCTGACAGCAAATTCCCTCAGATGAGTTCACTCTCATGACCTAATAATAGGGTGTGGTTTTGTTCCATCTCAGCAAACATACACCAAATATTGATGGCTGCTGTTGGACCCAGCCTAACAGTGAACTTAAACTTTCGAGTCACCCAATTCTTTCTCTCATGTTCATAGTTTCAGTTCCCAGGGCCTCATTCTGCTGAGGGTAAATGGATATGTGACTGAAAACCAGGCAGCTTTGTGGGATCTTATCAAAAACTGTTCTGTGTGGGAAGTGGAGGAGACATGCATCCCCGTTTTTTGTCCACGGCGAGAGCTGGGGACCCTTTTCTTTGGGCAGAGGGTACAAAGTCATGATGGAGACCTGTATGCATGGTGTAGTTCTAGTCTGAAAATTAACTTTGCAAACAAAATATCATATGAAACCTTGCTTCTGGTTGCTCTACTAAAAGAAACTAAGTGACATGGAAAAGCTGTTGTCCCTGTGATGCTCAACCAGTCTCTTCACATCAGTGCTTTATTCTGGCTGTATAATTTTAGCACCATCTTTACAAAAAAGTGACCTTTACCTGCCTTCAGTGCAATTAACAACTAGCCTTTCTTGCAGACCTAGTAACCAGTGGTACTGTGCATGCAGTGCCTGTCTCTGAGAAGCATATGCTTCCTAGAGCTGACAGCTAAAATTAAAAATGCCTGCTTTATCATTTGATGTTAACAGGAATGATGCGGAGTGCATTCAGAGAAGGATCTATTGTATAAAACAAAGCCTTTCTTCCAGTCACTCTGGAGAACAATACCGTGTGAGAACAGTGCTGTGCTTTAAATCATTAAAGATAACTTCTTGCCAGGTAATGCGAGATAATGATAGCACATAATATTCTTCTCTTGCTGCTTCTTTCTCATGTATTGATTGGCTATATCCTGTAGGTGTGATAGACTGGGGTGCTTACACTCTATTCCTCTGAGCACTTTGAAGAAACTACTACATTTGTCAAATGACAAAAAGAATCATCTTAAGAGAGTCAATTGAGATACATCAAAAGCAACTGGAAAATCTGCAGTCCCAGGTGAGCTGTTACTTGAAGATTATCCAGCTTTCGACTCATCTGTGGTTTGTCTTTGAAAAGTTCTGCTGAACGCAGTCCGTATTTGAGAACTGAGCACCAGAATTTTTTTGTTTATTTTCTGGGCTCCCTTCCCTCCCTATCTCCTGGGAAAAAAAGATAAAAAAGCAGCATGATTAAAGGGATTGTGGGCCACATGGTACTTGTACCATGGCAACTGTGGGGTTACCATTGCCTAGTTAAAGGTTATTTGTTTGAACACACCTTTTATTAAAATAAAATTTTTTAAAAATTACAAAAAGTTTCTAAATCCATCCACAAAAAATATTCTGATTGTACAAGCATTGAAACAATGATACTACATTTAATGTATGAATGTTTTTTGAAATTTTTCTTAACTCAGGAGTTTTCATATAGGCATTAGGAACGTGCAATCAGCTGCTGTAACCTCTTATCCAAATGCAATGCAGATGCTAATAACATCTGAAATTATTGCCAAACACCAAGTTTGCTGGGAATGAAACAGATGTTGACCAGTTTGAAAGACATAGACCTTCTTCTTCCTAAACCTGAAATACAGAAGTCAATGTTTGCTTTAAAGTAGTAATAAGTTTAGGGATTTTAGGTTTTAAGGAATAGGATATATTAGTAGTTTACAGCCAAGCCATTTCCTAAATGCTGCTATGGAATTGTCTTCCTGAGTCTGGAGTGGTCAAAAAAAAGTTCAAATGCAAGTATGTCTTTCAGGATCTTGAGCCTAAGCCCAGCATTTGGTTTCCAAGGAGAATTCTTCCATTAAGAACTGTTGCATTAGATGAAGGGACAAGGGGTAAATAAACATCTGCTGTTCACAGGAATTTGCATCACAAAACTGTACAGCTTAGTGTTTTTCAGATGACAAAGTTCTTGTTCTCATCAACAAACTTCTAATAGTGTGAACAAGGACATCTGCTTGTTTCTGCCATATTTAGGGAACAGAAAATTACTGTTTGGTCAAATTATAATTTTGTGATGCATAATACCATTCTTTTTAATCCTGATTTCTGGATCTGTCTTTTCTTGAGGGAAAAAGAGATCATAAGACTTTCCTTAAATATATTTAATGTCTAATTGCTGTCTTAACAGTTGAAATTTTCCTTATCGACTAGATATGCAGTGGTTGCATAGTTCTAAAAATTACTTAGCATGTTCATTTTTAGACTACCTCATTCCATCTTTCTGTCATGTTATGCTCTGTTTCAAACTATTCTGCTATTTTCCAAGAAGATGCTTGACAGAGTTGGTATTAATAATCAGAGATGAAGACAATGAAGACACAGCACCTCAGGTAATTTCTACCCATTGCTAGGTAGCGATAAAAGGACAGGAAAATATTTCATATTTTATTTGTCTTTACAGCCTCACAAGCGAATATGAAGCTGATTTAGTTAATCCATATGAAATCAGTTCTCCTGTGTCCATTGCACTGTCTGCTCACAGCTGTGCAGTGTCACACAAACCCTTCTGCCCCCTGCAGCAGCTGGAGCTGCAGTGTTTGTGCCTTGGCACCACCTGCTCTTTAGCTGAACAGGGCTGCACCTCCAGAGCCTGGGTCTCAGCACCGCAGCCTGCTCTGTGACAGAGGGACAGCTATTGGAGCTTCCTTCAGAAAGAGGGACTTCTCTTTCCAGAGCAGTAAGCACTCTCTTTTCAAGAGCCTTATTCCATTGCTGGGACCCATTTATGCTTTTATCTCTTTGAACATGTGTAGTTGAGGAAGATGGATTTTGCACACTGTTTCTTAAATGTTTGCTTTCTTTCCAGCTCTTTGGTAAAGTGGGAATTAAAGAGTGCACCATTCTACCATTACTCATGACTTGCAGGTGTTCTGCAGGGTATGGTTTGGTATCTTCTCACTCTCATTTTCTTTCCCAACTCCACTCACTCCATTATGCCTCACTTCAGAAGATCAGGCTTTCCTTCTACATCATGGACGCTTCTCTCTGCTTCACTGTTAACTGCATTTTTGGCTATCCTAAATTTTTGAATTATCCCTTTTTGCCTGTCCTCAGTCTCATAGCCCATGTGTTTTTTATCTCCATAGTGACATCTATCTACCTGTTGCTTTGTCAGATTTTCCATTCAAGTCATGTCATTTCAGGTAAGTTAGTTTTGTTTAGGGTTTCACCACTGCACTCTGGGCAAAATCTGTTTGGTTTATTAAGGATTTCTGACTACAGTTTATATAAGAATCAGATTCTTGGACACATCTCAAGTCTTGCACAAGTCGTCAGCCAGAAATATGCTCACATAAGAATGGTCAGTAGTTGTGTTGATTATTTTTGAATCTGTTTCTAATAGAAAAGCTGAAATCACTCCAGCTACAGGAAAGCACATTGACTCCAGCTCTTGTGATGTTCTTTGCAAGGCTGGTAATACTCTTCTCTTTTATCCCTTCAGCTCATCTGTATATTTGATAATTTTTCTGCTCTTCTTAAGGGGTTTACAAACAAGTTCCTCAATATCAAAGTTTCCATTTATATTTCTTTCTTCTCTCGAACAAATTACATCTCCCTATATAGTTGATACATTGATCAGAAATTACCAATAAATTAAGTTACAAGTCAAATTATTTGTATTTCAGAATTTCTCCTTCAGTTTACCAAATGCACACCTCTTCTGTTCTTAGTATTATTTCCTTAAAATTTCTTTCGGGATTGTTGCTTCTCACCAAGTTAACCAACAGATTACTTTTGTCTTCATCTAGTCTTCTTTTTTGTTCTGAAGTTTGTCTATTCCAGCATTGATTACTTTGGTTTTGTTGTGCATATCTTCTGTATCTTGGTATTTAATTGCCTAGTAGCATAATCTCTACATTCTATTTAGCCCAATGTTTGCAGCTCTTACTCAATCCTGCTTCATTTATGCCAAGTTGTTAGCTCTCCCAAAAGAATTATGAAAGAAGGATTTAGTAAAGTTAAGAGTTTAGAGCATGTAGAATACAGGAATGCACTGATGGTCCATAAATGAAGCAAATAAAGGTTTCATGAATCACCAAGAACCAGCTATCATACAAGTGCTGAAACTTTACTTTAAAAGTTAACTTGATACACTTGTGTTACTGCCATACTGAATATTTTTTTCTTAGTATATCTCACATTTATCTAAACTATATAAACTATTGGCTTTTCAGTCTGAGGGCAGTCTCTAGCTCCTAGAACTGCCTCTCCGGAGGATAGAAAAGGTGCAGGTATTGGAGCCACCTCTGCTGAACTGAAAGCTTCCTGCTATGAAGCTTTTCTTTTTGTTCTTTGGACAGCTCTTTTATTCCATATTCCATTGTACCTTCTTTGATTGAAATCCCTTGCCAATTGCTCTTGAAAAATCTAAATATAACTACATCTTCTGAATTTCCCTTTATCTTGGTGGTAATACCTTCAAAGGACCCTTGCAGTTAAGATAAATGGTTTTTCCACTGTACAAAGGAATAAGGAATAACACTTCAGCTGTGCATGGATCCAAAGGAATTTTGACAAACGTGTGCATTTTATCATGGTGGCTTTATACTACCTCTTTATACCACAGTGTTCCAGTTTGGCAAAATCTAGAAATATATCCTCTGAGAGAAGGCAGGCTACAACCACCCCCCGCCCCAGGTTCAGAAAAAAAAATTTTCCTTGAAGGAAAGTGAAAGAGATAAAAACTATTTATTTAACAAACACACAGGAAAAGGGATTATGATGCTAAATAATAAAACCTCTTGCTCTGCTGAGAGAAACTTGGGAAAATTTCAGAGTCCCTCTGTAGTCTCTCTCTTCCCCCCTCCTTGGAGCTGGGACAGGGTGGTGGGCCCACCTCCAGGGCCAAGGACTCGGTGGAAAGTCCTCCCAATGTATTCTGATGTTGAAACAGTCCAGCAGAGAGAAAAGGAAAAAAACAAAGTCCCAGGAAGACAAAAGTTTAGCTCTCCGGAGGAAAAGGAGCTGAGGAAAAAAGGCTGCTGAAAGCTGGCTGGAAAGAAAGCAAGCTGGGTGCTTCCCTTCCCTCTCGCTGTCCTGCCACAGTTGAAAAAAGTCTCTGTCTCTGTGTGACCTTGAACAAGCTGCAAACTGCTTTGAAAAAATTTTGCTCAGTTTTTCTTCCCCCCTCTCAAGCTCAGTTTAAAGGCATAGAAAGGCACAAAAATTAATTTCTGGGCATAGGGCAGCGATATGGGATATACATCAAAAAGTCACCCCAAGACACACAGCCTTTTCAAGTAAAGAATCATTGCTTTTGCTAGAGTCCATTTTTTCTAAATTCTCTCTTGAATGACAAAATCTTTTGAGGATTTTCAAGTGAAGAGGGGTTAAGCTCTTTATTGCATGCTTCTTGGAATTAAATCACTTATCAAAGAATAGTAAATGAATTCCTAAAATGTAGTGATAGCACAATGCAGAAAAGTGATGCATAATATATACTTTTCAAAATGCAGTGCAAACCTTTATTCTTAGGAAAGAAGAAGATAAAAAAGAAGAGACAATAGCCATTGTAGCACATAGTTTAAGTGATACTAACTTTTTTCCCAGAAAGGAAGTAAAAATGCATTCGCATTTTTGAGAATTTGTGTTCATTTTCATGTATAAACATACTTTAGCTATTTTTTTTTTTAAATGGAGAGAAGTTTCACGTAAAAAAAATCAGCTGAAAGTAGCTGAAAGCTGTTACAGCAATGTTACATATGGTAATATGTTCCTGTTCTCCCTTTAGAATTTTCTTATAGCACTTCTGGGAACAGACTAGGTGGTGAGAAGGGCCCTTGGGCTGAACCAGATCACAAATTTACCTGTAGTATTTTGGCCTTACACTTACAAAATTGATACATGCATTTGTTCCATCAAGAAAGTCCAAATAGAATTTTATGCTGAGTGACCACTCTTACAAAGCCAGTATTCTTCATGCAAAGAATATTACAGAAATACCTTCTGCGCATAACGTGTTTTCTATGTGTGGAAAATGTATGCAAAATAGCTCTTAAGGAATCCCAAGGAGAGATATAATTTAGTGTTGGACTAGTGTGATCTATGAAAATTTACCATTCAAACTGCTCATGTCCTATTCCCATTTTTGATAAGTATTTTTATTTGATAAATTTTCATTCTGCTCATCCTCCAGTCTTCTGGAGAGTTTAGTTAACAGCCAACCTCAAGACCTTTGAGAAGAAAAAGTGAAGGGACATTTCATAATCTCATTTCCTAAGTTTCCTAAAAACAGAAAATACAGAGTTCAGGTGGTAATGCCCAGGAAATTGTATGCCTGCAGTCTGTATGTTTGCCCTGCAGGGGAAAGGTGGTTTGATGTCACCAGAACAGACCCAGGGTGAATGATCTCTGAGAAAGCAGGTGTCCACAGCTGAAGTGACCTTTTTTTTTATAAGGGTAGTTAGACGTTTGGAAAGGCAGGTTGCAGCTTATTTCTGTAGTTGTTTCTTTGTGCTGCTACATCAGGGGGCATGCTGAATCTGAGCATTAACTTAAAATGTCACTCACTAACCTTTTGAACAGTCTTTCAGTGAGTCTTTACTATTTAACGACAGGCATACATAATTAAGTGCCTAAATTTTGTGCACCTTTTTCCTAGAGGGCTTTTCACTAGGGCCACAAACAGCTAGGTCTTCATTCTGGAGGCAGCATAGCCCCATGAACAAATGTCTTTGTTTGGTTTCATGCTTTCTGACAAATACTAACGAAACAGTGCTAGAATAAAAATTAAAATACTCCATGCACACAAGCGGCTTTTGGCTTTACATTGTGCAAAATAGAAACTCGTCCCCAGAAAAAATCATGCTGTGTCTCACAGGGGCTGTCTACCTGGTTGGAAACCCATTTAGTGTTAGCAGGGAACTAGAAAAAGTCAAACTTTGCACTTATTCATGAGTTACTCTGTAAAATCAAACAGTGATAACTCTTAAGTAGACTAACCAAGCAGAAGTGGTGCAGATCTCAGCATAGCTGGCCTCTTCCTTTCTCTGAGGAGTACATGGATGGTCACAAAAGCAAGCACCAAACGAATTTTACTTGAGGGATCAATTCTGTCATTTCTCTGCCCAGAAATGTAAGGGAAAAAGGGCCACATGCAAAAAGTGGACTCTAAAAGGTACCATAGTCAGGATAGAGACTTTCCATCTCCAAAGAAAACTAGATCACCTGGATGATGAGCATATTGTGTTTTCTTTTTGAACCGTGGGGATCATCCCCTTGCTCCTGAGATACAGTATTGCAGTCCCTCATTCCCCACCTTACCTTTAGCTCTGCACTGGCGAAGTGTTTCTTTTGTAACCAAGCAGTTTCAAACGTGGTTTTGAAACAGTGAAGATTGTGCAAATGCTGTCAAAACTGATTTGCCAGACCTAATCAGAAGTCTGGCAAATTCTTTCTTTGTGAGCCCTGCTCGATGGCTGACACATGCACCTTGTGGAAGAGGCATGCAGGTGAGAGTCACACAGGTCTGCACACCACAGTTGTCTCCTGGGCTGCCACTGAGCTGGGTTTTGTGATGCTCTCAAGGTGCTGGGCCACCATGGTAGCTTCACTAAAGCTTCGTGCACTAAATACTGAGAGATTAAGGCAAGGCAGACCTCTAAAAGGCATTTGTGACAAAGCAGGGGCTGATGTAAGGAGGCCCCATGTACTGAATCTTGCTTGTTTCAGACTCATTGAAGAGTAAGTTTTTTGAAAGAGAAATTGTTCTCAGTATTTTTAAAAGGGTTCTTGCACAAACAAAACAAACCCTGGCCTTAAAATGCTGCTTGAGTGTGTATAGTAAATGCTTTTGTGCTTTCCAAGAACATGAGAAACCTCATTTCAAATTCTGAGGTAATTTTTATATAATTAAAGAACCACTGATTTTTCCCAGGGGATCGTTTGTGTACACAGGCCAGAGTGTCACTGAAACACAAGTTTTTCCCTTTGTCATTTGACACATGGAGGCACATGGAAGAGGAAATACAGTAAAATAAATTTTTTTTTAAATCTGTTCTGTTAAATACCACGTAGGGAAGACCAAAAAATCAGATCGAACAAAGAGCAGCCTAAGGTGCAGTTGCAGAAACTTCTGTATTCTGTAAGTGGTATTTGGCATTACAGGAAGAATTAACACATTTAATATTGACCTGGTTTGGTTAGGTTTCAGTGTATAAATTATGGCATTTCTTAGCACTTCAATGGACATTAACTTCCCTGGAAAAATATCCAAGTCTCCCAGAAAGAGGTGTGTACTCCTTTTGCTGTTGTTACACACCTATTTTCATGTAACTCTCTATTGTTTCACTCACATTTGCTGCACATCAAAACACAATTGTCATAGTGGTCATTCAGGGAGCCATTAATATTTTTCCCTCAAGCATGCAGAATTTGGTGTCTATTAAAAAACTGGTCTCCTAGGACCTTTACCCTGTATACTGATCTTAAAATTGCAAATATGGTGATATATGTTACTGTATCTCATTTCTCAGTGAAAAGTTTTCTTGTAATTATAGATACTGGCTACATGTTTTAACATCTTCATTTTGAAACCAGTTCATAGTTGAGAGCAAGACGTTTACTTTTCTTACTGCTGTTGACAAAGGCTGCGTGAAATACCAAATTCAGGAGCACCTGTATGGCTTATAGAGTATAGTTAGCAAGTGCTTTGGAAAAGGCCATTTGTTTGCTGAAACACAAATACTTCCACTCATCTTTTAGCACACAAATGATGATGAAGCTCATCTTCTGCCGTGGTAATTTTATTATGGTGATTGGATCAACTCAGGATTAAAGCTTCTTAGATTTGGCAATAACCTCTTACACTACTGCAGGTCATGCTTTTGACAAGAGGACTAATTGGATTGCATCTGTGAAGGTTTTATTATATTTATGTTTTTCCATTAGAAAAGCTCCCAAACCATTTTAGAGACAGCTCATTGTACTTTGCTGCCTTTTTTTATTCAGAACAAAAAATTAACTTTTCTTCAATTAGATTGTTCTCACATTCCCTCAAGTGTCAAAAAGATAGAAGTGCTTTTATTTCACATGGCTGAAAACTCCACCCACACATACATCTTGAACAATTAAAGACAGGGGAAGGGTGTCTGTGTGAACTAAGCAAATGGCTTTGTCTTGGATAGAGACCAGGCCTCTCTCACTACAGATTTCATTCCTGAAAGGGATCAGAACGTTAATGTATATACAATTGGGAAAATAATGCGATGTTACAGCTCCTATAATTCACCTTGCCCCACATTTCTCTGTTGTGCTAGAAGAAATAGAATGCCAGAGAGCAGTAAATAAAGCTGTATGTTAATACAAGTCTAAATTATAAGGCATGGCATGAGTAATGCTTTTAGTTAAACTGGCTGGGGTAAAAACTTATAGATGCTGTTAGTCTTCATGCTTCAGGATGTACATTGATCACTCAAAAAGGTTGAGAAACATTTATCCCCTTGCATTTAATTTATCCTCCTTTCACTGCAACTTTATTGAGTATGAGCATGATTGTTTGCATTCTGGTTTATTTGTTTTTCCCTATTGTTGACTCCAGCTGAAGATTACGAGAAATATTGATTTAGCCTGATAAAATAATGCCTGGTCATACTAGCAGCAAGTAGTAGAGAGGCATTATGTGGCCACATGTGAACTGATAAGGGTTTTATTGGTTTTCTGATTTCCTGAAAAAGAGGTGTGTCAGATCTGTCTTAGGAAGATTAACCTGTCATTAACCTAAGTGCTACCAAGAAGATAAAGGCTTGCCAGCCAATAAGCTGTTAATTGAAAACTTTTTTTCCGATAGTAGTCAATCAGTGAAATGTAAAAGCATCCAGTTTCACTCAATGTTTTTCTAGGAAAACTGCAAGCAGGATGTTGCACAAGAAAATGGTGCTTTAAAGAAATGCCTCTCTCCTGAAAGCTTGTCACTTTCAGAACTGTGAACTGGGATTTTTTTAGCATGGAGATGTGTTCATTCATTACCCAGAAATGTATTTAAGATCTCTATGCACCCCAGGCATAGAAGTAAGTCACATCTGGAATGTCCTCTAGAAATCTCAAGACTTTTTCAAAAAGAAACATATTCTGTAATGTGACACAGAGAAGGAGACATCCCAGGGATTGATTTCAGATTGTGAAGGCTATCAAGATACATGTTTTTAAGGTAAAAATAGCTCCAACCTAGCTTAATTCCTTTGTAATTTTGCAGGTACCTCTTCCCAATCTCAAGGAAATCACCTGTTTTGTGAACCGCGGATGCTGTTAAAATTGATGTGGAAAACAATGATCCAGAAATTATCTGTGTGAGGAATTTCTTTAAAACGCCAGAGCTGTTGTATGGTAACAAATTGTATCAGAATTGAACACGGGGGTGATGCTAAACCTCCTGCTGCTTAAAAAAACATTTTTTGAACTGGTGTCTTACAGTGCTGTACTATCATTGCCGGTTGAAAGCATTTGTGCATAAATATGAATTTACCATGGTTCTTGTAAACCATGACAAAAGGCTGTGCTGTGGCAGGAAAAGTAACACGGATGGACTTTGAAAGTCTAAAAGCCAGTAATACTCTTAATATGGTGACTGAGCACTCTAAGTCTCTGGCTTGGGGTATCATTTGCCTTAATTACTTGTGGATCATCTGTCTTAAAGTGCTGACTTGTTCCTGAAAACATAAGGTTGGTGATGCAGTGAAAGTCAACTGAAAAATCTGATCTATAACTTCAATTAATATTTTCTTACAAGTAATTACACAAATATAAACAACTTAGAAAAATATCAAACCCTCAAAATAGCAGGTTTATCTTTTACTCTCTCTTTACCCCCCTTTCCAAAGGAAAAAAAAAAAAAAAAAAGAAAAGCTACTGATACAGTAAATCAGAGATAAAGACATCCAAAATGTATGAACTTTCAGAAATGGAAATTTGATAGGCAGAGGCCAGTTTCCAAAATTATAAAGAAATACTGCAAAAGTAATTTATTGAAAATATTTAGAACTGAATGCTCCAGAATCAAGAGGACAAAGTGTAGGAAGAAGTTAAATCAGGCAAAGCTTAGACAGTATTAACAGGTTATGTTCATTAATTAGTTGTAGCATTTCACCACAGTACAAAACAGGATTTTTAGAGTACAAAGAGCATAAAAAAATCCTAATGTCATTTTTAATTGAACAAAAGAAATCTGCACCAATTTCTGGCAACTTTGGTGGAGAAAGAGAAGGACATTCAAATCAAGAAGAAGTAGTAGCAGTAGGTTTGCATTAGGAATTAGCAGTTAATTTAAGAGCAGAACATTCCTGAGTTGATTGAAAGCAAACTAAGTCCATCAAACTAAATGTCAGCAAAGTTTTGAGTGCTTATAGCCCACAACTGTTTCTCATAAGGGATACAAAGTTTGGCACTGAGCAAGGCTCCAAGGGTATGTTACATTTTTTATCAGACCTTGGAATTCATCCATTTTGGGGTGGTATCACAGGAAGCTGTTTTGGTTGCAGTCCTTTTTGTCAAGATGAACCATAGTTGTGTTACTTTTGTTTACATTTTGTTCCATGTTTTTCCTTCAATTGAATACCTGTCTGTATGCAAATAAACTCATTTTTAAGAGGCAGCATGAATGATAGAATTGCAGCATAAATTAGTATCATCTCACCTGATTTTTGCAGGTCTTACCAAATCATGTTACAAATGAAATTCCCCACTTAGCTGTATCCTTTCTGTAATAGATGGCCCCTGTGCCTGCTGATGTGCAAACAAAAGTTGAATCTATACACAATACTTGGTGCTGCGAAACCAACTACATCCTGAGGACACTTTTTTGTGTTACACTATTTTTTTTTTTTTTTTAATTAAGCATTCACCATAACACAAGTTTTACCCACCCTGTATCATTCAATCCCAGTCTGTCTTTAATTCCTGCTTAGATACTGTTCTGGTTGTACTGTAAATGGTGAATAGCTATAAACTCATTCCAAATGGTTATGCTTTAAACATTAACTTTTCAAAATTACTGCATAATTCTCTCCAGGTATGCCACCCCCACAATGCTTATGTTTTGTGATTCCATGGGAGTTTCTTTTAGCCCTTTATCACTGCCTCTGTTTAAAACATAGATACACATCTTACACTGTGATTTGCTTTTCCTTGCCTGGTTGTCTGCACAGAGTCTTTCTCTCATTTTTATGTTTTAAGCCATGCAAACTCTGGCATTTTGGCAGAATAAAATAAGGTAGTAATTTTTACTACTGCTAAGCCCAGGCTCTTTGTTAAAGCTGGCCTGGGTTTTCTTAAGTTCCTGGATATCTGGCAATTTTGCATGCACTGAGATCAGCCATTTAAACTGTCACATGGAATAATGTAGGATAGCTTTGATGGATAGTTTGCAGAACACATATTATCCCTGTTTCAGAACTAGCTGACATGTCTGATAACCATTATACCATGCTTTACCTCATTTTTATGTGTTCAGATAGGTAGTTCATTACTTTTAACACTTCTCATCATGCCTGAGTGGTGACAGTAATAGCTTCAGTATTGCTTTCTATTTGTAGGAACGTGTTGTTAAGAACTGGAGTAAGTTACATCTGTCCTGATCCTTTCCCTCCTTGGAAAGCATGACATTGCTTCCTCTCCTCATCCCTTTAATCATCTGTTGGGCCTTGTTGGCAATAGCTACATCAACACACTTGGGGAAATGGCATAGCTAAGCCTTGTCAAAACTCACTTGAAAACTCACTGTGGCCACAAGAGAGGAACAAGAGCACTTCATGCTCTTCCTCATGCTGGGCCCTTTGCATCCCCTGACAGCACCTTGCTCTTCAGGAGCTCTTTGTTTTCTTTAATTCTGGGGGATTTGAGGGCAGTTTTGGTGTTGGGTTTGGTTTTCTGTTGTTGTGTTTGGGTTTGGTTTTCTTTGGTGGGGGAGTGGGGTTTTTTTGTTTGTTTTGATTTTTTTTTTTTTTTGCCTTAAGTTAGAAGCTTGCCTGTCTTGTTTTGTGAACTAACAATTCTTGACTTTCCTTGACTTCTACACCAGACATCTAGCTCTATGATTAACTTTTGTAGCTGGTCTGATTTCATTGTGATTGATAATCAACTTTCTCTTACGGCAAAGAAAGTTACAGTACTGCACAAAGAAACTACATAAAACCATCTTTCTGGGGCATCTGTACTGATAAGCAACAGTGCACATGGACAGAAGATAATCAATGCCAATTACACTGCGAAAAAGCCTCTGCTATTCTCAAATGGTAACTTCTATCACCTCTGTAATAAAGGCCTGCTACAAGCTCTGTTACAAATCCCTGTTCTTCTGAAATATATAACAGTTCTCTAAGATAAAGCTTTGTATAATAAATGTAATATCCAAGAGCAAGTGTGAAATTACCCACTCACTTTCCAGCAGGCAATAAAACAGGGCAGTTGAAGCAGTTATGTGCCATACGTAAATGACAGGAAATTGTAGGCTGGTAGGAATCTGTTCCTCTGGTCAAGCAGGGTTTTCAGTTTCTGTCTCCAGTAGACAGCCTGCACTCCACTGAGTGCTTTCCCTGCAAAATCAGTCTTGTTTCTGCTTCTTCCTTTTGGACTTAGCATGTCCAAGGGCAGAATGAGCAAAGAGGCTGACCACGCACTGCCCTGGGAGGCTTAAGCTGCTTCTGTTTCTTCAGATTTTCACAGCAGCTGTGAACAGGGTTCTTCCATTCTCATTAGTTCAGCCATTTCTCTTACAGGTCTCTGTATCTGGTTATGATGTTATTTAGTAACCAGCAGCAGACAGACAATTCAAGATAATTAAGTCAGTCAAAGCAGTTGCAAAAAGTTTAATCTTTTTCACCAGATCTAGTAAAATGCTTTGTATGTACTTACATATATACATCCCTTTGTTCTATGTTGCATGTTGTAACACACAACAACGCTTGCTAGTGTGCCCCAGCCAAACCATTTTTAGTTATTTTTACCAGAGCCCTCAGAGTAGGACCAGGCTGGAATTACTCTCACTGGCTTCACCTGCCCTTTCCACCTTCAGCTGCAGCACATCAGCACCAAAAGGGTTTTTAAGCTCCAGTTTGAAGGTTTTGGGGGTGGGATAGGTATAGATTTTGATGTTTTGGTTTCCTGGACTAACTTGATTGCTGATCACTGGATGGGTTTTGTTGCTGTCATCATCTTGATGCTGCTTGCCTGGCTCAGGAGCCCCACCTGTTAGAGCCCTCAGGAATTCATCAAGGACTGAAAGGTAAACTATGCTGAATTGGGAAAGAAAAAGCTGAAAAACTGAATTCCAAGACAGCAAGGAATAGCTAAAAAGGACTGTGCTCCACTGGATTAAAACCAATCATATTATCAGAAAAGTGCGTGCGGAGCTCAGGGACAAAATAGAGAAACCAATCAAGCAATGTGTGATCTCATGCACAGCAGTTGCAAAATGTACGTGTATTGTATTATGGATAAGTTGTAAAATGTGTAAGTTGTGTATTATGTAAAGATTGTAAGATGTGTAAGTAAGTAAAATGCATAAGTACTGTGTTACAAAGAAGTTGTAAAAAGTGTAAGTAAGAAAATGTGTAAGTAGAGTGATACGTACATGTATAAGTACATAAGATAAGCAAGTGAAATGTATAAGTAAGCAAAGTGTATAAGTAAGGTATTATGTCAAAGTTGTGAGATGTGTTAGTGGAGTATATTTTAAACAATAAGATGCTTCTGCATAATCATATTGATTCATTGATCAGAAGGCCTGAGTTCCTGCAGTTGTGGCCGGCAACCGGCTACCCACCAGCCACTCTCTCACACCCTCACCGCATCCATCCCCCAGGAGCTGGAGGAAAGAATAGGAAGAGTAAAAGTGAGAAAAATATGTGGTTCAAGATAACGACAGTGTCATAATCTGTTTTATAATAACAATGAGCTGCTGTTTGAAAATGTATTGGATTGAAATGGGAAATAAATAATAAGGAAATATTTCTAGCTCAGCTCCACCATTTTAAACCCATTAACATCAGTGGACCTGCTTCTGATGAAAATAGAATCAAAGGTAAAGTAGGAGACAGTTGCACCTGATGAACCAGTAGCATCTGACACTTGTTAGCTACAGTCTTGTTTTTAATCAAAAGTAGGGTAGATTAACACATGGAAAACCTGAATTTATTGTACATGGCATTTTGTAAACTTCAAGATGAATCTGAAGACTTACTTCAGCATGAGGTTTTTCCTAGATTTGAGTGTGATCTTAACTGAATCTTATGCATGGGATTTTGCCTTCCATACCCACTGAAATGATTATTTTATTGTTTTAAAGATTTAAATCGTAAGTGCAGTCAATTTTGAAAAACTAATAATAATTTTACAAGCCACATTTTTCTGTAAATAAATGCCTCGATGTAAATTATATCTACAGAATTCTCATTTATTCTTGTTCATCTTCATTTACTGGTAATTTATTTTATAAATATAGGGTTAAGACAATAAATCTGACATTGTTTATGGAAAACAGCCTCAATTATTTTCAGAAAGAAGACTTTAAAAGAAGTGATTAAACACCTATTCTCTAAACTGCCAAAAAAAACCCAAAAGAAGGGGTTATTCTAAGACCCTGCTATTCACCCAGTGTATTAAAATCTAGGGTTTGTCCAAGGTTTCAGATCCCTTAATCATGCTAGCTTAGCTTCAGTGGTACATTTTTAGCATGTAGTTAGAACAGTACAATTGCTACTTCATGCAGCTGCAAGAAAATGTAGCTGCTTAACTCCAGTGTGCCAAATACAACACGTAGTCTTGCAAGGCTTGGAGCAACATCTGCTCTCATAAATTTGCTATAATAAGACTCCCTCGACCGGAGTGTTGGATGTCTGACCCTGCTCTTGTCAGGGTGGTTAAATGCAATGTAGCATTCCACCAACTGTCTTGTTCTTTTTTGGATGGATGAGTGTAAAGTCAGGTAGAGTGTGGCTGTGCAGAGGTAAGATAAATGGAAATGGCACTTCAGTAACACTAATGCAGGTACTAAAATAATATTATATCAGAATGAGGTAGTATCTGGACAAATAATTTTCCTGCAGTACCTCAATCATTTATGTGGCATCTTGAACTGCTGCTGTGTGCAGCATCAATTTCTGTACTTTAGAGTATGTATGGAAACTGGGAATTGGTGCTTTGAATTTTCTCATGTGCTTCTCTTAAAAGTCATTGAAAGGAAGCCCACCGAATAAAGTTTTTGTTTTAGCAGATTTCTCAAGTAATGTAATATTTCTGAAGATGGCACCAGTCAGAATACTGACTTGCCAGCACTGAAATACTAGATATTTTAGTGTAAAATATCCAACATTTTTTTAAAATCCAAAATACAGAACACTAGGTGTTTCTTAAAAGTTTTAGTCTGTTTCAATTTTTCCTTATTTTTGTGCAAAAGTGCCTGTTAATTGTTTGATTTTGCATGTTTAAGTTAATTAATTTCTAAAGTTTCACTCCACCAACCACTTCTTATTTGCTCTTTAATAAAATTTGCAACTCTAATTCACTTGTCTCCCTGCTACAAAAGGAATATGTTGAAGGATGACTTCTGTTCATCCCTGGCTGATACTATTGAACTCCAGTGGACAAAACAGATTATTTAATCAACATTTATTTGGCTTGCACTGTGTGTATTACACTCTACCCTACACAGCCAGGCTGTCAAGGATTCCATGCTTTTCCAAGAAACATATCCTCTTGTTCCCAAAGCACAAGCAGACATTTAATACCCGAGCTGTTTTCACTCCACTTCTTCCAAACTCTTCCAACCCTTTCTCTTCTGGAGAAGTATTAGTGCCACCATCATGTAGAAGGGCTCAAACCTACTTGAACTTATTAGCAAGTTTTCTGTCAGCTCTTTGCTTTCAATTTGCTGTGATGCCTAATTTTGTTCTGCCTGGCTGAATTGGCTGGGATAGTCATCCATTATTCCCTGCTTTCTGGACCAAGTGGGCTTTAGGATTGTGCTGCAGGGTTGGAGAAAACCAGAGTTCCCTAGTCCAGAGCCCTGTGAACAGTGTCCTCAGCCCACTGGAGCTTTCACCTGCTTCCAGAGCCCTGACTCAAAAGTAAGGACAGTGTGGTCTCCCTGATTTCAAGTTTTAGTTTGACACCTACTGTGGTAGCTTTAGCATGTTAACTGCTAAGAAGCCTTAAGAACTGCTAAGGAAGAGGACTTCTAACTTTCTTTCAGTCCTTAATTTCTTCTTTTTCTGCTCTCTGCTTATTTATGAAGAAGTCCCTGTGCAAGTGTAGGAGAACACTGGAAATGCCAACTTCTCATCCAAGGCAAATTCTATGCAAATGCTTTAGAAATCCTGCTGTGCTCACCTTGTGTACAGATTGGTTTCAATCATTTTTCAGTCTGTTTCAGAGTCTTATGCACAAATATAAACAAAATGTGAGCACTGTGAAAAATACCCAGAACATAATAAACCTCTGACCACATTTCCACCAGTCTAGGGCACGTGCTGTACAGTTTTACTCTCAGCAGAAATTCTCAGGCACACAGTGATCACTCTGGAATGTGATTTTGTAACACTGTGCTCTGGTGAGAGTTAGTTTTGAGGGCTTGGCTGTCGTTTTTTCCTATAGGGGCAGTGCTGTTCCTCCATGTGAGCAGTGATTTTAATAAGGAAGGGAACTGAGACATTCCTCCCTTAGCACACTGAATTCCTATTTTACAACATTATATAACTCTAATCCCTGTTTCAGCACTTCAGCAGGATGAAAGTGGCAGGTATTTGGCTCTTTTCCTGTCACATAACCACAGTGTAATGGTGGATTTAGCAGGGTGAAGTGAGGATTTTCATCTCTTACTACTTCTTATGCCTGTCTCTGAAGCCAGTAATAGTCATGCCCCCTGTGGGTGTTCAGGACTGGTGTTTAGGGGCCAAAAGACTGTTCCTTTTTCCGGACAGTGAGTTGAATTAAAAGTGAAGCTGCAAGTAGTTTGTCCTTGGATGAGGGAGGAAATCTTTGGTTTATTGTTGAACTCAGGGCTCAGGAAGTGGTGTAAGTTGAATATGTAAGTTTTTGGCAGATATTGTGTTTCTACCAGATATGGAGGAGGAATAAGGAGTTGAGAATATACGATTGAAACATTGCATTTAGAATTTAAAATGGATGCATTGTGGCAGCAGTGCTATCTAAATTGTCTTTGTAACTCTCTTTCACTTTTTACTGCATTTTTAATTTAGCCTGTGATGCACTACATGTGCATAGGGATAAAATACCAAACTTACTCACTTGGCAGATTGGTCTCATAAGACTGTCTGGTCTGTAGTAAAAAGCAAAGTGTTAAGTCAGGTTCTGAAGACAGGAGCAATAAGAGTTTTAGATATATTCAGCCCATTTACTCCCTGAGAAAAAAGGGGTGGTATACTAAGCAAATGTCAGAATTAGGGGCATATTCCACACTTCTGTTAACACTGACCATCAAAACTAAGAAGCTCTAAGTCAGGTCTAAAGAGTACCCAGTCTCACAGTAGGTTTCTGCCCTCCGGGAGTCTTTTACATTCAACCACTGGATAGTTTAGTAGACTCTTCTTGAAGTAAAAACATAGTCAGGAACTAAGATCAAAATGTTAAAACTTAACCAGGTTTTTTATTTAAGGACTATCAACTTATGAAATAAAAAAGTGGAGATATTAATAAGTTTTAAAGGTAAATAATAGCAAAATGGTGGCAACTACTTCCTTTAGATTGTTAAAATAATTACTCTAAGTTATTTTCTGAGAGAGAAAAACAATTTCTTAATTAGAAGAATGTTGAAGTCGCTCAAAAACATTTTCATAATTTTGACAGAGGAAAAGCTGTGTTTTGTTTTGTTACTCTTTTATTCAGTAAATGCAGTTCGTAGAAGAGCAAGAGCACTCTGCAGTTGAACCATCAGATTTTAGTTCATGCATTAAGCAGTCTCTTCAAAT
Source organism: Corvus hawaiiensis (assembly GCF_020740725.1). Taxonomy (NCBI): domain Eukaryota; kingdom Metazoa; phylum Chordata; class Aves; order Passeriformes; family Corvidae; genus Corvus; species Corvus hawaiiensis. Next base: position 21,294,651 of record NC_063214.1, read on the forward strand.
GTGTGTTATAAGCATGATATAGCAGCCCTATCATTATTATGTGTCTGAAACTGAGTAATGTCCAATAAAATTGCCAGAAATACCAGTGGTTCCCTAAAGTGACTTTTCTGCCAAAAGGGAGAAATGCACTAGACCCAGCCTTTCAACAGAGTTCTGTGGGAAAGGACAACAGCCTTAAGGCCAAAATCACAGGATCTGAGGTGCTACCAGCATCAGACTTGTTGCAGGTAACACTAAGTTGCAAGAAGCTGACTTCCCTTACTCTGAGTGCAGTGGCATAATAATTCAGTGTGTAAGGCAAGGTGTCACACAAGCTTGCAGTACAGTTTCTAGGTGCGTTTAGTCTCTATCTGTGGCTTTGGTTGCACTTCATTTATTGAAATGACATCCATGATTTCTTTGCTTCCATCTCAAGACACTCAGTAATTCAAGCAGGGTTATTAAGCAATGCAGATTAGGCAACATGAATATTCTGTCTGAAAGAAGTTCCTCCTTCACCCCTTTTCTCTGCTGATATTCTTACCCTCCTGACTGAACTCACAACCACTGTGCAAGCAGAGCCTTGAGAAAATACAGCCTAAAATGTCCAGTGGGGGCTACTGCAGCCCCGCAGCAGAATGCAGCTCTTCATCACCCCTTCCATGGATGGAGACAGAGTTGTGGGAGGGGATCTCATCCCCAAGATGCCAAGTGACTAAGTCAGGTGTCAGATCTGCACACATTCTGGCACCAGCGTGGCTTTCCTGCAGCTCTTAGACAAATCCCTTTCTGTGCTGTAGCTTCTTATCTGAAATAAAGGAATTGTTTTTAAAATCATGGAGTCTTTCCCTCACTGAAGTAAAATTAAAATTAAAAAGCTTTCTCTTCTGCTACTGGCACTGTGTGGAAGACACATTGATGGTGTCAGCTAGTACAGATAGAGTGTGAAGACACATGGGATAGCAAAGAGAGTTGGCCTGCAGTCCAGTTTCTTAATTTTAATCACAGCAAATTATACACTATGGTGGCCAGATGGTTTGGTATCACTTTATACAGCTGGTTGAAAAAAAACCCAGAATTAATTATCAGAAAAATTGAGAAGTTTTCAGCTACTTAAAAGTGTACTAAATTAAACACTGCCCATTAAGGAAATTTTCTGCTACTTCTTGTAGTGGAATGGTGTGCACCAAAGTCTTGTAAGCAGACTTTGTATGTATGATTTTAATCCTTCTCTATAAAGGCTCTGACCAAGTTACAAGAAGTTAAAGCCTTGCAGCACTTGAAAGCATTGGTTTCATTTGCTGCATACAGTTTGTTTCCCTCCACTCTACGAGGGGATAGCTGCACTACAAGCTGTGGTTCTTAGTAAAGGTGCCCTGAGTGAGTGACCAGGACATGGCCTTGGTGCTTTCAAAATCTTCATCACTGATGTGTATTTGCTTTTACTGTCACTGAACTTCTCAGAGATCTGCCATTATTGTTTTCCAAACATAGGCTATTAGGAGAACAGTTTGCCTGCACACCTGGAGGGGTTTTACATCTATGTTAACAGTCTGGGAACCTACAGCTGCCTGACTGTATTCACTCAGAATGCAGAGTTCCCATTTCATGGGAAACCATGGTTACCCTGACTGTGGCATTGTCACAACTTTTCCAGTGAGTTTTGTATGGGAAGTGATTGTTTATCCTGTTTTTCCATGCAGACAATGTCTGGTTTTGTCCCAATCCTCAGCTGCACTGAAATTGTGGTTGAAGCAATGTACAGGTGGCGGGGGCTGCAAGGTGGCCTTGATGGGGAGTGGCAGGGACTGTGCTGAGCACAGCCACTTCCAGCTCGCTCCACCAGACCCATCACGAGGCACAGCTGAACCCTGCAGCCACAATGGCAGTGCCCCAGGAAAAGCCCGTGTGCACAGTCAGTGAGGAGTGAGGGGGAGGCTGTGAAAAACAGCCCTGCAGACACCAAAGTCAGAGAACAAGATGTTCCAGGTGCTTGAGCAGAGATTCTCCCTGTAGGAGATCACACTGGAGCAGGCATCCACACTGCAGGAAAAGATCACAACTCGCAAGTGGACATGCCCCGAAGGAACTGTGACCCATGGAGAACCCATGCTGGAGCAGGTTGATCCTGAAGTGCTGTAGCCCATGGGAAGGAGCCACCCTGCAGAAGAGGAAAAGAATGCAGAGGAAGGAGAGGCAGAGAGGAGCTGTTACGGCCTTACCACAGCCCCCATTCCCTGCACTGCTTGGAGGGAGGAAGTAGAGGAGTCAGGAATGAACAAGTAAAGTTGAGCATGTCAAAAAGAGGAGCTTTGGGGAAGGTTTTGTTTTGTCTTTCTTTCTCTGCAAGGTACTCTATTTTAATGGAGAATAAACGAAATTAATTTTCTCCAAGTCAAGTCTGTTTTCATCATGACAGTAATTGGTAAGCAAACTCCCTCCCTTAACTCAACCCTTGAGCTTTTTCATCTTCTTTTCTCCCCTGTCCTGCTGAGGAGGAGGAATGGGAGTAGTTGGGTGGGCATCTGGCAGCCAGACACAGACAACCCACCACAATCACTTAGAAATCGTTACACTTGTGGAGTCACTCTGGGTAAGTACAGCTACTCAGCTTGATTATTTTTACCACTCCACGTTACATGTTCTTAGTTGCCATGTTTTCCTCTGTGGCCAAATTGCCACCCAGTTGTTTCTACAACTGTGCAGATGTACAATGAACTCAGAAGACAGGGCTACAGCACCATTCAGAGAAGCTGCAGGTCACTCTGTTCCCATTAATAAGCTGCTTTTTTGCAGTTTTTGCAAACTGCTAATTCAATTTAGAAGTAAAAGCTTTCAGATGCCTTTAAGGTGAAAAGTAAAGATCAAACATTTGCATGTGAAGTTTGAATTGCTTCCCCATCAAGGACACAAGAATTTGTTTTCAGGGATCTTTTCATATTTTGTCCTATGCTGCCTTAAAGCATCAGGAAAGTTCACTACCTGTGTGTGCTTACTAGGAGCCTATGTTACTGGGAGATGCCAGCAGCTGCTTGTCCAAAGTGCACATTCACATTCTTAGAGGTTTTTCACAGAAACAAACTTCAGGCTTTTAAACTTTTCCAGGAACTGATCTACAGTATTAAACACCCTGTTATCCTTCTTCTTTTGAGTTTCCTTTTAGATCAAAGGATAGGAAACTTGTAATAGTACTAGAGGGCATATTTATCTATTGTCCTGGCCTTTTACTCCAATACTGCAGACTTATTATTTTTAAATACTCCAATGTCGCCTTTAAGGCATAAGAGGACAAATCAGTTGTCATTATTCACCCACTGATGATAAAGAGTTAATTTGCTCAGCTAGGGCTTCTATACCCTCCTGAATTTAATTACTGTTCTCTCCTTTCTGTATTAGCTTTTGTTCAGTTATTTCTTCTTTACAAACTTTTTTTGACTCCTTTTATACACATGCAACACCTTGTAAATACTAATTATTTTTTCTCTCTGAATAACATTCCTTCTAAACAATTAAAATCATGCTACATCCAGGTAAAATTTTTTCTTTAAAAACATGCTACTAGATAGGTGGTATAATACTTTGTGGATGCTCTTTCCAAGAAAAAGAGCATGATTTTATTTATATTCTTGAATTTATTAACAAAAGTATGTTTAATACTTCAAAGAGGCTTCTTAAATTATGTGAAGTAGACAAACAGGTCAAGCCTAATTCAGAAAATCTGAGCGCAGCTTTAGCTTTCTGTTACTGTTGCAAAATATTTTCGCAGTCAAAACTAGCAAAAGATTAATGAAAAATTTAGTTCACTTAACTAGGTTTTGTGATTTTTTTTTTTTTTTTTGGGGGGTGGGGGTGAATACATTAATTTCTTTGCTAACAGCCTGGAAAATTTGGTCTCAAACTCATTAATGCAAAAGCAAGGATTAATATTGAGTAACTCATCAGACTGAGAGGAAATCCTCTAAGAGGTGTATCTTATGTTTTAGACAAATCATATCAACATGGTGATTTTTAAGAATTGTGATAGAAGAAAAATTAGTCTGTTAAAGGGTCTAAGTCTAACAGCTGTGGGAGCATACCTGGTTTCACAAACAGAATATGAAACTCCTACTTCATAAGCTAAAGAGCACATTTCTTTTCATTAAATAAAACCTCCAGACAGCTTTGGGACCCCAATCTTTTTTCCCCTTAGTTTCTTTTCAAATTTTGATTGGAAGTCTGAGTCAAATTTTCCAGAGCTTAGAGTTCAAGTGATTTACTCTTAATAGTGAATGCTGATATTATGACCTGTTCCATGATGATGAAAACACTTTAAAAACGCAAAAAAAGAAGTCTGCAATACATCAGCAAAATTGTCTGGAAACAATGATCTTTGCATTCTAAACTCTAACAGATTTGCTTGCCTTTATTTTAATTGCATGTGCTGATTAAGCACGTACATTCCTCTTCTAAATACACTGGAGCTGTGCCTTCTTACTCAGAGTGCAGCTTCTCTGTGCAAGTTCTCTAATGTGTATTTTTATCAGTTTTTCAGACTAAAACACAAAGGAATACTCTTTCTCAATACTTGGTTAAAAAACCACTCGAATAAGTGTTGTGCCTACTGGTATTTTTTCATCTCCTAAAGTTTGTCAAGAATTACAGCAGCCAGGAACTACCTCGAGATTGCTGTGGCAGCATGAGACAACTTTAGAGCACAGTCAGAGCTGCATAGCACAGTGGTGATGAAATTCCTCTTGAGGAATATAAACCATAAAGGGTTGAAAGACCATCATGCATCTTTCTTTTAAATTAAATTCCATGCTGGTTTTATTTTTGTGCATTGCCTCTCAGAATGTTATACCAAATGCTGATAGTAAGATAAAAAGATATTATTTTCCTTTTTGTTTTCTTTGTCCTATCCCATTATTATACCTTGCTCTCCACTATTCAGGGTCCTTCTGACAGACAAAAAACATTAGTAACAAAAGTTACAAGTTTTTTTCACTCTGAACTCACTAATGTAAAAAATTGGCATCGTGGCTGGCCAAACGTTTTGGATATGGTACTAAGTAAGTTACTGGAATTACATGAGTCCATTCTACATCGGTTGCTGCTGACCAGGCATGAACCATGGATGGACCTTACAGGCCACTGTTTGCATGTCCTCTGTCAGGGATTATTAACCATGGTGAGTTATTAGCTAGTAATTCTCTACGTGCCAATGAATATTTAAAGGAGTTCTCAGTAGAAATATATTTTAAAGGGACTTTAGGATTGCCTATATTCAGGATATAAAATGAAACAGTCTGTTTAGATTGAAAAGATCTCATACTCTTTAAAAATGAAAGAGAAAAATTCTATCCACTGCCATGTCTACAAAGCAGACTATGCTTGCAAACTGCAGCAAAGCTGTGAACTGCAAACATAGCTTTTCCAGGAAAACTTAGTTGTCTGAGGGGAAAGATGGCAGAATTACTAAAGTCCCTTCACAGGGTAAATTACATTAAATTACATTTAATTTTCAAGTATTTCTTGTTATTTAACAAAAGAAGAAGAATGTGGCTGGTTCTGGGCTTCCAGAGTTAGTAGCATGTTCATCTATAAGCACAGCTGCACACAGATAGCACAGATATTCACCTATGGATTTTTCATAGGGAAACATCCCCTGCTGCACTCTACTTGAATGTGCTCGTGTTTCCCACTGAGTCCCTCTGGGTTCATGAGAGAATCTGATGCTTTGTGTGCCATGAATTCCCCTGCCTGTTCACACTGCACTAATCTTGCCACTTAGACAATCCCAGACTCTATCCCAGGGAGGGACCGACAGATTACATGCAATTACTGGTATCAAACCAAATTATGACTTACTAAATGTCGGAATTCTTTTCAAGACTAGTGGTGTAAGCATGTTATAGATGTTCTTCAAATTGAGTTTATATTATCACTTAGCAAATATTAATTGTTAAATTGTTTCATTAATTCCTTTTGGTGAATTTTATGATATTTACTATCCTTCTGAAGAAGAAATAAGTTTTATTTATCCTATCTCTTTTTTCTACTAGGTAGAGGAAAGGGCATGGTTGCCTAATTTTTTTTTTTTTTTAATACAGAGGAGTGTGTGTTGTGTAAGAGTCCCAGAAAGATTATGGTGTCACCTTAAGACTTCATAAAGGGCTTTAGTAGCATTAGAATATTACTTAAGTAACCTTAAAAACAATTCAGAACCTACTTAGAAAACTAATTTTAAAAGGCATCTAATGAAGTTTGAGAACCACAAAAAATTATTATTAATGATAACTAGAGAAGAGGAAGAATTAAATTTTAGTTGCCATCTAATCATCTCCTCAGTGTAGGCTATCACAAAAAATTATTCTCTTATTAGCTGATATCAGTAGAACCTTGTTGTCCCTTTATGTGTCATGACTTTGGTAGCAGACAGATTTCTGCATAAGTATTATTTTGTTACATAAGAAAACAGACACAGGACCTAAGACAGCAACAAGGCAGTAAATAACTAATTTACAGGTTTATTATTGTGTATTCAGAGTTGTGTATTGTCACATGCAAGCACACTAAGAAACTTACAAGCAAATTAAATCAGAAAGTGTCCTAATAAAGAAGCATTAAACCTGTGTAAAAAAATTATCGGAAGATGCAAATAGAAACTGTACAGAAAATATAATTTACATGAATGCTTTTATGATAAATATGCAATTTACAAATAAAGTGGATTTGCCTGCATTGTACCCAGACATCCACCTAAGACAGGACCTTCAGAACACCATAATTTTTCCAAAATGATTGATCTTCAGTCAGTCAGTCTGACCACTGGTTGGATAAAGATAAGCCAGTTAAACACTCTCTGAGTCATGTCTGTTATATAAAAATAGCCACACTTCACTAGACAAAGATACTTCAGGTCCACTCTCCTGTCTCCACTCTCCTGTTTCTGGCAAAAGCCAGGAGCATGTGCCTAGGGGACAGGTACCCCTCAGTCACCCTCTCTGCTTCCAGCAGCCTATGGCCAATCATTCAAATAAGAGGTTCAACGAATGGGTTAAATGGGCTTTTCCTCCACAAAATTATCTATTTTTTTTTAAACTTACATTTCCTTTTAGCCTCCATCAGTGATAATCAGTTCCACATTATAATCACACATTCTTCTGGTTTGTTTTTATTTTTTAAGAAATCTAATTCTTTCTCAGATTATTTTGCAGGAGTATTTCAAAGAGTTGCAGAAAGACTGCCTTGAGGTTAAAGGAAAATAAGACTTTTCATTTCAGGGACCTGTGGTTTTCATGGCTACAGATAAGATCATTGCCTGTCACTGTAGTAAGGGTATCAGATAAAACTTCTAAATGGTGCTGTCTTCCTACATCTTTAAGTCCAAATGTTTTATTCCTGTGGCTTGCTAAGACTGATCATGCTAATATATAACAGTGAGAGAGACTTAGCGAGAATTTTGCTTTGGGGAAAAGCTGGGGTCAGAGTTTAGTCCTTTGAAGCTTCTTCCTAAAAGAGACGTGGATTTCTCTGTCCTGATATTGTTGTCTTCATTGTCTGCAATTCTTAAGTTTCAAATGCTTCATTAAACTTTCCCCTATATTTTATAGCATCATCCATAGAAAACTTGAAATGTCCTAGATACAGTCTGCCATCCCCTCAAAGGTTTATATTTCATAACCTATGTTAGTAGCCATGTGTCCCCACCATCACATATGAAGGTCTAAGTGCAGGTACCATCTGGAACAGTGCTAGGAGGTTCCAGGTGACCTGGGTGGTCCTTTACAATCATATTCAGAGGCAAATAAGCACATGCTTCTTTGATAGAGGCATGCTCAGGCAATAGGTTTCTGTGTGTAACTGTTGATGCTAGATTTAAGTAATTGGAATTAAATTTTGTTTTTTACTGTAATGCATAAGTTCAGTTTTCTCTTTTCAGGCCTCACATTTATGGCAGAATTTAATATATAATTTTTCATCCTTTCTTGAAGTGCCTTGCATTCTCAAAGCCCTGTCAGTCCCTCTGATAGGTATTGCTTTTCTTCTTCCATCTGCCTTTCCTCCCTTTTGTATTACGTTGCCTGCAGACCTACAATGTGAGTTCTCTGCTTCTACATTCTCCCTCATTCTACTTCTGGACTTTGTTGGAGGGTAATACACATGAAAAAATGTACTCCCCAGCTAACCTGGATGTGGACATGTAATAAATCTGAGAAAATTGTGCTTTAAATAGAAAAGTAACTTTTCCTCAGAGTGAAAGTGAGGATATTAAACGGCTAAAAAGAACAGTGTTGCCAGCATAGCCCTTCTAATCTGTGTGCACTTCATCACTATAATCCCTCAGTACTCCTAGCAGGAACATGGCCAACAAGAACTCCCTGAAAAGCAGCTTCTTCTCCTACTTGCACCTAATTCTAGCTTCCATGTTTCCATTTTACTCTGGGTTTTTGCACTGCTTCTTCAAGTCTTCTGGGCATTCTTTTTGAATTATGACCTTTGCTGATAAGCATGTCATGCTTGTTCACATGCTTATTTTGTCAAATTCTCCAGTGTAAAAGTTGAGGGGTTTTTTTCAGATTCATCAAATACATAATTTAGAATAGCTTGATGATTATCTTGAATAGTTATTTAAATAAAATGTAGATTTTTCTGACATTTTAACCTTGTCTTCCAGAAGGAAAATGACAACAAGAGTTAGGAGAGTTTTCCATGCCATAGAAAGAAATATGCACATTTTCAAGGACTGAGATGGCTTACTTTTAATATTCCCATTTATGCTGTTGCTTTTTTCAGAAGAAGGTTTGAAAATAAAAATGTACAAAACCAATTGCAGGTCACTTTATTTACTAAAAAAAAATTGTCTACAGCCTCTGAAACCTATGGTTCAAACCTTTGATTTTTTCCCTTTGAATACTGCTGTGATTTTGAGGGGTGGGGGGAAAGGAAGGCTGAGTAACATTTGAGTTTTTTAAAACTTCCTCTTTTCATTGAACAAGAAAATTGGTAGATATACACTTGGGAAATTCTGTGTCAGCATTTCCAATTCCTAACTACTGAAAATTTAGATTTGATGAAGAACAATAAAATACTGAAGATTGCCGTTTTAAGCTACCTTTCTTTTGCTTGCTGTTGTTTGTTATTAAAAATTCGGCATCCTTTGCCTGCTAGTGATATTTTGAAGTTAAGTATTTCCAAATACCACTTCACATGTTTCAGATTCTGGTTTTATTCAGTATTTCATATAGAAAATCCCTGCTGCTTCTCAGTACCGAAGGTCTTGATCTTATAACTAACAGGATGTTAGTGGGCAGCTATTTTTGCTCTGGGGAGACTGTTAAAAGTGATGCAAGGAATGACTAGAGATTAGGGGAAAAAATCACCTTTTAATAATATCTACAGTATATGTCTCTGTTGAAGTCCTCCAGGCATCCCTGTGCACTTTTCTCCCCCATCTCTCCCCCCTCAGCAGCATTGCCCTGACTGGCTGCAGACTCTGGTTTATGCAATGTAGGTGCAAATATGTGCTGAAAGACTGTTCCAGCAACAGCCCAGCTTGTTGTCTTTTTACAGTGAAGGCTTGTACCCATTTCTGAAAAATACCTTGCAATTCTGATCTTACATGATTAGCACGTCACAGCTTTTTAAGTGCCTAAAGAATGATTTCAGAATACTGGAGGACCACATGAACCTGCGTGCCATGGCCCTAAACTTTATGTATCAGGGGCAGCTTGCCCTGCTGGTTCTGCCACCAGTGCACACCCCATGGATGCACCACCATGATGCTCATCGCTCCTGGCACCTGAAAACCAGGTTGCATGACATGTCCAACAGTAGCATTCAGTTCCTTTGCCGTCCTAAAACCAAATTTGTCTCTCCTGACTGTTGACACTGCTTTTGCAACTGAACCAGCAGGAGCCTAGGGCCAGAGGAAAATTCATCTCATGCAGCTGCACAGCACTCAAGAGCAATGGGACTGCACCCTGCTCTGCAGAGCAAAGCTGCTCAGGTGGTGCTCACCTTCCTCCTGTGAGACACCACTGCAGTGCCACTGGTGGGACACCACCTTTGCAGTAGGCTTAGAGGTAACAGCTGTATTTTTTTAATTCTACTAGTTTAGTCTTTAACTATTGCATGCTGCTGTAGGGCTTAAATGCTGTAAACCTGTACACTGCTATGCCCTGCAATACAGCACAGACGTTATGACACTGCAAGTTTCCACAAGCAATTTGAAGCAGCAGAAGCAGCAGTCCTGCACCCCCTGTACTGCTGGCCACCCTTTTCCACCCTCACTTTATCCGTTCTCTTGTACAACCCAGTATTGTGGCACCAGGAAATGCAAAAATGTAAGCAATGTTTTCTAAAGCTAGCTTTATTTTTTGGTATTTGATCTTATTGCAAGCTTTTGCCTGGATCTGTTCTAACACCTGTTTCCAAGTGCAACCACAAACATTTCTGCTGGCCTAAAGGAAGGGAAAGGATGGGATTGAAAGAGCAATGGCAGTAATTTTCAAGGGAAGTGATTTTCAGGACAACATTGGCTTACAGGAGACTCAGATGCTTGTAAAACTGCTGTCTAAAGACAACAAGTTTTTTGTGCTTGGTGTACGGCCGCTTTCAGTATTTCAGGTTATCCAAGACAAACTGTGTTGCAGTTTTGACTTGTAAGGTAAGATTTGGATCACTGTATATACAGAAATAATGAAAATGAAAAGTCAGTTACTCCAAGGCAGCTGCACAAAATGTATCCAAGTTTTAAAATGGTTCTAAGTTCTACTAAAACTTTATAAATTATTAAAATTAAGGTTTAGAAACTAGCCTCAAAGTTCCTGCATGTTTCTTTTTCAATATTCATCCAGTTTAGATGCCTTTAGCACCACAGATGCAAGTTCAAAATGAGAACCAGTATAATCAGTTCACCTGAGACTCTGCAGACTGACTGTGCACAAAGACTGTAATTAGCTGATAAAGCCACGGGGCACTAAAACTGTGTGCCAGTAATCTTGCTAGGGTGCTATATTTACCTAGTCTATCTTGGCAGTGATCTGTAAGAGGTTTAAAGTAGCTCTCAAAGGCAGAGTTGGTGTTTGAATGATCATTGTTGGGAAGCAAGAATCAACATTTGGATGAATAAAAACTGAAAAAGGTTACCTGGTATGTTTGATGCAATGGGTGCTGCTGGATCAGTGGATGACATTAATGCTATGGAAGTTCACCACTGGTACACAAAGTTTATGAAGGAGTGCCCATCTGGACAACTTTGCCTGCATGAATTTAAACATGTCCTGGATCTACACGGACTTAGCCCTGAAGCTAACAACTATGTGGAACAAGTATTTCACACATTTGACATGAATAAGGTAAGAATTCATTCTTGACTTCCCGGCTTTCTTACGGCTGTCTCATTTGAGACAGGTCTCAGAGAGCTGCAAGCTCCCTACACAGAGGTAATGGAAGTGATTCAGAGGTGATTCAATAGAAAACCCTGAACACATAAACCTGAGTGGAGGCGAGAAATGTTGAATGCTCTGTTCCCAGCACATTTTGCCAATTTGAAAGTTTCATACAGTTATTCTAATACATGCTGACGGTTTCTCATCTTTGAAAGCCAGATCTTTATTATTATTTTCAGTGTGCATTAATAATTGAAATTTTTATTTACATAGCTGCTTGAAAAATCTTTCTAAAGCAGTAAGTAAGCAAGCAGAAAGTGTTAGGCTGGATCCATAGGTATTAATGCTTTCAGATTATGCAACATGGGCACAATATGTTTTGGCTGTCGCGGGATTAATTCTCAACACCTTCTGTGGCTTAATTCGGTATCAGTCAATCCCCCTTTTCCAAAGGCACATCTGTTTGGTTTTGATCCATCATCCCAGTTTTACTGCTTAACATCCTAGGTCCTCCTAAAGACATGTCCAGCAGCTGTTAGATGCATTGCTGTCTCTGTTATTCCAATGCAGTGTTCATACAGCTTCCTTCTAGCCACGAGACTCAGCCAGAGTTATTTTCCCCTTAAGCCAAGGCAACACCTTCTACCAAATGTGACAAAAGGAGTGAAGAGTCATCTGTAATCCCTACAAAAGTGACTGAAATTAGGCTTAGGCTGAATTGTCAATAATACAAATTCAGCTTTCAGATAAGAGAACAGAAGGGCCCATCATGGTATAAAAAAAATATTTAAAAAAACAATAAAGCATTAGCGTTCTCTACCCACAGCATTTATCTCAATGAGTTCAGAGATGCAATGAAAAAAGTGTTACTACATTACACAAATTACTTTAACAGCAGGTTAAAATTGGTCCAAATAGTAGCCATAACTACTCCAGACAGTTTCCCGTTCTAGAAATAGACTTTCTGTTCTTCTTTATGGAATTAATTATATTTGCTTCAGAAAATGCTGAGAGTATAAGGTACCATGTGTTTTTACATGCAACAGTACCTCTATTACACTGTTTTCTTGTGTTTCCATACACACCTCCACCCCCAATTCAGCTAGCTTTTTTTGGAATTATGTAATTCTTTCTTCCATTATCCTCAAGGACTCTTCCTATAAAATCAGGCTCATTGCATGCTCTTTTTTTCCCACAGCCAATTACCAGATGGTTAAACATACTGAAATTTGATTAAGTAGCATCACCTAACTCAATAAATGTGCTAATTACAGATGATGAGCAAACTTCCAGTCTACAAACATGAAACCTGACTTGCAGAAATTGTTAATTTGCTATGTTCTTTTCAATTAATAATTTGATGCACACAGACAGTGTCTGAGCTCACCTAAGAGCTATTCCAGTTTAGCATTAATGTGTATTGCAAAAAGCCCTTGACTTCAGTGCACTTGAAAAGTACAGGGAGCTTTGGCTGTTGGGGATTTTGGCTTTTTTTCTAATGGGAGAACGTCTTTTGGTTTGTCAGCATTTTAAAAATTCCTAATTGCCTTCTCCCACTACAAGTAGCTTATCACCCTTGGAGTAGTCTGCTCAAGTTATCTGAGGAATATTAAGATGTATGCCTTAAATTTGTCAGGTTATATACACATCAGAGTTTGACTCTTACTACCAATCTCTCATCCTCTTCTCTGGTATCCCCACAACGTTTTAATCAATTGGTATATTTCCATCAAATTTCAAAAAGCAGGAATTTCAGTTAATTAGCTCCTAATGTTTTCATAAAATTTGGCAGCTGGGTAGCAGGGACACACCCAGAATGAATGCCCCATTCATGCAGAATTAAGCTTTTATTCATCGTTTAAGGCAACAGTTGGCTGACAAAATGATCAGGCACTTGTTTCCTTTTGCCTAGAGAAAATACAGGGTGGTGCTGGGGTACCTGGATGTGAGGATTTAGGGGACAAAAGACATAGCTTGTATGGGTCTAGGCTTTTGTTTCGCTGTTCCCAGAAGGGCTTGTTTAATTAATGTTCCGTGTTAGACAGAAAAAGATGCTTCAATTTTTTATCAGTTTGGAAGTCTTCCCCCATTTTAATGAAATTTAACAATGATTTGGCCTTTAGGGCTTCATAAAATCCACTATAAAACTGCTTATGCTGGGCTTAAAACCTCATTATTTAATAATGTGCTCCCACTAAATATCTGATATTCATTTCCTGTTCTGCAAGATGTTGTAGCAATCCTCTACTAGCTACTGCTAATCTGAGGCATAGATTTTATTGTGTGTTTTCTTAATTGAGCTGTTGCTCAGCTGCAGCAGTAGGACCAAGCAAAGTTTTTTAGAAGGCAGAACAGGAATAGCACGTTTAGAATTGTCAATTACATAAGATTGTATAGTCTATATTCATTTGGATATGGAAATAAGATGAAGAATGTAGCATCTATTCCAAGATAAAAGGCTGGCAAGTTTTAATCCCTGCCCACTCTATCTGTATAATTTAATGTTTGGAAAGGCTTAAACACTTAGGGAACTGAATCAAGTGAACCAGAATGTTTTACCTGAATGTTTTACTTTTTCCCTTTTAATAATTTTTTTAAAAATCTATTTTTGATTAAACAGCAACAGTACCATTTTTAATGAAATTGCAACAGCTACATTATTCAGATATAGCACATAGCATCTAGATAAGCTGTAACTCAGTTTTATTCTTCTCTTGCAATGAATAAAGTCTTGTGGAAGCCTCATTGAAAACCCTGTGGCAAATGAGAACCGGGACCTCTCAAATAATGTGCCAGGATTTCATAAGTTTCCTCTATGGCATTCACACTGCCTCTGTTTAGTTAGATATGATGTGTATATTTATCTGTTGTAATGTATGTTTCCTGTGAAGTCATTCTGTGGGGCTTCAGGCTGTCTTAGGGGACTGATTTACGTAACAAGCAGAATGAGCTGTGGCCATACCAGCTTGCCAATAGAAATGCATTTGGGAGTTTTATGGCTTGGCATGGCTTTCTCAATAACAGTATCCTCATAGCATTCTTGGTCATTCCCACTGCATCAACCCTTCTAACAAGAGCATGGCTCAGGCAGACTACAACGGAAAAGCACTTGTCGTTTGGATTCTGGTCTTAATGCAGAAATCCAGCTCAAGACTCCTTTCTATGCTTAGCAGAGACAAAGGATCTTATTTCAAGATGGCTCAGCTCTTTCCAAGTCAGATGAACCAAGTCTCTCTGCCCTGCCTTATACATCAATGAAATAACAACCTACCTGATTGAGTCAGTGGAAACTAACTCTTTCTTGACAGAAAAAGCAGGTATTTTTTTAATCAGTTTGTGAAAACATCCTACATGTAAATCTAGGTTCTGAAGTGGCGTAACACGTACAGATGCAAAAAGCCATAATGCAATTTTATTTTTTTGACATTGAAAATTGCAGCATTAACTTTCTTTTGTTTTCTTCACCCTGTCCCCTCCAAACACAGTCCTGCCTGAATCGTGCATATTAATTTTCCTCTGATAGAGGATCAGGTTTTCTCTGCTGCCATGGTGGAAAAATCATTGTCAGATCTATGACATTAGTGTATGAGGAAAAGATTTTGGGATTAAATTCCTTGCAGCATGCATGTGTTTAGATTTTAGGAAGTGAGATTCCAAGCAAACAACAGACTTAGGTGTCTGCAAGCTTCTTCCTGAACCTTAAATTGCTGAAGAGGACTCTGTCAGCTTCCAGTTTCTGTGATAATGAAAGTGCTATGCTTTAAATATTCAAATTTCTATCACTTTATTATCTGAAAACTCATCACTGAGCCTGTGAACAGAACATGTGTTTTAAGTGGATTATGCAAATGAAGCAATATGATTACTTTTCAGTTTCTCCCCATGCCCTTACTGTTTCCTGTTGTAGTCGCTAGATTTAGCTTAGCAGGCTGCAGCTTTCCTGAGAGCTCAGCAGGGATGCTTAGGGCAGCGTGACCATGGTCCCGCTCCTGTAGTCCACTTCGGACAGCCCCGCCATCTTGCTCCAGCAGCTAGCAGCGCTACAACCAGTGATGGCAAAGGAGGTGAGAAGGGTCTCTCCATGAGGGTTTGAGAGGACTTAAATCACATCTTGTCCCCGTGATCCCCAGAGGCAGAGAGACCTTGTGATCTGGGCGCAGGTAGGTTTTCTCAGGGGCTCCAGGGCGGCACATGGGCAGAGTTGGGGTATAGGAACCAATAGGGAGAACCCAAGGGAGTGGCCAGGGCTAGGGGCAAGGAACAGGGAGGGAAACAATGCAGGATAGGAAAAGCAGGGGGTGAACAGATCGCCACATCTCCCCCTTTCATTTTAAATTGAAAAGGGAAGGGCTTAATTTTTATACAACAGAAAAAATGGTAAAACAGTGCAAAATAATTTAATTAAAATGATGAGGTGGCTGGTTGTTGTTGGCTTTGGAGATCGGTGCCAGCTGAGTTCTCACACAACAGCTGCTTTTGTAGCTTCTTCTGCTGGGGCTGCTGGGATGGCATCTTTTCGGTTGCTGCTTGCGGCTTTCGGTCCAGGTGGCGTGGCAAACGGGGAAGGGGGATGCAGCTGCTGTTTCTCTCAGCCGTGCGGAGCTGCGGATACCCTTGGGGCAGGCTGGGTTGCACAGTCCCCACGCCAGGCCCACCCCACAGGTCTGGTCCAGAACTGGGCCTTTTCCCCGGTGCAGCTGCCGCTCCCACTGTGATACTACTTGGGGCTGGGCCCTCCCGGCCCAGTCCTGGGGCCAGGGACGGCCTGGCGGGGGCTGGGGCGCCTCTTGCCGAGCCACTGCGGCTTTTTATTTCACGTTCGGTGCGGGTGCTGCTGTCGTGCCTCGGTCGGAGCCAGCTGGCGGAGAGGGAGGCGGGGGTGGCTAGGGGCAGGACCACGGCGGGCACACGGCTGGAATGGACACGTGGTGACAGGGCGGAGGGGCTGTCGGAGGCACACACGCCTGTGGAGCAGGGACTTGGCATAAAGGCACTCCGTGTTTCGGAGGGGGAGAGCCTGCAGCAACACCGAACAACACAGGGGGCGGGGTTAAGGAGGGACCAAGGGTTCTCGTGCGCGCGGGAAAATAATGGAGTACAAGCAGTAGAAGGCAACATGGCGGAGCCGAATACGCAGTTGCGGCCATCTTGGCTGCTGCTTAGAGCCTACACGGCGGGAGTTTTGGGGGGTCGGGATGAGGGTTTAGGGGCAGCTCCTGGGCCGGGGTGATCAGCCCTAGCACAGTAAGGGGACAGGGGAGACACGGAAGGGCCAGAACATTTTCTGATCTCTCCTGAGGGTCGGAGGGAGAGGATCGGAGGTCTCTGTTTCCAGATGACTGAGTGAAACAAAGGTTAGTTCTCTCGCATGCAAGGACCCCCCCACACACCATGAATCTTTAAATTCCCAAACTGGGGGCACTGAACTTGCATCTTCTCTTGTTAGGAATAGGTTTTTTCTTGCCAGGGCTTCACATGAGGTGCGACCTCCTTCACCTCGACAAGAACCCACCCCCAACCCTCCACCCAAACCGAGGTAAAAGGATTAAACTTAAAAGAAAAATGATCCCCCGAACCAGGCAATAGCCGGCTCCCTTCTGAGGCTTACCAGCACAAAGAGTGCTGGTACACTCTTTTTACCAGGCCCGCCAGGCTCCTCTTCAGGGCTTTCCAGAATGGGGAATCAAATTAGGGCACTTGATGTGGTCCATCACTGCCAGACATCTTTTAAGAGTGCTACTCTTCTCAAGAGGCTACTGGCTGTCCTTTTGGTCGTCTCACTGAAACACAAGCTTTGTGTCAGGGAAATGGCTTCCCAAAGGCGATTAGGCTCTCCAGGGCACCTCTTCTCAGATGCCACACATTGGTGCACCATTTTTGTAGTCGCTAGATTTAGCTTAGCAGGCTGCAGCTTTCCTGGGAGCTCAGCAGGGATGCTTAGGGCAGCGTGACCATGGTCCCGCTCCTGTAGTCCATTTCGGACAGCCCCGCAGTTCTTGCTCCAGCAGCTAGCAGCGCTACAACCAGTGATGGCAAAGGAGGCAGAGAAGGGTCTCTCCATGAGGGTTTGAGAAGACTTTAATCACATCTTGTCTCCGTGATCTCCAGAGGCAGAGAGACCTCATGATCCAGGTGCAGGGGTCTTTTCTCGGGGGCTCCAGGGCGGTACATGGGCAGAGTTGGGGTACAGGAACCAATAGGGAGGGCCTGAGGGAGTGGCAAGGGCTAGGGGCAAGGAACAGGGTGGGAAACAATGCAGGATAGGAAAAGGAATGGGTGAACAGATCGCCACAGTTTCAGAATTATATACATAAAGACATGTTGCTAGTTCTTTTTAACTTTAGGATTGTATTAGGAAAAGTACTTATACCCATGCTTGCCTTAGATGTGGTGTTAATTCAAAGGATGTACTTTTAATTGGAGATTCATGAGGAGTCTGTTTTCAGTAAGAAGTCCCCTTCCTGAATTTCACTAGCTCTGATTTACATCTTTTCTTCAGGTGCTGTCATGTGATTTTCACCAGTGTTTGTATTTAAATAACCTGATCTTCTCTGTGAGAGAGTTCTGTCAGATCTGAACACTTTTCCCCAATTTTAATGATGTGGTATGGTCTATCTGAAGTTTAGCAAGAGTACCAAGGCTGCAAACCTGGCAAAAGCTCTTATACAACATGAGCATAAATAACGTCTTGTCTTCAAGAGAGACCATGGAAAAGCACCTGAGAACACGTCAAGGTCACTCCAGACAAAGGGAAGGACCCGCCTATTGACAAGCTCTTCAAAAATCTCCTAAATGAGTTTGTTTCCTTGGAGGTGGGGCTGGATGAGAGCCTTAAAACCCTCAGGTTTTCCCCTTTCACTACTGGTAGGTTGTGTGAATATTTTTGTCTTCACTCTCCTTTTTAAAAATTACTTTCCCACCATTTCTAAAGTAAATTCTGTTCAGAGCTGCATTGTCAGACAATTACAATTAATCTTTTCTGGTTTTCTTCTTTATTTTATCATTGCCATTTTTATTTTTATTTGTAAAGCTTGTAAAAGAGTTAGACAGCTGTTTTACTTCCCTATCCACCTCTTATAAAAAACAACTTTTAAAGCTAGGTAGTGGAAGGAAGACTTCAATTATTGCATAGATCAGAAAGAAGATTCTGGTACTTCAAGCAGATAAATAGCAAGAATTGAGAAATGGAGTGGGAAAAGTGCAGTCAAAAACACAGGAACAGACAGAAATAAGTAGATAACAGCTTTTGAGGAGAAGGAAGAAAGAAGTGAAATGTAAAACAAAAAGCAAAATTTAAAAGATCAAAGCACAAGTATAAAGAGATGGAAATAAATGTTCAAGGACTGGAAGGAGGAAATAGTGCCTCATCCCTTCTTTGTACGTTTATTGAAACCCTTATGTAACTGAAATGTCAGTTGTGGAGAAAAAGTGTTGAAAAGATAGTTAAAATCTTAACAAGAGATTCATTCTCCATCAGAAAGAGAGCTGCTAATTGGACAGAAACAACATACGGGAATAAATGTGGTTGTTTGCTCTCTGCAGTGACAGGGAGAGGGGGCTGGCAGTGGCAGCCACAAGATCCCTCAAGGTGTCTCTCCACAAGGCCTCTCCAGTGTCCCAGAAAAGCACTGAAACAGGGATTACTGGACAGAAATATCACCGTGCTCTTTAGCAAGAACGCCAGCCCTTGTCTTGCAAACCCAGGCCACTAGGAGATGCCAGTGGCTCAGTGTCTGCTCACCTTGGGAAAGACTTCAGGCACCAGGAAGGAAAACATCTCCAATCAAAACAACAGCACTTAATTAGGGAAGTCAGCCTCGTCTTTTAATTAAATGTTTGCTGATGAATCTATTGGCTTGGCTTTCCTTTTTCCAAGGTACTTAGGGGATTTTATTGCTAGTAGAAAAAAAAAATTTAAAATTTCTTCCAAATAGCTGTGCTGTGTAGGCAGATAAAAACAGGAAGCCAGGATTTAGAGTTGTTTAAGGATCTATATGTAGCATTATTAACTGGAAAAATCCAATTTGTCTAAGCTGAAATCCTTCATGAAAACAGCCTGTGGCATTAAAATGTTGGGATGAGCATTAATTTGGAACTATTACCATTAACATGAAGATTTCTGGGGATCCTCCCATCTAGTTCATCAGCATAGAAAAGTTCCATGATTGCTTTTCTTGTTATTTGTCCCGGTTGGAGCCAGGACATTTCACTGGCCTCTCAGATTTTCCCTGGATGAGAGAACCCTTTCCCTTCATTTCTAACAAGACCACTGAAACGTAGCATGTTAGCATTAGCAGGGATTGTTAGTCCACCTTGCAGTTCCCTGATGCCTACCAGAGAAGGTGCAGGCCAAGCTCTTGCCCACTCTGAGTTTAGGAAAATCAGTGAATTCAAAATAGCTACTGAAAGAAAGTATTCCTGATTTATCCTCCTGACAAAGGCAACTAGAAACCCTGATGAAAACAACAGCTTCATCAGTGGGTGCTTGTTGTGTTAAGTCATGAACTCCAAATGCAAAATGTAAAGTTGGTATCTCAGGGCACTTCCCATAATCATTAAAACTAAAGGAACCGTGCTACAAATGGTTCTGTGGGAAGGATAAGACTTGTTATTTCATTCTGCATGGTTTGCTGGTTATTTATAGATACGGGTGCACTGTAGCATGTGTGGCTAACAACACCCACAAAATTACGTCTGTCATTGGGTTAATGACAAAAAAAAAAGCTCCTAGACCAGGCTCTGCACAACTAAGATAAGCACAGTTGACTTTCTCATCACCAAGACGTGTATCATTGAGCTATACTCATAATCTCCACATCAGCAATAATGAAGCAGTAGTACAAAAAGAAATCAGACATAACAGGCTCCTATAGATGTATTGTTTTAATGGTCACTGCCTTCTTTTTCAGTTTTAAGGCTATACAACAACTTAAGGAGTTAATTGTTTGTAGAACTATAGTAGCAGGCACACAAGGAATGTGGCTGTGAACTAGCAAAGTTGGGCCAGTGCTTGATGAGTGTTTTCAGTGAGAGAGTAATTCAGCAATTGTGTGTCCCACAATGGTGCCAGGGTTTAAACACCACAGAAAGCAGCAGTGACCTCTCTTTTCCCCATCTCCATGCTTGAGTTAGCAAGAATTTGTGAGTCCTCTCATGTCAGACAGAGAGATTAGGGGTTGTGTCCTACTAGAAATTTGTCTCATTGGGGCAAAACCTTTCTGGTTTATAAAGGAGAGGAATACAGCCCTTAAAAGCAACCTGCATTCTGATGAAGATAAAAGAAAGAAAGGCCAGCTTGGTCTTCCTCCTTGTATCATGCATAGGAGAAGAAATGCAGAACTGAGAAGCTAAACACTCATTCAAATAGTTAGAAAACTGCAGAGTGGTCCATAGGGAGAAGATGTTGATGGTTGGGACCTAATAGTTTGGATCTTAAAAAAAAAAAAGCAAACAACAAAAAAGCAAAAACCCTAAACACTTAAAGCCTTCATAGATAAATTTTCTGACTGGGATAAGCCGTTCCAGCTCTTCTGGAAAGATAACCTTCTCTTTCCAAAATTTTGTGTCTTGTCCAGATGACTCTCTTTCATTTGGACTGGCTAGGTAGTCTCTCTGAAAACACCTCACCCAGGTCTGCTTGAGCTGGGAGGTAGGTTGCATCTACCTTAAGAGACATAAATGGACTCTGAAGTTGGCTACAGATGATGAGTGGCCACATGTCTATGGGGAGCTGGCAAGGCAGCTACTAGAGGGAGATGGCAGGATAAGGGGAAGGAAACCACGCTCTAAAGTCAGGGACATGGGAATGCCTGCAACCTTGCTTCCTCTGGTCCTGCTGACACAGCTCCCCTCTGCAACTGAAATGAGCAGTGGCAGATCTCCATGCGCACCCAGCACTGGTAGGATCCAGCATCCGATGGCAACGGGGTGCTGGAAAGAACAGGATGGAGAGAGAGAAATGGGGCAACGTATAGAAGCATGAACTCAGTAACTCGAGAGAAAAGTGGCTGTTTTCGGAGAAAATGGCACACAGAAATTGCTGAGGAAGGAAACAGAAAGTGGGGCTGGATTGAGCTGGAGCAGATACAAAAATTTAATTGGCAAAGATGACATAAATTTAGACAAAAATCTGTAGATAAGCTTTTTATTCAAATACATGTAAAACTTGGCATTTGCCACTTCAAGTGATAGCACTTCTCTTTTTTGTATTACACTTCAAAGAGGTAGCGTTCAGCTGCATCTAGATGCAGCTGAACAAAGATGTGTGGCCTCCTTGTTTCACAACACAGGGCTGCCTGCCTACTGCCAAGGTACCACTGTTTTCACAATACCCAAGAGAAAGTCATCTTTATTATTTTATTTTTCTGCTTTTTTATATATCAAGTTAGTTCCTGATCACCCTGCTGAGAAGTTTTGTTTTGTTGTGATGTGGTTTGTTTTTTTTTTAAAAGGCTCAAACTCTATTCTCAACCTCCATCAAAAAACTACCTTTTTTCACTTCTAAAGAAATCTAAATTACATGACCCCTTCTAAAACTAAGAGCTTTTATATCATTTTCAGAGCAGAACTAAGGAAACTGATCTTTTTTTTCTCATGGTTCCCTACAGAGACAGTTTTGCTTTACCTGCAATGTGCATTTTATGTGTGCCCACGTTGTTGCATTGATTGTCCTTGAACCAGCAATCTTTATTACAGGACTGTCATTTTTGGTGTAAGTGCATAGTCCCACTGTTGCCTGTTTGTATGGGGTTTTTTTATTCCCAGAATATTGTACAGATTCCAGAAAGCTTCTTGGCATCTCAGTAGATACTTTTATCTTCAGATAGATAATTTTATCTTCATCTTCTAGAATCAGCTTAGTTTGGTACAGATAGCTCATTAGGAATTTTTTCACTGGGTTTCCTATACACACACTAGTTTCTACAGCCATTTTTTCAGCATTCTTTGAAATGGCTTTCCTATATTAATTTATTCAGTTCAGCTCCACATTGTTATCAATTTTTCTATTTTTATTTATAAATAGAAATGCTCTGATGCCTTTGGCTTCTGCAACAGGTGATTTCTATAGAATTTCTACTATCTCAGCACATGCTTTGTCTGCAGCTCATTAAGTGTCGTCAAACTATGCAGAGGGTTATAAATTTTAGTCTTTTTGTGCCCCATAAAACTCACCTTTCTTTTTATGTCAGGTGTTATAGCAACCAATATATACTGTTCTAGTTCCCTTCTAGGGGTGAGAGATGCTGTGAGATTGAGCTATAAATCAGATGATTTTTTACCCAGGCATTTTTGCTGTCTTTACAGGTATTTTAGTTATTAAGCTAAAGGGATTCTGACAATAGGTATTACTTTAAAAGCATTCCAACTTTAACTTAACATTCTCTTATAAGTCTTTTGCTAGAATGTACAAAATCTGACAAAGGCCCTTCTTTAAGGCAGTGCAGCAGTCTCTCCTGTGTCTCAATCACTGTGGGTACACTTCCCCAAGACTTGCTATCTGGAAGCAACAAGCAGAAGTAGTGTGTGGATTTTTCAAGGGGGAGAAAAGAGGAGGGAGTGGAGGGGGATCAGTTATGTGTGAGCAGCTCCCAAGTTCCCTGTGCCTAAGTGAAATCCTGTGACCAGTGTCTGCACAAGGTCATGTGAAGAGATGGGAGAGAGCTGTCATTGCCTGAGTGAAAGAGAGAAAAGAGGAAGGATGACTAGCACTGGGTGAGTTATTGATGGACAGTTCTTAACCTAACCATATCATGTCAAATTTGCAGCCTGCTTAAGTCTTGTTCCTGGTACTCTGTTGTCTTGTCTTCAGCTGGGATAGAGTTCATTTTCTTCCTAGTATCTGGTACAATGCTGTGTTTTGGATTTAGTAGGAGCAATATTGATAACACACTGATGCTTTGGTTGTTGCTGTGTAGTGTTTATCCTAAGTCAAGGACTTTTCAGTGTCTCATGCTCTGCCACTGAGGAGGTGCACAAGAAGCTGGGAGGGAGCACAGCCAGAACAGCTGACCCAAACTGGCCAAAGGGACACTCCATACCATAGAATGTCATGCTCAGTATATAAACTAAGGGGAGCTGGCTGGGAGGGGCTGGGCATCACTCAGCAGATGGTGAGTAATGGTATTGTACTACACTGGGTTTTGCTGGGTTTTATTCCTCTCTCACATTATTATTAGTAGTAGTAATAGTAGTAGTAGTAGTTATTTATTTTATTTCATTTATATAAATATAAATAAACCATTCTTGTCTAAACTCATGAGTTTTACGAGTTTTTTCCTATTCTCCTCCCCATCCCACCAGGGGGAGGGTGGGGGTGATGAGAGTGAGAGCACAGCTGTCTACAGTACTTAGTTGCTGCTTGGGATAAAACCACAACACCTGTTTTTGCTGTTTGACACAATCATTGGTCAATCCTTAAAGAGCAGGGCATGATGGCTGAAGAAGAAAATTCAGGATTATTGTCAGACTGTGCATAGTCAAGATGTTTGTCTGCTTTCCTTTCACCTCCCTTGTCCTCGCATCCTCTTCATTCACCCTCACTGTTCTAGCCAGCACACATCTGCAGATGAAATGCCTGCACAGGGTGTGTTTCCATTCTCCCTCAGTCACTGCGACCACACAGCATCTCTAGGGCTCAGATGTGGTCTCTAGAGGAAAGGCAACACACTGACAATCCGACTTTGCTCTATGTTCTTTGCCTACTGAACCAAGTTTTGGCTAAACTGATGGCAATGTCTGTGTCTTTCTGTTTGATTTTCAGAGGTTCATGGGCACCTGGAAAGTGTTCAAGCTTTCTTACTTGTATGCCATATTTTGAAGTATATGATGATAAACTTATTGGTGTCCTTGTGGAGAGAGCTGTAGCAAAGGAGTATGGGAGTCCCTCTCAGAAACTGACCTGATCCTATAAGGTATTGATTGCTCTCTGGCTGAAGTCGGGCTGGAGGATGATTGCCACTTTTCATGGGCACTCACCACCTCACAGGACTGTGCTCTTTAACTCCACTGTGTGATTATAAATGAAAAGGATGAATGGCAGTGCCTTGTTTCTGAGTCACTAAAATCCTATATGTTTACACTGATATTTATAGCTCCACATTTCTTTGTCCTATAGTAAGGCTCCTGAGCCGCTCATCTCCTTGTAGAAAAGGACTTCTGTACTAATCAGTACAGAAGTATTACTGATACCTAACCCCTTCCCTGAGCTTATGAAGGAAGAAGGAATTCAGCTCCTGAAAGCTGTAAAATAAAAAGCAGGACTACAGCACTGACCAATAGCAAACCTGTTTTTAATTTATTTACCAGACTAAGTCGATTCCTCTTAAGGAAGTTACTGTAAAAGATTCCTCTTTCAGTCAAGTTCTGTGACAAGGCTGATGACCAAAACTGTATGTTATATCTGGAAACCCATGCTGAGAGGGAAGAAATAGGATGCGATTTGCACACAAATACAAGATCCCACACAGCATATTTATGATAAAAAGTACATCAAGGAGGAGTCCAAAGGGCTCAATTTTTAGAAAGGCTTAATCCACTTACAGCAAAGAAGATGTAATAATAGTCATTTCTGTTTGCACTGACAACCTTTTCCATCCTTATTTGCCGCAAAAATTATAGCTATTCCTTACAGCTATTCCAGGATTAGACTCTTATGTGTTGCTAATGGGTTGTATATAATTCAAAATCAATCACTTTTAGAATATCCTCTTTTTGTAACAGATATGTTTGTAGTCAGTGGGAGAGTGATGAACTATAATTTGACTATGGTGCTCTTTGCTTCTACTTTAGCCACAATTTGAAATCCTTTCTATTTTAGACATGGGCATTAAAGGTAATCTCATGAGTAGAGATAGGCACTAAATAAAAATAGAGACTTACGTGTAAGATGATTAACGTGGCCATTTAAAAGCCATATTAACCCGAGTGGTTGTTATGAGCAAGACTTTGAACCTGGGAGATAGAAATGTGAACAGACTAAAAGGGACGCTTACTGTGTAACAACATGGGCTCCCAAGAATCATCACCCTTGCAAGATGCCCCTGCAGAGATGCACCATTATTACAGCAAATTTATGAGAGAATGTCCGTCTGGGCTGCTTAGTCTGCACGAATTCAAGAAGCTTTTGGGCCTTCAAGGGCTGGATCCAGAGGGAGACCTATACATTAAACGAGTGTTTGATATCTTTGATCTGAATCAGGTAAACCTTCTTTTCTTTATTTTTTTTAATCTCATACAACTGCTTTGTTAGTGAGTTGTAGCCTGCAGGCTCTTCTTTGTGCTATGCTCCCAAAACTGCTCTTGAGGACAGGTTTGCCATAAAGGTGCACTAGAGGTAAAGAAGTGGGACTGTGCTTTGAGGGTTTGCATTAGGATTTTTGTTAGTACCTTCTAGAGCACTTAAAAAAAAGTCAAGAAGCAATTCTTAAAAAGAGGTGTAATTTCCAGTTCACTGGTTATTCTTCTATTTGTTGCTTTTCCTGTGCTTGTATATAAGCATATGAAAACGTTGGTGTGCTCAAAGTTAATAAGTTCTTACAACAATGTTAGACAAAGGGGAAATACGGTCCGCACTTAACTGAAGATGAAGGGCAGTGTATATAAATGGATTTAAATTTATTTTCTCAGAGTACTATATTGAATGTGTGGCAGAGAGGAAAACTCAGATGATCAGTTCACATGCAGTGTACAAGTCACAAGACCAAATACTACTGAATGGTCAAGCAGTTTCTCCAGGCTACACTTCTAATTTACCCTCCTTTCTACTGCAATAACTGCTTATGATTGCAATCAGCTCTCTGTAATGTAGCTGGCTCCCAGACAGACAAGATATATTTTCCTTAGTAGTACAGACAAGGCTGAACACACAGTCATCTGGTACTTCCGTGTAGCACCCTTTTCTAGGTCTGTCTTGAGCACCGCCTCATGCTTGTAAGGTCCTGGAGCTGGCCACCTTGAGCCCTCCACTCATTGTGATGCTCTGTGGCCTGGGGCACACACTCTGCAGTACCGTGAAACCTTCAGATTTGTTGAGACCTTCAGATTGTGGATTAATATAAAAGTGAGGAGAGTGGAATCAAAGCAGGTTACAGAAAGAGCATTTGCTCACTCTTTGCTGTGGCAATGGCCAAAGACTTAAAATAGGAACCATCGGTTATTTGGTGCTTCTCTATCTGGTGTTACAGAGTTGTGTCACCCTGCTCTGCAGGCTGTCATCACCTGTACATGAAGTGGTTAAGCTGCCAGATATTAAAGCAACCGCTTTCATGAGAAGTAGAGGATAGATGCTTGGAGGGACTTAATACGCGTTTTAAATGTAGATGGGCTGTATGTATAGCATCAAGAACAGAGAGGCATGAAGAGCTGCACCAGGATTGTCAGCTGGAGAACACACTGCCTTTTCAGCACAGCTTTCAGAATCACCGTCCTCAAAGATCTCAGCTGCCTCATCTCTGTGACTGAACTCCCTCTTTTATCAGGAACTTTTTTGCTGCATCTTTCTGAACTTTTGTCTTCATCCTTGTCTTCCTCAGATGAGCTAAGATCAACACAGGCTAAAGAATGGGAAAGCAGGGTAATGACTAGGAAGTCAGTCTTGCAGGAAAACCGCTTCATTGCCCATCATATTGCTGACCATCACAACTTTCAGGAACATATCCTTGGGGGACTGCAGGGTATGGCTGTAAAGTCAAGACAGGAGAAAGCATTCCCCCCCACTTCCTTCTCCCTTGTCTGTATTTTATAATTCTTGGGGTCACAGATACCAGACCAATGAGGGGTGACCTGTTTGGTTAAACAAACTGGGTGGTTGGAATGCAGTCCCTTTGTCAGAGAAGGCCATATATGTCCAGATGGTGTCTTAGTATGACACCTCTACCAGTCCCTACAGATATCCCTTTTTTTCAGGTGTTTCATAACTAGTTTTACTGAAAATTTCAGCTTTCCATGTAATGTGGAGTTGAACTGTGGTTACAGCAAGGACATCCCAACCTTTAGATCAGTTCCCAAGCTAAAAGAAAAATGAGGAAATAAAGTCCCAAGAAAACAGAGTAGAGCAATAGGTATTAAACAATAGAGCATCTGGGAATCAAGCCAGAGTGCAGCAAAGCTCAGAAATCTATGCTGATCAATAGCCTGTGAGCATTTGTAAAGGTATGTTAGATATTGAGAAGATCAACCTTGCTAGGGAAGGATGTCAGGCAAATGAAACTAACACTGGCATATTCTAGACCAACAGATATTTTTATTCAGAAAAAAATGGGAAGGAGCAATTTAAGATGTAAGATGCAAGATTTAGCTCCTGTGCCCATGGCAACTTTTTACAGAGCTTTACAGATTTGCCGTATTTTAATCTCTATTCAGTATAATGATTGTATTCCTTTTCTTTTCCTCGCATTGTTAAAGGCACTCTGTTTTCATAAATTTGAATTTTTTTTCATTTATTACCAAGACAAATGGCCTCTATGTTTAAGGAATACTTTTAGAAACAAGTAGCATCGATCAAACGCATTTCAAGTACATGGCTGTGATGTTTTTTATGTGATTAAGATGAGAATAAAGTGGCAACAGACAGCTTCTTAGGGCAGGAAAAAAAGACTGTTGCATGTTGTTGATGAGATAAAATAGGAGGATCTCTTTATTCCGTATACTCACTTTTTGTTCTATAACCTTTCTACAGATTTTTCTCTACCCCAGGATTTTTGGCAAAAATGTAGGATTTGATCCTGAGAAGTTTTTAGTTAAGTACCAATGCGTGAAGAGTGGCCAATGGATGGCTGACTGAGGGTATCACACTGTGGGCTCTGAAATGGCAACTATTATTGTACAAAAAAGGGGCCTGTGACATTATGCAGAACATTTAGGCACTCTGCTGTATTAAACAGATGAGAATCTTTCATCTCCAAGCCACAGAAATTAATGGATGCAAGTGCATAATGCACAAATTCAGAAATAATCTGGTCATTTTTGATTGCATTCAGTTCCTTCAGTACTTTAACAGCTTCTGAGGTATGAAGATCAAAATTTTGTTTCCTTTTCTACTGCATTTGTTTCTGGATTTTGCTTTCTAATAAAGGGGTCATTATCTCAGTGAGTGGCAGAGTATACAAAACTTCTTGATGGAAATTATTTCCTTTCTCTTAAAAGTACCCTTCATACAGAAGTGCTGTTATAATTAGATGGTTGGCAAACTTGAACCTTCTCCCATGCTTCCCCCAGCTGATGGGGGAAGCATTTATGACCTGATTTTTTCCTGCTCTAACCATGGTTTAATAGTGGACTTTTACAGTTTAAAATTGTTATGACTTCTATTGCTGAAGCTTTTAAAAACCATATAGTTTAGGGACTATTTTACAGTTGATCTAAATCTAGAGAAACTCATTATGGAAAACTTGAGTCATCTAATACGGTCTTCTAAGCATAAAATATATTTTTCACATGTAGGCTTCCGTTTTCTCAAAATAGGAATCTGCTCAGAAAGCTCTGCTAAAGAGTTAGTCCTGTGAGTAATCTACAATTCCAATTATAGCAGCCTAATGCCTCGAGTTAATCTGAGGACATCCACGGTTGCAGGTATATAACCAGATGATAAAACACTCTTGAAAGGTGAAATAGACTTTCCCCTCTGTGTTTCATGTGTACTCAGTTTAAAACCTCTAGCATGTAAGGTGTGGAATACTAACCTCATAGGCTGCCAGTGGGACTGTGGTGAGGGGATGTAATTACAGTTGTGAATTGCATTTCACCTTCTCATTGCCTTTGCTGCTTCCAGCTGAAGCCTGTTACAAACACCCTGCTCCCTCTTAGGATTTCCAGTAAAAACCCCAAATTTCTAGTAAACTGAAAATAGTTAAAAAGGAATAATAGCAGCATGGTAAGTTTTTTTTTTGACAATTTGTGATAGATTGAAAGCTCAGTCAAAACTCATTTCACTCAAGTCATCCATATAAATACCAACAGGAATTCAGTTGCAAACCAAACCTTATCATTCCCTGCCTTTCTTTAAGTTGGACATAATAAAGTAGTTCAGCTCCCCACTCATGGAAGTCACTATGGCCAGAGGACGTATGACAGGGAAGGGGACATCTTCACAGACCAATTTAATGCCATGTGGAGATTGAGGTCTCCTCTGGTCCCGGCAGCAGGCAGAACATTTCATGCCAAAGAGGCAATGGTGCTGTGGCTGTTTGGCTTCTTGGGCTCAGTTATCTGACATGCTAATGTGTGTATGGATACAGCTATAAGGTAAGGTACACCTGTATCGTAACAGGTACACCTGTAAGGTACGGGTACACCTATAAAGTAAGGGACACCTGAGGTAATGTACACCTGCAAGGCACAGGTACATCTCTAAGGTACGGGTACACCTGTAAGGTACAACTACACCTGTAAGGTACAGGTACATCTGTAACGTACAGGTACATCTGTAAGGTACGGGTACATCTATAAGGTACAGGTACACCTGTAAGGTAACGTACAT
Organism: Corvus hawaiiensis; assembly: GCF_020740725.1. Lineage (NCBI taxonomy): Eukaryota > Metazoa > Chordata > Aves > Passeriformes > Corvidae > Corvus > Corvus hawaiiensis. The sequence continues at coordinate 21,324,477 of NC_063214.1, forward strand.
CTGTAAGGTACAGATACACCTGTAAGGTACAGATACACCTGTGAGGTAAGTTACACCTGTGAGGTACAGGTACACCTATCAGCACTGTACAGGTATTCGTGACTCCAGCTCAACAGAGTGCACCTGTTCAATGTACAAAGGACATTTCCAGGCAGGGCCTGTTTCTGTGTGAGGTTAGCGACCAAGGCTGTGTCTGAAAAGCTTTCTTCTCAGAAACATACTAAATAAGCACTAACCCTTTCTAGTGTGTCTCTTGTGCAGACTACCAGTGGTTTCATAATTAAATGACCTTATACACCAAGAACAGAGTCATCTTTTTAATTTTTTTAAGTTCCTTAAAAACAGGGGCTATAATGTGAAGATTTTCAGCCCTTCCTTGCCCGCTGTGGGATGCTTTGCTAATAATTAAACATACAAACAAGCAAGCAAATAAATATGCTAGTGAAGTTTGAAAGCTGTTCTTCATCATTCTTAACAGCATTGAAAAATAAAGATGCTGAATGTTTGGAACTGTAATTGCAAAGTTCACTTTCCTTGAGATTATCACAAGGAGTGCAGAAGGTAGCATTTCAGGAAACGTTTTATTGATGACTCATACATTAACACTTGTAAGCATTACTTATATAATGACATTGGCAGGATAATAAGTGGAAGGTTTATCTTTTGTCACAGCTTCCCAATGAAAACTTCCAAAAATAATGTGTTTATTAAAATATAAGTGCAACCAAGTTAATTTTTTTAAGTATTCCCTTTCTTAGACTTGAAGAGTCCCCTCTTAGGGAAAAATTATCTCAGTCTTCTTCGCCCTTAAGCTATTTGTAATACAAAAATTATAAATCTGCAAGCACATACAAATACATTTAATTCTTCCTACTTTTTTTCCTCCCCCTGCATCTCAGTCCACACATAACTGGCAGTCCTAGTCCATGCATCCTAGTGATGAATTTTAGAGAGGAAATAGTTATGTTCACCTAAAATATCTCAGTAGTTGCCAAGTATACTGATGTATATTTGGTTTTCAGGGAGACTATGTATCATACTTCAGTGCTGTTATATCTGTCAAAACAAGGTTTCACAGATGTTAAAGGAGAAAACATATCTAGAAATATGGAAATAGAAAAATAATGTCTGGTGTATCCATAATACATTGGAAGTGTTATTTGCTCTAGGCAAAAATAAGGAAAAATTCTACGGTTATCACTGCAACTATTTAATACTTATTCTAAAATATTTTCTTTCTTTAAATCAGAAACCCAGATCACTGTCATTCATTTCCTGCTAGTTTGCAGATAGCTTTTGACACCACTAAAAATGAAAATCAAACACATTGATTGATTGATTGGGTTCTTATGACCTCTGCAGGACAAAATTTGCATAGCCATTTGCATACATGAAGCAATGTACAGAAAATGGGATGCTGCTGTTGTAGGTCTCTTACTGCTTCTTTTGGCATTAATTGAAACTAGCTACAGGAATAAGTGTCTGTTGCTTTGTAAGAAAATTGGATTTTAAAAGGTAGGATTACTGTGAAGAGTAAAGAAGATTAATAGGAATTGGCACTGAAGGAAAATTACACAAATTCAAGGATTTTCTGTTAAAATTTATAAAGCATTGGACAGACCACATCAGAGAACACTATTTCCTACTACACTTCTTATGCAGAGATAAAGTTGGTAGATGCACACAGACACTCCACAGCAGTTTTAGAAATCTTTAGATAAGGAGCCACCAGCTGATGTCAACCTTTAATCATTTTTCTACTTTGTATTTTTCATTTAAAATGTAAAGTCGTTCTTTGATAGAGTTCATCTGACATCATTATGCAAATTAGAATGATAAAAAAAAGATTTTAAAATGAATCCATTTAAAATATAAAGAAGAAAGTTTTAAAAGGATGTTTGATGTAGAACAGATAATAAGAAATGCAAAAATATGTTACTTCAATAGAACTTTGTTGCATGTAGGGATGACTACATAGCAATGTAAACTAAATCTCAAGTTAAATCTTTTTTTTTTCTTTTTCACATTTCTTTTTTTCCTGAAGAGTAACGGATTCCCTTCACTTCTTGTACTTTGAACAAACATGATAAGTGTTGGGAGGAAGACCACCTTTTCTTTTTTTCCCATCCTAGCTCCTTCCCCACTGTGTTTCTGTGTCTTTAATTCAGATTTTCATGTAGTCTTTTCAGCATCTGATTTTATGTTCTGGATATAAATAGATGTTATCTTCTTTTGGTTATATGGACATGAATGTGGTTAGCCAAGTACAACATCTTTGGTATTGTAGTAAAAGCAAATGAGACTCATTTGGCCATGAAGTGGTTGCACCTTATATTCCATGAAAAGCATACAAATGTCCAAAGAAAGATGCCATATTTTTCAGAGATCTTTTGCTGATTATTGTAATTTATTCTTCATTTGACTTTCAGTTGTTTTTTTCCTTCTACTTTTCCCACCTTAAGAATTGTGAGAGAGAGAGGAATATTATTTTCATCTCTATGAAGCAACTAGTCTAGAGATTCTAGTGAAGATATAATTTTGTTAAAGACAGCAGGGCCCAGCTGAGCAATTGTTACCTAGCACGGTGTGTTAGCTGCCTTCCACATGATCACAGAGGGTATGAAGAGCTCTTAAAGGATGAAAAAAATGGGTGCTAGAGAGCAATGCTTCAAAAACTACCTGGAACCTAAATCTCAATTATTTCCACTTCTTGTGGGATTAACTATAATGGCTCAGGACATCTTTGCTGAGTCCCCTTTCCTGGAAAATATAATCTTAAATTGGCCTTCCTTTCCCATACTGTCTTGCTCTGTTGACAGTCTGGGGAATAGCAGCTGTGGTATGAATTGTCAGGCTGCCTAAGGAGTCACTTAGCCCGTTTGCTGCATCCGTACATGTTTGCAAGCTTTACCAAAGCTGACACAATAAAATTGAATTAAATAGTTAATAGATAGTAAGGATGATAATCGGAGATATATTTTCCCAAGCTTTCCTGAACTACTCCTCTTTTGTGTCGTAAGTCTCTGAATAGTTGTGCAAACATAAGTTCACCAACACACATAACTTTAGGGATGTCTTCAGCCTGAAACGACTCCTTGGACATTTTTCTTAGCCTATTCTAACCAACCAGCTTAGCCAAGGCAACAAGATTGCAGCAGAAACATCTGCATTACACTGTGGGGCCAAGAACCATATAAACTGATATTGTATTGAGGCAGGATATTTTACGTTATCCCTTTTCCATGGTTCTTGTATTGGCTCAGCACATGTAGCTAGCACTTCTACTTTGCCCAGAGAAGTCTAACACTTGCTTTTTTCTGATTTTGAAGGCTTTGTTACTCTCATAAATGTCTCCACAACAAGAAAAGCCGAGAAAACTTATTTTATTTTTGTGACAGTCATTGTGATCACATTGTAGTCAGAAATAAAAGCCTGTATGTCAAAAAACTAATCAGCTTCTAAACCAAGGGCTAGAAGAAAATAAGGCTCTAGATATGTCTTAGACAGCAAGTATTCTTCTGTCAGAAGAAAAAAAATCTACAGCTCTTACTTCCTGATATATTTGGACTTTTTGAAGGTAACATATAAAAATCCTGTTCCCATTAGTTTCAGACACAATCCAACAAAAGCAACAAAGCCAAATCATTTGCTTCTCCTTAATTTGGAGTAATGTTGCATAAAATTATCTCAAATGTAAAGTAACTACCCTGATTACTGTAAATACGGAGGTTAAATTATGCTTTGCTGTGTTCAAGGCAGTGTTAGTTACCTAATTTTTCTCAGTATGCATAAGTGCCTTTGAAAGGTGCAGTGCCCTGATAAAAAATTCCATGTTCTATAAATATTTCACCTGTTTGCAAATACTACTCTATTTTTTTACAGACTATACTAAAGAATGCCTTTTTTCTCATTCTAAACTACCTCCCAAATTTTTACATTCAATTGTATATATTGGTTCCAAAAAAAAAGGATTCTGTAATATTATAAGTAATTCCCACAGTTATTGGTGCAATTTCATAATCTTAGTTTTGTTTTCTAGTGGTTTGCACAGGACACACTGCTGTGATATTACAAACTTATGCTATAATAATGGGTCATTACCAACTAAAAGCCTACATCATCATTAAAATCACCACTTGCTTAATGCAAGTACAGTTGAATTCTTGACTGTAGGATTTAACATTATGATTTCTGAGTTATGATCTAAAAGTTTTAGACCAAACATAATTCTCCAGTAGTGACCCACACCCAGCAGCAGTCGCTCCTGTGCAGAGGAGGAAGTGTAAGACCAAATCAGTATGCCCAGTTAATGATGATGGGGACCCTGGGGAACCAGCAGGGGGGCCAGAGCCTGAAATCATCGCTGAGTCCCTGTCGTACGACAGTCTCCACAATCTGCAAAAAGACATTGTGCGATGGAGGCAAGAGGCTTATACAACCTGGCTGCTTTGGGTTTGGGACCTTATGGGCACAGGTGTGCAACTGGATACTGGTGAGGCAAGGTATTTGGGGTTCCTGACCCAGGATGCGGGTATTGATCAGGTGTTTGTGAGGGAGCTAGGCCCCCTTTCTCTCTGGGAGCGACTTTTAACAGGTGTAAGAGAGACGTTTGTTCACAAACACAGAATGCAGGATCACCATCATAGAATGCCCTGGAAGACCATTGAGGAAAGGATCCCACAGCTAAGAGAGGTAGCAGTATTAGAGGTATTCTTTGGGAGGGACAGACAGCATGATAATGACCCCAGCAAGGTCAGGTGCACGGGGCAGATGTCGTGGAACCTGGCAAAGCTAGGGCCATCCCAGTACACCACCATCATTGCAATGATTAATGCTGAGGACAACCGCAAGACAGTGGGTTCCATCACCAACAGGCTCAGGTACTATGAGAGTATGGTCAATGGCCCGATGCAGGCCCACGTCTCTGCTGTGGTTAAGGACCTCAAGGAGGAGTTTGAAGAGGAGATTAGGGAGGTGAGGGAGGAGGCGAGGAAGAACAGTGTGGCACCACTGCAAGTCACAGGCCCCAATGTCAGAGCCTGATATCCCCCAGCTTGGGAGAGGGGGTACACCCCATGAGCTGACCTGTGGTTCTTTCTGTGGGACCATGGGGAAGACATGAGAAGGTGGGATGGGAAACCCACTTCTGTCCTGGCAGCGCGGGTGCACAAAGTCAAGGAGGAAAACACTAACCGAGGGAGTTCTGCCAAAGTGAAGGTAGCCTCAGCCTCCCGTGACCAAGCTGCCAGGTATTACAGAAGGGAAGATGATATGTCAGATCCCCTTGAAGGAACCTCTAGTATGTATGCCCGGGGAGGAAATTATAACCCGGGCTAGAGGGGCCCTGCCTCTAGCCAAGTAGAGGCATGGGAAAATCACATCTTTTGGACGGTGTGGATCTGATGGCCTGGCACATCAGAGCCACAAAAATATGAAGCCTTGGTAGATACTGGTGCGCAGTATACCCTAATGCCATCAGGACATGTGGGGGCAGAACCTGTTTCTATTGCTGGGGTGACACGGGGGTCCCAGCAGTTGACCCTGTTGGAAGCTGAGGTGAGCCTGACTGGGAAGGAGTGGCAGAAACATCTGATTGTGACTGGCCCAGAGGCCCCGTGTATTCTGGGCATAGATTTCCTCTGGAGCAGCTATTTCAAAGACCCAAAAGGACTCAGGTGAGCTTTTGGAATAGCTGCTGTGAAGGCAGAGGGCATTAGGCAATTGAACACCTTGCCTGGGCTGTCAGAGAATCCTTCTGCAGTTGGGCTACTGAAGGTGGAACAGCAACGAGTGCCAATTGCCACCTCGACAGTGCACCACCGGCAGTACCGGACAAATCAAGATGCTGTGATCCCCATCCACAAGATGATCCGTGAGCTGGAGAGTCAAGGGGTGGTCAGCAAGACCCACTCACCCTTCAACAGCCCCATCTGGCCTGTGCGCAAGTCTGACGGGGAATGGAGATTGACTGTGGACTATTGTGCCCTGAATGAAGTGACTCCACCGCTGAGCGCTGCCGTGCCAGACATGTTGGAGCTCCAGTACGAGCTGGAGTCCAAAGCAGCAAAGTGGTACGCCACTATTGACATTGCCAATGCATTCTTCTCCATTCCTCTGGCAGCAGAGTGCAGGCCTCAGTTTGCCTTCACCTGGAGGGGCGTGCAGTACACCTGGAACCGACTGCCCCAGGGGTGGAAGCACAGTCCCACCATCTGTCATGGACTGATCCAGACTGCACTAGAAAAGGGTGAGGCTCCAGAACATCTGCAATACATTGATGATATCATTGTGTGGAGGAACACGATAACGGAAGTATTTGAGAAAGGAGAGAAGATCATCCAAATTCTCCTGGAAGCCGGCTTCGCCATCAAGAAGAGCAAAATCAAGGGGCCTGCCTGAGATATCCAGTTCCTGGGGGTAAAGTGGCAAGACAGATGGCATCAGATTCCCATCAAGGTCATCAGTAAGATCGCCATAATGTTCCCACCAACCAGCAAAAAGGAAACACAAGCTTTCCTAGGCACCATAGGTTTTTGGAGAATGCACATTCCTGAGTGCAGCCAGATCGTGAGCCCTCTCTACCTGGTCACCCGCAAGAACGATTTCCACTGGGGTCCTGAACAGCAGCAAGCCTTCACCCAGATCATGCAGGAGATGGCTCATGTGGTAGCCCTTGGCCCAGTCAGGACGGGACTGGAGGTGAAGAACGTGCTCTACTCTGCAGCTGGGAACAAGGGTCTGTCCTGGAGCCTTTGGCAGAAGGTGCCTGGTGAGACTCAGGGCCGACCACTGGGATTCTGGAGCTGAAGTTACAGAGGGTCTGAAGCCAACACTGTTGTGATAGTACAAACTTACGCTACAACATAGTGTCATTACCAACTAAAAGCCCACATTATCATTAAAATCATCACTTGCTTAATGCAAGTACAGTTGAATTCTTGACTGTAGGATTTAACGTTATGAGTTCTGAGTTATGATCTAAAAGTTTTAGACCACGTGAGGGAGACATGTCTGAGCTCGCGCCACAGCGCCCCCTGCAGGCGCGGGGAACCATCGCGCCCGCCCTGCCCGGCTGGGAGCCACCAGCGCCCCTGCCGGCTGTGAGCGGAACTGCACCGAGGGGGAAAGGGCCCGACAGCCGAGAGAGGCTGGCACTGGGTTCCTGGTTCTGTTTGTGGCTGCTGCCGGTGGTTGTGTTGTTTGTTTGTTTGCCTTGTTATACATATATGTACTAGTAAAGAACTCTTCTTCCTTTTCCTATATATCTGCCTGAAAGCCCCGTAATTTGAAGTTATAATAATTCAGACGGAAGTGGGTCATATTTTTTCCTGCCTTCCTTGACAGACACCTGTCTTTCAAACCAAGCCAACTTTTCCTGGAGGTTTGTCCTGCTATGGTTTTGGATTTGTCAAACAAGATAATTTTGCTAGAATTATTAGCAAGGAATTTGCTGGAAAATATGTTATGTTGTCATGGCTGTGTTTTTAGTATTTTTCCTTCTTGCCTACTGCTTTAAGTTGAGAAAGATGATCCTAAAAGCACAGGCAAAGGCTCAAAATTAGAAGTGCAGAAAGGTAAACCCCAGCATCCAGGAGAGGATGGCAGAGGGCAGAAGGCTAGGTCTTTTCAGTACAGCCTTCCTGGGTAGAGGGGCCAGCCTGATGCCTTGGTGACTTCCCTGTCTTCTGCAGTAATCTTGAAAGAAAATTGTCAATGATGGCAGGGAGTTAGGGGGTAGTTGTTAACTTTAAAGAAATAAAATTGTTCATCATCTTAATATTTTGGATTTCACCAGGTTTTACCCGGGTAGCCTCCAAGTCTGAGAGCCGGGACACATAGCTGGCTCTGCATTTCCAACTCCTCCAACACAAAGGTCCTGGTAATTTCTAAGTCCCCAAACCTCGCAGATCCTCTTCATCTGGGCAAAGCAGAACCTTGTGTAACAATCTGGTCAATACAGCCTCATCTCTTTATGTAACAGTGAGAACGCAATGATTACAAAACCCCTTAACAATCTGCAGCTCCTAATTTCCTGCTTTGTTCTTCATCCTTACTTAATAATCTTTGCTTGCTGAGGTCTCCCCTGCCCCATGACAAATGCCAGCTCTGTTTACTTATGAAACTTGTGAGTCGGGCTGTAGCCTGCAGGGTATCTGCAGCTCCGTCCAAGCCCAAACTCTAATATTGGATCTTAGGGATGTATCAAAATAACAGAGTTACAAGTAGCTCTTTATTTCTTCAATAATGTATATGCAACCTTTGAGGAACAGCTGAAAGTACTCAGAAGCAAAAACAAACCAAGGATGGTTGGACTTGATGATCTTTGAGGCCTTTTCCAACCTACATGATTCTATTATTCTCTGATTCCATGAAATGGGGGAAGATTAAATGGAGTGAATTGAATCCTCCTTTAGGCTTCTGAGGGCAGATAAAGCAGTGCTATATTTGAAATCAAGGCCAGAGAGAAAGAAAGAAGCACACAGGATTAGATATAAATTTCACAGTTATTCTGAGCTGTTCGACCCATGCCTCCTCCCTCTGCCTTAAGAGGTTTAAGGACTATTCTGAAAGACAGGCGGTTGGGAAGGGAGGTGGCTTAATGACCTAAGCCCTAGGTTTGAAATACCTGGACCATCTATGTTTGCACACATTAATCCCGACAAACAATTTGAGCTATTCCTCTGCTGTCAGATAGAGTTTAGAGATTTTTCAGGAGCAAATTTTGGAAACAAGACACTGTTTATTGTGTATAGACTCCTGGTAGAGCCCACAGTGGTCCAAGTAAGACAATGAGTTCACTCACCATAGGGTTTTTCAGGGACAGAAACTGTCCCTTTCCACATGCGTGGCCACAGCGTGTGGTGGGAGATGGCTCACTATCCCTGTAGCATTGTCAGTGCCAGGAAATCACTCTCAGGGAAGAGTTAGGCAGCCGAAACACCAAGTTCAGATCACCCTGGCACAACCTTGGATAACCATGCTGTTTCAGATCAGGTGTGTATTCATAGCTGACAAGTCGCTTTTTAAAAATCTCTATATTTTGAAGTCCTAAGAGGTTTTTAAGGATCTGTGAAGATTAGCAGTGCTGTTCTGGGAGCCAAAGGGTAATGCCCTCCTACAGCTCCAGGGCTGGGGTATTAATGGCCGTTGTATAATGTGGCAATCCCTCATTGCCCAGCTTTGCCCCAGGGGACACACATTCTGTCCTCACCAAATAATGGTGAGCAGCCTGCAGCAAAGGCACGTAGACTGACAGCCTGAAGCAAAAACCTCTCAGAAAAAGACAAAAATAAATTCCTTTTTCCTCAGGAGATCCAGTAGCTAATGAAAAACTGAAATGGGCTCTGGGCCCTAGACAGTCACAGTTGGTAGTGCCCTGAGGACCAATTTCATACCATCATCAAGCTCTCCTTCCAATTTTGGAGCCTCCTTTTGTCTTTGTTGTGTGAATCAATCTGTTGCAAGTGACTTAAAAAAATCACTCATCAGCGAAGGCAAAAACAAGTTACAAAAGCACAACATCAAAGGGCACAAACAGATGCATGCCCCTAATGTGTCCTTAAGCTTCTAGTTCATTCAGACAAGCTGTTAAAAGAATAAAAATACATTTTTAAAAAATACTTTTTTATTAAGCCTACTATCTATAAAAGTACAGATGAGTATGGGGCATGTAAAAGAAATTTTGAATCCATTTGGTATCTCTCCAGCCCACTCCTCATAACTACATTGGGAGATTTCTATCCCTCTGTTTCACACCATATCCAGAAGGGTACCCTGTGAACTGACTTCATGTGCCTCTGTTCACTTGGGCAGGGGAGGGTGCAGGACTTCACCATCCCTACAGGTGCCCATGGCAATGTGCTGCAGACAAGAAAGGCAGAGCCAGCACCATACAGACATGGAAAAGAAACCTTCACACAGAACAATCTGTCCATCACCCAAATTTGTCCTGTATCCTAAGCTGATGAATAAGCAGGTTTCATTGGCATTAATTCCATTTAATAAAAATATTACAGCTATGCCTTTTGACAATTACAGAGTAAAACAACAAAAGTAAATAATTTATATCTTCCGCCACTGGTAATCAGCTCTGCTTATTATGTTGTTAGGCATTTTTTAAAAATTTATTTTATTATTCTTCTGGTAGTCCTTTGTGAATTAATGACTTCCTAACAGACAACAGATACGTTACTGTGCATGCTGCAGAGAGGTGTTTTACAGAGCCCAGAGACACATAAAGACCTACCTAGATACTTGTATTGAGAATGATTATAGAGCAGCAGATGGGTAAATCAGCACAGCAGTATTCTTTTAATAACATCATAACACATTTATTGCATTATTTGTTGTATTCACAGAACCACAGGATGATCTTCACAGGTTACTGTTATGATGTTTTTCATTGTTTAATGTAGTGTTTTGAGATGCTACTATAAAAAGTGCAGTATTTCTATTTATCTCAGAAAATTCTGTGTATGTGCAACAAGATCCCTGTAGCATTCTGCATTCCATTAATGTTTTCTTTTTTACCTACAATGTATGGTTTTTGGTGTAGAAAGGAAAACAGTACATTTCTCATCAATGCTTTTATGAAATGCTTCTGGTTCCACATCAAGTAGACAAACATGTCTACCTTCTCAGTATTTCTGTTCCTGAGAAATAGAAACTGGCTGCTGGCTACCCTGTCACCAGTAGTTTTTGCACGACTGCAGAAATTGGCAAGGGCTTTCCTGACAATCACAATTTCTCCCAGGTGTTTTTCAGAGGTGCAAGTTTTTTGGCCCTGGCCTTCGGTCCTTTCCTGTTTGAGATAGGCCATATAATCCACCAGATCAGAATTACATACCCAAACACATTAGGCTGGTTATTACATTGTCCAAACTTCTGATGTTTTGTCAGAGCAACCATAGTGACACCAAGATGTAGAAAGAAAGCAAACAAAATAATATTTTCCAAAATCCCGAGTGAAATGTAAGGGAGAAAAAAGAAAATTAATCTGGCCATGGGCATCTGACAATCCTAAAATTAATCTGTAGTTGCAATAAGCAGTATGAAATGCAGTAAAAAAGCAGCAATGTGAAATGCATTTAACTACATTCTTAATAGATTTATCAATTCAGATGATGGAAATGTAATCAGCAAAATACATTTTGCCCTCCAGCAAAATACTTTATGAGATCCTTCTTGAAATAATACTTGCAAAATGGAAATTTATGCCAGTGTGCCAAAACAAAGATTATGTTTGTGGTGCACAATATGTCATTTTTGGTTAAGTATCTGCTTTTAATACTGGGCCTAATTTTGTTTGAAAATTATATGTAGTTACTGTCAAATTTCACTTAATCTTAAACAGTGGTTGAATGGTGTCTTTGCTGCATTTGCTTGTGATTGCAATTTGAGTAAAACAAGCAACCACCGGAGAACCTGCAGAGGGTCTGTGATGCAATGATCAGTCTGCACAAGTTACGCACACACCATTTCTGGATGAACGCTGAACCCAGTGTGTTTGAATACATTGGATTTATCTCTTAGGTGCCACTCTGCTGATCAGCCTTGCACAGAAATCAAAACAAGCACTACAGGGGGCTCCCAGGAGCTCTGACCCAGATCAGCATCATGAGGGCACAATCGTGAGGAATATAAAAAGAGAATGAAGAAAAGAAAAACAAGAGGATGGACCCCTATTTAAAATTATATATTCAGTCTTTGAGAACCCACATTCACTTCCACAAACTGCCGTGACTGAATCTAGGCAGGTAGATGTGTGGGGATGGTTTTAGGCATTTTGGGTTTTTTTCAATGGAAGGTTGGTCAGCAGAGCTCTCAAATTCAGTATATTCTAGCCCTTATAAATTCCTGTTTGTCGTCATTCTTTGCATGCTCACATGTTTGGTTCCTTGTCACAAAAATATACTGTATGTCTTCAAAAGACATGTAAGGTGTGGCACTAAAGGACACAGTTTAGTGATGGACTTGGCAGTTGTGGGTTAAGTGTTGGGCCTGATGACTTTAAGGGTCTTTTCCAACCTAAGTGATTTCAGGATTCTGATTTTGGCAATGAGTCAAACCGCATCCTGACAGGTCTTCTTTTCCTTAAGTACAATATTGAGGACTCATTAATGCCTGCTGGTTGTAAACCTCAACTGGCAAGATGTGTGTTGATATATGACAATAAAACTAACATGCTAAACCTACTGGATACTCATCCAACCTTCTCTTTTCAGTCAAAGGCCATCTGAAACTGACAACAGTCTTTCCAAGGTTTTCCAAGCAATTGGATTCTGACCAATGTAAAGATCACAAGACTAAATTTACCAGCTGTTAATTCTTTTTGTATGCACATGAGAAACAGTTGGAGCAAGTATTCTCCAAATTCAGCAACTATTTCTTCCATCCTAAGCACATTTTTACAGAAACAGAAGAACCTGACTATGGAGGTCTGTCCTTGACAGGCTTCTATCAGTAGCTTGAGTGAAGGAGTCAGAAAATAATGAATTAAATAAATCCGAAATGCTCTCTCCCGATGAATATCCCCAATCCTCAATATTTAGAGACTAGTTTATGATTTGAAGGCTTTATATCCCATGCAAAATGTCCATCAAAGAGACTTGATGTTTATTTGGATAAACCACAGTACTTAGGGTTCATGCCAGAGTATTGGTTACAATTTTAAAACACTTACTACATGATGACTCATATGAATTATATCATACTACATGATGTCTCATATGGACCAGTTCTGTGGCACTGGAGATCATTCACAGTTCTGCAGTATAGATGTAAACAACTCCACTGTAGATATCTCATTAGTACCAAATCAGATATCTCAGACTCCTCTTTTTCACATGGCAGTCTGCCACAAAATGTTTCTTTTCCTCTTAAGAACTGTCAATAACAATTGCTCGGAACAGATTTGCCCTTCACCTTCACTACCTCCAGATTTCAGGGGAGAACAAAAATGTCTTTCCTAACACCTCTTCCTAAAGTTCTTCCAGTTGAGTGCACCCTTTTATCCTTTTTTAATACCACAGGAGATTTCTATGCTAAGGTGCTTCATAAATCAATGTGTATTGTAGGGAATTTGATGACCTGTTTCTGTGCAATTGCCAGAAAGAACAGAAAACCAATGTTGTTAAATAGGTGTGGTTTTTTCTCTCCTTCTCTCTCTCTTAGGATGGATTTATAGACTTCTTGGAGTTCATAGCTGCAATAAATTTGGTTATACGAGGGAAAATTGACCAAAAATTGAAATGGTATTTCAAGCTGTACGATGCTGATGGAAACGGATGCATTGACAAAAAGGAGCTATTAAGCATATTCAGGGTAAGCAAGTTATGACCAATAGCAAGAGCATTTGATATAGTGCATTGCTCCTGAAACAGTGGTTCATCATGTGCTGTAAATGGACTGTCTGTACTTTATCTGTTGTTTTACAGTTGTAAAACCAGAATTAACAGTGGCTAGTAGTGACAGTCCTGACATTAGTTTCTTCCTTATTGAACACATCTAAGTAGTATTTTACTTTAAACCACAGCTCTACAGATAAAATACTTTACTGAAAGTGAAATACTGCAGAAACAGTAGAGACATTTCTGTGATAAACTATACTATGAGGCAGGGTAGAACTGTAGCAGCATGATGAATAAAACAGTTGGTTACAAGTATATGTGCCAGTCTATTGTGGAAAACTGGCTACTCAAACTGAACTTGCAGCAAGAAAAATATAGATGTCATCAAAATATTATGATATTTTAACTTTTTTGAAGGCTTTTAGATTTGTTTACTACAAATACCATGACCCCTGTTTTAAAATGAAATCATGGAAATATAATTTTACTATTAAATCATGCAGTGACATTTGGATAAAAAGACTTTCAAAATTTTGCAGAAAATGGGTCCCCTTCAAACCCATAAAACCAAAGAAGTGCAATTCATTCTTTAAAACGATCTTCATAATTTTCAGCTTTCTCTAATGAAATAACATGCTCTTCGTTAGCTGCTTTCATCCAAGAGGTATGTTAGGGCTCCTTACAAGTATACATGACTCAACACTGCTCCCTAAATGTACAGGACTCACTACAGATCAAAGTTTTGCTGCAGGGAGCATCAGACCTACATAGAGTTTTAATGTCATAACAAATAAGGAATGTACTTTTCCTGGATTCTGCATTACTGCTGGTGCCAAGCCAGTCACAGTCAGAGACTTTAAATAGCTGCTGCCAAAACTAAAAAAAACTGGAGCTACCGGGTCAAACAAATAAAGCTATTACCTAAAGAGCAGCTTTCTACAGGTAGAAGGAGAGATTGAATCTTCCAGATTTCTCCTTTGAGACTAATGAAATCTTTCTTTCGCAGCTATTCTTCATTAATTTTCACCCAGAGCCAATGAGTCAATTATGTTTTGTCTGGGGCTTTATCCAAAATGAGAATTAAAATTAAAATCCTTTCAATGTAAAGAAGATTTATTTTTCAACTTATCTGGTTTTAAAACCAGTTTAAAACTCTGTGTGTTTTCATCTCTTTTGGAGCATAAGAACTTTAACTTAAGCCTGCCTAAGTCATTGACCTAGACTAGATTAAAAATGGTGGGCTCTAAAAGAGAACAAACGGGCTTGCAGCCATTAGGGGGTGCCCAGCTTATAATAAGCATCAGTAAACAAGGGCTTGTCCAAAAAGATGTGTCATATCTGAGACGTTAATTTAGAAACACAGAAGTCCTATTAAAATTAAATCTGTCTCTACAGCTATGCGAACTATGGACCAGCATATCACTATCAATCATCAGAACTCCTTCCAGACAACTATACACCCTTTCAGTGCCCAGTATTTTACTATTTAAGGGGATTCTGTGGTAGTCAGTGACTCAAATACTTCAGTGTTGCTTTACTCTTAGCACTGCAAAAAATTTAACCGTGGAAGGGCTACAACTTTCTACTGAAGACTGCAGGACGGTCAGACATATAAAACACCAAAAGTACCTAAAGTACAAATTAGTAATAGAAAAAAGTTTATGTAACTATTTTTATAAAATTCTTGCTGCTTTTTGAAACAGATAAGAATTCTGGGCATTGGTGGGGGGGCACTTTTATGGTCTTATTTGGTGTATTAAGGTTACTTTTATGAAAAGCTGAAAAGCAAAATAAAGACAGTGACAATCAAGAATTTCACATCAGTGCTGAATAGGTATACCTTACATTGTTTTAAAATATAATGAGGTCTAATATAATTAGGAAAGAGACACCAAAAGAAACAAGTGGCACATTCAGTGACTTATCTTACACAACACAGTTCACCTCAAGATAATTCAAGTGAAGAAAAACAAATTCTCTAGTGTGCCCTTTATATAATGTATATGCATGTTTATACATACACATATTTTCCCAGGCAATGGGATACAATTTTGCACAAACATGCATTTATACCTTTACTCCAAATATTGAGTCCTTTCGCCACCAAAAAAAAAAAAAAAAGCAGAGGGCATTCTTCTGGTTTTCTTAACTTCTCTGGAGGACAAGTAAACTCTTTCAACTTCCAGGACTGCTGGTCTGACTTTATTTGTAATGACTAAGTTAAACATGTCTTAACATAGAAATGATTTTGGCTTTCTCTGCATGTGCTTTCAGCTGGGAAAAACAATACTGCATTTAAATCACACAGACCATAGGGCACTCTCTGAAGGCACAGAACTCTCTAGGGCCAGATAAAATGCTGGTGTGGAATCTAAAGTGTATTACAGAGCAGTGATGCCACATGGTTCTTCAGACCTTCAGAGATATGCAAATTATTCTGTAATCTCCAGGCTGTGTTATGTTAATTAAATTTCCAATCCTCATTACTGAAGATTTACTTGAAATAGCTGTTTATTTAGTGATTTTTTGAAAGGGTTGGTGAACTAAAGAGTTGCATTTCAAGTAGTGCTGCTGCCAGTGTATTGTTTTCACAACTTGATGGAAAAAACTCTGAAAGAACTTCCTGTGTTTCCGCTCTCAGGCTATCCAGGCTATTAATGGCTACACCAACATGACTGCTGAAGAGTTCACAAACATGATATTTCAGAAGATAGATGTGAACAATGACGGTAAGGACCTAGGTTTTGTTGGCATTGGCAGGGACTCCTCTGCAAGAAAGGATTTGAAGACACAACTGAAGGACTGACTGGTTCAGATAACTGAAAGTCTGAATCTGTTCTTCTTTGCCCTTATTACTTCAGCTTTACAGTGGAGTGTAAATCAACTGACATAGGAATCACATGCAGTAAGGGCTAAAACAGAGGTCTTGCACTGTTCATCCAAAATGCCAGTTCTCTGTTTGCACAGCAAAATGAAAGCATGATTGGTGGTGGGGGTGTAATATATTTGTGTTGGTATAATCTATTTAAAATAATTTAAAAAAACAAATAAGATGCATGGTTGCATATGCTCCAGCATGTTCTAAAGATTGGTCAGCATATTGGATATTCCTTGAGGGCTGACCATCAACACATGCTAAGACACATGCTCCTGCTTTTTCCTCAAGATACTACATTAAGCCAACTGGACTTGCATTTGGAAACGAAAACTTCATTTCACTGCTTCAGAGTTGTTTCCAATTGAAAACTTGTTGCACATGAATGTGCCCCCACCTTCCTTGCATACTTCCAATCATGAAGATCCTCCTTCCACCGGCAACTATGTTTTACACCAATTGCTGTGATCATTGATAAATTAGGAATATTCGGAAAGCAAAACAGAGTGAAGTCAGGTCACAGACAGGAATTTTCAGCAGTTTGGCAAAGGGAGGGGCATTTTTATGGTCTTATTTAGTATATTGAGGTTACTCTTTTAAAAAGTTGTTTGCTATATATAATCAGAGTATGAACAGTGGTCTTGTGATGCATGTGGAGGATGCACTAGTGGAGGATGTTTTTGACCCACCTCCTTGGCCCAGTCTTTGGGTGAAGACAAATTATGAAAGGAGTCCAAATAACAAAGTCAAAATCTAGCCCAAATTCTATGATTATTCACGGTTTTGGCCATACATTTACTGCAAGTAATAATTGTATCTGAGCTAGACCATCAGCTGAAAAAATAACTTTTGTGTCATACATTTTAGCAAGGGAAAGCCAGAACATCACATATTCAGGATTATCTTCACAGTAGTTCCCTTTCAAACTGTTTCCCATAGTTTCTTAGTTTTTTAAATTGCTGGAAAGCAACAGGACTAGCTCAGCCTGAGGAATGGGCCAAGTTTTACCAAGTCTAGCTTCAACTATGCTACCTCCCTGTAGCTTACTAAAGAAAAGCGCAAACAGACAAATAAATTGCAAAGTCATTCCTTACATTAATATACAATAAATAATCCCATGGGTTGTAAAGAACAATTCTTCAAACAATCTCCTGTTTGTTTTGCAATTTATTTTCATTATCTCACGGAAACCTGAGGCCCGTCACAGCAGCAGTGAGTCTGGGCTGCAGTGTAACAAACATCTGGCAACTACAGATGTGGTTTGTATGCCTGCAGATGGCTATTGGTACTTCAAAATGTACAGCTTGGGATCAAGAGGAGGCAATCCATAACCAGTTGACCTGAATGAGCAGGAAAATGGTGCAGCATGTCCACATGATGAGTCCAGGAACCTCATCCACCCAAAGACCTGTATCAAAGGCAATACAAAGGGAAGGAGAGGGGAACTAGAGGAGTACCTGGGATAGGAGGAGAGTTCAGAGGAAGTGAGTGGATGAGTGCCAAAGCAGGATGATGCATGCAAGTGTACAGAGATGGCTTGTTCTGTCTATGCTTGTGGAATGATTATTTAAGGCCACTGTTATTGAAAAAAGAAGTACAAACTTCCTCAGGGCTCTGTAGGCAAGCTCCTGGAGAGGGTCTTAGTACTTTCAGTGAAGCCTGAGAACCAGGACTTCTGTCAAATGATGACCTTCCTCTTTATATGAGCCTGTCACCAGTGCAGCAAGGACATAGTGACTAAACAGAAAGCAACCTTTACTGACCATGGCTAGGAAAGTGGTTTTCACATTTTTTGAATGCTGATAATTTTCCTTTTTCATATCAGATGAAGTTTCCAAGGCTGCCATGGACAAAAACCAAGACACAAAAAAAACCCTACAAGGAGTACTTACATCTGAAACCAGCCAAAAGTCAGCCAGCTAGGCATTCAGCAGACAGACTTGAATTGCTGCTCCCCTGCACCCTGGGGCCCTAACTCATCCCGCTATTTTCCTCTTTGCCTGGCCCTTGTAATTTCTTACTTTACTGAGAAACCATTCATTGTTGTGAATTTAATAAGAAACTTTAAACCATTCTCAGAAGAAAGAATCTGGCTCTTCTTATTAAACCAAGCTTTATTTCTCTTCTCAAAGCAGCATCACTGGAATAACCCCTAGAAAGAGAGTTGTGTACATTTCTGTGTACTATGCAAACAGACACATGCCTAGAACTGGCTTTGCTGACAGGAAAAAAAGCAGGAATAACACTAAACAATATCCCTACTCTTCAATGAAAGAGATTTTATCGTTGTCTTGGAACTACCAAGTTATTAGCTGATTTTGATATGAGCCAAAAAAATCACACTCTAAATGGCCATTTCACTTCTTGGAAGAATTTATCTATCAAGCCACTTAGCTGATTTTTTTTTTTCTTTTTTCTTTTCTTTTTTTTTTTTCTTTTTTTTTTTTTTTTTCCCTACATCTGATCATGGCTCTAAATAATCCTACTAGTCAACACAGGGACTATGCCCAGTAATCCTTAGCAAAGCACACCCTAATCTCTGTTAAAACCAGCTCTAAGATAAATTCCAGTTAGCTCAGAGAGAAGTGGCCAGTACATCTAAATTCAGCCCTAGTACAGGCTTCATTAGTGCCCCTTTACACACATTTAAGAGCACTTATAATTGTCTCAGACTTCACTGAAAGCTGTGTTTGACCTGTTTTAACAGAAAAACAAGTGAGTCTGAGTTCTAGGACCTGACTGATGCAAAGTGAGAAAACATTAGCAAATACTCTACCTGCATTTGCCTATCAGCAACTTTCATAAGGGATTCAATCCCCCATGAATGGTCTTGTGTTGGCTAGAGAGATTGCTTGGTTTCTCATTTTCTAAGGAGTATCTGACTTTCTTTTAGGGGAGCTGACTTTAGAAGAGTTTATCAATGGTGTGGAAAGAGATGAGGACCTAATGGAATTGATTACAAAAAGTTTTGACCTTTCCAACGTACTCAAAGTCATACAGAACGGGAGGAGAAACAGTGTCTGAAGGATCCAGTCATGGAGGTGGTCTCTGTGTCATCATTTCAAGAACAAATATTTGATCTATTCAGAGAGCTTGATGTTGTCAAAGCCTGCCCAGGCAATACTGAGCAGCCTTCTCCAGGAGTAACAGTTTTCACTCTTCATATATATCCTTTTATTTTCTTTATTCTTTCCCTTGCTAATGACTGTGGCAGACACAGGAAAAAAAAACCAACTTTGCCTGCATATAATAGAAAAAGTATTTCATGCAGTAAAAGTAACTTAATTGGGTTCTGTGAACATGTTGTGGTCAAACCCTGGCTAGCTGCTCACTCACTCCACTCTAGTGGGATTCAGAAGAGAATTGGAAGAGTGAAAGTGAGATAACTTGTGGGCTGAGATAAAGACAGTTTAATACAGAAAGAAGAGGCACGCAAGCAAAGCAGAGCAAGGAATTAATTCACCATTTCCCACAGGCAGGCAGATGTTCAGCCATCTCCATGGAAAGCACGGATCCATCAAGCATAAGGGTGACTTGAGAAGACAAATGCCATCACTTTGAACATCCCCTCCCCTCCTTCTTCTCACACAGCAGAGCGTGACTCCACATAGTATGGGATATCCCTGTGGTCACTTGGGGTCAGCTGTCCTGGCTCTGTCCCCTCACAACTCCTTGTGCATGTCCAGCCCACTCGGTGTGGGGTGGGGTGAGAGGCAGAAAAGGACTTGTCACTGTGCAAGTGCTTCTCAGCAGTAATGAAAACTTCTTGGTTTTAGCAATATTGTTTTGGTCACAAATCCAACACACAGCCTCACACCAGCTACTATGAAGAAAATTACCACTATCCAAACTGAAACCAGCACATTCTCTTCTGTTCAGATTAATCAATAGAATAATGAATATAACACAAACTGCAACTTTTCTAGAAGACACAAAGTTAATAATTTTTTTCTTTTAATAATGTGTTCTTTAACCTACTATCTAAAG
Organism: Corvus hawaiiensis; assembly: GCF_020740725.1. Taxonomy (NCBI): domain Eukaryota; kingdom Metazoa; phylum Chordata; class Aves; order Passeriformes; family Corvidae; genus Corvus; species Corvus hawaiiensis. The sequence goes on from NC_063214.1 coordinate 21,344,688, forward strand.
TGTGGACACAAGCTTTTGGGTAGGACTTGGTTCTATCCACATGAATTAAGAACAAAGCCTGCTTTGTATTAACCTAACATTTGCTCTGATCAGTACTCAAAGTTGGGTTAAGTTCTCTGGGAAACACCTCAGTTAGCTTGATATTCCAAAGATGTGTATCCTCCTTAACAAGCTCTCTACTACTCTTGATTTTATTACATTTGTAAGTTAAAATAATGTGATATTTTGATGTTTTTTCCAGAGCTCAGCCACTGTTCTTTCAAATTAACCTTTTATTAAAGTGGTGGAATTAAATTCTGTTATCTTTGTAATGCAAAGTTAGAAGTTCAAAGAATAGCAAAAACCGAATCATTCTGTAAGCACTCCCAGAGATTTGCATCCTTTAACTTGTATGTCCTCCTTTGCAAAACAGTGTTTTTACTGAACTCTTTGCCATGGCTGCATGAGACAAAAGGTAAGAGGTATAGGGTAACTTGTACTTCTGCAAAACAGACAGCCTTTCCCTGACTAATTTAGGTCTGTTTGCCCTGCCCAAATACCTGGGTGAAAGCTTTCAGCAATTGAGTCTTTCTGAGACTTCTACCTCCTGTCAAACTGGCTTGCAATTATCTCTGAAGGTGGTAGCCAGGAGTGCAGGGAAGGCATTTGCAGATGGCATGATCACATATTCTTCTTTTTTTTAGGAAACTAGGCTCAAAACAACACAATGTTACTTTGTAAATAACAAGATTAATTCTACGAGCTGAAATGGAATGGCATGAAATGTCTGCAAAGGGAAAACTGTAATTCTTTCTGGTTCTATCACAATTGATTCTCTCTCAAGTCTGTAACAAAATTACTATATTATATCATAAGACTAAGTTCTCCTTGCCTGACAATGCCCTGCAGGCATCACACTAATTATTGTTAGAAACATTAGTATTATGCAAAATAAATAGTGCAAGGATTGGTGCAGGTTGAACAAAACCATTATTAAGACTTCAATACAAAAGTGTTTTTCTTCCAAATTCACTTCAAATCCATGACCATTTGCACATGAAATATACTCCATCATCTACAATTATTATCCCAGGTTCTGGTTGATCAATGGAATAGAGAAAGAATATGCAACATGCATTACTTGACATTATAAACAGTTCTGACATTATAGTTCTGACATTTGAATCTTTTATGTCCTTAATAAAAAAAAATAAAATTATGTATGAGATTGCTGGTGCTTTGAATTTTAAGTTCTTGTATTTATTCATCTTTGACACATAAATACGTCACTGTCAGTTTTCTCACATCCAGACTTCAGAAAGTCACTTTTCTTAGTCTAATGCTTTTGTATTTAGAGCCTAGGAGGGTGGTGTCCTTCCGAACTGGTTTTACAATACTTAAAATAAAATGGTCCAATCTAAGTAGATTGGGCATATGGAAACAGCTGTGTTTGGGATTTTTGGTTTTAAACTAATGAAGTGATAGGCTTGGAAAAGTAGCTACTATCTATGTACACTGACTCCTTTTTTTTATAAGTGTATTTTTAAAAGACTATTTCCATTTAAATTCACCTAGTTTTTCTGCGTAACTGTAATTATATGAACTGAATTACCAGTTCTGTGTTGCATTAAAAAACGATGTGTGTAAGGAAATTCTTGGCCAAATTTTGTTAGACCAAATTAAGAAGGTGTAGTTGAAATGCTCATTTCCTATACTAATCTAAAATCATTTAGCAGAAACCTGTGTAATTAAGAAGCAAATATTTGTGTATTTTAATGTAAACACCGTGGCACATCATTTCAATAATTTTTTTGTAAGTTGATTAACATACATTTCCTTTGATGACTTAAACACAATTTGATAAACAGCTGCTTGAGATAAATGCGATATGGCCACAACTTCTACCTAAACTTGTCAGCTGCTTGTCAAGTGTATCAGTGAAATCAGGTGACACATGGAAAACCTGTCAAGTGTGACCCCTCCTCCCTAAACCTTGTTCTGAAACAACATGAAGCTGCAACTCATCGTTCTGGAGGCAATTTATAGTCACAAAGGTATACTGTAAGTTGACCTGACTATCAGAATGCCTAGTGCTGGTTGAACAGAGAGCAGAAAAGGAAAAAGAAAGACCACTGTTAGTGCATGTTACGTACACACCTTAGAGGTTCACTTCAGAGGTTTAGGGCATTGCTGACCTGATGATCCTGAGGGCTGCCTGAGTCCACAGGGTGGTTTTGCTTAGAAGAAAAGACATTAAAGCACATGCTCTCAAGAAGTGTCTTTTGTCAACAAGATTGATGCAGATGCCAGCTGTGACTGTCTGGAGAAGCTGGACTGCCTGCATCATCATCAGGCTTTAATTAAAGACAGATGTGCACTGAGAACAGCTAATCGTTTTGTCAATACATTCACCTTGGAAAGAATCACATGTTTCTTTCTGTGTAGCTGGGTGAGCTTTGCCAATCCACAGGATAATTGATAGTTTCTCTTCTAATATAATCTCTTTTAATATTAAGAAATCCTTATGATTTTATGTTTCATTGCAGCCAAACTGCTAGGGGTAATTAGCCTGACAGTCTCCTTTTTCAAACAATTCCTAGTTGTCATAAAACTATCTCCTTTTCTAGTTGCTCAATATGCTAAGAAAATAAATAGGTTTGTTTGGGGTTGTTTTTCCTGAGAATATGAAACATGGGAATTCAAACCCACAAGCAAACTGCATTCCTTGTAGATATGACATCAGCATTAACAGGCAGGATTAAACCTTGCGGTATATTTATGCATTCATGACAAAGTGGGATAATAACTTTCTGTGATGTGGAAGAGATCTCATAGCTGAATTTCATTTTTGCTCTTATGTAAGATTAGCTGTACCATACAAACCACAACAGCTAAATACTCGAAGCTGGAGTTCCCTGCATGCAAGGGCATATGTCCATTTACTTGATAAAATTTTTCACAGGGAGATATTTCTATAAGTCTTCCATGATTATAGAATTTGCTGAAGATATCAGGGAGGGATTTTTAAAATCCATTCAGAAAACTTCTGCTAAATATGGTAGAATATTCAGAGGACTGGGCAATCACCAACAGTATGAAGTTTAATGAGGGCAAGTGCTGGATTCTGCACCTGGGATGGGGCAACCCTGGATATAGGTACAGACTGGGATATGAGATGTTGCAAATCAGTGCTGTGCAGGACCTGGGGTTCCTGGTCCATGGCCAGTTGAATGTAGTCAGCAGTGCCCTGGCAGCCAGGAGAGCCAAGCATGTCCTGGGGGGCATCAGGCACAGCATCGCCAGCTGGGCAAGGGAGGGGATTGTCCCACTCTGCTCTGCACTGGGGCAGCCTCACCTCAAGTCCTGGGGGCAGCTTTGGGCACCACAATAAAAGAAATATTAAACTATCAGAGAGTGTCCAAAGGAGGGCTTCGTGAAGGGCCTTGAGGGGAAACCATCTGAAGAGCAGCTGAGGTAACTCGTTCTGTTCAGCCTGGAGAAGAAAGGAGATCTCATTGCAGCCCACAACTTCCTTGTGAGGGGAAGAGGAGGGGCAGGAACCAATCCCTTTCCTCTGGTAACCAGGGATAGGACCCAAGGGAATGGCCTTAAGTTGTGTCAAGGGAGGTTTAGGTTGGATATTGGGAAAAGATTCTTCCCCCAGAGGGTAGTCAGGCACTGGAATAGGCTTCTCAGGGAAGTGGTCACAGCACCAAGGCTGACAGAGCTCAAGAAGCGATTGGACAATGCTGTCAGGCACAGGGTAGGACTCTTGGGGATGTCCTGTGCAGGGCCAGGGGCTGGACTTCAGCTACATGGATCATCACTGGGCTACATGGATCAACCTGAAAAGTGACATCTTCTGCTTAGGCCTGCACTGATTTTTGTGTTACAGCAGCCATGTGAGAGAAGAATCAGCCATCAAAGGTAACTTAGACAGTTAATGTAAAGGCGTTGCTGTATCACTACTTAATTTTTATTTCCACCTCCTCTGCCATAGAATCATGGAAGTATTTGCATTGAAAAGGATATTAAAGATCACCTAGTTCCAAATCCCCTGCCATGGGCAGGGAATCTTCCACTAGACCAGTTTACTCAGAGCCTCATCCAGCCTCATCTTGAACACCTCCAAGGACGGGGAATCCACAACATGTAAGAAAATTTAAGACACCTTGCTAGGCAGTTTTTACTGTGCTTAAAAAAACCACTGTATTGAAACAATAACTTTTGAGTTGCTAAACCATCTGGCTCCAGTTTGAAAGTAAGGCCTGAATTTTTTGTCTCATTTCAAGCTGCACTCTTTACAAAAACTCATGTCCTATGCAGAATAGTGGAAACGCTGGGAGAGAGGACTGGATGGAGTCACAGAACACCCAAAATGACCACAGGAGAAAAAAAGCAGGGCAAGAAACCTTAAAAAGTAAAAGAGGTAGCAAAGATCAGGCGTCATCAAAGGAATATCATGATGTGACAATCTCTGTCCCTAAGAGACATATTCTAAAGGAAAGTCTAAATGTCAAAGTATGGAAAAGAGGAAAAGGAAGAAGAGACTGAGACTATGAAGAGGCATGTTCATGTTCTCTGCCTCAGATAATACCTAACAACAACTACACAACAAAACCAGAAAGTATATGGTACTTAATCTGAGGGTCTGTCTAAAATTTGGATTTCCTTGCTGCCCTAATGGAACTGAAGAACTTCCAACAATGCACTGAAGGTAAAGCTCAAAAGAGGTCACATACATTAGCCTGTCATCTCTTTATCATCTCCTGCACAAGGGTACAAACTAAAATTGTCTTCTGAAATTTTCTAGCATTCAGAAGAAATCAGATTTGCAATGTTACAAATAAAGACTCTGAAACAGTGATAACCTCTCCAGCAGTTTCTTCTGCACTTGTACTGCACCTGATTTCTCAAATACCAAGGGAACTAACCACTCAAGATGTCTTCTCTTTATTCGCAGAGAATGTCCAACAGCTCAATAAAACAAAGGTACTTTTCATTGTTCCTCTGTAGATTATTTTCATTAGCTGTGAAAGTTAGCAAGGTAGCAACTGATGTGTTGGCATGCAGAATTTTCCATGCTGTGGAAAACTGCTATTTATTTAGGAAACACAGTAAATTCTTCCTCACAAGTCACTGCATGAGCTCTGAATGGCAAATGGCAGCTGAGTCTGAGCAACTGATATAAAGAGAAAATGGTTAGTATTTTATTCTCCTATCCCATAAGCCATCTAGTCACTTGTAAATACCTTGCAATTATAGATGTTTTAAATTTCACCTTTACTGGAAAACTCAAAGTACACTCAGAATGATAAATGAATATGAACTTATGGTCCATCTATGGTCCCATATAAGTCAATGATCCCATTGATTGCAAACCAGAACAGAATTTCTTCACTAACACCTAAAGAATATATGAAATTCTTGATTTATTCAGACTATTATTAACCTTTTATGTAGCACTTTTATTAACCTTTTATGTATTTCTGTGGGCTACTGCTGAAGGATGCATGTAAGGAATGAAATAAGTATTTTGAAAACACTTTTTAAAAACAGGTGATGTATTAGAATCATTATCATTTTCCTTTTAAAAACCAATGAAATATTCATGGAAAGGGTTGACACAGTTTTGAGGGTATCAAAAGAGACTAAACTCCCATCAGGCTTCAGGCACAGCTTTTCATTCTTACCATCCATTCACATGCCCCTTCCATCCTTGTTCCCAAAGCAATAAAAATTATGTGGGTTTTTTCTTCTTTTTTTTTACACTTGCAGCATACCTCCGGCACTTAGCTTTAATGGTTCTGGACAATATTGGAAGAGCTTGCACTTTTCCTTCTCTTTTTATTTAAATTACAAATATTTGACAAACTGCTTCTATCCTGGAGGATTTCAAATCCCCTCAGATTTAAAACACAGCTCGCTTTTAAAAAGCTGCTAACAGAAGAAAAAGTTTAATATTTGCAATTAAACATGTTTTTATTGTTCTTATTATACTAAGGGTGCTCTTATCAAAAGAGAATATTTTTTCCCTTGTCCTTGTTTATTTTTTAATTAGGTCAGTCTTCCCTTTCATATCCTGTTCAAGAGTTCAGCCTCTAATGGCAGTGTCAGTTAGCAATCAGCTTCTAGGAAAGACTATAATAACTTAGTGATCTTCTAAGTCATGAAAAAATACACAAAAATACACAAAAATATCCAAGCTTATAAAGGATCAATCAATTTTTTTCATTATCTAAGATGGTGAGATTCTCAAGTACCCAAGTTAGGAACTATCAGCAGAAAGAGGAAGTTCTTGTAGTGGTAGGTCAGCACACGAGACCCAGCATCTTGAGAAGCTGATATAAAAAACTCAAGCAAAATAAAAGCATAGTGCTGCTCCCCAAAATGGGAAGCTCCCAGAAAGATGTGCTCTGTCTGCCAGAGTTAGTAAATGTCTCTGGAGAACACAATTATAAATCTTAATTTGCTGTTTCCTAGTGGTATTGATTGTTGTAGAAAGCACATTTGTGCCCACTCAGATACAGGATGCGTTCTGCTGTCACCTTCACAGCCTCCTCTCTATAAAAGTGCCAGATGCTGCCATACCTTTGGAGAGAAGCCAAATGTGCACAATAGGCAAGAAGCAATTGCCAGGACTAAAGGGAAGTGCTAATCAATGATCTTAAACAAAAGGAGGATGGACGTGCAAGAATATAATGCAGGTATAAAAGTTAGAGGGTAACAGTCCAACCAATCACAGAATCACACAATCATGGAGTGGCTTGGATTGGAAGGGACCTTAAAGATGATCTAGTTACAACGCCTCTGCCGTGGGCAGGGACACCTCCCACCAGACCGGGTTGCACAAAGCCCCACAAAACCTGGCCTTGAACACTTCCAGGGAAGTTCACAGCTTCTCTGGGCAACATGTTCCAGAGTCTCACCACCCTCACAGAAAAAAATTTCTTCTTAGTATCTAATCTAAACCTGCCCTCTTTCAGTTTGAAGCCGTTCCCCTTTGTCCTGTCACTACCTGCCCTTGTAAAAAGTCTCTCTCCATCTTTCTTGTAGGCACCCTTCAGGTATTGGAAGGCCACAGCTAAGTCACCTCAAAGCCTTCTCTTCTCTAGGCTGAAGAATCTCAATTCTCTCAGCTTTTCCCCTAGAAAATGTGATCCATCCCTTTAAGAATTTTGGTGGCTCCTCCTATGGACTCACTGACTGTTCGTGTCTTTTCTCCTGTTCCCACTGTTTTGGTCTGCTTGTTGCTGAGGTGGGTTTTTCCCCCTCCAAATCCTTTCTGCTTTCTTCTACTTGTCAAAAGTACTACTGCAAGATCAAGGGAGAGGGAATCAGACCCTGAGAACAAGCAGGAGGGGACAGAAAAAAATGGCTTTTCAGCATCTGGGGAGTAGCTTTGTAATGGAGAAAACTTCTTACTTACTTATGTGCTACTTGCACTGCTTGATTTAATTTCTTTCATTTCTGCTTTGCATTAACATTCAAGGCACACTGAGAAGAAGAATCTTATTTTTTACTGAAGAGATATAATCAAGCATCTTTTCCCATATATCTAAAACAAAGACATCTGGAAATGAGAGCCATGCTGCAAGGAGGCCTTGTGACACTATTCCCATGACAAGGCTCTACTAATCACTGAGAAGCATTTCACATGTTGTGGTAATTTGCAGTAAAAACTGCCACAGATGGTGTTAGTTAACTTTCGTGGAGTTTGTGAGATTAGTATTTGGCTACAAGTCTATCTCCACATGTTTCTGTGATACCGAAAAGAGTACAGAGATAGAGCAGCCCAAATAATCACAAATTTTTCTTAAAGGAGATTTTGTTGAGACTCGTTATCACTACAACCTCTGTAGTAATATGGGGACCAGATACAGTGAGCTGTATAAATCCAGCTCTAATTTCCCCTCCATAAATAATCTGTAAATGGTGCCTGATTAGCTGTTGTTTCTCCACATGCTGCTAATCCACGTAATCCTTTAAAACACAAAAGCAAAAGGTACAACCCCTTCACTAGCAGCACTTTTGCTCCCTCCCAGCACCTGTCTCCTTACTGAGACAATCTTACCCCCCAACCTCACAGTATAGGTCTGTGTTGACCTTACCAGACCTCCTCTAATCACAGAGGAATGTCCAAGCAAATAAATGTTAACCTCATGCACCATAAGAATAAGGCAGAAAAAGCAATACTTCTGTTTGCTTTCTAAATTATTTGATTTAATTGTGCCAAAAAGCAAACTGAATCTCTGGGTTAAGTGATGGGGAGCACAACATTCATCTTGTCAAAGCAGCACAACAAACACATACAGAGCAAGCTCAGAGTTACACAAAAGGCACCGGGGGTGCTGGATGATGTCAAGGACCATGGTATAACAGTGTAGACTGGGAACATGTCCTCAAATGGGGCATTTCCAAGCACAGGTTCCATTAGGAAGCACTATACTGGCTTGTGAAGCAGGTGTACAGCTGCAGCGAGAGGTACTCTACTACGAATCCATGAGTGTTAGACGCAGGATTGGACAAGTGAATGTAGGCAAGGTGCCTCAGGACACAGCTCTGCAGAGCCCTGTGCTCTGGACTTGCTACTTTGACTGTTTCCTTCCCAGATAAAACATAAGAAGAATTAATTTATATCTTCTTGTTGGTTTTGTGTTGCTTATTGGTTTTTTCTCAAGCAGGGAAAGGTTGTTCCTTCTTCTTGCCTTGAGAAAAGAGCCTCCATGCATCCACACTGTGTACATCTGTTGATTGCTAAAGGAGGTTTTCAAGGCTTTCCCTGTTCCTCTTGACCTTGCTCCTAATTGTATCTACCTGCACCCAAGCTACCCCTACCAAGGCATCACAGGCTTTTATTTTCTACCTAGCACTTGCTGCCAGGTCTTTTATCCCTTTTGATATTTTTTTTTGCACCCCAATTCTTCAGCTACCTTCACACAGACCCTATCTTAATTTTAAAGTATTCTTCGAGTATGAAATTTCCTTCCACTTTCTTGAAGAGATCTCACAGAAGAAGGCAACTGAAGGGTGGGGCAGAAAGAGAAAGGACAGAAATTCAGAACTCCATGCACCAATGCAACTGTCCTTTGCATCTCAGAAGTGACAGGCCAGACAAAGAACATTGAAGCCTCTGAGTCTAGACAGGTTTAACTCCTCATTCTGCAGTTCACAGTCATCAGAAGTCAGACCTCCAAGACAATCAGGACACGTCTGTAAAGCTATGCTGCCCACTGACCTTGTAGCCATGAATTCTTACAAGCTTTGCAAAGGGGGAAGGATGCACAGCACACGCTTTTTTGGGTAGGATATAGGTCAGTTTTACAACACATAGGTGTACATGCCACATAACTCTGACTTAGCCAGGTACCTATACAAGAATCCCTGAAAATACAGCAGCATGTTTGAGGACTTCTGGTGTGTAGAGATGGTGTCCATGCCCTGTGTAACCCTACCATCCTTGCTAATGCTGCAGTCTCAGTTATTTGGAAGCCACTGAGATACCGTTGCCCTGGCTACACTCACATCTCCCTTTGCAGGGCAGACCCAGCAACACATGACTTCCATAAAGATTGCCACAGCTGTAAGAGAAGCAGAGGATTGAAAGCAGAAGGGAAATATTAGCTCAGACATAGCTCTGTTTTGTTTTTGTTCTCCACAGCAGTGAGCTCAGCTTAGAAAGGTGTAAGTCTTCACAACCACAGCCCAGAAAAACAATTTCCTGTTTTCTCCTGGCAAACACTAACTAACCCCACACAGCCTCTATAACCCCACACAGCCTCTATAACCAGACACTGCCACAGCACTTGTACCATTCTGAACATGGCCTTTCACTCCCTGCATACAGCAGTTCTCTCAGGCAACTGTAAATGCTTATGAGCAGTTTTCTGATAAAGACATAGACACATCCTTGCAATGAAACCAATCTTTTCTAGCTCAGGAATCGTTATAATTTCATCTGATTTGAGGGACCAGGCATATGTTGTTCAATCATGAAGATCAAATATTTATTCTGGCCACTTCAAAAATACCTTGTGGACTAACGTTGGCTTGCCCAGCTCTTTGTTAAACAATTGCAAATGAGAAACATTCAAGAAATCACAGCTCGTTTGTGCATAATTTGTACACTTGGTGCAGAAAGTGCCATGCATCTCAGCTAAACCACTTGCAATGAATAATTCCACCATTCAGCACAGATGCTAAGCATTGGAAGTTTACAGAACATTATGGAAATGTATCTTCCATCCTCAGGAGATGGGAGAATTTTAATTCCTGGCACTGAAGGCAGGCTTGAATGAGAATATGATTAAACTTTTATAACTGCTCAATGTTTTCTTGGCTCAATCAATATTCTTTTCAATAAGCCCTTGTCCTGTTTTGGAAACACTGCCAATGTTTGTTGTTCAGTAAATGGGGTTTTATTCTTCATTCCCACTGATCTGATCAACAGAATGACATTGATCACAATGAGTGCTGTGTTCAAACATTTTAAAACAATTTAATCTGCTCATGCAGGACAGAGGTTAGGTAGCAGTGATGATTACAGCACATCTTTTAGTGGCCTCTGTTACAGATGAATGTGCTTTTATATCACCTCCAATGTATCCAACTGCAATCATCCATTTGTGCAAGCTGGCAGGAACAAATGGGGTCACACTTTCCTTCAAAGGCAGATTGAAAGGGACACGACAGGCAGCCGTGGATGCCTCAGGAGGACAAGCATCCAGGGGAGACATCCTGAGCCTTCCATACTGATGTCTGTGGGACCACCCAGGGGAATTGGCTATGATTATTTAGATGTTAATACTGTCAAGCAGGGGGATGCTAGACTAGAATTTAGGGTGCGCTTACAGCCTATTCACTGATGAGCCAACAGCATGTGCACAACCTTGGGCAAATCACTTAGCACTGTGCCTTAGGTATTCTGCCTATTGAGGCAAGGTTAATAATTCTTGCCATGTTTTGTGAAGCACTTTAAAATCTATTCAAGAGAGAGGCATGATGTGACTGTTGAGTTGTGGCATTTGTTCAGCACATTGGTGACACTCAGTTCTTAGCCAACCCAAGCAGGAGCTACAGAGCTACTTCTACAAAATGCCAGAGAGAGTGAAGAGTTTGGACAGTTTCAACAGGTGCTGAAAACTGAGGACAGTGGTGAGTAGTGAAAGGGACAAGAATTGCTCTTTCCTTTTCAAGGAAATTCTCATCCTTTGCTTCAATGGTAATACAATCCTATTAGGTCAGATTCCTGAGCTTTGTGCCCTGAGTCCTAAATGATTAAAAATTATTTTTGTTCTCACTTCTGCATTCCCACATGTGATGGGGAAAGAATTCACCATTTCATGGTGATTGTTGTCCTAGTAATTCCTTATTCCTCTCTTCACAGACAGGGGAGGTGAACTTGGGACCTGTCTTTATAAATGAGCTGGCAGTCAGACACATTTCAGTGATCAGAAAGCTTCAGAAATAACCAGGTTATACAGCAGAAATAACCTGCTGTAGGCCTAATCCTGCCAGCAGCCAAGCCTCCACAAGCACCCAAGGACAGGGAAGATAAAATGAAGAGAAAATGTAAGAAAACTGAGGAGTCAAGATAAAGACACTTGAGTAAGTTACGGAAGGGGGAAACCAATCCTGTGAAAACAAAGTGATGCGTAGCCAATGACTCACTATTTCCCACAAGAGAAGTCTCCAAGCAATGGCCAATATGAAAGAAAAAAGCCCTTATTTTCTTCTTCCTCTACCCCAGGTTTTACTGCTGAGCATAACGTTGTATGGCATGGAACATCCCTTTGATCATTTCAGGTCAGATTTCTTATTGGGTCCCCTCCCAAATTCTTGCACAGATCCAGCCTACTCATACTCACTGGAGTCGGGGAAGAGCAGCGCAGCGGGGAAAAAGGCAAAAGCCTTGTGTTTGTACTCACTGTTCAGCAACAGCCACACAATTATTGTCTTACCAACACCACTTTCTTTAGCCACAAACCCAAAACTTAGCACAAAAGGGCTGCTATGAAGGGCTAGCTTCATCCCGGCCAGATCCAGTACAACAGGACCAAAACAATGAAAATAGCAAAGCACCTATTCTGGCAGAGGAATGATTAAACTGGAACTAATAAAATTACTCCCAAAGAAAAGTACACATGCTCTTGACAACTGAGGACAGTACAAAGCCTTCAGAAAACAAGCAATCCAGCAAGTGCAGCCTTAGAGCTTGCTCCAAATGTGATTCCAGCAGGCCTGCACACAATTTTCAGAAATAGAGACCTAAATAATGTTACTCAGCCCAGGACTGTGTTTGGAAGCAAAGTTTTTGACTTGACAAGCAAGATTTTTGATGCCTTCCTGATGGCCAAGCGTGGTTGCTTTTTTTGTTTTCGTCTCTTTTATGCTTTATATAAGCAGAGTTATGGAGTGGTTGGGTGTGTTTAATTATGATAAGGTTTGGAAACATTTGTCTGTTTAACAGACACTCATGCGGGGACTGCCTTATGTGAAGAAACTAATTTATGACTTTGGATGGAGTTGTACATAAAAGGAGTAAAATAGAGCTTTCCCTCCTACCTCTTGGAGAGCAGGCTCCTTGCAGAGGGGAGGATACAAAGTGCCTGCTGCAGCACCTGACCTGTGCTGACTCTTTTACTTTGGTGTTTTCCTGGAATGCTCACACTTCCCTTTTCCATAGCTCTCCTGCATGGCTACCGCTACACCCCCCTCCACTCTCTTCAGTGTTTTTTTACAGTCTCTGAATCTCTAATTATATTCACTGGCCTGACACAAGCTGAGCTGTGCAAGGCTTTCTGGAAAGGAGCAGTTATTTTATGCTTTCATACTCCCTTGTACAAAGAGAGAGAGCAGCATGCAATCCGGAAGAAATACACTGAAGAGAGAGGAGTTTGTCATTTCCATAGTCAATGTCATGTTTTGGCTCTATCTGAAGATCAACATTTACTGAAAATAGATGTGTAAATGGCTTTTTATATGGTTCTTCAGAGGTTGCTTTCAGAAAATTATTTATTATTCCAGATGCCTAGGTAGTCAAGGATACTGACTAACTGGAAAGAGTCCAGAGCAGAAGAGTAAAAATGATCACTTAGTGCAGATGTTTTGATTTTTTTTTTTTTTTAAGTGATGAAAAGATTAAAGAGATAAAATGGAGCTTGAGGCTAGACTAAACAATGAGCTAGGGAGGACACAGGCCTCTCCAAATATGAATAAACACCACAAATAAAACAATTACACATAGCAGTAAACCATAGGGTAAACAATGACACACACAACTCAGAGCCACAAATTATTCTTCTACAAGTCAAACTAATCAAAGAATAGTTGAAGTTAAATCTTCTGTCAAACATTTCTGCACAGACCTACTCAATGGAAAAGCAGAAGATGTAGAGCTCGGACAGAACAGAGGATGAGCTTCTGGTGCTACACAGGCACCAAAGAGGTTTTCTTCTTGAAATGTCTGTTTCTTTCTTGAAATGAATTCTCTTTTCTAGCAAAAAATGGCACAATGTTCACTGTTTACTTAGTCATAAGATTAAAAAGATGCTGGCTGTCTTCATACCATAGGAAATTTCTTGCCGACAGTAGTGTGCCCTTTCCCAGTGGCAGAGCAAGGGTGACAACCTAAGAGCCAAGACTCAGAAGTCTGGCTGTGTACTGCCTGTGGAACCAGGACGTTTCCATCTCCCCACTGGAACAGCCCAAGGCCCCTGCTTCCTCATGGCACACAGCACAACTACACCTTTACAACCCCAGCATCCCCACCCAAATGAGGACTGCAAACCACTGCTCTCAGGACTCAGCTTATTCATGGCTTCAGAAATAGTTTAATGATTTATTAAGTATCTTTACTGGAGCAGAACCTGAGACAGGGGTTTTGTTAAGCCTAGTGCTGCATAAATAGAAGACAAATGGGAAGTCTCTGTTAATTTACAACCTCAACTATTAAACAAGGGATGAAAAGTAGCAGACACAAAAAGGACTACAGAAGAGTGTTAGAAAAGATAGGCCATTCTGGTCACAAAAGACAAATTAACAGATGCTACTTCCTATATGGATCTTACATCAGTGTTTTTACACTATAGCTCTTCCTTGTTTTCTTTCTTTAGCTTGTCAACAGTTTGATCCACGACCTTGCTTTGCCATCTACATAAATTCACCCAGGCATTAGCTAATCTCTGTTGACTTTGTGGTTCTTAAGGTCATGCAGTTTGAATTTTTTTGGTTACACATTATCAAATGTACCAGTTGCTGCTGGTTTAGGACAGTTTTCATGCACAACTGCTGAATGTCACTCTCATTTTCTCCTACAGGTGGTAAAAGAAATTATTTGCATTTGAGTGCTCTCGTCACCCTACTGAGGTGTACCATGAATTCAAAACAGGCAAAAGTAACTTGTGGATAAAACTGAAATAACTGGATCATACCCTTGCTTTCCTAGGTTGGTCATTACTTCAAATATAAAATAAGTCAGGGACTACTTCTATTATTTCTAGTATAAAATTACATATAAAGGAATTAAAGGACATTAAGGCTGTAAAGTGAGTAAGTCCTAAGCTAGGAAATGTCAGAGGAAAGTAACTAATCTCATCCTGTGTGCGCTGTATTTCAATCTTCAGTTATCAAAGCACTGCAAGGGGATCACAGAACACCACAACAAAGGCCATGATGACCCTAAACCCTCCGGTGAAAAAAGAGAGATATTCTGATGCTTCTTTTTTCCCCATAAGCGACTTAATTATGCATTTTTTTCCATATGATTAGCACTTTGAAATTTGGAAGTATTGAATAGTTAGTTACCTCTTATTTCCTTTTACTCTTCTTTAAATGTGGGGCTCCAGGTCTCATTCTCTACACATCATGTAAAGCTTGCCCTGAATATGTATAGATTTATTTGTCTACTAATAAAATCCCTACTGCTATTCCAAACTATCCCAATATTTTACCATGTTGAAAGTAGCACAGAAATTATATTTCATCTATTCAAGGGAGTAAAATTAGAAGTATATTTCACCTATGAGAAAGGAAGGATTAAAGGGACTTGCTTCAAACTACTGAGAGCCCATCAATTTTGTCAATCTGTGATACAGATATTCTAATTTATTCAGAGTAGTTACACTTTCCCCCCCCCCTATTTTTAAATCTTAGGAAGTTTATATAAGCTTTGATATATTCAAAGCACGCTTTCCATCAAAGTAAACATAAAGAGAAAGCATTGAGAGCTTCTGCAAATGTACTCCCAGGTATGTATCCAGAAATAACAAGAAGTTAGGTGATCCTCAGTGAGACCCTGGGTTTTTTAAGAAGACTTGTCCTGCAGTCATCCTGGTGGTAGTAGAGTGACAAATGTAGGAGCGGGATCTGGTTTGTCACCTTGGAATTATGACACTCATCTTTTCTCTTCCTGCAAACTGAAATCAACACTTCAGTACTCTTCTAGCTAGCTTGCTCACCACACATGACTTAACCACTGAGCACAGTATTTCATGCAGTAGTGGCAGAAAAATCATACCCTGAAAAAGGGTAAGGCCTTAATAAAGAACCAGAAAAAGGGTAAGACCTGCCATAAACAGGGTAAGGCCTTTTAGTGCAGAACTTGTCAGCTGTGAAAACTTCACAGTCACACACTAGTAAGAATACTTAAATGTGGATGAAACTATCTATTTTTCTGAAGTCCTGCCATTTGAAAAAATAACGTTTACTACAATTGAATAAATAGTAAGTAAATACAGATCAGCTTTAAACAATAAGGGATTATGAAAAATGCATCCGTCTTTACATTACCAAAACGCCAAATGTTTTTGTAATGGGAGGTTCCAAGGAATCTGATGTGATGATGGTATTGTAATAAATGAATTGGTTTCAGGGTGTTGGTTATTACTGCTTAAATGAGATATAAAAGAGGGGAGTTGAAGGTGGAATAGATGGACATGTTAATTAAGTTGCGAGACTGTACGGGTGTAAAGCTGCAATGTAACCACTGGATGGGATATATCAAGGACCCAATGGGTTTAATAGAAGGAACTTTCTAGTCCATTGCTTCGTAGGGTACAAGGGATGAGGACGATGCCCTGGACTGTGATTGGAGAACGAGCCAACCAATGAAGTGGACTTGTTTGGAAATGATTGGTGAGGAATGCACGGAGGTATAGGCCAACCAGCGAACAGGAAAGGGACCAATCAGCACGAGGATTAAGAAAGGCACCAGTCCGGTGGCACCAAAGACTCTAGAAGCCACCTGAACCGAGGGGTTCATCTGCGGAACTTGGGGTCCAAGCGAGTACCGAGTGGGTCTCACTGTCTTGTTGGTGTATTGTTTTATTCTGGCTTGTCGCGAGGAGCCTGGGCTTATCCTGCGTTCCCGCTCTCAGCAGTTAATAAATAAACGAGTTGACTTTTCCTTTCAAAAGTCTCAGCCTCGTTTACAACAGTATTTTGCTTTTTAAAAAATTTTATTTATAGAAAATCAATGGTTACTTGAATAATATTGAGAAGGAACAAAATGCCCAGTGCCAGTGGCCAGGTAACGCTTTGTCTCTGCCAGTTCCACTCTTCCTCACAGGCCTCCAGCCTGCAGCCTTAGGGGACCGGTTGGAGCGGGACTGGGGAGAGCGTGACTGCCGGCAGCCACTGAACACCAAATTTCCCAGCCCCGATTCCTCTGGCCGTCCGTGCCGAATCCCACAGAGAGACAACGCTCTGTAGAGCTCTGCCCAGAGCAGCCCAGGCCGGAGAGAGCCCCGCCGCATCTCCTTCCCCGCCGGCGGCTCATCCTGGCTGTGGGGCACGGGCCTTGTGCCCAGGCGGCGCCGCGCCCCGCAGCCAATGGGAGCCCGCGGCCGGCCGCTGCAGCCAGCCCCCGGCCAATGGGAGCCCGCGGCCGGCCGCTGCAGCCAGCCCCCGGCCAGTGGGAGCCCGCGGCTGGCCGCTGTTGCCAGGTAGAACAGCGACTTCACGTTTCAAGCCCGGACTGGAGGCGGGGTGATCGGCCACGCAGCAGACTATAAAGCCCGCCCACCGCGCGCTTCGATTGGCTGCAGCGCCGGAACTGATTTGAGCACGAGCCAATCGGAGGCGGGGAGCGGGGTGGTGGCGCGCGGTTTGAATTGGCGCGGGGTGGGAGTAGCCGGCCGCGCTGGGCGAGCGCGGGGGCGCGCGGCGGCGGCGGTCCCGCACCGCACCATGGAGCGGGATGCGGCCGTGCAGGAGGGGCTGCGGCGGAGCAACGCCCGCTTCATGGCCTCCATGAACAGCATCCTGGAGCGGGTGAGCTCTTGGGCCGGGGTGGCCGCGGGCTCCGGGCGCCGTCCTGAGGCGGGCGGGGAAGCGGGGACTGAAGGCAGTGGTGCCGTCTGTGCTGAGCCGCGCACTCCTGTGCCTTGGCAGGAGGGAGCTAGCAAGAGCCAGCTCCCGGAATACAGCCACAAAACGCACTGCCGGTGTTGGATAAGCGACTTAATCACAAGTGCGCGCTGACTTGATAGTGTCCTTAACCCCGATCCGTTCGCGTTAGACGGGGGCCTTTCAATGAAAGTACAGAAAGTGGGGACTCCCTCCGTGAATCCTCCTCTCCCGAGAGTCATTTTGTGTTGGGAGGTGTGGGAATGGTCCCCCTCCGTGCCCCGACGCATGCGTTTATCCCGGCACGCGGGCTTTCCTTTACAGATGTTCGGGGCTGCCACCGGCCTAAGGCGGGCTCGAGAAGGTTTTTCTCGTCTAGTGCCACACTGGATATTTTTACATGTCATGAGCTGTTGGTCTTTGGTGAGGGCTGCTTTTAGTTACTACAGAGAAAGTTCGGGTGAAAGTGTAAGAGAGCTGCTTTTGAGAACTCTGGAGCGCTGGTTTGGCACTGGCTGGCTTACGCCTTGAGGTTGAATGGCTTGCACACATGCTTAAAACATACCGATTTCCTCTAGGAGTTAGTATTTCCAGATTGATGACTTCTAGCTTTAGCCAATAAAACAACATACTGATAATTTCATGTTTTGGATAAAGCAAAATTGTCCTAAAAACAATACGTTAAATACACGTTAAAAACATTGCTTTGATCGTTTATTCTAATATTTAATACTTTTCTTTATTTAGTATAATCATCCGTTTGAAGATGACTTACTTGTTTCCATGGATACCCTCACTTATGATACACCTGACGGTAAGAACTTCTTAAAGCTACAATATTGTATGTTTAGACTTAGTAAAGCATGCGTTGACAGCTATAGAACATTCAAATACAACAGATACTGAATTTTGTTCACTTAGGTATGACATTTCATATGTAGACTTCGGTACAATACCAAGAGTTTACTCCTGTGTGCAGTTTTAGTCTATTGCATGCTCCATTTTAGACAAGACAAGAATTATTAGCAAAGTTCAGGATAAAAATGCGTAATGTTTGGGTGACTTGTTAGAAGAATCAAAATGGAAAAGACTGAGAGGAAGCAAAGGAATGGAGATTTTAGGAGGAGGTGATATGCATGAATGGGTCATGTATTTTCATCTCCACTTAGTATTCTGAATACTGCTCTGACAAATTTCTGTTATGCCAAATATCAGGGCAGAGTAGGTAGACAGTCTCTAGCTTTTCACTGACTGTTCCCATGTGGTTAGCATAAATCTACACCATGTGGGCCCGTGACAATATTTATCCAGTCTTGCATTGAAATGGTTGATCCATTACAAAGCAGTAATGCTTATGGAAAGCTTATTGAAGAAAAAACCTATTGTTTTAAAATGTATTGCTCAGGGTTTTAGTGGGACTTGTGACTTAGTATCTTGGTGGCTTTTCTGGGAAATGAAATGTTCTGGCAGGTTTTATTATCACCTAAGTGAGGATTATGATACATAAATTGCCATATCAGTTCTTGTAATTTACACATACAGGGGAATTACCAGCTGTGCACCAAAGGTTTTTACAGACTGGCAGGCTTACATTTTATATACATTGTGCATTGGGAGAGGGAGGAAATATTCATACAGTACTGTAATAGACAGCTTTGGATTTATAAAGGTTTGGTTATGCTTTTGGTTTAGTAACTTCGATTCAATATGGAATGAATATGGATCTCACACCTGTAGAGCCTTCATTATGGCTTTAAATAACCTCAGATACCATGTAGTCTGCATTCATTAAATAAAATCTAAAAACTAAAAGTATTTGCCTTTTTTCTCCTCTTGGTAGCACATGGGGCTGTAATGCTCTTTGGATTTTAGCTCAGTCTTGTTAGACTCAGCATGTGATTTTTTTTTTTGCCCTGCCTAACTTCTCAATTAATTTGAGTTACCATATTCTCATGGTTTATTTTCCTCTAAATTTTTATTTCAGCAATTGTGGTGGAGACTGTTCAGATTTGATAATGCTTTGTTATTCTGTAATATATTCTTCCTAAATATTTGTTTGTTAGAGTGATATTCAGTATAGATGGTGTTATAAGAAAACCTGTGTTAATAGTGTTACTTTTTGTTATTTCTAGGACCAAAACGATGGGGACAAGTGTCAAAGAAGGATGTTAAAAAATGGAAGAAGAAAATATTTAAGGTATTTGATAATACAGTCACACTATGCAGTTAAAATGTAGCAGTACTTCCTTATATATGTATAGATAAAAAGGATTATATTCTAATCTTGCTGTGCCATATAACATTTTCAGAGGTATTAATGAGGTCAGTATCTTCATTAAAATAGGGTTTTAGGATTGTTTAAGATTTTCAAATGCAATAGACTAAAATAGATGACCATTAATCAGTGGTTAGCACCACTTGTAAACCAGGAGAAAGGCTGTTTTTTTTTTTTTAATTGCTCTCTGTTGGGAATGTGTATTTCTGGAACTCATCAGAATGTTTTCAGTGAAGTTATTGCATTGAATCAATTTATCTTGGTTCAGGTAATCAGTTCTTCAATTCCACAGGGCTTCCTGGTTTCATCTTTAGTTTCTTTTTTTCTCCCCTGTAAAACAATGCCAAAGTAATTAAAGAATCTTTGTAGTCTTAGCACTCCTTGTGTCAGGTAAAGCCATGGCCTGTATTGTATGCCTGGGCAGTTAACACAGAAGCTGTTCTGAGCCCCACAGAATAAGGGGATGAGGAATGAAATTCAGTCTGAGGGAGCAAGAGTGGATTTAATGGAGACCAAAAAAGGCTGTATTTATGATTCCCTTTCCACTCCCGGTAATACCTTGTGCACAGTCTACTAAGCATTGCTTCACATGTTTCCCAATTAAATCCATTACGGACTGAAAGAGCAATCCTTTGTCTTAGCCTCTTATGTGGGCCAGGGTATGTTCTTGTAGTGATTTTAGCATCAACAGTATGAGGAAAAAGTGAATGATGAGGTAAGTTTTGCTAGATACTTATGGCTTTTCTGGTCGGGCCTTGGGAAACCTGAGGAAATTGAATGGCTATGTAGCTGTGGGCTATACCAAAGTAAATAAAGGTAATGGTTAAAATAATTTTGCTATTCTAAGATTATTCTTTTTTTTTTTATTGCAGCATAATAGACAAAGTCAAAGGAATAGAGGTAAAGTGTTTAAAAAAAACTCTGCTATAAATTACCTTGTCCAAAGAGTCTTAATGGAAGATATTCGCGTTCATGCTAAACCCTTTAGGATACTCACTGGGTTTTGTGTGAGGAACCATCTAATAAATCAGCAATACTTATGTTCATAAGGATTCAAAAATATAATTTAAAATATTTAAGATTAATAAATACATCATAATTGATGGTGCTATCATAAGCTGATTAAAATAAGTTCCCCTTATCAATTCAACAAAGGGTTTTTTGTTGTTTTTGTCAGATAATCATGGAATCTTAAAAAGTCCAACCCTGCCTTCTGTGCATGGACTGGAGAAATATGAATGTTGTTAGCTTTTTAAAAATTACTAGATATGTAGGCATATTAAAAAATATGTACTAAAAGAATCTCATGAAGATGCATAATGAGCTATCAAAATTTAGGAGATTTTTCAGTATACTCAGTGAATCAGGCTGCCTCCAGGAAAAAGTAGCATACAGTTACTTCCTCAGAAATCAAGTTCCAGGACGGAAATTGAAACTAGTCTGTACACCAAAGTGTAAATATGATACTACTCAGTGGGGTGTGTAACATCTGAACATTCTTCTGAACAGGAGCTGTATGTTCCAATAAAATATATATTTCTACTGGGATAAATGATGGGGGGGGGAAATTTCCAGTGTAGTACTGTGAAGGCATGTTGGGCTCTATTCTCTCAAGGTTTTGAAGTGAGGGTTTTTTGGTGTTATTTTATGACATTCATCTGAGAAACTTTTATTTGGAACATCAGAGGACAAAACACTGCCTAGCACCTCACTTCCTCTACAACACCAAAAAATTTGTCTGTACAGTGGTCAGGTACAGGGTTTGAATGAGCCTAAGAAATTTAAATGTAGGGCTGGGAAATGAGTTTCAGATGGTCCAGACCTTTACCTCTAATTTCTCCGTTCAGCTGATGGGGCCAAGTAGTACAAAAAATTTTGCTATAGTCTGTGGTAAAAGTTGGAAAGAAAGTAAGTTTTTTCGAAGATACGGTATTTGAGGTCTTTTAGGAGAAATATTTTGCTAATTCAATTCAGGATCTGAATGTCTTATAAGTTCTTAAAAAAAAAAAGGAGTTTACTTGGAGTTCTTTAATGCTATGAAGTCTTGATCTATTGATTTTGAATTTAGTGTACTGCCTTACAGATGACATAGAGGAGCAGAAAAATTGGTAATATGCCTTTTTCAGCTTCTAATATAACTTGAGAGAACTTTTTAGTATTTAATTTTATTTTGTTATCCTAGGGAAGAAATATTAAATATTTAACTAAATATTAAAGTTGGGTGAACAGCTTTTCTTATAAAAAAACAATCCTGCATAGATTTGTGTTTTTACATGTATATTTACGTATTCCATACCAAATAGAATCTCATAGATTTTATCCAGCTTAAACCATAGCTTGCTCTGAGTTTTTTATTTGAAACACAAAGGCACGTGAGTAAACACTTGAACTGTCTGGTTGTGGCTGCTGTTAGCCTTAAAAAAAAAAAAAAAAAACACAAAAAAACAGCAAGAAACCCCCACAGCTAAAACCCTCAACCAAAAAAATTACTTCTGAGTATGGATTTATTAAAGCTAATGTACAAATTTTACTTATTCATTTACTCTTAAGTGGGCCTAAGTGTTTTCAATCAAGATACATAAAGTTTTGTGCTATTAAGTGTAAACATTAAACCAAATATCTATCAATGAACCCCTCCCCTTGAAATATAAGTAGTGGTGTTTTTTCCAACTCACAGTTCTGAATTTTGCTAGACTTGAGTTATACTATTTGAATAGAATGTCCAGCACCCTCATCGAGTTTTACTGATTAAAAGGGCAATCCTTTGCATGGTGGCCGTTTTTTTTTATATGTGGCAGCTCTCAATAAGGGAGGACCTGGTATATTAAATTTCAACCTCCAAGAGAAGTGATATTTCTGTCATATTAGCCACTTAAAATGCTTTCTTTCCTTGAGAAATTTTTTTGAAACAAAACATCTTCTGTAGTGTTTCATAGACCTTGTTCAGTAAGGGATTTCAACTGGACACTACTGTGTTATTCTAATTTCCTGCGTTCCCAATCCAGATATGTTTGGAAAATGCACCATGCAGCTTCTAAAAAAATATATTCTAAAGGAAGTAGTATTACTGTAGTATTTTGCAAAATAATGACAATAGCCAGACCCTTCTAGTTATATAACATGCTTTATGAATTTTATATGAGTGAGTGGTTTTATAGCCCGCTGGTTGGAAAACTGTGCTTAGAACAATTATCAATGGTCTGTGTCTAAACTTGAGGGAAATATAGGGGATTTTTTTTCAGGATTTGTCCTGTGCACATTATTGGTTTATACTTTATTTAAGTAAATAGTAAAAGAGGGTATACCCTTAATTAACTCTCAGATGATACCAAGTAGGGTTGACCACTGAGAAAGATGTCTGACAAATTTGGGCTAAAACTTAAAAGTAAAATTTGTGTAATTTCATGCAAAGAAGTTCAAAGTAACAGCCTTACTTGGGAATAATCAAATGCAGGAAGAGACAATTTTGAAAGCTGGTTGAGCCAGCCAAGGACATCACACTCCGCTGTAAAAGTAGCGCGCACTGTGCTAGAAGATTTGCACAGGTGCCTTGAATGTAAAGCACACAAAACAGGTTTTCTGCACTGTTCAACAGTGATACAGCGTGTGCTGTAGTATTTTGGTTTGTATTTCATAGTAGTGTGACTGGGTGGAGTCAGTCAGAAAAAGAAACCAATTACTAAAGCCACTGATAGGACATAAATAGAGAGAAAAACAGAAGAATTTTTTTAAAAAAAGAATAAGAGAAGCTAAAGATTATGAAAGTAATAGAACTTTTTTTTTTCCCTCCTATTCATTCTAAGAAATATCAGAGCAACAGAGCAGTGATTTTGAAGATGAACACTCAACAGTACCTCAGGTATGGGCACCACATTGCATCTGCTTTTATGGAGTGTTCCAGGACAGGCTGGATGAGGCTTTGTGCAATCTATTGGAAGGTCTCTTGGCCATCACAGAGGGGTTCGTACTAGATGATCTTTAGGATCCCTTCCAAGCCAAACCATTCTATGACAGCCTCTTTAGGAAAATGGATTTATCTAGTCATAAACTAAGAAATCAGTTATGAGCAGGTGGTCCTGTACCATGATATCAGTCATGGATTTCAGCTGAATTATTAAGTTTATTTGAAGGGGAGAGAGAGCAGTTGGATATAGGCTTTTAACCATCAATTGCCTTTTTAGTTAGGCAATATGTGGGTCTAACTTTTTATATTATTTGTAAAATCTGTGTATCTGTAACCAAAAATCTCTTATTTTGAGTCAAAAGCTTCTTTTGACTCAAAATAAGTTTCTGTATAGATTTGTTAATAAAGATGGTGTGATTTGGACAGAATTTGTGGAATGCAACTGTGCTTATTTCACCACCACCCTCCCCCCAAAAAAATTGTAGTGAAAGCAGAAAATTCTACAGACTAATTAATATAGCTTAATCTACCATGTATTAAAATTCCTTGCATGTGTTTTTAAGGAATCTTCTGAGAACTCTGGTGTGGATACATCTGATGCAGGTGGGTCTTTTAATTTACTACTTGGCTATGCTTCTTTTAACTTGTTGAGAAAATTGCAAATAACTTTTCCATCATTTTCTAATATAGTAAAATTTGTTTCTATGCATATCCGGTATCCTTTCAGAAAGCAAAAGAATAGGAATAGCAAGAGCCTGAGGTACTGGTAGTTCTATGAAATCAATATTCATATTCCTCTTTGAAATTTCAGTCCTGATTCCCTGATACCTTGGAAAGTTGATGTGGAATATGTTCAACTATCCTTTCTTAATAAAGAAAGGAAGAGTGAAATAAAAACCTTGGCCAATATGTCAGTATTTTATTAATAGTTAAAATAGATGCATTAAATATTAGGGGAGCAGTAAACAGAGGTTTGCAGTCAGTTGCAACAATTCTTCAGTAGCATTTGTAAACGGTTTGGCATTAGTCTTGTGGCTGGTCTGCAAAGTTTTCTGGGGAGGTTTTGACCTTGTATTCCCAAATAATTATTTGATTATATTTCTTAGTGGCAGCAGACTGGTTTTTTTTTAAGTATTTAAAACTGGTACTACTTAACATTTTTAATTCTTGAGCAAATAAAAACTTACGCATCTTTTATAAATTAAACTATGTCTAGGTGGTAGCCAGCAGTAGCATTTGCAGTAAAATATGTTTAGCTCGGGTTTAGGTATACTGGTATTGTTAGGTTGTTTATCTCCATAGCTGCCTCTGAGGTAGACAATTAATTCTCTGTTGAGGGAAATGTTTCCTACTATCATTTGAGAGGATAACTTCAAATAACTGAATGATAAAATCATTTCTTCCAATTTAGAAAGCACTACTTTTTTCTCAACCCACTCAATGAAACAGGAAAAAATTTCAAAGGTATTTGTAGCTTGGCTTCTGTAAGTGTCCTTTGTCTTTTTGCACTTGTGGGATAAATGAATGAAGTGCTTCAGACTCTGGTATCTTCATAGCAGCATACAATAATATGATTATCCACTTCTCCTTCTCTTATGAATGGTCTACGAAGAGACTGGAGAGGATTTATAGAAACCTCTATGAGTCCCAGCTATCTCCAAATACTGCAAGATGTAGAAATTAGATTCTTAAGAGATATGGGATTGGATGCCTCACATAAAAAATTGAGTTCACCCTGCTGTTTGGGATTTGGGATTTTTTGGCTTTTGGTTGTTTTGGTGGTTTTTTCCAGGGCTTCTTTTTGTTGGTTCAGTTTTGGTATTTTTTAATATATAAAAGGTTATCAATAGGGCATACTAACTTAAGAAAAAATTCTATTTTTAGCTGTTTTACTTTAGTTTTGGCAGGTGTTCTCCATTTTAGTATTCATACAGAATACTTTGCACTTCTTAGTGAAGGCAGTGTTTCTGTCAGGTATTATACACTATTTTTGTGCTGAAAGTATGCAATGCCTGTCTACAGCAGGTAAAAGTAAACTGGAACAGTTCTCACCTGGACCTCCAAGTGTTAGTCTGCCTGTAAGAGGGAAAGTTATTTGTCGCAGTGACCACTACTGACCACAGCCCAGGCTAGCTCCAGCGGTGTGCGGCAGCAGTGGGGAGCAGCCAGAGGCACGGAGCTTTAAAGCTGCTCTTCTGAAGCCTCTGCTCTACCCTGCATAGCACAGGCTCCAGGCACTGTAGCAGTCAGCAGCCCCCGATGAAGGGAGAGATAAAAAGTAGTGAGGAAGGAGGCTTGCTACGGGAGGTAATCCAACTTTACTGGATGATATCCACAGAGGACAAGCCCAGAGCAGCTGCAGCTCGGGGCAATACCTTGTAAAGGAAGGCACTACAGTGGGGATGGCTTAATAGGGGACCTATAGGGATCTTTAGGGGAGGGCTATGGACAGGGATAGACATTCATATAGGCCAATAGCCTCGAGGGGTGGAGGGAAAGGGATCACATGCCCCAATGGGGCGTCGAGGTTATGGGGATTTCCAGAGGGGAGGCATCAGAAGGGGCAGGATCTCAGGGGATTGACAAGGACCATATAAGGATAAACAGGGTGGGCTTAGGTGATGGACACTGAACTTTCGGGAATAATGGGAGGCGTTTGGGTGATTGATGGGGAACCAACTAGAATAAGGGGAGGAGAACGGCCATAGGGAACACCGGGGGAGCGGCTTGGATATGGGACAAACCAACTGGGAATGGAAGTGGGGAAGGTAGGGATGAACCATCAGGGTACAGAGAACATACGAAAATACAGTAAATATATCACATTACCAGAGTTATTAGGGTTACCCTCTTTGTTCTCACAGGAAGTAGCATGGCAGAGTATATCTGAACAATTACTTGTATCTAGCAGGATACGATCACAGAAAAATGAATTTATTTGGAGAAAGGGATAAATAAGTTATAACTTAGGCAATAATAGTGTTTGGGTGCATCTCCAGTGAAATAGCTTTCTGTATTATATGTCAAATATTTGAGAGAGAAAGGTGGAAGTTTTCTTTTTTTCCTCTCTGTTCTGCCTTTGAGGTGCAAAGGTGTTACTGAATTTCCCTTTTGGCTTTTAAAAACACTTTCAGATTCCCTGGACAAAATATTTTGTTTGTTCCATTGGAATTGAAAAGGAAAGGTAATACAGCTAAAATTTATAGTGTAAAAAACTGTTTTCTAGAATGAAAACTGTAGTCAATAACTTAACACAGCGTGTGTTTAAAAACATTTTGGTTTTGAATTCAACTATATTTTATTTAATATTTACCTTCAAATTGCAGGTGAAGAAAGTGATATAGTTTCAGTAAGAAGAAAATTTGAAGACATTCACCTCCAGGTAAAAATTTCCTGTGTCTAATATAATGTAGTGGTTTTGTGTTCAATAGAAACTATTAATTATTTAAATAGTTTATACGTGCCTGATGAGTTGATACAGTCAGCAGAAGACTTGGTATAGTCTGCATCTTAATGCACATTTTTAGCAAGTATAGCAAGTGAGGGGTTCAATAAATAATGTCACGAAGACCAATAGAAAGTGATGATACTGTCTTGGTAATACCAGTGGGCCAGAGAAAGCCATACAATGTACTGTGTCAACAGGCAACCCTGAGAAACGCTTTTATAGGTAAGGAAAAACAGTAACCAGACAGATCATAAAGTGAAAATACTTATGAAAAACATGGTCGTTCACCTGAGAGTCTAGCATAAATAGATAACGTGATTTAAAGCAAAAGGTAAATGTGAAATAATGGTTGCTATAACAAAAGCAGACTGGAATCTTCTGCTCTCGCTTCCCAGACCTGGACTATGTTTGTCAGGATTACCATGAGTATTTACACTGTTGAAGAAAAATATAACACACTTTGTGTGTGCAGCCATTTTAATCCTGTGTTCTGCTTGCTCAAATACCATTACCAAAAATGTGATTTGCTTTCCTTACTTGTTTAGCATAGTGCTGGTGTCCTCTCTCTGACAACAGCTAATACAATCTGCTTCAGAAAGTGACAGTTTAACTAATGAATTACCATTTCTTACCAAATTCTCTTAGATTTTACACAGAGGGGCATTGCAGAGTAGACCTGTATGAGTTCTCATGGACTGTTAAGAATACACATAAAGATTTGCAGCTGTAATTGCAGCTTTGTAACCATTTTCCTTTTTTTCTCTTTATTTGGGTGTTTGTTTGTTTTTATCAGTGAATCTTCAAGGCAATGTGTGGTTTTCCCTGAACAAACTAGTAATTATTTCTTTTTATATATCTTCACATATAGCTTCTTCTTGGGATTTGTGGCTTTTTTTGGGGTTTTGGGGGATTTTTTTTTTTTGCATAAAATGTATACATTAAAAATAAGTTTATGCTGGTTGCATATCCTCATCTGAAAAATACTAGTTTGCAATAAATCTGAATAATAAGTTTGGGGTTGTCTGTGCCAATAATTTCTATGTCTTTTAATAATTTTATTTTCCTCTAAGAATCTGGATGTAGATGATGGACAAGTCCTAAAGAAAGAGATAGTTCAAGTGGATCTGATAGTACAAGGTGATGAGAGAAACATTCCCAAATGGATAACGGTAACATATGTCTTCTATTTTAAGTTTTTAGCTAGTTAGAGTAAAATAAGAACTCTTTAACTGCGTAGCACGATGAATTCTAACACAACTTCTCTGTGGTTCTCCCATTGTTCTTCTGCTTCATGTCTGTAAAATATTATAGTATTTGGGGTTTTGTCAGCAATGGTATGTAAGAAACAGAGAAAATTATTTACAAATTTATTTTCACTTTTTTTTTTTTTTTTTACTTTTATACTTTGTTCTTTGAATCCTGATGCGCAAGTTGATCTTTGATCTATAAGTTTTCCAACAAGTCTAAATCTGAGCTTTGTAAAGAAAAAAAACAATTAGCTTTGTTTTGATTTGGGGGCTGAGGAAGATCAGAGGTGAAGTGTTACGATACATGGTACAGCTTCTGTTTTCTGCTGGACCTGCCAGAGATGTCTAGATTATCCAGGTGTGTGTGTGTATATATATCCATGTCTAAATTCTTATATTTGGAAAAGGAATTAATACATGATACATAATGTATAAGTTGAAAAAATGATTAATAGCTTTCCAAGATTAAACTAATAACTCCTAAAACTTCTTACTGAAGTCTTAGACTAGATGTTTTCCACTTTGTCTGAACTTGGCTGAGCCCCTAAAGACCATAACTATACATGACACCTAGAATAGCAAGAGGAGGGGGAGTCACAAGTAAGGTTTTGATGTTATCTTTAATGTGCAAAAAGCTCAGAATATTAGGTTGCTTTTTTCTTTATTTGTTTTTCAGGTAACATCTCCAGGTTTGTTGAAAAGTCAGCATTTAACTTCACCACTGCAAGAACTGATTGGTACAATTAAGTCTTCTGTCTGTTGGTCAAATATATTAGTTACAAAATGTGGTTTTATTAACATTTATTAGAAAAAATATTTAATTTTTTGTAAACACAAGGGCATTGTTTATCCATCTGAAAAGTTCAATAGGCTGGATTTTAAAGGGAAGTTAGACATGATTTTCTTATGGCAAAATGTATTTGAAAAACAGAAAATAAATAACTTGTGTACATAAATCCAGCTTTTCTGATGTAACCTCAGGAAAAAATATGCCTAGTTAGAAAATTTCAGCAGCATTTAGCTCACTGAAAGCAGTGGGTTTTAGTTCTACTTATTTTAAATTCAAGGAATGTAATACAGTGGCTTTGAGTCTGCTGGTAACTGGTAGTCAAAGTGGTACTTTACTAGCAAACTTTCTTCAGAAGCTTTCTGGACTTGATGCAAACCTAAGAGTTTTGGTGTAATTATTTTAACCTTAACAGCTACACAAAGCGTTATTTTCCTCATGGTTTATGAAAGCTAAAGCTGCACTCACACTAGCTGAATACAAAGCTTTAAAGGAACACAGGAAAAAAGTAACCAAATGTTTTGGATAAGGCTGTTACTTCTGACCAGAAGTCAGAAGGGGCAAAGAAGTCTTCCTCTGCAATGAATATCTGTATATTATGCTACTTCAAATAGTGGGTTTTTTTCCAATATATTTAATTTCTGTCCTCTATAATCTGTGAATTCCATATGGTTATGGAAGTGTATTAATTTTTTCCCTAATTGATTGCATGTTAATCATCTATTTAGCCTGGCACTAAAGCTTAGTGAAATATGCTATTACAATAAGACTATCTGTATCACATGCAATTGTTTTTAAGTCATACAATGTATTACTGGAAGTGCCTTAATAGGTTTGGATTTTTTTCTGTCTGCTGTTTTTGTTTTTTGACTCAATTGTTGGGGTTTTTGGTTTTTTTTGTTTTTGTTTTTTTTTTTTTTTTTGAATAGACGATCAAGCTGTTGTTCGCAGAAAGAAACTAAAGTTGTCAGGTGAATGTTCTTCATCCAAGTATCTACAGTTACAACATTCTGATGTTCCCATTTCATCAAATACAATAACCACACCCAGGCATCAACCTTGTTCAGAACTGAGCAAAACTTTGAGTGATAGTATCCATGGAGATTACCAATCTGCAGATGAGGAATGCTCCTGGAGCAATACAACTCTTGCAGACTTGTATCCAGGAATGGTAGAGGTATTTACAAGGCTCATGGCCAAGCGGTCTCAGAGAAAAGCGTTAAAATACATGTTTGGACACTTAAGGTGCAAGAGGCATTCTAGACGACCAAAGCTCAATGTCACTGTGGACAATACCAGGAGGTTAGGAGCCTGTAAACTGAAGAAACCATTTCACAGCATATGTAGCTACGGAAGTGAAGACGAGCAGAATCCAACTTTTGGAAATGAGAGCGGAGAATTTTGTTATGACAATTGCCTCATTAGTAATTCATCTGGTCTGGCACCTTATACTGATACAAATGCAATCAAAATGGACTACTGTGACTCAAGTCTGGAACAACATTTGGCATCTGGAAAGGGCCAAATAGTCTCCAAAGACAACACTGCTTTTCCTGATGTTATGGCTAGAATGGGAGAAACGTTTCTAGTTGAAGATGAATTACTGACTACTGCCTCACCAAAGAATTTAGAATACACAGAAAGTGAAAAAATGGCTTGCAAACATTTCTCAGAATACAGTTTTATAACATCACCTGCCAGTTCAGATTCAAGAGCACTTCATCTTGTAAAAGAGAGTAAGACTCAGAAAAGTGACGTTTCTTGTGTTGATACCTCAGAGTTGTGTTCATCTGCTTGCAGTTCCCGTGGCAATAGTAACAATTCTGTACCTATCACAAACTATTCCCCTGCAAGATCATCAAATACTGTGCTCACATATCCTGAAAAAATAATTTCTGAAAGACAAACTACTTTCCAGCACAAACACTCATTTTCCTCACAGTTTATGAATCAGAGTCCTTCAAAGATGCCCCATAAATATGAAGATGCATTTGAGGAACTCTACTACAAAGTGTGTTCTGAAGAATTCCAAAAGTCTTTGACATTGACAAGACCTCTTTTAAACTCACAGGACCTTGAAGAGAAAGGAAGGTTAGTGAAGAGTAATTTAAGTGATTTTGTGACGTCCACTAAACAGTGTAATACAGAATTTGACAGGATCTATGAGCAGCTGGGTAGGGAGTCTGTTCCAAAATTTCCTGGGTTTCAGAGAGCTTCAAATTTAAGGAAATATGAAGAAATACAGATGCCTGAAACTGTAAATGCTCTTGTTAACTCTCCTATTCGAACTTATTCTGCAATTTCCAGAATTAAAAGAGCAGGACATTTTCAAAACTCTCTTCCTTGTTCACCAACAAAGCGGCTGAAACTTATACCAGAACATTATTTTTCTTCAAGGAAATGTCAAGATTTTTCCCACAGAAAAATGGTTAATCTTCAGACAGCTGGCATGGATTTTTTGAGCACATACAACTGCAGCAACCCCAGCTTTTTTGCAGGTCACAGCTGTCATTGTCAGGTATTTAAGGACCTTGTGGAAAAAAATTGTACACTTTAGATATTTGGAGAAGGGCTTAAAAATGGACTAGAGCTGTTTGAACTAGTGATAGCATGCTTCTGGTGCTCTTTGGTCAGTAGGGAGGTTTTACAGCTCTGGGGGCTTGGGGATATTTATTTGATAAAATACAAGTTGTATCAGGTCTCCTGGATCATGTGAGGAGCTCTCTGTATTTAATGACTTTGAAATGGTTCTAAATTAAAGATTTGATTTCATTTTAATAGACAATGTCACTGGTTAAAATGGTCTCAAATAGTGACTCAGTTATGGTGTTGTCCTGAAATGGTGACATTAATTTTATGGATGGGCAAGATGAAGCAAACAAATTAAGTTTTTCTGGGTTTCACTGGAATCATTAGACTTGTTGGTTTAAACAGACACTTATTTTCACATTCACAGTTAATTCTTCTGAGGCAAGCTGTGAAATAGCATGGTTTTTTTCATCAATGTTATATGTCAATGCTTTATCTTCAGGACTCTGGATTTCATGATTCTTCAGATAAAGGTTTTCTTGGTATTCCTGGCACTTCCCTGCAAGGTTAGTTTCAGACACTTCATTAATTTGCATGAGAATATTTTCTTAAAGAAATTTGTCCACTGAAGTATATCCAATGTTTAAAGAGGCTAATACTTTAACATTCTGTAATGTTCATGCTACTCAACATTATTCTTGTCCTTTTCATACTACTGTTTCTCATTTCTCATCACCAGAATCTGGGAGTGCAGGTGCACACTCTGGTTGGCCTGGGGCAATGGAGAATTGCAGCTCTCCCAGAAATGTGAGGAAGTGTCACAAAAGGTAATAATAGCTTCTTGAAAAAAGAGATTCCAAAATGAATTCCTACTCCTCTACGCCTGTATTAAAGATATGGAGGTGACGTGTACTTGTAGAGTGAAAATGAGGATGGGAGAGCCCAAGCTAATCACACCTGCAGGCTCAAACACTTAGAGACAAGTGTCTGTGCTCAAAACTAGCCACATTCCTGAAAGGAGAGCTGCTGAGCAGAAGACAGTAAAATGACCTAGCTGAATAGCTACTGTAGTCCTGATTTGGTGTTTTTATAGAGGCATTTATTCTTTTATATATGTTGTAGAATTGTTTGACTGTGGCTGTGTGTTTCAGCTGACAAGTCCTCTCAGATCTGCAGAGTGTGGAGAGTGCAGTATACTGTCATTTAAAAGGACTTTCAAAAGTTAGCTCCTGTGCAGCTGGGCATCATTACCTGCATTTTGGCTCTGTGTAAACAAGCAGTGGCTCTGCTTGGAAGATATCAGAGATCCTCTCCTCCTGCTGTTATCACTACTGGCAGTGTATTTAGATCTCTGGAAGCAAGACACTCTTTCCGGTTCCCTGAATACTGCCCTACTATGTCTGTTTTTCTTAGGAAATACGTAACTTTTAAAGGATTATCAGGTTTCAGATCTCTTGGATTTTTAATTACAAACATTTAATATTCAACAGGATTTAAAAAGCATTAAAACCTCTCTAAACAAGTCCTAATTTTATTTACCAAAACATTTTTGACTCACTTTTTTGCCATAAAGTCAAGTTTGTCACCACAAGTTATGCTGGCTTCCCAAACTCGGTCAAGAAATACATCCAGTATGCTTGAGATTATCACACAGCTGATATAAACATTTTCTGACAGTGTTTGAATTAGAACTTCAAAGGAAGGCTGAAAGCATTTTTATACTACTTGTGTGGAGAATTTAACCAGAAAAGAGGCTTAATGATGTAAAGAAAAAAGTTTCAGTTTAAGCAAAGATGGAGTTGAAATTTAGAGGCTTGTATTACAAATACATACAATATTGATAAAGGTTATATTTGGATTATTTTTGATATAATTGGAGGATTGGAGACAAGCTGATGAGTATGCTAGGGCATTTCTTTGATGTTGAGTATGCCTACTTAGCTGAGCAAAGTTCTGCTCAGTTCTTGGATTACCTTTTGTTTTTCCTCAATATCCTGGCTCCCCATACGAAGTAGCCATTCCTATAAGATGAGTTACTGTTCTAAAGGAAAAGGTTTTTCTTTCTTTAATGCATATAAGTAGAGAAATCAAGATTTCAGCGTTTTCTTCCAAGTCATCTGGAATAAGATCTATTTCTTTGTTCTTTAGTTACACAGAGACATGTTTGCTGATTTGTAGCCAAAATGGACTGTCAGCTGGAAAGCTTCCTTAGGCCTGTGGTGTGATATTTTTAGCTTTCTTTGGTTCCCAGCAGTGAAGCTCTTCAACAGCTTCAGATCCCTCAGAATTTTTATGCCTAAGCCATGTGGCAAAATGCTGTATGTTGTTATGAATGGTTGTGAAAAGAAAAAGAATATTGTCTTTCTGTCTGAACCAGATTGCCTTTATCTAGAAGATGATTATGAAAGAGATTTCTGAAAAGGAAATGTTCATAACTAGTGAACTTTTCTTCAGCTCTGTGTGAATGCTGTCCTACAGCTTTACTGCTATACTTAATTGTCAGATGTAAACCAAATTAGTTCAAAATATATGAGAGAAAATTTATGCAATTTCTTAAGTAATATGCAAGTAAATAATTGTGTTCTCACTTGTGTCTTTAACTTTTAGCTATTTGTGAATACATGCAAAGATTGCATCTCAAAGTTTGATAGATATACACAGATTGATGTAGTAGCACTACTGAGACACTAAAATGACATAGTATGAGAAGCTTCCTCTCCATCTGAAAGCACATAGGGAGGCAGACAGTGAGCCCTGCTGCTGTTCACAATCAAGATGTTGAGATATCTTGCTTTGACAATTTGTTTCAATTCCATTCTGTTCATTGGAGTTTCAGCAAATAATAGTATTTTTGTGTAATTTGCTTCATCATCTAAACAGGGGTTTTGGGCTTTTTTCCTTAGGGTATACAGAAAACTAAGCTACACTGATGGGAAAGACCAATTGTAGGAATCCCTTGGATGACTCCCTGGTTAAAGCTCACCAAGAAGCATTCATGGACTGCTACAGATAAAACAGTTTTACACGGGTTGGGTTTTATTCAGTGTTGTTTCTTCTTCCAAGATCAAGGATTTATAGTTATATGTGGGAAATACACAACTAGTTCTGGTTTATACTTTCTTGTAATAGAAATGTTTGGGAAAGGGTTCGTCCCTTTTGACAGGGCACTTCTTACTCGATTTATGGCTAAGTTGGAGTTACATATTTGACAGTGTTTATAATAACAGAAGGTAATCTGTATTCTTTTGATTTGCTAATAAGCTTTGATTCCTAAAGTATTAATAATAAGGAACAAGCTCATTTACCTAAATTGCTGTATTCATGCTTTCTGGATGTATCAATTCAGACCCAAATTCACTGTTGTATGCTGTGACTTATGTCTGCTATGCAATGTTAATGTTAAAATTTTCTAAGTAGATCACCAAAGTTGATTGTTCAATAAAATCTTGTACTTTTTAGTGGATTTGATAGTTATGTTCTGTGTTTTGACAAAGTTCTACCTGACACAATATATATTCTAAATAAAAAACTGTTCTGAACAAATACCTGCTTCCAACATTTTTATTTCACCTATGTGAATTCTCAGGAGGAGTTTGTGTACCTACATGAGCAAATCCAGGAGAATGAGGTGTGAGTGTCCCACAGGTTTTCACTGCTGTGGCCTTCCTTGGCAAGGAGATTGTGTTAGTGGTGAGCGTCAGATCAAGTACTTGCTGTTTTATCAGCATTGCCCCTTGTCAGCTTTCTGAGCTTCAGAAAAGGAAGAAATTGGTTTTCTTTGGCTTTACTTTATTTCTGGATGCACAGGAGGGTTTTATGTTATTTTAGCTCTTAAAATCAAAATCTTGTTGTCTTAAGTATTGCTCTTGAATAGGACAAGGAGCCAGCTCCATTAAGGTTTTCTCTGCAATAAGAACTTCTGCACACACATTCCATTCTTCATAATTTGGATATTATATTTCTTTCAATGACAGCAGCAAAAGATTGTCTTCTAGAAATGGTATTGGGGCTCATTTTTCTTCCTTTTTCAAACATGGATACACTGTAGAGAATATGTTTTATGAAGTATTTTCCTCTTGGATTTGTTGAGGTAATTACTTCCCAATATTTCTTGATACACCAGTACTGAGAGATTGCATAATTCATTGTTTTCTGTTCCAAAGTAACTTAGAAGTCAACTGCAGTTGGGTTTTGGACCTGTTTTGAATCTACATATGACTTCTACGCAGCAACTTTAATGCAGCTCACACAGGAAGGTAAATTTGTTTATACAACATAGCAAAATTGTCTCCATGAAAATTACTTCAAAATAATTTCAAGCAGTCATTCTTGGAAAACCTTGCAGTGTTGGAAGATAAGATCATGCCTGTGCCATGTTTTGAGTGCTAGCAGTAGCAAAAAAGGGAGAGTTGATCTTCCTACACCATGTGAGTCAGCAGACTCTTAAAAGTATGGTATAAGCAAAAGTCTGTGTTGTTTTTCCTAACACCACTGTTAAGCCAGGTACATCTGCAGTGATTATCAAATGCTATAATTACTGCTGGAATATATCTGTGTCAGGTTACAAAGGTGTCATGTTGGTACCTGATCTCTCTTGTGTTTTGAGTTCCATCCTTCCCTTCCAAGCAGTTTTGCTTTTTCCACCATATTTCTTCTTGTTTACTCATTCTTTACTGTTCCATTGAAATGATACTTGAATGCTAAACTTACTGTTAATAAAAACAGCTTTACACTGCTTCTCTTTGCTATATTTTTTTTAAGGAACACTGGAAAAATAGATGAGGTTACTGAGACAGTATAAACCTAGAACTTAGCACCTCCTCTTACGTTGTAATTAGCTGAAACTTGGTTTATATGTAAAGAATTTAACTAGTATATGATCGTTTATGTAGGTCTTTCTCTAATGACTTGACAGTGGAACAATATTGAACATGCTTTTTCATGTAAGGATTCAGTAGTCATTTGAAAACTACCCCAACACTCATTAAAAAAAAAAAATAGGTCATTCAGTTGCTTATTTAAGCAGATGGAGGGTAAAGAGCCAAAAGAATAAAGCTAAATTTGAATGTGGCATCATTAGAAATGCCTTGAAAATAGCTGATAAGCCATTAAAGATCATCCTGTCTGAGAGCCACAATCAATAAGTTATTGGAGGCAGTGATTAAATATGGAAAGGAAGTGTGTATATATATATAGAGGAGAATATTAACAAAAATGCCCTGCTCTTCGAACAAACTGCGTTGCAAGGGAAAGCAGCTGATGAATATTAGCATAAGCACATAGCTGGACTAAACAATGAAGACCGAGAATAGAAAGGAAAATAATTGTACCTAAATCCCATGAAGTGAACTTACTGTTACATGTACACACAATGAGAGAAGTGTGTACTTCATTTCTGTTAATTACCAGATTGAAATGAGAAGTTGAATTTAGGCATCTCGTACAAGTTGACTCTTAAATTTTTAGAAGTAAGGCATAATCAACAGTGCAAATTCTGTGAGAAAATTAGGAAACTAACTTTTGTACAAAGTGTGCACAAGTTATTAAAAATACAGTATCCATTGGTACATGTATATGTTGGAAAATAATAATAAATAGACTCTTGAGCCTATGCTTATTTGGTTGAGAGATTAAGAAAGCTTTCTCTTTAATTGAGAGGTGTAAATATTGCATCTGATTGGTACCAGCTAAATTAAAATACATTATGTAAGTATTTTGTGTATGCATTGTATTCAGTCTCAATATGTACATGAAAGAAAGAGTATATGGATAGGCATTTCATTACTTACTTAGTCCCTGCTACAGAACAAAGTACAATTCCTCCCAGTCTAATTAAATTAATGTTTCATGCACTTGTATCTTGATGTTTGGATATTTGATTTTGGATTTGTCTACCTTCTTTCCCCCCTTAGGGCCTTCCTCAGTGTCATGATTTAATACGGTTCTCCCTCAGAGTGGTTTTTGTAGCTTCTTCAGCAGTATTTATTTTTGCCAATCCGGTGGGAGCTGGGCTCAGACCTTGATACCACGACTTTTCATTCCATGTCTGCCTTGTTTCTGGGATGTAGCAGCCAAGAACCCTGACCTGAGTTCTGCACACAAAAGCAAGTGCCAGCACAGGATAATAAGCACTGGCAGGACTCAGCCCCTTTTGGTCCAGCATGGAAGTTATAAGAGCATTAAATATGAACAAAACTAAACATTAACCAGGCTGTCAGACAACTATTTCTTTTATATATTTTTTTTTCATAAATTTGTCTCATCCCTTGATGTATTCATCCATTTCTGTTAGAAGAGATGTTGGCTCTCTGTACTATGGGCCTTTTGTTTCCAGGTCGATCTCTTTCAGGACCTGAAACAGCTGTAGGGTTCTGTGTCCTTCAGAGTTTCAAGCTCCTTGCCGCTGCTCTGTGGATTTTAAAGGCACCAATATCCTGGGTTTTTGAGAAGGCAGAAGTGTCTGACACCTAGAAGCAGGCATATTATGTCAACTTGCTTTATTGTTTCCTGCTGCAACTACATAATGACTCCCAGAATATAGAAATAAATACCCACTCTATAAAACTTACCATTTAAAGAATTTAGTCTTCAGATGCATGTGCCCACAGTAAATGAAGGGTCTGGGGAAATAAAAACCTCTTTTTGTTTTTGTAAAATAGTTAGTAAGGATGGCAATGGAAAACCCAATAGGAATGTAAGCATAACATAGAGTATTAGAAGGAAGAAATCCTCCCCAGAAGATTTATTGTTACAGATGGTTTGATAATATCTGTGTGGACTCCAGAATACAGCTGGATACAATATTCCACTAGCAGAGGAGTTGAGATTTGAGATGTATTCTAGTATTGCTAAAGGAAACTAAAGATATATGAAGATACTGCTAAGTCTTGTGAGATGTAAATCATGTGAAATTTAAATCAGCTCTTGAATTATTCTCCAGTCATTACCATAGACCAGTCACAGTGTGGAACAGCAGATCAGTTCTTAATTGGTAAAACAATTAATCACCAAGAGTGCAAGTACAAAACACAATCTCATTTCAAAAGTATTGAAGTTAATATAGAGTAGTTGTACTCTGCTAGAGCTCTACAGGCAAGGAGGGGGTCTTTTAGGACTGCTTGAAAGCTGATGATTGTTTAAAACAGGATCAATTTTTACTGGAATCCATACCATGCGAACACTGAGCTACCAGCTTCTGCAACTCTCAAATTATCTTCAGAAGGGCAGATCCATCTGAGTGGCAGCCTGGACCTATGTCTTGCTTAGTCTATAAATATGCTTGGAAGACAGTTTGGAACATTTCATACCTTTGTTTAGTATGTCAGTTTTCCAGGATATTATCTCTAATCATTCATTGTTCCTCCAGAATGAAAAAACAAATCTCACTTTATGGTTACATACTTGGTTTGTTACGTATTTTGTTCATTACATATTCAGTTCTCTCCTTTTGTATTATGAATCAAGCCCATTAGTCTGATGGGATCATCATGAATGGCTTCTGCTTTTGCCATGTTTTCAGCAGCCAGCTGCTCACTGTTAAGGTAAATGCTAACTTTGGAAGCCACCCTGGGGTTAGATGATCTTTCTTCTTCATCTTCCTCTGATGAAGGATCTTTCTTTCTCCTTGGTTTTCTGCATTTTCCCTTGACACTGTGATCAAGTGAGGCATAACACATCTGATTGGTAGATTCCACCTAAAAGAAAATTCACTTTAACATCCGGTAGTTATCCTTGCTTTAAATTTATATCTAAGACTTCGAGTATGTCTACACTGTAATCATAATTCTGCCTATAGTTTGCCTAAGCTAGCTGTAAAACAACTCATTAAAAGTACAAATGATTAAACTGTGGGAGAATGGAAAACAGATCAATATAACCTAATGGTAAATGACTCATAGTGGCAATATGGAAAAATTCATCAAGGTATCATTGGAAAGGTTCTCTGTGGGAAGGAGGGAAGCTTATGTAATCAGTCCAGGTTCTTTGGGATGCAAGACATTATTTGATCTGGTTTTCTTTTCACTTTTTTATTTTTTAGTTAGAATCCAGTTATTAACAACATTATTAACAGGCTTTGTCTGTGCAGAAAACCAAAGAGGGATGATTCTTGTCTGTATATACGATCTCATTTCCAGTGCAAAATGCATGCTTTTTGTGTCTTTCCCTTGGTTCTTAGTGCTTTTCAAGCCAAACCATCAATGACTATTGACATTGGAATGTCTAGATTAAAAAAGATATTCTTATACCTGCTGGAAATACCCTGAGAGAGAGGCTGAAAATCGATCCCTATGAAATATGTGGCAATCTACTTGGGAAATTGATGCTAGGAATGCTTCAATTACAGGAAAATTTCATTTGAAGCTTTCATGCTTTTAGGCATACAGATATCTCAACAAAATACGAACCAATAGAAAACAAACTTTCACTGGTTAAAGCATATAGATTTTGCACAGGACAGGAGAGAGCCAGTCAAACTCATGAGTATCATGTGATGCAGCTTGTGTTTTCACTTGGTTGATAACTAAACCAAATAAAATTACTTCTTTAGATAAGCTATGGCCATGGATGTGGATTTAGTTCCATGTGATCTGCATGCCTGTGGCTGAACTTTATCATGCCATATGCATGGTAATTTTTGTGAGAGTGTGAAGATTTTTATCATAGGATAAATAAAGGAACTCTGAGACAGACCATGTTACCCTAATTCAGAAATCCATAACTAAAATGAAAGATACCTGTAGCTGGTTAACTGGTCTTTGAGGCTGGGACTTCATCTGCTCGTAACAACATTCTTCTGTAATTTATCAAAGTAGAAAAATCTTTTTATTAAGACATTCTACTGAGTCTTAAAAGATCAGACCAACAGATCCTCTCTTTTAGAGAATGAACTCCCCCCAGTTTTATTTGGTAGGATGTTTGTCTTGAAATCACACACAGATCTCTCCTTCTAATTATAGAGAGGCAAATAACTAAGAAATTCAAACACACACTGTGAAAAAATCATTTTCTGTTCATATGGACGGGAGGTTTCTCATTATTCACTAACCGGGCATTATTTTAGAGTGCAGGGAGGACTTCTTGCAAGTAAGAGGTAGCCACATATTGATCTATTTTTCAGCATAGGCAGCCTTTTCTTTGGCTGAGAAAGAGGTTGTGAGTTGCAGCAGCTGGGGATTAAATTCTCTTCCTGAGTCTACTTCAGTGTTCTGTAAATATGGTTCTAGTTATTTTCTCATTTTATATCTCATTTTAACCACCAGTAAAACAGGTTACTTCGTTACAGTTTTCAAAGTTTTACAATGTCAATGCATTTGAGTGTTGACTTGATTAAATTTATGCAAACTATGTGTGAAAAAGTACGGTTTGTTTGGGCTTTTTTTCCCCTTCAGTTAAAGTGCTTTAGTTTTGCTTAACCCCAATTAAAGCTTGCAGGATAAGTTATATGCAGAAAAATGCTGCTTTAACTCTAGAAAGACTTCAAAAGACAAACCCTCGGCACACCTATCTCTAGCTGCAGTTATATGATGCTACAGCCTTTAATGTGGTGTCTCTCTGCCAAGGATTGTTAACTTGAGCCCAGTAAAGCAAAGCAAAGCTGTCTGCCCACCATTCAGCTGCTGGGCTTCAGCACATTTGTCAGTATTGCTGGTGATCTGTGGATAGCCACAGCAGAGAACTGCTATGTGTTTGTTTCTGCCTGCTTCTGTGGGAGCACTGACCTTGGACCGTGAGTAATATGTGTTTTAGATTGCTTTAAGAGACATGGACCAAGCTGTTATTTCAGTTAGTGAGCTTCACATTTAGACAAGCTCTTTGTTTTGAGATACTTAGCTGAACAGGACCATATGGACTGTAAAAAATCAAATTCAGTATGAGGTCTGTTCTTATACATAGTAGTGCAGTATGAAGGTCTGCATTTCTATCCCAAGTATCTATTAATAATTTTAATTAATAGTTAAAATATGTAGATTCTCAGGTTTGCCATTTGAGAAACACAAAATATGTCAGTCAGCCAGTTTCTAATCATATATTTCTATAACCACTGAATAGACACATGTTCCTAAAATGAAGCTTACCTAAAATATCTTGGTTGAGATTGCCATAAACTGGATAATCTTCTGTGTCATAGCCATCATAGCTACAAGGGGAATGAAAAAATACTTTTAATTCACAGAATATGCTTTATTTAGCACCCCAATATTCTATTTTAGCAAATGTTTTATGCACATGTAGCAATATGCAGATTGTGTGTATATATCTATATATAGCAGATTGTTTGTGATCTTATAAACAAGATCAAAAATTTTGGAGGGGGCAGAAATGGCAATATGGGTGTTTTCAAGAGAGATTTGTCACCTAGCCCAGGACTGAACTCTCCATTCCTGTAACTTCATTAAGCACAAAGCTAATCTCAAAACTATTAAGCTACAGTTTGATGTAGGTTAAGAAATGTTGATGATCACTGAAAGGAACCCAACTGATGTCCTCTGAGACCACTCTGCAATACAAACTAAAGCACTATATATGTCTTTTGGAGTGATGTTCTTAAAAGGTCCCCTCTTGATTCAACTAAAATACTCATGACAATACAAACAGAGAAGACCAAAGAAGACAAGTTCAGCTTTGGATTTTTAATGTTATGTTGTGTTTCATTACCTGGTGTTACTTGAAAATGCTTCTAAGTGGGTTTGTAAAATGGGAATTTTTAGTGGGAAGCACTGTGTAACCTTTCCATTGCATCCCTATATTGCCTCTCGTCAAGGGGTTGAAGTCGTGCTCTAACACCACATTCCGTGGTATTTTTCATCTGAACAGGCACTAATAGACAAATAGAGACTTCCCAACTTCAAGAAAATTTGTAATTGAGAATTGGTTTTGAGTAACAGGTGCAGTCTTTTGTATTTTCATTTCAGTGGCCTTTTATATTTGGGTTGGGATGAGACTCTCCATCTCTGTTTTCTAAAGTTTGGGTTTGGGTTGGGTTTTTTTCTGTATGGCATAAGAGAGAGAGACCTGAAACAGATTTGTGTAACAGCTCATGGTATCCTGCAGCTGTAAACAGACTGTTTTATTGCTTTTGGATGGCATGTATAAAGATGGTTATGAAATGTAAATACATGTAAATTATTGCTCCACAAGTATTAACTATCACACTATAATTTTTCACTGTTTTGTGAGAGCTGAGAGTTCTTTTAAATTATTATGGAATTATTGAGTTTAAGTGATAGGTAATGGTGCTTTAGCTCAATATCTTGCACTTTCAGATAAAATTATAGTATTAGTATGCAATTATTTCATTGTTGATAAAATGACTGGAGGATGTATCTCCCACATGAATTTTTTTTCCTGTGTTTTCTTAAAAACTTTTTTCCACCACCAACATTTCCAGGCAGACTGCATGAGATACTGAATTTTCCTCTATGCCATCCCTCCCAAGCCATCTGTCATTATTTATTGCTTATTTCACCCTTGCCAGAAAGAAACTTTTTGTACAACTTACCTTGGATTGTTCTCTTCGTAATCTTTATGCATTTTAGCTGGAAAATTTGTTTTAAAAAAAAATTAAGAGAAAATGAAACGTGCTATTTTAGAACACTTCAGATAATTGTCTCAACAGACATGCTTTTGATTTTGTTTTAGAGAATACAATTGAAAGCTCTGGCTCTCAGGACCTTCAATTGTCCCTCTACTTTTCTCAAATATGAGAAATGTTTGTGTTATGGCCCTGTGCTGTGGCTGCAAAGTCTGTGTCAGTTTGCAGTATCCAAAAAGTGTATTGCAACACATGTGATTCATTCCTGATTTCCTTCACCTTCTGCTTCTCCCTCATCTTTTTCTCTCATCAGATTTTCCCTGTCTGGGGAGGTGCATCGTGTGTTTATATCACAAAGTGAGAGGTTTATTTATTTTATTAGTTCTGCGTGTACGTCTGAAAAAGACATCTTGTGATCCACACAGATGAAGAAACTGAAGCAGAGAGGCAATGGCTACAAGGAGATTTCTTGCTAGAACTTGATTAATAATTCAGGAATGCCTGAATTTCTAAACTCTGCTCCAGGACTCCAGAATTTAGCTCAGTAAGCTCCAATTCAATGAGAAATGCAGCATCAGCCCCTCTGACCTAAACCTTGGTCAGGTTAATTTTGTAAATGACTGTGATTCTTCCTCATAGAAATATCTGCCTAGTAGTCCTAAAACACAAAATGAACCAAAAAGCTCAACCCACACCCATCCCAAAACACTCCAGCAACTCTCTTAATATCCTGTGACTGTCTGATTCTCTAATACTTGGTGAGTGCAGTTTATAAGCATGGGCCTTCTGTTTACGTAGATTATATACATAGGTGTATTTAGCTGGTTTGAAGTCACCAGTGTTGGCCTGCCCACCCCTACATGTACAGCACAGGTGCAGTTTTCCCTGTGTGAATGGAATGGTGAGGATTGTACAACTTCCTAACCATAGAATTGCACACGTAAGAGAGGTTGCACTGGCATAATCTGTCAAAAAAGTAAAAGTTAATTTCAACCAAAACCAGAGTATGACTGTAGTCATACGAGTGACACATTGGTTTAAGAAATACAGTAGGATCCCATTATGAAAAGCAATTAGAATGTTTTTCCAAAATACACTGATAAGGCATGAAATCTGTATGAAATCTGAAATTCAAATGAGCAGTCAGGAATTTGGGGGGGGGAGAAAATTTTCTCAGATGTATTTCGTATCAGTGCATCTACTTAAAACAATTTTTAAATGGAAGAATAGATAATAACCAGTTAGAGGAAAAGTGTACTTCCTAGGAAAGGAAATTGCAGGTGTTAAAAATATACTTTAAAAGTAAAAATTTAGAACTAAATTCTTCTTGTTGTATTGGTTTGCCTTCAGAGAATGGATTTGGGTAGCTGTTTTTAGCAGTGGATTGGGCAGTTATCAATCATTCTGTAATGATACCTGACTCTCCTAAAATTTTTCAAAAGCTAAATGCTCTCTAGTAAAATCATTCTTGCCAAAAGGTACCTTAAGATTCAGAAGAATCAATTTGTCGACTTGATATCTCTGAGCAGGGATGACTTTAAATATTGAAACTCCATTCCTTACAAAGAGACATTACTTACCTTGCTTCTTTTTCATACAGTGTGAAATATTCAGTGTCAATGAAACAACCAGAGCC
Source organism: Corvus hawaiiensis (assembly GCF_020740725.1). NCBI lineage: Eukaryota > Metazoa > Chordata > Aves > Passeriformes > Corvidae > Corvus > Corvus hawaiiensis. The sequence goes on from NC_063214.1 coordinate 21,389,372, forward strand.
AAAGTCAGGAAGGCCAAAACTCCCCAGACAGAAAAATGGCAGTCCATTTCTGTAACTGAAAGAAAATAATTTTACCATTTGTGTTGTCTAACAGTTTTACTGTATTCCTTTTGCTTGGTTGATTTTTGCTTTCTGTAATTGAAGCTGCTATTTTGTTGTTTACTCTCTGACAGCTATTGCTATACAAGGTACATAATTAATATCAAAATAATTAATATCAAAATAATTAATATCAAAACCAGATGCTAAATAATAAGAAAGCAATTATAATAAACTGTTAGCAGAAATACTTTTTCATAGGAATTCAGCCAAAGATTAGGCTATTGGTTTGCCTGTAAGCTGTAGTAAAAAATAAGATATTAATAAAGAAAAAAGTAATTTTACTGGATAGCTGTGAAATTATTTCTGCAGTTGTCTTTAACTTAGTATTTGCAGTAAATTCAGTAAATTCTTGGCTAAATTCTAGAATTCATGAAAGTAGTTCTGAATTCAGTCAAAACAAATTCACTGGATGTGTCTCTGAATAATACCTAAGACTGTAACGTTTTAATAATCCCTGCAAAATATGTCAAAATTTGGTTGTGTTTTCTTGTCTTGTTTTACAGCTGTTAAAACCGCTTACTTGTACTCATTTTTTTGCCTGAAAAACGAGAGGAGGTGATGATAAAGGACAAGCATCCTTTATCATCGCCAGTGAATGACACTGGGGGAACCAATGAAGCCCCCAGTACTACTGCAGAGAAAAGTTCAAACAGCTCCTGGAAAATCACTTGGTAAAAGGTGGGTCCAGTTATTTGAACAAAGTCTTCTTTTGCTCTAAACTTGCCTCTCCTTGCAATAAGAAAGACAGGAAAGAACCCCCCTTAGCACAAAATCTGTTTTTTTCATTTAATTAATTCTTTGATTAACCTAGTTGATACAAATTTTCCATCACAAACCATGCTGAGGAAAATAGCCTGTTTGTGATAGTCCAGTGGCCGAAATTATCAGCGTTGTTGCATATGGACCCTTCCTTGGCAGAGGAAAAAACACTTAGCCAAATAAATGAGTGAAAGGAGCTTGCAGCTTGATTCTTCACTTTCCCCAGACATGTTTCATGTTCTCCGAGATTTGGAATGTTTGTTCGTGACTGACCGGCTCAAAACCTCCTTACAGGTTTTGTTCCCTTGTTGTGCTGGTGTTGACAAAGCTCTTTTCGTTTTGTTTTACTCCAACTCTTTGTCTTGACAAAACAAGATAAACCGTGGTAGCAAAAATCACAGATCACCTGGGCTTCTGGGATGTAGGTTTCTTTCCTGACCAGAACTCTCTTTTAAAAGGAACAAAGCAGAACAAACAAGCTGTAACTTTCTGACAGGCTTTTAACTTTTTTTTGCATGTGGTGCTTTTAGTGGCCATTTATCCTTCTTTTTGAACTGAATGTCCTGTTTCCCTTCCTTTCTACCACTTGAGTTCTCCCAAAGGTGTTTGAGGATTGTTTATCACTGCAATACTCCTCTTCATGTTGAAAGGCACTTTTTTTGCAATGAGATACTGACATTCCTGAGGAGAGACAACACCCCCATGAAGCAGCTATATATCATTCTAATTTTTCAGGAAGGGAATTAAAAGAATGGGAAATCCTACACTGAAAAGATGTTATCAAGCTACATCAAGAATCACCAGTCTTTGGAACCTAGTTACTGTGCAATTAGTCACTCAATATTGCATCCCATGCAACCTGTCCAAAACTACAAGTCTGTCCAGGACAAGAAATTTCAAGTCTCACTGTTGTCCCTAAATAATCAGAATCATCTTTCATTCTTCTCCTGTCTTATCTTTTCTGATGTGATTATTTTCCATTCTTCTCATGTTCCTTTCATATTTCTTTTCCTACAAACACTTTTTCAAAGCAAAAGCAGTATTGTGGTCTGCGAGAAGGGAAGCACATGTGACTGTGGTAGAATCACAGAATCAATTATGTTGGAAAAGTCCTCTGAGATCATCGAGTCCAACCTATGACTGAACAACACCTTGCCGACTGCACCATGGCACTCAGTGCCACGTCCAGTCTTTCCTGAAACACCTCCAGGGACAGTGACTCCACCACCTCCCTGGGCAGCCCATTCCACAAGCTACAACTCTGATTCATTAGAATAAGAAGAGTTAGCAGGTACCTAAAGTACAGTTAGGATCCAACGTTGTTCCTTTTGCTTCATATAGAATGTTGTAATTTTTCTCTCTGATCCAGGAATCCAACTTTTCCATGGTGTTTCCAGAGTAGAAGGAAAACTCTTAGTTTCCATTTGACTATTTTCAACCCTTAACTGACCCACTTTTTGTTGTCAAGTATTATTTTCCTGTCTCAACTTCTGATTTAAATTGAAGTTATTACCTGGGAAATAGTAAAAGCTGGATACAATTTTTTTCATTTCAGTTTTCAGATTTAAATTCTATAGTATTTGAGCAATCCCACTTTTCAAGAACTTTAAAAACATTCTAGGAAAAAAGCCATATAAAACTTGGATTTCTAATAAACTATACCAATGTTTTAAATGTCACAATCTATAGTTCTTTCTTAAACACAATTTAGGAAATTTCATGGGTGTGGGTAGATTAAGAGAAGAACATTTAAATTTCTTCCTGGATGAACATTATTTAGTTTATTTTTAAATTCATTTTCCACAACACTGACTTAAACATCTGCTTGTGTTTCAGTAGAATGTATACAAACAATATGTGTGACTTCAATTTTTTTGCTTGTTTTTGCAATACTAGATATTTGTTTGTCAGACAACACTACTTATACTGGAGAAACAACAACAGTTTTTAGCCCATAAAACCACAGTAAACACTTTGATCAGAGATGTAATGGTGCTGTTCTGAGAGCTCTATGCCATTCTAACATCAGTTTCAAGTTAATCTTATTACCCAGATACAAAATATGAAAAATTTTGGTTTTATATCCTAGCTTTACAGATATGCAACTCCCAGATCTTCCCATGTCTTCTTGTTGTTATAGGTGTTTCCCATATGACACTTATATTTATAACTGCATTTTATCAATATTAACTACTTCGACAACAGCAGCATTAGAAGGAAAGCTGACTGACTGTGTGAAGAACAATTTGTCTCCACAGATAGCTACACTGCTGTCCCTAAATGTACAACAGCAGATGCAACCTCTCACAGTTAACAGGTTGTGCTAAAGACAAAAATAAGATAAGGAGATTGTAGATGGCGAGTGAGAAATAAACAGAAAGTCTATTAGATTAATTATATTCTATTTTGAAATGGTGTCTTCTATTCTCTAATTTTAATTCTCATTCAAGTAATCTATTTTCAAATGGAGCAAAACCAGATTATTCTTTTTTACATATTATATGGTTAGTCCAAAGAATCCATGACACAAGGGCATTCTCATTCAAGCAATCAAACTGATTTTTTTTTTTTAATTGTTATATCTTTGGAAAAGAGTCATATGGAATAATTAGGCCCCTTGGGAATAGTACACTATGATTCTAATACGCTAAGCTCAAATTCCATCACGGTTTTTTGTGACAGTCTATCTGACTAGTTTTCTATCTGCGATAGGAAAACTTAAGGGTGGTAGTAGTTTGTTAAAAGAAATAATACTGAAATATTCTTAAAGTAATGTGCTCCTCTGTGAAAGGAAAAAAGTTCATTATACACCCAAAGGTTTCATGAGAGGAACAACAATTCTTGTTATATCGTTAGAAGACTTTGGGATGTGTGAGTGGAGAAGCAGTATATTTAAATAATTTAAAAGATTACAGTATTTTGATTAACTAATATCAGTTTCTCTTTAGTATTAATGATACATTCTTATGCTCCTATTCTTCCATTTCTATTTGAAAACCAGGTTAAACTTGGAGTAGCATCCAACTAGAACATAGGTAAGTTACTTCATTTGGATAATGTTTTTACTTTACTGACTTTAGGGATGGGATTACTCTCCACCTCTTAGTATCTTTTACAATGCTATAAAGTGAAGCTACCATATTCACACCACAAAACACAGACAAACAACATACCTTCTAAATGCGTAGTTAATTGTACTTTTTCTCTTTAAAAATCTATTGACAACTTTATCCACCAACAGAGACAAGACATGGGAATAAATACAGAGTTTTGGTTATTTGTTCTTAGGTTTTCTCCTTATGGGGTGCATTATACTGTCACTGGAGGGCTGTGAGGCAAAAGAGGCAAAAAAAACCCACAACCAAAAAAACCAAAAGCCTCCAAAACATTCTAATCTTTCCAGATGAACTTGTGCAATTCAATTTATTGCAACTCAAAGGAGTGGACATAATCACGTACTTACCTGCAGGGACAGGAGCCAGATTTAACAATTCATGTTGGATATTTGTCCTCCTAACAACATAAGAATAGGTAGCAGGGGTGCTACATTTTGTTCCTCCTTGCTCTAATGTATTTTGTTTAGACAATCCATTACAAAGGATAACAGGAAGATAGCATACATCTAACAGGTTTTTGTACTGAAAAGGAACATGAGGCAAGGAATATAGATACCATCTAGCTGGACATGCCATCTGTGGTATCAACGCATTAGCCACAGAGGCAGATTAATTGCTACCAGATTTATGGGGATGATCTGGAGCACAAAATGGTTTCTTTCCTTTCTTTCCTCTTGTTTTTGTCTACAAATTTGTCAAAGATGAGATAAAACTGTCTTTCCTCCCCTCTTCCAATTAAATCTTGATATAAATAATATTTTGTACTAATGGCCCTTAGAAAAAGAAACCCATTAAGAGATTGATGAATGTTTAATTAGCATTAAAAATGCTTCCACCTCTGTGAGCTTTTGTTACAGGATTAATTCTCTGAAAAAAAGATTCCTTAAACTGCAATTAATTAGTGCACAACTAATTGCTTTGTAAGGTAACAACTTCATACTTCAGAAGGGAAACAGCACATTGGAAAATAAGAAGGCCCACAGCACAGTATTTTCAGCATAAAACTAATGCCAATGCTTAGTCTTCATTATCAAAACTTAATTAATGAAGGTTTAGCACCGTGAGCCACCTTCTTGGAAGACTGCTAATGTACCATAGTGTGGTTCTACTGCTCCTATGTTCGCAAGTTTAAAAAATAAGGCTTACCTGGTTTTGTTGTTTCTAGGAATACTCCCCTCCCCTTTATCCAACAGGAAATCAAGTTATGTTGGCAGATATTGGATACTCTTTTGTTTCGGACCCGGCAGCATGAACCTGTCTCTAGTTGTCGTCAATCTCAAATCCCTCCAGTCTTTTTTTTTCGTCTCCTTTCTTACAAACAGGAAATGTGGTTCAGCTTTAAGAAGCAAACTCACGTTCCTCTTCAGTGTTTGCCTCCAAGAGAGAATTAAAGTATTTATGTGTACCCTTGTACTCATTATCCACCTGTCTTGCCACAGAAGAACATGTACAGGACTATTAGTTTCATTTATGTGATACAAACTTACTTTTGTAATATTCATATGAGACTCATATTCTAAATCTTCTTTGGTTTAATGTTATGTTGAATTCAACAGAAGTATTTTGATACCTCTTAAACGAAATTACAGAACTATTTTACCTAGGAGTGCTACATAACTCTTCCTCTCTTGAAGTTTCTAAGCCAAGTCTGAAAATCCATTGCTGAGAGCCTACAGTTTAGCAACAACAGGATTCAGAGGCATGATGAAGGAATTATAACACCACCAGCTCTTGAAGGTCAGATCAGAATAACATAATGTGATTCCTCCATTCCTTAGAGTTTATGAATCTGGGGCCACAGTCCTGTACAGTTGTGGAAAGAAAGGATAAATCAGCATGTGGCTTGCTGTGTGTATTTGTCTTTAAAATTTAATGAAACATGTCTGTGTTTAGGCAGAGAAGCCATTTTATTCTCAGAATCGGAGTAGGTTCTTCCAGAGGAAGCTTGCACACTGAGTACTGTCAAAGAAACCTTCTGTTAACTTCTGATGTTTTAGGTATAGTATGGGTTTGGGGGTTTTTCTTCAGAGCAAACGGTTTTATTTCCTACTGTGTGTAATGTAGAAATAGGAAGCATTTCTTATGAAAAAAGTGAATCACATGAACATGTTTGTCTTTTTGGAATACATGAATTGAAATAGCCCTCAGTGTAGTCTAAGAAGCAATGTAAAACTCTGCTCTTCAAGAAAGACTCTAATGTGATAAAATGTCCTCTGCAATCTATATTTACTTAGGGTGCTATAAGTCTGAAATATTATTTTTATATTAACTGCCTTAGATCAATGCTTAAGAAATAATTTATTGGATTAGCATTTTAGTTGAACATGAAATAACGGATTAGTCTTGGTTAATATAATATATCCTTCCATTCAAGTCTAAGGGTGATATAGACTTAACTACTCAAAGCTTTATCATAATGAAGTGAATAGAGTAGGAGGAATTAATGTGAAGATACTCAAAATGGTGGGAATTCTTATAGAAGGATACTGAATTGAGAGAGAAACTGGAGATGGTGGAAGATGTGCATTGCAAAAATGAAGGCAGTTGCTTCGTTTCTCAGCTAAGAGCACAAGGAGTAAATCTGAGATCTGCAGAGAATTCAGAATAAAATGCTTATCAGCCTGAACAAGAAGCTTACAAGAAATAAATTCCTTCAGAGATAATTAAGAGCATAATGGAAAGGTGAATCCTGAGAATGCAGTGGGGAATTTCTGGGTTTGTAGTCCTGCTGGTGTGTTAATAAATCTGCTCTCCAAGAGCAAATCATTGCTGTACTGTATCAGCTTTGAGTGGCTGCAAAAGCAAAGTCTATTGGAATGAACATTAACTTGGTATGCTATTTTGGGCAACCTGCAAGAGACAGAAAGCTCTGTTAGACAGCAAGAAAATATTTGCTTCAGGCAGTAAAATCCATTGTGAATATGAGGCTTCTTTTTTTCCTTTCTTTTGTATCACTGCTATGTTAAAAAACTTAGGGAGCCAGTAGTCTGCTTAAAGTGCTGTTATTCAGGATAACAGAGACAAGGACAAATCATGACTATATTTAGAAAGACAGGACATAAGGTAATGCTACTTCATCCCCATCTATTGCATATGAAAGCATTTCCTCCTCTTTTGCAAGTCCCCAAGCTATATATTCCTGGGTGCATACTCTGGGAAGGTATTTCTGCCTGCTTAACTACTGGGAACTACTGCCTGCTTAACTGGCTGGGAATAGCTCTTGCTTGGAGACAGTAAACATAGCATGATTAAATATTGGTGTGCACAGATGAATATGAAGGAATAATTCTGTGCTGAAATGGAGTCAAACAAACAGTACGTAAGTACATTTTGTAATGTATGCAAGGTGCCAGCAAGTAGTGCTTTTCTAAGACCGCAGAATGCGTGTCTCTTCTGGCTTCCTGAAGGTGAAATAAGTTGCACAGCTCACAACACCATCAGGCGTCAAATGTCTACTTTCTCTATTACTACTCAAATTACAACCTTTCTTTGAAAAATCATATCATTTTCTCTGCTAAGTGTTGTAGTGGAAATCCCCTTCCAAAGAATGTGAAAGACACTGTTTGTAGTAGAAGTCTTGGAAAGAATAGGTATTCCTGCAAGATGTAAATTCTATTTCTGTCTGAAATGGAAATCTATTTTTAATCATGAGATTTCAGAATTTTCTGGGCAAAGTAACTACAGCAGAAATGTTTTTAATTTGGTTTATGCTGAAGTGGAGTCTGCGCTGGTTCTAGTCTCACAAACATATTGGAGAAGTAGAACTGTTCTTTTAAGCCAAGCACGTGACTCTTTACTTCGATGTCGGGTGCAGACCTGGTGCTCTTTGTGCAGTGAACACAAATGAGCAACAGTGCTACAGGAGAGAGGTTGGTTTAAAATAGCTGCCAGAAAGCGTGAGGCCTTTCAAGTGAGCTTCAAATGCTGCAGACAGCTCTTCTATCTCTTACAGTGAATTTTGTACTTAATGATAAAATTAGAAAACTAATCAGGGTCATTTGTGCATTGTAGACAAAGTCTGTCTTTAATCACCGCTTCACTTAAACCACTGTTAAGCAGAATGCTGTCTCATTAACTGTCCCTGAAATTATGGCTCCTATTAAAAGCAGTATCATGGGTTTCCTGTGGGGAAACCACTGGGTGGGTTTTTTTCTGAATGCTACAAAACCTTATTATCAAGGACTATAAAGAGAAAATTTCTTATCTTGATAATTCTGCACTGAAAATTTTCCATTGAAAGCTAGCACTGCACACTTGTGAGGCTTTGGGTGGGGTTTTCTGTGTTGGATGATTTAAGATAGCAGAGCAGTCCCTGTGTACTTAGCAGAGAGAAAACAGACCAGATGCCACTTCATCAGAACCTGCAGAAATAAAGTGTGGCTTTTCCATTGAGTTCTCTAGATTTTATTTTCTGTTCACATAGACAATATATGCTGAGAGAGATGTAATCTCTAGTGATTTTTCTTTCAATAGCCACAAGAAGAATGAATTTCCTATTAAAGTGCTATAATCCATTTACCTGGTTTTAGGATTTTTTTAGTTCCCTCTTGACACACTTATACAAGACTGCGGGTAAATACTTTCCCCTGGGCAGCCAAAGACCTGACCCTGCAACTATTCCTCATGTGAGACACCCTAGTGAAGCCAGCAGGTCCCTCTCTGTGCTTAGTAGCAAGCTTACAACTCTATCAACTTTGACCGAAGCACAAGAAGAATTTGTGAGCAAGATAGTGACCCTAAAATACTAAGTTTATTCTTTTAAAAGTTTCTTGGGACTACCACAAGCATGTCCATGTGGCTCTGTTGGAGCTAGCGTAGGAAACCCAAACTCATGTACATGTGGCCTGAAGCCTTGTGGAGAATCTCCCTGAACAGTCTAAGCCCCTTGCTGTGGCCTGAACTAATAAACTGACTCCACACTTGTCCTCATTGCTGAAGTGATGAAGCTGACTCCTGCTCTGCAGTGTGTCCTTAACCAGCTTAGCCTTCATAGTGGACTTTCTCATCGTGGCTAAAAGAATGTCAGAAGCTTGTTCTCCTTGTTACAATGAGTCAAACTTGTTCTACCTTGAGTGAAGTGTTCCCAGCCACAATTCTGAATGAAAGTAGCCCTTGCTTTGAGCAAAACAACTGCGCTCTACTGAGTGACTGGTATTTCAGGAAATGAATTGTTGTAACTCAGGATGCTGTCTCTGCATTTGAACTCTGTGTCTTCCACCACTTTTTCAAGCCTGTATTATCACAGCATGGTTCATGTTGGCCTGTCCTTGTGGGCACAAGAAAAGTTCTGAGCTCTTTAAAACCTGATGGAGACCAAGTCTAGGCTGTCTTGTTGAGGGTTCTTGTTACAAGTCAGACTGGTGTGTATGTGAATGCTCCCACCTCCCTTTGCCAGGACATTGCAGGGGAAAGCACTTGAAGCACGTGGTTTTCTCCTCTAAAATCCTTCCTGCATTATATCCAGAGGGACACTGTTTCCCTCACATGACACAGTTGCCAGAGGGCAGTAGGAGAGCCACTGAACTGGGAGTCAAGTGCAGGTCATGCACATGTCTTCCGAGTCAGAAACAGTGACAAGGAAATGAAAAAATGTATGAGCCTGCCTCAACTTAATCTGTGAATGCAAATATTTACCAGTAAGACAAGGTATCTCTGCAGTGCAGCTTAATGGCCGCTTAGATCTAATTAGTTTGTGTGTAGGTTAAGAGTAAGATTTGAAATAATGACTGTGAAGCTAAGCTAAGCCTTGAAAAGTGGTCAGTGATGCATTGGAGTAGTGAAATTGAACTGAATCACTTAACTACTGAACCTTTCAGCTTAACAGTGTTGTGGTCGCATCTCTATTTAAAGAAGTTTCTGGTAAGCAGATAAAAGGTGCTCATCTTGCCACATTCACGGCTGTTAAAGCATTGTTTTCTTACTACTTCCTGTTGAGCAGCACATTTGGGCACAGCAAAATGTGTGCTGCTTCTCTTGTAGTTTAAACTGTCAGAGACTTGTTAGCATTTACAGAAGGTAAGAACACAGGTGCATGGGAAATGGCTGTCCTGTCCCACAAGATGTTGAAAGCCTATGAAGTGACTGTCCTACATTGGCATGTACATTTTGGCATTTCTCAGAGGCCAAAGTAGGTACTGTTCTAGGAGTTCTCTTTGGGCATGAGAGTCTTGGATTAAAGTGAAGGAAGCAGGGCATGGACAGAACTTCTGTCTGTGATAGCTGAAAAATGCAGTCATGGACCCCTTTAGGTATCGTGGGGGGCCTTACTTTGTCATGCACAAATGCTGCAGCTGCAAAGGAAGGACTTTGGTTTGGAACTAGATTATCGTTAATGTTCCTTCCAAACCAAACCATTCCATGATTCTATGGCAAATTTTTCCGAGAGAATTTTCCCAAATGTCATGACACATTTCACTAAGCTTCCTGGTTAACAAGACCATATACTTTCAGAAGCCTGGCATTGCTGAAACACGGATAAGCTCTAAGCAAGCTCTGTTGTGGCTACCTTGAACTAGCAGAATAATCCCATGACTTCAGTTTTTGTTTTGGTTCTAATCTTGGCTACTAAAGTTCTTTCTATTCATGTTCTGTCCTTAACAAGTCTTATTTTGAGATAGACTAGTTAGGAAAGGTGTTTTTCTCTTTTATGAAACATGCTCCTCGGGAGTATTTTCTGTCTTCTTTATTGTGTATGTGCAGCTCCCACTTCCGTAGTTGATTATGAAAGAGTTGCTCTGTGTGCTATTATTGGTGCAAATAAATTCTTGCTGGGTTGCTTAGTCAGTGCTTTATTTGTAGCACTGTCCAGGTGTCCTGGGCTGATGTTATGAAGCCTATGATGTTATTTATTCCTTAACCATCCGCTCAGTGCCCAAGGACGCTGTTTGTTTAAGATGGACCCGGGGGTGGGGCCGGAGCCACAGGACCGAGTGCGGGGCGGTTGAACGGCTCAGCCCAACGGCTCGGGGGCTCTGGGGCTCGGCTGGGCTCGGGAGGGACTGCACCGGGAGCGCTGTGCTGCTTTTTGGGGTTTCCTTTGTGTTCCAGCTAGCGGGAAAAAGGTTCTGTTGGTTCTTCTTGCTCTTCTTCCCTTCCTTCCCCCTTGCCTCACTGCCTCGCTTCCCTCCTCACCGGTCCAGGGAGCCTGTGGGTGGCCTCAGTGGGCCTGCGAGCTGGCCCCAGCTGGTCCTGTTGTGTCTGTTCCCTCTCTGGGAATTTGTTGTATTTTGAGGGGTTTTTTAATCCTGTTCTACCCTGTTTTGTTTGTGTTTTATTTCCCACTTTCACTTCTTGTGACCCATTTGTCTCATTGACAGAAGAAAAGGGGAGGCCCTTGTCCCTTTGGAGGAGGCGCTCATTGCTGAGCGCTTCCTCCTCAACTTTTGTCTCCAAAACCAAGACACCAGGAATGAAGAAATAGTTGCATGAGTGGATTTTCTCTTTTTATAATATAAAGAACAAAATTACTTAATATTTAAAGGTGACAGCAAATTGTGTGATTTGGTTGCTATTTAGAGATTTCTGTTCAGATATTGATGTAACTGATGCATAAAATAAAATGCACATCCTTCTACATCACCACTGATGTACACCTGTGCATAGGTTCCATTCTCCATGTCAGATATGGCCAGGGGGAGCAAAGATGGTTGTGGCTGAGATGGGAGTTGAATGACTTCAAAGCAGCCAGCAATGCTATCCCTCTGTGTGAGCGCTGCAGAAATAGATGGCATTTCCATCTTTAAAACTGGCTGTCATTTCAGCAGAAAATATGCCATAGCTATGTAGTTCATAGAATACCCCTTAGGTCGCGCTCTGCAGCTGCTGAAAAGAAAGATTCTTCTCAATGGAGCTCAGGATCTTGATGGTATTCCCTTCAAGCAGAGGAGGCAGGTAGATCAAGCCATTTTCCAACCTTACCCACACCTCCCTAATAAAGAGGTAGTATGTTATTAAGTAGTATAGGGGGATAGAGAGGAATAGGGAAGTGGATTAAATGCTGTACCCACACTTCAGTGAGGGAACAAAAAAAGTACCAGCATGCCTGAAGCTTGAAAGTGAAGGGAAACAAGCAAGAGAACAGTGTTAGTGTTAGTATTTGATCTTTGTACACGGAGCTTTATTTTCTTCTCCGCACATAACTAAATGCATGCTTAAAACTGTTCATCTTTGCTGTGATTCAAGCATCCTGGATAAAGCATTGGTTTCATATATTGCTGTACCCTTTACTTGAAGTGAAACATTTTTTAGGAGTTAGAGCGCCATGCTAAAATTGAGAGAAGAGTCCGTTTTGAAATTATTTTCTGTCCGTTTTGAAAGCAAATATCCATTTTAGCTGAACAGTCACAGCCTGGGTTTTTCACCCACTTCAGGAGAAAAAAAATGAGGTAAAGGCTGACCATTCTGGTTTGTGGCTTTCTCCTACTGAATGCTTTTATTCTGCATTTGAAACCTTGCACATCATGACTTTACATCATGGGACAGTTCACAGAGGGTCACTAGATCACACCGAGATGACAGGTTCTGATATGCTTTGCACTAGTTTTCCTGGAGTGGTGCTCAGCTCAGTAGCAATAGCAAAACTGAGGCATGGAAAGAAAAGCTGGAATTTTCTCCATATATACATAACTGGTTTTCTTTTAACCATTGTTAACTTGCAGTATACATCAAAAGTTTGCACTGATAACGTTGTTGAACAAACATGCAATGCTGACACCAAAACCCAGTTTCTTTCTCCATAACTGGAGGCTGAGGAGGTTCTTTTAAAGAAATTGTTGATAGCTTATTTTTTCTTCAATTTGGAGGAAAAAAGCTCTGAGGCCTCACTAAGTTTTCTATGTCACTGGTTAGATGTATAATTGGGTGCATGATTCATGCGCTAATGCTGTGACTTGAAGCTAATTTTTTTCCCTGCTATCATATAATGGAGTTCGGTTTTTTAATGTGCCTGCTTATTTTAGGCAATGAAATCCAGATACGAGCTATACAAAAAAGAATCTGTACTGAAGTGCATTTTAAAACCTGGTATAATTACAGGACTGTCTGTCTTTGAAATGTATCAAAACTCTTCATAAAGTGAAATCAATAAATACTGTGCACCATACAGAGTAAGATCATACACCCAACCTTGAATTAGAATGCACACCTTACCCAGCAGCAGCTCTGTGAGGTTGTTTAAAGGCATGATGGGAGGGTGATACCCAATGAGGAATGCAGGTTGGCTTCTGCTGAGTGCCGGTAATTACACACAGTTTCCTTCACACACTGGAGTAGCTTTTTTCTCTTTGTGCAAACAGATCTATGGTATATATGCAGTCTTGGCTCTGCATTTCCCTTGAGCATTACTGTATTTGCAAGTTCAGGTCTCCAATGGCTTGCTGAGAGCATTAATTCGTGTCTAATTCAGCACTAGAGAAATCTGAAGATTTAATGCATTTATAGATAGGCGTGTGGGGGTTTTCAGGAGGGCATTGTACTAGTACTTCCGCAATTCCTGGAGTGAGGCAGTTTCTACCCTACCTAACAGGCTTGTGGTTTATAACATGACTTACGTATTGACTTGGTAATATTTCCCTGTGGCTGTAGAGAGCCTGACAAAGTAACTATGAAATACTACCTGTACTTCTCACTTTGATGCCAACGTTTTTAAAGATGTCATATAGATGATTTAGATGGTTAAATTTCAGGTGTGGAGAAACAAAGGAGGGAGCAGAGCACTGTTATCAGGCATTTCGCTAATGTGTGGCTGGCAGTACTTACAGTACCATCCTTTTATGTCTCTGCTTTTCTGATGTGACACCTGCTGCTTTGAGCATCCTGAGGTGGGTGAGGGACTCACCCTGGGCTGAACAGCTGGTAGTTTGCTATGGGCAGGCTACATTTTGAGCACTGTCTTTCCTGACATGTCTTGCTTCCCTAGCTGTAGAGGAGAGCTGGAGTGTCTCTCCTGCACTGATTCACAAAGGAAAGCTCTGATGACAGTGAAGCATATGATGGGAGAAAATTGGGCAAGGTTGTCTTACCTCAGATGTGAGACCTGACAGCCTTAATAGGAAAAAGAACAGAGGCTTGGCTGCATGCATGAGCCTTTAGCAGCATGTCACTGATGTCTCCTAATAGAAGGTGGAGGGGAGTCCACCTGGCAAATCTTTTAAACTTAGTAAATGCGGATCAAATAGCGAGGTGTCACCTATGAAACTAGCATTTCTTAGAGCCAATTGATTTCTTTAGTGGTCATAGAGATCCTATCTCATTTCAGGGTTATTTTGCTCAGATCAGCCATATCCTTCCCTTCCCTCACCAGCACACTGATGCTGTCAATTAATTGATAGCTGCCTTGCTGTAGCTCAGAGATGGAGATGTTTGTTATCCTGGAGTGGAATCAATAGCTGTGTTACTTTATATCCAATGCCTGTGATTTCTGGCAAGCATAAGGACTTTTCTGCTAGCTTAACCCTAACTAAGATTTAATTAGTGGATTTTAAAGTGGTAAATACATCCATCTGTCCTGTGCAAAGATTTTCTTATGATGATAAGCTGAGCAGCCAGAGCATTAGATCCTTCCAGCAGACATCTGATTTAATTTGGAGAGCTTTTCAAGCTCCTTTCTTTCAGGTCAGCTCTGTTCTGTACTTATCTTTCTACCTTTAAGAATAGAACTTGTCCCATGCCCTCAGCAGCAGGAGCTAGAGCCTTCCCAGTGTCAGTAAATTCTTATAATCTTTTGTTACCATTTCCTCTTCCCTTCTCTCTTCAAAGCATGTCTTATCTAGAGAGAGCAGAGCATGGAGCAAAAACAAACCAATATATATGTTCAGTAAACATCAGGTCAAGATACATAATTCAGTTTACCACAGCAGGGTGGCATTTCTAGAGACGTGTTTAAGGTACAGAAAGAGATTTTCTGGGCTCTCAGATACATGGCTTCTGTCAGGAGAAAAATACTGGGGTTTGTGTCGCTTCATTAGAATAACAAATGAAAAAGCAGAGTGCACTGAGTGCCAAAGCTGTATTTATCTTCATGCCATATTCAGTGCTTTCTCAAGGCAACTGTTCTAGCTCAGAAAGAAATCATGAGAATGCAGACTGAGACAGCGAGTTCCAAAGTCTCGGTGCATGCTTTTCAGCCGCACATTTTGAAGCTGAATTCCTTTGCTCTCAGGAAATTCCTCAGGTTATGGATACTTGAGTTCAACGATGACTCTGTTACATCAAAGGTTGAATGGGATCATGAGTCATACTGGAAAGGACAACTGGGCAATACTGCAGGGAAAAGAGAGGCAAGATTTAAGACAAGAAACAGGTAACAAATAAAGAAAGATATGTGGGTGAAAGAACAGAACTCTAATCATTTCAGTAGAGGAAAGATAACAAAGGCCCCTGTGATGTGAGCCATGCTTCAGTAAAGTAGCCAGAGGCACTGAGCCTCAGATGATGGTGCTGAGCTATGTGGTGGAGCTCTTGGATAGCATCCTTCCTGAAATCTTTGGGAGCCCTGCTGCAAGAGCAAAACTGAGCCCTTACATAAGGGCAGGGGCAACAGGTAATGGACATATAAACCATATCCATTTATGTGGAAGAAGTCTGTGGCAGTGTTGAATCTTGCCACTGTAGAAAGAGATCCATGTTCCAACTACATTCTTCTACTCCTCACCTACTGTAAGGAAATACTCTGCCTCCTGCCAAGGACACAGAGCAGGCTCTAAACAATGGCAATGAGTAACAACAAACAAAAAAAAAAAAAAAAAAGAGGGGCTTTTCTGGGTTTAAAAAGGGAGCAGCTGTGGAGGAGCTAATTCTTGAGCAAGTCTTAATACTCTCTGTGTGGTTTGCTGTGGGTTACCTACAGTGCCAGAGATTTAAAGACTCAGTCTCAGGCCTCTGACCAGGTGTGCTTTGGAATTAAGGCAGCAGTAAAGGTTACAGATACTCCCTTGAGGTTTGGGGATTTTTTGGGGTAGGGATGAAATTTTTGGCCCATTTTGTTTATTAGTTTGTTTTCCCTCTGATGGGGAAACTCATGGACAAGTACTGCAGTGTATTGCTACCTCAGCGGTGTCAGTGCCACTTTTTGTGGTTTGTGGTCTTACCACTGTTGTTCTGGGCTAGCTGAATTTTGCAATATTCTTAATAAATTTACATCATTTCATACAACACATTGCCTTTAGAGCAACTTCTACAGCCAGACTCAGAAGGAAGCCATGAAAAAAAAGAATGCTGTTTATAGAAGTCTGTAGACTTAAAAGGCGACTTGGAAAGGACAGAGTTCTGCTCAGTACTGCATCATTTATAGCACTTTTATGTAAGTGTACCAGCTTCCTTGATTTATGTGTATGTATATTTGGAGTTATTTTCTTCCTATTATCCCAGAAATTGATTCTCTTTTGTCATGCCTCTTTACAGACCGTGTGATATTCCATCACCTGCCTGAGTTACAGTGAATGCAGTGGAACAAATGCCCAGATGCTCCATTTCCAGAGTAAGGAAAGGGCATTTGTGCCTGCCTGTGGAGATGAAGACAGCTGGTTTTGCTACTGGATAGATCATGGATGTCTCTGTTTTGGGCATCAGAAAATGGGATGGTATTTGTGTTGCTTTCCTAGGATGTGTCCTCCCTCATTCTGCACTTGGAAATTTTATCTGAATGTGACTGTTTGCAGTGTTTAGGATTCTGAGTAGCCTAATAGGAGGAAGTGGTGTTACAGAAGTGTGCAAGGTGGTTTTCATGCACCTCCAGTGTGCCAAATTTATATGGTGGCTGTAAACACTGTGCACCCACAAGCACTTGTCAGAGGTGGTGTCACTCTGCTGCTCAGTACATTCTTGCCAGGACAGCCATGGACAGAAGGATGGTGAGACGCCTTCAGAAGCACTTACAAAAGAAGGATCACATTAGTATTTACTGAGTGGTAGCCTTCCAGAAAGGCATAGAAATCCTACATGTTCTTTGTCTCCTTTGGTTATTTACCATGACAGATAATTCTGAAGTTCCTGACTGAACCCCTTGAGCACTAATATGGTTATTGCCCAGCCACTTTAAAGGGAAGAAGGTCTGGCAATTTAAGGAGATGAAGAAGGGTGTTTGGAAAAAGCACTTAGAGATTTCACCCCCGGGCACAGAAGCACTGTTCTTAGAAGTAGCCTGTAAGAGAAAATGAAGAGCACCATCTACTGATGCAGAAGAAAATGAACCATTTGTATACAAAGCCCTTTTTTTCTTTTCCTTCACCTTAGACCAGTTGTTCGTGGCTTTTTAAATGCAGACTTTATTCTGGGTTTTGATTGTCAGTAGCAAGATGTTTTAACTATTGACTCCCCTTGCTAATGGTGCTGATAGAGAAGAGGGTGTGTTTGTACGTGGTCTGTTCTGACACTCAGCAATCCCAGAAAAGAAAGGGGCCTTGTTAGCACACTTGATATGCATAGGTATGTGTGCCAAATATATCAGCTGGCTGCCCAGTCCTTATTGTCATGGCAGTTGCTTTCAGTATCAGCTTAGAAAAGCACGTTGAGCTCCCACAGGCCATCATGGTCTCTTTCCAGTGCCAGCTCCCCTCAGCTTCCTGGCTGAGAGCTGAATGATTTGTCACAACCTTACCTGACAGCTTTATGTGTTCCATGCTTGGAACACTCCACAAACTTTAGGGACTTGACACTGTCACATTTTGTTGTGCATAGGAGTGGATCATGAAGGTCCTGTTGCTGTCAGCTCCTAGGCAGACTATGCTGTGTACACCTGAGAAATTTGGAATCATCTTAAAATTAAAGTGCACTTTTTTTGTTCCTCTGGATCTCAGTCAGCCCGATCTTACCCCTTCTGCTGGGGAGGACTAAGTCTATATTCAATCTTGTTTCCTCATCACTGACTAGTGCTCCATCATCAGGGCCTCTTTTTCAGTGTTAGATTGGGCATGAAGTTGCATCATTCAGAAATCTCAAATTAGTTAATTTGAGTTTGCCTTAAGGGAGCTCTGACAGGAACTATTAGACCTGCACAGATGTCTGTGTCTCAGGTGTTGCAATCTTTCTATCCTGTTACTGCCTGATGATGTATGAAGAGGGAGCATGGCCTTGCTTCCTATTTTACAGAAGCACAAGGCTCCCTCTTTTGTTGTACACCAGCACCACTTAGCGCTGAGATGTTCCAGAGGTCACTAATAGAAAAATATGTTCACATATGATCATATTCAATTTCTAAGCGAAGCCCGAGTGAGGCTTTGTATTATCAGTCAACTATTTTTAGCTCTGTCTTTGCTCTTTCTTCCCTGCCTACCTCCACTTCATAGAAATTACAGCACCTTTTCCTACTGGAGCGGTATATTTGCAAGTACACAGCTTATTCACTGGAATCTAGGGTACAACTCATGTCTTGGGCCACCCCTTGCCAGCTATCAGCCAGTTACAAATTTAAAGATTCTGGGTGTTCTGTGTTTCTAAGTTTCTGTAAAATCTAGTAGATATGAACAGATTGAATAAAGTCAGAATATTAGCAAAGGAGAGAGAATCTTAGAACTGGTTATTCTCTTTGGTAAAAAACCAAAAAGTGATCTTCAGGATAGTGGAGTGCTATCAGCTTGGAGTTTGTTTTAGCTTGGGTTTTTATTCCTCCATTAATCAGCTGATTTAGTAGAGGGATTTTCTTCTTACAAACCTTGTTTTACAGAAACTGAACAATCTGGTGAGTTCAGTTTAGTGCAGATGATTACAGAGAGGGGCAAGGATCTTTTTACCTGCTTATGTCCATTATCTCTGAACTGGATTAAAAAAGGTATCTGGAACCATAGTGGCATCGCATTTCCTAGGAGAAAAAGGGATAAGTAAACCAGTGAACCATTCAACTCTTCTGAACATGTTCTTCCTAATGTCAGAGGAATGTGAGACTTGGATGAAGCTACTGCCGCCTTGCCTTGCTCCAAGATATAAACAAACATGAGCAAAAAGAAATATGTAAGATTTTATGCATCATAGGTTTTATGCCAAATGATACTTCTGGCTTAATAAATACTTACATATTTAAATGTGCCACTTTGAATACAGGCTTGAGATTATTCATAGAAAATTATTTCTTTCATTGTCACAGAGAGCATTGGGTGGTCACTTTCTGAACAAGGAAACGCCAGCTAATGCTTGTTTGCAAGCAGTAGTGCCTAAGGAAAACCGGGAGAGGGAGCACAGGCCACCTGAGCAGAGCTCCCCTACCCAATAGCAGGCAGCAGAAATTGTTCTTTGTGGCACGCCAGGTTCTAAATGTTTGGACAATATCCGGATGTTTTGATCGCAGCTTTGTGAGTGCCAATAGTCTCCATTGTCCTCTCCAAAAGCCTCCTTGGCCTGGTACCCATGTGTAGTAGAAAACAGCAAAGTACAGAGGCGACAGCTGCAGAAGGACAGCAAGATCTTTGGGATCAGGGCACAGGGGAAAAGGAGACTGCTCTCATTTAGCGCGCCCAGCAGTCATGCATCAGTGAGGGACTAGGGCCTAACTACCTTCATCTATGAAAATGCATCGAGCTGAGGAAAGCACTGGCTCCTTTTATGTCACTGTGAAGGGAAATATGTTCAAAAGTACTGAGTAACTCACTATGGAAGAGCCCTTATGCTTATATAATTATTTATTTACACCTGGTTTCAACTATCATCATACCCTCTGTTTTTCATACAAGAGTAGGGAAGAGTGGAGATGCAACAGTGTAAAGTTTCTAAGCGTCTCACAGTTATCTGGCAAAACCTGCCAGACAGAAGCATCATTTGGTTGCTCTGTGCTTTATTTAGGCTATTTTCTTATTTTACTGTAAGACTTCATTGCAGATTCCTGTTTACTCAGCAAGTGAACTGAAAGAAGACTTTGTTGCTTCTTTTTTCTGTACGAAATAGTTTGGTGGTAGTAACTGATTTTTCTAGTAAAGAAAATCAAATGGACAATTGGTGAGAGTTTCCATAGCTAGAATAATTTAATATTTCACAACAAAATATATTTAGGACCAGAAACTGATCTCCAGATTGGATAGAAGAGTTTGTGATCTATATTGTTTTTTACAATGAGTAGTGCAGCTATTGTATCTTTGCATATTGACTAGCAGGAATTAATGATATAGTTCAATTTTTAAAACTGTTTCATTATCCTAAAAAACGTGTGTAGGTAAAAAATAAAAAAAGCACATTTGTTTGGGGGCTTTTTAACTTTGTATCTCTTTCTTCAGGTTTGAAGCTCAGGCAGATCTTGAAGCAAAGGTGATGTTTTAGGCACAGCAGTGTGAAATAATCTACTTCATGACACTTCTCTTCTGTAAGATTCGAGGGTTTGGTCTTAAACTGCAAGGAAAGATTTCACCTGTAAGGTATAACACTCCAACAAAGTAAGGCTAAACAGAAACACAAAAGTGGTCTAGCTGTGTATTTGTCATTTGCTCCATGCCAGTGACTCGCAAAACTTAAAATTTGTCTTGAAACTTGAATTTCCTCTAGGAATTACTTTTCTTTTATTATAAGCTACTCCTGGGAAGTTTGGGGATCAAGCAGGATAGTGAGACCTTATGTGTCATCTTGGTTTTGATGTTGGTTGTTTGTTTAGTATTAATTCTAATACTTCTATGGATATTTTCCTTTGTATTTAGGGCCAAAAAACCATCTAGATAAAAAGAGCCCTATCTCAATGAATTCCTAGTTGCTGCCACACATGAAATTGTGGAAGACTCCCTGCACTGCCTCTGCAGGCACAAAGGTAGGAGGGGGAACACTGGGGGCCCTGGGAGGCAAGGCAGAGACGAAATCTCTGCCCCTGTAGTTAATAACTGATCTCATAGCTTATCACTAACAGCGTGGGGGCAGGTCCCCAGTGCCTGCCCATGGCTTGCATCAGCGCTGGTCCCTTATTTAGCCTGTATAATCCACTGAGCATTCAACACTGCCAACTCTTCCTGTGCCACTGTGGGGACACAGCCCTGACCTCTGCCTTGTGTGCCCCTGTGGGGACAGTTTGACCTTCCCATGCGGCCTGAACTGCCACAGCCCCAGTCAGAGCCCAGCCCAGGGCACGCAGGCCAGGGAAGCACAGGTGCTTCAGGGGACACAGCAGGGCTCTGCCAGAGGTGAGTCATTGGTGCCATTTGCATCTCATGGCTAGCACTAATGACCTTTAGAGATGTGTGTACCCCTGATCATGCCATTCTCTTGTGGTGTCAAACTTGACATTAGCCAATTTTATATTTACCCAATGACTGTATGAATGGCCATATGCACCTTTTTCTGTTTGAGTAGCTCATCTAGAAAGCTCACAGTTGGAGGTGGGAACATTCACTGTACGAGTTTTCCTCCAAAAGGTCACCTTAAATGAGATCTAAAATTTTCATTAAAATTGTTTTGATGTTTCATTTTGGAATAGCTGGAGCAAGTATTTCTTGAATACGTTCTTGAATCCCCAGTTTCAGAACCACGTTGCCATATATTTCTTCCCTTAAAAATTGCGGATATATAGTACTTACTTTTCAGAACTTTATTTTAAATGGTTGACTTTTTGTCCCCTTTGGGGTCACAGCTTTTTGAAACCTTGGACTCCTTCAAAGGACAATGTGTATAGCAGCTATGACTAGTCAGACTAATGTGCCACTACAGTGTAACATGTTCATCTGAGTTTATTATCAAAACAACTTTTATTACTTCGAGTGGGTCTACAGAGGAAAATGAGAACACTAAATCGAACAAGGACTGAAGAGACAGAGGCTATGAAACAAAAATAATACATAGATGTAAGGAAAGTGGAAAAATATGTGGCAAGGAGCAGTAATTACAGCAAAAAAAGACATATAGCCAAACAATTAATAGAATTGAAGACACCTGAATGGAAGGGGACACTTTTATAAAAAAGAAGACCCCAAAGCAAAAGGCAAGAAGGGTTTTTTAACACTGTTGAAATGAGATGTGAAGAGATGTAGGGGAAGAGAATTGTGGTGAATTCATAAGGAAAGGAAGGTGAGTGGAGGAAGAAAGGGAAAATCTTCTGTTGATGCTTTAAGCAGGTTCAAGCCAGATCTCCAGTGGCTGGAACATTTCCTTCCCTTCCTGCAGCGAGCAGCAAGCAGTGAGCATGTAGGGTAGCTGGTTAACACCTATGAGATGTGAAGTGACTTGCTGAGGACTTCAGGCAGCTGGTGCCTGCTGCCTCTCCACTGTTCAAGATGCTGCCCACCTCTGCATGCTAATAAATCTCAACAAGCCCAAGGGCACCCAAATGGAGAATACTTTTATGGGGGCATTAAGTAATCCGTGTAGCAGTCAGCTCCCAGAGAACAGCTCTGGAACTCTCCGTGGGAAAGAACAATGTCTTGGAAAGCACAAAGGGACTGCTGAACACAACTAAGCAAATGAGATGAATTAGACAGTGTTTTAGAAAACAAATGTCAAAGGTATGACAAAAGGCCATTGACCTTTCATGATATGGAGCCCTTGTTAGCAGCACTGCTGCACAGTGAATAATCCTTTCTTCATGTTGCTTGCCTGACTGGCTGATAAGCCCATTTGAACCTTTGCAATTCAATCCAATGCAACTCACCAAATCCTCTTCAAATCTTAATTCTATCATCTACTCCTACCCCCTATTTCAGTTCCATAAGAAATAAGTGAGGCTAAAGCCTATATTTAATTTTCATGCACAATTTAAAGGCTAGATAACTACACTGTGCAGACTCCTTGTAGTAGTAGGTGAGCTGTCCTTTTGATAGTGAAAGCAGTGTGTGGCTAAAGATGAGGTGTCCTGGAAAATTAATTTCCTCTGGAGGGTCTTGGCAGTAGGGTTCCAGGCTCCATATTAATATCTCTCAGCCAGTGTCTTGGACCTTAGTCTTTCTCCTTTTAATTCCTGAGTAATTTAGGTCAAGAAAGACTGTGAGAAATCAGCTCTCTTCTGAAGGTCAGGAAGAGAACAACTGAAAGATCTCCAAGTAAAGCCAGATCAAACTCATTTAGCAGCAGCTACACAAAAGATGCAGGGAGTTGCTTGGTGGGCTCATAAACTAACTGCTGGAGCAAATACCAGCAACAACTATACAGAGAAGGGTTATAATTGCAATTCTAGGCTGAAAAAGGGATCTAATTCACAAATCCTGCACTACTGGAGTTCTGAGAATATGTGAATCCTGCTTCCCCCTTCACCCACACTTTTATTTTGAATGACAATTTGTAATGATGGAGTAAATTGGCTTGTGCTAAAGAGAGGAAGCTCCAGGAGGTCTGATGACAGGACACCCCAAATGGCTAGAGCAGGGTATAGCAGAGCAATCAACTGTCCCCTTCAGTGAGCTATTTTGAATTCAGGATAGGTGGGGTCTGAAATACTAAATATTGAATTCAGGGCAGGTGGTATAATTGAGAATTCAGGGCAGGTGGTATAAGATGAACTCAGCCATTATGATATCTCATCATTTGGTCAGTACTGGCAACCCAGGACTTAAACGTTCTTAAAATAGCTCTGTGTGTTCTTTGCAGCTCCATTCCCGCTCTGCTCTTCTTGGCTCTAGCACTTGCCTCAATACTGTGCTGCTGTAAGAGGGAGCACAAAGAGCAAACTTGCTTTTATTGTTAGTGAACCTGAAATGCTGCTGCATTTGGAGAACCCTTGAGTTTGCTTCTAGAGTTTTTCTGAAGCCTACAGATACATGCAGAAGGGATGGGGGAGGCATACAAATCCCATGAATACTAAAAAACCAGGTGAATTCTAGGGTTTGCGCAAATCCATTACCCAAGTGTCTTAGGGTGACTTTATGATGTGTATCCCCTATCGCTGCTCTATGCCCAGAAATCAACTTTGTGCCTTTCTGTGCCTTTGAACTGAGCCTGAGAGGGGGGAGAGGAAAAAACTGAGCAAACTTTTCAAAACAGTTGTTCAAGGACACAGATACACACTCCTCTGTGTCCTGCTGCGGCAAGAGGGGAGGGGAAGCACCCTTCTTGCTTTTCAGCCAGCTTTCGGCTCCTTTGCTCCAGAAGGAGATGGAAAGTTGAACTTTGTTTTCCTGGACTTCAGTTTTTCCCCTTCCTCTCCTCTGGACTGTTTCAACATCAGAACACATCAGGAGAAATTTCCACCGAGGCCCTGGAGGTGGGCCCACATCAACCCAGCTCCAAGGAGGAGAGAGACCACATCTACAGAAGGACTCTGAAATCTTCCCAGGTTTCTCTCCACAGCGAGAGGTTTTATTATTTGCATTATTATCCTTTTCCCGTGTGTTTGTTAAATAAATAGTTTTTATCTCTTCCACTTTCCTCCAAGGAAAATTTTGGGTTTTTTCCCGAACCTGGTGGGAGAGGGATGGTTGTAACCTGCCTCCTATCAGAGGATATTTTCCTCCAAATTTGTCCAGACTGGCACACCAAGTAGTGACAAAGTCTGGACATTCTCTGACTGAAGGAAGTGGCTGGTTTATCTACTCTGCTCCCTTTTTGCTTTGCAAGAAATAGCTGTCTTGGGAATTAAAGTAGGTAACACAACCAGTTTTGTCCTGTGCCTTCTTTTATTCCTCTTCATGCAAGGTTGTCAAAAGAAGAACTGGAAACCCAGATTACTTCTCAGTATGTACATATCCACACTTTTTTTAACATCTCGTTTTTGGAAACTACTTCAACACACAAGTAGCTTACAAATCTAACTTAGAAACAGAAATTAGTTTACAAGCAGACAGGTATATGTTGCCGAGTGAGAGACGGGACACAGCGTGATGCAAGCAAAAGCCGTTTATTGTTTCTACAGCATGGCTTATATACTCTCACAGCCTTCAGACAAAACTTTCCACTACCGTAATAAGAAACTGCAACATTCATGTTTCCTAGCAACATTAATTAACTACCATCTTGCATGATTTCTCTTAAGCAAAGCACAATGTAATACATAATGTTCCTTCTATTCAATCCTTCAAATATTTGTTTGCTGTTCCCATGGCTTCTGGCCCACTAAGGTCAAGATATCCACACTGTGGTGCTTTCTGCTCAACTTCCCAACTGTCTCTCCATATCTCCCCCTTTCTGCTGGACTATTAAAATTCTTTTCATAGACTTGTCTAACAATTTTTGAACACACTGCAAAAAACACAGCAAGCAAATCATTAAAAGCAACAACATACCAAAAACATAAATTCCTATTTTTAACAAACTTCTAAGCCAGCCAGTAAGCCCCCACCCTCCAAACAGTTGCTCAAACCAATCTCTATCTGCTAACAACTTTCAATTTAGTGAAACTGCTTTGGAGGGCTTGAATGCTGGCATGAATAGACTGAGAATCAATGGTCTAAGAAAGCGAAGCCAGGAATGAAGTGCCAGAGCAAAGGTGGTTAGGGTCTGATGTAGAAGAGATATTCACAGATTCTCGGAATGGTCTCACATTCTTTGCTGGGATCCACCTCGGACTGTTTTCTGTGGAGACACAAGCATAACCTCTTCCCCGTGTGACAAGGGGGAACCTTACCTGATTCTGGATCTGTAATGAGCACTGAGGTCTTTTGTTTGACTTCTAGTTGAGGATTATGGCTAAAGTGCCTTACAATTGGAGGGTTAGGATGCATTATTAAAAACATACAACACCTTCTGTAATCACTCAGCTGGGGTAGCATTCCCCATTTCCCCTTTCTGTTGTAGCAAAAGACACTTAAGGGAAGCATGGGCTTTTTCAATTATAGATTGGCCTGTCAGAGAATGGGGAATCCCCATGACATGTGTTACTCCCCATAGGGCAAAGAAATTTGCAACACTCTGGGGAGTATATGCTGGGGCATTGTCAGTTTTGACTTGCAAGGGAATGCCTAGTACTGCACGAGCACTCGCAAAATGGCTGCGAACTTCTTTTGCCACTTCTCCTGTATGACAGAATGCAAATAAAGCACCTGAAAAAGTGTCTATGGAGGAGTGTATGTATTTGAGCCGACCAAATTCTGAAAAATGAGTGACATCTGTTTGCCATAATTGAAGGCTTTGGAGTCCTCTAGGGTTAACACCTCCCACAACGGAGAGAAAGGAGTGCCTCTGGCAGTCAGGGCATACAGCAACAATTCTGGAGGCTTGACGATTAGTCAAAAGTGTGTGCCAGCGTGGCAGCATTCTGATGAAAAAAAGAATGGCTAAGTTTTGCTTGGGCAAATCGGTCAGGCAAAACTTGAACAAGTAAAGTAAGTAAGTCCGCCTGGCAATTTCCTTCCACAATAAAACTGGGCAAACTATTGTGAGAATGAACATGCATTACAAAGTAAGGCTGTTGCCTGGCATCTAAAAGGAAAACAAGTTGTTGTAACCATTGAAACAGTTCCACATTAGACACTTCCTTCAGTATGGCAGGTTCAGCTCTCTCAATGATCCCTGCAACATAAGCAGAATCTGTAATTAAGTTAAAAGGGATAAGCCATCGCTGAAAGGCTCGCACAACAGCTGCCAATTCAACAATTTGAGGAGAACCTGAAACAGTAGCAACATCTGAATCCCACCAGTCAGATTCCAAAGAATCCAAAGAATCACCAACTTGTGCGTGTGGCCAGATCCGTCTGTAGACAGTTAAAGCATGCAAGGGAATTTTGCTTCTTTTGGGTCACATTAGGAGATTAAAACTGGCTGCCACTAGCTTGTGCTTTGGGGGCTGTGAAGAAAGTTGTCCAGAAAAATCAGCCAGGGCCATTTGAAACATTTCGGACTGCTGTAACAACCACTGCAAATAAAAGTAATAGGTAAATAGATCAAACAAAAATCCACACCTGCAAGTGTGGTTAGTCTTTGTCGGGCTTTTACAATGAGCAAAGCAATCAATTCATGTTGAGTGCTTATGGTCTTAGACATATGGTGTGACAAAAAAATCCATTCTATAATCAGCAAAGGGTCTGGCGCATTAGGATCCCACTGATAAATCAAAGCATGGGGTTGCTTAGCTGGGTTAAGAATTATTAAACAAAAAGGTAACTCGGGGGCCCATCGGGCTGCCTGGCAGTTTGAAATACCATCAGCTACTTGTTGCAGTGCTTGGGAAGCTTCGGGTGTAAGCTGCCAAGGCAACAAAAGATTTGGTTCTCCTTTCAGAAAAGCAAACAAAGGGTTGAAATCTGCATTGGAAACTCCTAACAAAGGATGAACCCAATTAATGGTACCCAAAAGTTTTTGGGCATCATATAAGGTGCGAATGTCTGATTGAATTTGTAAAGGTTGAGGGGAAATAGTCTGGATCCTGATAGGCCAGCCAAGGTATTTCCAAGGGGGTTGGCACTGGATTTTTCGGGAGCAACACAAAGTCCCACTTGGGTTACAGCAGCAATGACAAGGGCTAGGGCTTCCTCCATAACCTCTTGTTTCTCCGCCGCTATGAGAATGTCATCCCTGTAATGATACAGGAGAACATCAGGCATTTTCTGGCAGATGGGACTGAGGACACTTGCAACAAACCACTGACAAATAATAGGGCTATTCTTCATTCCCTGTGGTAGGACAACCCAATGATATCTTTGCAAGGGTGCTTGTATGTTAGTGCTTGGGACAGAAAAAGCAAATTTAGGAGAATGTCTTAGGGTGACTTTATGATGTGTATCCCCTATCACTGCTCTATGCCCAGAAATCAACTTTGTGCCTTTCTGTGCCTTTGAACTGAGCCCGAGAGGGGAGAGAGAAAAAAACTGAGCAAACTTTTCAAAGCAATTGCTCAAGGGCACAGATACACACTCCTCTGCTTCTGCAGCAGCAAGTGTGGAGGGGAAGCACCCTTCTTGCTTTTCAGCCAGCTTTCGGCTCCTTTGCTCCAGAAGGAGATGGAAAGTTGAACTTTGTTTTCCTGGGACTTCAGTTTTTCCCTTCTCCTCTTCTAGACTGTTTCAACATCAGAACACATCAGGAGAAATTTCCACCGAGGCCCTGGAGGTGGGCCCACATCGACCCAGCTCCGAGGAGGAGGAGAGAGACCACATCTACAGAAGGACTCTGAAATCTTCCCAGGTTTCTCTCCACAGCGAGAGGTTTTATTATTTAGCATTATTATCCTTTTTCCCGTGTGTTTGTTAAATAAATAATTTTTATCTCTTCCACTTTCCTCCAAGGAAAATTTCTTTTTTTCCCGAACCTGGTGGGAGAGGGATGGTTGTAACCTGCCTCCTATCAGAGGATATTTTCCTCCAAATTTGTCCAGACTGGCACAGAGCATCATCAGGATGCAAAGGAATGGTAAAAAAGCAATCTTTCAAATCAATGCCTGTCAAATGCAAATCTCGAGGGATCATGGGAGACCGGGTTGAAGGGCTCCCATGTCCTCTGTAACAGCATTAATTTTGCAAAGGTCATGGAGCAAGCACCACTTGCCAGTTTGTTTTTGAATAACAAACACAGGTGAGTTCCAAGGACTCGAGCAGGGGACAATATGCCCCTTTTGAAGCTGATCTTGCACAAGGTCAGTAAGTGTGCGCAATTTGGTTTTTGTCAGGGACCATCGATCCACCCAAACAGGATTCTCAGTTTTCCAGGTTAATTTCAGGGTGTCACACACCACAATGGTCTCTGAATTTTAAGACCCCGTTGGGAAAGTAAATCATGTCCCCATAACACCACGCGTACTGGTAAAACAAATGGTTTAATAGAAGCTGTGTGGCCCTCTGGTCCCATCACTTGAATTAGATGGTGACTTTGATAACTGCAACAGCTTCCCCCAAGCCCAGTGAGGGCTTGGGGTACTTCTGTAAGGGCCCAAGCAGGAGGCCACTTGGCTTGAGAAATGACAGTCACATCAGCCCCGGTATCTAAAATACCAGTAAGCATCACTTGGTGTCCTCGTAGAGACAGGGTACATTTACAAGTAGGGCGTCTGTCCAAAAGGGCCTGTACCTATAAAATTTGTGGGGTTCCTGTGGAACCAAATCCTCCCACTCTTTCTTTGTGTTCTTCTACAGGGGGGTGCAATTCATGTGGGAAAAGAATCAGAATCAGCTGCACAATGCAGGTTCCTTTAGGAACTGTGCAAGGTGGGAAAGGGGTCCAAGCCATGATTTTGATTTCTCCTACAAAGTCTGAGTCAATAACCCTGGGGAGAACAAAAGTCCTGAAAGGGTGGTTGAGGATCTCCCTAACAGCAAGGCACTTTTCAGGGGTCCTGGGGGCCCAAAAATTCCTGTAGGGAGTAAATGAACAGAAGAGTCTAACAACGTTACTGTGACTGAGGTAGCCAGGTCCAATCCGGCACTGCCTGCAGTTCTTGGGTGAAGACTTGAGGCGGTCCTCCTTGGGGTACCTCCAACAGCTGAGGCATTTGTATCTGTGCGCGGCTGTACTAGCTTGAAAACAAACCAGTGGGAGGCACCAAGTCAGAATAACAATTTAATAGGGAAAAAAAGAAAAAGAAGAAAAAGAAGAAAAAGAAGAAAAAGGAAAAGGAAAAGAAAAAGAAAAAGAAAAAGAAAAAGAAAAAGAAAAAGAAAAAGAAAAAGAAAAAGAAAAAGAAAAAGAAAAAGAAAAAGAAGAAAAAGAGAAAAAGAAAAAAGAAAAGGAAAAGGAAAAGGAAAAAGAAAAAGAAAAAGAAAAAGAAAAAGAAAAAGAGAATAAGAAAAACACTGGTTCAAACTGACAGTCAGGATACAACCTGACACCCTGTTAGTCAGGGTGGCGGTAGCAGTCCAATAAAATGGTGGCTGCAGTCCTCCTGAAGTGATGGATGTGGTTCTGTTGAAGCGGTGATCCTGTAGAAGGGTCTGCTCTTCCTCGGAAGGTCCAGTGGTGGCTATGTAGCTCTTGTCTGCTGGGAATTCAGTGGAAAGGGTGTCTGTGGTGTTTGGATTCTCAGATTATATCCAGGATGGAATGCTTGGTTCCTCCTTCTGGGTGGAACATCTCACAATGGGATGATGAGCCATTAGGCAAGGCATTAGTGGGCTCATTAACAGAAGATAGTCTGGAGGGAGTTATCTCTGAGTCATGTGGCAGAGCGTTGATGGGTTCATTAACAGAAGGTGGTCCGGAGGGAGGAGGCAAGGAAACACTGCCCCACCTGGCTTCAACAGCTCATGAGGGTGGTAACAGAATACACTGCAACCCAGGACGGCGGCGCCGTCCTGCACTCTGGGTCCGGTTTCCCTGGATCAGGCGACCTTCAAATCGTACTTAGAATGATATTGATTAGCAAAGTGACGGCCTTTACAACAACAGGGACACGCAGCAGGGGTTTTAGGTTCTGTCCCTCTCAGGGCAAAGAAATCTTTTTCAAGTGACCAGGTTTGCCACAGCCAAAGCAAACTGCCAGGGCACCAGAGGGGCCTTTAAGGGCTGCAAAAGTGGCAGCCGTTGCCTCATATTTATGCTCTGTGGTGGTGCAATGTTTTATTGTATTTTTGTTATGTTCTTTGTACCCCAGTGGTTCATCCCTATCTCCCCCATTTCCACTTCCAGTTGGTTTGCCCCAGATTCAAGCCGCTCCCCTGGTGCTCCCAATATGGTTATCCCCTCCCTTTGTTCTGGCACCTTCCCTGCCAATCGCCCAAACCCCTCCTGGTGATCTGGATTGTTCTGTGCCCGTCACCCAAGCCCTCCCTAATTACCCTTATATGGTCCCCGTCAGTCCCCCGAGACCCTGCCCCCTCGGATACCTCCCCTCTTGGAAATCCCCTAAACCTCCACGCCCCATTGGGGCATGGGACCCCTCTCCCTCCTCCCACCAAGACCATTGTACCAGGTGTAGGTCCTCCCCTCCGGCGCCCCTCCCTCCTAATCCTCCTACTGGTCCCTAGTCGGGTTGCTTCCCCTGTTCAACCCCCCTTTATAAGGTGTGGTCACCCTGTAACTGTTGCTTGTTCACCGCGGATCCCCTTCAATAAATCTTGGATTGTATCCAGTGGCAAGCCTCCTTGCTACTTTTTATTTTTCCCTTCCTCGAGGGCTGCTGACTGCTACAGTGCCTGAAGCCTTCGCTCCCCAGGATAGAGCAGAGGCTTCAGAGGAGCAGCTTCAAAGCTCTGTGCCCCTGGCTGCTCCCCACTGCTGCCGCACACCGCTGGAGCCAGCCTGGGCTGTGGTCAGTAGTGGTCACTGTGACAATGCTCTACTGTGCCAATGCGACTGCATGCTTCAATCATCTCAACTAAGGTCAGATTTTGATTAGGCAATAAATTAAGGAGATTCTTACAGTCCCCATTCACATTCTCAACAGCAAGCTTTAAAAGCAAAATTTCGCGAGCTTCGGGGTGTTCAACCTGGTGCTCAAGTGCTTGCTTAAGGCAGTCAATAACCTGCATGTAAGGTTTGCGAGATTCTTGCACAGTAAGTGCTTTCTGTGGGCTCTGTGTATCAGGGACTTTAGGAACGGCTAAGCGTGTTGCTTCACGGGTGGCTTCAAGGACCTCTCTAGGGCAGTCCTGGGCTTGGGCTGCAGGATCTGTGTGAGGTCCTGTCCCCATAAGGTGATTAAGCGTAAGGGTTGCTAAAGTCTGATTATTATGACCCACATAGGTAACAAGGATGGCTTGTAATCCTTTCCACCAGACAGTTTCCCACAAAGCGTATTGCATGGGAGTTAGCAAAAGCTGAGCAAGTGATTTTAAATCGTGTGGGGTCACAACATAAGCATTAAACACAGAAGACAGCAAACATGCAAAGTATGGAGAGCTTAAACTGTGCTTTGTCATGGTCCGACGGAGCTCTTCAATTACCGACAAAAACATCAGCTCCCATTGCGAGTTCCATTGTTTTTTTCGCTGATAAAGAACAGATGCTACAATTTCTCCGCAATGTCCAGTTCCCCCTCTTTCAACGCCTCCTGTTTCAAACAAGCTCAATTGTCACTGGGATCAGAGGGATAAAGGTCCAGTTCCCTCTCATGGTCAATAGGTCCAGGATCAAAGGGATCTTCTTGCTCCTCCTCGCTATTGTCGAGGCAGTACCCCGCAGCGAATGCCCCTACAGATCGCAAGGGACCCCCCCTTTGGCTTTCCCACAAGAGGGGGGTCAAGGGCTGTACAGGAGGAGGTGCATCACCCTTGGATTGTATCAAGCTTCCCGGATCCTCCCCAGAGGGAGAGCCAGATGTATTCTCTTCAACCTTGGCATGGGATTTCTCCTGAGCCGTCATAGTCTCATAAATCACTCTCCAGGAGGGAAACATATTTGCAACCTCCTTCTCCCCTTCTGTTGCACAATTCCATAACTTGACTCTTGCTTCGTCCCACAGTTTTTTAGTGAAAATTGTAGCCAGGGTAATCCCGGGCCGCTGTCCATTTCAACATGACTTTTAGGTCATTCGAAGACAGGAGTTTGCCATGCTTTTCTAGTAATTTAGTCATGAGTTCAAATACTTTTTCTTGGGCAGACATTACCCACGTTCCCCACGGCTCACCTCCTTATCCTGGAGGGATTCTTCACCGGCTGTCTCCTGCTTCCTCTCAGCAGCACTTGAGTCCTGTGGGGCTCGCCATCAGCTGCTCAGATTAGGCAGATCTTCGCTTCCTCACACGGGAGCACCATTTGTCAGCGATTGAGAGACGGGACGCAGCGTGATGCAAGCAAAAGCCGTTTATTGTTTCTACAGCATGGCTTATATACTCTCACAGCCTTCAGACAAAACTTTCCACTACCTTAGTAAGACACTGCAACATTCATGTTTCCTAGCAACATTAATTAACTACTGTCTTGCATGATTTCTCTTAAGCAAAGCACAATGTAATACATAACGTTCCTTCTATTCAATCCTTCAAATACTTGTTTGCTGTTCCCATGGCTTCTGGCCCACTAAGGTCAAGATATCCACACTGTGGTGCTTTCTGCTCAACTTCCCAACTGTCTCTCCATAGGTATGTGTGTGGGTTTGGGATTTCTTTTTTTCTCACTCATGGCAATACTACTGCAAATTGGAGAATGCCACTATATTGAAAATGACTGTGAAAAAGACTTAGTTTTGATGATCATCTGTCTCCATAATGAAAAAAAAATCACATTTCAATACCTTTGCCTGCATTTTAAGCTTTGGTGCAAAATAACTTTTATTTCAAAGTTTCTGTGTACCATGGACTGAAAGTTATTAATTTTTTGGAGAAGCTTCCTTGGACTGAAAAGAAACATGAACATTTTCTTCTTATTTGCTTAAATTTTTGTGGCACTTGAGTTTTTTGAAAGTCTTCCTGTCTGAAATCATAGAATTATAGAGTAATTTGGGTTGGAAGGAATTGGGTTTAAAGGTCACCTAATCCAACCCCCCTGCAATAATCAGGACATGTTCAACTAGATCAAATTGCTCAGGGCCTCGTCCCACCTGACTGTGGACACTTACAGGGATGGGGCATCTACCACCTCTCTGGGCAACCTGCTCCAGTGTTCTACACACACAAAGCAGAGTGTAGTGAAATGCAGTTCCATGCAGAGATTTCTTTTCAGCAGTTTGTTCATGCCAGCAACATGAGGTTGTTTTACCTGTTAACTTTGAATTTTTACACATGAGGGAATCATAACTCCTGGTACATTGTATGGACAGAAATTAAAGAGATCTGTAGCAACTGTTTGTCTTTTGGTCTATCAGCTGTTTTCCTGCTAGATGCTGTGCAGTGTGTCCAGGCTGTAATGACACCTGGTCAAGTGGCTGAGGACATTGAAGAGCAAACCTGCTTGGAAAACAGTAGTGTGGAGCACAGTCTGTGACATGGACTGTGTAGGGTGGCTCCACCAACATCAGGTAAGTATGCAAATTCCTGACCGCATTTTTACAAATGCTGGCTAAGATAAAACTAACAGGAATTACAGGAGCTGCTAGCCATTTCTGGTGCTAGCGAATGACAACACATTATTTTAGCAGAAGGGGAAAGAAGAAGCAGTGAATTGTAGTGTTCAGTAAATCCTGCATATTAATGGAGTCATGGTTTAACCCCAGCCGGTAACTACATACCACATGGTCTGAGAGTAAGTATGACGTTGGTTCATGGTCACTGAATATTTCTCTTGGGTTTCTAGCTGTCTCTAAGAGCACTGATACTTTCATAGAGGTAACTAAGTATCGTTTGAAGTCCAATGAAAAAACCCAGCATCTAATCAACAGTGTTAGTGAATGAAGGCATACTGAAAGCCAGCATCCAGATAGTATTTGACATGAATGGTAAGTCTAAAAAATATGCTGCTGTGAGAAGTGTCCACTGGATCAGCTGGGTGGTCAGTACAGCATGCAAATAATATTTGCTTGAGGTGCTCATCTTAGGATTTCATTCTTTTGATTGAAAAGAAGAATTTTTGGTGGCTTGTTAAGATAATTTGTATTAGAGCACTTAAAGGGAAAGGCAACTTATTTTTTCTTCATGCCAAAGAACAAAAACCACCCTGAAATCTACAAAATACTTTTAAGGATATCAACATTTGAGATAAAATTAGTCCCTTTACATTTATAAGACTTGGGGATTGCCTTTATTCCAGGCAACTGAAATACTCTGTTGGCTCTGAGACTGGCTTGCAAGTTGCTACACAAAATTGAATTTTAAAGCTCTCAAGAAAAAAAAACAATCAAGGCTTATGCTACTTGCATGCTGTGCTAAACCAGTACATTTTTCAATGTAAAATGCACTGTGTCTGTAACTTTCCTGGCAAGGTACAGGAAGAATAGGAGGAGAACATAATTATTTTTTTAGTTCAGGGTCATTCATCTTTCCCTCTTGGTACTCAGTCTTCTAATATTCATATCCATATATAATAAGGAATCTCTTGTGGCTGTAAATATGATCTAGCAGAAGATTTTCTTCGAAGCTGGAAAGAACATGAAGGAAACCTGCAGTTATTTCATGCATTGTTTTATAGTTGCATTGGTAAATGTACATATTAAAAGACTGGAGTTAGTTTTCCTTGTAATTAAGTTGTTATGTGTATATTTTAGGCAAGGATGTTAAAGTTCCTGGGATGCCAGAAAGACTAATGCTGTCTCAAAAAATAGATGTATACATAAGTAACTATCAGTATTACGTTGCTTGCCAAACATTACTCCAAAAACATGAAAATAGGAATAATGGACAAATTTTTTATATATTCTAAATATTGCACAAACTACCCATGTGACTATTTTGTACTTAGTGTTCCGGACTAATATCCATTTGCATATATGTAAGCATATATATGTGTGTGTGTAAACACTGCTTCATGTCCCAGTTCTCACTGTCAGGCCCCCAGAGTAACTCAGCAGTTTACAGGCATAATTACTGTAATATTTATGTAAGATCTTGTCATTGTTACAATTTGTTGCTTTTTCTGCCCAGTGGGCTCCTTCCTTGAGGGCAGGAAGGATCCTGGAGGAGGGACTATATTTATCAGTGGTTGCAAAGTGTCAGACACATAGTAGGTGGAAATAAAAATGAACTGATAGCAGATAAATCCTTTGTCTTCTGTCCTGATATTAAATAAAGGTTTAGGGCCTCATGCAGATCATAGGCATTATCTATTAAGCTATTTTCAAGTGATCTTCTTTTGGGAAAGCACTAAGCTGAAGTACCTTTTACTTACCTTTGTCTTCTTCAGCAGCCCAGCCACCTATAAATGGTACCTTTTATTCCCCTCATGTTTAAACATTTCCTAAAGTTTCAATATACTAATTTCCAAACCTGTTCATCTGAGTCGTTGTTCCCTCTCCAGCACTTAGAATGCAAATGCTGTGAAGTAGTGTTGCATTAGAAAGTGCTAATTAGCTCAACATGAAACACTAAAAGGAAGAGAATGTAGGTAGGTTATCTCCATCAAGCTGGTAGATTTTTTCCTAATAACGTTCTCATTAATTTAGAAATACATTTTCTAGTCTCTCATGGGTGTTGCATGAGTCCTACAATAGTTAAATAATATGAAAAGACTGAATGCTTTGCAGATCTCTAAATGGCCACTTGAAGTTATTTAAATCGTACAGCTGCTTTTCTTAGATAGTATCTGCTGATAATTAAGCCTTTTGAAAGCTCATCTTTCTTCCTTTTGAATATAAATGGAGATCAAAACAGAGTATTTCATGGGAACACAGTAAAATCTTAAATTATGGAAAGTTCCTGCCTCCCATGAACAAACCAGAGATTGCAACAGGCTCAGAGGGAAGCAAGCTGAGTTTTGTAGTTGCCAGTAAGACCCTCACTGCTTCGGTTGTAGGTAGGAAAAGGTGATTCAGAACCATTCTGCTTACACTCACACCAAAAGGGAATTTGTTTCCTTATTTCCAGCATCAGCAGTCAATAGAAAACATTCCCACTTGGATATTTTAGGATTTGAGATGGACTTAGAAATTTTCAAGCATTTTCCTAAAGCTGTCTTAAAATACAGTTTCACATCTTAGTAGAACACTAGGATAACCAGATGAACAAAAGAAAGCTAAGTCACAGAGAAACTTCTGCCAATGTATTGTTACCAGCTTAGGGTTGTGTGGCTTACAATGGTAAACTCCCTGAACTTTCTTCCAGTTTCCCTATTTTCCAGATTAAAGCAACACTGCAGAACAGCTTTGTCACACTGAAGTTTCAAGACCCAACTTTAATTATTTAGCATACTTCCTTTGAATTTGGGTAATGAGGACAGCAAGTGAGAACACAGCGTGATGTCTTGCAATAGCATTGCTGAGGTGTCTCTTTATTCAGATTGTCAGGATTTTGGCAAAGCAACAGGACAGGAAATGTGACAAATTCAGAGAAAAAGAAGGAACCTGTAGCAAGATCTGGAGCAATGTAGACTTTGAGCTAATTCATCAAATCTGGCATTGCCGGCAACTGGTCATCTCTGTGCATGAAACCAAATTTTCCTTCCTAATTTACACCTGGGAGATACATTTAAGAGGTATTTAAAAACATATTTTAGAGGGGAAAGAAGAATAATAAAAAAAAATCAGATGCTACTTAGTAATATTTGACTTATTTTCTTCAGTTTAGCAAAGAGTCTACCAGCTCAACTCAGGTTTACCAAGAGGGTTCAGAAATACTTTGTTGAAGACTCTTTGCTTTATCTCAGCCTTTATTTTTCAGATTATATTGGGACAAAGTAGGAAACATGCATTTTTTCATGACTCAGAGCAGCTGTTGCAGGTGTTGTGCCTCGGAATTTGTGGGATCTTACACTGATTACGGCATGAGAAAAGAATTACTCAGGAAATCAAGTTACATGTGTCCATATGCAAAAAGCCATTGCTCAAATTTAATTGGGTAGGATTACAAGTGAAATATGGCCTTTGTTAGCATAATGTTATTTTCAGGATACTGGTAGGGATTAGGAATTTCTCCAGAGAACATGCAGACCACATTCATCAACAGAAAGCAACAGCAACTCTCAATTCAAGAAAAACTTCTGATTTATATAATAGCCTTGAGTCATGATGCAGGTTTTATAAATGACTTTGTCAATCTAAAAGATGCTTACTATTCAAATTATGAAGCCCCTGTGAGTACAGGCCCATTTCTTTGAATAGAGAGACCATGAAAACATCAGTAACTCTGGCATAAAACTGATGTATTGTGTAATAACATTTCACGTAGAACCTGGTGCTTTATTTATCATCAATGTCTGTAGCTGGGTTTTGTACAAGTTACAAATGAAGCCCTGAATGCTTCAGTCACATCACAGATGTTAATAAAATGGCATAATAGAGAGGTTGAGCTAGATGAATTTGGAATGTAATGACTCCTTCAAACCAAATGCTGATGAAGATCAGTGGAAGAGGATGGAGGGGAATCTCTGCTTTAGAATTATGCTGACCATCTTTCTACCAATAGCAAATTGATCAATCCGCTGTGGAAGAAGTAAATAGATACAAGGCAGGTTTCTCACCTGTCTGCTTGCATAATTCTGCTCATTCTAGCAGCTTTGACATAACAGTAGTTGCTGGTTTTGAACATTAACTTTCTGTATGTGCAGATCAAAATCACAGGGAAAGGTAGGAGTTAAAATCCAGCAGAATGCAGATTTGGTAGGAAAAGTGAAATGGGGTAGAGAACAGGGTAGGAAAGAAAAGGTGAAAGAGATGGGATTCAGGAAAGTCTGAGGATAAAGTTAAAGCTTAAGTACAAAGCAACCCATATAACTGATATCTGGGGTGCTTTTTTCTCTTACAGTAACCCATGTGTGAATTAACAGTGAGTGACTTGACTTAGAGAGTAAAGAGTTAAGGCTGCTTGACCACAACCTAGATCTGGAATTCCTCTGACCAAGCCCTAG
Source organism: Corvus hawaiiensis (assembly GCF_020740725.1). NCBI lineage: Eukaryota > Metazoa > Chordata > Aves > Passeriformes > Corvidae > Corvus > Corvus hawaiiensis. The sequence continues at coordinate 21,427,468 of NC_063214.1, forward strand.
AGATTTAGTTTTATTTCCTTAAGAGCTCTTGGCATGTGTCTGCAGCATGGGAATAAGGCTGCTTCCTGATGGCACTGACTTGTGTCATGTGTGAGATGTTAAGTATGACAAGAGAGACTCTTGCACAGGACATCAAGGCTATCTAAGTTGCTAGTCAGGGTGACAGCCAACTGCAGTCTGGCCACTTTCCTCAGTTAATGTACTCTGTTGTGTATCTCAAAGAAGCTGAGACAAAATTAAAGTAAGCAATGTCTCCTGTGAAGCATACCTGCCCTTGCCTTTATCTATCTTTAAATATTCCACTCCCTGATCCTTCTTCCTCGCCAAATGCTCTGCTCATGGAAGGCACAAAGGCTTTCAGAGTTACATTACAGCAGTATGCCCTTACCTAGAACAACATCTTATATCTGTCATTGTTCACATTGCATTCAGACATGGGAACATCAGCAAGACTGTGACAGGATTCTTAGGTAATGTATCTGAAATTCCATAGGAGGTTGTATAGATGCATCTGTGGGCTTCTGTGCTGTATGCTTCTAATTAACTACTGAGCAGTGGGGTTTCTTATATCTCACCATTCCACTCGTTAGAAAATATTTATTTATAGAAAAAAAGGGAAGTAGCTATATAAACTGCAGAATTCTAGCAAACGTGTCAGGTTCCTTTTGAAGTGCTTCTGAGACGCAATGATAAATCTTACCTGATGTGTTATGCCACTCTCTTTCTAAGCAGAAAACTACTTTTACTTTTAACAAGAATGTAGGAGAGCATGCAGTTTCATTACTTCTCACACTGAAATCTCAGATTTTAGTTAATCCTGTGCTTTTCAGATTTACAGTTTTGATTCCCCCAGGACTACAGATCTGCTCCTGAAAGCTTTTCTCTCCCTCCTCTCTCATCTTGATCCCACATGCTGTTTTTCAAGGTGACACGCTGCTCTTCAAACATAGGAGGAGGTGGGGAAGGAGGGGAGGGGAGAAATCATTCAATTTTAAATTGGTGCAAAATGAAATAAGACTTTAAAATGTTACAAAGCAAACATTTAATCTCCCAAAGTATTACAGGGCCAGCACATCCCCACCTCCTGCATCCCCCTAATCCTATTAGATAACACCAGGAATAAGCAGCTGGCACAATAAAAAAAGCCAGATAAATGATTCTGAACTGCTTGAAAGTACGAGCAAAAAACTTGAGATGGATAAAAAGCATTGGGAATGTGACAAGAATATGAGAGTATTCAGCCCCTAGTCTTGTGCATAATGGCTGTCACTCAGGTGTGTCTAGTTTAGACTTGGGAAGGTATTCATTCCACTGCAGACTTTTTGATCTGGGTATCATCTTGCATTAAAGTTTTCACTAATTTCTTTCTTTCAGTAGTTTGATGATATTTCTTTCTCGGCTAAATGAGGAGAAGTATTCATGCGAGCTCTGCAATTTGAAAATGTTTTCAAGGAATATGATCATCTGAGTGTCTATCTCTGCTTTTCAAAGTGTCCTGTAATTCACTAGTCAAGAATGAGGAGGTGGTGAGGTGCTGCTGATACTTGGTGCCCCTGTTTCTTCAAATACTCCTTGCAGCAGAGTGCTCTGGTAAGTGTCCTGGTAATTGCTGGGGTTTTGGTTTTTTTAGTCTGACGCCTCTCCATTCATGAAGTTCAAAGTATTTACATAGCTGTCACTTCTGCCTCTCATTCCACAGAGGAAACTAAGGCAGAGAAAAGAGGAATGAACTGCACTCAAGGAGAGTTCATGCCTAAATGTTCATGCCTAAATCCAGTTTAGGTTTTAGTCCCTGTGTTTTCTCTGGTGACGAGTTCCTCTCTCTGGTTCTCCAGCAGAGTAGAGTTACTCGTTCCCTAACAAAGGAAAGGTTGAGGCCATACAATGTTCCTTTCAGATGCCAACTGTAAAAAGCTTCCCAGGCATCTAACCTCAAGCCAGTGAATCTACACTTGTAAATCACATCTGTACCAACACAGATTTTCCAAAATTTAGTTAATTTGTAATGTAACTGACCTTCTGAAAAGTCAGATGTAACTGAAGATCTCCTACATCCTTATTTCACTATGGCAATATGGATAAACTGTATCAAAAATTTCTTAACAGTGTTCCTTTTTGAGGTGAATTAAGGCCTTGGATGAGGTGGTTGGGGTTTTTTCCACTCCACTTAGGACATATACGACTTTAAAGCAAAACAATTACCCATGACTACCCATGGCTGTGATTATGCCAGATGCACAAGTTGCCACAATTCTAATGCAGACAGGAAACTTAGCATATGATGCCCTAGAAGAGGCTTGTAATGTCTTTTACTCCTAAACAGAAAGTAGCACAACTTTAAGATTGAGATCCAGTCGTGGTAACTTTTTGCACACTTTCTTAAAACTAGGTCAAAGTATGCCTCTCTCAGCTACAAGCAGAGCCCAAATTCAGGAAGTAGGGAGGAAAGGGAAGGACAGGTGAAAAGGTCTCATTGTTATAAACCAGATCCACATATTAGAAAGGAGGTGAAAACACACACCTGTGACAGGAATGTTTTAAAAAAACAAATGTGTCTAAATAGCAAATCTACACACCTTTTCTTCAGAATTTCTTTTGCTTCAGACCATTTTGTTAAAGTTGAATATTAGTAAACAGGGAAGACATTGGCAGAGACTGACACCTCTGCAAGCTTTGAGCCAAAATCCATACATATGCCATCACTGCTTGCTGATTGCATGGCATGAGCTTGACAAGGAATATAGGATTTCATTTCCAAGACGTAAACTTTTGATACTTTGATAAATGAGAAGTCAGTTTGAGTGAACTGGTATGTGAAATACACGATTTGTCCACCACCTTGCTACTACCAGGATTTCTAGCAGCCACAGGTCTCTTACTTGCTCCAAGCCCATGACTAGAGCATGCCTTTATGCCAAAACAGGAGTGATGTAGAGGACTGTAAGGAAACTTGGGAATTATTTGTGGTCATACTGGGTCTCAGCCTGTGGATAAGCACAGGATTTCAGTGTTCATGACTGCTGTTGCAGATTTGAGGCTTTAAGATCACTGTGAATTTAACACTCTTTCATTGCATGCCAGAGAGTTGTGGTGGTTTTTCTCTTCTCTTTGCTGGAGAGTCTTCACTTACCAAGACTTCCACTCAGAAGACTGCCTTCAAACTTGTTTTCCCCATCATGTTCAGAGATTACTTGTTTAGTTTCAGCCTGTGCATGCTCAGAATGCAGGGTTAGTTTCTTCTGGGTGTTGTTTAGGTGTTGCCTGATCCAGTAGACTTCAAACACAACATCAGACAGAAACTTGAAATCAAATGTAAAATCAAGTAGTGCTGATGTGCCATATTTAACATAGGCAGGGAAATCAACCTTAAAAGATTTGAGTGTGTTGTTCTGCTCCTTCTCTAGTTCTTCAGTTAATGTTTCAAAACTAGGTTTTCATGATAGCTTAAAGAATCATTCATATCCTGGTGTAATCGCTTATTAACATTATTTAGCCTCTATTCTAAGCTTAAAACCCCTGTTAAGATTGTGGAAGCAGCACTGTTAATGTTGTATAGCACTTGTCAACTACACAGCCTTGGAGTGGGGAGATGCCCAACTGTTGTCCTACAACAACTAGTTTAACATCACTGGTTTGTGTGGAGGTCAGTGTGAGAATCCTGTTCATTTTGTAATTCACACAGTTTATTCTGTGAAGAGTTTTTAGGGGAACCTACACAAACTAATCCTCTCACATCCAAAAGTGGTCTAGCTTTGATTAAGCACCAGAGCTGGATACCCAAAGTCCTGTTCTATCCATCACTCACTGAAGAAAATTTATGTGATCTGCCAAGTGTTGTAGGACTCATTATTATTTGGAGCACTTCCACCAGCACTAGCCAATGGGGGCAAAGCAACAGGTATTGCTTTGTGCTCTCACCTAAGAGGGATTTATGCATGTGCACGTTACACTGAGATAATGAAACCCTGCTCAAATTTTAACAAGTGTCAAAGCACTGGAGAAACCTAACTCCAAGCTAGAGCATCTTTGTGGGAAAGTCCTTTGAGTGGTTCCTGGTTTCTTCACAGGGTGAGAGAGCTATTGCATTTTTCCAAGTTTTTCAAGGGCTTAGAGATTTCAAGGTGAAATATTTCAAAGATAATGCTGTGCTTAGTTTAATATAGAGCTGAAAAGGATACTTCTAAGAACCAGACAGTAGTTGTGCTACATGAACTGTGAAATACTTAACAGCTACAAAATACCCACAGCAGTCAGCACACCTTTGTGCTCCTAAGGCTTTGGAGCATTTCCGAAAATATTAAGTTCAGATTCACCTCTTCAACTGTTACAGCCAGAAATAGCCCTACTCACATTAGTTTCTTGATTCAAGAAAACTGTACCTTTTTCTTCATGTATTTTAGCAAAAAAATAGCTAGATATTTCTTCACCAGAAGCTGAGAGCCTACAGAACTGTCTGAGAGGTGACAAATTCATGGATCTTGGGAGGACACACAGCTATGGAAAGTGATGCAAATAATTTTTTTGCAAATTTATGTGTAATAATCATTGCAATGAGTGAAAGGTGATTTTTTGTAGAAACCAACAAGCTGCTCTGAAAGTTTCACAGAGCTCAACTTGGACACAATCACTTTGTACCCTTGAGAATTCAATTTGTACCCCTGAGAAGTTTTAACATCAACAGAAGCGAGAAACCATAAACAACAGATGTAGAAAGCACAGCTGGTCTGGGGATGCTGATATTTGCTTTAGATTGTTTTAGATGGGTGTTAGTTGCAAGTAACCAGTAGTTTTGTAGAGTGTTAACTTATTATAAATATTCATAACCTTATAAATATTCATTTATAAGGTTATGAAGATCACTTTAATGACTTTTCAATTACTTTTCAATTAATTGGTTTTCATTTGCATGCTCCCTTATTAGGGATGTCTGCAAATTACTTAGTGGATGAGTGAGGAGGAGTGTTGCAGAAGGTTCTGCTTCTGTTTCTTTTTCTGAAAAACAAGCCGGTGAAATAGTCAAGCATTCAGCATAAATTAAAAGCTCACACACATGATACTTGGAAAATAGTTTGTAACTATAATTTTAACTGTGGTGATAGAACTGAATTGATGGCCTAGAAACAATACCCTTGGTGAGTACTTGAAGCTTATAGAAATAGCCTTGCTGAATGGCTTGAAGTATAGGAGCTCCAGATCTAGACCAAGAATCCCACCCAGCTCCTGGACTCTCATGATTAAATCAGAACGTGTTTTATTCTTGGTATTAGGAAAAACCCACAACCACCTGTTACAATCCGGTTTAAACTCAGAAAAGCAAAGCAAGCTAAGTCTCTGAGTGTAAACTGGAAAGAACTTAGAAAGTTCAAAATATTCCCAGAAATGAGATTAAAACCAAACGAGGTTAGATGTTGATGCCAAAAAATTGATGTATTTTATTTAATAGTAGAGAGGCAAAGAGAAGGAAAGAGAAAAGAAAGAAAGAAATAGAAAAAGAAGTGTGCGAGGGGGGTGCGGGACAGGGAGAGGTGACAGGGGTTGGGTGGAAGCAGATCACCCATCCGAGGGTCCCAACGACGTCTCATTGCTCCCCTCCATCCGGTCTGCTGGTGGTGAGGGACCCCCATCACCCCCACGGCCACGCTGCCACACACCACCACACACCACCACACACCACCACATGCCACCACACATCACCACACGCCACTACATGCCATCACACGCTGCCATACACCACCACATGCCACTACACACCACACCAAAGAGTGCAGAATTCCATGGATTAATATACACTTTGGGCCAGGTGGGAGCGCCCATGTGTCTCCCCTTGCAGGGGCTGGCTTGACACTGTCCCTTGCAACACTGAGGGTCTGCTGCATCATCTCTGGTGCAGGGTCTGGGGACCCCTTTGAGTGGGGCCCCTGTGATGGGCCATGTCACCCCTTCTGCTGTGGATAAGCTTCCCCCCAGTGAGGACCCCTCAGCTGGGCTGCTCTGCACAGCGGAGGATGGGCAGTCACTGCGCCTCTGAGGCTTTTCCCAGGTACCCAAAGCCTCTCCTCCCTCCACCCTTTGGTGCAGGGGGTCTGTGGGAGCCTGGCAGCCGATAGCCCTGGGGCTGTGGTCTCCATCTTGGAGGTGTTAGGCTTGTGCTTTGTGAATGTTCCCAGCCCTGAGTTTGTTACTTTATCATACCTTCATCATTGAGTGGTGTAAGGCCTCAGCCATTCAGGGTGCAGTAGTCTTCTCTGCAGCTTTTGTAATACAGTTTTGAAAGTCCTTCAAGAGAGTGTTTAAGTCATAGACTATAATATTCCAGTCTGTGACACCACCACCAACAAAATGCAGTGTAAATGGAATTTTTAAAACATTTGAGACAATTCAGATAGAGGCAAACTACTTTTATTTGCTCCAGCTCTAAAACGGCTTCCCAAGAAAAGTATGGCCTGTCATAGCAGCAGGGATACAGCATGCAGCTGTACAGTAGAAGTTGCTTGTGACGCTACATTGCCTTTTGAACTAATAAACTAAGTTTTTAATTACTGAAGTGCTGCGTCTGAAGGCAACCAATATTTGATATTTCAAGGGCTGATTAACATTTCCTGTGACCCAAAAAACTGTGCATTTTCTCTTACGTTGCAAACATCCTGGGGGGGGAAAAAAAAAAAGCCACTATTTATTTTCCCAGATGGTGAGAAGGAATCTGCATCCCACTGGTAATCAGTAAACCATTTACTTTGATTATTTCTGGTGTTTGGATTCCTCCGTCGCACTGCATTAGTCCTACATGGAATAACAATGCTCTCCTGAACCAGAGAAGAGTAAATAGCAGATGGGAAGGGGTAGCAGTTCAACACTCTACAAAATATGTATGAAAATGATCAAAATTCTCAAAAGTTATTAAGGCTTTTTGAAATAGCTGGAGGTTCACTGAGTAGAACCACAAGCTGTCACCTGAAAGAGACGTTCTTACACTCAGCTTCAGAGGTAGACAGACCAAAAGCCAAGCTGACTAAATGGACTCCAAAGACAACAAGAGGTCTTGTTTTTGCATGTGAAACTATGGAAGTGTTGCAAATTAGAGATTTCTATTACAAAACTGAATGTCTGGTTAAGAACATGAGCTTTTCGCATAACTGGGATAAATACAGGTGCGCAGGAATTCTGATAGTTTAAATGTGCCTCATCCTCAGAATATGAATGTATCATTATTGCAGCTGTTTTTTACAAAGAAATACCAGTCTTTCCTATTACAAAATTTTAAAAAATCAGAGTCTCAGACTAAGATTTGGGTCATAAAACATGTAGTTGAAAATTAAGGGTTTTAAGAAAGCAAGGCTAATGCAGAGATTATTTCAAATTCAGATGAAATCAATTCACTGTAATTTTGTATGCATATTAAGCAGAAAGACAATTTGGGGGGGAGGAGGAGGTGGGAGCAAGTGAGACATAGTCAGTTGAAGACTAATACATCCCACGTTTCACCAAATTAAGGAGATGAAGGAGCAATCTGGTATGGACTTAGAGCACTGCCTGCCTACAGCAGACAGCCAAGCTGCTCAGGAGAAGCCTCGGTGTTCCATGCTGATGGAGATGGTTCAGAGATGTGCCAGGAGCTGCTGTTCAGATTGAGTAAAAAGGAGAGCTTGCAGCCCATGCAGGAAGCAGGTTACCTCCCAAGTACTACAGTTTTACACATAACAAGGTCTGTCTAAGGCCCATCCTAGATTGTAGCCATGAGGATTGACTTGCTATTTATTGATTCTTGTGGATCCAGAGATAGGCTGTTTGTCGGGAATGTGCTTGTTCCAGCTATGGAAAAGGGGATGCATGAGCCTGGCCATGTCAAGGTCTTGCTTTTAGCCCTATGTGTTTTTCATGTGACAAAAGCCTAAAATCCTTTTCAGTTTGAGTCGCTGGCTATTTTTGTCACACTTTAGCAGGCTCCTATCTACTACGGTATTCTTCATGGGTTTTAAGTTGTGAGTACCAGCAGAAGAAAGAGTCTGTATTTTTGACTCAATAGTGAAATTAATTCTGTCGAAGTTCTATAACCATGTGACCTGTAATAGATGCTCTTATCAAACAAATGGCTATAATTTTTTTTGTCAAGTAGAAGAAATTCTGTGATTATGCTACTTCTGTAAAGATCACCAAAAGATGAACAAAACAGATTCCAACTAGAAAGAAGAGTATCCTTCTGCATTTAAAAGTAATTTTCTGTCTGGGATTCTTGTTCTAAAATCCCACTTGCTCCAGGTATGATCCCTAGTGTTAAACATGCAACATGCACTCTGAAATTTTAAATTGCTTACTTTCATAGACTAAGTTGTTATGCTTTCCAGCCTGTGTTGGCGTTAAAAGTGATAGCCCCATAAATATCAGTGTGAGTATTAAGGACAATGGAAATAAGCCCTGTGTGATGCAATCCTGCAGGTTTTGTGCATTCTGGTCATGATCCACCAAAGCACTGACTAGCATATATTTTGTCTTATGTGCAGCTATTGAACTCAGCAAGAATATTTGCGTAGTTAAAGGTATGGCTGCATTTGAGCACTCATCTGGATTACATTCAGAACAATTCTCAGCTGTCAAGATCATGTTTACTGTGCATGAAGTAGCAGAACTTGCAAGAGAGAAACACTGATGTGTCACTGTAAAGCACTGCTTTACCCTTCAGAAGCCACCAAAGTAACTACTTATATATAACCACAGTTAGTTACGAGCCTTCCTCCCAGGCTATAAATATGTATTTAACAGACAGGGGTGTCTCGGTTTTGAAAGACAGGTGTCTGCTAAGGAAGGCAGAGGCCCCCCTTGAAGTGGCAGATATAACCCCTTTTCCCTCCAAGTTATTATATTTTGAAATCAAGGGCCTTTAGGCAAAGATGTGGGAAATAGGAATAACAGTTCTTTACTCTATATATATATGTATATAACCAGTCAAACAAAAACAACAACAACTGTGGCAGTAACAGCAATCACAAACCCAGTGCCAGCCTTCTCGGCTGTCAGGCTATTTCCCCTCGGGTGCAGTTCCGCTCGCAGCCGGCAGGGGCGCTGGCGGCTCCCGGTGAGCAGGGCAGGTGCGATGGTTCCCCCGCGGCTGCAGGGGGCGCTCCGGAGCGAGCTCGGGAAACCCGCGGCTCTGGTGCCCTGGGATCCCGGGAAGGGATGGAACAAAGGCTTCACAAACCCCTGGGCAGCTGATCCCGGGCTCTCAGGAACAGCAGGCTGAAACGGCAGGGACGAACGGCAAATCCCGGGTGGCAGACGAGATGTATCCAGATGGGAAAAACCACGGAGGCCCAGGCAGGCAGGGCGAGCAGGGCTACAGCGTAGCGAAAGCTCGAAACAGCAGCGGGGCAGGGCAGCCACAGCTCGGTCTCCAGCAGGGCAGGAAAAGCGGCTTTTGGGGTCCCGGCGTTGCTTCCAGCAGGAAGAAAGAACGGCCAAAAAGAAAGCAGCAGCAGCTCCTTTCTCTGCAGCTTCTCTCTCCGGACGCTCAGAGCGAACTGTCCCCACACCCAGGTGTAGACAAAAGAGTAGCCAGGCCCGCCCCACTCCCCTTTTTGTCTTTCTTAAGTACAGCTATTTGTCCCCTAGCAACATGCATATGGGAGAAAATTCCTTTAACAGGAAAACCTAAGACTAAACTAAAACCCCAACAGGGGAGTGCTAATGTACAGAAAAGTGTAATGCAACTAACTACTTAAATTCTCGGTCTTGAATGTTGATAAGATAAAGATTAATTTCAAAGGAAAGACTTCTACCCACAGAAATCCACCTAGTGTTGAGAACACAGACAATTATTCTAAATAAATGCGTGTGTTTGATCAGATTTGGACCAGTTTCTTGAGAGCTGGATCACTGTTACCCAAATGAAGCTGTCCCTACCACCACCTCACCCCACCTACATCTTTCTGGATTTTCTTCTGTTAGAACATCACTACTACTCTCTGCACTTCTCTTAAAGAACTCATTTTGTCCTTTGTTTTGTGATTCAATTATTTCTAGACCTTTTCTTCTTGACTTTCATGCAATTCATAGAAAAATCTTTCCTTCATTCTAAAATCATTCTCTTCCTTAAAATAGTGAAAGGGGAAACAGTTTTCAGACAAAATATTAGGCAAGGCTTTTTAATCAACTACTGTATCAGGTTTTGGGTTTGTGTTTTTGGTTTGGTTTTGGTTTTTTAAATGTTGTTTAGCTCTAATATTATTTTTATATGATAGATCCAATGAAAAATCAAATCTTTTCAGTCAGTCTATTGTTCTCAAAGTTTAAATATACCACATTGAACAGCCTAATTCCCACGTTCAACTAGCCTAATGACTGCTACTAATAAATAAACAGATTTGGGGCATAAGAATCCTGAAAATCTGCCCTTTCACTGAAGAAAACATCCAAGTATGCTTAAGAAGAAAAGAATGCAAGTTAAGTTTGCCCCTGTCCATTAGTAATATTTTTAAAAGCACTAATAATACTTATTTCTTTATTAGAATCAAAATAATAATGATCAAATAAAAGTTCAGACAGGGAACAGGGAAAAAAATATTTATTTGTAACAACTATATCAGTCTCATACCTTCACACTGGACATGTAAATTCTTCCAATGAGTTTTAGTTACAAAAAGTACAACAATTCAAAAACAGATTGTGAATACATTGTTTAACATGGCTGCCAAGTTAGAAAAGTGGCACCTCTCATATAAACAGGAAGTGTAACTTAGCTTTTTTCCCATGAATCTATTGGTTATGCAAAAAGTACACAAGTTTTTCAGTTGCTTCTGCAGGGATTCTCAGTGGAAAAATAAGGTGCTAACCACAGAGGCAATGTAAAGCTAAACCATTCTTAGAGAGGCTGGTAAGAGATGGAAGAGATGGGAAAACTTAACAAAATCATTAATGAAGTAATGAAATAAGCCCATGGATACCATCAGTCTTTAGGTAAACAATTTTAAAACAACCTTTAGCCTTAGGGAGATCATGTTTCATTTAGACATAGCATGAGCCAGCTGCATCAGCAAATCCATCTCTCAAGGGCTACCATTTATTCTGATGCTGAATGTTAGAGCTGCAGGCAATGAAAATTGCTGATCAAAATGTGTATTTTTAAAATGTTTGCACTGGGGTGATAAACTTCAGTGAGCTATAGTTGATGTTTCTTGGGGTAAGGAAACATATGAGTAATATAATGGTCATGGTTTTAGTTGTTTGTGAACCTGTCCGTCTTGATCACAGCTCACCTAGCAGATCTGTCCTTCTTGTTGAAATAACATGTCATGGTCTAGCACGTAACCAAAGACCATGCTCTGATTTTTTGCTTGTGGTTTTTTTGATTCAAGGGCTCAGCCAACAGACCGTCCCCCGTTTGTTTCCAGTTTTTAGCAATCCAGAAGGGCTGCCTGTAAGCAAGCCCCTTGCAGTGGGACCCTCAGCACAGCTGCAGCAAGAATACTGCACGGTGCAAAGGGGGGTGCTGAGGGCTTACTGGTGTCTTAAACACACAGAAAACTCCCCAGCCTTTTGCAACAACAACCTTTTGCAACCAATGCAAGTTACAAAGAGAAGATCTCACAAGTGCAAATCATCTAATCCTCATTCCTCCCAAACACTGCTTATTTATTGGAAGCAATTCCTCCTGAAAATTGAAATGCTTGAATTTACAGGGGATTGGTAAAAAAAGAATTACACGGTAAGAGATACAATCCCCAATTTCATTAATGCTGTGTGTTGTCTCTTTTGGACCTCTTGTTCCTCCTCGGAAAAGAAGTTTTAAAATCTGAGTTGTAAAAGTTTTCATTCTAAGTGTTGAGGAATGCTTTACTTCTGTAGCCCAACTCTGAGCTGACTTAGCATTTATGACAGAATCTTTAAAGTCTTAAGAGGCTTAATCCTCTGAGTTTTGGCAATGATTGTAATGGTTGTCCCACTACAGTGAGTCCCAAAGCAGGGAATAAGGAGTCCAAATGGTCCTGCATTATTGAGGATATTTTAATATTGGGCTTGCCTATGCCAAATCAAGCTCAAGAAATTAGTCTGATATATAAAGTGCTTAGGCAGGATCTGTGTGCTTAAGGAGAACGACATAGTACAATACAGAGTTAAATTATTAGCGAACTCTTTCTGATGCAAAGGGCTGCCCACTATCTCTGTCACTGAGCTCTTCCATCAACCAGTACATTTATATGAAGCATAAGAAAAACCTAGGTCTAATCCTGAATGGTGCCAGAAAGGTGATGGTTTAGCACTTCCACTCCACAAGCAAAAATGGGCAACAATTCCAAACCATGCTTGCACATGTAACTGTATGCCCTCTCTTAGCACATGCCCTAACATCAATCTGCATTATGTTTTTATACTGTAATTGAACATGTTTTATTAAAAAGCAAGGATAAGTTGTGTAAAGGTTGAAAACCCTTAACTATTGTGTGATTGTAGAAATGGTTTTCCACTGTATTTCTCCGTTTTCTCTATCTGGACTAGAATTTATTTCCGGAGTCAGTGGTTATCTGCAATGGGCAGCCTGATGGGCCACATGAAGAGCAAATGGTGCATATTGGACCACAAAGCACCAATTCTTCCTTACTGATCTGGAGCACATAACCATGGTCAGCCTATGAATTCATTCTGGGCAGCTGGGGAAGGGTTAGGACACAAATAAGGCACACATTTTTGAAGCTGGCAGAACAGGATTGTTAGGAAAGTGTCAGGATAGAACACTGACAGAAAGAGGATATTTTGAAAAGCACTGGCTTTGTGCCCCAAGCTTGTCAGAGAAATTTCCAAGAAGAAGCTGTGCCTGTTCTTCCAATCACTGTTTTGCCTGAATGGTGTATGGCAAGATGGCCCTTGTGTAATACATGTAAGGGCTAAATTCAATAACCAGCAACACTGCCTGAGAGCTTTTTCTTTGCCTCAGAGCACATGAGGGTGGTATAATTTATGGAATTCAAGACTGACAGATGGAATTATTTTGACCTTGGTTGTACAAGCAAGGTTATGTGTGGTAGTCCAATTCTAAGTACAAAGAACATATCTAAAAGGCTGGGTAGGTGCACAGAGATCAAAGCCATTAAGAACCATATCACAAAGTCACTTTAAAATGGGAAATAGTGCTTAGCTTGAGAAATCAGAAAGACCCCCTCAATTTCAGCTCCTTATTTTCAGTCATGTGCTGTTGAATCCTGTGCCTACAAAGCAAAATAAGCACTAAATAATTTGCTCAAAATGGTTTAAGAATAGCATTTTAGCTCTTCTAGCCAGCATCCTCAGTTTGATGCATAATTTTTCACTTCTCTAAGGAAATACTGTGATTGCTTGAAAGAGGTTCTTCATACAAAACAGATCTTGATTTGAAACCTAAAGTTGTCTCCACACAAATAAAAGTTGTTTTTTCCCCTGAACACCCTGTATAACACACTCAGAATATGCTGCAAGCTGCATAGTCCATTTAAACAGAGCCTGTGGGTTTTGTCCTTAATGCAATTAGAAACAGTACTATTCTACAGTTTCTATACTTAGACTCCACAGTAAATATTAATCAGAAATAAAGAGTTATAATTAAGTAATAGAAAATGTATGGTATTCAAAAGTATATAGATGGCACTCAATTGTAGCTGTCTATAATAGGCTTAAAAGTATGAAAGTTTTTAAATGTAAAATAATAATTACCTTGTAACGGCAGAAAATTACAGAGAACAAATGTTTCAGGGCTTAAGTCCCTTAATTTATGAAGGTTTTGCACCATTATTTTAATACCACAGATCACCCCCTGACTTGCAGTGGAATAAAAGGAAAAATTAACTTCTCTCTCCATTTAGCAGTGACTCATGTTACAGCCCGGATGTCTGTATTGGTAGAGATCTTATGCCTAAATTAAAGATTGCCAAATTCGGCAATCATAAGATCTTTCCTCTATTTATTGATACAACCAAAGCTGATATTTTCTCTAAGTGATTTGAAGTAACAGCCCAGAAAGCAAAGCAGTATCTGGCTGCTACTTCAGCAGTGTTTCACACAAACTTTTTCTGACTGTTCTCCCTTTAAGAGCAGGATTTAATATTTTATCTAACAGGATTCCCTTGTGTTTCTGTAAATCTCTAAAGTCTTGAAATAAAGATCAGGAACTGATAAACATCCTTTATACATATTTATGTCTTTATACTTCTGTATGAAGAGTGCAAAATAGTCATATGCTACCTGGGGGTTACAACTGGGATGTGATCACTGCTTCTGCTAGTGTTGGCCTCCACCAGAAAGCAGGCAGGACTCTTGTGGCCAGCCAGGAGCATGCATATTCAGTGCAGGAAGCAAGAGCCACACTGAGTTCTGGGTCAGCCACGTGTAATCTGGATGTGGCCTTCAGCAGACTGAGGTTCACGTTTGAAATACCAAAGTGCAAAGGAGCTGACACCAAATTCAACCTCTCTTGCTATACAGCAACACTAAAAAGTACATTTAAGGAACAAAGTGCCAGACAGCACTAAGACAGGTAATGGCAACCAGCTAATAAAAGAGATGTTATCACAACAATTTCAAGTTATACTAGAGAGCAGAGCTCCAGTTTCAAAAAGCTTGACATTGCACAAGCACATTCTAATCCCCTTTTATTCTGTGATGTGAGAAGCATCACTGTGCTAATGGCTTGGGTGTTTCGTTGCATTTATTTTCAAATGAATAAATTTAAAATCTGTATTAAGAAAGTAAACAAGCAAAGGTGAACCTTGTTTTTTCTGTGAACACCTACAACAGATTTTTAAAAAGATTGATGTAAAACAAAGCACAAGGACAAAAAATGCGTCAGAAGCATTTGAATGACAAGGAAACTGAAGGCGGTGCAGCAAAAGGCATTGGTGATTCAATAACATTCATCAAGATTTGTACTAGTACAGGACCTCTTACAGATAAACAAGAAGACACATGGACAGAAAAAGAACCAAGAATAATTGCTAAGACTCTCGGGGCACAGAAAATAGACTGGAACTATAAGAGAAACTGTTGACTGGCAGTAACTATTTGCACTCATCTAATTCCTTCATATCATAAGCCAAGAAAGGAAAACTGATATTCAAGTAAAAGCCAAGGCAAGCCTCAGGGAAATTCCAAGTTTAAATGCTGAAAGCTTGTAATAAGTCCCTTGATTTTAGAAGTTTTACACAGCCTGGGCCTATGAAGAGTGTCCTGACAAAATAGAATAAAATGCAGATTTTTCCCTTAGGAAAAAGTTAATAGTTGAATTAATAACAAATATTCCATTGTAACAAATCTAAATTACTTGAAACTGAACAGACAGAAAAAGGAGGAAAATATTCAGGCCCCATGTTCTGAAGCAGAGGAGTGCTTAATCAGATGGCTAGGGCAAACATTGCCAATGCTTTGCTGTCAGCTAGGAGGGATTACTGTACCCCTGTCCAAATTATCCCAACTGGCACACACAGGCTGCTCTCTGCATAAACTCCCTGTCTCATTTTCCATGAGGAAAGCTATCGCAACTTTTTCAGGACAGTCAAAGTGCAAATAGGCATGATTTATAACATTGGGCAGATATCAGAGAAGCTTCTCAAAGAAGGTATTTAACTGTTTCCTTGTCTCTGTGCTTGGGGCATGTGATGAGGCAGATGCAAAGAAAAAGAAAGAAGAAAATTAAAGTGCAAATCAGACATTTAAAAAAACGGAATTTCCAGTAGGAAAATCAGCTAAAAGTTAACATATTTTACTGTGAAGCAGGGCAATGGTTAAATCATTATTGCTTCTCAGAGCAAAGTTCTGAAATATTTAAATCACAAATCTTGAAACAAAATAATCTTTTCAGGTGTTTGAGCTGAAACAAAAGAGTTATGCTTATTTATTTTCAGTCAGAATCATGAAAGTGAAACAAAATCTGAACCCTTTAAATAAGAAGTTTTGAATCAAAACCTGTACCCCCTTAAACAGGTAGGTTGCAATCAAAATCGAAACTTGATGGCACAAATATATAAGAAATATGGCTTCCCCCCTTCAAATCTTCCTCAAAACAACTTTTATCTTTCATAATGACCTTTTGTGTTTTCCACTGAGTTGGAAGCCTGATTTGTGAATTGTCTTTGAATGTTACTTCTGTTCCTTAGATAAAATATACTTCTCATCTTGGCGTAGAACAAGCTTGGGTTTTGTTTTCTGTAATGTAGCAAGAAGCCAGATGTGAGCTGGCGTTGTGTAATCAGGAGTGTTAAAATATCATTAAATCTGCAACTAAATGGCATTTGAGAACCAGAAGCAGGTAGACCTTACTGGCAAGTCATCTGCTGTATCTTTCTGGTATGGATAAAACCAGTGGATCTTCATATTTCCAAGGAGCACACTATAAATTGACAAACGAGATGCAGAATTATTGAAGTGCCATATTACTGTAATGTGCACCATCAGTTGCTTTACCCTAGTGTTTGAATGATGTGGGGAATGGGAGACAGGACCAAAAATGTACAACAGCTGTTCCATTAACAAAAAGTGCTTTCACTTTGGTTCTTCTCTGGACGTGGACAGTAAAATTACGGCAATTGAGTGCCACCTATATACTTGTCATTTTGCAGAATGACAGAAACTAGATTACTTCAGATTAACTTCTCATTTAGTTCAGATTTCTAGCTAAATGTAGGTCAGAACACAGCCTCACTGACACTGAGGCAAGGAGCAGGTATAAACTGATTTATTGCTGTAATTCTATGCCTGCCTTGGTCCATCTGTTTCCATAAACCCTATGACAGCTGAAGTGCACGTGATGCCTAGTTGTTGGAGAGGATTTGTGATCTTCAGAACTCAATCAGTTGTAATTGCTATTTCCACCATGCTGCTGCTTCTACAGCAGCATATTTACACAACAACAACAGCAAAATACACTTGTTGATGTACAACATTCCTCTCGAGGCTGTTCCAGGCCAGAGTCCAAGCCAGCCAGAAGTACACACTGCACCAGCAGCAACTGGAGCCTGAGCATTTTCACCCTGCAGAATGGGACCTCAAATGGCCATTGCTCCTCTCCCACCTCGCACTGGCACCAGGTATCCGTAACATGAGTTTGCTTCAAGGAATGTTCAAGCCCACTTCTGAGGGCAGGGCGCTGTTTGGCTTTTCTGGTAAAGTTCCTTGTTGCTATGAAAATTTTCCAAAACAGGCGATTAATCTTGGAGGAACATTGGGTGTCAGGATTTCCAGGATTGTCCCGGGATTAAAGTATGCACAAGATGTCACTGAGATGATTTATTGCTGAATCAGTCTCATGTTTATTGAAGGATGAGACAGAAGAGTCATTACGAACAGCATCTCTAATCTCAAAGGCAGCAGTTACAGTAGCAATAGCAGAAGCGGTAGGCCTGGCAGCTGCAGCAGGTACAGATGCCAGGCAGCAGCAATTCAATGAGGCAGCAACAGCTTGCTGAAGAAGCAGCAGCCTGCCTCACTATACCTCTACAAGGCTTTTTATAACTTTTTTAGCCAATAAGCAAGTGCCACAAAGCTTGCTACACATTTGTACCAATCAACACTGTATAATTTGTCGCAATGCGCACTTTCTTATCCAATGAACATATTGCTATTATAGCCTATTGCACAAGCTTACACTAATACAACTTAACTTTCTAGGAAACTTTATTATTAAACTTATTATTAAACTCAAAACTCTTTACTCTTTTATTTATCACTACTATTTCTTGTATAAAGTATATTTTTACTACATTTCTATTCTTATAAGGCACATTTATTTCGAAACTACAAAACTGCATTTGCTTTAGTTTTGCAAAAGCTTATTGCTCTAAGTCAGGCAGTTTTCGCCAAGGCCACAAATCGAAACATGTATCCATTTCTATCTGCTCAAGCACAATGTCGTTTATGTATTCTGTCAGCACCTGCGGGCTCTCTGTGAGAGAGCTCCCTGCAACTTCATTTACCACAATTGGGGATATTAGAAGAATTAAATGTAGCACTTGAAAACCAACCTAAAGCTAAAAAGTTGAAAGTTTACTCACTTCATCTATTCAAAAATTTACTAATTGTATCTTACAGCTGTGTCTCATTTTCCCGCTGAGATCTGAGACACAAAATTATGAGTCATCAGTATTTATTGGCAATATTTATGTGGATCATCCTTATACCATAATGCTCTCTGGACCCTGATGGATATTATAAAGAAATTTGCTACATGGAGAGATTTGTCTAGCACTTAATGGAATTAGTGGTGATCATTATTTCTCCCATTATTCATCCCAGTCCTCTTGCCATCTTCATTGATGGCCGTGCTAAGAAATCACTAACACCTACTCTGAATATAGCCTGCATCCACTGTGTAGGACAGAAACTGAAGCAATTGACTGTCTTAGGCCCTGTGGGCTTGACTTAGGCTTCTCCTTGTGTTTATAGCAGTGAAATCATCTTTGTGCAAATCAGAAATATTTGACTTGAAGTTAGGAAAGATGCATAGCTTTGCATACCAGAGGCGAGGGTAAAACAGCTTAGGCCTCTTTGTGACCACAAAGAATTCTGTCATTTTCACTTGATAACTTTATTCCAACTGTTGCGCCTTCATTATAGCATTTATTTATATTCTGTTGAAACATAGTGTGGTCACATAATGATAACGTATACCATTATTTAAAAGTATTTATTACAAATAAGAAGGGATTAGGTAATGCGCTGGACTTCTCAGTGGGTTGGAACAGATTAAGCTTCTTTGTGAAAACTCTTTTCTTCTCTCATCCTAGTTCTGTAGCACTCTTAGAGCCGATATCCAACTGCAGCCCAAATACACAGAATGCTCATGCAAAATGTTAAGCCTGATCTTTCATCATGACAGCTATCATGCTGCTTTCCATTAAGGAAATCCTGTTAGAGGCTTTTATCATTATGAATCAGGGGGTGACTAAACACCAGTCTCTGATAATACAAAAGATCCCTGTGATCTTGTACCTGCTTTTGGTTTGTTCATCCCCCACCACCTGCACTTGTGTTTCTGCAAGTAGCGATTCTGAATAGTAATACAGAGTGGAAAGTTGATTTATATTTTAAAACTTTTAAATTATATTCATTTCCAGTTTGGAAGCAGGAAAAAATACTATCTCTATTGATTTAAGACTTTGGATAATATGTCTCTCCATGCCTTTAATAACATGATGGCTAGCAGTGAATTCACTAGCACTGACTGATCACACTGATACCCTGCAATTGTGAACAGCTGACTTAATCCTTCAGTTGTGTGCTTCTAATCAGATGTAACAACCTGGCTATAGATACTGCTACATCCAGAGTACAGGGACTGAATGGCAGGGAAGCGACTCTCTAATTGGATAATTCAGGTTACTTAAGAAAGAACATATCAGTAAAACAGCACCCAGCTGGCTGTTTGTGAGGTATTAACTGTGCACAAAGTGAGGGAGGTATTTTATGAAGCACAAGCTTGTGCTGTGACCCAAGAAGTAAATAAGCACTATAAATACAGCTATTATTACATGTCTGATATATAAAGGATGGAAGCTAGTCACTTGGCAGCTGTAATTTCTTACTCAGTTGGCAATGCACGTTTTTACAAGGGTAGGTCATTTTAGATACATCGTTATAAAGAGTCACAGTGCCATCTAGAGACTGCAGACAGACAGCTTTCAGAACTGGTACTAGAGGAACAGAAAGGCTTTGTTGTCATACTTAGGTTTAACACATTATGCCTCGAGAACGCTGCTTTTCACTGAAACAATAGCTTGCTTTGTGGTTATTAATATCCAGTTTCGAACACGAGCCTACCTCTTGTCTTCATGAGGTTTTTTTGAAATCCGATCTTAAACATGAAAATGCAAAGAAGACTGGTGACCGGTGGGAGCAGGCTTAAGCAAAACTAACCTCACAACCAAGCAGAGCCCCTGAAGTATTTTTGGGTGAAGTGCAGCTGTGGTGTTATACACCAGAAGGCACTATGTACTCGTGAGATAATCCGAGGGAACTTCAGAGCAAATGCAAGTTGCTCATGCTTTCCCTTGCTCTATTTATTGGGGTGGGAGACAAGGCTCCTATAGGAAGTATTTTGCATTTCCAGCCTTTCTGATTAGTGTTGAGTTGGAAAGCCTGTGTGCTCAGTGTTGGCTGTGAAAACACAGCCTTCATGCCTATAGGAAGGAAGGCAGGCAGGCAGAGTGGCAAGAGAATCTGAAGAGCATCACCTCTCTTTGCTCCATTTGTGTGAGGAAAAAACACTTGGCAAAAGTCAGTTACCAGAAAGACCAAGGCAAACAATCTAGGATTAGCAAAGAAGAAAAGTAACACATTCTGTTTATTTTTTTTTTTATTAAACCAAAGAGATTTAATTAATGTCTTCTAACAACAAGAAGCCACTCTGAATTTTCCTGACACCTGAAGCAGTCACCTCCATCTGTGTCAGACAATTTGGGATTCAGATGGCCCAAGAGGAAAGAGCCAGTTTTGGGAGTTGGGTGACATGTTTCATGGCCATAGTTTGTATAATTCAGTCAGGCATCCAAAATCGATTGGGTTATGTCTCCTGTCTCTGTGGAGAAGATGCAAAAATTTCATTTATTCCCCACTTCTGGGGATTTGGGAACCCAGGGCCCACAGAGGTGTTGTAATTTGAGTTTACACTTCATATTCTTGGTGCTTTGGAGGAGAAGGGAAAGGAAGATTTGGAGGCCTGGAGGCTTTGCAGGTTATTTGGAAAGCCCGGCAATTCCCTGGAACTGGCAATCCCCCATTCTGCCCTTTTCAGTGTCTTTAAAGCAGTTTCAAAGCTGGGACAACAGCTACCCACAGCCTTTACACTGGATGCTGTCGCAGAACCGAATGGGAACTTCAGGAAAAGTTTATCAGGGAGACCGTCCTGCTGAGTCACAAGGTGCAGGATGGATCATCGTGCTTTCTAAACTCCTTCTCAGAGAGGAGTCAAGCTGCGGCTGGATCCAGTCCTATCCCCAGAGCTGGTCATGAGTTTATGTCTAAAGAATTGTATAGGTGAAATAGAACCTCTATACAAGTTTGTCCTGCAGGACTAAGGATGGCAAAACAGATATTCAATATTAATAAAATGAATGATTTTTTAAAAATTGTTAATGATTAAGTAAAAATGTGGGGGAAAAAAGGTAAAAATTGAAAAAGTGAAAATGGAAAAGAACACAAGGTCACAAAAGGCTTTAATCAGAATTATTTACTACACAATAAAACTACAAATATAGTGCACTTCTTATTAAATCACTAATGTCAGAGTTAGCTTATCAAATATATATTGATGTTACTCACCCATACCAATGGGCATGGGCAATCACTTTCACTCAGGCTTGAGGAGTATCCTTGAGGGACAGCCCCATGCAAGGGAAGGATCTTCACACACCTTAGAGAGGATTGCTAGAAATCCCCTCCATGAAAAAGTGGATTGGTCTTTTATAAAATTACTGACTGTCAATCATATACAAATATGTGTTGTTGTGCCTACTGTGGTAGGCTGACCTTGGCTGGGTACCAGGTTCCCACCAAGCCACTCCACCGCTGCCCTTCCCAGCAGGACAGGGGAGAGAGAGTAAGATGGAAAACAACTCTTAGATTGAGATAAGGCAGTTTGCTAAAGCAAAAGTATGGGTGTGCATAAGCAAAGGGAAAAAAAAGTTTATTCTCTGCTTCCCATCAGCAAGACATGTTCAGCCACTTCACAGGAAGCAGGGCTTCAGCAGGTGGAGTGGTTGCTCCAGAAGACAAACATTCTAAACAGCAAGAGTCCCCCACCACGTTCCTCCTCCCCTTAGCTTTCATGTTTGAGCTGACATCCTATGGGATGGAATATCTCTTTGGTTAATTTGGGTCAGCTTTCCTAGTTGTGTCCCCTCCCAGGATCTTGCCCACCCCCAGCCCCATGATGGGGGTGGGGTAATGTGGGAGAGGCAGTGCTGATGCTGTGCCAGCACTGCTCAGCAGGAGCCAAAACACTGCTGTGCTATCAACAGCTTTCCATCTATCCATGCAAGGCACAGCACTGTGAGGGCTGCTAAGGGAAAATGAACTTCAGCTCAGCCAGACCCAACACACCTACTCAACAAAATATGCTTTATTGCTAAAAGAGATATTATCAGCTCTTGGGTTTCTCCTACTCGACATTTCTGGCTCTCACACTCCTCTCAGGGCCTGCACACCCATGTTGGTGCCAGCCTCAGCCCAGAAGCATCTGTCTGGCACTTGCTCATGATGGGTCTAAACTGCGATCATTTGGCAAGATGGTCTCAGCGTTCTTCCACACTAAAAATCCTCTTTGCTCAATCCGTCACTGCCAACTTGTAAATAAGGCAAAGTTTGATCTGCTGTACCCTGGCCTAGGCAGAGCATCCTACTACAGATGCTTGAAGACCTGATTTCTCTACATACCATGCAAATTTAAAATCTTCGTTTTTCCCCTTTAAGCAGAGTGAAAATGGAGTTTGGGTAACTGAATGATAATAATAACCTACTGTGTGGGCTAAGGAAAAAATCACTGGCAGGCCTATTGGAGCCTCATGTGTCCCAAAAGTACATCTTGTTGAAGAATTACTCTTCCCCTGGCAGAGGGAGAGAGACCCTGCTTTTTGTTGCTTCAGGAAGGAGCACATGAGGGTGTTTAACTATCAGACTCTCATCTCACTATTTAGTTTTTGTCTCATGAAAGGGTTTTTTCTCTTTGAGAAATGAAGGTAGAATGGTGCTAGGAGCTTGATGACTATCACAGCCAACCCAGGATTACCCTCCTGCAGGAAGAGCCATTGTGCATATTTGCATCCAGTGATCACTACGAAGGGTAAGTCTCAGCCCTCCCTGAGACAGCTGCTACAGTGTGTGTGTTGGGGCACTGAGGATGTTAGAGCCAAAGGAAGCCCTACCACTGCTTTTTGCTCCTGCAGTTGTTCTGTGGCCCATGGAGCAGCCCTGCTCATCCTGTACCACCACAGTGCTGTCTCTGAAGAAACCAGGGCAGCCCCACGCTGAGGTGGCTGTGTAAATCCCTGCCTTGCTGCCTTCTGTACCTATTCATTAACATGTAAGAGGGTTTGTTTCCACCTTATACAAGACTGGAATTGATTCATGAAAATGGGACATATTAAAATTTTGAGGCTGGCCTCAGCATCCTGCTGTAGCCCTCAATCCAGGGAGAAAAGTCAAAGCAAAAGGAATGCAGTGTACTGGGAGTTATCAGTCACCACTGGACACAGGGTGACCATGTACCCATCAGCCTGACTCTTTCCTGAGATGACAAAATGAACCTTCCTTTTCTTTTCCCTCTCTTAACTCAGCAGCATGAAATGTAAAGGGGAAAGAAAATGGCAGTATGTTCCAACCAAAAATATTTGTACAAGGGAGCCCCACAGAAGCTTCTTGAGATTGGTCTCAATTACGGGTCCTATTCCTCCACAGAGTTACTCTATGAATGGTGGTAAAAACCCTCTCTGCCTCTTTTTAGATAGATATAGAGAGATGTGTATCGCCTAATTATAATATGCTAATACAGAGATGAGATCTCTTTGTTTTGTTGATTTATATCAGTTACCTTGTTGGTTCCTTCTTAGTTTCTATACATAATTTAATTGCAGTTTAAAACAAATAACTGGACAAATCCTGTAACATTATCCAGAAGTCTGTTTTCTTTCCCACTATGAAAGGAATTTCTCACTTGTTTTGGGGATCTAAAGTTTAACAGTTGAGTACCTTTCTAAAGCCAAAGTCTACCCCACCTGTGGCTGGCCCAGTATTTGATGTAACCATTGTATATTTGTCTGTAACAAGCTGAGTGAGATGTTATTTTATGGAAGTTGTTGAGGAAACATACAGAGCAGCTCTCAGTTTGAGAAGGCAATTTAATGGATCATGAAGTGACAAACCAGCATGACAGACCTCCCATATTTTTCAGCAGTAAAACTGCTGAAAAAACTCCTCACTGAAACAAAAAGCCCAGCATGTAGTAAAGAGCAAGGGCTGCAGAGTGGAAGGGCCTAATAGGGCTCTCAGAGGGGGTACAAGAAAACAGATCTACTTGATAGTCTGCTGAGAGCTCTGCTGTTAAAAATCACCTTTTAGTATGAGACAAATAATCTCCAATTTTGCAAGGAAACTTGCGGGTAAAATCTAGCTTTGCTGCAAATCCAGATGTTCCACTTGCACAGTTTTACAGTCATGTTGAAGGCTTCTTCCATGGGGCTGGGGATAGGCTGACACCCAGGGAGCAGGCAGTCCCTGGGACGACAGTTTCCTGGTGGACCTTGGCTGGAAGCAGCTCCTGGGTCAGGTCACTGTCCCTTGGGAGCACCCAGGACACCCTGCAGCCATGCCAGAAATCCCTGGGGGCTGCATTCAGGGCCTTTGAAGTTTGTAAGTAAAGGGTTTCTGCACCGCATTTTCTTTCTTTTAGTTCTAATTACAGTTGCAGAACATTTGAATTTTTTTTGCATATATATTAAATGGTATCTCATACCAAGTTTTTTTCTTCACAGGTGAGTAATAAGGTCCTTGTGAATTCATATCCAAAAAGATGTATTCTCTAGATCACAGAAGTGAGGTGTTGAGCTGCAAGTAGGACAGACTCAACAAAACAAAACAGCGAGGGCTCTCCACGTTTACACTGCCAATGTGTCAGGTTGCAGAGCTAAGCTGAACCACAAATGGTTGCATAGTAAGGTTTATTTTGCTCCTTTTTAATGGAGCATATCTGTACAGATAGATTATAACAGTCTTTATGTAAGCACAAATTCTTACCCTTCTCTCCTCTACAGGAGTTAAGTAAGCTCTGTTGAGACTCCCAGACTTCCAAAGAAAAATTGAAGTGTTCATGCCGTTAATTTTCATTTCTGCTTCCTTCTTCCTGATTAATTTAACCAGTGCAGTGGAGTTATTTTCAGAGGCACCAAGCCAGAGAATCATTTCACTCAGCTTTCATGCTGTGAGATGGAGAATTTGGGTTTGAATATGAATTTGATAGTAGCAACAGTAGCAGTGGGAAGCTTTATCTGTCAAAGGGAGTCAAAATGGAGCAGAACTGAGAACTCCATCAGCAAGAGAGTCTGTTATAGCTGTGCTGCAGTAGTTCAAGTCCTTTATTTTCCCCCTCTTAATCAGGTGACAAAAAGTGTTCCTGCATGGCTCAGCACTTCTAATCTAGGCATGCTGTAAAAACACAAAGCTCTTGACAAATGTTGGCCTCTACTAATTTGTGTCAAAAAGAACAAAGGTTCTATAACTTGTTTGGGGCTCTATAAGTGCTGATTTGGGCTGAAATGCTAAATTATAATCTAATTTCCTAATTTTTCATCTAATTATTTGCAAAAAAATGAAAACTAGTAGAAGAACAGCTAAAGGTTAGGGAGAATGCTTCTCACTGAGAGACGCAGGTGCCTTTGCAGGCAAAGAGTAAGCTGCCAAAGTGAAGATCTTAGGCTCTGAAATCCACAGAAAAGCTGGGAGCCCTCACATGGCCTGCACTCAGGTCACTTTTATAAACGGCCCTTGAAAAATAGAAAAATTCACCTGCTCAAATACAGCTGTGCTGGAGATCAAAAAATAACCATATGAATTTGATCAGAGAAGCTGAAGCAGTGTGGGAAGAATATCCTGCAGTGCAGTTCATGGGCTATGTTCACATGAAAGTCATGGTACCTGTACTTCATACTGCCTTAATGAATCACTCGTCGTATGAGTGTTATGTCTTTAAACAAAATTTGATTAAATGGTCTTTAGATATTTTCCTCTTTTTATTATTCTTGTCAGCTTTTGATTGTTTTTAAGGACAATCAAGTCTTGTTTCACTTTTTTTTTTCCCTAGTTCACTTCCTTTCCCCCCCTTTGTTGCCTTGCCTCTGCCTTTCCCCTCCTGTGAGGCTGACCTCAGCCAACCTGCTGGGTGAGTGTAACTGGCCTTGAGACACCTGCCGCTCTTCCCATGGTTTTAGTGACCCTCACTTTAAGGACTCCTTACAGGATCTCACTTGTGCTTCCTATTGCATGCTGCTCATTCTGTGCCCCTTTTGTCTGTCTCCTTCCCTTCTGTCCTATGATCTGCCCTGTTGTGATTTGCACTCTCCTTGAGGGATTCCCTTTGCCTCTTTCTGGCTTTCCTTTGAGCAATCACAGAGGATTCCGACTGAGACGACTGGCTGACAGGCCCCTTTAATCTAATTGAGACATTCTCTTGGAATCTAGGGCTACCAAGCCAGTTTTACCTAAAACCATTCTTCCATTGTGTTCTCTACCACAGAGCACAACTAAAGGGACATAAAGCTGAATGTCACCTTTGCTGGGGCATCTCTAGGTTCCCATATTCAGTCTTCATCTCAACTTTGCAGCTTCTGTCTAGCAAGGACATGTCTTTTCCTACTGATTTTTACTAAGATAAGATTTTTATTAAGATAAGGTTCTTATCCCTAGCTGTCCTTTCACAGTATTTATCCTCTCTTGTACAAGAACTGTACTCACTTTTGTATACAATAAGTGTATCTTACACTTTCTTTTTCTACATATCCACTAGTAACCATTTTTGGAAGTGGCATATAAAAATGGCTTTTGGCTTAAACCAGATGGGCAATCTAAATGCTTTCTTTGCTTTTGATATGCTCCACAAATTCTACTTTAATCAGTTTTCCTACCCTATTCATTTGACCCTATTATTTTTATGTCTATGACTTAAACTCCCATTTGTGTTTTAGCCTAGTTGATACTTTCAAGTATAAGCTTCTGTATGGGGATTCATGTCTGTCTTGCCCAAGGTATGGATCCAAGCCCAAGATTTATGTGAACTTGTCTTTTAAACTCTTGAGAACTGGGACCATCATTTTGTCCTGTGCATGCACTGCATGTACTTGGAGAGCCTGGTTCTCTGATCACCTCTCTGTAGTACTGCCCATACCATCACTAAAGGAATAGGATTGTATGAAGGAAGCTTGGTAGTTGTAGGGTAGTAATTAAATGCTGGCACCCAAGTGGTTTAGGAAATGATGCAAGAGCCCTCTGAATTTTATAGTTGTCATCCTGTTTTTCTTTACATTATTCAGTGCCTAATTACTATGGGGGGGAGGGGGGAAAGTGTTGTTTTCAATATTATGCAAAGGTGGCACTGTTCCAAAGTGGCAAGCTGTAGTTGCCATGTACACAGCATTCTGGACATGGTACTGTAAGTTAGTGACTAGGAAAATATTAGTAAGAGAAAATTCACAAGGTAAAGATGATGTCACTGTTAATATGACTCCATATGTGAAAGACAAATGAACACCCTGATCAGTCTTGTCAAATATTAAGATAAACACTCCAAGTTTTATAGTGCAGTTGTGTTTGATGGATTTTTCAGCAGAAGTATAGAAACGTGATTAAGTGAGGTTTGTGACTTCCTACAGCTTTATTTGCACATTTCTTTACAGGAAGGCAATGCTTTAGGGGCATTATGATGTGAACTGATTTCTTATTGCATTTCATTAATTGATTTATGTGATATTTGAGACCAATAAATGATGTCTTAGAAGCTGAATTTTCAGAATATATTTTTATATTTTTCTAGAAAAGAACTAAAATGGCTACATACCTTCCTTCTGCTCCAATTAAATTGTTTTAAAATAAGTATGCCTCGTATATACACCAGTGATTCAGTATTATTTTACTCTAATTCACTCCAAGGGATCTATTAACAAGAGCCTGCCTCAGAGGCAGATCATAACACTTAAATACAAACATTGCAGCTATTATAAGCTCAGGGAGTAGTTGAATATGGATCACTCTGAACCCTAACAAGGTGGTAGCCAGTGAGAAGGAAATTATTGTTTTATGACTCTATCCTGCAAGAAAACTTTTAAGCAAAATTCTAGATAATTTCCAGACCAAAACCCACTCCTTACACATACTCATGTATCTTATACACCTTTTTTAACTGTTTAGCTCTGTGACCTTTTAATTCAAATTTTAGACAGACAACTTTGAACTACTATTTTCACTTCATTTTGAATGACCATTTTCTTTTACTTGTATTTAAAAAACAGGCAGTATGTTAAGAGGGTTATAAAACAGGCTTTTTCTCCTAGGTTTATATTTTATTAGAAAGCTAATGGCAGAGCTCTGATGCCTTCGGGCTCCACAGACAGCTGCAGCAGCAATCTCTAAGTAATAGACACACTAGTTCAATTTTCTTCTTGAATTTAAATCATAATGATTTTTCTTTCAGTCTCAAGTAAATCTTGCCATCAACAGATACCACAAAAAAAGTTTCTCTGTACCCAGGCACAGTAAATTGCAAAAGTACAGACTGGTGTAGATATCATGCTAAAGTGGTAAATTGAAATTCAATGTGATTTGTTGCTGTAACAGTTCTTCTTGCAAAAACCTTATTGGTTCTGTTTGTAGAGTAAGCCACAGGATTGTGACTGCCCAGCAACACAGCTCATCGAGAACTCAGATTTTCAGGAGATTTAGCTAAAACTCAACTTACTTTCTGTTTTCTTATTTTGTGGCTGTTTTTTGCTTTCTGGTCAGATAACAAATAACCCTTCAGCTCCTTCCTTTATTCACAACAGTTCAAGCACACTGGTTTTGCTTTTGACCGCAGCTTTTATCTAGCCCTACTATCCCACACTCTGCCTGATGATTCACTGAATGTTTAACCCTCAGTGTTGTCAAGCAGCCTGGCTTCTCCCCAGATTTCCTGTTCTTACAGGAACTTACACTGTCAAGAGCTTTGCTGTGTTAGAGCTGCAGCCAGGAGACATTGCAGACCCAGAGCTCCAAGTGTGCTTGTTAACATGAGGCGTCACTATGAAATGACCCCACTAAGTTTTACAATAACAGGAGGGAAAAAAAGAAAGTTAGTCCTGGCAACCAAATGGCAGAAAACCAATTAGATATACGGTCAACCAGGGCTTGGCACTGCTGCCAAAATGTTGCACGTCTTGTTTCTCTCACAGCTATTCTGTGAAGGGAAGAGTGGCTAATTATCCTGCTCTTCTAATCAAAAGACTTTGCTTATTTATAGGCATCAAATTTTATAGTGGTAGCCAAGGTGGTGTCAGAGAATAGTAAAGAGTTGCAAGAAAAGGTGACTTGTGGAAAAAGACTGAAGGAAGTGATTGCATTAAGTTCACAAGACATAAGATTGACTAAAGGATGTAATTGTTTTGACATACATAAGACTTTTAGAAAGTGAAACTCTTATCTGTTTTTTCCCCATGCTATGGTAGAAGCAGGCCAAGAGGCAGTCTGTCAGGAAAAAGAACTTTGCTTTTCCCCCATTCTTTGCCATCTGAAAGTCTAGTCACTGCAGGAGGCTATCCTAGGAACTTTGAAATCTCCTTGAGTGGATGAGGAATGAAAAACAATGCAATCTTATTTTGGAGTGGAGTAAAATGTAAGCGCAGATTCACAACAGCCATTGCTTGGTTTGGTGTACCTAAGATTGTATAAGATTCTCAGAGGCTTGGCCTGGTGCAACTGCCTCAACCACCCAAGCCCCACTGCCTTCGGGCATCACTGCCATTCCAGCTCCCCAGGTCTCTCGTCACACATTTAATAAGCGTTAATGTCATCAGCTCCTATTTCTGACCACTCTTCAGACTTGGCTGAGAAGGCAGCCTGGATATGCAGGTTTGTGTAAGCCAAAAATACTTGTGAGATTTGTGAAGCTAGAAATGTTTGTATTAGGAAATGTTTGCCAAAAGTTTACAGCTACATTAGGCTCATGGAAATACATTGTTATGTGATCCCAACATACACAGTAAAGATTCAGTGCTGTGTGGTACAAGTTTTGGTGAGGCTTATGGGGCACCTCTGCGTTGATTGACAAGGAAATCTCCAACACCTTCCAGGTGTTTACACAGCATACATCAACAGGTATCCCAGGCTGGGATCTGCAAGGCCTGTTGTGTTTTTGCCAGAAGCTGTGTGGTTTTGCCCTGAATTAGCCCTCAAACACACACACACACACACACACACACGCGCGCACACACACACACACACACACACATTTAGTGACTGACCAGACCATATTTACAGTCTGTTTCCTTTCTCCTTCCCAGACCCCTTTCTGTGGTATATTTCTATGATTTCTGCTTTTAAATCAAGCTCCTATTCTCAGATCCATTTGAATACTACTGACAGGTAAGGTGAGGGAAAAGGACAATGTTAATTCCTGAATGCTAATTCCTGAATGCTCTCAGAGAGTTGTGGAGACAACTGAGGAGGAAGGTGATCAGGCCAGTGGGTGGTGAGTGCTGCTGGAAGGAGACCCCAGCTCCCATTTCTCCTCAAGCACTGTCTTCTTTTCAAGGTTTTTTTAATCAGACAAACACTCTACAAAGCTGTCAGTAGCTGTGGTTGCTGTTTCACTTTAATTAACTTCTAAATTCAGATCTGCAAATCTACTGAAACTACTGTCTCATATTTCTGCACCTAGGTAATGAGGTCTTTAGGGAAAATTGTGAAGAACATCTATTTCTTACCTTCCTGAAAGAGAAATTTGCAGTTGTTTCCTATCTACCATCCTTTCAATGCAAGGAGAGAACCTGCCTGAAGCAGGACAGTGCTGAACAGCTGCTGCTCTTCATTTGCAGAGCTGGGCTTCTGGAAAAGCCATTCACCTCACAATACCTCATGGAAATTGTTTATTTATATGACATGTAGAAAAAAAGCCACAAACAGTTTTAACCTGTAGGAAAATACAAGTGCATTTGATAACAAGGAGAATCTTAGTCACATGTTCTTAAGGATGCTTACAAGGCCAGAGTATTTCCCCCCCAATATCACTATCTCCATCCCATTGGAGGATAAAAGAAGATTTTTTCCAAATGCAGTCTGTCTACAGACAGCTGAAATTGGAGGAGCTAAGTACATAAATGAGTTCATCCCCTTGGGAGTCAGGGCTTGTTTTATCAGTAAACTGTGGTCACTGCAGGACAGACCTCAGCTACAGCGTCACCTTGGACTTACTGTTTCTAGGTTTCTCTCCTAAGGGTATCTTTTTTCCTTATGTCTCTAAAGTTCTTTGAGACAAAACAGTACCCTTCTAGAGGTGCTTTATTCCTGAGCTAACTAAGATGCCATCTGGAAATGGTCTTAGTCTCATGCATGATCAACATGCAATTAGACACACAAATGTTAACATAAGATTTTTGTGTGTACAAAGTTGTCAGAGAAAAAACGTGAACGTAACAGCTGCATGTGCAATGTGGCTGTTCTTGCCTACAGTGTGAGGTCAGTATTCACCTTGTTTTTTTCACAGGTTGTTTTTCTCTGTGATCAAGATGACAGCAGTCCCTGCATCTCACACTATTCCCCTAGTAAACACCTTGTGTCATTCTACAGCTTATTTTGATGAAATTTGTTTAAACCTCTGCATGAACAGAGAGAACAAAGTGTCAAGTTTTTTCTGGCACTTTCTATGGCCTCATGACTGAGGCTGATTAAAACATCACAAACACTCATTTTCTCTTCTCAAAAACACCTGAAAAAAGACAAGAGTGCTTTTAGATAACTATATCCTCCCCTATATAGTCCTAGCTTATTCCTGAAGCATAGGATTCTATTTGCAGGGCTTTGAGCCACTTTAAACATAAAAGTTATCTTACAAATATAACTATACCTCACTGTCAACTTAGCTATTCCATAGCTTAGAGGTGTGATACAGAAACCAAATGTCTGCTGGTATAACGTGACAAAAGTCTCTTCCTTTTTGATGTGGACTGTGACCAGTGCAGAACAAGCCTTTCCGGCCTCCACAGAGCTCATGAGCTGTCAAGCTGCAGAGCTAACCCATCTCACAGGGGACAGTTCAGTAAACAACACAGATGAACGACTGCATGTCCTTGGCACCTCCAACTTCAGGTGTCTGCAGGAAGCTGCTTTTGGAATAAGTCTTCTTTTCATGCCAGGCTTCTGATTTGCTCTAGAATTGCTTTGAAAGGCAAGAGACCTTGTTTTCTTTTATCCATGGAGTTCTCATTCCCATTTTTTCATGGAAAGATAACAAGGAGAACCTGTGAAGAGCTGCTGAGCAAGAAGAAAAAGAATGGCAGCTATTTAATACGGGAGAGTGAGAGTGTGGAAGGAGCCTTGTGTCTCTGTGTTTTGTAAGTACCCTAATACTGATTTTTTATGAGTTTTCAGTTGGATCCAAAGACAATAATCATCTTTTCTAACATTCATAGTTCTTCCCTGATATTAACAGCCTCCAAGGGAGTGTGTCTATGTATTCAAGTAGTGTTGGTTGCTTTAGGTTTCCTTTATAGTGAGAGGGTGGCATTTGCAAAAAACCATTTTGTGTAACATATGATAAATGAACTATAATCTGTTGATGCTGGTCTCTCTCTCCAGACAATAAGGGGAGCCCAGAGAAAATAGCTCAGCCTGCCAAAACATGTTAAGAACCCTACTCAAAGTAACTGCCTCTGTAATGATGAGTAAACAGCATTTTAGCACTGTTGAGACACTGAAAAGTCTCATGGCGTGTTACAAAACACTTCCTTCTTTATAGAATTTCTGTCTGATGAAAGCTCAGCCTCGTGTTTCAAAGGAATTTTACCTGATATAAGAACATAGGCTGAGACTGAAAATTAAAAAGTTCTGTTTGAATTCATATGACAAATCCACAGACAGGATGGGCATAGAAAACTGCTATTTCTAGTCCTTAGCTTTAATTACTACCATTAAAATTTTATTATTTTCTTTTTCTGTAGGGAATAGCACTTTTATTTCCCTTTTTACACTTTTCATATATAATTGATCTGTTCATAATGCATTCAAGGTTTAAAAATTAGAATCCAGGTCTTTGTTTGAACCTATGAGGTTTGACATTTGTTGAGGATACGTTTGAGTATGACATGAAAACTTTTTAACACATCTAATTAATTTAAAAATATGAGAAGATGCTTTTATCAATCACTAAAAATCCATTTCTTATGAAACAAATCAATGGAGAAGGGAGAAAAAGAGAGAGAGAAATGGAGTACTACTGGGTTGGTGGGTAAAAGAAAGGAGGTCTGCAAAATGACAATACAAGAAGAGAAATAGCAAGTGGGGGGGAAACAGCCCTCGGCAAGGGAGCTACAGGAACCTGCTTTCAGTATGATGTGGAATGAGGCAATGCAGGGGGTGAGGGGAGGGCAGGGAGATGGGAGGGAATGCGCATGCAAACCCTGTCAAAAGGGACAAATGGGGAACCTGACACAGAGGAAGAACGGCAATGTTAGTTAGAACCTGGGTTAAGCTTTGTGCTACACCAGCATGGTTGCTTTCCCTTCCATCGTCTCTTTTTTGTTTTAAGGGCAAAGCAGATTTGCCTTCTGATACCTTGCAGACATGCTTTGGCCTGTCACATATGTCTGCCACAATATTCTGCTCAGGCATATGAAAAATCATGTGACTTCCAGTTTGCCTCTGTGGGTTTGTAGCGTTAAACGCTGATAAAACCTGAAGTGTTTAGTGGATTTGACTGTAACTCCGACATGAACAAATGCCATAGTTAAACTGCAAGGGTGGCAGCAGTGGTGCACAGATGGTGGCTTGCACAGGTCAGAGCAATGCTTGTGTTCAGACAGCACATGGGATGGTGTTGTAGTGGCTGAGAATTGCCTCAAAGACGGAATGGTTCACTAGGCAGAGGAAAACTGCCCTAAAACTGGGGGCAATCAACACTGGAACTCTTTGTGATGTTTCAAGGCAACTTTTGAATTAGCATTGCATCTTAACACCTTGTTTAGCACCTAAGATGGTTGATGTGCAAACTGACAAACCCTTCTCAAATTAACTGATGCGTGGGCAGAGATACTGATCCACTTGCTACAGCAAA
Organism: Corvus hawaiiensis; assembly: GCF_020740725.1. Taxonomy (NCBI): domain Eukaryota; kingdom Metazoa; phylum Chordata; class Aves; order Passeriformes; family Corvidae; genus Corvus; species Corvus hawaiiensis. The sequence continues at coordinate 21,461,258 of NC_063214.1, forward strand.
CAAACAACCTTTTTCATCCTTTTTTTATTGGGATTTGCGGGGGAGTGCACTCCCATGGAGAACCTGGGGCTCAGAATGGTGGGTCCAGTTCAAATGCATCTCTCCTCTAATCAGGCGTGGTGCACGGCTCTGCTGATACACCTTCCTCCACAGAACACTGTCTCTTTCATCCAAAATTATCCCAGATCTCTCACAGTGCCACACTTCAGACCTACTGTTCTTGCTACTGTTCTCCTTATTGTTCAACAGGCCGTTCTCCCTCTCACCTCACTTTTCTTCCAAGCACCTTGTTTGTACCCTATTACTAGCTCTTGATAAGCATTTAATAGTTAATGTGGAAACAGAAGTTTCCATTTTAATGGTAGTTTCATGTTCATTAAATAAAAATTATAGTAGCTGAATAATATCCAGACAATAATGTTTTAAAATCTAGTTGATCAGTAAAGAGCAAGTATCAAAAATGATCAGTTCCTGGTATTTCTTTTTATCACTTTTCTGTCTCTGTGCAAAGAATGAGCACTCACACTGATAAAAAGTACTCTTCAGCAAGGAATGTGTAGATTTCCACAGGTATCTCAAGAAGGCAAAAACAAAAATATGCATCCCTGTGATACCACTCTTTGAATTAAAATAAATCTGTTATAACTGGAAGCCTTACACTGATCTCAAGTCACAGTAACTTTTTTTGCAGAACAAAGTAGTTCATTTTCAGAGTAACCCTTCATTTCTGTGCAAGGCCCCTGAGCCAGGTTTTTGCCCCAAGATTCTCCCTCTCATGACAGTTCACTTCACATAGCCACATAGGTACAGCTGAAGTCCTCCTGAGGAACAGGCACACCAGTTAAAAAAACTTGCTTTCAGATGCTGCTCCCCTGTCTCCCCAACCTCCTCACTTATTTGTGATGTACATTTTCATGCAGGTCTGCTACCTTTTTTGATCATGGTCGCCTTCTCCACCTCCCAAATTGCTGCTACTGTGGTACCTGATAAACCTTTTATTTCTGTTGACAAAATATATCCAAATACATCAGTAGCCTCAGTGTTCAAACACTTTCATATTATCAAAAATAACAATAACTAAAACCCTGGGAAATGCAAAGGAGGAATATTATTCTTAGAAGTAGGAGCCATGTAGTCATTTTCTGGATGCTGGTGACTGGAGGCTATTTTCTGCCAACACCTCTCCAAGAATTCAACTGCCTTCTTGTGATAGAAATGCAGAATGAAGTTCAGGGAGGTATCACGCATGAGGAAGATAAGAGAGAGATGACAGGAGGTGATGTCTGTGGAATCAAATTATGCTCATAAAAGGCCTGTGTTAGGTTTAGTTCATATGTTCTTTGAAACCCATGGTTAGAGTAATCTTGTATTTCAAGATATTAAACCTTCACTCATTTTGTAATCTCTAGGCTCTCTTCTGTTTTGCTTTTCTGTCTTTGCCTCATTCAATTTTACTGCACAACTTCTCATGTCTTTAATAGTGTTTGCACATATGTCCACTTTGTTAATGTGATGTATTATATATACAACATTTTTCACAGCTTTGAGGACCTCATCTACACTTACCGAATCTTCAGGGAACACCAAGGATATTTTAGAATACAGGTGAGTAATTCTCATTACATCTCTAAAGACTGCATTAACGATCATAGATTTTTTAAAAATCATAGAATAAGAGTTCTTAGATTCATCTATGATCAATGATCATTTTAATCTATGGTCATTTTAGTCAATGATAATTTGACAGATCATAGATTTTTTTTTTTAATCCATAAACACAATACCATAGAAAATATTTCCAAGTTTGCTCTCTACTCAATTTTTATTATCTATGAGCTCAAAATTAGCTCTTGTGTTTGTAGAATTTCCTTATAATCTAAGTGGCTCTGTTATTTATTAACCAGCTGCTTTCTGATTTGACCATTTCTTTTTTATAGCACTGATGAAAAAACTATTACTTTTGTTACTTTCTCCTGTTCCTAATTAGCTTTTTCTACTTGAAAGTGCTGCCATTGCATGCAGCATCTCATAGGGATCTGGGATATTGCAATGATATTTTTGATTTAAAGAATGTATAATTCTGTATGATTGTGAGGCACCTGAACTGATGATGCCAAATAATGCTGCTAATTCAAGAAAAACAAGTGCAGGAGAGACTAACGCATCAATCAAATCCCCAGGCAATGTGAAAGGACACCTATAAACTCACTCCCCTGCTTGTAGTAGGACAGCCAAGAGGACTGCAATATTAAGCACCATTAAGTGGAATGAGGAAATCACTCCATAAAGGACACTCCAAGCTCTCATATGCTGATAATTTATTGCTTACTAGCGGTTTTTCCTGAGTACGAAAGACACAATTTCCCATGAAGAAGAATGGTTTGTTGATAAAAAAAATTCTGGTTTGGACCTTAGTCACTCTGCTGGGGTTATGCTGTCATTCCTGTCAGCAGGTAATAATAACTCAGACACTTTGAGGTTTTTCAAACCCATTTTTCCTTACAAAGTTTTGCCAAAAATGTGAAAGAAGAGTTCAGTTATTAAAGAAATTAATTCAGATTATTTTGGTTTGCTAAAATAATTGATTGAAATAATACATTGATGGTGGAGGAGAGGTGGTTTGGGTTTTTTTAAAGGCCAAGAGAAAGCCATGAGCTTTCTAGAATGCAGTAGGCTGGCCCCAACCAGCTAAGCACCCCCACAGATGCTCACTCCCTCTCTCCTTAGCAGGACAGGGTGGGGGAAGACAACAAAAAGAACAAAAGTGAGGGAACTCCTTGACCAGATAAAATACAGTTTAATAGGTAAACAGGTAAAGCAAAGTTGTGCACACAAGCAAAGCAAAGGAGTTTAGCAACTCCTTCCCATTGGGAGGCAGATGTTTAGCCACGTCCTGGAAAGCGAAGCCTCAGCACACACATAACCACAAACGTCCTCACTTTCCCTGAGCTTTTATTGCTGAGTACAGTGTCCGATGGGGTGCGATGGGATAGCCAGCATCCTGCACAACCCCAGCCTGCTCCCCAGGGGAACCAAGTCCAAGAAAAAGACAACCTCGAGGCTACATGAGCACTGTTCAGCGACAGCCTTATCAGCACTGTTTTAGTCACAAATTCAAAGCACAGCACTATGTAGGCTGCTATGAAGAACGTTAACTCATCCCAGCCAGACCCAGTACACAGAGGCATTGGCACCCAGTCCATGCAGGGCTGAATGGAAGATGAAGGATGCAGAAAACTAACGAAAATAAATACATGTTTCTTTGCTAGCTAGCAGATGAAGTGAAACCAAAGCCCTGTTCTCTTTTAATGACTACTGGTAGGCTGCTCACTGTCTGTCACTGCCCTGAAGTTTACAGCACTGTAAAGTCCATGCACAGATCCCTGCAGGGCTGAGCTGCAGAAGTTCAGTCCTGTTGTATGAACCCACACTTAAAAAGCAGTTTTTTGCACATGTCCTTTGCTTGCCAATGCTGATATTTTGTAAAATTTTTGGGTTCTGTTTGTCACCTACTTATTTAAAGACAACATTTTAAGTAAGAACTAAATATGTTATCCCTAAACTTATGCTCTCAGACCAGAGCGCAGTGTGTAATGCTGTTGCTCTTCAACACTCTGCTGTAGTGGGTTGCTGCAGCACGCATCTACACCAATAATTTAAATTGATGCTCTTTTTGAAAAAAAAATATGGTGATGGAGGTTACTTTTAGTGCCATAGCCATGCCTCCAAACAGGTGTCCCTTATGTTTTAAGGGCAGTGCAATATTCTGTCACCAAATCTGTTTACAAAACAGCTCCTTGGTAAATAATAAAGAACCTGTCATTCTTTTCATTTAGGGGACGCCATGTGAAGGGCACTTGCAAAAACATTTTGTTATCCTTTCCTTACAGACTTCTGAAGGTGTTCCAGAGAGGACGTTCAAAACGTTAAAGGACTTAATATACGCTTTCGAAAAGCCAAATCAAGGACTGATAACAAATCTCCGCTACCCAGTGAAGAAACCAAAGGCTTTGAGAAGAAGCCAGAGGATCAAGTCAGGAATGGACAACATTTATGATGGTAAGAAATTTAGCTCCGCCTTTGTGGGTTTTTTCAAGATGACGGCATTGACAGGTTTGTGGTGAATACTTGCTAAATGTCCTCTTGCATGGACGTAAGTTTTACATCCTCCCATCTCTCTTACGTCCACTGAAATGGTTATTCTTAACTCACAGGTTACTTACCCTCACCCATTACAAATTAACAAATTAAGATCGCTAGAGATAGACAGTGATGAAAAAAGCTGCCTACAGCTCTCTCGGTCATGGGTGTTGACACCTTGAGGCTGGAGAAGACTGAGAACAGTTTTTACCCAATTTTTTACCCAATTTTACCCAATTTTACCCAATGTGCGTCTGCCAAGGTACCAGGCCCTTGCACTTCTCTGGAGATTGAGGGTGTCCTTTACATTCATTGCCCAGGTTCTAAGATATTTTTATATCAAAACTTTATTCAGTTAATCCTAAAATGGGCAAGTAAGCAAGCCAGCTTGTGAATTGTGTTGGGGAAGATGAAACAGGAAAGCCTTGGAAATATGATTGCCTGACAAAAGATTTTGGGAATATGAAAACTACAGGCAACATCGAAATGAAAGCCACTTTTGAAATACCAGGTCTTAGTTACTGAACAACTAGAAAACAATGGTATGGCCGACTGAAGTAATCCCCTCTTGATGGAACAATACCCTCTGCTTGCAAACAGGTCCAAGGGTCAGAGCAGACCCTACTAGCTCAGCAGAAGGGGTCCAAAGAGTAGTTTTTAGAAGTTAAGATGTAACACTCTATGGTAATATAAGAACTCTTATAGGCTGTATGTAAATGCTATAGGATTTGTATCTTGTATTAGATTGGTTAGTGACAATTAGAATATTCAGTACAGAAGATGATTTATTGTATTGTAACCAGGACTTCAGACTTTCCTCACTTCCACTTCTATTCTTGCTCTTACTCTTGCTCTTACACTCTCTCTCTCTCACCCGTTTACTCTCTTGCTCTCTTGGGCCTGCTCAGAGCTGAGTCTACCAGCTCTGAGCAGTGCCCCAATACCCAAGCCTTTTACAATAAACCGGCTGTGTCCCAAGACCTGCCTATAGAGATCTCTCGTCTCCATCCGTCACCGTCTACGTCCGGCCGTCCCGACTGGACCCCAGAACCCCCATAACCTACAGTCTGGCGCCCACCGTGATTGACGAGCCCACACCCAGCACCTGCAGCCTGGCACACAACGTGATTGAACGCCCGGTTCAGCTTTCTCCATCTGTAGGACTTTTCTCCATGGACGGTAACTAAAAGACCAGTTATAGCCACCTAGAACGTGTCGTGAGCACGGCATACCGATGCTGCGCATCGTAATAGCTGGAGCTCTGTAATTCTGCTGAGGCAGCCTTCGAGCACGGGGTTTACCTGGAGCTCTTGGAGGCAATTGCCTGGCAGCCCTCGAGCACGGGCCGCCACTGCTGCGCAGCGGCCCCCTGGAGCTCTTTGAGGAGGTCTGCCGTATCACCCCTCGAGCACGGACACGCTGCTAAGCAGTACTGACCGGAGCTCTGCGGAGGGAAATCTGCCGCACGCCCCGAGCACAGGCGAGTAGTGCTGAGCACCGCCCGCACTGGAGCTCAGTGCGGACCCACCCGTGAGGTCCTGAGCACGGAAAGCCGTTGCCAAGCGACGCCTGAAACCGGAGCTCTGGGAAAGGACCGAAAAGCGGCGTCCTGAGTGCTGAGTGGAGTGCCTGGCCAGCCCCGCACGACAGACATCTGAGTAAGGACGCTGCTCCTGCGACATCACCTAAGTGAGTATCATACTGGTCTAAAAAATGGGACAAACCCACTCTGCCCATGACAGAGATCTCTATAAGCAACTTAAGCATTTACTTATAAGCTCTGGTCCTAGTCAGTTGCCTAAACACGAGCTAAAAAATCTTTTAGAATGGACCCGACTTAATTTCCCAAATGCTGACCGTTCAGCCGTCTTTACAAGAGACTTTTGGGACACAGTTGGAGTTAAGCTCTTTAATAATATCTCCTACCGGGATATGGCAGCTGCACAGCTGCTCCCAGCTTGCAGAGCGCTGGTAGAGCTGTTTGCTGCGGTGGCGCCGCCCGCAGCAGTCACCCCGCCGAGCCTGGTTCCAGCTGCGAGTCCGCCCCTTGCCGTCGCGAGCCCGCAGCGGAGCACGGCCCCCGCCCCTCCGCCGGACCCCGTGGCTCCGATACCCGCGGTCCGCCTGACGCGCGCCGCCCCGCCCCCCGCGCTCGCGGCCCCCGCGCCCGTTACCCCCGGCCCCAGCCACCCCACCGGACCCTACGGCCCCTCCCGCCATCCCGTTCCTCCCCGCTGCCCCATCCCCCGCAGCCCCCGCTGCCCCATCCCCCGCGGCCCCCGCTGCCCCATCCCCCGCGGCCCCCGCCTTCCGTTCCAGCGTCTCCGCGGCCCCGCCCCTTGCCCCTGCCCCTCCGTGCCCCCCCCCCGGTTCCGTCACCGCGGCTCCACCCCCCCCTGCTGCCGTCATTGCTACCCCACCCCCCGCTGCTGACATCATGATGGCCCCGCCCCCCGGCGGTACCCCCGGCGGGGCCAGCGCCTACCCCCCTGCTACCTACGGGTGTTACCCCTCCCCCAGCCGCGCCGGTTATGGCCATGGCTGCCATTATAGCCGGCCCCCCCCAAAGCCAAGCGGCGACCCTTCTTCCAGCCCCCCAGGTCCCCCCCCCCCACACGGCGCCGATGATAGCCATTGTTCCATCCCCGTCCGCCGCTGCTGCGTCTTCACAGTCCCCTGCCGCTCCCGAAACACTAGTGCCTACAGCGCCGGCCACGGCTGTCCTGCTGTCTCCGGCACCCCCTCTGCACGTTACCACAGGAACCCTACCCCCCCACCTTGCCGTTCAAGCGCGCACAGCACGCCCCGAGCGGTCCCCCGGCCCCGTGGCGGCACAGCAGCCGCCTGTGTCTACTTCCGCTCCTCCTGCCGTTTCTGTGCGGTTCCCCAATCCCGGCACACCATCGCTTGCGCTGGGAGCGCCCCAGCTCCGCGAGCCACTTGATGCCGGTGCCGCGCTGCCTGCACGGATGTCTGCAGTCTCCCCCGTACCTGCCCCTGCTCCAGCTACGTCTCCCGGCACTGCAGCCCCGTCTCCCGCGGCACCACCACCCACCCCAGCCCAGCCTACAAGCTTCCAGCAGCAGCACGCCGCCATCCAGCCACCAGCCCTCTTGCCTCCCGCGACCGCAGCCCCAGCCCCTGGTTCTGCAGTCCTGCCATCTCTCGCTCCGCCCGAACCGCCCGCCACACGGACTGCTGCCCTTACAGCCTACCGCGCGGACCTGATGACGCAACACGCGCATGCGCCATTGCTGCAACTCCCGGACCAGTGGTATCAGTCCGCTCAGACTTCTCCAACCTCAGCACCGCTCCCGGGACCAGCCGCGCATCCTCCCGCGACTCCGCCGCGCAGCTCCACCCCGCCTCCTCGCCCGCCGCCACCGAGATCGGCTGCACCACTCCCGAACTCTGCCGTTCCATCGCTGCCCCTGCCGGGTCCCATCCCCGCGCCGCAGCCGCCCCCGCCGGGGTCCCCCGACACCGTACAGCCGTATCCCTCCGCGCAGCGCAGCCTTGCCTCAGAAGCTGCGAGCAGGGGGGGAACCGAGAGCAATAATGCAGCTCCAGTGGCAGGGGAAACGGAGAGCCCCTCTGCCGGAGCTGATGCTTTAAATCTAACACAAGTAAACTCTGAAAAGCAGCCAGATTTGTTTGCAATAAGCCCCAGAGTCCCGCCGGCAAGCGGCGGGGATCTTGCAACCCAGAAAGAGAAAACGAGTTCTGAAAGTTTGTCAGCGCTACCTTCTGAATCAAAAAATCCTCCAAAGTGCTCAGATTATTCTAAATTAACAGATTGCCATGAAATAAGACCCCAAATCTATAAAGATGAAAGTCTTAGTCTATTAACTAAGCCTGTGATAGCTAGCCAACAGCCTGACAGTCCTAAAATGTGGGCTCCCATCTCCACTCTCCAAATTAAAGAACTAAAAAGTGCTGTAAGATACAGTGGCATTTGCTCACCGTATCTTAAACAACTGCCAAAAAGTACCCTAAAAGGAACACATCAAACTTTAAAACGCATTTTAAATCAACAGAAAAGGGGAAAAGCCCAGGCTACACCTCAAAGAAGGTTGAATAAAGCCTTGTATGTTTTTAATTTCTTGAACAGCTCTGCAGAAGAGCCTGAACCCCCCATCTTCAGACATTTCTTAAACAACAAAAAAGCAAAACTGAAAGAGCACCCTCCAGTTTTAATTAAGAATTTAGCATCAGGAAAAATAGAAAGACCTTATGATCTTATAATGTGGGGAAAGGGATTTGCATGTCTCTCCACAGGTGAAGGAACCAAGTGGATTCCAGCAAAGAACGTGAAGCTGTACCACGCATCAAAGCCCACTGTCGGTTCCACTTCAGGCAGTGACCCCGCGAGTAGAAGCCGAGAAGCCAGCACTGAAATGTGAACTCGGCAGAACCACTGAGAGAAGATTGTCTGCCAGAAACAGCTTGAGAAAAGAATGGAGTTTTAGCATTATTTGTGTAGATGCATGTTGCTTTTAACCTTTTGTTTTTGTTTTTATAATGAAGCTTTACCTGTAAATCAACCAAAGACAAAACCTAAGGGACCTAGCTAACCAAATTACAACAGATAACTCGTCTTGGCTAGACAGTTTGTTTGATGGTTGGAGCTTTGCACCCTGGCTAAGGGAACTCTGTAAAATAGGCTTGATTATTCTAGTAGTAATAATTACAGTTTTAGTAGCAGTACCTTGTATACTTCAGTGTGTGCAAAAAATAACGAGTAAGACTATGTCTAATATCTTAATTGTCCGTCGAAAAGGGGGAGATGTTGGGGAAGATGAAACAGGAAAGCCTTGGAAATATGATTGCCTGACAAAAGATTTTGGGAATATGAAAACTACAGGCAACATCGAAATGAAAGCCACTTTTGAAATACCAGGTCTTAGTTACTGAACAACTAGAAAACAATGGTATGGCCGACTGAAGTAATCCCCTCTTGATGGAACAATACCCTCTGCTTGCAAACAGGTCCAAGGGTCAGAGCAGACCCTACTAGCTCAGCAGAAGGGGTCCAAAGAGTAGTTTTTAGAAGTTAAGATGTAACACTCTATGGTAATATAAGAACTCTTATAGGCTGTATGTAAATGCTATAGGATTTGTATCTTGTATTAGATTGGTTAGTGACAATTAGAATATTCAGTACAGAAGATGATTTATTGTATTGTAACCAGGACTTCAGACTTTCCTCACTTCCACTTCTATTCTTGCTCTTACTCTTGCTCTTACACTCTCTCTCTCTCACCCGTTTACTCTCTTGCTCTCTTGGGCCTGCTCAGAGCTGAGTCTACCAGCTCTGAGCAGTGCCCCAATACCCAAGCCTTTTACAATAAACCGGCTGTGTCCCAAGACCTGCCTATAGAGATCTCTCGTCTCCATCCGTCACCGTCTACGTCCGGCCGTCCCGACTGGACCCCAGAACCCCCATAACCTACAGTCTGGCGCCCACCGTGACTGCCGAGCCCACACCCGTAACCTACAAATTGTATTCAAATATGACTTATTGATAACAGGCATATAGCCTTGTGCTCAGGATCACAGCTTTGGAACCAGAGTTCAGCCTTTCATTGCTCTTCTTCTGCTAATTTATGCTCATGAGTCCCAGGTGTAGGACAAGGGTGTGATGCTTCTACCTGACAGAATTATGCAAATGGATACAATAAAGACAGATGTTCTCATAAAGCTTTAGACTGTGTTGTTTAGCCCCATGTCATCCTTACATCCTTGTTTTGAGAAGGATGACTGCAGATCCTGTTGGTAACTTGCTGGCATCCCTCACACGCCTCTGGATGTCATTCTTCATGTTCCTGCTGTACAACACTCAGCTGCTGCATCCATCAGGTCATGGGCTGCCAAATAACCCTGAAAGTGTTCCATGACCTCTGGCAGAGTGTGCCAAGAGCCACAGCGTGAGCAAGGGAAATCCTTTCATTAAGTACAGGTATCATAAAGGAAATAAAACCTTGGAGTCTCCACCCTGCCCTGTGATTTGCATCTCATGTCCAACGGCAGCTCAGCACAGTGGTGTTATGATCCGGTTATTAAAGTTCTTAGAAATGCCTCTGCCCAAATTAAGGTGTAAATGAGACCTTATGCCAGGGACAACAGTATGGGTTTCATCTGATAGTAAATATGAGACGGAGAGAGAGAAAATGGAGAGTAAAAAGAAGAGAAAGAAATCTGAGAAAGAGGTGGAGGGGACAGAAAATATCACCCATCCACGCATCCCAATGATGCTCCAATAATCCTCTCCAGCTGGTCTTCTTGGTGGTGAAGGTCCCCCCGAAAAGCATAGAATCCGATGGGTTAGTATAGCTCAGGCTAGGTAGGAAAACCCAGGGACCTCCCTGGGCAGGGGAGTGTTTGCCACTGGCTTTTACAACAGCCTCTGGCTTTGTTGAATCACGTGCAGTCCTTCGGTGCAAGGCCTCAGGAATGACTCTGGGGGGCACTTCGGGGGGCCTTTGATGGATTAAGGCACCCCCTTAGTTGCCTCTCACGTGAATGTCCCATGGATGTAGCCTTCCTGGGGTGGGGGGTCCATAGCCAGTTTTGTAAGGGAGGATGGGTTCACTGCCCTTGAGCAGAGGTTATGACACACCAAAACTTCCTCCTCCCACCTGGCTGGGGGGGAAATCTGTGCAAACCTGCTCCCAGCAAATGGGTCTGTGGGCTATGGCCTCCCCCACCCCGAAACGAGCCAGAGATGATTCTTAGCAGGACTGCTGGGTTTGGCTCACATTCTTTTCCTTGTCTACTTGTTTGTTTCAGGTGATTGAAGAACGGGTTTTCCCTTTATCTAATCTTAATAGTTTGACTTACAGTCCAAAGTTCCAGTCAGGCATCTTCAGGGAGGCTTCCTTAGTTGTAGCTTCTTTATACAGTTGTTGTTACAATGAACAAAACTTTATATCAGTGTTTGAGGCATGAACTATTTCTCTCTCTGACAGGCAGCCCCTCTGTGCTGCAGTCGCTGGGGTTTCACACACAAGAGCAGTGCAACCGCTCTGGCCGAGCTCCCTCAGCACTGTGTGCACTAAGTTGCAGTTTTGGGGCCAGGGCCTCAGCAACCTTGCTGAGGGGAAGCCGCAGAAATACATTTCCCATGTCTTCAACAATACCTTGTCACCTGTATCACAAGGCAAATATGCCACATTTGCTCTAAAAATGTTTTTCTGGTATCTTATCATTGCTGTTACAGGGAGATGGAAAATACTGCAGTAGCATGGATATGTTTTTAGGAAGAATCAGGTGTAATAAGTATTTTATTTTTGGTCCTGCAATAGGAATTTTTCTAGAAGATACACAACATCCTCATCTGGACTCACAGGGAAGAAGACAAACCCTTTCATTTCAATGTCAAAATACGTGTGGTCTTCCATAAAAATGGAGGCTTTTTAGAAATAATCAAAATACTTTGGAATTGTTTTCCATTAAATTTTGATTTAAATTTCACTTATACAGCATTCCAAACTTCCCTCTCAGACCGCATTATTACATGCCCACAGAGGGGGCTTATGTTAATATCATGATGGCTCTCTCTGGCACCGCCCAAAGCACAGCAGTGCTCCCTAAAGCAAGCACCCTATTTCCCTGTCCCATCCCTCATGTGCCACCAGCAGCTGGCTTTGCTGCACATATGGGACTGAGTGCTCCAGCACGACCAGTGGAACACCTCAAGGGACTGGGGTCACAATCCTGGGGGTTGGAGATACTTGAGCTTTGTTTTCTAGCCTAGGAACAGCTTTTCTAAGGCCAGCTGCTTGAAGAGCAGCTCCATAGTGGAGCTTTGACTCCACAGCATTGAATTTACTGCCTTTTCCTTGGCTTCTCAAAAACTGTAACCAATCTGACAAAGTGTAAGAGAGAAGGGGGTTTTTCAGGCTCTCCTCCTTTAGTTGGGATGAGAACTTTTCTCTTGGGTATTTATTTACAGAAGAAGGGATGTGTTATGCGAGTCACAGGTATCTTGGCTATTGATCTGATCTACCAAGAATGGATGATTTCCGACATTTGACTGTTTCTCAGGAAGGAGGGGGTCTTGTGGATATAACTGTTTACAAAAGTGCTTGCTGGCTCAGAAAAGGCAATGCAGGCTTTGCCTCCAGGTGTGTTCCTGGAGAATCCAGCTGATAGGACAGGGGGCCTAAACATTGGCCCTGCAATAGCAGAGAGAACATTGAAAAACCAAATTGAATTACTGATACTGCCCTGCCACAGGCCGTGCTGCTTCCCATGGCCTTTCAGAAGAGCCCCTTGCAATGACATCTTTTTTTGTTTGTACTGATTACTTTACAGAAGCTGATGACAGCGATGGTTACGTCACTGTCTTACCCTGAAGGATCTGCACCTGACAGTTTGGGAAGCGGCCATTCCAAGATGTGCCTCAGTGCAGTGCCTCAGCCAGGGAGAGCTTCCAGCTGGGTGTCCTCTGCTCTGGATCTGGAATTAGCCTCCTCCTTTTGCAGACTGTCAGAGTAGCTGTATTTTCTACCAGTAGATCCAGTACAAGCTATTGTGCATTTTTGCTCAGCAATGAAAGAATTACTTTTTGTTATAGACACATAACATACACATGTACGTATGGGGAAAGGTATCTTGTGTCCATGTATGTGTCTTTGGTGGTTTTTAGCCAGCAAATTGTCCAAGATGTTGACTCCTAGAGAGAACATTCTGTTAGAAAGCAGCAATATAAATACATCAAATGAATGGGCATAAAGCAGTGATTAATGGCAGAATTGATACGTGTTGATAAAAATATATGACAAATTATTGGCATCATAAGATGCTTTAAAACCTCCAAACTCTGTTATTTTGCACATGATTCAAGTTACCTCATTGCTGGAGGAGTGGATAGTATTTCAGCAATGTCAAGGAATACTAGTAGTCTGTAGTTTGAATAATGCAAATTGAAACAAAAAAGCTGCGTTAAATCCATGCCATAAAAAAGTAATCAACCAGAGGAAAATGGTTTGAAATACTTTTAATGCTGAGAAATGGTTCTGGCACCTTACAAGAGGAGTGCAAGTTCTACATGCATGTCAGCATGAACACATTCTGTTTTTAATAGGCTCTGTACATATGGGAATGCTTACTCCATTTCATCTGCTACAGCCTTTAGTTCTTTATTATGTGTATGTCTTTTGTAATGTAAGAATTTGCTTTAATATTACCCCTAGTTTTAAATATTTAATTAATACTTTAGTTCTGAAGGTAGCCTGCAATCTTCACACAGCCAGAACTGGAATATATGTCCTGAGTCTTCCGGACACTACTACAGACTCCCTCACCATTTGAGACTGAAGAAGAGATTTGTATTGGTTGTGTGTTTAAGACCCTTCACGAATTATTTATGTATTTTAATGGGTAATACTAGTTAGATTTTTTTCTATTATGTTTCTCTCACACCATTATTTGTCAAAGGAATTTTAGACCTTTCAGTGCTTTGGAGTTCATTATGAATTTAAGAGTGCTGTAGAGTTTTTGGCTCCAGGTTCAACTAATATTTGTAGCATGAAGGAGACCCAAAAAATGAGGCTATTAATTAACCCGAGCAATGACAAGAAATACTAAAATGTGTATCCAAAACTTCATTAATTGAAAAGAAAGGAGTTGTCCATGAAAAATGGTATTATGAGACATAAACATCCCAGCCCTTGCTCTGTAGAAGCACAGAACTGATGTGTCAGTAAATTCTTTATCTGCAGAATCGAGCAGCCTGTCTGATAGCAGATTATCACAGGTACCAGACTGAGGAACTGCTCTGCTGAGACACCCCACCTACAGCAGCACGGTCCTTAACAGAGCACAACACTGTAGTTTTTCTGAAATGACAGTCTCAGCAGTCTTCCAGGTGCTCACTCAGTCACACTGATGTTCAGCCTTGGGAAAAGGCCGAGTGACAAGGAATCCCTGCCTGTGCCTCACGGTGCCTACCGAGTGACTGTGATGGCTGAGCAGGGGACAAGGGCTGGGCTGTGGTGCCTTTCAGCTGGCACTTGACAGCGTGTTTTGGACTCGGATTTACAACAGTCATGGTGGCTGCAGCTCCTGGTGTGGCATCCAGGACTGAGGGTGACTCCAAGCCCACGCCCCAGTCACTTCTCCAGCGTTCCCTTGCGGCAGTCATGTGAAGGAGGAGACACGAGAAGGATCAAGGACTTACAAGAGGAAAAAGAGACACAATGACATTTACATTACATTCCTATTACTCGCCTGTGCTTTACAGCAATATTTGTCCTATTAACAGTATAGGAAAATGAGGCAAATGTAGACGTTCCTACACATATTTGCAGGCCTAATATGGCAGAAAACAACCCGTGCACGAGTTGAGAAGACATTTTCAAAAGCTTCACGCAGCAGCATCTACTTGCCGACATCCGAAAGGTGGGGGTGAGTGCGTGCGCGTCCATGTCGGGGGGTTGAGCAGTGAGGGGGCGGAACCTCTTGTACCTCTTGGACACTTAAAGGTTCGAGCACATGGTGTAAGGAAAAACATGGTCCAAGAAGGGCATGATCCCGGTGTCTCGGGGCGCTCCAACTGAAGGGGCACGAGGAAAGGATTCCTGTTGCAGCTCAGGCAGCGGGAGCGGGCGCTGTGCCCGCAGCGGCCTGCAGGGGTCGCTGTGTGGACGGATGAGCGGCCGGGTCGCGGGTTCGATCCCCCCCATCGCCAGACGCCGCCAAGGCTTCCCTTTCCTGCCGGAGAGGTCAGGGAACCACAGGCAGGTGGGGAGGCTGGCTGCTGGCCGGCGTTAAGTCCTCCCCAGAAGGAGCGAAAAGGATAATGGGGACTAGAAAGGCATCAAGAAGGCGAGGCAGGGCTGTGGGCGCCAGGTGGGAACTGACAGCAGCTCCAACCCGGAGGTGGCCCTCTAGAAGCTGGGCGGCTAGAAGACTCAGCTGACCCAACCAAATACAGCTCCGCTTAGGAAAAGCATCTCTCTGGATCGCCCTGACGGCACATGAGCGCTAAAGCCGGTGTCACCGATCCAAGCGTCTGCATTCCCCGGGTGCCTCGCTCCTCCCGCGGCTCTCGCCGCCGCCCCCACGCCGAGGCCGCTGCCCGCCTCTGTCTCCCTTAAGCAAGATGGCGGCAGCAGCGTCTCCCGTGGTGCCGCGCGGCGCCGGCGGCCGCTCGCGCTCAGTGGTTGCTGCGTCAAGATGGCGGCGGCGGCGGCGGGAAATGCGAACGAGGGCTGGGTGTGGAGCGCCTGAGGGGCTGGGCCGCCATGGATGCCCCGGGCTGCATGAAGGCCCTGCTCCTCGCGGCCACGGAGTACCGCGCCGCCAAGACAGCGCAGAACGCCGCGCTCCTGCAGCGCAGCCTGGAGGTGAGAGCGGCGCTCGTCCCGGTGCTGCGGTGGGAGAGGGGCGTGAGGGTGGCTGTGGTGTTCTTTATTATAATGTTTTATGGTGTGTTTGTGTGTTTACAAAGGCGCGTTGTAAGCCTATATGCACCCAGGGCAAGCAAATAGTATGTGTTACAAGGGGCTTTTTTTTTTATATATCCCAAAGTTCTGGCACGCATGAATTTCTTTTCACGCTTAAAAAATAGAGTTTGAATGACGAACTGGTGTTGTATCTGGAGTTTTCCAGTTCCGTGCGACACGTTTTCAAACGCGTTTTCTGCTAAGGAGGTGGGCCAGTGCATTTGCTTGATCTCCAGCTACAGCACTGTGTACAACTTTTGTGGTGGCCTTTGACCGAATTAATCTGCAAGTTAACTTTCTCAAATACAGATTTCTTTTAATTGCTAGAACGTTTATATGACAGTTGGTATCTAGCTTTGCTTTCGTCTCTATATCCCTTGTAAAGAGACACAGAGGGAATACACAAACCAAACATTATGTGTCTCCATTATGCAAACTATAAATCGTGTCTGCCTGTATTGATGTGAAGGTGTATAATTTTTGGCCTCTTCTTATATAGGGTTCCCCGACCTCAGGTTCCATTTTTGCATCCCAGTGACAGAGTGCTCCGAAAACAGCACTGACTGCTGCTGATCCTCCTGCTGCCTTTGGGTCCCTGTCTGCGCTTTTGTAAGGCAGGCTGAGTGCTACATGTTTGTGTTGAGCAATCTGTTGGGTTGTTCTTTCAGAATAAATAAACCTGGTACTTTCCAAGCATTAAGGAATGGAAAGCAGATTTTTTTGCGTTACTTTTTTTTTTTTTTTCCCCCCAGCAGGTGTGAATACGAATGTCCCATTAGAGTTACATTCTTGGTTTGTCAAGAAGGATAAAATCTATTTAATACAATCCTTGTGCTTTGACTTCTGTGTCAATTACATTGTTGCAGTTGAGTAAGCAAGGTTGTTTTTCTCCTCTCATCTCCAGGTTATCTCTGGACTGAAGCTTACCCGTTTTTTTGCTTCAAACCAGATTCTACCAAGTGAATGTCTCAGTTGCCTTGTAGAGCTCCTGGAGGACACTAATATCGACCCATCTCTGGCCTTGTCTGTGATTACTTTGCTATCACAGCTAGGTAAGGTTTGCATCTGAACTTTTTATTTTTTGTCCGGGCAAGGGAAGATAGGACAGGTGCTAATTCTGTGGCATAGCTGATGAATTTCTTGGAAGAAGCATAAGGTGTGAAAGATGAAGTATTTTTCATTTAGTGGAGTGCTTGTGCCACCTGTTAAGATGTTGAATTGCAGTGAAAAGGATATTTGAAGTCATCCCTGTGAAATGACGATGACACGCTTGTCAGAATTCATTTATCTACTGGGTAGGGTGAGGAATTAGTCTCTTGTCCTTAATATTTGGAGCTGGAAAAGACTACCTTTTTAATCAAGTGAGAAACCTGGCTGAGGGTGCAAAGATAGGGAGAAGTCACATCAACTACTGTCATCACCTCAGTTTACCTCTCCCACTGGAGTGTTTGCTGGCAGTGTGGGCTCTCCAATGGCCTGGGCCTGTGTGCATCAAGTTTCCCACTGCAAGAGAGGTTCTACTGCCTTTTGCTTGTGTCTCGAGAAGCCTTTTTTGGGTTTTTTTTCCTCTCTACTTCATGGAAGTGGGACTTTATTGTCCCAGAAGCTCAATGCTCAGAGCACAACCTACATATACAGGGAAAAGTTATTCCTTCACTGCTTAGTTTCTCATCATATATGAGTAGTTATTCAAGATTTGAGTCCTTTATGATGCGCCCTTGTTTATGCTCTCTGATTCATGGAGTTTAAGCCTCTCTGAGCTTCCTCTTATGTTTTTGGAACAGTTACTGTAAAATTTTATTTGTTGCTGGGGTTCAGTCTGGAAAATTTTAAGGATTAAGTCCTCTTCCAATTTATCTCTTTTTTTAACTGTTTTGCCACATCTCTTTGAGGATTGCCTAAGCAGAACTGGATTTTATTTATTTATTTAACTAATGCTAGGTAACCTTATCAGGTTATCAGTTTTAGTCTACTTATCCACCATAGCACAAAGCAAGAATCTGAGCTCATTGAGTTTAAGATCTAAGCCTTGAAGGGCAGGTTTCAAGATCTCAGAACTGAAACTTGGTAGGTAGGAGGTACACTATCCTTTCAGTGTCCAAGCATCTTGAGGAAGTGGATTAGTGTTACAATTAACTGTATGTCCAGAAGTGTGGTAGAGAGGTAAGTGTGTAGGAGCTGTCATTTATTTGTAGTTACCTTTAAAACATATGAAGAGCTGATCAGAGACTTTGGCTTCTGCTTCAGTTGGTAGCTAATACAACAGTTTCTTTTGCAATTAGATGCTCTTGCTAACAATTCTTAAATTCCAGCTTCAGACACTGAGACTAGAGAAGCTCTCCAGGGCACCTACAATCTGACCAGTGTGCTGGCAGGAGTGGTTCATCGAAGTTCTACTAATCTGAGTGATCCAGTCTTATTACAGGTAAAGGAACTTATGCTTAATAATATTTGGCTACTGTTGCATAATAAAAATTATACTGTATGCATGTAATAACCCTTCAAGAGCTCTATTGGAAATAGTGTGTTGAGGGAAATTTGATCTTAGCTGTGTACTTTATTTGCTGTATGAGGTGGGTATGACAGGAATTTAATAATTTATAGAGTTCTTTGTACTCTCTTTAATCTTATTGTACTTCTCACCTACTCTAATCAAAAAACTCCAAAAACTCCTACAAAGCAAAAATAACAACCAACTAAAAAAAAAAGCTATTTTTAAAAAGTTATTTCAGTAAGTCACTGCTTGGGAGCTCAGAAGATTGTTTTCCAGTTGAGGTATTTGGTTATTTCTTCTGACGCAAGCCTGTTTCATAACACAGGCCTGGAGATCATTTTGTCTAATCGGTACTTTGACAGGTAACTGTGAAGGAGTGAAGGGAAAGCTGTGGCTGCCTTTTTTCATGGGAGGTTTGCAGGGCATGTGTGGCCTCCTCTTTTCTGGTCATTGCCACCTGCCAGTGAATGCCAGGCACTGTACTGATCAAAGCTTACAGTGAATGTCTGACGTCTGTCAGTTTGACCTCACCAATTTTAACCTGTCCTTAAAGTTTTCTTCATTTTTTTCAAATATGCACAGGTTTTCTCCTAAGCTTTCAGCAAGTACTTCCTGGTTGCCTATTGTCACTTGTCTTTTCCTGAAAAGCAGAAAATTAATTTAGTAGTAGTCCTGTGCCCTTTGTTCTGTGGAAAGTAAATCAGGCATCCAGTAAAGATCCCTTTTCTTGTGGTTTGCATATTTCTCAAAGCACTAGGAGTACCACAAGATCTAGGGTTCCAAGTGACTGGCCAGTCAATGGGAGAGATTTTGTCATCACCAGATAGATCCAATGTTAAGATCTTGAAGCTCTTAGATATCTAAATGGTGAGGTTTTGTTTTAGCTGCTAACCTTTGCTGTGATTTTTGTCATGTTTGAGTGTATTGACTTCAGTTATGTCCCAGAAGAGTGCTGTATGAAGGACTTTACTACCCTTAGATCTGTTGGCAGTCTTTAGAGCAAACCTGTTTTTCTGTAAGCATCCTTTCTGCAAGAGGTTGCAAAATGCTTTTTGGATTTTGATGACGCTTCTAGACCTTTCAATAGGACAAAGCCTGTTTATCACTGACAGAATGGAGAACTTGCTGGTGAGGCAAAAGTGGAGAATTGGATGGGCTGAAAAGGTAACTCTTCTGTAAAATAAAATCTTAATCTTTTTGGGCTTTTAATAGGTGCATCAGTATGGAAGGACATTACAGTTTGCTTGCAGCAGTTTATGTAATTGTTATGTTAATGTTAGAGCCTGAAAAATAATTCAGTTCTGGTGTCTTGATATTTGTCCTTTCAGTTTCATCTTTTGTAACATTCGTCTCAAGATGCTGTAGGACAGGCATGTGAACAGTCTTCTGTTTCCTTAGGGTATTCATTTGCTGCAGAGACTAACCTACAACGTTCCTGTCTTTTGTGCTGGTGCCAACATCGACGGATTAATTTTGTTTCTAATGCATCGTGTGTAAGTGTGTGCTCAGTGTCTTTTCTTATGGGAAACAGGGAGCTAAGTTTCTAAACTTGCTGTAGGCCATTAGAGTGCTGTACTCACCTGGTCCCCAGAGTGAGCTGTGCTCTGAAGTTAACAGAAACTTTCCTTTGAAAACCATGTACTTGTTACAGATTGTCAAATGCAGTGATTGTGGGACTTTGGGTGATGGAATATTAACTGGCCTCTTAGCTCACCTCCACACCTCTGGGAGCAGGGAGCTAACAAAGAGAAAAGCCAGGAGGAAATTCATGCTTGTCACTAGGAGCAGACTTGTTAGTTTAATAAAAATTTGATTCTAGTGCCCTTGTAAGAAGTCTAATGAGTATTAGAAGTGTACGTAATAAACAACCTCTGACAGCGGTGAGCTCTGATCACTGGGGTTTTTTTCAGATGTACTCAGTTAAAAGCTGCCCACACTGCGTGGATTACAATCTGAATTTTGCTTTGCATGGTGAAATGGTGTCTCATTAAAAGACAAGCTCCTGCCAAGACACAAAACAAAATAAAAAGTCCCCCAACCACCTAGCTCTCCCAGCCCCCACCCTACAATTTCTTGTAATTAAATTCAAGATGCTTCAATGAAAACATCTTTTGGGCTTTTCTTTTAAGTCAGTCCACTGAAGATGAGTTAACAATACCGTGTTTAGGACTCCTGGCAAACCTCTGTCGTCACAACTTGTCTATTCAAAATCAGATAAAATCTTTGGTAAGAGTTTTGCTTTTATGTCATGATTCTCTGGCTTAAGGATAAGAGTTAATTGACTCTAGGGAATTATCTTAGTATTTCTTAAACACTTTCTTTCAGTGATGATAACCCTGACCTGCTTGTTCTGCCAAATGGGCAGTTGTTTCTCCCATGTTGGAGAAAATAACCATTAGAACAGGAAGTTGGATATTCTCTTGCTGTGTTGTTGCCCTGGCTTGCGTTATGCATTTGGTTTTTGCAACTGTTCTCTGCAGCCGAAAGGTGAATTTAAAATTTGAGCATTCTTCCTTAGAAAAACTAAATGTCATTAAAACAAAGACTGTAGTTGGATTTTTGGTAAGCAAGAAAGAGATTTGCCTTTCAGAAGATAAATCAATAAAATAGCACTGATCTTCATGTCAGGACCCTTGAATCCTCAAATACATATGTATATCTGAACTACTTGGTTCTTCCTGTGTCTTCATAAATCAGTGCAAACATTTTATTTTTTAATTCAGAAATAGAAATTCATCTACATAGCAGCATATGTTGTACTGTTACCTTGGAAGAGAGGCAAGGGGCAAAAAAAAAAAAAAAAGGAGAAACCATTGTCCAATCTGGTCACTGAGCAGAGAAGGGATGGGAGTCAATTTTCAGTGATTATTTTCTTTTACAGAATTTAGCAAAATGACTGTCTCATCTTTCTTTAAAATAATAGTGGAATTTCATCCTTGGTTGGTTCTCTGTTGTTTGGGGGGTTTTTTTCTCATCCTTGGGGCTTTTAATGAGTACATCGGTATGGTAGGATACAGGCTCAACAGAGAACATTAACATCAACGCCAGTATTGTGCAGTAGAACAGTAAAATAGCTTTCCTAGAGAACTGTTACCATACTAACGTGTTTTTGTATTATTCACCATTTGTATGGCTTATTTATGAATATGTAAAACCTGTAAATTTGGTGGGTTTGTAACACCTGTGTTTCTCCTTTTTGCTGTAGAGCAATGTGAAGAGTTTCTATCGTACCTTAATAAGTTTCTTGGCCCATAGCAGTTTGACTATGGTTGTGTTTGCACTTACGGTATTATCAAGCCTTACCTTAAATGAAGAAGTAGGAGAAAAAGTAAGTGAGTCTGAAGTTGTTTTATTCTTAAGTTGTAGATAAAACCAATTGTCACACTGGCCAAATAAAATTCTAATTCCAGCTAGTTTTAATAAGCAAGAGACCCAGCAAAGTATGTGCCTATGCGTAACTTTCTTCTTCCTTTCAGCTCTTTCACGCTCGAAATATCCATCAGACATTTCAGTTAATATTCAATATTGTTGTAAATGGAGATACTCTAACAAGAAAATATTCTGTTGATCTACTCATGGATCTTATGAAGAACCCCAAAATTGCAGATTTTCTTACCAGGTATGGCTTCATTCCCTAAAAGTATTTTTCCTAAGCTCTAGTTCAGTTTCTTTGCTGTATGCTATTTGAATTCTAAACCAAGCATTGGGAAAAAAAATTCCAATATGCTTTTTGAATGTTGCTAGTTGATTATAATTATAACTGCTATATCTGAACCTAAGGTGTTGCTGGGTTACTAGTTTGACACAGAAGTGTGAATCAAAACCTGTTTTTTTCATTGTCACTGAAGGAATTTTGAATACCCTGTTCCATAATTTTTTGTCTGGACTGTGTTGAGTCAGACAACATGATGAGTAGCTATCCTGCCTTTTACAGTGCTATATAAGGTTGAGGTGGAATAGTATGGTTGAAGCTGTAAGAAGTGATAATTTTACAGGGGGAGGAGTGTTAGAGTGGTTCTGTTGACAGCTTGACTAGTAGTGTTCTGCAAGTTCAGCTAGCAGAATTTAGTTGCTGATTTTCAATCAAGCAGTAAGAATAGCTGAAAAATCATAGCTTATTTTAAGGAATTTGCTTTCATTCTTAGAATATTTTTAATGTTTATGCTGTTTCAAGTAGAAATTAAATTATCAAAACTATCACTGTACTTGAAGTGTTTGGGGGTGAGAAGGAGAATAGCACACTTCCATTCATCGCTTGATGTGAATGTCTAAATGTGGTGAAATTTCAATTTTATTTTTAGTTTTTTTTCTTCTCTATTCATGCTGTAGATATAAGCACTTTACCTCTTGCCTTGGTCAAGTATTGGATCTTCTTCATGGAAGGGATCCTGATTCATCATCTAAGGTATTTATACTTTTTTAGATAAAAGAGGCTAAGAGGCTACAAATCCTAATCTAGTTCCTCTTCTGCTGTTATGAATAGATTCCTTGTATACAAGGTTGGTAATGAAATACACTGACTTCAGGACTCTTAAATGACCCAGAGAATCCCCCAAGTTTATATTTTCTAGTTCTTCAAAAGGCTGTCAGGTTAAATTTGTAATGTTGGGGGTTTTGCCAGATTGTGTGTCTGCTTTCAGGCAACAGATGTAAAGGTAAAAAGCTAACATAAACACCTTTTATGCTTTGGCTAATAAGAAATTCTGGGATGTACCAGGAATGCAGTGTATCCCACTTTGCTCTCTAAACCTTGAATGAATACTACTCAATCTTCAACTGGTGATCAGGGAACCCTGATGCTAATTTCAGAGGTTTAGGAGTAAATGCTCTCACCTTTGTTGGACAAATAGATGCCACTTCTGTTTAAGCAGTGAACTGTTACATTCAACTTTGTCTCACTACCACCTTATGTAAATGAAACATTGACTATCTGTCACTAAAGGCTAAAATATGAAATGTGAAAATGTTGGTCCTAAATATATCTGTGAAACAGATCTGGAGCTTTTTTTTATGAATATGTTACACATCCTAGTTAATAATAGATGTTACTATTTCTCTCTGTGTGATTTTTGTTGTTCTTTGGGTTTATGTAGAGAGGCATGTTGACAAAGAACTTTTCAGGGTGGTTTTCTCTTTGTGCATGCTCAGAGACACGTGCATCCATTCCTGTCTCAGAATGTTTTCTCTTCAATAGCTTTCTTCATGCTGAGTGTATACCTGTTTGTACTTTTTATTGTATCACTAGCTAGCAGTCATGTCTGAAAAAAAGAAAGCAATACACTGAATACTGTCACAAGCCTTCACCAGTCCAGTGAACTGTTTCTGCTGCTAACCTGGCTTTAAAGAGAGAAAATTATTCCTCATAAAACTTAAAAAGGAGTTGCATAGAACTTGCGTATCTCTTTAGACTCGTGTTACGGCAGTTGCAGTTTCTGGATAAGTTCTTGATTTAAAAGCATTTGAACTCTTCTTCATTTCACACAGATCTTAGAGCTGCTGCTTGCCTTCTGCTCTGTGCTAGAACTGCGTCACACCCTGCGGCAGGCGATACTGCAGCCAGCTGGTTTGCCAGTCTCTGGAAACACCAGGCTTGTGACTCGCTCAAAGAGTTTTGAACCATCTGTGGCATTGGTGCACTTGTCAAACCAACCATTGGAAGCCTCTGAAGACTGTTCAGGTCTAGCATTGCAACTATTCAAAGAGATTTTTGAGGTACCAAGACTGATAACTGAGCTTCTTAGCAGCTCTTATTTTTAAATGATTTTTAAAGAACTATTATAATTTGACTTGAAAAATAGCACATAAAAAAAAGTACCTGCAATAAAGTTCATTGTAAAATAGCTATGTTGAAATAAACATACTTCATAAAACAACTGTTCTTTTAAAGACATGCAGTATTTTAGAAATAATGTCTGTGTTGTAAGTGGGAGACATGGCAGTTTATGAAGTCATGAGGTAGCTAGAAAACTATCAGAATTCCTTTCTAGAACTTACTGAAGTGAGTAAGTTCCTGCTGTTTCTGTTCTCTGTTAACTTCCAATATGATACTGATTAGCCGTCTTAAACCTGAAATAGGAAGGGGCTGGGAAAGCAGAAACACAGGCAGGGGTAGAGTGCAGGAAGGGGTAGAGTAAGCTTGGCTTCCTTGTGTTGTACTTTTAAATATTGACATAAAATAAAATGTCTTTATTACAGGATGTTATTAACAATAGGAACAGTGAATCAGCTGAACACTTTATGGATCTTTTGCTGCCTGTTCTTCTTGATCATCTTCAGATGCCAGAACAGATTGTGGATGAGCTATTAGTGAAGAAAAAGTGTGAAAGAATGGTCAAGGCTATTAATGTCCTGACAAATATCCTTTTTATGTGCCTATTGGCAGCTGATTTATTATTCCTCCACCATAATCTGCTCTAAGATGTTAGAAGACATGTCCACCTTGGGTCACTTTAATAGCTTCTAATGACAATAAGTGCCCTAATTTTACTTAGGAGTGTCATCTTGCAAGATCTAAAGTAGCTTTCTAATTGCTGTGAAATTACTTTGTAATGCGGTGGTGCAGGATAAAATGTTGTGGCTATTCAACAGAACAGAAGCACTTTGCAGATGGAAAACAAAGACGAGTGTTTTCTGTTGAAATTTTGTGGGGAATTTGGGCGGCCATCTTCTTGATCCATGTAGTACTGTTGCCTGGCTAAGTCAAGTGCAGCTCCCAGCCAAATATGATACAAATTTAGATCAGAGAAACACAGAAAAATAATGTGGAATGATACAGTTTTACACTCCTCATTGAGTCCTTAGTGTCTGTAGTAAGTTTAGTAAGGAGAATGTGACTGCAGAGAGTAGTCCTGCATCTAAGTTCTGTGGGGAAGTCTCTCCCAGCTCACTTCTAGGTAACTAGTTCTTGTGTTGGGGCCTGCCTGGTCCCTGCCTTTTGTTCACTGTGTTTCTTTATGCCACCCATTTTATTGAGGTTTCCCTTAGCTGTCTGTTTCCAATAAGTGTGTGTATTAACTGAAAAGCGGAGCTTACTTGGCTTGTGAGTTAGGCATGATTTAAGTGGTTTATGTTGTTGGGTATTAAAAGCATTCTTAGAGTCTCTTGTGCTTTGATGCCTTAGCTTTTGTGTCCTTTATTATGACAAAATGTTGCCTTTTGGTGCCAGTCCATAGGCATAGGTATATTGAATTTTTTCTTAACTCTGCCTACTGCTCTGCAGAGATGACATACTGAAAATGCGTGTCTCAAAGGTGCTGACTGCCAGCCAATGCACGTGTCTGATAGAACACCAGTTTCCTTATAGCGGGATTGATACTGGTTTTGGGACAAAATTGGTGGACTCTAAAATGTGGTGAGCACACATATTTATCTAATATCTAATCAAGCATGACTGGTGTGAGAGTTGTGATATTGTTGCAATGGAAAGAGTATGGTAGTTGAAAGTACCATTTAAATGCATATAAATCAATATTGGTATTAAATCAAAATTAGCATTTTTGTGGAATAAAAAGTAATCTTGCTGGTCAGTTCAATCAGTAAAACCCAGCTTGTGCATTCAGATAATGTTTTTGGCATAAGCTGGCGATCCACTTATGTGGAACAATGACCTTAAACCTCATGCAGTAGTTGAAGCTGATCCAAGTTGAAGCTTACCAGAACTGCTCATGGCACATGATTTCTCATTTTGATTTTATGCAATCAGAGTTCCAAAATATCACACATCAGTATGGGGGGAAATTGTTGCACTGAAAATTAAATTCACATTCCTTCAGCTCAGTGTCATTAACCTGAATGCCAATATAGCTAAGAGTTACTTGGCCAAAACCCAGTGAAATATAATTAGACCTATAATTAGACCCTCCTCACTTCTAGCCTGGAAGTGGTGTTTTTGGTCTTCATTGTTGCCATCCTTGGCATGCTGGAGAAGCTCAGATACATGTCCAAGGAACTCAATATGATCGCTTTGGTTTTGGCATTGTTGCCTTGCTAGACCTATTTAATTTCTTTGTGAAGGTATTTATTATTTTTTTTTAATTGACTGAATTTGTCAGTGCTGATTTGACATATCTCACCTTTTTTTTTTCCCCACCCAATTTGCTTTTCTACTTGGATGTTTAAAAGCAAACTTGCTGCTGATATTATTTTGAAAATGCTTGATCTTATGAGCAGATTGCAGCAGGATGTACCTGGTATGAAGGTCAGCTTCTACAAAATGTTACAGGTATAATTTTAAAACATTTTATGAAATGTATTTGTGAAATAGTGTCACTGCAGTACAGTTGTTTAGGTCTAAATGTTTTGCATGCTTGTCTCTGAAGTCGGTAAAGCTTCTTGGAAAATACAGTCCCTTATGCACAATTCCTAAAGGTTGTTTCATTATTAATTCTTCTAAAATAAGAGTAGTTTGCTTTTACTCCAGTCACTTGTTTTGGTAATGCATATGAAATCATACTTCAGCTGCCTGGTAAGAATTATCCTTTTAAGACTGCATTATGACTGCAGTTTAAAGGTAGCAAACTAGAAAATAATTACCACAACAATATAATTATTTGTAGGGTTGGTTACTATTAAATATGTACATGTAATTTGGAACTTTGC
Source organism: Corvus hawaiiensis (assembly GCF_020740725.1). Classification (NCBI taxonomy): domain Eukaryota; kingdom Metazoa; phylum Chordata; class Aves; order Passeriformes; family Corvidae; genus Corvus; species Corvus hawaiiensis. The sequence goes on from NC_063214.1 coordinate 21,487,940, forward strand.
ATGGCCAAAGTTTCTGGTACCTATTGGTCAGACGATACCTTAATAATTTACTTTATAGATGGAAAAGCAATCCAGACAGTCAAACACTTCTTGCTGTTTTGGGGATTTTTCATTCAAGAATGGGAATTGTGTGATTTAATGGGTAACAATGAGTTTTACAGTCCACGATTAATCTTTATAACTTCAGCTAGTGACCTTTTACGTTGAGTATCAAGCACTTGAAAACTTGCAGGAATTAACTAGTCTCTTTATCTGTTGTGTTGACTTTAATGTAAAACATGATTTCGAATACTCAGAAGTATAGACCATTTTTAAAATCACTTGCTGACTTCAGTCTCGGGAACTTAAAAGGGCAAACTTCAAGAAGGTAACTTAAGTTTTAAATAAAACATTTCTGTGCTTATGGGCCTTGATATTGTAATGTTTTTTTAGCTTGTGTTTGGTGGGGTTTGTTGTTTTTGTTGTCTGCTCTATCTTGTTTTGACCAAACCAATTTCTTTATTAGGATCAACGCTTGATTACACCTTTGACATTTGCTTTAACATCAAACCATGGAGAGCAAGTCCAAGTGGGACTTAGAATACTGTTTGAGGCTGCTCCCTTACCAGATTTTCCTGCCATAGTGTAAGTTATTTTTGTGGTACTCTGGTTAGATTTGACGTTTTTACAGGCTTAGTGATATTCATGTTTTTTGGAGTACTATTTTCAGAAACTTTAGAAATTTGTCTTGTTTCTGCTTTACGTGCACTTATGAGACAGTAGTGATCCTGGAGGCCAGAGGAAGCCATCCCCATCCTGATGGTGTTCATTTTATGTCAGATCCTAGAAAGAACAGGAGCGATTGACTCCTGTCCCTAAGTGCTCATTTGTCTTGGAACTTAGGGTGCATCTAATATTCTGACTGTCAGATTGCTCTCTACTGAACTCTGTCAGACATTTCAGTCTTCGGTTCCTGAAGCTTTGGTCACACTTTTGCAGTTGCTTCCAGGAAAGAACAGGTTAGGATAAGACACAGGCAGATGGCAGTTCAGGTAGTACTTAAGGTGGTTTAAACTAGGGAAGAAGTATTGAGAAACTCTGTTTGATAGAGTCCTTATTTGTGTAGATGTAATAAAATACAAAAAAAAAAAAAGACTTTAAATTGTATCAGAACCTGGAGTTGAACCTGACAGACGTCAAGGGCAACAAGAAAGACCATTACATCAGCAGCAAAAGCCAGACTATAAAAATGTGTTCCTTTCTGCTCAGTGGGGCAGGGGACCTGTTGGCAAAGGACATGGAAAAAGTTGACATACTGAATGCCCTGCTTGGTCTTCACTGGTAAGGATTCCCAAAGGCAAAGCGATGTCCCTGAGAGCAATGGGAAGGCCTGGAGGAAGCAAGACTTACTCTGGGTGGCACTGGGTCAAGTTATGGAACGTTTAAACTAACTGGATGTACGGAAGTCCATAAGACCTGACAGGATGTGCCCTTGAGTGCTTAGGGATTGCCTGATGTCATTCCAAGGCCACTCCAGAATGTCTTTGAAAAGTCACGGTGATTGGGAGAGGTTCCTGAAGACTAGAAGAAAACAAATGTAACTTCTGTCTTCAAGAATGGCAAAGATGATCAGTAGCACCCTGGACTGCACTTGGAAGAGTACTGATGACAGGGCAAAGGAGGTGATCATTCCCCGCTGCTCAGCTGTGGTGAGACCACACCTGTAGTGTTGTGTCCAGGCCTGGCTCTCCAGTGCAAGAGAGATATGGACATGCCAAAGTGAATCTAGTGTAGGGTTTGAGGGATGAGCATGCGTTGTACAAGGTGAAACTGCAAGAACTGAGCTTACTTTTGAGAAGACTTGCAGGGTTCTTATCAGTGTGTTGAAATGTCTGATAAAAAGGAACAAAGGAGATTGGAGCCAGGCTTCTCAGTGGTACCCACTGACAGGATGGATGTAGGCACAAACTGAAATATAAGAAAAAACCTTTTAGATTTCTTGAAATATCAGAAAAGAAACCCTTTTACTATAAGGGGAGGTCAAACTGGAAAATTTTGCCCAGAGAAGTTGTGGAGTCTTCATCCTTTGAGAGAGTCAAAATTACCAGGCATAGTCCTGGGCAACCTGCTAAGAGCAGGAGTGTTGAGTTAGGTGGTCTGTAGATGGATCCCTTTCAACCTTAATTATTCTGTAATTATATGGGTTTGTGGATATAAGAAACATTTTTATAATGGCCAATAATGAATAGTCTGGCTGAAAGAATGAAAGATCTGTACAATCAAATATGTTTGGAATTGTACAATGGAATAGCCAAATGACATGTCTGTAGATGCAAGTTAAAAATAGGCTTTTGCTCACTTAAGAAGCAATTGAGACAGCACTTCAGTGAAGTGGTTGGGATAGCTTAGTAATTAAGGAATTTATCAAGAGGAAGGAATTTATAACTGGTGCCTCTAAAATCAGCTCTTTTGATTTATCATTCTTATTTGAAACATGTTATTCGTACCTGCCTTGAAAATACCAACCACAAATTACATACAGGCACTGAAATATAGGTGCTGTAATTACTTTTTTCTAAGCTTTTGAGTTCTCTTCCCTATACAAATTTAAACAGATTGCAGTTTTATCTGCATATTTAATTTTGGTTAAAGTTTAGAAAACTAAATGTGCTGTACACAATACAGTATTGTAAAATAGAATTGCAGGCAAGGAAACTTGCAGCACACTGAGGTTTATGGGTAGGACTCTGCTTTAGCTTGATTCTATCTTCTTATTTTTATGCCAAATAAAAATTCTTACTAAATACTTTCTCAATCTTCTTTGAGACAAACAGTGGCCTACTTAAGTTGAATAATAACAGGCGAAATAACCTGTTTCACAGGTTCGTAAGAGACATGATCTGTTATGCTCAAAAAGAGCTGAGCACCATGTCCTTTCTGATGGGATTCTGTATTTGTCTCTAAAGTTTAGCCATGATACTTTTTTTCCCCCCTTTTTCTGTATTTCTGGCCAGTTTGGGCACGTGTCCAATACACATCTTCGTATTCTGTTGTAATGCAAATGTGATTTTGTTATGAATTGTTCTCCTCTTCAATCCTTGCAATGGTATTTGTAGCAGGTTGTGTCATTAATAGCCTCATGTTTATTCAGGCTGGGTGAAAGCATTGCAGCAAATAATGCCTACAGAGAACAAGAAACGCAGCACACAGCAAAGAGAATCCAAATGCAGTCACCTGTGACCAACAGTACTTCAGTGAGGTGTTCTTCATCCTGTCCTTCAAGTAATGAATCCAAAGCTTCAAATATTGAGGAATTAATACAAAAGCTTCATTCTGGACTAGAGGTTAGTAGAATTTATATACCCTTGTGAAATATTTGACACTTTTTTCACTGGGAGGGATGGAAATTAAAATCCAAGTGTCAGACTACTATGTGTGTAACAGTTAAATTTGGTTTAGATTCCTGTCTATTTGGAATGTGCTCCTTTTACTGAGCTGCTGAGCAGAATTCAGAGATGCTACCAGAAGGCAGGGCTCCTTACTGAGGTCCCTCTCCAGTGGGTTTGCCCGCAGTCATCTTAGCTGTCAGATGCGGAGGCAGGAGCCAGGTCTGGTCTGACTGCCTAGACTTGCTGGGACACATACAAGGAACCTCCTCCCTCTGCTTCCTAAGAAATAGCATGTGATGAAATAGAGACGCTGTGCCACTTTAGAAAAGCATGGTGCATCTCTTGAGTGCCTAAACACACATACTTACATTTTCATTTTGATGGATGTAGCTGACTCTAACATTTGCAGCTCAGGTTTTGTGGAAAGGTGCTGTTATTATTTCAGAAGACAGTTCTTACTTCCCTCTGCAGCAACTTGCATCATGAAGGAGACACTCAGCCAGGCACTGCATACCATGTGCTTTGTGGGCCATCCTGGCAGATACTGAATATATCTCCTCTTTCCCTTTTCTATTCAAAGCAAATTAGCTGCTTTGTAGCTGCTTTAGACTGAGTGATGGATTGTTGATTCTATGCTCTTTTGGCTTAAAAGAACAGTATGCAAATTGGGAAAAGGAATAGAAAGTTTCTTGATAACAGCTTGATATCTGTATTAGTAGCATTGCCTCCAGCCTTAGCTTTGCAACTCTCATCTCTTTGTTGTGACATAAAAGTGAAACTCAGAGAGCTACCAGTTCCAGTCAGCTGCCAGAATAACAGTGAAGAAGGTCAGGTGAGTCTTCCTTGGCTTACTTTTTACTCTGCCACTGGATGCTCCCATTGATCATCCTTTTCAGGACTGCATGTGACAGTCTGTGGGTACATTGCTGTGTTTATATTAATGTGAATCAAAGCAGCCACAGGTGCCTACACAGCACTAGTACAGCAGCTTCTAGTAATGTGACAGACTGTAAACCTGCTTTGATTTTTTTTTTTTTAGGGGAGAAAGTTGTTGATGGATTGTTGAGTGATTCTTTTCTTAGACCTTCTAATTAGTAATTCAAAATCAATATACACATTCACTTAAAATATGCAGTACTTCAGTTCTGTGTGTATATTTTGTAAAGCTTAAATGCTTGTAAAAACATAATTGAGAAAACACTTTTCATAGTATTACTGTTCAGAGAGAATGAAGGGAACCTCATTCTTAGAGCTCTTCTTGGAGTAGTCACTGCCATGACCTTTTAGATATTTTAAGCTTGCAAGTAGGAAAATAAACTACTTGTTTCATACTTTAGGGACAGAAAAATGAGCTGAGAACTGGAGCTACACAGGGTCTCCTGTTAATTTTCAAAAAACTCCTGTTAATTTTCATTCTTCATAGTGGTTCAAGATGGTGCAGAGATGGTGGCTTTTCCGTAGGTGATAAATGTCTGAACAGCTGGCATAGTTTGCATTTGGTTGTGCATCAGCATCTATGAACAGCTGCTCAGAACTGGTGTTATAGCAGCACTGCCTAAGAGAAACATCCTGAAATCACTAAGTAGCATTCTCACTTGACTCAGGCATATACTTTAATTAACACTTAGGACTTTTTGTGCCATGCATGGTGCATTTCCTCTAGTAAGTCTGGGTTGACACAGCAGGTTCTGTCCTCAATAGTATCCTTTCTAGTATCCTAGAAAAGCTTTCCTGGGCCTTTTCTGTTAATTTATATGTTGAGAAGGCAATGGAGTGTGAACAAGGAGTTTTAACCATATGCATTTTGTGCTGTTAATGTTAAGGCAGATTACTTTAGGTGTCCTATGAGGGGACTGCTAATTCTCCATCAAAGATCAGACCAAGGGGAATTATTTCAGAATGGTGATTTTACCTTTTTATAGTGCTGGACTGATAGTCTTCTGTGGATGACTCCCACTTAGCCTAACCAGTTCAATTGCTCACAAACTTTCCACAAGAGTCGGGTGGGTACCTTTGAGTAGACAGCCTCAGATACAAAAATGAGAATTCAAAAAGCTGGTGGCAGGTGGAGTTCACAAAACTTTTGAGCTCTTTAGGCTCACATTACCTGTGTAAGTAAATACAAATTTCCTGTACCAGTAATTGCAAAACTTTTCCACAGATGAAGGAGCCCTTGGCTGATGTGAGGATGTCTGACATAATGGATGTCTACGAGCAGAAGCTGTCAGCGTTAGCAGTGAGTACAACCTAAAGCACATGGGGATGTTGCAGTTAGTACTTTCAGAAAATGTTAATGAGAAATATCCTTCCTATATGCAGTCTAAAGAAACGAGGCTGCAGGATCTTCTGGAAGTAAAGGCAGTAGCTCTGGCTCAGGCTGAGAAGCTGATGGCTCAGTACCGGTGTCAGAGAGCCCAGGCTGAGTCTGAGGTAAGTAGCAGAGCCTGGAGGTGGGACTGAGCAATGATTGTCTGGGTACCTTTAACTGTGATCAGATGTGGAAACTATACTGCTTATCTGTAAGCTGTGCTTGCGAGTTAGGGCAGTCTTAATTTTCAGCATGAACATCCTGTTTTCCTCTGGATTGTTCTTTTGCACAGTTTTCTTTAATGTCCTTTCCCTTACAGAAGTCAACAAAACCAACCTACTCTGCTCATTATCGTTTGTTAACCATTAGTGTTAATTCAGCAATATTGAAAATTAATAAACCCACTTGCTAGAATTCTCTATAGAATTTGCTAGTATATGAAGAACTGTTTCCTCTTTGTGTCTTTGTGGGGTCTGTATTTGAGCTGCATGTTGAAAAGTGAGAATAATTTCTATTCTTTAAAGGTCGTATTAAAGATTGGGCTACAAATTACTAAATCCATAGCTAAAAAGTATTGTCTTTTACTTTGTTCTTCCCTCTTCCCTCACATTGTTTATAAGTGGAGCTAAAGGAATTTAGTGAAGCAATTAATTTGTAGTTAATATTAGGTGAGAGAATTTATTCTTCTAATGTAGATGATGGCATTTTGGTGTTAGATCTATGTCCTCAAGCATGCCTAATACAACTTGAGAAACAGAATTCCCTTTAATATATGTGGCTTTTTTTTTCTTTTTATTTGGGGGGTGTGTTTCCATTCAAAGGCAAGAACTCTTGCTGCAATGCTGAAGGATGCAGAACGAAGAAATGAAGAGCTTAACGATTTGCTGAAAGCTCAACATGTAGAATCTGAAAAAGCACAGACTGATATTGAACAGCTCTTTCAGCACAACAGGAAATTGCAGGCAGTTGCTGAAGAACATGAAATACTGAAAAAATCCTCTCTTGATCTTCTTCAGAGGTAAGATGAGTAAGATCTCTGAACAAGTATTTCATAGGCAGAGATTTATGATGTCCTTTATTGGGCTAGGCACATTAGAAGAGCAACATTACATGCTGTGTCATGTTTTTAAGTGAAAAGTTCATTATTTTTTCTTTCTTCTGTGTGCTTGTCAATAAGTTTAACTTAAGTAATTCAAGAACTTAAATTTCCATTGCATTTGACGTAGTTAAATTTACTAATACATTAACATTCAGCTTTCAGTGGAATGAGAACTGAATTATAGGTGCTGAAGGTCCAGTTCAGGGAATAGCACGAGCTTTGTATAAAAGGGACCATTGTTCTCTAAGACACAGAACTCACAATGTTTAGTTTCTGTTAGCATTATACCATGCTCTCAGTGTCTGTCTTTGATTTTGCGTGCTGTCTTGATGACATGCTGCAAGAGTTCTGGAGAAACAGCCAATACCAGTATGTTTGCGTAATGTGGGACTCGGCATCGTTGGTCACGTCTGTACCAAACTTGACTTAAATTAGGTAAAAGTCAGGTAGGGAGGAAGGAGGCACATTGTGTGTCCTGAATTATTTATAAGCATTATTTCTTTGGCATCTTAAGCTAAAAAGAATATGTGAGACACACAAAGTACATGAAGATAGAAAATATTTGCAATTAGAATGTGCTTTGGAAGAGTAAAGGCTTAAAAGAGCTTTGACTTCTCAACTCACATGAACTGGTCTGGTCACTAGGTGTCAGCAAGGCAAGGAAACTGATAAAATTGAGAGCAAATTTCTTGCTTAGTAAGGGGAGCAGGCATTATATTAGACAATTTTGAAGGCATATTGCTGCCAATAAAGGAGTCATTAAGGGAGGAAAATATATAAAACCTTTTTCCATTACGCAATTTCTTGAATAAGTGTCTAGTAGGTCATTGTGGAAGTGCCTCCATTTTTGCTTGAATTATATGCAGCCATACACTTTGTGAACATGCATTTGACTAATTCATGTGAACTAAATCAGCCTCAATCTAGTATCTAACAGTTTTAAATTCTCTGAACTAGGAACAAAACTTTCTAATCCTTACAATGTGTTTCTAAAACAAAAATTTACTTTTTTAAAACAATCGTCAAATATGCTGTTTCTTAAAAATAATCAGTTAACTGACATCAGGGAAGAGAAGCCTCAGGGCCATCGGGGGAGGGCCTTTTGGTAGGAAGGTAGGAAAATGTTTGCTTGGAGCATGAGATCTGCCTTATAAGCCTGTGTTAACTGCACACTGCATTGTCTTCAGTATGTTCAGTTTTTAGTATCACAAGACAACTGGAGGTCATAGACTGACTTAAAGGGTCCCTTAAAAGATGACTGACATACACAAACTGTTACAGATTAGCTCTTGGCAAATTTCTAAAGGTATTTATAGTTTTGTCAATCCCTAAAAGTTTTTTACTGGAGGAAGGTTTCTTCCTGATCATTAATAATTCAGGATTTGTAAGGAATCCTCTGAAGCTTGGCTGGTTTGTTTGTCTGTCTCTTTTCTTCTTCCAAGTCAAGCATTGGAACAGGCTGCGCAGGGAAGTGGCTGAGTCACCATCCCTGGAGTATCTAAAAGATGTGCAGATGGGGCATTTTGGGACATGGTTTAGTGGTGGACTTGGCAGTGCTGGATTAATGGTTTGGCTCAATCATTTAAAGGGTCTTTTCCAACCTAAATGATTCTGATTTTGAGTATGTTCATTTAAAAAAAAAACAAACCCAAAAAATCTAACACACTAAAAACCAGCTGTCACCAAAAAACCCTCAATTGTACACCCCTCCTTCAGAAAACACCTTGCTTGTTGCTTGAGTGGGATGGTTGCACAGATCATGTCAAATATTTTTATTTGACGAACTATTAAAGTAAAAGCTCTTCAAAAGCAATTACACTTCATTTGTAGGTATGAAACAACTGAAAGACAATTTAAAGATCTACAGATTACATGCAATTCACTAAATAAACAAGTGGAAGCAATGAAGAAACTAAATGAATCACTCAAGCAGCAGAATGACAGGTAAGTTCAGTTTAGTCTTTTTAAAGCAAGTTAAACAGTAAAACTAAATAGCACTTTAGTCTCAGTTTTTCAACCGTACTTTAAGTAATATCTGAGAAGTGAAGTTAGAGGAAGCCAAAGATGCTTCAGGGTTGATTTGTACATTTATGTTGGATGAGAATCTGTAGTACTGACTTTGGTGATTTATTTTGTTTGCTCCGTAATTGGTTGGAGTTGGTGAGGAAATATCCACAGACTTCAGCAACAGCTGGAAGAGAAAGATGATGACCCAATTCTTGGGTGCATTTGGGAGAGCGTGGAGGTGTAATTTTGATTGTTGTTGAATTCTTAAATGCTTTTATCACTCAAAGATTTCCATGTATTCCCTTTTAGCCTGCAGGTTTTCTGTTAATGTTGTCAGATTGGAAAAAAAACCCCAAAACAACCAACCCTATTAAATGAACACATTTGAAAGTTATATTAGAAGTCGTGGATGGGTGGTATTCTGCCTGTGGTATAAAACATATTTTCCAACTATAAAACTAACATTATCTATGTCTTCCTGAGGAGTAATTGTAATTTTTCCTTTTTGATGGCTTAAAATAGAGGTCTGATATACCTTTCACCAATGTAATGAAGGGAATATAGGACTCTTCTTTGACAGATTTTATTTAATACATAACTTTTCAGAAGATGTCTCTAAAATATGTTCATAGGCAGGCCTTGTATTCAGTTGAGAAATAAAGTGCTATTCTTGGTTTTACTTGCAAAGTTCACTTCATCCTTCCAGGCTCTTGCCTTGTCAGTAATCAGAGCAGTCCAAATCATTGCCTTGAGTTCTGATTCAAATGGAAAATTTTCATACTGATACATTAGTTTGCTACTGAATAAATTTGGCCACTTACATTGAATGGTGCAATATGCAGCTCAGGGTAATTGGGGAGATATTCTGATGAAAGCTGACCCTTGTTAAAGCCAGGCTGGAGGAGCAGTTTTTTTTATAGATACTCTTGAACTGCCAGAGAAATGGAGACCATGGGAAATATACGTCACTCCCTATTGCTAGAGGCTGCAGCTTAGAAACTGGTAGATAGGAGGTGGATAAACAAGTAAACAAAAGTGACAGCAGATGCCATGTAGGCAAGGCAAGTGGCAAGTAGAATATGGCTTAGAAATTAGTCTAGCTGGTAATGGAAAACTGTGTTAGCTTCAGGGAATGTAAAGTGTTCGTGTTACAGCTGTACTGCTGGTAGATGACAGTACCTCAGTGTTAAATGGGTGTGGAAACTGAGCATTATCCGAACTGGTGAGAAGTGAGGCAGGCCTGCACACGAGCTATGGCGCTGTCTTATGGTATGGTCACTCTTGAGTGTTGTGTGACAATCTGGGAGATGTTCAGAATTACGTTTTTTATGTACAGGTGTCCTTGCGTGGATAATACCTGAAACAGATTTTACTAATTGCATGGTCTCTTTAGGAGCATAGTAAGACCTAAAACCCCAGCATCTTTAATCAATAATGGCAGGGAATTTTTACTTGCGTTGAATGACAATTTCAGTTCTGCCACAGTTTTTTGAATCATTTGTGGCTGTGATCAAAGGCACCAATTTCTGGGTTTTGTGTTCCAGGTATCAGCCTTTTCAGTAGTTTCTACCATGATCAGAGAAGGGCAGTGACTATTTCATGGTGGCAGGAAGGAAATAAGATCTATCTCTGCTCACACACTGCCCATTCGTAGGTTTGATGAAGTTCTTGACTGCAAGTGGAAACGACACAAAAATCATTCTAGCTTCTTAGGACAGGGAAATGGTGGCATATCTTTAATTTAATCATTAAAATTTATTTCTCTGCACTTTCAGGACTGCTGCACAGTTAGTAGAAAGTGAAGAGCACAGAAATGAATTACAGCAACAGCTACAGGAGAGAGATGGCACAATAGCGAGTAAGTCACCTACCTTAAGGTCACTGAAGCTAGAGAACCAGCTGCATTAACTACCTGTTATTATGGCCTCTAGATAAGCTGCTATATCTTACTGGGCAACTTTTAAATCTTAAAAGTTGGCCACAGGTACATAATTTAATAGCTGAATGAAACAAATACAAATTTGAATTTTTTAGAAAGGCTGCATGAAGTTGATTTCCCAGACTTCACTGAATCTCTGCATAGTGTGTCCTTTCAGGATCTTCTTACAACATGTCCATTAGAACAATTTTCTGTAGGAACTGCAAATTAGAAGAGCTTAATTAAACTCTCTCTGCAAATGCCTGGAAGCAACCACTAAAATTTAACATTAGATGGCACTACTCTGTAATTCAATTAGCAGCCATGTTGAGTCTAAAAACAAAAAGTTAATTAAAAAAGCACCTTGTTTCCCAGGCCAATGCAGTATCTGTTTTCTAAGTTTGGCATCCAGTCTTTTAATGTGTTCATTTTCTTAAGCCTTGCAACAGAATATAAATGTTCTGGAAGAAAAAATAAAAACTCAACAGAAAGAAAAAACAGATATGGAAAAAACTATCGATACTCTTAGAAAGGAATTAAGTGAAACAGAGCAAGCAAGGGAAGAACTGAGTATCAAGGTAAGGAATTATTTGCACCTGCATTCCTGAGACTGGAGTTTTAGGTATCTGTTTGATAGCGTTGGTGAATCAGTATTTTGGTGGTTAAGTACCTGAAGATCCTAGAGTAGTCAATGTAGTAGTGAATGAGAACAAATTCTCTCAACTTTATTGTGTACCTCTTGAGTTTTAAGTCAGGATCAAGTTCTAATGAGGTTCTGTGAGGCATGTGTGTGAGTATGTAATGTTGGGAAGGGAAAAACCTCCCCCAAACCTGCGGCATAATGTTAAATAACAGAGTGTAACACATTCCTCTTCAGTAGTTTTGACTACTGAAAATGTAAGTCAGCTTGCTTTCCCTCCCTTTCTCACATTGAATTAAGGTACATGTGTATGCACCAAAATGCACCTGGGGTTTTTTTGATCATTAAAATTCTAACAAAAAACCCCATTTTTATCTCCAAGAAAAAGTGTATTTTTTCAAAAGAGAGACCACTTTAGCTATACCAAGTTAACAGATAATATTAACAAAAAAAAAAACCAACAAAAAACCCCCAACTAAATCCCCCAAACTTCAGTGCAGCCTACATGTCCTTGGCTGCAGGTAAGGCTCCCTCTAAAATCACAAGGCAGAGACTCATTTTACATGCAAACTGATAAGCAAATGCAAAGTGTGCAGTCTGGCAAACACATTTACTGTATTTCCGTTTCCTGGAAGCAAAAGCTTAATCTCTTCAGGCAATATTATCCAGTATATAGCAAATATTTTTTTTGTTCTCACTAAATATTTACTGGTGTGGTGCTTGAAATGAAAGGTAGACGGTAGCACAATGATAACGGGGGGTTGGTGCTTTCCCATGGTATCCAACATTTTGCAGTGTGGCAGTAGCTGTAGTCACTCATCTGCACCAAATGTACAGCTGAGATTTCTGAAATAAGCTTGTCATTTTAAAACTGCTTTTTAATTACTTGCTTAAGTTCACCACCAGGCCACTCAGCTTTCACTGTATTGTGTGTTTTTCAGTTGGTAATGGAGGAAACTATAACATTTTGTTTGTTTCTGCAGGCATCTTCTCTGGAAGTTCAAAAATCCCAGTTGGAAGCATGCTTGGAAGAAAAAGAAGCGCTCGTAAATCTGCAGAAGGAAGAATTGGACAAACACGCCAGCATGATTGCAATAATTCACAAACTAAGTGGTGGCAAGCTAAGTGCAGAAACAGTAAACCTCAGTTTGTAGGGCTCTGTTTCCTGTGCTTTCTGTATTCTGTTAAGTGAGCTAAATTATTGGGAGGACTGCCAGCTTTGTACACAACGCATGCAGTTTGGTTGCCTTTTTGCATAATGCAGTTATTGTTTAGAAAGGTCAGCAACAAAAAAAAATGTTATCAGACCTGCTGAATAAAGGGGTTTTGTTGTTTTGCAAACTCAATTGGGGAAGAAAGCATCATTAACCATCAATTTTTGTTTCAGTGTAATGGGTTAAAAATTTTCAGTGTCAAAGTAAATTTGCAGACATGTTTCCCTTTAAATCTCTTGGTCATGGAGAAGGGGTAAGTAAATGTTGGGAGGGGTTTTGTTGTTTGGGTTTTTTTTTCTCCTTTTGTACCAGAAAGTGCTCGAGTAAACAAATTCTAGTAGGAAATGCCAAGCATGTTAATAACTTAATTGATAAATGCCAGTTTGACTTTGTCAAATGGTGGAATGGGAGGGAAAAACATCAAGCTGCTCACCAGAGTAAGGCAGCAATAAGGTACACATGTGCAGAAAATGGTAAATTAATCATTAGCATTTATGTGACAGAATCCAGGCTATATAAATATTGATTTTTTTTTTTTCCCCCCCTGAAAAATGCACTGTTTCAATATGCTATTCTAAGCCAAGTGTAGCTGAACTCTGGGTTGCATAGCAAGTAAATGCATGGGCACATCAAGGCATTTTGACAGCATTTCTGTCTTCTTTCATGGCAGTGTTTTTTCCAAATGGTAATGCATAGTGGCAAATGGAACTAGCAAATAAATTGATGTCTGTTTAAAATTTTGTTTAAAACATATATCTTCTCTTTATTGTAGGAAAACCTGGAGATTTTTGTACTTAATTCATACAGAGAAATACCTGTGCAAGGGGTTTTGCTTTTAGGCATCTTGACGTTATCAGTTCTGTAATCAAAATAGTTCTGTAATAAAGTTCCCTGTGCTGTTTTCATATTCATGTGTGCTGTATCCTCTGTGCTATTGGACATTTTTTTCCTTTCCCCAGAGGCTCTCTCATTTAGTGCAGGGAGTAGCTGGCACCAGCACGACAAAGAGCTCTGCAATAGAGTCAATTTTTAATTATCTGTGTCATGTCAGGTTGTCAGTTGGCTGTTCTGCAAGTGGAGACTTTTGTGCTTAGTTCCGAGCACCCTCACATCTCAATAGCAGGCACTCCAGTACTTCTTATCTGAAAGTAGCTGCCTTTTATTCTACATTATCTGGAAAAAGTTTTCCATTCAGCATGTGGTTCTATATGGCTTTGTTTGTTATTTCATTCATGCCTAAAAATACCCTTTATTGTGTATTTATTTTTCTGTACTATGTCTTTTCTGTGCTGCGTAGTTCACTTTTGGTGTACTTACTGTATATAATGACACAATAAATGGTTTGGAGTTGATGGTCTTCAATTCCTCACCTGCTGTGTGTTGTCTTCATCTTAGCACTCCTCTTTAGTCTCAATTCTGCATCCATTGATCTTTTTCTATTTTCCTGCTAGTGGTTTTATTAGTCTTTCACTTTCCCCATCTTCTCCATCTCTCTTTCACCCCTCATTCCAGCTGACAGTGCCTACCCTGCTTTTCCCTGGTGAAATCTCTGTCTTTTATTGAAATTAGGAAGCTTTCCTTTTGTGCTGTTTTGGATCTATTAGTGGAGTCTTTCCCACCTCTGAGATAAAACAAGCTGTGGAATGGTACTCTCACTTTTTAATTAAGTGCAATTGATCATCCTCACCTATGTGAAAGATGGAATGGAAAGCTTTGCCTGAACCAATTCCCAACTTTCATTGCCCCACTCCCCCCCACACTTATCTCTGCTATAAACAAGGCAGAGCTTTGTAGTAGTAGTAGTAGTAGTGTGGTCAAAATACCTGTGCTGTGGTGTTTGTGCTTGCACGTGCAACTTAATGTAGACAAAAAAGCCTTTTCCTCCCAACCTTGTGAAATTTCAGCTGGAATTTTCTTAACTTCAGGATGAAATTAATATCCTGCACAAACAGTAGGAATTCTGAGCTTTACAAGCTGAAAGCATGGTCCTGCTGTAGTAAGTAGAAAGTGATCCTAAATGTGAGGGCTAGTAAATAGGCCTGTTTAAAACAAGCAATTTAATGCACAGCTGCTATGATCTTGGATAGATTTCTCAGCAAATACTTAATGCTCACGGAGACCAGTAGGATTTATTTAGTGATGGTGTAAACAAAACATAAAATTCTGAATAAAGAAATCTAGAAACCACTTATGCTACGGATTCAGCAGTGCCAAAAGTGTTAGTTGCTGGTCAGGATTTATGTCTATTTCATGCTTACAGTTCTCCTGATTCACAGGGACATGTCTAGTTCTCCAAGAATTATCTAGCAGTGCACTTTTCTGGAATAAGTGCAGGCCAAAAATGGGACAGACTCCACTGAAATTGTGACACCCAGCTTTATAGGTTTGGTTCAACATTCTTGTGAAGATGTAAGAAGAGGTTCTGTGCTCCTTTTTCTTAGAGTTTATTGTTAGCAGCCAAGGATGAAGTATTTTTAGGCAAGTACTTTTTTCACAAAAAATGCTTTCAACCTTGCAAAGTTGGTTTATATATAAATAAACTCCTCCATGCATTCCCATCTGGTTGCTTTTGAAATCTTCAGATTTGTTCACTGCAGCATGCTTCCTTTCCCTCTCCCTCACCAATTTCCCTTCTGCAGAATGATGAAATTGGGAACAGTCTGCTAGCTTTATGTCCCCAGTGACACATCCTTTTCTCTCTACCCCGGTCCAATCTAAATTGGATCCTTTCCTAGGAATACATAGAAATGAAGGGTAAATAGTTAGGCTGAGTAATGCCACACTGGAAGCTGTATAGCTGTTGATGTAAATAGCCTGGGAGTCCCAGACCATGCCTGACAACAAGGGCCAGGTGCTTCTCCACCTCCTGCATGGCGGTCTGGGTTGTTCTGCTCTGGTTGTTCCGTTCTGGGTTGTATCCAAGAGACATCCATTTCACAACAGACATAACCAGGTGATGTGAACCTCATTTTTATGGCCAGCTTCTGTTTGAATCTGCTGTGCCTGGGTTCTTGTGATTGCAATATGTTAAATTTTTCCTAAGGAACAACCTCATGTCCCTTTTGACACGTTGCTCTTTGACCTGAGTTTGCCTGATGATCTTGGCTGAGGAGCTGGTGGTTAGCTGGAAGATTTTTTCTTGCTATGAATGATTCCTCTAAAGGGCAATTAGTAAGAAGAGCCAGCTGGGTCCATGTATGTGTTTCATGCTCAACATTACAGTTGAACCTCTCTGTGTTTCCTCTTATGCCTGCATGACTTTGCCCATTTGACTTTTTAACTGAGCTTTAAGTGCAATCTTGAGTGCAGAAGGTGGAGTTTGGTTTGGGTTGGGGTTTTTTTATGGCCATTAGCTCTTGTCTAAAAAAATGGAACTCAGGAGTCACGGGACCCCTTATGAGATTTGTTGCTACCAGTGTATAGTCTGTCTTCCTGACCCCTTATTTTTGGGCTGCGTTGGATGTTGAGCAAACATTGCAGCCACTTTGCACTTTGCCAACAATAGATTTGGTTTGTTTGGTTGCTGAGGATGTCTTTGGAAATGGAAATATGCAAACTCCTAGTGTTTCACTATTAAAACTTCTGTCGTGTTTGCCCCACTGTCCCATCTTTCCAGGAGAAATGTGTAAGAGCATCCCTGCATGCTGCATTCTTCTGCCAGTATCTTCCCTTCTGAACAAAAGGTTTGTGAAGAAACACCTAAAAAGGGACATGAATGTAACTGAACTCTTGGGGTACAACTTTCTCCTTTTAGTTAGCCCTATGTATTTTCAGTGCTGACTGGGGAAACAAACAAAAAAGATGGTGTTGGGGGTAAGGCACCTGGCTGTGAGGAAAGGTCTGTGGGTTCACCTCCCACAGGACTTAAGTGTGGCAGCGTAGGCTTTGGCCTAGCTTGGAAAATGGACTGCGTGGACAAAAGGGACCACAGTCTAGGCGAGAAGTCTTACTGGCAATAGGAAGTATTCAACATTTTTGTATCAACGGTGCCTAATTGTAAAGCTTGAGTCCAAAGTTGGGGTAATAGCTGAGCCTTTGCATGACCTTGAGGAAAGCAGGTAATGAAACACTTTATTTGGCGTGTGGAGGTAGGAAGGAAGAAGGTACAGCGGATCTTGAAGCATATTTGGGTGTGATCTGAGGTATCTTTTCAGCCAGTACCCAATCCCAGTCCTGAACACAGCATACTGTGCACGTGTGATATAAGGCTCCAGGCTTTCTCCTTAAAGAAAGAAGTGACAAGCCAAGGACAACATGTTACTTGGGAGTGGGCATTGTACTCTTGCTGCTTAGATGGACTTTGAAAGCACTGGTTGCTTGCAGGGCGTTAAACCATCTTGTCCTTCTGAAGCTCTGCATCAGAAATGATCAGTGTTTGAGAAACGTGATAAAGGTGGCTTGCACATTCCTCGTTGCAACACGGCAAGCGTAGAGAGACAGCCCAGTTTTGTTTGTTTGCTTTTCTGAGACATTTCCAGCATTGCTTGTACTCTAGGAAAGGGGAGATTGTGTCACCAGATCCTGAGACAGGAGTGAAAAAATCCCAGTTTTCCTTGGCTGAGCTACTGTAGTACCATAGTTGACTGCAGATTTCTTTGAAAGTGGTTGGCTCATGTTACAGAGTCACTGAATAGGCACTGATTAAATTCCAAAGGATCTTGTACATGTTTGAAAAGGTTATCTCTGCATGGAGAACAAGCACCTCGTAAGCTGAGATCCCTCTCACAGCAGGGATGGCCAGCCCTTGATTTACCCATATGTAAGCTAAGCCTTTACACAAGAGAACAAACACTCTACTGGTTAAATTTGTCTTCAGAGTAACGGAGATAACAATCTGGTTTAGGTTTTTTACACTGCATTAAGTTATTAAAAAGTAATTTTGTAAGAAAGCAGCTCTTGTTTTAACTCAGTTTTACTTCAGAATAATCTGAGTATTATTTGCTTATACTGATACTCAAATACTGAATTTCAGTTGTGTTTTACAGCACAGCCAGGATGTCCTATAAGGATATGTAAGGCAATTGTAATTTAAAAAGCCAGAGGCTACTGATAAGCCTGATATTAAAGCGGGAAAAAAAAATCCAGTGGTGATCAGTTACAATATATTTCGTTTAATCTTGGTTGGAGTGTGGGGGCCATCTCTGCTTGCTCATGTATCATGGTGAGTGCCTTAATTGTTCCTCTTTTTATCCTTTGAGGCTAAAGCTTGGGGAAATACCTTTGGTTTATTTTTGTCATGTATCTAGTAATTGGAAGTGAATCTAGTTTTGAAAGAAGCTGTTAATTTTCTTGCTTACATTCAGGATGAGGTGAAACAATGTAAGTGCTTTGTTGTGGCTTTCTAAGGCAGTGGGAAATCTCAGAGTTACTGAGCTCAATATCAGTTGAGTGGTTTGCTTCAACACCAAAAAAACTCCTCAGAATATGCTTTGAGGCATTGTGCTGTTGCTTTACCTGTTTTCTGGACAGACCAAGTAAATGCCTTCATGCCTTTCACTATCCAGGGCACATGTTATTTCTGTTGGGGAGGAGTGTGTATGAATACGCTGGGAAACAGCATCCTCTCTGGTTAGTGCCTGGCTGAAGTGCTCTGCATTTTTAGGCAAGGTGTGCTTAGGTTGCACAGTCTATAGGCTGGCTGATGCACACTACCCTCCCAGATGACTTCTCCCCCAGAGAGGTAAACAGGCCTGACAGAGCTCAAGAAGCGTTTGGACAATGCTCTCGGGCACATGGTGTGACTCCTGGGATGAGCTGTGCAGGCCCAGGAGTTGGACTCAGTGATCCTTGAGGGTCCCTTCCAACAGAACGTGTGGTTCTGTATGTGAGAAGATCTGCCTGTCTGTAGCTATTAAACCCTAAGATAGAAAATATAATGTGTAGCCTTTCTCACTCCCTCAGTTCTGTGGGTGCTTACTGTTGCAGTATCCACATACAATCACCTTCATGGTACCAGCAGGGGAGCCAAGATGCATTGAGGTAAACTGCTGATTTGGGGCTCCTTATGTGAAAAGTTGAAAACCTCCGTTTGTCAGTCTGTAGCACTTCACACCTGCATGCACAAGTGTGCTTTCTATAGCTCCAGAGGCTGTTCCTGGTGGCTTTGGCCGCAGCCCTGGCAAACAGTACTTTTACGTGCTTCCACTTAGCATTTCCATGCAAATCAGGGGTTTCAACCTCTAGCTACATAGGAAGCACAACCAGTTATGGTAGTTGTCTGTCTAAAAGTTGGTGTAAATGGCTTGCTTGCCATCACACAGGTACTTTGTAGTGAAGCCTCCTGGCATACTAATGCAGCAAGCAATTACTTGAATCTTAAAATCGTCTTTCTTTTCCCACTTCTGACTCATACAGAAGGCTGCTTCTGCAGCAGAGTGGAAAGGGACAGGCAGACAGCAGTGTCTCCACCGCCACCTGACTCTGCCTTCCTCCCCACGCAGACCTATCTCATATGCAGAATGAGGCAGAGCCCCCAGGGGAAAAATAGCATCTAATCACAGCACTGGAAGCAGAGCGCTTACGCACGCAGGTGCTGGAGCGAGGTCACACAGCCTCCAATTTGCGTTCTATTTTTGAAGCCTGGAGTATTCAAATGACATTTTTTCTTCCCTCTTTCCCTCCTGCTCCCAAACCTTGTTTATTATATATCTAACTACTCAAGGCCTGATGATGCTGTCATGTTTATTCATAAGTTGGTGAGAAGAAAGGATAGAAGCTAGACCTAAGCTACAGACAGGATTTTATTAGCTAACCAACTCTGCTCACAAGGGGGGATTGCAAGTGACTATTGCTAGAGGGTGAAAAGCCTTTTGGCCAAGCCCAAGCAAGTGCAAGTCCTGAGCTGCAGTTCTCCAGGTGATAACTTTGCTGTTTGTTGGAGGGTAATACTTGTTAAGTCTCCTCTATCTTTCCTTATTATCCTGTTGAGATAAAGCTGATGTTTTATGTAAATAAGTCTCAGAGGGAAAATGTGTAAAGTATTGTGTCTAAATCTGTAAGAATTTTCCCACTCTGCGTATGTGTGTAATTTAAAAAACTAATACACTAGAGCTGTGGATAGAAGGATGTAAGAGTGGGGATTTTGCCCCACAACTTAAGAAGCACGGGGCTTGTCCTACACAAACCAGAGTGTCCCCTACACCATCGCCTCCCCAAAGGTCTCCCATTTCTCAGAACTTAAGGTAGAAAGTAATTAGAGGAGAGATAGAAGGAATGGTCCTAATCTTTGGGAGGTATTTTCCATTCATTGGAGTGTGATAACAAATTTAGATCAGGTAGCTGAAGTCTGGCATTAGTCTCTGTCTGTTGTTCAGTGGTAACATTTTCCTGGATTTCTCCCAGACTCATTAAACATCATCAGTCCCAGGAAAATCTAACAAGGACGTGTGCTTGGATGAGAACTCTGCTGGACTGAAATATTAAACAATGACCATTCATAGCACTGATAGAAACTGGTAATTTTTTGTTGGATAGCTACACTCATGCCTCACAGCTCAGGGATTCAGTGAGCTACTGATTCCAGCTGGGCTCTGGTAAGTTCTGGACTCAGGCATTTAGGTCAGACCTGTTTCACTGCTGTCTAAAATAGTTGCTTTCCACAGTTCATGCATATGCCCTGCCTCCCTTTCATTCAGTAAGGTACTGCGTAGCAATTAAAAATATCACAATAGCTTTGGGCTTTTTCTTGGTCTCTACATATTATTCCTTATGCAAAGGTCTCTGTAACCTCTTTAGGGCTTTCTGGGGAAGGAGGTGGGATTTTTTTTACAGGTCTGTAGTCTAAGCTGCCATATGAATGTTTTATTTTATGTATAAACACCCCTATTTACTATAAAGAGTTCAACAATTAAACTAGTGCTTGCTGCATGCCCTTTTGAAGTAATCTTTGCTGCTTGGCTCAGTTCTTCAGAGTACACATGTTCTTCCTTCTTTGCAATGTTTTTGTGTCCATAAAGGGCAAGAAATGATGTGTTTATTTTTACCCATTTAGAAAGGGATAAAGCTTAGATCAGATCTGGGACTTGAGTTCAGCACTTGAGTAGCAACACTTACAAAGGCTGATCGAGACAAGTGAAATTGGATTTTGTTATCTTGTGTTAAAGGCTCTGGCATGCTCATATCTTTAAAGCATTAAAAGCTAAATGTCCTCAGATTCACTATCCTTTAGGCAGGAAAAATGCTAATGTGGATGCTAGCTACAAGCCTATTTTGCTGTGAAACTCCATGAACTCATTGAAAATGTTTTTCCAACAACTTAAAACTATTAATACCTTGACTAAGAAATTTGTTTGGCAATATTACTGCACATTGATGTTGCATTTTTAATAACCCTGCCTAGGAAAGAGAATATTGGCTGGTTTATACAGACTCAAGTGGGTCGATAAGTGGGTAACAGATGCATGTGACATGGTGGAAAACCACTTGCAGAACAATAGCCAAGGTCACTCCTTTTCATGTCTGCAGCATGTGACAGAACTGCAGAGCCTGATCTTGCTCTCCTGCTCTTCCAGCCAGGAGAAATGTGAGCTCCTCTTCACAGAGCTGTGCATAACTGGCTTGCCTTCAGAAGAGGAGAACTCAGTGGCAGGAGCTGGTTACTATGGCTATATGCATTGCTCACTCGAAATGAAGGAATCAAGCCAACAATCACTGTATACATTAGCTATATTTGTATATGAAGGAAGCTCTTTGCCAGCAGCTGTGTGAAGGTATCGTGATGAAAATCCAACTTGGCTCATGCAAGTCAAGGACTTGGTGACTTTCACGCCTTTAAAGCAGCGCAGACCAAAAGCAGCAAAATCTGTGCACCATGGGGTCAGGTCCTTTGTCCTCCTTAAGCGTTTGGTTTGCTCTACAGAAACGTTTCTTCTTTTCTGTGCCCCTAGTGATCATAGAACAGCCCAGGTAGGAAGGGACCTAGAAAGATCATCTGCTTCACCCTTCATGGGAAAGGGAGCCTAGGTGGGATTGTAAAGCACCTTGTCCGATCACATCCTACAACCCTCCAGCAATGGGGTCTCTACTCTGTCCCTGGGGAGGTTGTTCCACTGGGGTGGGAATGGCATCTAGTGATGCTGGCTTGGAAATTATGGAGGTGCTAGCAAGCCTGAGCTCTGGGGTACAGAATATGACAAAAACAACTCCTGTGTTGGCTTCATAGTCCAGCATGTCGCCAGCTACTGAGTTGTTGGGCTGTCATGGAGCCACTTTCCCTTTGTCAAATGACATTAGAAATCATCAGTGAAGATAAAAGTAGCTGGGGGTGGTGAGACATCTGTAGCACAACCACAGCCTTTTTTTTGTTGCTTACAAATTTAAAGTCCTTTTTCTTCCCTTTTTGAAGCTCCCCCCTGAAGCCAGAGGTTCCGTGGGGTACCTAGCAAATTTTGTTGCAGGGTGGCTCTTGGTGGCCATTGGTTTCCCCCTTTACCCAGTGCTGCACAAACAGGTAAGCATTTGATAGGTGAGGGGTTAAGCCAAAGCTGTTACCACCAAAGACTCGCTAAAGCTCTTGTTCCTGTCTCCAGTGACCAGATTTTCATGCAAGTGGGAGCAGTGGACTTGGGTATGCTCAGGAGGTGGTTTGTAGCATACAGCCCAAGCTGATCGAGCACTTCTATTACCTGCTGTCACTTGTAATTCCGCTGTTAAAACCTGAAGAGGGGTTTGCACTTCAAACAGGGGCTGGATCTTTAATCCAAATGGAAAATACAGCATATCTGCTGCAGATGTAAAAGCTTGCCTTTTAAAAATGAATTAGGTTGTTGCAGTCTACAAATATTTAAATTAGCCTGAGTTCAAATTAATTAAAAACTGTCATTTAAAGAATTAAGCGCTTGCAGGTTTTACAGAGTTTTGAATTATCTTAATGGAATAAAACAGACACTTGGAGCTTTCCATATAATTAAAAATAATTAAAATCTTCTGCCTGCATGTATATGAATAAATCAGCTAATAATTAAGCTAAGTTATTAGCAGTGGCTGTATTTAATGTTACATCTAGAGTATAGCCTAAAAAATTTTAACTAGTTTCACCATGAAATTGGAAATAATGCAGCTTACCATCAGTCTTTTACAGTGGCTAGAACGTGACTCCTATGGGGGAGGCAGAGAACACACAGAGTTTCACTGGTGGATTAGTTGTGTCACTTAGCTTTAAAGGTTAAATGGTTGAATAGTTGAATGGTTTGCATGTTTTTGCTTGAAATGCCCCCCATATCACTGAAACCTTGCCTGCTGCTGGGAATGAGGGAGAACCACACAGGACATTTGGTGCTGGTAGGATCCCTTCAGCATTTCTTTGTATGTGTTCTCCCTTTAGAGAAAAAAAAAAAAGCCCTAACCCATATTAAAAGCTAAACCTGTGTGGAATGAGCTGCTTTGTGTGAGGTTTCAGTCATGCAAACCAGGTGCAAGCCTCTTTAGGGGTTGGTGACTGCTGGTTGTCTTATGCTTCTCCAGTAGCTCTGCCCTTAAAATAGCACTCTGCTCCTCCAGAAGGACAGAAATCTTGCACAGGAGCCCCAGCTGGTGCCTCTCCTTCAGTCTCCACACAGACATTTTGAAATAGGAACTTCCTGAACGGGAGGGGGAAAAAAAAAAGCCTGATAAAATGAATGAATGCTAGTGATTACTCATTCAATGAATCCAGAAAGGTGGAATCAGCTCTAAAAAGGCTCATAGGAATACAAACAGATGCCTTAGTCATAATCTGTCCTCACTGTGCCGCAACATGAAGACTTTTTGAAGACTGTAGCTGCATGTTTCTTATTTCAGTTCAGTTGGGCTTCTTTTTATCTCATCTCTTAATTTCCTGGCTTAGTGATGCTTGGTTGGAGGCTATTGGCAACATCATTGTCATATTCCTAAATGTAATTCTGTCCTTAATATTTTACTTCAAGCTGAGTACATAAAGGCTGGGCTGGATTTACTTAGGCTGGCTGATCAAAAATACTGTTGGTGTAGGAGGATGGTATATATCCTCTCTGTATTTGCATTTTTAATATTAATGATCTGTTCTTATCATCAGTTCACACAGAATTTTCAGCTTTTCTTTTATTTAGGGACTCTAATCCTTTACAGCTAGGAAGATACTCTCTTAGCAAGTACTGGACTTCTTTTTTTTTATATTTGAGATCTCCAAAGAAACTGTTAAATGTGACAAGTGCTGAATCTTGGGAATGATGTCAGTGCTTAATACCTTTTGTCAGGTTGCAGTAGCAACCAAGGTGAAGTGTCCACACTGCTGTTTCAATGAGGGGTTTATTCTGGGGAGGAAGGGGGTATCTTTGAAGACATTAATGAATAAAGGAGGAATAAGATTGAAACAAATCTCTGCTAAATGTCTGCTAGTTATTCTTTCTTGCCCATATCTGGTAGTCTTGGTTTGTAAATGTGGAGCCACAAGCAATGAGGCCTGCTGGTGTTCTCTTTCCACCATGTACTCTTTCTCTTCTGGGTCCAAGAAGAGAAAGGTGTGAAGGGAGATCATGGGTCACCTCCTAGACCAGCTTGTCCTTAGTTGAGGGTAGGGACAGAAAGCAGGTGATGCTAAGGAAACCCAAATGCTCTGAATTTGTTCAGGTATGGCTGAATGCCTGATCTGGATTCTCTTTGAATGCCCCCACTCTGAGCAGCTGTCGCGGCTGGGCCCCCTTGCTCGTGCCCTCACACACACGCGCTCCCCGTGCTCGGTTCATTGCTGCTGGGCTGGACAGTGGGACACAGACAGGAGCCCCATCCAGTGAGGCAGCACACTGCAAAAATACCTTTCCAGCGCTAATACCTCTTCACTTCTGGTTCTGATAACGGTGGTAGGAGACACTTAAAGGAGATAGCAGGGTTATGGCAGGCGTTGCTGAGTCCCAGAGCTTGGCTCCTGTGAAGGCACTCAGGCTGCCCTTTTTTCCATGCCATGACTTTATCAGTGATTCAGGGTCAGGGGTGTGGAGCTCATCTCAGCAGAGCCCCGTGTGACATGTCACACGTTGTTACTGCTAACAAGCAGGCTGTGGTATCAGGAATAGGGAGAGTGTGGAAGTTTCTGTTTCATTTCTCCTTTTGGAACCTCCTCCTGTAAGCTTCACACTTTTTTTTAACGCTCATTAAAACACATCCTGAATCTGTAGTCTGAAAGACTGTGTCCTTTCTGGTTAAGGAAGTATTTGGGTTTGAACTTTGAACTTTTTGCATATGCTATGAAAAATTCAGTACGACCTGCCTGCATTGCATGAGTATGGGCTAGAATTGGTGCCTACTGTTGGACTTGGTCTTAAATGCCATTTGGTTTATTATTTCTGGGGAATGGATCTATACATCTGCTTTCTGATTTGTTCTCTCATTGAAATAAATTCTGCTAATTGGTCTCATACTTTACTGTGCATGCTTTTTACCTGACAAGGCACAGATATCCTGTGAGGCAACAGAAAACTGTAAGCAGTTCAGGTGTATTTAGGATAGTTTTCCAATTGTTGCAAATAGTTAAAACTCAGGTCTGTGTGTCCAGCGAAGAGTGAGCTAAATCTTCCTTCAATGTAACTGGAAGTATAATGGGCATTGCTATTGCCTTTGAATGTATCTATCTACGCTCTTGTGAACAACAGTGCTGATTAGTGCATTGCTCCTTACCCGTGCAGCACCTAAAATCTGCTCCTCTCATTCTCGATTCAGAATAAACTGGTTGGGTAAGAAATACCTTGCCATTAGTTTTTACTCAGGTAAAATTCCTACTTTTAAAACTAAGTAAGTGTGAAAAAGATGACCCGTGTGGTGAGAAGCCTGTCTGCTCATGGAAAAGGGTGGAACTTGCTCCAAGGGCACTGTCAAATTCTTACAGCCCTATTTCCTGGCTGCTTCTCCTGGTGCAACAGCATGATCATGGAAACACTGCTTAGTCCTTCTTCTTTGAAGACAATCAGCTTGTAACACCACACAGAGAAAGCAGTGGGAATTAAATGCCTCCTTATTTATATGGATGTAGCCCATACCTTTGCCTCAGTTTCCCTTTCCTAGAAAGGTGTCAGTAATTCTGGCATCACACTCTTTATTTAATTTGATTTTCTTTCTGATCATGGATACCTTGCATATCTTGAAATATGAAGGTGTGTCAGTAATGGATAAAAATATGTATCCAGGCCATGCTGGCAGTACAATGGAAATCACCTGGACTTTAGATCTGCAGTTCCTTCTCTGTGATGATGGTGCACGTTTGGGTGATGACAGCAGGGGAGGTTTTTCTGCTCTGGAAAATCCCTGTTCATCAACTGCAGTACAAGAAGAACCAGAGATTCTACCAGGGCCAGTATAGCTTGACAGGCAAGAGGCAGAATAATCCAACTTAAAAAATACAGCTTCTTTTTCTTTTCCTTTTTTCCTTTTGTTTTTATATAGCATATTTTCATACCCAAAAATCGCCCATATTTTTCTCAAAGTTCTGAGTTAAATTTTGTAGTTAGCCTCCTGCTGTAAATTTGGACCCTCAGAAAAATATCAGGTTGATTTTTAAAGCATTATATACATTTTTCTATGGCTATAAACAAAAATGTTATTTTGTTGCCCTACAGGAGTTATTATTAGGATCTCATTCTCTCCTCTAGCGGCAGCAAGGCACAGCCACCAGACCTGCAGAATGGCATCTGAAAAGGTGAGATGAATAAACCGTGTGCACCCACAGGGTGGTAAATAGACCTTCAGCCAAGGCTGCTCCGAAATGCTCTGTTGGTGAAGAGATTTAAATAGATGGACCTGCTGGTGAGAAGTTACGGTGGGAAAGGCTGCATAGATCCAAATCCAAGGTTTTCTGTTGAGTGAGTTTTGGTGAAAATGAGTCACTCAGCTGGGATGGTGGTCTTGTCAAATGAGCTCTTTGGTGTTTTCATGCTGCTGAGCTACTGGTACTTAAAGTGCAGCTTCAGAGGCACTCACTGAGGCAGGGCGTGTGTTCCGTCCTGCTCAGTGTTTTTACAGCAACCTAGATTTGCATCATCATACTGGAGATGTTAATATTTTCTTTCCCTTTTCTTTTCTAGACCATTGTGTGAGACTGAAGTGCCTAAAACTACATATGTAGCAGATACTTTGCCTTTGTGCAAGAAGCCTCAAGTATATGATCTGATCTTTTTGTTCCACCTCCTTCATTATTTTTTTTCCTGTAAAGACAAAATGTATATTTCAGTTAAAAAAGAAAAAGAAAAAGAAAAAGAAAAAAAGAAAAAGAAAAAGGTATTTTTAATCAATTCAAGTCAATTCTGTTACAACTGGACTAGCTGCTGCTGGGGACCCAGTGTGACTGAAGAGAGTTGTGCCTGTAGCCTCACTGGAAATCTCAGCTGCTGCTCACTGTTGGGATAAATTTGGTTGTCCTCCTCAAAGGCAAAGCCTGGCTGGTCTCGGTGGTGGTCTCTCCATGTGCTTTGGTCTAGGCAGGTAGTGCAACCTTTCTCCAGTGGGATCCACAGGTTCCTCTGGGTTGTCCAGCACAGCCTTTTCTCGCCAGCCCTCTCTCCTGTAACTCCTGTCATCTCATCACTCCCGGCTCTGCCCTCCCCAAGCAGTGCTGGAGCAGCGGGGCTTTGCTGCAGCTCACCGCTTTCCCACCTCTCCAGACATCACCCTGGGGTTAGACATGATGTGCTCGTCCCACAGAACAGGAACGCCCTGTGCAGAAGAGAGGCCGAGCCCGAAACGCTTCGGGGAATTTGCTGGGGGCAGGATTTCGGCTCCAGCATCGGAGGAGCACAGCAGGGGTGGAGTCTGCCACGGCTCGGCTGTGGTACAGCAGCCCTCGCACGGGCAGCTCTGCAGGGCTCCACGGGAAAATCTGTTTTATCTAGAATTGAGCTGTACGTGTGAATCATCACAGCTGGGAGGGGAGAGGAGAGGATAGAAAATAAACTTGTTTTCACATTTATAAGTATATATATATATGTTTAGATACACACAGAGAGGTATAAATATATGTGTGTGTCTCTCCTATATATACACTTATATGCACACACCAGCCAGTCACTCCAGAATATTGCTGTTGGAGAGAAGGATGTCATGTCCACTTTTGGAGGTGTTTAAATTCAACTGACAAAAAGCATCAAGTCATTAGGCCATGTGAGAAGCACAGACTTGAGTTTTTTCAGGCAGAAAGTAATACTCCCGGAAATAGATTTTCTTTAAAAACTGGCCTTAATATTTCAAGAAGCTTTGCTGACTGAATTTTCAGCAGAGGTGACCAGCCTAGTGTATCTGTGTTTGGAAAGAAATAATGTTTTTTCTTGCTTACAGAATGTAAGTGCTGAAAAACTCACAGTGTCTCCTTCCTGCAGTGTTTCCCTGCTATTTAGCATAATGCCAATCATATTGGTTTTATTCCATCAGCACTTGCAATGTTAATAAAGTATCCTCATGACAATTGTTTCTCCAATTAAACTGTCTCTGAATGTTTTAGTGTAGTTTGCAGTTGGCATAAGGTAAACACAATATAGCAAAAAATCCTTGACTGAAAGTCATGAAAAATTTAAAAATCACAAAACCTCCTGTGTCTAAAAGTGCATGAATATTTTACTTCCTTCCCCCTCGGCTCCTCTGAAAAATAAGCTTCCAAAAAGCCAGGCGATCAGAAGGGGCTGTACCCACCTCTGCCCGTACCTGAAGGGCAGGCTCTGAATCCTTGAAGCTGAAATATAAAAAAGGCAAAAAAAGGCAAGTTGTCTTGCAGGAGCTTGGCACCAGAAGCTAGAATATGTTGTTTCTGAAGACCTAGGAGTATTTTAGGACAGTGCTGCCTATTGAAATGGAAATATGGTTTTCAGGCTGCTTGAGTAGAGTGCATCAGTGTCAGAGGCTGAAGTAGGCTAATGAAGTGCCCTGTCTTTGAAGTCAGATTGCGTAATACAAACCCTAGAGAGACGCTTAGGTTTCTTTTTTTCTTTTGCATTGATCAAGACTAAAATACTTCTGCTATTAGCTTCAGAAGGGCTTAATGGAATTGGTGGCGGGACTACGGTAATTCCAATGACGAGCTGTGCAAACAAATGCTTCCTTAGTGAATACTCAAAAGGTTAACCTGAACTGCCTACATGCATCATTAGTGCTTTTAACGCCCTGCCTTCCCCCAGTGGTTATGGATAATGCAGAGTAGTTTAGGGTGGGGGAAAAAAATCCCCCAAAATTCGCTAATGGCAATTAGGCTATGTGATAGCTGGGAAAAGGATGCACAGCAATTCTGAAAACATGCCATTAATCTCTGACCTGATGGGCAGGGCGGGATGCTCAAGATCATTGGAGACGCAAAACTTTCCACAGAGGGAATTGGTGGAGTGGGGGATGTGGTCAAATTTGGAGAAAGAAGAGTGACAAGGCACATGACAAAAGCCTTCTTTCCCTCCCCTGGTACATCTCCAGAGCTGAAGAGTTGAAACCATTTATTCAACTAGGCTCCCTTTTCATCTTCTTATTTTTCTTATGGCTGTGAGTCAGTCTGAGATTGATTTATCAGTGCTGTTAATCTGCTCTCAAAAGGCTGTCAGTCTCACTCCCAGAAGCCAAGCTCTCCCATTAAAAACCTGACCTATTTAAACGTTCTTAAGATACCGTAATGATTGAATGTCAGCAGGAGAGAGGCAGCAGTGACAGCTCTGAAATGTTTACTGTCCCAGGCCGGGCTAGGAGGGGAGCGTGCCGCTGCATCCCGGAGCTCTGTGCTTGCCATGGGATGACAGGCTGAGGGATGGGCGCTGCCAAGCTGGGAAGATCGGCGGCTGCACTCGTGTGGCTTAGAGGGTTAATGCTCTGCAGTCCCCGCTGACCTCAGGCTGTTCAAAACGGGAAGAGGTGTCAGGGGTCTGCATGCTGATAGCAATAAATCACAGACTACAGCGGCTTAAAAGGCACTTAAAACATTTTTGGTGGCTTAGGAATTATTTCAGCAAGCATATTTGTATGAAAGCAGATGCTTTCCATAGAGAGATTTAAATTTCCGTTCTACTGTCACACCACACAGTAGCTGTCAGCAAAAAATTAATTGAGGGAAAGTAAATGTAAAATTATGAAAGGAAGGTAAAGAGATGCTCCCAATACCTCTTCAGGCTGCAGATACGTGTGTCCACGGCTGAGCATAGGCACTGCAGCAGGGGGAGCACAAAGGCTGGCAGAGACCTGAAAATCTCTGGTCTAATAATGGGAATCTAGCTGTCATAAACACACTTTCAATGCACTGTTCAGTGCCAATTTTCTCATCCTTAAGAGATGTAGCCGAGTGCAACTATTTTTAAATCTATGTTTCTCTCCCCCTCCAATTTCTCTTTGGGCCATCAACAGCTTGAAGAATTAAACCATAATTCTTCACAAGACAAAATACATCACTTGTACAGAATGGGCCTGGTTTTGCTCCAGGGTACTATGTTAGCACCTTTCTTCTGCTGAAACTATTCCCAGATGGATGAACTTTCTCATCCAACTGAGTCGTTTTGGTTCTCTCCCATTTGTTTTTTAAACAGACACTGCAACAGCAGCAGGCACCAGTGGCCTAAAAAAGCCCCCGAGGTAAATAATAGGTTCTAAGTGTCTTTAGATGCATCTTGTGGAGCAGTAGTCTTTCTGCTTTTTTATGGAGCAGCCCAGAGGATCCTGACTCCAAAGATGTTTTCTCCAAGCATCTATGTCTTGAACTGGTGTCCTTCTCTCTCATTGATCTTGCTTTTCAGGAGTGCCAGGTTATTACAGTACCCATTTTATTAAGAGTAGTCTAAAGGCCAGCTTTTGTCAAAACCCAGCTGTCTGGGTGATCTTTTTGTCCAAGAAAATAGAGAGGGTTCATAACTGGGCTTTTACAGATCCAAGATGTCAACTTTTCTATATTAGACCACAATATTGACATTATCTTCTGTCTAGAGCTGATAAATGTTATTGCATTCCTTTCCAATATGTAATGTTATTAAAAATAAGTTAGTCACAAGAGCTCCTTATCAAAGACCCTTGTTGCCCTAGAAACAGTGACCAGCATTAACCTTTCTAAAAGTAGCCCCTGCAAGAGACAAATGTCTTTGGTTGTCCCTGTTACAAATTTAATCTAGGGAAAATGTGCTGCAATTTCTGTTTCATATTAAGAGAAAGCAAATAAACTCCAGAAAGGCAGGAATAACGTGCAGTATCCATTCACATCAGGCTACCAAGGAAAATAAGATGATCATGTTTCAACCAGAGTTAGCTGTGTCCCTTTCTAAGCGACACAAGCATTGAAATTGCTTTAGAATCAGCTATGGAAACAGTTGTTTGCAACTCCAAAAAAGAAAAGGGATGCGTGGGAGCAAGATTGTAGTGTTCATGCAGGACTGATGAAAGCTGAATATTTGCCGAACAGAAAAGATGTAAGTGATAACAGCATATTTGTAAGGAGATGGCTTCTTCTAAGCACTGTCGGTGGTAAATGGGAATATTGTGTTTAGAAGTAAAGCTCCTGGCAATGTGAGAGAGGAGCAAGAGGGAGAGAGTATCAGCGTGTTATATCCTCATGACTTGAAATAATCATATTCTCAGCCTTCACAGCAGATTAACAATTTCCAAAAATCTTGGTGATGCTTGTGATTTACCTTGTTTTAAACTATGTGATCAGGAGCGTCTGCTTGAGTTTACACAAGCACACACTGTTCACCTAAGCAGCCAAAATCACCACCTCTCTTTTTTTTTTTTTTGCCAGATATAAAGCAAAAAGATGGTGATTTAGATCTGACATTGACACACATCTGTGCTGCAAGGCACCAAACACCTCTAAAGCAGCAGGCTGGGCAGATTCTGGTGTGAGACAGCCAGTCCAACCCTAGAACGTGACACAAGCTGCTCGTGTTCAGCTCAATTCACAGAGGAATCCAGACCAGGATGGCAAGCTTCATCCCTAGCTCTACCAGAGCACCCTCCTCTCCAGTCTGTCTGGAGGTGAGCATGTCTCTAGCACAGCAGTAGTGATTCTCTGCCTCTTGGTTGCATTCCCCAAATGCTAAAAATACCAAGTTACTGAAGCACTCAGATCCTCAGAGCTGCCACATCAGTCTCCTGTCTTTGAGCCTATCACTTCCAGAAATTCCTGTTTCTTACAAGCCAACTTTGTCTGTACAACCTGTCCCTGTCCAGTCTTCAGCATAACAGCTTTAAAAATAGCAGATTCAGTATGCAGACATTTTCCTTCTTGCCTGGTCACAAACCAAGCCACTTGTTCCTGTGGGTATCTAGGAATTCAATGAAGTTGTGGATAAGCTCCCTCCTTGCTTCCTTGGAATTGAGTTTTGTAAAGAACTAATATATTGTCTTCCCTTGTGGCCAACAAGCATTATCTACAGTATTTATTTTCCTTTCTGCTTTTATATTCAGTTTATGCTGGAACCAAAGGAAACTTATGTATCTACCTATGCTGGTAAAAGCAAATCAATCTGGCAGTGTCAATTGTTTTGTTATTTATGGGTTGCAATGAAATGAGACCTGAGTTACTCATGGTGCTTGTTTCACAGGAAAAATGAGTTTACAATAAGAAGGCCAGACATTGCCTAAATTGGGACTCATAAATTAGTTTCCTGAAGCAAAGGACTCACTAAAATTGATGCCTACTTTGTTCTTTATCTGTGATTCACTTTCTGGGCAGAATCAATACATCCTTAGATTTCTTCCCTGTCTTGCCTTGTTCATGAACTGGGGAACACCTGTGTATCCCAAACCTGAGCCTATAGTCTTGGCTTTAAGACTCCTGGGGCCCAAAAAGGGATTTAAAGCTCTTGGCTGGGATGTGAGAATCCACATCCCAGCCTTGTTGCTTGAAGGGAATTTGGCTCACATAACTAAATTCCCTTAATAATCACTTATCCCTGGTGCAAAAAGCTTTGAATTTCATATTCCAGAAGAGTTATGTCTGAATAGTCTTAATTTACACACACACAACCCCTGCAAGCCTATGATAATTAAGTTCTGAAGC
This sequence comes from Corvus hawaiiensis, assembly GCF_020740725.1. Taxonomy (NCBI): domain Eukaryota; kingdom Metazoa; phylum Chordata; class Aves; order Passeriformes; family Corvidae; genus Corvus; species Corvus hawaiiensis. Next base: position 21,520,442 of record NC_063214.1, read on the forward strand.
ACTTGGAAAAGCAATACTTGCCCTAGTGAAAACACAGAAGCAGGAAAGGCTTCTTCCATGAAGTCATGGAGCAAGAATGGTGTGGTGAGGGGTGGCCGGGACCGAGTGCGCCACTCCCCACTGACATTCCTGCCCCCCTTCGTCAGGGCACGGCCACATGTGTCCCCTCCTTGGGCATTGTCTCCTCAGCTGGGATCCAGCGGACAAATATAGGCATGAGGGAAAACTGCTGATGCCTTTAAACAGTTATCAGCAGTGACCTTGAGATAGGGGCATATAAAGTTTGCACCAGGCAGAGTCGTGACACTTTCTGTGTGCTCTCCAGGGTGAGTACCAACCTCTCTCACTTTTAAGCGTGGGTGCTGTGCTCTAACACTGTACCGTGGGTTTGATATGATTGAGGCTTTCATGTGGCTTAAAGTTTTAGTAGTAGTATCAGTAAACATCTAGCCTGTGGTAGTCACTGTAGGATGCTGCTTGAATGCTTGAATGGCAAGTAAATATTTCTTCTCTAACATCAGTGCGTTCATTTTACCAGCTGGAATAACTACTTAGGGAAGTGTCAGGTCCCTTGTAATTATGCATCTGATGAAATGATTAGCCAGTGCCTGCAAGTCATCTTTTCTGTCTTCTCTATCATCTGCAAGAGATGATGGCTTATGCAATTTACAATTTTAAGTAGCATATTGGTCTGAGGCATTCTTTAATCCAGCCTGAGTTACAACCCTAGGAGCATCACTGGGCTGCCTTTCCAGGCCAGGCAGTGCTACTGCAACATTCCTGCCTGCCCTCAGTGCTACAGTCACTTCCAACAGCCCCAGCAAAGACAGACAAGGTCCCTTCTTTCCAAGTCTGAGTGCACCATCAAACTGTTGGTGGTCCTGGGCATGCCACTTCACTTTGTGTAACAATATCGGCTTTCTACAGGGAGCAGGCGTTTTCAAGGAACTCCCACAGCTGATACACAAGGGCTGGCTCTTTTTGTTGTTAGCTACAACGGGTTGAATGGGAACACCTTTAGCTTTAGCCTTGTCTTTCCTGACTATTCTGCATTTTAAAAATAAACAAAACAAATTTTTTCCACTTCTTTTATCTGCCGATGGATTTGCCTCACTGAGTTCTCTGCACCCCCAAGGCGTGGTCTGCCTGGGCTCCAGCCTCTGCCATAACTCCAAACACCCAGGCTGCTGAAGGAATAGGGGTTCTCTCCCAGCTGCCAGAATGCTGCTTTGCTCCATAACATACTTGCCATAGTGGTCCACCCTGAATATGGGGGGGAAAAAGGAAGAGATAAGAAGGTGATAGCTGAGGAACTGTCCCTAGGAGGTCTGCAAATGGAGCCAGGTGTCACAAAAATGATTCAGGGTACTTTAGTGTATTCTAGGACTTGTGAGAACCTGCCCTGAGTCCTAGAGATTAACACTGGAGTGGCCCCTCTGGCATTTGCACGTTTAATGTGAAATGACACTTACGTGCTCTAATGCTGTTCTGTTTAAATTATGAACTGATGTAATTTCATTGCTCCACTAGAGCTGAGACACACTTGGAGAGAGAGGGGCTCCTCCATTGAATTGTATGTCCAGCTGGGAATTTTGGTCAGTTCAGATGATGTTAAAATAATTGGCGATACTTGTGCTTATGTAGGTGCTTAATCTTTAAAAAGATTAAGGTGTAAAAAATTACTTAAAAATCTAGAAAAAATTAAGGCTAGTTCTGAGAAAGAGAATTTTTTCTCTACAGCAACAAGACAGAAGGTACCAAGCTTTTACTGCAGCAGTGGGACAGGGCTGGATGTAACACTTTGGCAACTCTGCTGTCTTAGGGCTTTACGTTCCCTAGGAGGAACATGTTGAAAAAAAAGCTGCCTTAGCTGATGAGGAGTTTTTATCTCTACCAGGATCTTGTTAGAAAGAAATTGAATTAAATTTTGAAAGACTACAGTGTCTGTCTTGATAGGGGTCTTGAAAATTTATTCAGCTGCTCTGGATATTGCACAGTAAATACAACACGGGAAGAAGTTAAGGGTCACTTACACAGCTTTAAATAGTAATCAAATGGTGTCCTGACTTTAAAGAAAAAAATACCTGAAATTCTAAAATCATGTGCGTGCACCTTGTAGCATGGAACTTCTTTTAGACATCCTCTGGACAGCACCCTGAGTAGTTTATATGTGTGTGTAAGTATTTATGTCTGTAAAAAACCACCAAAACTAAACAAAACAAAAAAACCCCGACGTATCTGTTTGATCATTTTAGAGAGTACAAAACAAATTAATTACTTGGCAGCACAAATGCAGCAAATTAATCTCACTGAGACCCACGTCCCCTGCCCTCTCTTTCATGAAAAAAGACTCCTAAACACTGTGCCCTTGTCATTTGCAAAAACAAGTGCAGGTATTAAGCTGGACTAATAAACTCAAAGCCATCTGAAAACATATGAAGGCCTTGCACCAGTTCTGCAGATACACCTGCCCTTGGCCATGCCCTGCTGCAGGGGGATGCCTAGCCTGGTGAATTTGGATGGAGCAGCAACCTGGGAAGCTGTACCAGCACAGGACCTCCCAGAGCCATGTCAGTCCTGTTTTTATTGACATGCCAATTCCTGAATCAGAGAAGTGTACTGCAGAGCTCTAGTGCTGACTTTCTGCAGTGAGAGTGTGAGCATACATCCCTGCAGCTTTGCAGCAGTGAAGTCTTGCTCCTTGTTTCCCAGAAAATGCCTGCCTGAGATGGTGCTTGAATTGGCTGAGTGGCACAGCCCCAGGGAGACCTGTGGGAGAGTATACCTTTGCCCCAGACGATTTTGAAAGGGGCCAGAAGAGGCTCCTGCTAAGTGGTTTTTAAAATCACAGCTGCAAGTGGTCTCTCCTGCTCTTAGGCACCATTTGTGCCAAAAAGAAGAGACAAAATCCTCCTGTGGAGATAACTGCGACCAATGTTGAGGTGTAGAACCTTTCAAGACCTGGCTGACTTTTAATAAACTGAGCCAAGGAAGGGTTTAACTAAAGGTGCAGCATAGTCCCAAATCTGTGTTAGGCATTTGTGTGTAACATTAATCATCCCTTTGATCAGCCACTTGCCATGGCAGGTGCATTTTATGCTGAGTTGTCTGATATTGTTCACAAAATAGATAATTGTTTTGGTTTTTTGCCCCTCTTTCTTTGGTAGACTGGGTGCCTTTCTTTTTCCTCTGTGAGCTGTGCCACCTTGAACTCTTGCCAAGATGATGGTCGATATGACAGAGTTTGGGGAGGCTGCTCCCTACCTCCGAAAGAGCGAGAAGGAGCTGATGATGGCTCAGACTGTTGCCTTCGATGGTGAGTTGTGCCCCCCTTTGTGCTGCCAGGAGCTGGTTCAGAGGGATAAGGGTCACACACAGATGTAGTCAAAGAAATGCAGAGCAAAGCAGGATGCAAAGCCTCCGTTGTCACTGCTGTGCTGCTGCTGTTGGAGGTAGCTGGTTCAACCAAGTTTGGGTTCCTTTATTCTGCAAAGCTATTAAAAACTCCCAGATAGTAAAAAATAAAAATAATCTATGGCAAGTAAGTGTTTATCTAGATTTAGAAGCAAGGTGTATTGGTACTGCTCTGCTAAAAGGGGGATCATCTCTGTCAGTTTTAGAGAAAAACAACAGACATTGATGCTTCTGTAATGAGAGATTCTGTGGCCTGACTAAATGTCTTACTTGCTTTGCAGCCTGTATGGTAATGTGATGCTAGCTTTTAGTTTCTCATCATTTAATTTTCTTTAAATGGGTTTCTATGAGCCCTGAGGTTTAGTAGTAAGTGTGAATACATCAATAACTGCGGCCTTTCACTCTTCACAACAGTTGCTGTAACTAAAGGCCCAAAGTCTCGTGCAGCTGCTCCAAACTCTAAAAAGGCACATACATAACTCAGTGTGAGTTATTAATAATGCTGTTCTTTAACATAAATCTCAGAAGAATGTGAAGGAATAAGGTTAAATCTGATAGCTGGCAGTCAAATAATGTGGGCTGGATTCCTTGAGCAGTTTGAAATTCTCTGTGTGACTTTTCAGCAAACGCCTCAATTTGGTCTTGGATCTCAGTTCCTCCATCTGCACACTGGTGATAATGATTATGGATTTCCCATGGAGGCTGAGGCTTAGCTAGCATTTGTGAAATATTTTGACACCTTTTGCTGGAAGGATCTAGAGGAAGCTGAGCAGTAGTTTCAAAGGAAGACAACATTTGGGAGCCCTATGCCTTCTGCTTCATCAGGCAGCTTCCCAGCATTGCCAATCTGCTGCAATCCCAGAGGTTTTGTGTCGCTTCTGCAGAAAAAGTAATCCAGCAATCTCACTTAGCTAGGCATGGTGCTGCTGTTTGATATAAGTCTTCTTAATTTCACAGGGAAGAAGAAATGCTGGGTTCCTGATGAAAAGAAAGCTTACGTTGAAGCTGAAATTACGGAAACCAGCGAAGGCAAAGTGACCGTGCAAACAACGGATGGAAGGGTACAAAACTGGTTTTGTCTGATCTGTGACTAACAAGGCCAGAGCTGCAAGCTACAGAATTGCCCTGGTTTCAGCTCAGTTGCCTGTATCATGAAATGGTGTGAATGGAAAGCCTCACTTACTGATGCCAGCTCAGGATAGGATAACACACGAAAAACCACCAAGGGAAAACCAGCAATGCAGCAATGGGTGGGCGAGCATCAGCCACCGCACAGCCAGAGGCAAGCTGTGACTGGAGGTTTGCAACAAGCCAGTTCTGATTTGGTCCCCAGAGCTAAAAACCCAGGCTCTAGCCAAATTTCATTACTTCTTTTGCAGCCATAACATCGTGCTTCTTACTTTTGTCATCTCAGGCTTCCCCCGTTCTTCTGATACCTGTGCAAACACACGGTATCGTGCACATAGGCAGGGACTGACCTGGAGAACTTCCCTCTGCTGGGGGAAAAGCATGTTTTCTCCTATAAGGTGTATGAAGCAACAGAAAATCCCAGTGTCTTCCAGTGTTGCTGTATTTGCTTGTCTTTGCAGACCATGACTATAAAAGAAGATGACGTGCAGACAATGAACCCTCCCAAATTCGACATGATCGAGGACATGTCTATGCTGACCCACCTGAATGAGGCGTCCGTGCTGTACAACCTGAGGAAGCGCTACAGCAACTGGATGATCTATGTAAGGGCCACGGCAGGGGTACATTTAGCAACCTGCATTTCAAGTGCTGACATCGTGTTTGAGCGTGTTGTGTTCTTCATGTTCATTTTACATCTCTGATAAGTCACAAAAGTGAGGGTCTTGCTCTTCACCTCAAGAAAGATGCTACTTGGAGCTGGCTGAATACAGACAGACAAAACTGAGTGAATAAGATGGTGCCTGGCTCCTTGGTTTTGCTTGCTTGCCTAGGAAAGGGATGGTGTGGGACATTTTTCTTCAGTCACGTTGTTGGGGAGACCCAGTTTATTTTTCATCTTCTAACACTAATCCATGTCAACACCAGCCATAGGGATTTCTTTGTTAAGAAACAATGCCTCAAGCTCAGAGTTCTTTACACACACAAGTTCTTTAAAGTAGGACCCTTAGTTCGGTAGTTATATTCCCTTCATTTTCAGTGCTAACATCTGTCTTGTTGCACTCTGGCCTTTTCCCTTGTTTTGTATCTTCCCCATGACATCATGGGTTTCTGTCAACACCAGAACATGCATTAGTAGCATTTAATTTTATAGGGCCCGAATTTTGTTCTCAGTTAGCTACATTCAATTGTGTTTGAAATCAGTCAAAGGAATCCATTGATTTTCCAGGCAATCCCTGCTCTGGTTTTTGGTGTTCATCAGAAGAGCAAATCCAACATTACCCATTTAAATTCTGACTGTCAAACATTTTCTGTGTTTCTCTAATAACCCCTGTATGGACATGTAGAGCCTAAAGCATAGCTTTGTTTGCAGATCAGTATAGGTAGAAAATTAAACTGGGATCTTGCCTTAATCTGTTTACTGGTAGGGGTTTATTCTTTGTAGAAAACAGGACTGAAGATTCATGCCAAGGCTGTTTGGGAGCATGACCTAATGCTATTTTTAGGGGAAGGGACCTGGATTTTACCTGAAACTTTTAAAATTTAATTGAGCTCATTAATCTATGTGAATTTAGTGATTGTGCCCATATGATAACTGGGTTTCTTTGAAGATTTTGCTGCAAGCTGGGCTAAATACATGAAAAATTACCAGCTGACACCAATTGCCTGGGGTTACAACTCAAAGCTGATTCTTCCTCAGAGTGACCAGGCCCCAGTGAACTGATGTATATCATGCAAAAAGCACCTATAAAGAGATTTTTACCAACCTGGCATCTCCAAAAGCTGAAGAAGGTTCCACAGCTTTGGGGTACAACACTGTGAAGTGGTTTTCTCTTTGAACGCCCACCAGAAATTGTCTCAAGGTTCTTGCATTAAATTAATAATGGGAGGTTGTTTCTCTTTCTAAAAATGGAGTTCAAACAGGGAAGCTGTAACTTTCCATTGCAATGTCTGTTTTCAAGAGGAAACAACTCTCATGGAATAGGAAGGCACAAAGTCAGACACAACACTATTTGCTGCTCCTTTGTTTTACTGAAGGGGATGTTTCCATTTCTGGTTGAGACCTCAAAACCATTTTTTTTCCTTTTGAAAACTGTTCAATATCTGTAGTTTTGGTATGAATTAGGAAGTCACTTAGCAGACCAGTAGCTTCTGAAATTCAGAAAGTCTAAAATTCAAGTCAGAATTCAAACCCAAATCAGCAGCTGGCGATTCCACATCCTGCTTGGTTAATCGAGACTTCTTGCCTTATAGCTTGAGTGAATTTTTTCACTCTGGTTTTGTGTCACTCTCTAGACATATTCCGGTTTATTCTGTGTGACCATAAATCCCTACAAGTGGTTGCCAGTCTACAAACCGGAGGTTGTTGCTGCGTACAAAGGCAAGCGGCGCTCGGAGGCTCCTCCCCACATCTTCTCCATTGCTGACAACGCGTACCACGACATGCTGCGCAGTAAGTGCCACTGGCTGCCTTCGCACCGCCTGTCGCCTCTTTGGGCTGGTGTCACTGTGCCGCAGGGAGGTGTATGAGAGCTTTTGCAGCATGTAACAAACAGGAAAATAGTCCTCAAGCAACAGGGCAGTCTGTGATGATTTTATATATGTATATGTATGTGTATGTGTATACTCATTTTGTTTTTAAACTGCCCTGCCTGTTCCTGTGGTACTTGTGGTAGCTGTCTGTAAGGTGCACAGATTTAGCTGTCTGATCTGAGTGAATCCATCGGTTCTCAACAGAAACGGGGCCATGTCCCCAGGGTCTGTTAGCGCTTTCCCAAATTCAGAAATAAGCCTGCAGACAGTTCATGGTCGGTACCATGACGCTGGTAAGAGGCGTGCATTCAAACGCCAGCGAGGGCAAGCTCTGCGGGCTGCTGTGAGCACACGGCTGGCGTGAACCTGACCTGTGGCAGTGTCGCAGCGACTGCCGTGCGTCCCGGCACCAATCCTGTGGCAGAGAACTCCACATTTCCCTGGGAAATTTCGTCACCCTGATCCTCGAGTTACTGGGAAAAAACCGAGTTTATCAGCAGAGGGCAGCAGCGATGTGCTCACATTAGGTCTTGCGAGGCAGGATAAATCCAAAAGAGACTTGACCAGAACGCATCCCGCTGTCCCTTGGTTTTAGTAAAGTGGAAAGTGCCTCAGCTGTGACGGGGCAAAAAGCACCGGGCAGAGAGAATGTGTGTGTGGCTGCAAAGAAATGCTCTTTCATCAGATAAGGCTGCTCAATATGTAGCCTGCCATGATGGCTGGAATTATAAAAAGGAAAGAGGAATTTAGGCTCAGTGACTTGGGAAGCTGCCATGATTTAGCTTTTGCTGAACTTGATTAATAATATATTAGGGCTGCAGAGTGTTCTAATAAATGGTTGTTTCTGATCAGGCAATTAGGCGTGGACAATAGGCTTCTTTATTCCAGCAGCATGGCCAGCTGAGGAGGGGTACATACGCATTTTAAGGAACAGCTTGTGAAAAAAGAGCAAAATTACTTGGGTTGGTCTAGTATTGCAGGAACAGAAAGGTCAGATGTGAGCAAAGACACACTCAGGAGTAAGAGAATAAATATTTTGAGAACAGGAAATTACTTTCTTTATTATAGTTTCCCAGACACAGATGAACATGTACAACTTACAGGTATTTAATACCAATTTGAGCAAAACACAAGAGAAGGATTCAGAGCAGGGCTGGAACTTGCACTTCTGGAAATCATTCTGAATGATACTAGTTTCTGTCTTTCTGCCTTTGCTTCATGTGATTCTCTCCTGTCCTTGCATGACTGATTCTGTTACTCCTTTGCAGTTATAATAAGTGATTTGTACACCCTACTAATTTTGCCTCTTTTTTTTCCCCCCTTTCACAGATCGGGAGAACCAGTCTATGCTGATCACGTAAGTGCTGCTTTTTTGACTGATTTGAGACTCTGTTGCTGTGAAAAACTTTGAAGAAAAAACCCTGATAAAATACAAGTTGACTCTTAAAATCTCAGCTCAGTTGCCTGGAACTTGATTCAAGCTGAATAACTGTCAATTTGGCCATCTGATGGGTAACTTGACCTCCATGAGAAAGGAGTAGCTAAAGGTTTGATGGAGCCTGGCCCATTTCTGATCCCCATCTGGTGAACATTCCATGTAGGCATGAAAACAACTCAGCAGGCAATTAAAACAGCTCCTTGCAGTATTAGCATTTCTGTGGCTGTCCTCTTTGGACACAGAGGACTCCTTCTGTTTCGTGTGGTTACTCTTGCTGAAAGTTACATTTCAGAGTGTTGTGTAGATGCATCTAAAGAGAGGGAGATGACCAAGGTAGAAAGGAGTAGGTGTGACGTTTACTGGCAAAGATGGAACAAAGATGGAGACTTGGGTGGCTCTACTGAGTTACATGTGCTCTTGAGTAATGCTGCAAATTACTGCAGCTTTTCTCTACTTCTTCTAGGTCATTAACTGTATACAGGTATATGCCAGATAGTCAGGCTGGAGGTTTGTAATAAAACTTCATGCCCCTGAAATAAGCTCAGTGTGGCGTGGGTTTGTATGGGACTTCTGAGCTCAGTTGTGTGGAGAACGAGTTACTGCTGTCATAGAACTGCACCTCTTCACTCAGTCAATTTGATGTGATTTCCACAGAAAAGGCTGGGCAACAGGCTGCAAATACCGGAGTCAGTGAGTCTGAGAACAGCCTTGAGGGGAGGACAGGGGTTAAAAGGATGAGATGCAGCTGTTTGAGCAATGTCTATGTTCTCTTCCCCCTTCCTCTAGCGGAGAATCTGGTGCTGGCAAGACTGTCAACACAAAACGAGTCATCCAGTACTTCGCCACAGTGGCAGCCCTGGGTGAACCTGGGAAAAAGAACGTAAGTCTGCTGGTGGCTGACTCATTTCAGACTCCTGAGGTTCCTCTCTTGTGTACAACTAACCTCACGAGTCTGCAGTGCTGAGAGCATGCTGTTCTGAAGGGAGAAAGGCAATGCAAACACGAACTTGCCATGCTCCAGATGCAGCAGAAACTCCACTTCTGGTTCTGGACAGATGCTTGTTGCTGCCACTTTTATTTTTTTTTTCCCCAGGAGTTTCAGTTTTTGTGTGTGATAAATATCCTTCTGATTGTGTTAAAGCTGGTCAGAACATGGGGAGACTGTAAAGAATAAGAAATTATTTTTTCAAATGGAAAATAGTCTTCAAAGGGACGAGGATTATAACTTCTCATCAAAATGTCTGTTTCATTGAAAGCTTTTCTGTCCACAAAAAAGTGATTGTTTTGACAAAAGATTTTTTTTCAATCAGCTTTTCTGCATTTCTGTTTGGATAAGTGCTGTTCTGCTTATAAGTGCTCTCTAAGGTTACAGTGAATACTGTATTCATGCTGCTTTTTATCTTGTGTTGCTATGAGCTTATTTGCTACGAGCTTCATTGCACTTGAAGGGTTCAGTGCTCTTTTGTGGTGAATTAACTGATTCCTATGAACTGTATTTTTAAGGCCAGAATTTCAGCTGTGCTTCAAGTCTGTGCACAGAACTCACGTCATCAAAATCTAATATACATTCTCTTGAGGCCTCCAAAACTTTCTTAACAAATGCTTGAGTTGTCCAGAGCCAGCTTCCTGCATGCAATGAGGCTGGTGTTCATCATGGTGTCTAAAACCTGGTGTGCTCATGCAATAATGGTGCTCCTACCCCTAGCTTGTTGTTTTAACTTCTGCTGCAGAAATCTACCTGGTTTTGCTCTGGAAATGTCCCATGAGGAACCAAAACACCAACTAACTGAACAGAGAAAAAAGATTGCTGCCAGGTGGCAAGAATAAAAGAGTGTAAATGCAAACAGACAAGTTCTAGGCAATAAGATTGTGCTGTACTTGAACTTTTGGATTATTTGGGGGGGAAAAAAATGGTGATGACAATGAAAATGAAATGCAACCTGAGCTGATAAACTACATAAAACATCTTCCAGGTGCAATACCTTGTTTTGCATCATTGTGATGTGTGGAGAATACAAAGTAACAGCCACACATGCTTTTTGAAGGCTTCAAAAAGCACTTCTGGTGTGTTAGTGCCCATGAGGCAGCTAACCTTGCTTATTGTTATCGTTTGTATTGTTCTTTGTGTTAGTATTCACATTCTCTCTCTTTTTTCTCTCCATTGTGTTCCTATTTTGTCAACAGCCAGCTACCAAAACTGGGGTAAGTTATGAGCTTTGCTGTTTTATTTTTTCCTCGTAAAATTGGCGTTGGGCTCTGACAGATGGGTCATGAGCCTCAGCATTTCACTTGGTGTGGTTCCTGGGTGAATGATGGATGACCCCCGGAGCCCCGGAAGGAAAAGTCATGCACTTCCCAAACTGAACTCTATGTGAGCAGCAGTTAAAGCTTTTCTCATCTCCAAAAATCCCAAATGTTACAAGCTCCAAGTGCTTTTAAATCAAGTGCATTCTAGTGCTTGTCACTGTCTTCAGTAGCCCTTCTCCTACACACACTGCTCCTTCCTCGGATGTCCCCACATGCTCCCCAGTACACTCGGTGATTTCTTTCTCATGCAGATGGCACAAGATATAAATCTACAAAGCCAAACAGTAGGGAGCAGCCGAATGTTCGAGGCCTTTTAAGCGCTCATAATTGACTGATGGTCTCGCTGTTCTGCCATTCACACTGTGCCGCCCCTGGGTTGAAGCTAAATAAATCACTCTGTTACAGAGGCTCCATTCTGTAAGTGAATGCATGGCTGAGTTAGAGCTGAAAGATGTCTGTGGCCTGTAGGTTTCTCAATAGTATTTCAACCTTGATTTCTAGGGAACCTTGGAGGATCAAATCATTCAAGCAAACCCAGCCCTAGAAGCTTTTGGAAATGCCAAAACCCTGCGAAACGACAATTCCTCACGTTTTGTAAGTCTGCAGCATAATCTAGTGATGTCTTATTCAAAAGTGGCCAGTTAATAACACCCGTGTCATAATCCCTTCATAAACTGCATTTTGCCCACTAAAATGATTGGATTTCCATGGAGTGAAAGAATAACATAGTAGGATCTAACAAAAAAACCCCTACGGAAATGATAAAAAAATAAAGAGAAACAAAGCAAGATCAATAATTATTTCTTGATGAATAATTATTTGAACTGTTTAAATTATTTAAAATGAACAGAAGCCCAGTTTTAGGAAGCCCTTTGAACAGCAATGGTAGGTCTTCCCCAGAACTGCCTCTGCATTGTTTTCCTACCCTTTTTTCCACTAGCCTGTCTTTCCCCCTTTCTATAGTAGCTGTACTTAGCCACTGAGAGTCAGAAATCCACCTCGGTCCCTGTTCCCTCCCACATTCTCCCCTATGCAGACCCGCCCTGCAGCAGTACTCCTACCCTTGGGCCATTACATTTGCCCTTTTGGCTCAGTAAGCTGTCCCTGCTGTACTGCCTTCACCTTGGGGCTCTCCTCCTCTCCATTAGGTTTGCAGGAGAGCAATCCTCTTGGGAGCTCTTCCTCTGCCACATTTGGTTGACATTGTCTCAGAGGTCCGAAAGGAATGGCATGAGGATGACAAGCCTGAGTTTGGAGCCCATGCTTCCCTAACAAATCCTGTTAAAAATTAGATTGGAAGGGGTGGAGAGGATCAAAGGTTGTAAGCATCTGTAAAGCTACACAATTGTATAAGGAGCTTGTCAGCTAGAATGGAAATTAATTGTTTTTAAAAGTTCATGTGTTTGAATATAAGAAACTAAATAAAAACTACAAAATTCTTATGAATTGGCAGGGATGGATATGTAAATTTAATGGGCGAAGCTGTGTAAAATCACAGCACTCTTTTGACATAAGTAGTTGCATGTAAGTTAGGACTGCAAATGAGGAGAAGCCAAAAAAAGGAGTCTGTGTATCTTAAGCCCAGGCTTATTGCTCTGAGTACTGCATTACAGTAAACCTTCTTCATGCAACTGGAAGCCATGTGCTTTGCCATGTCTTAGCCTGGCAGATAAGTACACTGTTATCCTTTCTCCACAAGCAGATTACATAGCTCTGTATACAGATTTAGGCTTGGAAGACAGTAATATCATTGTTCGATATTTTTCATTGAAAATATGCCTGTGCAAAGCCAAGGAGTTGGCATAAACTAATTCTTTGGGCCAAATGATTTCCTTCAAGCAGCATCCTTTGTTTCCCTCTGTGTATACTATATGCACTAATTAGAATATTCTTCTGTGTCAATTAGGGCAAATTTATCCGAATCCATTTTGGAACTACAGGCAAGCTGTCATCTGCTGATATTGAGATTTGTAAGCAGCAAACTCCCTCCTTTTAAAAAATACAATTGCTCATCTGAAAGCCACAAGAGTCTTTCTCACTGAATTTTCCTTTGTGTGAGTAGATTTATTGGAGAAATCCCGAGTGATTTTCCAGCAACCTGGTGAAAGAGACTATCACATCTTCTACCAAATCCTGTCAGGAAAGAAACCGGAGTTACTAGGTAAGCATTGTGTGAATCTGCAGATTTTAAGAACCCAAAACTGAATAGACAGTGGATAAGAAAGGGTTAGGGGGCAAACCCATGTGCAGAAAGGCCCTTATGCTTCCACTTGGTGAAATTGAATTTCCACTGTCAAATACAGTCTTTTAGAGATGTTGTTCCAGTGTCAGTAGCAGAGACCACTTTTCTCATATTACAGATTAATCTAATGGGAGTAAGACTCAGGCAGGACTTTTAAAACTTAGCACTATAAAAGCAAAAAGTGTCGCACTGAATTATACTGAATTTGTGTAATCCAAGCTCTCAAAACATCTGGAAAATGCTATGCCTCCAGAAGCATTTGTGGTGATAAAACTTTAATTATCCAGATTTTCACATATGAGAAGATTTGCTTATAGGTCCATGAAGAAAAGCTAGTTTCCTCTTTCTGCCCCAAGTGACAAAGCTGGCATCCCAGAATGTTGTGTAGCAGGGGGGAATATTCAAAGCTGCCTGCTGCTGATTATGTGGCAATTACCCCTTTGAAGTTTCCCCTGGCTCAGTGTGGTCCCACAGACCCTCTGGAGAAGGGCAGAGAGGGGCCGAGACCTCTCTGCTCCTATCTCCTAATGCTTTGAATAAAACCTTCACTGGTTATTTAAGTGATGTGGTTTGCTGACTTCAATTTGTGCTCTGAAGGAACACATTTTGTAAAATGCGTTGGGGAGTCACTTTATTGCTCTTCTAAACTCCCACTAAGCCATAGCAATCATAATCTCTTTTGAAGTCTTATTATCCTGACAGTGCGTGGTCAAGTCCCTAACACTCTAAGCTTTACGTGGCCTAATTAACAATGATTATGGGAAAGATTTCAAGGAAGCTTTGCACTGAGATTCCTGTGAGAATCCCTGTGCTGGGAAAATGCTCTATTTCTCATAAACTCTCTGTGTACTCCACAACAGCACACACCTTTCTGGCTAGCGGGAGCATGTCTGCAGGCTCTTGAAGAAGCTGAAGCCAACAAGGACTTGTGTTTTGTAGACACAAAATGTATGTGCTTGTATATAAACACATCCATATGTAAATATGGATAAGTAAAAATATCAATAAGTATGGATGAGGATAACTATAGATAAATTGATATATATCATAGTGACTACATAGCAGAGTAAGACAGGCTTATGGAGAATAAGATTTCATATAAACACACATTGATAGACATATATTTACATATCTGCATATAAAAGATTGAAATCTAGATGAAACCTCAGTCTGGTGAATGTGGCTGAAACTTTCAGTTGATTTAAGGAAGCAGGACTCTGCCTGTACTTTTGGAGCTAGCTAGCTTTGTAGAAAATAACTCTGCATTTTTGGGTTTCCATATGAAGGAAAGATGAGAAATGGGCCAAGCCATATTCTGACTTTTGTTTGTCAAAAGCCAGGTGTCTTCCGCAAAGAGTGCTGGAAGTCACTGTTCTGTGAGTCTGTTATAAAAAAGGGGAGCCATGCCCATAGTCCCTGTCTTGGATCATACTAAAATCTTTTTATCCTCTCTATTTAGATGGGATTTTTATCCCTAAAGGCATGCAAGGCAGAAAGTAGAACTATACAGGAAATTATGAGCTCAACTTAATAGATGGGTATGCACAATAGATGTTAATATGCAGTATTTCCATAATCTTTTTATTCACACTTTCTCTACGTCTTCAGACTAACATAGAATAAGAGAGTTGGTTTCTGCCCTGCAGTTATTAAAATAAAAACAGCAAAACAACTCAGTAGTGCAGAGACAAATGTAGGTTACAGCTGATTTTTCCATCTCCATTTTTGAGGATAACCTGAATGGATGGCAGTTTTGACCTTGGCAGTTCCTTTACAGATATGCTACTGATCTCTACCAACCCATATGACTACCACTTCTGCTCACAAGGAGTAGTTACAGTGGACAACTTGGATGATGGAGAAGAATTGTTGGCAACAGATGTAAGTCTGTATAGATTTGAGTTTGGGTTTCCTAGATCAGGGGAGGAAGATTGCTGGGAGGAGTCTAACTTCTGTCACTGAAACTCTTGGACTAAAGCAAAAGCAGGAATGGGTGTTAACTGCATTCAGACCATCGAGCACAAGGCCTGGTAAATCGTTACACTTTTGAATGTGGTCCATGTAATGTCCCTCTTTTATAACTTTTGTATATAAAATGCTAGATGAAGAGAGCTTTGCCCTGGTTCCCCTGCCACTGCTGGGTCTTCAGGGTGTTCCAGTGGCTGCTTTGGGTGATAATACCCCTTGGCAGGATAGTAATATCTGCCATGCAAAGGTAGATTGCGGGGCTGCAAAACACCGCTACTTTTGCCCAGGTAAGTGACAAAATATCTGTGTTTCCTTTCCATAGCAAGCCATGGACATCCTGGGATTTGTGCCCGATGAGAAGGCTGGTTCCTACAAGCTCACAGGTGCCATCATGCACTTTGGGAACATGAAATTCAAGCAAAGACCCAGAGAAGAGCAGGCAGAGGCTGATGGCACTGAAAGTAAGAATAACAGCTGAAATTACTCCTCAGCTTCAAAAGTCTGGCACGTATGAGGCAGTGTGCTGAGGAAGCAGCAGCCTGTTTGCTTTGTTCTTGCACACTGATCAGCCAAGAGTGCTGTATTTGTAACAGGCTTGTTCAGTGGTGGATGACCTTACTCAGCAGGAGATGAACAGACACAGTCAGGCTAACAGGATCAAATTCTGTTTTTGAGACCATTTGCACAAAATGGTTGTGAAATGCTGCTGTCTTAACTTTCTCTTTTGTGACTTCAGGTCTTGCTTCTTTACTTTCTCTTGCACCTGAAACTGTCTATAACCAGTGCAGAGATATGATCTTTTCCCTAAACCTGAAGAGTTTCTTAAGGAAGATTCTTGCAGCAACTGGGGTATCAACTAGTTAGATGACCTACCATAAGGGACAGTACAGGCATACCTAACATAAATCATTAAGAGACCAAAGTCTTTATCCAATTTGTCTTTGGAAGTGGATGTGCTTAATACTTTTTCTTTAGCTGGGCATGTTTCCATGTAGATGTTTAAAGCCAATTGAAACCTTGTTTCTCTTGACCAGGTGCTGACAAAGCTGCCTACCTGATGGGAATCAACTCCTCTGATCTGATTAAGGGTTTGTTGCACCCAAGAGTGAAAGTTGGCAACGAGTATGTGACCAAAGGTCAAAGTGTTGAACAGGTGAGGAGACGCTTTCAGGATATTTGGATACCTGTCTTGCAAGCCTTGAGGATTTGCCTGTAACATTTCAGAGACAGACAGCTGCTGGAAATATTAACATGAGCCTCTAGTAGCTGTTCTCATTTTATATCCCCAAACTTGGGGAAATAAATGGCATAATTGAGAGAAACTGGTGAAGAGACTGACAAAGGAATATTGGCCAGCACTGCTTTTGATAGAATTGTTTTTCTGATGTGTTAGTAGCAGTCACTCCAGGAAACCAGGTGCAGTAAAGCCACATGGGGATTGATAGCTAATTCTGGATGAGAATAGTTACCTAGAAGTGTTGAGCCATGGATTATTTATTCACTCATCATTCATTCATTATTCATGTAATTTTAATCTCTGTGTGACCTCAGTCAGCTAAAGGCAATATCCACTTAAAGTTATCTCTTAATTTAGGGGAAAAAAAGTCCTTGGGTTGCTATGCTACAACTGTAGCAATACTGTAGAAAATGCTGCAGCATTTTGGTTACAATCAAAGTTGCTGTTTGAAGACACCCTGTGATACAGGCTCAGAAACTGGAAAATGCTACAGAGAGGTCTATCCTAATGGTGTAAATGTGCATAGGCTAAAGAAGAGACTTTAGACAGACTTTTTCTATTGCCTGCTCATGCCATAGCATCCCTCAAAAATTAGAAGCAAAAGTCAATTAACAACCTGAGCATAGATCTCCTACCTATTCTGGCAGTAGCTCTGGACATCATAGCTGGCATCTGACCTGTGAGCTTTCTGATACCTTACTTCCACAGAAATATAATGGATTAAATCATTTGGAACTTGCTTTCCAGCTGTTTCCCAAGATGTACTTTGCGAGCACTTTACGTACGTGTTAGTAGACATCCACATATATAGCAATGATTTGGAGAAAATTCAGCAGAGATAAGAGGAGAAGCTGTGTGTTGTACTAACTATGCCTTGGTGATTGTACAAACCACTGTGAAATTTCATTTAAACTGTAAGCAGACATTGAAACAGGCTACTGCACCAAAATCCTTGTGTTCCACAGTGAATTTTATTTCACACAGTGGTATTCTGAAACATGTATTTTAGGTTCTGTATGCTGTCGGGGCCTTATCTAAGGCAGTGTACGATCGAATGTTCAAGTGGCTGGTGGTCCGTATCAACAAGACCTTGGACACTAAGCTGCCAAGGCAGTTCTTCATTGGAGTCCTGGATATTGCTGGGTTTGAAATCTTTGATGTGAGTATTAATGTGTGAGGACTGGGTGGAAGGACATAAAAGATGCCAAGAGATAGCTCTTGGCTGGGTGTTTCTCTTTCTAAATGAACAGAAGGCAAAGTGCTGAGAAAGCCATAAGGCAAATAGTGTATATGATTTTACATGGGTTTTTTTCCATGAACAGATGTAAAAACCACTTGGCTGGACATGCCAATAGTTCCTGGGAACAGCATCTCATATGCTTTGGGCTGTAAACAGTTTCCTTCTTGCTGTTCCACCAAGTTAACTGCGATGCAAATGCTTCTTTTTTATCTCTTTCTGCAGTTTAACAGCTTTGAGCAGCTGTGCATCAATTACACTAATGAGAAACTGCAACAGTTTTTCAATCATCACATGTTTGTCCTGGAGCAAGAGGAGTATAAGAAGGAAGGCATTGAGTGGGTATTCATTGACTTTGGCATGGACCTGCAGGCCTGCATCGATCTAATCGAGAAGGTATGAACATGCTAAGGAGTATTTACTGAATTGGTTTTATTCATGATGCTCCCCTGGATGTGTCCTCTCGGCCCAGTGAACAGAGTAGGATAAGCAGCATGACAAACTTCTTGCCTTTCTACCTGCAATACAGAATCAAAGGAAAATCAGTGTTTGTGGCTACTCAGCTTTACCTTTTTAATTCTGCCTTACAGAGCCAACAGCAGCCAAAGCTGTAATTGGTAATGTAACTGGTAATTTGTATGGCTGGATCATCTTCCCTGGTTTGCACTTTTATCTTTCTCTGTCCCTGCTGTTCCTCCATTTAGTCTGTGCCACATATGCTTAATATCAAACTCATCCGCTTTTCAGGGCAAATGCAACGTTTTAGTCTTGTGCCCTGTGAGGCTCCTCTTTCTCACCTTACGTGCTGATGTGTAAGGTCCTTTGTGCTCTTTCTACCCTGAAAAGGAAAGAAACCTCTCACCACCTCCCCAGCATGGGATATGCCTTTCTGTTTCCCTTCTTTGTGAGTATAATGTGGTCCTGGTGGGGACAGCTGTCCCCTGCTGTATAACCTTTCTTTCTATCTCTCTTTCTGCCATGTTTTATGGCACAGCATCAAACCCTGCTGGTCTGTGAGGAAACACGAAATTTTGCTTCTTGCATTAGCAGGAAATTTGGAACAGCAGTAGAAAGGCTGATTATTAAATTGTCTTCTATTTGATCATTTTCTCGTCCAAGGGCAGGATATCTGTGCATGATCCTAATCCCTCAAGACCAATCTGCCCAGTGCTCCGAGGTTCATTCATCTCTTCCCGAGATATGAATGAAAAAAGGCTAGTTGGTCCAGCTGCCCTTTCTGGAAGCCATCATAAAGCCTCCTAAGGCAGAAGTGACATACTGAATAGTCAAAGGTGACATTCTGAATCATCAAAGGGGTGGTTTCTATTTTAACAGAATAGACAAAGACTTCCTTCTCAGGTTGAGAAGAAATTTCGCAGGCTTCAAATTCCATCAGATAAAACTTACAGGCTGCCTAGCCACTGGAAGCAGGTAGCCTAAACATTTCCCAACAAAGATGCTCTTAAATCCACAGCCACTGGGAATCCTGTCTATCCTTGAAGAGGAGTGCATGTTCCCGAAAGCTACAGATATGACATTCAAATCCAAACTCTACGACAACCATCTTGGCAAGTCACCCAACTTACAGAAGCCCAGGCCTGATAAGAAAAGGAAATATGAAGCTCACTTTGAACTCCTTCATTATGCTGGTGCAGTAAGTTCCTCTGCTGGCTGGTAGACTTTGTATCAGAGGTCTTCCAAGTGTGGTTTGGCTGTGGCACACAATAAGGGAGGGTGGGAAGGATGAAGAGGGGAAGAAAGGAACAGTGAGGAGTAAAAGCAAATATCTACTCTCTCTGCACAAGTGTTGCAGCAGCATAAGATGTCACCAGACTCCAGGACATCTGCTCCTTAGATATACAAATAGAATGAAAAAAAATCAGGAGGGCTAATAGTACTTTTGCTGGAAATATGCCTTACTTTGCCTTTATCATTTTTCCTAGAACC
Source organism: Corvus hawaiiensis (assembly GCF_020740725.1). Classification (NCBI taxonomy): domain Eukaryota; kingdom Metazoa; phylum Chordata; class Aves; order Passeriformes; family Corvidae; genus Corvus; species Corvus hawaiiensis. The sequence continues at coordinate 21,539,892 of NC_063214.1, forward strand.
AGATGAAGACTAGTAATTAAACAGCAGCAGCATAATTAAACTATTTTTCATCTAGATTTCCTGGAAAAATGAACTAATTTCTGAGTAACTCAAGGGATGGTTAAAAAAAAAGACATCACTCTTTACTGATTTTAGGACCGATATGTCAAATTAGCAAAAGGATTAGCTCTGATGTGGTGGTTGAGTTTACGGGTTCAGTGGTGATGAGGTGAATGAGAACATAATCCAGTACTGTGATACCTGCACCAAAACTTGCCCAGTTTTGAAGTTCTGTTTTCAGGCCAGATAGGCAGAAAGAATTGGAGAGGGTCACAGGAATTTTTTAATCAAACTATGATTGATAAGAAGCCTCAGCATAGCAGAGCAGGAATTTACCTGATGCTGTTAATTTCAAATTATAATTGAGCATTAAGCTAATTTTGTATTTATTAAAAAAAATAATGCTGATCTTGGTACTTATCTGTAGATTTTAATGTATTCAGCAAAGAAAATTAGAATTTCTGTTCCCTTGTGGTACTGATAATGGAACATATTTTCCCACTAAACAGAGCTGTGGCAAAGTCCTGGAGTTAGTTTATAATCATTAAGATTCTGTTAGAAAACCCCAATTATTCCAGAGTAGAATGCTATTTTGAAGTTAAATTATTACTTGTGTGATTTATACTTCAGCACTTTTTAATAGGGTTCCTGGGACACCAATGCCATGTGGCATCTCCACAGATAACCACATGGAGTCCATGAGAAGATGTAGGGACCAGATAGTTTGGAAGGGGTATGTGGCATTCACAAGCTAATTATTAGGAAGAGAGGTTTGGGAATTAGGAAGCAGAGAACTGGAGGGGAAATGATGAAAACCAGGGCAGCTGGTACTGCTCTGAGCACAGCTCTTCTCAAAAAGTCATTGGCTTCCAGCCAAATCACAAAGAACTCCTGGCTGCTCTGAAGGGGAGCACTTGCAACCTCTGGCTTGTTTTCAATGCCTTGCTGTAGGTTCCCTACAACATCATTGGGTGGCTTGAGAAGAACAAGGACCCGCTTAATGAAACTGTAGTAGGCATTTTCCAGAAATCATCCAACAAACTCCTGGCAAGCTTGTTTGAAAGCTACGTTGGCGCTGACAGCGGTAAGCAGAACCAGCTCACATGGGCTTTCTTTGGGTTTTGGGATGTGTGCTTGGGAATGAATTTCAGAAACTAAGCAATTCTCTCACCTGCAATTACCTCAGTGCTAGATGAGGCAGTGACTAATTATTTAGATGTGTACAGCATCTGTAGGAGTTTGCCAGTTACAGGAAGGAGACCATTAACTCAGCTAGTTGGAATGTATAGTACCTCTGAGCAACTGTGGCAAGGAAATATGTGTTGTGACCCATCCAGTGGGAGTTTGAGCATGCAAGTGTTTAGATATGCAGCCAAATGTTGCACAAAAGATTGTGTACATAAATGCCAACAAGAAAGAACAGCTCTTGTTCCTCATGCTAGTACTCCTTGCTAGCCCCCCTGAAATAAATAAATACCAAGTTTAAGAGAGAGTTTTGGAATATTTTATTGGATTAGTAGCAAGTACACACTGATGGTTCTGGAACACCATTCCACACTGGCCACAGTAGAAGGCTTTGCCAATATGTCTCCCTTTTTGCTTGCTGCTGTTTTTTATTTGACAGTGCACATTGTACTAATGTACAATCTAATAATGTGTATCTGAGGACATATTTAATCTCTATCGTTTACACAGAACTCTTTTATTCATGAGAAGACAAGTAACAAACATCCAGAAAATTGATCTTAAATAAATAACTGGTATTCATTACAAAGATGTAGCTCTTATGTCCTGAAGTTGCAATCACTTACAGCATGTTTATTAGAGCCTCATTTCAAGAGATGCTCTTGTCATGAATCACATGACACTTTCCTAGGAAGCAAGCAGGCTGAAGAGTTCGCAATGGGAATGAGATGGAGCTGAATGTAAATAACAAACATCCTGCCACTAGCAAATCCTTTCAAGTTACTAACTGCCTATTTGCCTGTGGATATTCCTGTCTGTCAGAATACTACCTTGCTTTTCTTTGGTGTCAGGAGAAAGGAACAGCCTGTCCAGATTAGCCTTTTCCAGTCTCAGCAGTGTCACCTTCTGAAGGGGGAAAGGCTGTGGATAATTGCATCAAGCACATTGCAGTCTTCACTTCTCCTCTTATGTTGACTCTTGTTGGCAGGTGTGACAGACAGAATGACAGACCTCCTGGGTATGATCTAGCCCACTGCTTAGAAAGCTGCAGTAATTGCTGTACATTTTTGGGTCGTGTCTGGAACTTGCAAAGCTTTGTAAAGGTCTTGTCAGAAACTAGCATTCCTTGGAAGGATCTGAGTGATTTTGACTCCAAAGCTTTAAGCAAAATTCAGGAGGTGCAAAGTTACTATATCTAAAATTACAAATATTTATTTCCTTCTATTCTAGACAAATCTTACTTGCACAAGTTCAGAGTCTGCATAGCAGAGAATCAGTTTCTATACAGTACAATGTGCAGTATAAGTTTTCTGTAAGCATTCTTTTTCTTTAAGTTTTCTTTTTCTACATCATCTCACCCTATGGGGCTTTTAACAAACTACAAATTACTTTTGTTAAAAGTTATTTTTCTGCCTTATTCATATTTATGAGCTTTTCTGCATAACAAGCGGTGCAGGATAGATCTGAAATGCAAATGCAATCCAGAAAGCTTACAGTGGTCTTTGACAAAATTCCTTACTATGGACAGAGAGCTGCAAATGTGTGATATATCACACATGATGTACAGAATGTCTTGTGTAAAAATTGAGCAATCAGAGTCTTTTAGTCAAAGAGAGCAGCACTATCAAAATGGTCTATTTTCCACACTCTGCCTGCACCCCTTACTGAGATACAGATTGGCTTATGCTTCTTTTTTCCCCCCTAGGTGACCAGGGTGGAGAAAAGAAACGCAAGAAAGGTGCTTCTTTCCAAACAGTGTCCTCACTGCACAAGGTTTGTTACCTCTCCGCACCTGGCAGTTTAAGACAATGCGTTGAAGAAGAATGTTAAGGATTGTAATGGAGAAGAAGGAATTTAAATCCAGCATTGAAATTTGACTCATAGATGGGGTTATTTACCTTGGCTAAAGAAATACACTGCTATTAAAACTGCATGTCAGGGCCTGCTCCATTTCATTATCTTGGAGCAGTTGGGAGATTGTTCTTTTTACTGTGTTTGAGAAAGTATCAGAGAATGGTGCCAACAACATTTAACACTTATTTTGTGGCTTACAGCTTCATGTTTGTCTTTGGAACAGGAACTGATTACAAGTAATTTGCTAGTCCCTCTCTGATTACTGCTTGTAATTGGATCCTAGGGTTAGAGCAGTCATGGAAAACAAAAGCTGTTGAATTAAGTGCCATAAAGCCTCTTGTTTCCTCAGTTATTCCCTTCTACTGGGACTGGTATGTACTCCTGGTGGAAGCTGTCACTAGGATCATGCCTGAGGAAAAATGGGGCTATTTACCATTTTTTACCATTACTACCGTTTCTATGGGTAACATTGAGGAAGATGTAATGTATGTAAACCTCAGGTTGGGAAGAATGTAGTTACCCACTAGTTATGTCACTTTATCTTGTTTGGAGATACTCCCCATGAAGGGAAATCACAGGAAATGCAGACCTGCGTCTTACCAGCTGAAGAGGCATACAGGTGGCTGAAGGAGCACTCAGACAATAATCAATAAGCCACAGACAGAAGCCAAATTTCCATCACACAAGCAGCTTTAGTAGCCAGCTCAGGTTGTTTGTTGTCCTGACTGGTGTGTGAGAAAATTGCAGTTTGCTGAGTTGTGCTGATGACGTTGCATTCCACCTCCCACCGTCTCCATTTCCTACTTACTAGACAAAACACTCACCAGAGCTTGGTGATCCCTGAATGGTTGGCTTCTTCTGACCTAGCTTTCTGTCTGTCTGGGACATGTGTGATTAAGACTAATAATGGGAAAATGTTTGGCCGGGAGACAAAAACCCAGCCTTTATGAGGAACACGTGGGAAAGGTGAGCTCTCCCTGCTGAGTGGGGAAGTGACTAGGCAAAGATGCTGTTGGCTTTACAGAAATGCTTCACAGGATGATACTGAATCTTACCTGCTGTTCATCTTGGGTTTTGAATTTCTGGGGTCGTAAGTAAAACACGTATCTTCTTTGCTAAAACAGATGTGGAATACTATGATAATATGAAATCATACTTTGGTTTATTTTAACACATTTCTCTCTAATAATTTTGGTAAGCTTACAATTTTTAGAAAGATGAGCTTCTTAAATTTAATAAACAACAAACCAAAGAAATAGTGATTTGAATTCCACTAAACTGCTAAAGCTAATTATGTTTTTCATGTGTCTGTTCTAGGAAAATTTAAATAAGCTGATGACTAACCTAAGATCTACAGCCCCTCACTTTGTACGATGCATTATCCCCAATGAATCAAAAACTCCAGGTATGAAAAAGACAATAGTCTTAAAATTTTAGAATATTTAACTCTGTCATTCTATTACGTACTTTTGAGTCACCAGATTGTACTTAAATACTGTCTGTGCTTTCTACCTTATCCAGTCCTGTTGCTCTTTCAGGAGATGACTTCTCACATTTTCCAACTTCCTTTGGGAAATGAAGATGAAGCCCTGTGGAGAAACTCCATTTAATTTAGCCTTGTTTTCCCCCTGCAGGCGAAATGGATGCATTCCTTGTCTTGCATCAGCTCCGCTGTAATGGTGTCCTGGAAGGCATCCGCATTTGCCGGAAGGGTTTCCCAAACAGGGTGCTTTATGCTGACTTCAAACAAAGGTAATGCCGAGCTATGATCTCTCCTGTTCCATTCAGGTTTATCTTCCTTTCAGTTTGGCAGACATGGAAGGCAGAATTCTTCTCTTCCTTGTGTCTGTGTAGATACAAAGCAGGAGATTACCCTGGGTGTTTGGTTTGGGTCTTTTTGTTGTTTTTTTTTTTAATTTTGGGGGAAGAGGGAAAGAAAACAAAGCAGAATCTAGGCCAGTTTTACACATTGCTCATCTGTTATTAAACAGGTACCGCATCCTGAATCCAGGAGCAATCCCAGAGGATAAGTTTGTGGATAGCAGAAAAGCTGCTGAAAAACTGATGGCATCTTTAGAAGTTGACCATAGCCAATATCGTTTTGGACACACCAAGGTAACCAGAAGAGACCATCATTGCTTATGTAAATAGAAAAGTAATAGATCTGGTATTTAATTTGCAGAATAGAACACTGCAATTTATGGTGGTGGTGTTTAATGGAGATTTAATAATACAAGGAACCAGCAAAATAGCAGCGAAGTGATAGTAGGTTTTAAGCTGTGTTAGAGGAAATTTAACTCTCTGGCTCAAGTTTCCACAAAGCTTTTATTAGAGCAACTCTACAAGCAGACACAGCAGCAGCTGATGCTCCATGCCCCCCAGTAAAACAATAGCTTATTTAGTATAATATAGGTACATTCAAACATAGATGGACCACAGGATCAGCTGCAGCTTTTGAAATGAGGCCACGTGCAATTCTCACATGATCCCATTAGCAGGGATTTCTGGGAGTCAGGAGTTGTGGTTCAGCTGACCTACTTGGAACCCTGCCACAGCTGAAAGATATTGTGGCAATACAATAGTTTGGCCTATTCAAAACTGGGGAGATAAAACCCAGTTTGAAAACAACTCTGGAACTGTACAGTGAAGTCCCGGATGCAAGTAGTATTTGGCCCTCTATACTCTTCTAGTTTATAATGAGTCAATAAGAATACCATTGTGAACTACTTCAGCAAGGTCATTGTAACTCTGATATAAATCCTTCATTGTGGTGAACTGACATCTGTGCATGTTCCAGGTGTTCTTCAAGGCTGGTCTCTTGGGCCATCTAGAAGAAATGAGGGATGAACGACTTGCAAAAATCCTAACGATGATCCAGGCAAGAGCACGTGGCAGATTGATGCGGATTGAGTTTCAGAAGATAGTGGAGCGCAGGTATGAAGGCACCCCCTTAAATCTTAGCAGATAATAGTAATTACCATTTAATTATAAGTTGAATAGAGCCATTAATTACAGTTCCTAAGGCTATAGATAACCCTAAATTAAAAGCTTTAAGTGGATGTGTGATAAAAATAATAGCAACTGTATATTAGTTGCCTGCAGCTCTGGTAAAAATGAGATTCGGAAATTTTTTGTGTCTCCAAAAATAAAGAGATCTGGAGGAAGTTTCTTGTATCTCTTGGAAATTACTACAGGTTCCTAATATTGCTCAGAACAAACCTATGAAACTGACTGAGAATGAAAATGAAACCCTCACTTTTTCAGTTCAGGCTAAGATTTAGGGAATTTTGTTTGTTTTCTCTTAAACCAGGGATGCCCTTCTTGTAATTCAGTGGAACATCCGTGCTTTTATGGCTGTCAAGAACTGGCCTTGGATGAAGCTTTTCTTTAAGATCAAGCCTCTCCTGAAGTCTGCAGAAACTGAAAAGGAGATGGCTACTATGAAGGAAGAATTCTTGAAACTGAAGGAGGCCCTGGAAAAATCTGAAGCCCGGAGAAAGGAACTTGAGGAAAAGCAAGTCTCTTTAGTTCAGGAAAAAAATGATTTGCTTCTCCAGCTCCAAGCTGTGAGTAGATACATAGATTTATATACTTATGAGACATTCTTTGATACTCAAAGGTTTACAGACCAGAGTGTTAGTGGAATTTAATAAAAATAAGCTGTTGATCTTGTCAGAGTCTTGCCAAAATTCAGAGTGCATAGAAGTTCTCATGTTTTAGCATATAACCAGGTGGGCTAACAATGCAAATCTTAACGGGTTCTGTTCAAGGCAATGTCTATGGCAGTAACACAGGCAAGTAATCTCATATGTGACTAGTCATGTTCACCACTATCTCATCCTGCTCTGTTAATTACTTGTCTTCTGAAATCAAGAGTAGGAAATTTTCCTTATGCTGCTGTGTACGTTGGATCAGGCTCCCTGACCACTTAAAGGATAGGGGACAAGTGAGGGAGAAAAAAGGTCAACTAAGGGAGAAAAAAGGCCAGGCAGTCATTGCTGTCCTCTTCCTTGTGCCACACCAGGAGCAAGACACTCTGGCAGATGCCGAGGAACGATGTGACTTGTTGATTAAATCCAAGATTCAGCTGGAAGCCAAAGTCAAAGAACTGACAGAGAGGGTTGAGGATGAGGAAGAGATGAATTCTGAGCTGACTTCTAAGAAGAGAAAATTGGAAGATGAGTGCTCTGAGCTCAAGAAGGATATTGATGATCTTGAAATAACACTTGCAAAAGTAGAGAAAGAGAAGCATGCTACTGAAAACAAGGTACATTCAAAATTTCACCTTCACATATTCAAAAGAGGCTGGGCATGGATTATCTTTACGACAAGTGCTACAGGTCTTCTGATGGTTTTACATTGTTTGTTACACAGGCCACACTGAAGGGTCAGTAATTTGACCTTATGAGGTAAAAATTGTTAACTCTGAGCCTAAATTTCCCTTTTTTTGAAGTGAGTCCTACTGCACTTCAGCTGAAGAATTATACCTATTTGTGGAATTTTTAAGTAAACAATTTTCTGCTGTAACCATTAATTCCTCCACCTCTCCTCCTTAAAGTCTGTAAATGTAAAAAGCTCATCTCCTGCTTCTCCCAAGGAGAATCAGAGGCTGGAGTCCATGACAATGGGAGTGACTCTGAAAAGAATTCAGTATGTTTGAAATCATGTACTATACCCACACCAAAAACTGGCAGACATTAACTCCCTTGATGGGAATTTCACTCAAAAAGTCACGAGGTGCTGGGAGGGGATAAATCCCTTTCTTTCTCTTGTTTTTCTGATTACAAGTTCAGACCAGATAGTCATTTGAGCCTTGTTATGATAATCCCTTCCTTCAAAGTCTTACAAATACATCTTCCTTTCTCACACAGGTCAAAAATCTGACAGAAGAAATGGCAACACTTGATGAGAATATCAGCAAACTTACCAAGGAGAAAAAGTCCTTGCAGGAATCTCATCAGCAAGTTCTAGATGACCTACAAGCAGAAGAGGACAAGGTCAACACACTGAGCAAAGCTAAAGTGAAACTGGAACAGCAAGTGGATGATGTAAGTTGGCTCTGCCTTTATGTTTCACGAGGCTCATTTTACCACCACTTACAGTGCACCTTTCGTGAGACTGAAAGGTTGCAAAGCTTTGAAATGTGTTCCTGTCCTTTTAGAAATGTAGTCCTTGTGCTGTCTGTAAAAGGTATAATTACAGGAACACTACAAAAATTTATCTGTGTTCAGCCTTTCAAAGGATTGCAATAACAAGGGAAAATCCTCCCAACTTGCACTTGCAGTGTGAGTGGCATGAAGTCAAACAGAACTTTGCTGCCAAGAGAACTGTAATGCTTGCACAACTTAAAGCATGGACTAACGCTTTTGTTTTATTTCTTTAGCCCATTTGCCCACTGGCTGCTAGAAAACAAAAATGTAAACTAGGATGCTTGTCCTTAAGTGCTTTTGCTTCACAGCTCACTAGAACTCAGCACAGAACTAGGCACAACCTACATCTGACTGTTGTAAACCATCTGTGCTCAATATATTTGTTATGTTGGCTTTGCTCCTAAAGCTCGAGGGATCACTTGAACAAGAGAAGAAAGTGAGGATGGATCTAGAAAGGGCAAAACGCAAACTGGAAGGGGATTTGAAGCTGACCCAAGAGAGTGTCATGGACTTGGAGAATGATAAGCTGCAGATGGAAGAAAAGTTGAAAAAGTAAGAAGTTGATTCTGTTGTACCAAATAAAGCAGCACGGTTACAGTGTCGTTTAAGAGCCTTCAGGTGTGTCATCCTGCTCTGATGGTGGCTGAAAGAAAATGCCATTATGAAAATGTGGAGCCAAGGAGGGAGGGAAAATTACTCTTGTGTACACAATGCTGGAAACATTAGAATTCATTAAACTTTCCTACATTAAAAAAAAGTGACCCAGAAATTTTCTAATGTTTTTCATTGCTTAGAGGAGAAAGCTGGAAGCTTTCCGGAAGAAGGAACTCTATAAAGTTGCTCATCCTAACTAGCTATCATAGATTGTTGGGACACCTGACTCTGTTAAATATGTTTTTCCATTGAGTCTGAAAATAGCATTATTTTTGTATGAGACAAAGAACCAGAAATATAACTGCACAAATGCATGCAGAGGCTTGACTTGGAAACTGCTGCTCAGAGGAAAACGTGTTTTCATGCAAATTGCAATACATGAGAATTGTTTTCATTTTTAGATACATTAGAAGTTTTATTGAACAACTCTTTAAAAACTGCAAAATCTTAACTTGAAGCTTTAAGGCAAATTGTCACAGTAGGATTTTCCTTTCTGTGCCAGGAAAGAATTTGAAATGAGCCAACTGAATTCCAAGATAGAAGATGAACAAGCTATAGTGATGCAGCTGCAGAAGAAGATCAAGGAGCTTCAGGTCAGCTTGCTTTTTTATCGTGTATTTTAGGATGAGTTTCTCTTTGTGCCTCACCGAAAGACCTTGCAGAAACTTTTTATGGCTAGGTGCAGCTCCTCTTTGAGACACAAAGTGGTACATCTCCATAGCTTCCCAGACAGATTCCTTTTTCCCTCAGGATGCTCGCTCTATAGTGTTTCCTCCCAGTAGCAGGACATATGACCACAGAATGGTAGTGGTTTCAGGCAAGGCAGAAAGGCTCTGGTGTTTTGTTTTAAGCAAATAATATTGTTCCAAACCATGGAGGTGAGGGTAGTTGCTGGAGAGGAGATCAGCAGTGATAAGCATGGATTTGAAATTTAGAGAAAAGGTTAAATCACGCAGGAAAGTTTCAACAGAAATTAAAAGGCCAACGAAATTCAGCACAGTCCAAACAAAATGTCTGGACCCAAAAATAACAGCTCCACTTTTTTTTGTTAATAAAGAATATTTGTATAACTTGGATGTAAAGTGCAGATTGGTGAAAATAATCTTTTAATAAAAAAGACTGCTCCAAATAAATATTCGTTATCCATGCAGTTCTACATACTGCTGTATTGAAACCCTGTCTTAACACTCCTAGAGAGAAATTACTTCAGTCACTGAGCTCTTAAAATGAGATTTTGTTGCTGTCACTCCTGTTAGCATGTACTTCAGGTGAATGTCAAACACATGAACATAAGGTCAGTGCACTGGACCTATATGTCTTGAACTAGAACTTGCAGAGCAATCTACTGCAAGCAAGATGTGACTCATCATCATTACTGTAGCTCAGGATCTGATTTACTGGCACAAATGAGCAAGTCCTTTAACTGCTGATCTTCTGCCAGCAAGGTAAAATGTGGGCTGGTAGAGGGTTTAACAGTTTTCAAGATGCCTCATGGTCCTCTGATGGGAACCATTGTAAAACTGACCCAAAAGTGTTCATGTCTCTCTGGCAGGCTCGTATAGAAGAACTAGAAGAGGAGTTGGAAGCAGAAAGAGCTGCTCGAGCCAAGGTGGAAAAGCAGAGATCAGATTTGGCCCGAGAGCTAGAGGAATTGAGTGAGCGTCTTGAGGAGGCTGGGGGAGCCACAGCTGCCCAGCTGGAGATGAACAAGAAGCGTGAGGCGGAGTTCCTGAAGCTGCGGCGCGACCTGGAGGAGGCCACACTGCACTACGAGGCCACAGCTGCCACGCTGAGAAAGAAGCACGCAGACAGTGTGGCTGAGATGGGGGAGCAGCTGGACAACTTGCAGAGGGTCAAGCAGAAGCTGGAGAAGGAGAAAAGCGAGCTGAAGATGGAAGTGGATGATCTGTCGTCCAACATGGAGCAGATGGTCAAGGGAAAAGTAAGGGTCCTGAGGCTTCCCAAAGCCCCCAAAAGTCATGTGTCTGCTAAGGCTGGTCTGAAGGTTTCCCAGGACTCCTGGTATGGCTGAAGTGTTTTAGAAGTTGGTATCTTGCACCTTGTCTCCCTTACCCAGCTGGCGGTACAACCCTTCTCCCCTGGAGATGGGACAGCGATTAAGATGGCCCGTCTGAAACACACAGTGCATCCTCAGTCACAGGCATATTGTTTATCCATGTATCTCAGGGCACAAAAACATGTCACGTAAACTAGGCTCCTCCAGGCTGGTGACAACTGGAGTGATGCCATCCAGGGCAGGGTATCTCTCACCCTAAGCAGAGTCCTTTCAGATGCTGCCCTTGGTTCGCAGTTTTGATCCATGTTAGCACGGAGTGCAAAGCAAAGGCTTGCATGATCACACTGTGTATTTTCACTTCCTACAGCTGAATTGTGGATTTTGTTTCCTGAGTAGATAATCTCGGTAGCTTTCAGAGCACTCTAAATAGATTTCTTTCAGTGCAAGTGAGGAAAAGAAATGTCAGTATTCTCATAGTTAGAAAGCTGTCATCAAACCCAATTTATGGTAAATGGCAATTAAAGCAGAATCAGTAGAGCAATTTTCATTGGAGGTGATTTTCCCATCTAGCAATTATGAGGCAGCTATGCCTGAACTTCATAGGCATGTGACTGCTGCTGAAGTTCTTGAAGAGTCTTTTTACACTGGTGCTTACATGCAGAACACAATTCAAGGAAAAAAACCAGGAAAGGTGGTCTAATGGGGCGTCCCATGGCCTGAGATCATAGACACGGGGCTGCTCTTCCCTGCTCTACTGCTGTGATGTTTGTGTCTTTGCTATCCGCCATTCCTCTGAAAGACAAACACACAGAAAAAAGGATACGTTTTGAAGGCTACAGCTTCCAAATGTCTGCCTGGCGGCTACAACTTTGTCTTTTCTCCCAATTCCCATTAGGCCAATGCAGAGAAGCTTTGTCGCACTTATGAAGACCATCTGAATGAGACAAAAACAAAACTGGAGGAAATGACTCGCCTCATGAATGACCTCACTACTCAGAAGACAAAACTCCAGAGTGAGAATGGTATGTGCATGTTCAGCCCAGATAGACTGTTTCCCAGGAATTTATCAGGGGCACCTCTACAGCAGTGAGATGTGTTCTGCAATGGCATCTGCTGTGAAGGTGGCAGGGTTGGGATTGCTGAATGGAGCAGTAGCTTTGTGTCTTTTGACATTTCTATCTTCAGCATTCTTATGACCTTGGTGGGGAAACCTTGCCTTGGACTGGCTTTTGAAACAAACCTATACCCACATTTATCAGCATACAGTGATACTGTCTCATGAGCCAAAATGGATATGCCAGCTCAGAACGCAGGATGTGCCAGGCTGCCTAGGTACCTATTGTTTCAGGAACAAGGATATGTGCATCTAGAAATGCTAGAGGGAAAAAGGAGCCGGGCCTGTGTGAATCCCATCTTCCTCAGCCTGACCTTGGGCATTGCACTCTAAAAGATGTTCACATCTAACCAAAAATACCACATATCCTCTAACTTCTTACCACCTTTCTGGGCAGAACAGTATTATTTAATTTCTACATCCTCATCAGTTATCACAGTTCTGTGTATTTTCAAAGACATTTTTCATTTCCTGTGTGTTGTAATGTCTGTGTGTCCCATAAGACTGTGCTTTTCACCCCCCAGCAACACATATCCTGTGCCCAATGAAGTTTTCCTTATGTATTCATCCTGTATGCTGGTCGTTGTGAGGTTCTCAGGGTGCTTTGCAGCCCTCTGAAAAGAAGTTTGTGGAAAAGCAATATAAAATAAGGAAAAAAAGTAAAACCAGCTACAACTGCCCATGAAAGTAAGCATCAGTCTAGTCTGATCCACAAACTTAATAAGTAAAATTAATGAATCAAGCTATTGGCAGTACTGAAAAAACCCAACAAACCAAATAAAAAAACTCAAGCCACAAAACCCACCCAAAAAAGGAAAACCAAAAAGAAAATCTAAGAAAATGATGTGTCCGATGGTTACAGTCTTGGAAGAAGCTTCACAACAGGTCAACCACAATCACTGTGAGTTCTTTTCCTCAGCAGAATTGGACAAGTGGGACTATGATTTTTGACTATGACTTTGTCATTTTATCATCTTGCTCTTTTTTTTTTTTTTTTTTGCTTATTTGTCAAATCTTATGGCAGGTGAGTTTACTAGACAACTCGAAGAGAAGGAGTCACTGATAAGTCAGCTGTCCCGGGGAAAAACATCCTTTACACAACAGATTGAAGAACTTAAGAGACAGCTAGAAGAGGAAACCAAGGTAATGCTTTAACTGTGTTCCATTCCTTGAAACAGAGTGGCAGAAAATGTTCATGTTCAGTTGTAGCCTGGATAAAAGCTGAAATGAGATGTAGGAATGACAAGGATTCCTACTAATTGTTCCTGCCCCTGGCTGAGGCAAGTTACTAGAGAAGAGTTTGGGAAAATCATCAGCATACATAAATGCTAAATAAAACTTACTCAGTAGGATAGCCAAAATCTCAGATCTTACATCTTAAAAGTTTGGGTGTTTCTCCAAAGTTGTTAAATTATCCTCAGTCTTGATAACTTCCTCCTCATGTCACCAGTTAGGGATGACTTCAAACACTTCTTGCCTCACTTAACCTGGACTGTCAAAGCCAGAGGCAAAAAGGAAAAAAAAGCTTAAGCCTCCATTTGAATTTCTAGGGGCTGTTTGTTTTGGTTTTGCTGTAACCTTGCAATGTTGTGACCTTCCTATTCCTGCAGTCCAAAAATGCGTTGGCTCATGCCCTGCAAGCAGCCAGGCATGACTGTGATCTCTTGCGGGAGCAGTATGAGGAGGAGCAGGAAGCCAAGGCAGAGCTGCAGAGGGCTCTCTCCAAGGGAAATGCAGAAGTGGCACAGTGGAGAACCAAGTATGAGACTGATGCCATTCAGAGAACTGAGGAGCTGGAAGATGCCAAGTGAGTTAAGTGGGCTTCAGCATACTCTTGACTGGCAGGACTGTGCTCCCAGGGTCTTGTTGTGTGCTAGGGAAATAGGGCAGCCGGGTTGGCAAGGTCTCTGAATATCTCCAACTTCAGCCTTTGCACATCTCTGATTTGCAGGATCTTACCCCACTTTCAGCATATTTTCTTCATCTAGTATCTCCACGATTCTCTTTCTAGGCCATCCTTTATTTCCAGCACCTCTTCTTGCCAGGACTCCCTGATTTCCCAATCTAAATAGTCTAGGAACAAAAGCCTATGACCAGCCTCCTAACAGGAGGTTGTCTCATATCTCTTAATTGGAGGAAAATGACACTGTCATTTAGAGCAGGTCTTATAAAATATTTACAACCAGCCCATACTAGTTACAGTGAGTAAGTAGCTAGCTGGTGCCTGAGAGTTCAAAAGTTCAATTTCAAATATTCACAGACATGCATAAAATGATCTGCCACATACCAGTATTCATAATTTAATCTGTTTTTTTCCATCATAGTCCCTTCTCTCTAGAGGCTCAATTTCCCTCTCCAGTCCTCTTTCCCTTGCCTCATCCTCACCCTCACCCCCTCCCTGTTTTCCCTTTCAGAGCTGATTTATTGAGTCATTGCTTAGGTGTCAGTTTTTCCGGATAACACGGCAGCAGTGACACTTGGTCATTTTACTGTGTCTTCCCACCTGGTAGGAAAAAGCTCGCTGCCCGCTTGCAAGAAGCTGAGGAAGCAATTGAAGCGGCCAATGCCAAGTGCTCGTCTCTGGAAAAGACAAAGCACAGGCTGCAGAATGAGCTGGAGGACATGATGATTGACCTGGAGAAGGCCAACTCAGCAGCTGCCTCACTGGACAAGAAGCAGCGTGGGTTTGACAAGATCATCAATGACTGGAAGCAGAAGTACGAGGAGTCACAGGCTGAGCTGGAGGCTTCCCAGAAGGAGGCCCGTGGCCTCAGCACTGAGCTCTTCAAGCTGAAGAATGCCTATGAGGAGACACTGGACCACCTGGAGACTTTGAAAAGGGAAAACAAGAACCTCCAAGGTAGGCTTCATTCAGGTCCTGCAGCCAGTGCAAGAGCCACATCAGCAGATGGCTGGAGGGATGCAGGTGCCCTGCAGCAGCTGTGGGGAAAGGTGTTTATCTCATCCTGAGATGAGCTTTCTGATGTCATTTGAGACACTGATGCTGCCCATCAATGTTTTGAACAAAGAGATTGGTGTGGCCAGAGCAGAGAAGGCCTGCCTTTTCCCCCCTGTCAATGAAACACTGGCAGAGGAGTCTCAGGGGAGGAACAAGAAAGATGACAGAGGTGCAGTGGATGAAGCCAAAACAGCAGAGCACAGTGTTCCTAGCCTGCAGATCACAGATAAAAACTAAATCACTATAGCCACTTCAAAAATCACTCACAAGAAAAGATGTGCCTTCAAGTTGTTCAGGTGAAAATTCTTGCTGGAAGTGGAAGTAAGGCAGGGCTCTTGTACAGAAAAGCCCTTGAGGTAGCAGGTTTAGGCATGGGTCCTCTAATCACACTCCATGAATTGCAGGATGCTCCAAACACTCTGTTTGCTAAATCCATCCATCCTTTTTTGTTTCAGAGGAGATTTCTGATCTGACCAATCAGATTAGTGAAGGAAACAAGAGCCTCCATGAAATTGAAAAAATCAAGAAGCAGGTTGAGCAAGAGAAGTCGGAAGTTCAGCTGGCTCTGGAAGAAGCAGAGGTAAGAAAAGAAAGCTCAAGGGAAAAGGAAGAGAGTATCTTTATGAGGATTTTCCATCCTGTTCATCTTCTTAGGAAAACAGCCAGTGTGTTGATTTTTATCATGTGCAGCCTCTCTGCACCCAGCTCCCCCAGCCTTGCTAGCCAGTGTCTCCAAGAGTGACTAGTGGCTTTTGGAGATGTCAGCCCTGTGATCATTAGTGGAGGCCTTTTGCAAGGAGGTGCCTTGTAGCTTTTGGGTTTTTGTTAGAATCATGGAATCATCAAGGTTGGAAGAGACCTCTAAGATCATCCAGTCCAGCCATCCACCCCGCACTACCCCTGTAACCCCTAAACCACTAAACCACATTGCCCAGCACCAGATCCAGTTGTTTCTTGGATACCTCAAGGTATGGGGACTGCACCACCTCCCTGGACAGTCTATTCCAATGCCTGAACAGTCAATTTTAACTTTTTAAAAAATATCTAATCTGCATCTCCCCTGTCTCAGCTTTATGCCATTTCCTCTGGTTGTCTCACTGTAGGCAGAGGAGACTGACCCCCACCTCACTACAACCTCCTTCTAGGGAGCTGTTGAGAGTGATGCAGTGCCCTCTGAGTCTTCTCTTCTTGTGACTAAACAAACCCAACTCCCTCAGCTGTTCCTCATAAGACACATTTTCTATACCATTCACTAGCCTTGCTGCCATTCTCTGGTTGGTTGGTTTGGTGTTTGGGGTTTTTTTTTCACTTTCAGGAAGCTCAGAAATCTTCTGTCCACTGCCTCAAAATTCAGTCCTTGCTCACTTTGATGTAGAATATTTCAGTCTTTCAGAAAATAGAAATGCTGAAAATTATGGTCTTACAGTCTTTTATCAGATATTTCTACTGTCTAGTTTCCAACAGCAAATTCACCATTTCCTACTTATGAGAATAAGAAAACAAACCTCCTGATGACTTTCTCTTTTATAAGGTCTCAGATATTGAGTTGTTTACTGCAGCCTGCTTTAAATAAGTGCAGTAGTCTCAGAAGACAAATGAAAACAGTCTGGTAGGAATTTGGTAAAGGCATTTGGCCTCACCCCATTTCTCCAGTGCCAAGTATGCACATACCCAAGAGGTTTGCCTCATCCCAGTTTCCAGAAACAAACCAATACAGAACAATCCAACTGGAAATCCTTGTTATTCACTTAAAGGGCTCAGCAGATGAATTTTCTTGGAAGTGAGGTACATTACAAGGCTAAGAAAGGGTGTACATGGTGCTGGCAGAAGCATCACAGCACATAGAAAGGGATTTTTAGCCAAGGCTGCATTTCTTTTGAATTGCATCTAAATACTATCTGCTAAACCAGTGATCATCCAGTGACAGGAATCTGCTAGTAAGTTTAATGCTGTGCAACTTCTTTTGTCTGTTATAGGATGCTTTATACACTGCAGGGATTTCACAGCCAGACAAACAGGTGTCATGATCAGAGCAGAGGAAAGAGCATGTCTTCCTTCCACAGCTCTGAGATGTGGAGAATGATTATGTACTCTGTCAAAAAACTTCCCTTGCTAGGAAGAATACATCAGTTCTTGAGGGATCTAAGCAGCTTGGTTTACTTTCCTGGACTGTGTGGAATGGCTTTCTAAAACTCAGTGGTATTAGGAACTAACAAAAGTAAAGTGATGATGTATCTTACTTTAAATGTAAAAGAAATGGGTTAATGCAGATTTTCTCCCTTTCTTGTGATTTTGGGCCTCTGGCAGTCACTGCTGATGACAAAGAACTTCCACGTGCTGTTCCCATTATTATGTTGTGGCTTCTTGTCATGATATGTGTATTTGACTGACCTGCTGCATGTTGGCTGGAGATCAGTAGGGATTTTGTACAGCTTTGTTTTCACAACCCTCCTTCTGTTTCCTCATTCTCTCAAGGGAAGCATAGCTAAGCTTGTGCAGTTCCACCGTTTAGAGAGCACTTCCAAAAATTTGATGTTCCGTTCTGTGCTTTCATTCCTGTTCAATGAGAGCAGCAAGAAGACAGAACTACACTGAGCCTGGCTTATGCAAGACCTGAAAGTCAGAGGCCTTGTTATTTCTTTATAGGCTATTGTCTTCTTAGTCCTTCACTTCGATATAGGAGAGAAATGTGTGAGTACAGACAGGAACAAGTCACCCTTGTTTCACAGACTTGTCTTCATGTTAATTTGTAAGAATGGACAGAGAAATTTTGCATTTTTTCATATAGAGCTGATGTCTATTATTTCTTTCCTTGAAGTCATTTTGCATAATAAGATTATGTAATTGGGAGGTTTCCAGCAGTTTGTGATTTGGAGAGATTTTTGTGAGCAGGGGGGATGGATGTGTGGATCCCTTCACTCCCCCAACAACAAACTTGTTTTAGCTTATCCCTGTCCCTTACAAGCCTGTGAATTTCTGGAGGGTGTCTGTACAGAGGTGTGGAGCAGGGAACATCTGTTGATGTCAAAACTGTGCAGGGAAGGCTGAAGGTGTTGGTGTGCTGTTTGGGTGTTTTTTGTGAGCTGTGAACTGTTTGACAATTTGTCCTCTGAGGAGCTTGCTGCTCAGTTTTCCAGCTGTCAGGTTGCATTAGAAGGCAAATAAATGCGCTGTTTTGCCATGTAAGCTACTCATGCCCTTGCCTACAGAGAGAGACTGAAGGAGGAGACAGGAAGAGTGAAGGGATCATGTTTGTGCTGCTGTTTGTGATTTGGAAAAAAAAAAATCAATTCCTGGTTTGCAAGCTCTTGGTGTTTTCTATTTCAGGGAGCTTTGGAGCATGAAGAAAGTAAGACCCTTCGTTTTCAGCTTGAACTTTCTCAGGTTAAAGCAGAGTTTGAAAGAAAACTGACAGAAAAGGAGGAAGAAATGGAAAATATAAGGTACTGTGCAGGAAGCAGCGTGTTTCTTATGGGAAAAGCCTGAAAAGACTGGACCTATTCTCAAGATCCAAGCCAATTAGATGCACCACAGGTAGTTATGCCAGCATAGGCAGACACTGTCTGTACCAGAAACCAAGACAGTTCTGACTGTTTGCCAAAGGGTAGCCCTACCACATTTCCCTTGCTCAGTTCAAATATTCCTGTCAGATCAGTCTCTGATGGTGTACAGTTAAACCCATCATGCATAACAAACTGCAGCTGTAACAAAACTGGCTGGCATAATCAATTCACAGCAGACCAGGGGCCACCAACTCTATATGTTGACAGTATGGAGGCAGCTAGGTCTAGAGAGCTGCCATCTCCTAATCCTGTGTGGGATGGCTGCCTCCCAAGGGGATCCCAGGCAAAGTCCGCAGTACTTGCCTCAGTGGTGCTCAAACTTAGGTTATCTGAAGGCATTTAGTTAATTTATGCAATTCCAGCTACACTGAGTGTGAGAGGATGTGAGGAGCTTGCTGTTATGTGTACACCACTTGGGTAAGCAGAGAGAATTGCAGATGTGCAGAAAGTGTGAATGGAACAGGAGAGGAACTCGCATGCAAGAGGGATAAATAGGAAACCATGGAAAGCAATTAGGTGAGAGGAGGATGATGTCTTTTGTCTCTCCCTTCCCAGACAGCAGAAATGCAAGTCTGAAGAGTTATACCCTTAACAGTATGTGCTAGCCTATGTGTCTGTGCAGTTACTCAGAAAACTTTGAATTAGTTGGTGTTATAACGTTATTAGTTCAAGAATCATGTCACTGTTTATTGATGGGCTAAAGAGTAGGAAAGTGGAAGGCCAAGGCCCACTCTGACCAGCATACCTACAGGGTTTGATACGTTAATTGTTTCAAAACCAAGAATATTTTGGCCTTTCACCTTCTGATGTCCTGCAGATGTCTGGATTAGAGAGATCTCAAGCCAAGCTGTGCTAATTAGTGCTTTCTGCTTCTGCTTGATTATGAGTGTTCAGTTGACATTCTATGTTGTTTTCTAGGAGTCTAGGGCATAGTTCAGCATCTTGTTGAAGCAATAAGGCCCTGAAGTTTTTTCTTGTTGACTTGATGATTTCCTGGAACTCCTACACTTTCAGGAAAATTTGGCCAGCAATGGAATAAATCTTTCCATGTGTGTCATATTCTGTGCTTAGAGTTACCTTCTGGTTGTAAGAGAGCAAAACTTTTGTGGTAGGACTTCTCTGTTACAGAATCAAGAAAATTAAGCTGTTTGTATCTGTTTTGTCTTTAAACTGACATTAAGCTGCCTTTCCCAGGGGGACCAGGCTGTCAACAGGGTGGGTTTAATCTCTTCTAAATGTAGATGTCTGTAACACAGATTTCTATTAATGAATCATTCCCCTTATAATTAGCACAAGAAAAGTTTTTTCAACATGTAAAGACACAATAAACTGTAGCTTTTACATGCCATTTACTATAAAGAGCACCTAGAGTAATTAGCTTAGAACGTAGCAGCCTACCTTCAGTTTGATTAATCCCCTCCACTAATGCCTTCAGCAAAAGGCTGAGATGTAAAACATCCCAGGAAATTATTCAGTCAATATCTTAGTAAGTGACTGTTAGGCTGGAAGTGCTTCTTGTTAGGTTCAAATCTGTACTTGCTTGTGTTTACAAGAGCTCTGAGAGCACTCTTTGCTCCAGTACTGCCAGAGGAAACACAGAAGAAGGATGCTAGAAGTGCTTACAGATCAGGAGTTAGCTGAGGGTGCGAAGCACGCCAGCCAGTTAGACAGCAGTCAGGCACTGGAAACTATGTATGCTGTGTATGTGTGCTACCTATGTCAGTCTGAAATACACTATTTCTGGAAGGGAGACACCTTCAGAAAGTAAAGTACTGCTGCAAGTAATTCTGTGTCCCTGCACAGAGAGGAAAATCACTCATCCTTCATGTCCTTTTCAGGAGAAACCAGCAACGTGCCATAGATTCACTGCAGTCCACCCTGGATTCTGAAGCCCGCAGCAGAAACGAGGCCATCCGGCTCAAGAAGAAGATGGAAGGGGACCTCAATGAGATGGAAATCCAGCTCAGCCACGCTAACAGGCACGCTGCAGAAGCAACCAAGTCAGCACGCGTCTTGCAGACACAAATAAAGGTACTGGTGGCCCCCCAAGCACCCAGGGGTACCCATGGGCCAGGTTTCATTATCACAGGTTTCATCACCACAGCCAGCAGTGGTGATGAAAATTAGGAGGGAAGCTACTGCTAACAGTGTAAAGGGAAAGCCTTGGTGATCACGTCTGTCATAAGAGAATATTGAAATGTGGATTTCTTCTCAGACTTGCATACAAGCTGGATGAGTTCCAGTCATAAAACCCTTGCTGGCTGCAGCCTCTTGCAGGGGCAGAAAGCTACAGCATGAGGAACTGTAAACCTGTGATTTTCTTGTGAGCTTGCAAGGCTTTTAAAAGAAGTAGAGAGCAATTCGGTTGTCTGGAGTATAGGGAGTGTGTTTATATTCAGCTTTGTTGTTTGCATCAACATTTGTAATAACTTCAAAAAAAAAAAAAGTGTTTCTTGCCAAGGCAGCTCTTCTGTTGTCTCCTCTCCCAGAACCGCCAGCTCTGAGAGATTTGAGCACACAGATTTTTTTCCTCCGTTGCACCACATACCACAAAAGCTATTCAGCTTACAGCTTGGAAATAAAATACAAATATAATAAATAAAGCACTGAAATTCTTGAGGTTGGTCCCAGGTAGCCGCTGCAATCTGGGTTTCTCTGATATAAGCACAGAGGCTTGAAATGGAGTCATATTGCTTTGTTTTAGGAGCTTCAGGTGCAGCTGGATGACTCAGGACATGTGAATGAAGATCTGAAGGAGCAGCTGGCAGTCTCTGACAGGAGGAACAATCTTCTCCAGTCGGAGCTGGATGAGCTGAGGGCTT
Source organism: Corvus hawaiiensis (assembly GCF_020740725.1). NCBI lineage: Eukaryota > Metazoa > Chordata > Aves > Passeriformes > Corvidae > Corvus > Corvus hawaiiensis. The sequence continues at coordinate 21,561,249 of NC_063214.1, forward strand.
TGCTGGACCAGACTGAACGGGCAAGGAAGCTGGCAGAGCACGAACTGCTGGAAGCCACTGAGCGTGTGAACCTGCTTCACACTCAGGTTGGCTTTTTCTGTGCCCTCTCCCTCACTGGTTAAACTGAGCCTTCTCTGTTGGGCACTGACACTGTTTGTCCATGGCTATCACAAGTCAGACACACCCTGCCATCCCTCGAAAGGGAAAATGGGGGAGAGGAGTTAAGTCACTCTGTAGATGTCCCACCTGACTCACTTCAAGTTAGCTGGAATTCATGATTCATCCAACTGCTTTCAACAGCTTCCAGAAAAAACACTGGTGGAAAATAAAAAGAGTAAATTTTATTTTTTCATTCTTCCCTGCTGTAAAACCAGTTTCCTGCTTTAGTTAAGCCATGCCCTGGACAGAGAACAATACAAGCACTGCTTTTGTGCAGGGCACTGATGTTACTCAACAGTGAGAACCACAGGGCTGGGCTCTCAACAATAGGGAGATGACACAGGGGAGGAAACCACAGGAAACCACCTGCAGCAAAGTGCTCTCTGTACCTGCACATGTCCACTGAGATCAGCCTTTGGGCGTTGTCCAGGTGGACACTGCCATTTCTAGGGTGTCATTTGACTTGACAGCATTTTTATCACAAACCCAAAGCTTCTCTTCACCAAATAATAATCACAGAGAAATTAAAATGTGCTACAGACTGGTGATGTTTTGCAGTGTTTTCTCCAGCCCATTGGTGATATTGTTTTAATCACCTCACTGGCTGATTAAGGATCATTCATATACCAAAATGAACAGCCTTATTCATTCTTCTATTTCAGCCTATTTCTCATTATTTTATCTGAATCAAAATATGAATATTTACAGCTCTGAGAGTATTTTTAATACTTCTTCGGTCTGAAGTTACCTATGCTAGTCAAGCCAGCCCTTACCACATACCTAGGTCTCCGTTCCCAAATATTGCTCTGAGTAATCCAGAAGTTGCAAAAATCAGGAAGTCTTGGTGTGCTATGGTATTTAGAGGAGCTGTTTCTAATCATCGCTTTTCTTCCTTTTCACTGTTCATTTGGGGAAAACTTAATAAAAGAACACAAGCCTGATCAATCAAAAGAAGAAGCTGGAGGGTGACATTTCCCAGATGCAGAATGAAGTGGAAGAATCACTCCAGGAGTGCCGGAATGCAGAAGAAAAAGCCAAGAAAGCAATCACAGATGTAAGTAGGCTGGTTCTTTGCTCACTTCTTTTTGTACCACACTGTCTAAGGACACTCAAGAATGTATTTCCCAGGTCACCATTTCTGTGCTTGTTTTAGAGCTCATACATCCAAAATGGGAAAAAACTCCACAGCTATCTGGAGGTGACTGATGAAACTACAAAATAAAGCAGGCTAGAGGTAAAAAGAGGGCAGATTTTTTTTCTGATGTTTAGGGTTTGGGTTTGGTCATTTTTTTAGGGTTTTGTTTCCACAAGGATGCAGTTTCCAATGACCCTCAAAGTCTCAGATCATGTCACCTTTTTATCAAGTAAATCATTCACCCAAATAAACCAGTACAGACTGAACTAGTGCTAAATGGACTCCTGGTGTACATAGAATCCAGGTGACAAAATTACTGAATTGGAAAAACATGAGGCCTAAGATCCCAGAGAGGTGGAGTGTTTTCCTCTTCTAGGGAGGGCAGGTATTTGGGCAGGTGTGGTTTCATTTCACACAGACTTGGAGAAATCCACATCTTCATTGTTCAGTTGATGGTTCACATCACACCAACAAACAAAATGAAAGCTAAAACTGGAGATTTCTGTGTGTTATATGTCTGGAGTGCCAGACAAAGCTATTCCTGTACCCTGCCTCTTGGCTGACAGCCCTATTACTGCGTGCCAGAGAGAAGATGCTGATTCTCCTTGATGCAGCTTCACCCTGGATTACTATGAATGCTGTCTTTTGCTGACTGGTCAGTGATGGGTACCAAATCTGCAAATGGCTCTTGGTGGCAAGCACAAACATCAAAGCAGGAATGAGCTAATCTGGCATCCTTTTACCTGTCTTACAGAAAGAGCAGAGACTATGTAAGATGTTGATACTGAACTCTCTATCCCACCACAGACTACAGAATTTGCTCTGCTCTTACAGCCACTCAGGCAGCTCTCACCTGTGGCTGTGCAGGGGAATTTGTCTGCCAGTTCTCTTAAGCTACTACCTTGCAAGAGCTCCAAACACCAAGATTAGATTTTGAATAAATTCTGTGTAAAATGTCTGTAGTGAATGTTACAGGCTTACTTGTAGGCATTGTAAATGAGTACCCGAGTGGTATAGCACAGGTATAAAGAAAACAAGAAAAAGGCAGAGGTGGAACCTTAAATAAAAGCATTGGAACAGAGATGGGAAAGAAGATGGGAAAAAACTCCAAGGTTTTTCTGTTCTTCCATTTTCTCTGTCCAGGCAAGATATGCACACAGAAGGTATTCCATGGAGCTTTGGCTACAGTGAATGATCCAAATAACGGATAGTTCAGGACTAACCTTCCACTGTTTATTCTGGAACATAATCCAGTAGCATAAGGGATTTCCTGTAAAATGTGGTTGTTTTTCAGGCAGCAATGATGGCTGAGGAGCTCAAAAAGGAGCAAGATACTAGTGCTCATTTAGAGAGAATGAAGAAGAACATGGAGCAAACCATTAAAGACCTCCAGAAGCGACTGGATGAAGCAGAACAAATAGCTCTGAAAGGTGGCAAGAAACAGATCCAAAAACTGGAATCCAGGGTAAGTTTCTGATCCAACTTCAGACCACTGCCTTCTGCTTACAGAATTGGCACCAGATCGGTAGCCTAGTGCTGCCGATTCACAGGGGCCAAGAAGGGGTAATCTGGACACTTTGTTTCACAAAATGCAGGTGAGCAGTTCTTGGAAGCATGCTTCCCCTTCATTATCCAGCTACAATGAGCTGCTGACCAGCAGATGAGCAAAGCACCTTGATTAAAAAAAAAATTAAAAGCCCCAGCATCTAAAATCAGCAAAAGCCTCTCCCAATAATTGCTTCAGTTAAACTTTTTTGGCCTTTGCACATGGCCTGTGACTGATGGTGCAGCTGAAATATTTTTATGAAAAAGCAGAATGGAAAGGTGACATTTAGATCTCCTCCTGAAATTTGGCTCTATGGAGACACCTAGGAAGTCAGCGTTTCTTGAACTGTGAACCAAATTATCTGCTGCTTTACATATATGTGGCATAGTGGCAAGGGTTTTTCCTTTGTTGCAGGTTCGTGAGCTGGAGAATGAACTTGAGACTGAACTCCGTCGCAACTCAGATGCCCAGAAAGGAGCCCGCAAGTTTGAGAGACGCATAAAGGAGCTGACGTACCAGGTATGCAGTAACCACCAGGTCACTGGCAAGAAACGTCGTAAATTGCCTCAGTGTTACAGTGAAGGATGGCCTTACTTAAGAGATTCCTGATTGCAGGAAGCTTTGGGCACAGGAGGAACATCTCCTTAGGGCTTCCATCACAGAATGCTTTGGGTTGGAAGGGACCTTGGAGATCATCACATTCCAACTCCCTGCCATGTGCAGGGACACCTTCCACTAGACCAGGTTGCTCAGAGCCCCATCCAACCTGGCCTTGAACAATTCCAGGGATGGGCCAGCCACAGCTTCTCTGGGAAACCTGTGCCAGTGATCATCATCCTCTTGCCTGATTTGTTGTAACTAATGTCAGAAAGCCTCTGTTGCTGGGATCTGGACTGTTTTAGCACAGTATTAATATGGAACAGGCTTCAGTGACTATTCACAATGCAAGAGAAGAAAGAGCCCAGCTCCCTCTCAGCTGTGCTGCTATTGCTAAAAGGAGCCAGAAGGACTCAGGTGACTCGAATGCCCTGCTCAGTGTAGGGTTGCTGAGTTCCAGGGCTCCGTTACCTATTACTGAGCAGCAGGATCTAGTCTTGAGCCTCCTGCAGGTTTGCTAACAGCTGCTCTTGCTGCTTGCCTTTCAAAAAGCAGCACAGAGCACTTACCCTTTTGCTTTGAACAGCATTAAGAAGATAAACCCATCCATCTGCCTTAGGAGACTATTTAGTCTCCTACCTGTTGTTTTACTTTGACTTTTGTATGCAGAAGCTGAAGGTTGTTTTCTTCAAATATAGTGAGCAGGCGGAATTAGCTGCTCCCTCTGCTTATGGAGCGTGACAGCTTAAACCGGGCTCCTTTTACCAGAAATGCTTTCAAATCAAACTTCAAATTATGCAAATTACATAGTTCTAGGCTCACCCGTATCTGCTTCAATATATAATGACACGCTTTATAATGACAAGCGTGCTCCTCACCCCTGAGCAAGGAACTCTGTCTGTATCTGCACACCTCTGAAAGTATGTGCCGATTTCTATAAAGAAATATGTTTATACTTACACATATATGCATAGGAAGGGTACTCTTTCAGTCTTCACCCTCCACACTTACACACATCTTCAATGATGATGTAGAAATTCTTCTCATGTGTACACAGGATATGGCTAGTTGTGCTTTGAGCTTTAAGTTTCTAAAATACGTATGGCATCCATGATTATTGTATTGTGGAAGACGATTTAAGCCTTTTTACTCTATCAACCCAATTAATGGTGTTTTGATACAGTCAGAAGAAGATAAGAAGAATCTCGCCAGGATGCAGGATCTGATTGACAAGCTACAATTAAAAGTGAAGAGCTACAAGCACCAAGCAGAGGAAGCTGTAAGTAACTATTTGGGCCTTTTTACCTTTGACAGATACATTGTTCTAAACCCACAATGTTTTATCCATAGAAATTTTTAGTACAAATACACATTTTGTGTCCATTAGTATTTCTTTTTATATCTACATAAGCCCTGTATATAAAACTGCATTTGTATTATATATAAAGTAAAACATTTAGGATATGTGTTGATTATATTTAAGAAAAGGTATTCCATTTTATCCTGACTGCAGTATAATTTTCAAGAGAAGGGGAGGAAGGGAAAGAACAGGAAGGACTTTTTTCCACCTAGCCCCTCGGAAGGCACCTTGAGAGCCTCTCAGTACACTTAACATGGAAAATGCCACTAGGAGTATCAATTCTGTAAAACAACAACAATCTCAGTTCTGCAGGAGGCAAGTGGTGCCCATACAGCTGTTACCTAGTCATGCTGAGCACTTTCCAGCCCACTTCAAATTAAAAGCTTTGTTTCATGTGGACAGGAGGAAATCAGCTGCACTCTTTTTTTCTCACCAGGAAGCTCAAGCCAATCTGTACCTCTCAAAGTACAGAAAACAGCAACACGATCTGGATGATGCTGAAGAAAGGGCTGAAATAGCTGAATCTCAAGTTAATAAGCTGAGGAGCAAGTCAAGAGATATTGGCATGAAAAAGGTATGGTCATACTGTATGGGGTAGATGTGAGTGTTTAACACACAATAGTGGATGCTCTCTATCTGTTACATCTCTGAAAGTAGTGTAGACTAGGATAAATTCTTGGGTTTCTGTATTTTTTAGTTTCACTCTGCCCTTTATTTTAATAATAAGGTAACTCTTCAGGACAGCAATCTGGCACTTAGACAAAATATATTCTCTGTACTCTTGATGTCATTTAACCTCTGTTCTCAGCAGCAGAAGCAGAACTGGTGATTCGGTAGATTTGTTTCGGGGATTGGGGTTTCTTTTTGCAGGGGATATTAAAAAACTCCACCTTTTTGTCTCTCTGATGATGTAGATTTCTGTGTATATAATACAGCCTGGGGATGACTACATCATAGATGATATTAAAAAATATAGATATTTATAAATATATAAATTTATACTATATTATAAATATAGATATTATAAATATAGCTATTTTAACATTGCTCTTTCAGTGACCTTGTATTGATTTGAAGAGCTGGATGAAAAGAAAATATTGGTGATTAGTCACTTAGCTGCTGGGAAGTCAGTCATTAGTGATTAGAAATATATTTGTGATGTTTTGCACTTGAACTGAATGGTAGCAGAATAATGTTGATGAAACTAGAAAGCACTTAAGAACTTAGTCTGGAACTGACAGCAAACTTATTTGTTTGCCTTGTGACAACCAGGGAAAATAAGAGTGGGGTTGTTACTTTTAGGAATGATAGAAAGCTGGGTCATTGCTAAATCTATTTCATTTGCAAGCGAACCAAACTTCCATGCTGAACATCACGTAAGTTTTATGGAGTTGATAGCTCCCAAGTTAAGAAAGAGGGGGAAAACGTCCTTTACACTCTTAATTTCTGCTTTTATATTGGCCTAATTAAGTCACCTTTAACTGATATAAATGACTGTTGCTCCACCATCTAGAGCAGAGCTACATTAAAACGACATGAATATCTGTTTTTTCACACATTTACATACAATCGAAGCAGTACTGTAACTGAGCCTCAAAATACTTGCAGCTTTTAAGGGTAAAAAATTTCCACAGATTTTTCTAAATTATTCTACCCCTACAAAAAAATCGAAACTAATATAGATTCACTTAAAGATACACAAAGCCATGGCATCACACAAACACCGAAATAGGAACACCATGGGAGTAGGTTTTTTTAAAAATATTGTTAAGGTTGCTGTTTATTTCCTGTACCTTACTGGTATCGTCTTTCTGCCTCAAATATGCAGAAGTCACAGAGAAGTGGATGCCTGTTTTTATTAGTCAAATGCTGTCTGCCAACACCAATTGCAGCTCTGGCAATGTAGCAGAGTGTTACACTGCCAAAAGATGAGCTCAGTGGTGAATGCAGAGGTGGCAGCTCCACAAGAAGGGTCTTGTGGGAGTAACTGCAGGAGCTACCAGGAAACACCCTAAAGTCATGACACATTTCCTTTGGGGAGAGAAGGGCACTCTAGAGACTCCTTTAATCCTGCAGCATCAGAAATGCCTTATCTACTGCTACGAGTACCCCTTTCCTGAAAACCATGGTTTGTGATTCAGAACACCATCATCTACTAACACAGGGTTGTAGAAGTCCTCTGCTATCAAAAGGCTCTGTATAATCTAGAACAAATACAGGATACCTGCATTGCTAGCTGGAATAAGATGGCAAATGTTGTCTAGATTGCTGCTAGTCTATTTCAGATACAAACTGGTAATACCAGGGAGCAGAAGCATTAGTGAAGCTTTTGTCATTTACTTGTGAACTTACCCTAAAACCCCTCAACACTTCTATTTTTAATAGTTGTATACTATCTCAATTGCATTTCAGGTTCATGAAGAGGAATAAAAAAGTCCAAGCTGACAGATATGAGAAAATACTTGACATAATCAGGCACAACTGAAAGCAGATGTAGAATAAAAATAAGCACTTACAGAAATAAACATCAAGTGAAAATCCAAATAGACTGTATAGTGTATTTCATTCATTTATTTGTGTTTCTATTTTGCCAAGCCTCAGGGATCAATAGAAGATTAAATCTCGCCAACAGCCGACTTCATTATGTTGGAACAAATCCTAACTGGCAGATCTCTGACAAAATCAAAGCTAAGGGCAAATCCAGTCATGCTTCACAGCCTCACATATTTCATATGCAGATTGTTAAAGCAGCTGTTGTGGCTTAGGAATGGTACTTCTCAGTTCACTCTCTCAAACCTGCCACTCTCTTGCTCTCCTTTCCCCTCCGCCCACTCCAGAAATGGAGTTGGAAGCACAAAAGGTGAAAGATAACAGGCTGAAATAGGATTGATTTCCTGGAAACAGCCATGAGATAAAATGAATAGTAACAGCATCAGTATTTATTTTAAAAGTGTACAAAAGAGAGGATGATGCACATGCAGAAATGCTCACCATGGATCCCTCCTTGAAGGAACCCCTTTTACCCCAAAGAGAGTAGTCCCTCTCCCTGTCCCCCAATGAAGTGATGTGGTATCAAATAACATGAGGGTCCTGGTCATGCCCCCTCATGGCTATTGCAACAAAAATAACCTTGTCCTGGCTGGAACCAGGACAGCAACACAGACTAAACCCGTGCAAGAGGACAGCCCTTGAAGCTGGGATAACCCAGCTTCCATTTGTCCTGCCAGTAGGACCCTGAGTTTTGGAGGAGAAGTAAAGATTTTCATATAAACAGTCAGTTTATAAGCTTCCACTACCACCAGTCAAATGACTTCTCTTTGCCAGCTGCAGGATGGGCACAGGAGATGCTGCCAAGGGACACCTCCCTGTGGCTCAGAAATAGTGTTCTTTCCGCCTTTTCTGCCTTTAAACAGGGAACTGGTCCACGGTGGTTTTAACATGAGCCAGAAAATTAAACTTCAAATAAGCCACTCCTAAAATCAAACTCCAAATAAGCAACTCCCCTTCTTCCCACTCCTTTCTGGTAAGAGAGAGACAAAAGCAGAGACTGTGGGTTGAGATAATTTACTGAAAGCAAAGAGCAACAATAGCAAGAGTTGTTAATAACAAAAGTATACAAAAAGAGAACATTCTTTTTCCACAAAAAGGTGTTCACCACCTCAACTTAGTTCCAGGTGGCTGCTGGGACAAAGACAAAATGGTGTACACACCCCGTAGGTCATGTCCATGTGGTCCCCTGGGACAAGGACAAGATGGCAGCCATTCCAGTTCTGCTGGCTCCACATGTTTTTCCAGATGAAGACCAGGTGGCAACCATTCCCACACACCATGTGGTCCCCAGGACAAAAGCAAGACCTTGGGTGAGGCTCCCACAGCTAACATTTCCCATTCCTGAGCCCAAGACAATGGAAAACAATGACGGACAAGCCCCCGAAAGCTGGATCATCCATGTCACACCGCCCATTTTCCAGACCGCTGTGCTGGGCAGCATTTGGCTCCTCACAGCTCTCAGTCTGCCAGTGTTTGTTCCCCACAGCTGTTCCCACTCTGACACTGTTCCCCCCACCACTGCCAGGGTGTATGCACTCTGCTGGGCTCAGACTCACTGCTGTTGTAGACACAGTCTTCATTTTAAATTAAAATACTAAATGAAATGAAAATCAGTAAGCCCTCTCTTTCCCTCACACTGGAAAAAAAACCAACCCAACTCTCAGAACTAGTGGATTTCTTCTTCTGTGGAAACTTCTTTGTCCCTTTAGGAAATCCAAGTTCCAACTTTTCATGCTGACTTTTCATGGGACGAGTGGGAGCTTCAGACAAGCCCTGCCTTATTTTTGGCAAAACAGCTCAAATTTAAGAAATCACTCTGGCCCACAAGTTCTAAGGATCTAGTCTATTTATAAAGTGAGTTATTTACTGAACAGACAGCAAGTAACACCTGAAAGGTCTTAATCAGAGTTACTTACTACACAGTATAAAATGAAAGAACTACCAGTAGATTACATAAAACAGTGATTGATATCAAGGTACCTATATTAAAGCTAGCAAAAAAAACCACTATAGATTAGGAGTCAAATGTAACTTACCACCAAAATGATGATAATGTACACAGAGTCCTTTCACTCAGCCTCCAGAGGAATAACCGCAAAGCAGGCATCCCTGCTCTGGGGAGAAACCACTGGAAAATGTGCAGAAGATTCCTGCTCTGTGGAAGTTTGGTGTAGCTTACATAGTTTGTAAAGTGAGGCGTCTGTCAGTCAGAAATCCAGTTTCTCTTTCCATATCTCACTTCCACAGTAAGATGCTTATTGTCAGCTGGAAGATGCCAGACCAATGGTAATTCCATGGTGCCAAAATAGCTCACTACAAGAGAGCTTTGTCTGGTTTCAGTTATCTCACTGGTTAACAAGCAACAGATAAGCTCATGTAGGGGGGTGAGATGCCCTGCTACATGACTTTTCACATACAAGCGTACATTACTTTTTTTCCGTCCCCATTTGTCCATTACTGTTGCTCAGACAATTGCATTTCCATGTGGCTCTGTGTCTTGGGATGATTTTATAATACTGTATTCCCCTACTGTCTGCTTATTGCCCAGAAATGGGTCCCCCAGCTTTAAACTGGGTCCAGGAGAGGAGGGAGAGAAGCTGAGTGAATTCTTCAGTGCAGTTTGTGTTCAAGGACTCACACACACTCCCCTGCGTTCTCACCGCTGCAGAGCTGAGGGAGCACATTCCTGCTTTTAGCCAGCCTGGTAGCTGAGGCAAGAAATGTTCCCAGGACTGCATACCAAAATCCTCTGGAACTTCTTCTTCTTCTGGAACTGTCCAGCTTAGCAGTGATCCAAGAACCAGATCATCGGACCCTGTGGACCGGCAGCGAGCCTGCGGGGACGCCGCACCCCGGCCTTGGGCCTCGGGAGGGGCCGAGCCAGCTACAGACAGAACTCTAAAACCACCAGCTTACTCCACATCGAGGAGGTTTATTATCTAACATTACTCTTTTTTTTTCTGTGCCTGCTGGCACTCTGCTTGTTAAATAAATCGTTTTTTTAACTTTCATCCAAGAAATTCCTTTTGTATTGGTGGGGGAGGGAGTGCAGAAACCTGCCTTCTGGGGAGGAGACGTTCCTTCCAGAGCATTTCCTCCTAAACTTGTCTCAAACCGAGACACTCTGTCTAAAGGAGAAGGTGAAGGAACTCTTTGTTCTTTTCATCAACAATCTCAGAAGTATCTCTGTGCAGAAAACTACTTTCTTCCTGTATGTCAAGGTGTTCATAGGATTCCTTCCTTCCTTTTTTTCTAGATAAAATAGAAATACTTGTAAGAACTACTGATGTGTAAAATTAATCCCATAGTGGGAACAGAACAAGACACACTCACTATATAAAGATGTCAGCATTTTCCATTTTAGCATTATCTCAGTAAAATAAGCATCTACACAACAGTGTGGAAACATTCCTGGTTTTTCCATCTTGTCCTCCATCAATGTAACCAGAATTGAGTTAACCTGTAAACTGTTCCACTTCCTCTGATTACATCATGTTTGAGGGCTCAACAGGTCCCAAGACAACTTAATCTTGCTTAAATTGTTTAGACAACTGCATCTCAAAGTATATTACCATCTCTAAAGCATGTTACAACTGTTTAATAAGCAGCATGCAAGTGAATCTCTATGTAAAGAGAAAAATGAAAAAAGACTGAGGCATAATAATTTCAGAATTTTCTTTCCCATGCATTTTTGCTGTACCTCATGGTAGCCATCATAACATGTCTCCTGAAGCTTAGCAAATCCAGACTGTGACAAAATTTTAAGATACAGGGAGTTTGAAGGTAAATGTTTCCAAGGGCAGGGCAGAAGGATGGACTAAGAACTGAAGTCTGGATTTTTAAGGATACTCGCTTCCATTGCAGAGGAAACAGACAGAATATTCTAATACAGAGCCAGCCTATTACAAACACATGAGAATAAAATGCATCCACTTGAAGATACCGTGCTCCAGTAAAGAGGAGAGCTGTGCAGAGAGATGAGGTCAGGGACCATATGGTTCTAAGGATCTCCTACACAAAGCAATTTAGTATCACTTTTCAAACTGAGGTTTTGACAAGCTTTGACAGTGCATGCAATTGACAGTAGATACAATTAAACAGTAATTTGGGGCCCTGATGAAAACCAGGTAGGAACATTGTTTGAGAAACTTCACATTTTGTTTTGGATTCTTTTTGGTCTTAAAGACAAGTGAGAAAATTCAGCAATTCAATCACTCTTTAAGCAAGCTATTGGAAAATATTTGTGAAGGGTAACCACCTCTTTCATCCTTTATGAAGCACAGAAGAGCATCTGATTAAAGGAAGGGCTTGTTGACATTGTTACAACCAAAATACAACCAAAATGCACAGATGCACCATAGAGGGCCTCAAAACTTAGAAAATAGCAAGAATGAGGACAGTTTATTTATGCTGAAACTTATCTTCCTATATTTTCAGTCTTTTTTGTATGTTTTAACCCATGAAATTCAAATTTATGTTTCAATTAAACATTCAAGGTCTGGATTTAGGTTCTTCCCTTCAATTTGAGTTAGGGGTCCATTTTGAGGAGGTGGTCAATGGGTTTCAACCTCCCACTGTCAGAATTACCTTTCCGTACTTACTGCTCAGTTCTTTTGACTTCACTCCTGGTGACCCTTGTCCAGACAGCCCATTAACATTGGGATTGTCTTCCCTTTTTCTTAAAACAAAAGATCAGCCTAGCAAACAATGCTAACAGTGCAGTTGTTCAATCATAACTGTCTAGATACAGCTACTGATCACCAATTGTTTTTAAAGTTGCAAAGTTTGGCTCAAACCCTCATTCAAATCTTGAGGGGCTTGGTATCAACAGTACCTTAAAAAATAAGTACTATAATGATTGTACATACCTTGAGATAGCAAACTGCTACCGCTGTTGCCACTGTTGTCACCACTGCAACAAACAGTGCTCCTAGCACAATCTTCCAGGTCTTGCCTGAATTTTCTTTAAAAATACAAAAACAAAACAGAAGTGCTTTATATCGCAAATTAATATTCACTATTGTTCAATAAATATAAGCTATGATTTTTCTTACTAGTAATTTAAAAGGTATGATTTAGGGAGAAAGAAACATTAAAAGGAAACTGAGACAAAGACAACAATGTTAAGTTACTTGACTCATACTATAAGACTTTGAAGTGATACTTTACCAACTTAAGTGTGAATAGCCAAAAGCAGATTATTTTATTTAATTGTGCTGATGGCAAATTCCATGTGTGCTCATAGGATAGGATTTGACAGCTTCTTAATACAAGTCCCATTTAAAAGCAATCAACTGCCCAGTATGTCAAACACTGTCTCCAGGTATGGTGCTCAGTGCCATTAACAGCACTGCTCATTTACAGTAGAGCAGCTCTGTAAATGTTATCCAGCCTGGATCATAAGTTTCATAACTCCTACTGCAAAATCTTTGCAACTTTAATCTGAAACGTTGCCCAGCTTCATAGTGCAACTATGCAATCCAGGTGGACACAAGAAATCCTGAGGTGGGTGATAACCATGGATTCCACAGGAGATCAAAGCTCACCTAGTAGAAACCCCTGCACAGCACCAAACTGTCAGAAGAACAGTATGGTTCTTCTACCTCAGGCTATATTTCCTCTGCTGTGTCCTGTCCGAAGAATTTGAAAAATTCTACACTCCTCTGGAAACTTCCTATGGATGTCTAGCAAACAACTAAAAAATAAGAACTGCTAAAACGGAGCATTTAATCTAGTCATTGCCTTAGCTTGACTCTGTAGCCACATGCAGATCTATGTTATACCTTGCCAGTTCCAGTGGTAGAGCAGCTTTAAGCTGCAACCCTTCCTTACACAGAAGAGAGCTGCTTAAATGACTGTAAATTCATCTCTTTTTTTTCCCCTCAGAAGCCTTCTTTCCAGTGGCCCTTGGAAACCCTTCTGATGGCTCAGCAGCTGCTATCCAATGTGGTCTAGCCCATCCCCTACTGTGTCCAGACGCTTATCTGCTTTCCGGCTGCGCTGCCACAAAGGTGCTCATCTCTCTGTAAGTGTCTTCTCAGTTCTGTATAACCAAACTGTGGACCCCAAGCAGGAACATCCTGTGAGCAGCACAGTAATGTCACCACTGAAGAGGGGCTTTCTATCACCTATGGCTGTTGTAAGATCCATCAGAGAGCAGCTAGAGAAAGGCATTTGTAGCGGATGATCCCAATGACATTTGGACTGTCTCCAGTAGATGTACAGGGAGACGGATGGACTTGTGAACAGAAGGTAGGAGTGTCAGCTAAAGGTGTAACTCCTTGGAGGTGTTGGATGCTCTCCACTCTAGAAGCACAATATTAGCTTTACAGGATAAGGAAGATCAGGCTGCAATTTGAGCTGCAGGGAAGTATGTTTGTCTGACTTAAGTGTTTTCTTTAATCCAACTCCCCTCCTTCAGGTTGCATACAGCCGCTGCCATCTAAACCATCAGGTTTTCAGAATGAAATTAAGCCATCATGAGGGAGGGGGAAGAAGGGAAGACAAAAAGATGTAGCTATTATCACTTATTTTACCCCCTTTTATGTTGCCTCTATTTTTCATGTCTTACTGGCTTGTTTCAAGTTCTCTTCTTTGTTTAGAAGAGGTGCCCTATATTAGTTCACAATCTTTTAGGTGATTGTATTTAATTGTGTAAAATGTCTGTATGCTACTGTTGTATGTCCTACTGAGAATGAAATAACTGTAACTAAGATTTCACAGCTAGAAATTTACTATAGCTCATAGAAACACAGGCATGCACTTAAACATATATATCCCCAGGCCTAAAAAAGGCCTGCTGTGTAGAATTAAAGCTTTGAAAATAACAACTGTGGGTTCTCAACAAGCTTTCTTCTGCAGCCAAACTTGTACCACATGCTTTGGGCTTCCCATCATCTCTCTGCTACATTTAAAGCTGTGTTTGCTGTCAGCAGAGCATTTAGGACAGGATTCTGAGAGCCCTGCTGTGCCCTCAGCTTTGAGAGCAGTTGGTGGCAATTGAAGGCAGCCACTGATTTTGAAACCTTTGCCACAATAAGCTGCTGACTGAAAAAAAAACTTCTAGTCTTTAAATAAACACATCTGAGGTAGCGTTTTTTTTTTCCCTTGGGCCAACAATAATAAAATATGTATCTATCCTACCCAACTGTACCAATCACACAAGATGGTTTTTCTCAGTATTTTATAGATTTCTGATTGACTCTTTTGGCTGTGCATTGTCCTAACTGGTCCTCATCCTCTGAGATGGAAGGAGTGGTAACTTACCAACATGTAAAGTTCTCACAGTAAGTTTTGTGTAGAAAGGTGTTGAAATATTACACAGATATTCTCCACTGTCATCTGCAGTAAGATCATCCAGCATTAGTGAAAAGTCATTTTCGTGAACCCAGACTCGAGGCTGGTGAGAGTGAGATGTGCCATTGAAGGAGGCCAGGACTGAGCTCGCTGCATTTCTGTGTAATGTCCAGACAACACTGAAACCAGAGTCAAAGCCAGAGCTTGCGGTGTCATTCCTATGTTCACAAGGAATTACGGTGCTACCTCCTTCCACATTAAACAGGTGGTCTGAAACAGATAAAGAACTCTGCAGTTTTTTTTGGAAAATACTGTGAAGGTAATTTAAACATTTTCTGACTTTTTTCTGAGGTTTGATACTACTATGGACACACTTAAAAACATATTTCACTACTTTGATAACATATTCAAATATCACAGTATGTTTCTAAAAGCATCTGAAGATTTTAAAAACCTATCTTACACTAAAAAAATCTGATTTGTACTGGCAATATTTAAGAAAATCCTTTTTTTTCATTTGACTATTTTTCCTCTAATTGAGGGGCTCATTAATAGAAGTGATTCAGTCTAGTCTAAGTCACTGTGTAAAACAGCAGGAAATTCCACATGCTGGGAGCAGAGGGAAAATGCAACTGTTCAGATACCTGCACATCTGAAGCAAAAGCATAAAACACAACATAATTTAACTAAAAGAATAAAAAGATCATATGTAGTTAGAAATAACTTTCTGCTATGGTGGACTTAAGTACTTTACTTGTCTATGATGAACATTTAATGATTAGTGAACAGCTTTAAAAAAACAGGAAAGGGAAGGAGAAGGCAGGTAAGTGGAATTAATACCTAATATATAAAATACTAACACAAGATAAATTAACATCAGAGCACAACAATTGATTTGATATCAGGGATTTGAAAGCAGTGGTGGCTGGCAGTCAGCTGGAAAGGAAGGTAATAGATTATTTTGATATGGTATAACTACATTTGATTTCTGTGTGGGAGTTTTAACTAACAGAGGTGTGGGGCTGAAAATCGTGAATACAAAACAAAATTGTACCCCATGTTGCTATTGTACAAGTCAAAGGAAAGCAGTTTGCTATCAAAATAGTCTACTGAGGGGTTAGATGGATGCAGGGAAATTCAAATAAATGTGTAATGAAATATACCTTTTTCTCTTGTGGATCAGAGGCATAGATAAACAAAACAGACACTTATCGTGCACTTGTTAGCTATTATGATGGCATACTTTAAATCTTTCATACTGTAAGCTATTCCATGTAAATTAAAAACTGCACTCTTGTTCTGGAGCTTATGCAGTTGGTTAGGAACTGAGAGTATCTGGACACACTTTAGGGGGAAATCAGGGTGATGGAAGCATCCATGCACATCTCACAAGAGAACTGCTCTGCATTGCTCTTCATTCAATTAAGAATATTTTCTAAGAAACAGGAGAGGTTGAAAAGCAGTTATTTACTCAAACTGAATTTCCAGTGAAATTCAGGAGGAAGACAAAGCAGAATTGAAATTTCATAATCCTGCTTTTCCTTAACTAACAAAATGAGCTCCTGTTTGCTAAAATGCAAACAGTGTTTGCTGCTCTCCATTCCCATGCACCCCAGCACTCAGACCAGTACTTAAGGAAGCATGTGAAGAGAAGTACAATGAAAGGATCAAACAGTACCAATAAAAGTCTGGCAACAGATAGGAAATGGGCAAAGTAAAGATCACATATGCAGCTAGAGCAGCACGCAAACTTCCACCTCCCTCACAGAACTCACATATTCTCCAAGGTTTCCATGTATTTTGTCCAATAGACAAAATTCTTTTATTGATAGAGTGTAAAGTTTGTTTATTAGGCACCTCTTAAAATGTGAAACCGATATAGAAAAGATGTTCAGAGTAAAGGTAACTTGCAGAAGGGTGAGCTAGCCCCTCTCATTCCTACTTCTTGGAAGTAACTTGTAATGCTGTCCTGTAACCCTAACAGATGCATTGCAAACAGAAAAGTATATCCTTTTGCATTGTCCCATATCCATGTTGCCCCACTGCAGAAAGACTGTCTTTATTTTGACCCTGAAGCCAGCTGTGAAATTCAGTAACAATGGAGGAAGAGACTTCCATTCATTCCTACCTTGCATCTTCCATTCAGCAGCCCACACTTCACCGTGGAAATGAATATGACAGTAGTAAGTATCTGCCATGTTTATAATGTCCTGGTCACTTCTAAGAGAATAGAGAACTCCATTCCTGGTTTCCTCCCGATCTGTCTCTTGGATGGATATATTGCCTTTTACCCAAGATATATTTGGTGCTGGATAAGTGAGAAACGCATAGCACTTCAGTCTCCTTTCTGTCTTTGTCTTCTGGTATTCCAGTGCATAAGAAGAAGGAGCTGTATATGAAAAAAAAAAAAAAATAAAAAAAAATCCTACTACTTACCAAATAGTTTTTAACTTGAAGTGATTGCTCCTTTGAAATACCATCTGGGAGAATAAATATAGCTGAGAACAAAACTTAATCTGTGTTTGATTTCAGAAGAAAACACAGCTACTTACAGTGCCAAGATTTGTACTGTTCTGAGAAGCCACATTATGCATACCACGTAATTACCCCTTAGAAATCAGGGTGCAATAGGTTATGAAAACAAGTGCTGCACTATAATTTTCCAACCCGTGTTATGACATTTCACCAGAGAAAAAAATTGCTTCATAACACTGTCAGGCCCAAAAGGTACTCTGCTGGGTTGGAGGATTTTGATTCCATGGGAGAAACAACACAAGAAAATCTGTTGGTGTCATCCCATTTGTGATGGTGCAATCCAAGGATTTTTGATGTCTTACTGACCCCTTACGCGTAGCAGCACTTCCACTTCTGTTCCATCTTGCACTGTTCCCACATAGCAAGTGTAGGAGCCCTCATCAGTCATGGTCAGGTTACTAAGTTTCAAGGAGGCATTTCCACTAGGGATGTTCTCATGGAAAAGGTGTGTTCTGAGTCTGTAATGTGGATCTTGTCCTTCCAACTGATCCTTCTGCTGGTAGTAACTGTGCACATTTTTGTTCTCTTTGCTCCAGTGAATTACTTCATCATGCCCAGGTGGGAAACGACAAGGGAGGATGCAATCCTTGGAAAACAGCCCTGTTACTTCTTCCTGTTCTGTAAAACCTGAAGCCCATAAGTACAAGTGAGTAACTTTAATCCAATCTACAAGTATATTTCTGCCCTTCTTTATCCCTGACAAAAAAATGCTCTTGCAAGCAGCACATCCCTATCAGGTGTGCCACCATCACTTTCATGGCTTTTCTGTTACATGACTCTCTTGGGACAGCAAAGGTCTCCATTCAGTTTAATCAGGATGATAACACAGAGCTCTGCTCTTTGAACTTCTAACCAGTTTAAGTAGAAATCCCAAGTAAGCACCTACATATTCAAATCAGCACACCACCACCTTACCACATGAGCTTCAAACGTGTTTCCACATCCTGAACCACATCTTTTCATCCTTGGACTTTAAAAACCTTTTGAACTGCAGCTTCCTACATGTTCAAACCTTCACAGTGCTGTGCTGCAATGCCCCATGTTACCAGCCACCCTCACATAGTGCCAAGCAGTTGTACCATAACAGGGAAAAACGACATGGTGCTGCAACTGACAGAAAGGACAGAACTTCTTGAAACAGCTTTGCCAACACAGACAGCGCCAGGAAGTTCTGTCCCAGCCACTTGAGATAATTAAGGCGTGCATTCCACAAATTCACAGAACTGGTAGCATCTCATTTCTGTCAACATTTAATTAGGCCTTGCTAGCATAAAAGAGCAATTTAAAATTCATCTTTTAAAAAACTGACTGCATTGGCTTAGCATTGTCACGTGGACCTTCTTGGCCAAGGTCAGACAACCTGTTAGGCTGGTAGTGAGTGCCCAGGGGCAGCTGCCTTCTCAGAAACTCTGATGCCCTCTCCAGCTCATCTGGCAGGACAATCCAAATGACTTTTCCTTAGGCTTCTCAATGCAAAGTCAGCCAATTTGCTGCAAACGATTTTCAGTCTGAACTGAAAAGCACTGCCTGCTGAGCCATGGGGCAGGAACATTGGCAGGTAACAGTCTGGGGGCTCAATGTGCCCAATGGCCACAGCCATCCATGCAGCCACCTTACAGTCTTTTGCTTCAGAAGTGTTTTACATTACCCAAAATCCAATCTTTACCATTAATACACCATGTTTGAATTCACTAATTCTCCTTAAAAATAAAAATAATAAAGAAGACCATTATTAGTAAAGCTAAGACATACCCCAAAGTATAGTGCTGATGTGAAATAAATAGATGATAAGAGGTGGTATGTTCTGTCCTTTCATGTCTTCGTTGGTTCACAGACTCACATCACACTGGCAAAATAAAAGCAGGGGAGAAAACATGCTTAAAAGCAGGTAAAAGACATGCCCATGTCATAAAATTTCCTTTCTACAGTTTACTAAGGACTATAGGCCCTTGTATCAATTTTTTTGTTTGCAACAGACTTGGTCCAGATTTTTGACCTTAAGGTCATTCATTATATGATCCTATGCATTACATAATGGTTGAGGCCCTCTCATTACCTTGTAGCCCCTTGCAGATTGATACTTTATTTTTAATATATAGAAAATGTTTACTCTCAGTGTTGTTGCAGGCCTAAGGAATATTAGGCTTCATCATTCCTGAACAGGACACGAAGGAAAACTGGTCAAGTAAAATTTGCAAAACGATCTAAGATGTTCCTTGTCAAACCTGATTTTCTTTACTTCTTAAAATATATTTCTGATTACTGCAATATTTGACTTTCTGGGGTGGGAAATTTGACTGCATTTGTAAATATTGCAGATATAGAGAACTTTTTACACTTTTTACCCTTTCAGAAATGCGTGCATGGAAATCTAGGGTAGGAATGCAAAGGAGGAGGAGGCTCTCTCATCATGTCTTCTGTTTTGTCAGATAGCGATGAACTGGAACCTCTCATGCATAACAGAAAAAGAATAACCTTATTGTAACTATTACCTGAGTGAAGGAAGAATGCAGCCTTACTATCCTAAAATACAGCATACCCCAGTGGAAAAATTATCTCATGAATCAAAGAACTTGTAAAGACTTTAAAGAATTTTCCTAGTACTTTTTGCCTCCCCAAAAGGCAGATACAGGTACCATTTTTAACTGACACAGGACATGGGTTTAGCCAGACTTGCTAGCCAGACCTTTTAGTATTAATAAAATACTAAAATGAGCTCTGCATTCAAGTTGAAACCCAATCAGAGCACTCCTGCAGCAAACAGCCATTGGGATTGGTGGCTGCTCAGTGTACTTTCCTCTGTGACCTCTTCGAGAGCAGACATGCATATTGAAATATCCTCTTTTCAAACCAAATTTATTTATTTATTAGTACAAAGGATTCTGATTAATTCCTTTTCAATGTAACTTAGCGACAACACATTTCAAGCATACACACACTTAAGAGGATTGGGAAATATCAGAGGATTTCCATTTTTAGCAACAAGCAAACAAGAAAAACCAACATGTAAAAGTCTGAAAAACACGTGTTAATCACATACTACTAAAATCTCTTACCTACCACAATGATACCAGCTTTCCAGAATTTCTTCACCAAACCTTCAGAGGATTTCCTGCAGTAAAAAAAGAGAAGTAATTCTCTGCCTCCCCACACTGAAACCCTTACAACTTAAATGCTAACTTCAGTTGCTGAGGAAATACTCCTAAGGGAAGAAAGTTTCCACAATCTGAACATCTCTCCCTGTTGAACTTTGCCTCACTCCAGCTGCACTCTCAGCGCCCCACCCGCACGGCACAGAGCTCAAGTAACTAACAAAGTTAATGCCAGTCAGGCATGAGCAGGGAAGCGCAGCTGTTTCTACACTAAGACTGCGATTCAACACACACGAAGCTTTCACACCTGTTGCGTTCCCTTCTTCGGGCTTAAAAAAACTTCTTCCCTTAACCACTTCTTTTGCCTGGCTTTGTTGACCAAACCCAAAGATCCGGCAAGCGGTAATAGGAAATGAGTTCCCGTGACAAATGCGATGCTTAGAGCACCCACGTTGCCCCTCGGAAATGCGCTCGGGCGCCGCAGCGACGGCCAAAATTCTCTTACGGGGTAGAGCGAGGTCACATCTCTGCGGGCACAGGAGAACGAGAACGTAAGGTAAAAGTAATCATGACACTCTTCTCAAAAAGCTGGTAACCTGAAACAAGAAGTAGGTGCCTAGGGCTGCCTGCAGGGTTAGGTAATTATTTTCTAACAATGTTTTAACAGTGACTCACTTTCTCTGGACAATTCCAGACTTGTGTGTGCCGTCTGGTTTCCAGAAGAACAGAACGACTCAAGTGTTTTCGGGAAGAGGGCTTACAAAAAACCCCAGAGTGCAGGAAGAAGTGGCAAGAAGGGGTGCCTCCCCTCAAAGACTAGCTGGTGACAGCAGTACACAGGCGAGGTGTGTCTTGCATTCACAGAAAGAATCATTGCCTGAGATCATCAAGTCCAGCCTCTGACTGATGAGCTTCTCAACTAGACTATGGCATTAAGTGACATATCCAGTCGTTTCTTGACCACTTCCAGGGATGGTGAGGTCCCTGGACAGCTCATTGCAATGCTGGACAACCCTTTCAGTGAGGAAATTCCTCCAATATCCAGTCTAAACGTCCCCTGGCGCAGCTTGAGGCTATGTCCTCTTGTCCCGTTACTAATGAACTGGGAGAACAGACCAATTCCCACCTGGCTACAACTTCCTTTCAGGGAGATGTAAAGTGGTAAGGTCTTTCCTGAGCGGCTCCTCATGGGAACTGCACTTCAGACCCTTCACCAGCTCCGCTGCCCTTCTCTGGACGCCCTCCAGCACCTCAGTATCTGTCTCGTTGGACACAGCACTCGAGGTGCCTCACCAGTACCGAGCACATTCCCGGGAGCCGGAGCTTCCCCACCCTGCCCCACGGCCCGCCCAGCCAGCACCCGCGGCCGATGCTACAGCTCCTCGGCTGCCGACACTTACTTTTCCGCACATGCAGCTGCACAGCACCGCGCCTCAGCCCGTGAGCTACAGCCGCTGCCCACTCCGGACCTGCAGGGAGCCAGGCTTTCCGAAGTTTGTCTTGGGGAACGGGGAGAAGAACGGGACAAAGTTTGAACGAAGAGCTCACGTAAAGCCCCACATCAGTGGGCACATCAAACTTTGTCCGCGCATTGGCTGTGGGGCCACTCCGGCACCGCCCCGGGCCCGCCTCTGTTTGCGTAGCTACCAGCAAAGATGGCGGAAGAGGGCGCTCCGGGCCGGCGCGGGGAGCGCAGCGAGGAGGGGCCGGCGGAGCGCGGCCCCGGCGCGGCTTTTCACATGTTCGTGCTCATGGAAGACCTGCTGGACAAGCTGAAGCTGCTGAGCTACGAGGAGGAGGCGCTGCGGCGCCACAACATGCGGCCTCTCTCCAGGTGCTCCTGGCCCGCGCCTCCTCCTCGCCCGGAGGGCGGTGGCGTGGCCGCGGGCGGGGGCGGCGGGAAGGAGTCCCTGCGGGCCGCCAGAGCCTAGCGAGGGAAGGCAGGGCCCGCATGGCAGGATGCCTGGCTCAAGGGAAAACCGGCCAGCTGCAAAGCGTGTGATCTGAAAGCTTTGAAAACGCGAGGCCCCGCGAAAGGCCGAGATGTGATAAGTAAATAGTCCCTTGACCTTCCCTGCCCCCGGCAGGTACTGGATATCTGCATGCCAGGGTACCTGTGCAAAAAACAATTCTACCTATTCTGCAGAAAATAGTTCTGCCTAATTTCTTAGTTATTCTAAATAACTCTTAAGTTTCTTGAATTGAGAATAGCTGTTTGGGGAGTATGTATTTTTTGTAACCCTTTGACCCTTTACAAAAAGGGTGTTGGACCTGCTGTTAAGCCTGCGGTTTCATATCCAGTACATATTTGTTTCATATGTAATGTCTTTTATATCTTTTTTTTAAATTATAATGGGAGACAGGAAGCCTGGGAAACAGGACCAATGTGCTCCCAAAATCCACCTGCCCAAATAACTTTTAAATCCATCTGTCACTTTCAGCCAGGCTCCACAGTAGAGTGTCACAGAATTAAGCTTCTTATAAGCAACAGTTTGGTAAGGGAGTCCAAGTTATTCCCTTTTTGGGAAGAAGGCTCGAGGATGAGCACAGTGGCTGTAAGTTGGCTCTAGCTTGCTGTTGAACCATTGGAATGTTTGAAGCAGGGCGGCAAGCCTTTGTGTACCTTAGCGAGTAGCTGTGTCTGTGAAGGAAAGCATTTGGTTCCCAGTATCCAGTGTGCATGTAATTTATACTTTGGGGGGAATAACTGACTGTGGTCTGGTTTTATGGACTGAATTCTTGTTAGGACCACATATTTGAATTTGGTATGATCCAGAGCAGATCTGGATTGTATTAGTTGCTCTCCAAAGCAACCCAAGGCACAGTAGGTAAGGACAGTTGGAAGGATCACTTCAAAACATGCTCCTGATCTGAGCTGAATTTGCAGACGTATGAACACCGTCTTCTTGTCTTCCTTGAGGAAAGTGTGAAGGAGAGGTAGTTTGGGGAACTTGGCAGCCAAGTCTCATGTTGACTAATAACTTACTCAAAGCTGTGAACTGGGTGTCAAAACTTGGTCTGCTGTGGTTTTGTATGAAACTAGACATCCTGAATTTAGTTCAGGTGGGTTGCTCACTGAGAAAATCGGGTAAAGAAAGTGCTCTGTAGCCCGTGCTTACCTATAATGTTGTAAGAGCTCCAGAAGCTCAATATATGTACCATTTGTCCCCTTTTTAAACAGGCACTACTTTGCCCTGCCCACCAACCCTGGTGAGCAGTTCTTCATGTTCTGCACGCTCTCTGCGTGGCTGATCACCAAAGCAGGACGTCCCTTCGAGCAGCCACAGGAGTACGATGACCCCAATGCAGTGATTTCAAACGTGCTCTCAGAACTTCGATCCTTTGTGAGTGTCACACGGGCTCTTTTCCCAAGCCTATCGCAAACACCTGCATTCCCTCCAGAAATAACAGCAATCACATGCTGCTCTCCTGTTGGGTATGGCCCCAAGGACTGGACAGACTTTTCCTAGCTAGAAGTTTGTGCTATGTTACTTAGTTGGAAGTCTACATAGGCTGCACTTACTTGCTAATTTTTTTAGCACTACAAAAATGGTCTTATAAATTATCCCAGTTAGTTTTGTTCTACAGGCTGTAAAATGGATTAAATGAGGCTTACCTTTTGTAGTGGCACATACACTGTTCATTTATACTAGCATAATTTACAGAGATTTTACCTGGAAAGTTTACACAGTGTTTGTGATCCTGCTCCTTCCAAAGTCAATGATGTAATTCATAGTGTAGGAAGTGGTTTAGAATAGTGTTCATGTTGTCTTCTTTTTTTCTATTTTTTTCTTTTTTCCTCTCTCTCTTTTTTTTGGGGGGGTGGTTGTTTTTTGTTGTTAAGGAGTTAAAGGTTGTATAAACTGCCAGGAACTATTGGAATTTTTTTTTTTTTTAATTAAAAAAAAAAACAAGAAAAAACCAAACCCCCAAAGGTCAGGAGACTATATCAACTGACAAGATGTATGATCTTATGGAAGATTATACTGTGGTGCAGCTGTGAATGATGTTAGGAACACTGTTCTCTAAAGGAGTTAAACTGTAACAAACTACTCTGTTTATTCTGCATGACAGCAATAAATTAAAATATTTTATAAACTCTGGAGCAAACAGGGCACTGTTGAAAAGTTGGTAGTTAAGTCTCAATGCTTGAGTTTCTCTATAGCTGTTCTTACCTTGCCAGCTTTGTCACTCGTGTGCTTGACCATCCAGCTCCCTTGTGGCTTCTGACTCTTCTGCTCCCTGGGAGTATTCTCTTACCACGTGCTTAAAATTTCTATGCTGCATCTGTTCCTTGGCTTCATCTGGTTTTCCTTCTGTTGCCTGACTGGAACTGCATAGGAGAAAATGTGAATTGGCATTAATAAAGTCTTCATACACAAGGGACACTTTGGTTTTACTGTACAAAGACTTAGCTTCCATGAGGAAATTTGGGTTGTTAGGCCATTAGTAAACAGCCTATCTCTTTATTTTAGGGAAGGCCTGTGGATTTTCCTCCCTCAAAATTAAAGACAGGTTGTGGAGAACAAGTGTGCTATGTTCTTGATTGTTTAGCTGAAGAAGCCTTGAAACACACTGGGTTTAGCTGGAAAAGGTACGGTACACTTCTAAGCATCCTCCCTTATGCATTGTTTTCCTGCAAACAGATGTAAGTTGTAACGGTAAAACAAAACATAGGAATGACTAAAAATGTTTTACTTGACGTTTCATGAGATGGAAAATTCAGCTAGGCTTGAAGCATGGAGACCAATTAATTCCTAATGCAATTTCACACAACTGGCCCATTACCAGCAAGGCTGAGTTTGGACCATTATAGACTTGGCTAATTAAGGTTTAATTGATGACCTTTTTTTCGTTATTTCCCTACGCATAGCTCCTTGTTAATCTGACATTTGAGTTGAAGCGTTTAATGTCCTTTTAGGTTCGGTCAATCAGTAATAAATTCCTGGAGTTACGCATGGTATGATCATGTTACAAGGAGACTACAGGAATTTTATTTAATCTGAAGGAAATTTTAGGACAAATTAGATGACAGATAATCTCAAGTATATGAAGATGTCTTTGAAAATGTTCTTTATTTCATTCTTTCCCTCTGATGGGTTTTGAAACGGATATAGCAAAGTAATTTCTACCTTGGAAATATTTTACTGTTACTTCTGTCTAGTACACAAATTCCACTGTAAATTGAAAATAAGCCTGCGGTGACTTGCACTTGAATTTTAAGAGCTTAGACCAAGAGAGAAAAAACCCAAAATTTACTTCCTAGTGTCTTTGTAGTGTGATTGTACTGTACTGCTTGGCATAGTAAATAGCCTTTACTTTTAAGACTGTCCAAGATGAACGAGACTTTAAAGGCTGTGTGTACTTAAGTTGTGAAACACTAATTGCTGACTAGGTATATTCCACATCATCCATTCTTCTCATTGAATGTTTTGTTTGCAGAGGTATTTACAATTTATTGTATTTAAAAGTTCTGCTGTTCTTTGAATTAAATTTCAGGCCAGCATATCCAACAGAAGAGCCAGAAGAAGAAGAAATAACAGAAGATGATGCAGAATTGACACTTAATAAACTGGAAGAGGATGTTGCAGTAGGTTTATTTGATTGGTTTTGATTATATTAGTATTGGTCAATTATGAGGAAATTTTTATTCACTGTTCATTTTTTTTGGCTTTGTTTAAGAAGTCTTTTCTATTAGCTGTTCAAGTTTTTTCCTGGGACTCCATTTCTGCATTGTCAGATTCTCTGTAGAGTTTTTTGTTGCTTTTCAGATAAGATTAACTCTTCAAGATAGAGCATGTGTTCTTAGGTACAGTGGAATCTAACCATGCATTTAAAACACAGGGATTCAAAATTGTTTCTTTTCTATTGATACAAGCTCTTGTTGTTAAACTAAAGGTTCAAAAAAGGAAAACAGTCAGCTGTCTCTTCTTTTCTGTATCCTGTTAAGGTCTAAGCTGCTTAAATTGGGAAGTGGGGGATGAAACAGTTAACTAAAGCACAGTTGAAATCCTTCAAAGAACCTCTGGGTTTGCTCTCAGGTATTGTCCTAGGCCATGATTTTCACAACTAATGTGTTCTATTAGCTCTTTGGAATGTATGTGTGTTAATAAAACCACTGAGGTGTTATTCTCTTACTAGGTATTTCATTATCAGGCAGTTTATACCAAAAGGATACTCGCTTTTTAGAGCCCCTAGTGGTTCTACAGGGATTAATTACATGCCAATGTAATTTTTTTTGCCCAGTCCATTGTTGCTGCCAGTATATTGATATTAGCTGTATATATAATTGAATTTAGCAGTATTTCCAGCAGTTAAATGTTAATAATGATGTTCTTTGATTTTGATTCTTCTGAATAAAAATAATGAGGCTGACAGAGACAAGCCTTGTCCTGTAAATCTTGGGGAATCAGGTAGCCTGTACTAGGTGGCCAGCAGTAGGCAGTGAGGCTGGGTGTGCAAGGGAATCTGCACAGTTTGGTTTCTCAGTTCTGATAACCAGTCTTCTTGTTCTGGTGGTATGTTCTTTTAAGTGCTGCATAAATATGTATTGTCCATTTAGCAAAAGATAGTCTCAATCTAGTCCTAATTTCTTGCAAGTATTCAGGGAACTTGAGGTCAAACATGCCAGAAGAAAATAGTGGTCCCTGTTAGTTAAAAACTGGGTAAAGTAGAGGAAAGAGAAATAAACTCCAAGATTTTCACTGAGTCTTGAAGCAGTCTTCCCTAAGACCTGTGTTATTGCAGCTTTTGTGATTTGTGTAGAAAGGAGGTGGATAATGAAATTTCACTTTGGTGGAAAAGATAGTCAAGAGGGGGACAAGGTGTAATAAGGGTGAAGTGTATGGGTGATGAAATGGCAGATGAAATACAGAATGAAGACTAATGCACGGAGAAAGCATCTTTACTTATGGGTGATGGGCTCTCAGCTGATCGTAGTCACAGAAGAAGGGAATTTTGAGACTGTAACAGAGAACTCTATAAATATGTGAGCAGAGTGTGTGGTCTCATAGGCAAGAAAAAAATCAATTGCCTCAATTTCAGTTGTGTTATTCTGCACTTAAGATGTGGCATCATTCTGCAACTCCCAAATCTTCAGTGCAAACAACATCTTGAAAGCTGTGTTGAGGTCTGGTTTTGGTTTGGTTTTTGTTTTGATGTGGTTTTATTTTTAAAGTAAAGCTTTAAGAAACACAAAAAATCAGTTACCATACAACTACTGATAATGGGCCATTTGATGTCAGAGGCCTTAGGCTTAGAGTTTGGGTTTGGTTGGTCGGTAGATTTTTGAAATACTGTGGCTGTCTGAAGGAAATGTGGGAATAGCTTTGATCTTTCAGCTTGTCCCAGGTATTATGTCTCTTCATAAGCTCCATATCATGAATTCTCCATGTCTTGTTTTGTTCAGAAGTATGGAACTTAATACTCCTTGGTTTGTGCTCCTGCAAAATAAAATTATGGAGAAATACTTCAGTAAGTATTGCACAATCTTACTTTGCAACTTCTCTTAAGGAAGAAGAGTCAGACAATGAAGAAAATTATATTGACCTGAATGTTTTAAAGGCGCAAACGTACAGATCAGTAAGTTGTTACCCATCAGTCCTCTCTTGCGAGATTTTTACATCTGTAGCAGTAATTTGTGTCTGTTGGATTTAAGTCTAAAAATCCTTGTATAGTCTTCACTTGAAAAAACACCCCATCTGAAATGAATCAGTTTATTTTGAAAGAACAACATGCAGCCAGTTTCTAAACTGATATCACTGAAGGGCTACTGGGAACATTTGCAAGAAATATTTTGTAGAGACTTCTAGAGAAACATGGTATTAGTGTCATGAATATGTTTTAATCCCACATACATACACCATTTCTGAAATGTATTATAATTTCTTATCATATACATTCAATTCTCTTCAGTTTTAAGTATGATGAGAAGATATATTTAATTTAATTCCAAATCTTTATGAATTCAAAGAAAGCTATTAAAGAAATCTGTTACATCTGTATCATTCTGGATATAAATATTTTTCTAATATTAACAGTGTAAGCCGTTATAGTGATTTCTAACAGTTCTCACTGTGCATAACAATGATATTTTGTGGATAAACTTTGGGATTTTTACACAGAACATGAATGACACTGCAAAGCAAGAAGAGATTTTACAGTCCACAACAGATGCAGCAGAGTGGAATCTGGAAGTGGAACGTGTGCTTCCACAGCTGAAAGTCACAGTCAGGACTGACAATAAGGTATGGAAGAATGGATTTGCCTGTGTGCACATGGTGATTAAAATGTGATTTCAGTCAATGCTGTTTACTTTCTGTTTGCTGTTTTTGTTTTTTGTCATGCCAAGACTTGTGAGTAATAGGCTCTCCAGTGCTATCTTGTCTGAACCTTTGTCACTTACTTTGACCCTAGAAGCAATAATTTTCAGTAAGGTGTTTTTTCAGTATTTTTTTTTTCCTGCTGCTTACAAGGCACCTTATTTCTGTATATTTATTCAGTGGAGATTGTTTTCAATCCTCTGACATTTCCAGTGTATTCACACTTCTAAAAAATTATACCCTCAGTTTAACTGAGTTTAACTATTAAAACATCTTGCTGGAGGAGAGCTGATGATCTTACCTTTCAACTGTTCCATTTTTAAACCACATGAAAGGCTGATTGTATGGAATTCCTCTTGCTGAACTTTACATGACAATCAAGTAGGTCTGTACCCTGATCTAGTCATCCTGAACTCTCCTTATGTTTAGTGAAAAGAAGTGAGCACTTTTTCAACTGATTTTGTTCACCATATCCAGAAAACTGTCTCAGGATGAAATTCATCATGTCTTAGATCTGTGTATTTCTCTCCACAGTCTATTTCAAGGAGTCTAGAATGAGCAGCTTAGAAGTAGGCATCTGTCTTTGGCAAGTCCAAACCTAGGAGCTGCTCCTGGCATTGCCATAAGCATTCTTTATAGGAGCTTGTGTAGCACATACAGATCAGTGCAGTATTGAAATTGTTCATTTGCAGTGACCCAGCTGGTTGGGGGGGTTGGAGCAATCTGCAGCACTGATACATCAGTACAATACATACACATGAATACAATGAAAGGTAATTATCTTGCCAAAAATAGGGGAAACCCTCAACTGTCTGCTTGCCTGTCTTACACCATATTGCATTCTACTGTGTGAAGAATTGCCTGGTTCGACCCACTCTGCTGTGATCCTCAGCAAGCCCATCTGTTGCACAGAACATGATGCTTGAGTCTCACAGGGACAAATTAAAACTTAATAAAGACATACATGAAAAATTAAAGCCACTGTAGGATCTGAGGTTTACTAGCTTCCAGCTTAATGCACCATCTCTTGGCCTTAAGGAATATGTCAAAATGAACATGAAAAGAGGATTATTCTTTTTCTAGCTTCTGTGCTTTCAGAAATAATTGGAGAGAAGTGTTTGACCTTTTTCCATTCTACCAGAAAACATCATACTCTTTCCTAAGCTGTGCATGTAAGCATATTACCAGGAGAGTGTTAATGATTTAATCAATGGCATTAGAAATTACAACTTATTGTAAAGTCCTGGACACAGATGGGGGTGGGTTGTGTGTTGTTTTTATTAAAACTCTGAAGTTTGGCAAATTGTGAACAATTGTCACCAGACCACAAGTCTCCTGCAAACCTGAAACACCGCCGAAGCACATTTTCTCTACTGGCTCATTACCTGGCGTGCAGTGCCAATTCACAGCACCTTTCCTTAGCCCCTATCCCTGAGTCCATGTAGGTTCCCTATGATCTAGAAGTTGGAAATAATTTTTCCCCCTTCTAATTGAATCCCATTATCAAAACCAAGTTTTGGTATTTCTGCCTCTTTCATTTCTTTCCATTCTTCTGGTAACAGTGAGGACTAAAATGGAAAGGAAAGAATGGATAGTCCAGAACTGGTAGGTGTTCAGCATCCAAAGCACTCATTTTGTCTAAGAATAAGCTGAGCTAGTGCAGCTACAATCAATATTTTTAGTATTTGTGCACAGAGTGGTTTCTAGCAGAAATAGTTCCATGAAGATCAGACTCTAAAAAGCATAGATGATACGGTATCAGTGAGGATGTCAGTGTTCGTTTATGGATCCGAGTGTCACATGTGACATTTACGAGATTTAGAAATTGTGTCACATTGAGCCAGTGCCCCTGGCTATGAACATGGCAGTGGCAAGATGATACATGGCAGTAGTATAAGAGATCTGACCCTGCTTTGCATACCCACCGTTGTTGAGTAACCTCAAAAAGATAAAAGTTGCACTTACCTATGTTTTAATTTGTGATGTCTTTTTTAGGATTGGAGGATTCACGTAGATCAAATGCATCAGCACAAGGATGGAATTGATTCTTCTTTGAAAGAAACTAGGGTATGTCTTGTATGTACAGAATAGTTTACTAATCTGTCAGAATTTTTATTTTTTATTTCATATGTGTTAAGAACTAAACTGGTCTTTTTTTTCTTCATTTTATTTGTGCTATTGCTGTAAAATTAAAAAGCAAAGATATGATAATGATCATTAGGGACAATGCTAGTGGCAAAATACTTTGTGGGAAAGCACTGTATGTGTGAGGATTAACAGGGCTGTCAGGCTCCAGTAATGAATGCGTTACCATAAGTACATCCTGACTACAGAGGACAAAATAGAATAATACCATCTGAAAGTGCTGTTAAAAACCCCAAAATACTCTCAAATACTGTTGCTAGAGTAACTTACTGACATTGACATTTGTAATTAATTGAGGAGGGGAGAGCAATGAAGCAGTAAAGACTGAAATACATGTTTTGGAGGTGGGCAAACCAGAACACATTGGGAATAATTTTTTGTTGGCTAAACACAGCATTTCCATTCTATTCTTCTCTCTTGCTGTAGACTTCCATAGCCTTTCTTAACTACAACACCATTTTGATACTCTTTGCATACTGTCTGTATACTGTCAGCCCACAGAATGTGATTTTCTAGGGTTACCTTGACAAACTCCATAATGAAATCAGCAGAACACTGGAAAAAATCAATAGCAGGGAAAAGTACATCAACAATCAGTTGGAGCACTTGGTTCAAGAATACCGTTCAGCACAAGCCTTGCTGAGTGAGGTATTGCTGATCTTTTGTTGTTGCCTTCCCCAGTATTAGCTTGCTGTTAAATGAGGGTAGACACAAAGACAACATGGAGTGAGTTATCTATGAATTCTGCTGTTGGATATAAAGCAGAGGAAATGTTGATTGGCTGTCAAATTATATTCTTCCTAAGCTAAACTAGCAATTTTTTTTTCAACTGTTCTACAGGGGAAAATAGATGGTTTTTGCCTGAGTATTATGTATAGCTGTTGCCAGTCTTGAGCAGCTAGTAAATTGCTAGTTCTGCTTTCCCAGAAGTTCACATTTGTCAGGAGTGGAAAAACTACAGTTTCGGTCCAACATTTATCCCTTAGATTGAGTACTGGTGCTAACGTGCACAAAGCACTCTGATTACTTCTTTGCTTCATTTACTTTTTATGCCAATAGAGTGCTGAGAAGCTTTTTGATCCCCTGTTTAGGAGGCATTTTAGTCTGCCTTTTGGTAAGCCCTCCTGGTTGTGGCCATGCTGACAATAAGACTAACAGAATTTGACCTCTGCACCTTCTGTTTGCGTTGTTGTTAAAGTATCTTCAAGACAGTAATTTACTGTTGATGAAGTATTATTCTGGATTTCAGTATTCAATCCTTTCAGCATTATGGCAGATTTTCTTCATGTTTATTTCCTTATGTAACTGATTAGAATGCATAATTCTTATCAAGTGTGTATTTGGTCTATTAAAATTTTGAAAACTGCTTTACATTTTTGAATGATAGTCATTACAGAGGCTGATGTTTCAAGCCTGTCCTCATTTGTAAACCTCACTGGGGCTTTGCAGAAGAGTTTCTGGAATTGGAACATCTGAGAACAAGTCTTGAAGTTTTCTCTGAGCTATCTGCATACATCTCTTCAACTCTGTCATTACAGCAAAGACATGTTTCTTTCCAGGCTAAAGAGAAGTACCAGGAGGGAAGTGGAGGAGTAACTGAAAGGGTTAGAGTGCTTTCTGAGGTAAAACACATTTTAAAACAGTCTTCGGAGAGTTGGCATTTAGTGGTTGCAGTTTAATGAACCCAGTTCTTTCTGATTTGTTCTCATGTTAAAGTTTAATCTTTGTTTGGGGGAGATGATCCGGTCCAGTCCCTAAATTTTAAGGGCTGCCATTGATTTTTAACTCATGAAATGTGAGCTCAGTTTGTAAATGAAGGTAAATGTTCTTTATTTTGCTATCTGTGTCCTAGAATTATGGAGGATTAATAAATCATGCCCATAAATTCTTTGGAAGAAGAAAAACTTAACTCTTATTTTTAGTTGAAATTAACAATTTGAAATTTTTATCTTCCAGGCACTTAAAAGCAATATTTGACTAAATAGTAATTTTTTTCCATACATCAAATTATCTTATTACCTAAATCTGGTTTTCTGTGATGGGTTTTCTTTTTCCTTTATATCAGTGCTCTGACAAATTTAAATAAACATCTCCTGTCTCCTAACTGCCTCCACATGTTGAGTATTTCATGGCATTTCATATAGAATTAAGGCCTGATTTCCAAATACTTCAATGCTTTGTTCACATAATTTTTTTTAAAATGTCTCTTTTTGGGTTTTAGAAACCAACTTTATTTATTAGGCAAAAAAGTCTCTGGAATAATTGCATAAAATAGATCACACAATAAGAATGTGTTGGAAATTACAGAACAAATTTGAGATGTTTTAGACCAGAATAGAATAGTTGAGTTGGAAAGGACCTACGGTGATCACCCAGTACAGCTAGGTACAGTAGGTAATACAGCGGTTTAATGGGAGTTTTCTAGCAAAGATTTCTGAGTGCATGAATTCTGCAGAATCAGAGCTTCTTTCTATTTCACTCTCAAGGAAGTAAGTTTGAAAAAGTATTTTGTGATGACTTCAGATTTACAGAGTGTGCATTGGAAGCTGATGGACTGGTTAGTAATGGTGAATATGTTACTAGCTAGCATCCTTCAAACTATGTAGATGCAGTGGTGCATGTCTGAGATAAACCAGACACATTGGATGTCAGTACTGATCTGTTTTCAGTTGTGCAGTCAGACCTCAGCCCACTTGGCAATACCATTATCACTGCAGGTATGCAGTAACAATTCAGCAATGGTTCCTTTTTGTTACTGAAAAGGCTCATTGAAGCCTTAATGAAGGGCTGTTTTCATACTATAGACAAGAATACTGGCATATTACCTCAGCTGTACTTTAGAATCATGTATTTGCTTTTTTTCATTGTCTACCACAGCAGACTGGTTGCTAGACAGTGCTGAAATGCACTTTTGTTCTTCATACATGCATTTTACATACCTGTGCCAGTGGCAGCAGGCTGGACTGCTGCACCTTCTTTTGCTACAGTGCTGTTTCTCAGGTTTCCAGTGCAACATGCTGAAGTCCTGATGCTTCCAGAGGGGCAGGTGGGCATGGTTATTTGGTGAATCTCGATCTTCAGGGACATTGGTTCCTATGTTCTTTCATCCAGCATCACACTGAAATACTTGCGTTGTTGTTTTTATTGGGGATGCACAGATTTGCAGTAACAGCATGGTGTTTGGTCAAATTGTTACTCTTTTTCTGTAATTTTTTATGACATTAATTTTGTTAAATTATAATTTTCTGAATGTTTGAAAAATTGTTTCTCTTTATATAAACAAGTAAGGTGGATTAGTTAATTTTTTTTAACTAAAGCAGTTATTCAGCAGAGGCTTTTTTCTAACTTGATATTCATCTGGTTTCATTAAGAAAAAAATATCTATTTTAAGATTACAGAAGCATTAGAGAAAGTAAAGCAGGAAACAGAAGAGAAAGGAAGCAGTATGACTGATGGTGGTAAGTATGTTTTTGTTTCAGACAACACACCCTTTTTCTTGGTGACAGTTTCATAATATGTGCTTCATTAAAGTAAGAATAAGAGCAATTACAAGAAGCAAAACAATGCAGCAGCATCATATTAGTGGGAAGGGAGGGAGTAGAAACAAAGTGTAGGGCACAAAACATTTTAATAGCTTTTCACAGGTAGGATGATCCCCTGCTCAAGGCGTCTTCAGTTCTCTACCAAACCTCAAGCCAGGTATGGGGATAAGGCTTTCAGCTGAGCAAAACACATCATTGAAAAACCTGTCTTAATGTTGATGCACATTTTTATGAAGCTGTTAGATGTCAAGAAGACAGCAAAATTGTCATTGCCTATTTCTGTCTTTAAAGTGTTTTGCATATTAAAAATGATGTATCAGTACAATCACGTCTTTAGAGTAGAACACTCTTTTGTTCATTCAACTCTTCAATTTTAAGGAGTGAATTACAGCAAACAATGCTTTTGTGTTAGGTGGCTGACAGAGTTGTACTGTTTATGCTTTTTTGGACAGCTCCTCTAGTGAAGATTAAACAGGCCTTAACAAAATTGAGGCAAGAAACCATTCAGATGGACATACAGATTGGTGTGATGGAACACACATTGCTCCAGTCAAAGCTGAAAGAGAAATCCAATATGACTAGAGATATGCACGCAACAGTGATTCCAGAAGCCACAGCAGGTGCCTATTAAAATCGGTTGGACCTGACTTGGTTTGCCCAAAATGCAGTTTTCTACCATTTGCTTTTTTGTGAGTTCAGAGGTTTTTTTTTTGTTATTGGGGGAGGAGGATGTTATTTTTCCTTTTCCTTTTTAAGAAGATGCTTGTTAAAAGATGCATGTTTTTAAGAAGTAATGTGCACACTTTAGACTTAAGAGGGAGCCATGTTTAGTTTTGTGCTGTAAAAATTTACTGCATATCTCTTCCAAATATACTAATAAATTCTTGTTACTGAAGATGTCTCTATTTCTTTGGAGAATGTAATGTAGTGTGAAGGTCTATAGAATGATGCTGACAGCCTGTAATCTTGATACTTAGCAGTGCTGAAAGGAAATTGCTTGCAAAAGACTTGAAAGGAAGGTAAAATGTCTGTTATCGCCACTTACATACATTTAGTATAAATTATTTAATTGATGATATTGAAATAATACAGCATTACCCTTTCTAACAGGCTGGGTCAAAACTGATACCGGCTTCAAGACTCCTCTAACAGCAGCAACAGTATCAAAATCTGTATAAGACCAAAGAAGGTGAAAAGTATTGTTTGGAAATTACTCTTGGCTTTCTAATTTTTTTCCATGTGCCATCACTGTTTCAGAGTCACTTTATATTAGCATTGGGTCAAATACTGCTTTCATATATAGTATTTAGTAGAGCTCTGTGGACATAATTTGGATTATTCTGATTTTCTGTTCTTGTGTCAGAACACCCACTTTTGATTTCTGTGAGGGAAATACGTTGCCAAATCTAGTTGAGTAATACAGAATGAGAAGAAAAATGTAGGAGGAAGGGGTTGGGAATGTAATGGCAACAGGGGAGCTTGCTTTGTCTTAGTAAATGTGTAGGTAGGGAGGGATTCTAGATGTTAGTGGTAATGAAGTATGGAGCAAAGAAATAACCTTATTAGAGTACTAGTATATCCTTTTGGTTCTGGTTGTTCATGAGCCATGAACAATATTGGTACAATCCCAGTGGCATTAAAATCCTCACCTAACCCTCTGTAGGCTATTCCATTCATCTGACAATTAACTTCTCTCACTTAAAGGTGAGCAGTATTTTGCAGAATCAGTGGATCAGTTCTGTGTCTGAAAGTCAAGATACTTGACACAGTCAGTACTATGAGCCAGTGTAAGTTTGTTGTGCTTCAGTATTTCATTTGCCAAAAAGAAAAAGCCCTAAACCCACTGGATTTTAATAAGTGAAAAGCTATCTGTAAATGTCAACTATTACAATTTACCTGTGCAAGCAACTGCTGAAAATCTCTATGAATCATGCTGGAAATCGGTTTCCAACTCCTTTTGCTGCCTACCTATATCCTCCCACATTCAGCTGAAATTAGAAAAGTTATTATTCATGTTCCCTTTGTTAGGTGCTGTTGCTACTGCATATTTACTTTAACAGTGGCTTTACTTCAGCTTAAGATAAAGCAACTCCCTTTTGCATTGCCTGCAAAGCAGCTCACTGACGCTTTTGGATTGCAATGTTGCGTTGTGTAAATGCTATTTATGTAAATGCTTTCCTCAGAAACTCCTCCTTCATGCTAATATAACAAACATGATTAATCAAAAACCTTTCCTTATGAACTGAGCCTCTTATTCTATTAGAAGTGAATCTGTTAAGACAAGCATGGCCAAAAACCCTCTAATGTGACAAGACTCTCCGGAAGAAAAGCCTCCTTTGTGCCAAAGTAATTCTAAAATAGCGTGCTAAGTATCTGGAATTGATCTACATTATTTTTAACGGGACTGTCTGAAACTGCCTTCATTTAAGTAGAACACTTCTGTTGTTATCTCAGGAGTGATACATGGCCTTTGTCATCTGGCAAAGAGTGGCATTTGCTCCTTGAGACAGTAAAAGCACTTGACCCTGCTTTGAAAGCAGCCCTACTGATCTGGCAAGTGGCCACAGCACCTTCCTTAAAAGCAGAGGAGAGCAGTGAGGCCTGTCACAAGCAGCCTGAAAGGCCCTTCTGGAAAAGCAAAGATCTGTGTAATTATTCCACTGCTGAATCAGTGCAGGAAGCAGAAGCCACATTAAAATTAAATCACTTGGTTCACATAACTTCCTGCGCTGCTCATAATGCAGCGTCAGAACGGAAGACCAACAAAATAAAGATGTCCCTCAGGATGCACATAAAGCTGCTTGGTAAAAGGGTCTCTTTTCTTCTGGAGAGGATTTAGGAAAGAAGGATTATTCACAAGAGTTAACTTTTGTATATGGCTGTCCTCTTCCAAGGTCTCTTGACTTCTTCAGTTCTCTGGAACATCAGCATGGAGGCAAGGTGTCACTGTCACATGTCACCTAGAAGCCAAGTAGAAGCTGGCTGTAAACAGACCAAGAAATCAGGCAGAGAGAGAAGGAAGGAGATTCATTTGCTCACTTTGGTTAGAGAAGCCATGGTCTTGTCCTTGCTGTGAGGACTACAATAGTTCAGTCTTGTATGTGGCCCCGGGAAGAGCTGACACTTGGCTCTTGGAAATACGTTGTTGAGGAAGGCTCATCAGTAGCCAGCTCGCTCTCTTGCATGTACTCAAAGTTCCAGGAAAGGACCACTTGCAGCATATTACTTCTTAGGGTTTCTTGAGGTCTGAAATACCTCTGAACCTCATAACATGACCCAATGTCTTATTTCCCTGTCTTATGTCTAGGCTAGGATGTAAGTGCCCTGCTGGGAACTGGAAATAGCCTCAGTGCTTAGGTACTCTATTAGAGGTGCTGTTTACAGGCTATTTAGGATATCCAAGAGTGATTACATGCATTACCTTCTTACATTAATAGATATCATACCCTATCCCCATTCTCTTCTAATGTCATCAGATAACATGAATTGCTGTGCTGATAAAAAGTGCAAAGGGCTCGGTTTCTTACCTTTTAATCAATTTCTCTCACATATAACCTTCTATAGAGTTGGTGACTAACACTGAAATTGCAAGAGTTATCATATGCCGAGAAGTTAATAATTTGAACTTGCATTGCTGAATGCTGTGCAGGAAGCTGAATGAGTTCACGTGAGTTTGAGAAACCACTGTTACAAACAACTCCCAGATCTGGTCAAAATATTCTCACTCCTGTCTGCTGGTGGCGTTAAAGGCCTTGCCCTCTTCACCCACCCAAAAGAGACGAACTTCAGGGGAAATTTTTTCTTGAAAGCGAAAACAAATGTCCACCTACTATTAAACTTTGCCACTTTTTTTGGAAGTACAGCTCTACTGTGCACTACGACATACAAAAAAATTACTGTGTTGCTAATTGTAAGTTACAGTAAGAGCAATTAAGTCATCTGTGCATGACCTATAAAAAAACTAGGCATAAACGAAGAGCCTGTGTGTGAACATTTCCAGCTTCTGTGCTCTTTGAATTTTGCATCCAAATTTTGCAGCCTGGGCTCCTCTCCAAGTTTGACAAATGTTAATTAAAGAAAGAAGGAGTCGGGTGATGCGGCGCGGTCAATGCTGCAGTGTGCCCGCGGGGCAGCTGCACGCGCATGCGCACAGCCCCTCCCGGGGCGGCCGCCAGCGGCGGAATGAGGTGCCTGGGAAAGCCCTGGCCTGCTTCCTGCGGCCTCGCTGCTTGCCGTGGGCTTGGGGGTGGATTCC
This sequence comes from Corvus hawaiiensis, assembly GCF_020740725.1. NCBI lineage: Eukaryota > Metazoa > Chordata > Aves > Passeriformes > Corvidae > Corvus > Corvus hawaiiensis. The sequence continues at coordinate 21,599,782 of NC_063214.1, forward strand.
TGTTTTAGGGAATGGTTGGGTGATACCTGGCAAAAGCATGAAACAGCGCTCAGGAAAAGTTAATCAGTACTGGTGACGTCAAAGTAAACAGAGGATATGAGCACTGGCTTTTCTGCATGAATACTACTCATAGATAGGGACTTTCCATGGAAGGCTTGAGGTAGCAAAGGTTATTTTCATCTGCCATTTCCTCCTTTCAGTGTATTTTTTCATTCAGCAAATGCAATTACCAGGGCTTTCTCATGTATTAGCTAATACTTAGCTATTGCTCCAGGGCTTGGTGTTGCTGGAAATGTCTGTCTTTCAGCCTCCTAGTAACAGCCCTACCATTTTGCAATTATTCCCACGCAACACGGAACGAGCAGGGTTGAGAGCTTTTAATTGAGAGTAAGTAACGATTTGAATAATGCTAGTCTTTCACTTACTGCCTAGTTTTACTATGTTCTTTATCACCCCTGGTCTTAGGAGAGGCTCTATCTCAGTATTCCATCCCAGAAGTAGCTGAGATGCTCACATGCCCTAACTACCTGTTGTAAAAATCAACAAAGGTGAATATTTTAAGGTCAGGAGGACAGAATAATTATTTCTAATAATATTCCTCTTGATAATGCACTAATTGCAATTGTTAGTTCAAAAATATTTTCCTGTTTCTGTGGTTTTCAAAGGATGACAATACTTCAAACAACACCTTAGTGTTATTTTATAGTAACACAAAGACCTAAACTGTGAAGTGTAGGCATCTCCTGTACAGAAAGTTTCCCGTCCCTCCTCTAGTTTTGGGGCAGAAGTTTCTCATTGTGTCTTGGTAGGGGGGCTCTTGTAAGGTTTTTGAGAGTTCTCCATATCCTTCTTCAGCATGGCTTGTCCATAAGCATTTTACCTCCTTTCAAAGAATCCATTTGGCAAAGAATACATGCCAGGAGTCAGATCAAAGGGGACAGACTGTTTGTGAAATTTTCTTGAAAACTAGTGCCAAAAAAATGGTGCAGAAGGTTTCAAAAGGTTTGACAGCATCTGTTGAACATTGTTTCCTTTGTTACAAGTTCCTGGTATGATGGCAGGAAGGATTTCTGCCAAGTTTATCAAACGCTGTCTAACGACAGTAAAAACAATGAAAATTCTGTGATCTTAAAAGTGTCACTCATTAATTTTGTACTAATTTGTCTAGCAGCCATCTCATTACAGACTTCTGTAGAGTGCCTGTAAACTCAAGTACAACGTTCTTGAAGATGTTCATCATGTTCAGCTATATAATATTGACAATGAAGAATAAAAAGTACTGTTCTGAGAAGACTTTTCCTGGGACAGAAGTGTATACTCTTGGTGTGGCAAGGTGCGGCAGGTTTGGAGGTTTTTTCCTGTAAGTAGTCCAGTATACTGACTTTTCTGTTTGAATAAGAACATACCTGTTAGTATGTTCAGGTTTGTGAGAACGCTTATCAAAAAAAGGAATTGCAGGTAACTGTGCTAGAGAAGATAAACCACTGGAAGCTCAGTTTTCTCTCAGTTGCGAACAGGATTGACACACAGGTAACAAATTCGTATGGATGGAATGAAAGAGCTTCCTTTAAAAAGCTCTTCTGTACCATCTTCCCTTATATGTAAAAAACATGCCTTCACTTAGTTATATTCCATTTGTTGCTTCTAGTTGATCTTCATCCCTCTGAAGTGCACAGTGTACTCCTCTGTGACGATGTTTCCCTCCAAATAATTGGAAGTTTGACAACATGACCTGAACGTAACGGATGTGGTCAGTCTATCTGAGCATATGCTAAGCTGAGTGGAACTGACATCTGTAGAGTGCCACCTGTGAGCAGGCACTGCTGACACTGATCCACTGTGAGTGTTAGGAGATGAGAAGCAGGAAGCTGGTCCCACTTCCTGTCAGAGAAACCTCAGCTTCTACAGTGCTTAAGAAAACCTTGTCGGAGATTGTAGAAGGCTGAGCAGACTGAATTTACTAGTACAGCTACATACAGAGGGAAGGTGATCACCATCATGCTTGTCATCCTTCTGCTAAAAGCAGCTAATCAAAACTCAGCATCCCACTGATTGCTCTAATCAGGGGGAAGAGAAAGTGGTGAAGAAGCCAGGTGGTAACTTCTTTGCCTAGAGTGAATCCAACAAACAGCAGAATATAAAACACAGAACCTGCTCACAAATTCAAGTATTCTTCTCGAATTGATCTCTTGACTAGTTTTTGGGGTCGGGCTAAACATTCTGAGTAAGGATTGGCTTTCCTACCTCACCTGTGTTTTTTCAGATTTCTCTATATGCAATAACCTTTATGCATGAAGGCTCAGAATTTTGGATGGATCCCTTATCTCTGCCTGGAGGACAGACATTTTTATATTGCACCTTTCAAAACCACCTGCTTCTGGAAAAAACTTCCTTTTTATGTGCACCACGAAGAGTTGTGTTGATACCCAGAGTTTCAAAGCAGTTTAACTTGACCTTTACCAGTATAAGGTTTGGCTAGAAGGAAGGAACCTTTCATTTGTGAAAAAAAGTTGTTCTCTCCAGTGGTGGAAGAAAAGAAGAAATGGAAGAAGACATGGCCAGGCAATGTATCTTCTAGAAAGCTGTAATATTCCCTGGGGAGCCCAGATTTTTATCCTGTGCGTACATATTATGGGGTGTCCCTGAACACCTGAATTCGCCATTCCTGATTTTAGCAGAGTGACCCCAACATAAAGCATCAGGAATATAGCAATGAGCAAGACCCATAGCATACAGAAAGGTCTTTCAGTGCCCAACAGTAACTAAGCCTGCATTTGAGATGAAACACGCCATTTATTTTTTAGTGACTTGGAATACAAAATACCAGTTTATCAGTGTGAGGGACCTTCTGATAACCAGCAGATAAAGCTTCACTGTGATGCAGAAAATGCAGTAACGATAAAGGGTTATGAAGTCTTTTTATGACAATCCATCCTGTATTTCATCCTAAAAAATGCTGATAGCTCCTTTTCACTGTGTCTTAAGTGTGCCAGCTCCATTATACAGATCCCAATCTTTAAACCATGCTTTGGCAAATGTATCCTTTGTGGCACTTGTGTGATCAATTATGCTTTACTCAGTGCCATGATTGTTTACAGCACACCACAGTCTTCCACTACGTGAAGACACATTTATTACAGACAATGGTGCCAGTGCTGATCTGTTCTTATTGGCCATTTCAAAACAAAAGCCAGACAAAAAGGCATCTGTTTTCAGTGGCTGGTCAGGTTAGTACTGGAAGTCTCTTCTTGGTGCTTTTCACCCTATGTTGGAATACAGCTGCCAGCACTCAGGGGCCCCTTGCACTGAGGACCACCTCCCTAGAATAGCTGTGGTGGACTCAGGCTAATTCTAGCACTGACCTGCCTTTCACAAGCTGTTCAGACAAATCTTCACACTGAGTCATTAGAGCCCTACAAATGGTTTATACAGTTAAAACATCCAAGAGTGTCAAAACGAGTCATATTTTTAAGTGACAATTGCTATTTTGAGTAACTGTTTTGCATTACACTTAGCAGGACATGCAGGAAACAGCAGTGTTTAAGCTTTCCTGCTGCTTGTGGTTCCTAGCACGTGACCAGCCAGGGCATTTATATCACTGAGCCACACCTTGCTCTTACCCAGAAATCATATTCCCAGGCATACATGTCACCCTATCAGGAGGGAGTGACTTTGGGTTTCTACAAAAAGTTATTTCAAGCAAAGAATGGCATTGCCTTCAGTGGCCAGCCTGACTTGCAGACCATACACTCTCTGCCTTGGAGGGAGCTGAAAATGGAACTGAGACCCTATGAGTATCTGCAACAGTACCAGTGTGCAGAGGGAAGATAAGCAAGGTTAAGGACATAGTAGTTGTGATCATTCTCCTGGAAGACAAAAGCTGGTGAACACAAACAGTTGGACATGCACATGCAGAGAGACAATTCCAGAAAAGAAATAGTAAGGCTGCAACATGGGAAAAGTCATCAGTAGGTGGAGGAGCATGTTTCTGTGATGCAGAGGGGCAGAAGGGATTTCTGCATTTGCAGAGAAAGCCAGCAAGGAAGCAAAAAAGCACTGGAATAAGCATATTTGCTATGAGTGAAAAGTGAGAGAAAAGCACACAATAGGAAAAAGGTGCAGCTCATTGAAAGAAAGAGGTTAAAAAGAGGTATTGAGGGTGGGGAGGACAGACTGGTAAGATATTGAAGTTCTCTACAGCCTTAACATAAACTAACACAAGTCACAGGACATTCCCACCAGCCTGTGTACATGAACAAACACCCCAAGCAAACAAACCTGTTTACCACAGCTACCTTGGGTGTCCAAAAGCCGTAAGAAGAAACGAAATAAAGAGAGGAGAAAAAACGGGGGGGAGTTAAAAGGTTAGGTGAGGACAAGAGTCTAAGCCACTTCAGAAACAGATACACAAGCAAAGGAAATTCTAAACGGAAGAAGAGGAAGGGGGGAGGAGTAGGAAGGCAGAGACCAGTGAGCTGAGTATGCAGGAATAGTGCTGGTTTCCACATAAACCTCCTTTGTTAGCAGCTCTTCCAGTTCTGGTCTCTGAATAGCTGGAGCAGTTCCCACTGTTCTGCAGGGAGATAGTGCATTATTTGCTGCAGCCACCATGAAACAGTTAAGCGCAGTGTAAACTCTTGCAGTTGTACAAGCAAGGCCCTACTTGTAACAGTTACAAGCCTTGTTTGGCTACAGCCTTGAGGAGAAAGGGGAAAATTTCTTAAAGTAACCTCTTCCAGGGCGCTGTTTTCCCCTCTTGCTTTGTTTTTCTTTCTCTTTGGAGATGAGCTACATTTAACTGCTGCTAATTGGTAGATAACAGGATTTAACTATTTAATGTTGCCTGTTTGGTATAATTTTCACAAGTAATAGGGAAATTTCAAAGAATACTAAAGCTGTTTTAGTGGTTTTTCAGTTGACCAGTAGTACCTCCAGTGGAGTTCCTGTTGAACACTTCCCTTTATTTCCTGTTTGCAAGTTCATATTTTGTGTCAAAGGGCAGAACCCACAATTATCACTTCAGGCAGGTTTAAAGACAGTTATAGTGAAATAAAACTTAGTTGAAAAAAAGCATCTGTTGGAGATCTGCTCCTTGAAGAGAGCCATAAGCTAAATTTAAAGTTGCCTCATATAACTCAGAAAATGAATTTCATCCTTGTTTTTTCTTTGCCCCTACTCCAAACTGAAGACTTGTTGGTTGAAAATAGTCATGTGTAACCAAATTCAGGTGGAAAAATGACCACATGAGGAGGCCAAAATGCTGTACAAACCAGTAGCAGAGTTCCATTAGGGTTCAGCTGGAGTGCTGCCTATGTCCCTGGCATCCTGCCCCAGAGTCACAGACCAACCATATGTCTGTGTGCCCTGGGCATGGGCCAGTCTGCTTGGGAAGACTCCTATCTCCACAGAGACCCACCAAGCTGGAGACGGCAGTGCTTCGTGGACTGCCTACGCTGGCTCTGAAAGCCTCGGCAGCCCCAGCTCCAAGAGCTGCTCGGCTGTACAGGCAGGCGTTGGGATGAAGCCTGTCTGGAGATGGAGCACTCTGCCAGACAGTTACAGTGGGAAAAAGCAAACATATGGCCCTGGGACTCCAGCTTTCCTGCTGGGATAAGCTGAGCTAACGAGAAGCTGCTGTGGGTGTTTCCAGCTGCCCATGTTGTTTCCTCATCTGCACATTTCTATCACTTCCCTGCACGAGTTGCCAATGCACAGCAGTGTGATGAGCAGGAACAGCTCCCAGATCAGGCTGAAAACTAATCTGGTAGGAGCCCCCTGTGCCCACCCACCCCATGCAGTCTGCTCAGCAGCCCCTTGGGAAGACACAGAATGGGAAACAGAGGAAAGGAAAGCAGTGGGGAATTTTCTGTTGGCAGTGCACAACCAGCTTGCACTGGCGGTCTGGCTGCTGCCTGCAATGCCAGTCTGTGATTCTCCATTAGCCATTATTGGGTCCTACCAGTACTGAAGAGTTCCACCATGCAGGCAGGCAAACAGTACATAATAACTAAAACTAGAAGACTGTGCTAGTTATTCCAGTACTTAGTTTTTCTTACATTTGAATTTATTCTTGAGAGGTTCTGTTAGAGAAACAATTAAATGATCCTACCTCTACCTCATAAAAGCTTTTTGTTTCAAGACAGAATAGATTCCTTTCTGGCCACTTCCCTCTGGATTCTCATGAATATAATTTTGAAAGACCTTCATGGCTAAATTAAATATTGGGGAAAAGAATGGCAGAATGCCGGCCACTTTATCTCATACTACTATAATAATAATGCCAGCCACTTTATCTCATACTATTATAATAATAAAGATCTTGTATAATATCATTACCCTTTTATACTCATTTTGGCCTTTTCCCTGTTGTCTTGGGACATCTCCTTTGTCATTCACTGATTTTATTCTTAATAATAGCACTGCACTGAAGCACAGGATAGGCTGAGGCTCATGCACATAACCACACAAGAAGTCAGAGCAATCACATTCACCCACAGTGCTTTTCCGTGTAATATCTGTTGTCTTCAGTGCAAGTTGCATCTCTTCTCTCTCTCCATTGTGGGCTCTAATATATGCAGAAAATGGGAGCTCAGGGAGTCTGAGATAAAATAGACTGGAAGCTGAGGACCCAAGAAAGTAAGAACTATTGCATATGTTTGCCCTTGTCCCCAGGCACCCGCATTTGGGCACTGTCAACACAGAACATGGGGCCAAACTGTTTTTAGGGCAGACCCAGCACAGCCAGTTCATATATTCTACAGCACCTGAATTTGGCTCCAGGAAGTACTATCTCACGGAGTTCTTACCATTGACTGAAGCTTTGCAGTTAGCAAACTACACATCATCACAAATCATGTTGCACACTCACTGGGGAAACATTCCTCAGTCAGTTCTGTTTCCCTGTTCAAACAGCTTAATGTGCTACTCATAATGCTCTATAGAAATGGCATACATGACATTACACACACATAAAAAGTCTCTAAAAAAATTAAAACACTTGCTAGTCTTGTGGGGACATTGTGCTGAAAGTGGTGTATCCATCAAAAGAAAACCAATTCCATTTCATGCAAGCTTATCAAAAAAACATACACAATATGCAACCATTTCACAGCTGCCAAAAGAGATCAGTCTAATTTCTTTTTTTAGCTAGAAGGGGAAATTTAACCAAGCAAAGCTGTTGGAAGCCAAGAAGACTATTTAAAAAAAAAAAAAAAAAAGTAAGCAGAAACCATCCACAATTTCATCCGAGGGCAGAAGAGTTTGTCAGTGAAATCAAGCACTTGGCCAAGTGACATAGTTGTGACATTAATGTGGCTGCACATGAGGCATGTCAACTAGTGAATTTTTTGGTGGACTGTCTGTAATCCTGAGAACTAAACCTGGAGAAAACATTTTGTGCAGTTCTGTTTCTGGTGTTTCTCTGTCCTTATCTCTCCCATCCTCCCTCCTCTCTATCCCCTTCTTGTCCCTCTCCCTTACAACAACTGGTTGCGTGCTAAAAATATTTTTCTTTGTGTCTCTGCAAATACCATTAGATCCAAGCATCTCTCTTGGAATTTGAGGCTATCATCTGTTCACATGTACTGGGTAGTCAGCAACTTCCACAAGACAACCATTCTCCTCACCCAGCTTTCATTTGCTTAAAAACATCTCAGGAATTCTTACGAATTGTTTAAGTGTTTTAAATTAGCACCGAGAGAAGCCCTCTCACTTGCCTCCCCAGTTGCAGCCAACCTGAATTTGGGTGCATTAAGAATAAAATCAATGAATGCCAATCTGCATGCCATTAGAAACCACTCAGGCCAAAGAAAGGCCAGATGTTAAAATAATTTGCAAAAAATGACTACTGAAAAAAAGAGACTGTGTGTAGGGTGGCTGGATTATCCTGCCCAGTTGGAAACAGAGAGTTGCTGAACCAAGATAGAGGGAGGACCCCCAGTGATGGGGTTGTCCAGCCTGGAGAAAAGAAGGCTCCAGGGAGCCCCTACAGCAGCCTCCCAGTACCTAAGGGGACCTGCAAGAGAGCTGGAAAGGGACTTTTGACAAGGGGAGGTAGTGATAGGACGAGGGGGAACGGCTTTAAACTGAAAGAGAGATTTGCATGAGATGTTAGGAAGAAATTACTAACTGTGAGGGTGGTGAGACACTGGAACAGGCTGCTCAGAGAAGCTGTGGATGCCCCATCCCTGGAAGTGTTGAAGGCCAGGTTGGGTGGGGTTTTGAGCAATGTGGTCTAGTGGAAGCTGTCCTTGCATGTGGCAGGGGTGTGGTGGGAATTGGAACTAGATGATCTTTAAGGTCCCTTCCAACCCAAACCATTCTATGATTCTAAGGGCTGCACAGTCCTTGCCTGGGCTCCACTAGGAAGCTGAGTGAAGAGAGCATGGACTCCTCCCAGGGATGGCATGTGAGCTGTCACATGAAAGGTGGTTCCAGAGATATACCTAGGAATCAAAACTTTTCTGTTCTCTGGGAGAGGGCAGTTAATGACTTACTCCAGGAATAAGTGATCCATGTTCAGCGGTGGATCCCCATGCAAGTAGCCCTTATAGACACTATGGGAATGTGCTTACATTTTTCTGTGTTTGTGGTGCAGTCACGCTTCAGGCCCTCGTGGCTTCCAGTCACTTAATTATCCTCTTGGGACCTCAGTTACTGCCTCTCAGTGGGCCGATATGTCCCCGTCTTGATAATCCTCAGATGAAGGCACTGATATTATAATTACTACAGTACCATCGTGCTGCAAATGGACTGCCTGTGCGTGGTTACCTACCACTGATTTAATCCATGGGCATAACAGTGTTCTCTTTGTGTTTTTGCAGCCTGGCTCTTCAAAGGAAGACCTTTTGTTTCTATCCAGGATGATAAATGGGTTTAGCTCTATTTTCTTAGAGGGAAGCTTATGTGATTGTACTGTCTGTCATCTGTCTACACCGATAAGTTTTTAACTGCCACAGCCAATTATAATTATTTCCAAAGAAAAGAACTGCCAGAGGCAGACATCTCCATGATAATTATATTTCTATGGATTTTGTGAAAGACAGCAGCAGACTGGGTTGGGGCTAAGGAGGAGGAGGGAGAGGACAAAGCACAAGACCACAGTGAGAGTGTGCCATGTCAGGGAAGTCTGGGAGGCCTCAGCTGATCCTCAGCCCATCCTGGCTGAAGGCAGCCAGCCAGCCAGTCTGCAGCACTGGAGAGTCAGTGGGCACCTGATCTCTCCCCAGACATCTCACAAAACATACCGTTCTTGCTCATGGGTGTGATTTCATAGGGGACATCACTGTGGCTGCGGCTGCTGTGGTGCAGAGGGAGAATAGGCACAGCCCTTCTTTCTGCTGGCTGTGATGCAGGGATCTTGTGTTGATGCAGGCAGTGGCATTGTGCTGCCCTGGGCCTGTACTTGCAGGCTGCAGAACCTGGGTGGTGGCTGGGCTGGGCTGGTAGGTGCCCCCAGGCAGGACAGACAGGCAAAGTGCACGGCTCGGTCAGCATGTGCTCCATGCTGAGACTAATTGAACATAATGGGTGCACTGCTAACAAAGACTCGTGGTGTGGGGGACAGTGTGTTCTCTGTGCTCACAGACCTGCCAGCCACTAATGAAAGCTGCTAAGGCCAGCTTTGTAAATGCATTTAGGTGACTGAGCCAGATATTTGAAGACAGGTAGAACCTAATTCTCTCTGACATCAAAGGGACTCTGACTTGCACTGCATGGGAAGTCATGTCTTTAAACAGCTTTAAAGGTATGAACATTTCTCCTTAAATATTTTAGAAGAATTGACCCTCTCTCTGAATGGATCTTGCCTGAAATGAGAGGTTTCTAGAACCCTTGAGAACCGAAAAACTTAGCTGAACCATTCCCTGGAATGATACATACTGCTTCACCATTACAGGATGTTCTTGGAAGGAGCAAAATGCCTAAGGTGAAAGCAGATCACCATCTTCACTGCCTAGCTGCCATGACATGTAATTCCTTTTGGTTTGTCAATAACCTGGTCCAGTTCTCCAGGTTTCACGTAAGTGGAGGGCAGCTGCAGGTAACCCCCAGGTTGCTCTACTCAGCTGTCTCAGCTGTGGCCTGCAGCTGGTGTTCAGTGACCTGGAACACAAATCTGTGTTCAGAAGCCCTCATGGCAGCAGAGTTTCACAGGCTGGAGTTTCACCCCCCACTAAATCACTAATGTCACTAAGTTGCCTGATGAATCCCAGCAGCTACAGCCGCAGGTGAAGAAAGGAAATGCAAAAAAATGCATTAAAATACACAACAAGAGTAGAAGGAAAGTAAGCGAAGAAGGGGGAGGGTGGGAGCATGAAAGAAGCACTGTTTCCCTAAAATAGTTTGTTTTGAAATGGAGTACAAATGACTGCATTTTAGCCCTACCAAACAGCTGTGAAAGGTTAACATTTCTTCACAGCATTGCTTTATTTTTGCCTAGGTCTTCAGCAACTATTACTCAAAGTTAATTCAGGCTTTGGCCCTTGGGAACTTATTTAATGTGCAAGTGCTTAGAAGGCCATTAATATTTATAAATGTCACTTGAATTCCATTTTTACTTTCTTACCCAGGCAGGAGCACTTGTAAAAAGAAAATACTGTTGCTTTTCTTTTCCTTGTTTTAAAATTTTTCCTCTGTGTTTTTGTTGGTTTCATTTTTGGGTTTTTTTTAGAACTGTAGTAAGTTCAGGGTTGAGGCTGTTCTAAAAATGTCATATTCTATAGAGCTGTGATATATAGTTTTGCTAGCCTGCCTATGGCCCCAAGAAGGGCCTGAGAGTTGGATGTTAGGCCTGGAAAAATGGAGATGGTGTCTATTCTCAGCTCTGCCACTGGCTAATTATGCAACCTTAGTCAGTTCATTTAACCTCGGCATGCTTAGGTTTCCAGATCAGAAACAAAAGGGACAAAAGGCTCCTCTGTGAATCCTTTGTGGTGCCTGAGGGAGAACAAGGTTTTACCCATCACGTTGCTGCCCTGTGAGCTCTGGGTGTGGGTGGTTTCTGTGTTAGGATAGGGTACCTTGGTAAATGAGTCCAGGAACACAGATGGAGGCCTGACCACTGTATTTCTTGCCAAGGGAGACAGCCCTCACGGTTGGTTTGACAGATCACAGCTACAGACACCCTTTGCTTTAGGCACTCAGGCTTTTATGTCACTCTCCAGCAGTTTCCTGCCAGCCACAGCAGTCTCTGCCTCCTGTACATTGGCTTTTTTATGTGATTCGTGCCTGTCAGAGCTTCACTTGCTGACCCCAGAGAGTGACCAATGGCACTCCAGAGAGCTGTAAACCAGTATAAAATGGCAGATCAGTGCCTAGTAGTGGTAATAAAATAAGTTGCCTAATTTAAAGACCAGAAGTGTGCCTTGGAAGTCATAAATGAGACACTCAGGAAGTTTTCAAAATATATGACCTCTCACTTTTGGAGCACTTGGACTTAAAACACAAGTCAGTGTTGGGGATGTACTTTTCACAGCTGCTGAGATGTGTTTCTCTGTGAGCTTCTACAGCATGAGTGGGTGAAGAGAGACACTGCTGGGCAAAACAAGAGTGTTGTTGGAAAGGGGTTGAAAGCATGCAGTTCTTGTATTACAGCAGGGTTTTCTCTGCGTTCCTGGTTCAGAATGGAAAGCAGAGCTGTCCAACCCTTGTTTCAGTGGGCATCTGAACTGCCTTGTGCTGCACAGTCCTGCTGCCCAAAACCATCAGCAAGTGGAGGCATTGCAGATGTTTCTCAGCAGCAGAAGGCAGAGCATTACAAGACAGAGGTGCACACCTAGCTGGATGGCACAGCAACCTCTAACACAATAATCGAAACTGCACACAAAGAGTTATCTTGGAAGGATTTGTGAGACCTGGCTCGGTAGTACAGGAGGCAGCAGCACCTGGGAGAGCAGCGCTCTCCCACGCGAGGCTCCCGGCCATATGAAATTTCCCATGCGCGCTGTTTTGCTTCTAGGCCAGCGTGGGTGTGCTCCGTTGTTACCTTAGCAACAGGGACAAGTGCCGCAGCTGTAGCCTTCTCCTCTTTGCAGCAGGAGAGCTTCCCTGGTTTTCTTACAGAAAACGCTGCGCAGCTCCCCACAGAGGGGACCCCAGAGCCTGTGGCTATCAACGTGCTGGCAGGCAGGGCACAGACAGATATGAGCTACGTCTGACGCAGACATGTCTTCCCTGCTACCCTCTGCTCCAGCTTGTCTCTTCTGGCCTCCAGAGAACATCATCTGAGTCAGTCTGGCAGGAGCAGGATCAGCAGCTTTGTGCCAGCCCCCTCCATCGTTTCTGGAGTCAGATGGCTCCCACAGCTCAAGGCTTTTTACTAAGCTTGAATGCCAGAGGATGTCTGAGTGCTTTATGAATATCTGGAGGAAACAAACGTGGCAGTCAAGGCATCAGTACCCATTAATCACTTAGGGAGGGCCGGGGGAGAATTTAAGAGAATAGAGACTCAGGAAGCAGGGGAGTGTATGTGGGGTAGAGCCACCCAAGCCAACATAAATGTTGCAAAATCCCATAAATGCACAAAACCCACAGAATTTTGATTCTGCCCTGGCTTTTGTCCTCTGTCGAACTTTGGGACTTGTAACAACATTATAAATATATACATATTTATAAATGTACATAAATGTGTGCTCCCCAAATACATTTAACAATCCTTTTTTTACTGCTTCACCAACATGTATGTTTGAGAACAAAATTTTAAGACAATTCTACATTAGAAGTTCTAAAGAGGGCTACTCCTGGAGAAAAAAAAAAAAAAAAGACAAACAAACTTGTTGAAGCATCATTTGCTGAAATAATCAAATGTATGTATTACCGCAGACGCAGGAAAAGGGAGCACTTATCCTCGCTTTTAAATGAAGTGCAACAACTGATCACTTATAAATTCTTCAGTGTTTTTGAACACCTTGTGTTTCACTTGCACTTAGTGCATATGACTGCAGCCAGGAGCAGACGTGCCCCTGGCAGGGCCGGTCTTCCACAGGCTTTTAGCGAGAAGGAGGATGCCCTCAGTTCTCGGCATCAGCTGACTGAGGGGAAGGGACGCGGGAAACGAAAGCGCTCCCTCCGTCCCCTCCCGCCCCCGCCGGGCCGCGGCCCTACCTATCCCAACGGGGTTTTTACCCTTAAAAAAATCAAGAGCTTTCGAAATCAATAAAGCGGTGGAGGAGTCACTGTGTCAACGCTTCCCCTTTTATTGGAGCCGGCACCTTCCTCCCCCGGCAGCCATTTTATTCGGCCCCGAACGCGACCCTCTCCGCTGTGCGTGCGGGGAAACACGAACCACAACGCCGCAGCCCGGGAGCTCGGGCGAGCGTTGGACACACATTCTGCGAATTACTTTAAAAAGATCCAAAACATCACCAAAAACAAGCCCCACCGCAGCGCATCCCGCGGGCTGCTGCGACGGCCGGGGGGGAGCGGGGCTGTCCGTGAAGCCGGGCCCGCCCCGCGCTCCGCCCCCGCGCCAGCAGCCGCGGCCAATCACCGGCGGGAGCGCCCCCTCCTCCTCCGCCGCCCGCCCGCTGCGGCGCCGCTCGAGCTGTTTTTGCGCCCGGCCGCGCCGCCGTCGCCGCTCCGCCATGTGGCTGCTGGCCGTCTCCGTGCTGCTCGGCGCTTTGCGCGCAGGTGAGTGCCCGCCGCAGCCCCGCTCCCGCCCTCCTGTCTTCTCTCCCCTTCTCTCGTCGTCCTGACTCTTCCGGCTGCGGCCGCAGCGATCGCCCCGAGGCGCCTCCCGTGCGCCCCCGTCTCCAGCGAGTCCCGGGGCGGGTGCCCCGGCGGTGTCTCGGGCGGGGCCCCCGGGGTGCGAGGCGGGTGCGAGGGAAGGGCTGAGACGCTCCCCCGAGCCGCGGGAAGGGAAGGGGCGAGTGGTGGTGGTGGCGGGCGGGGGCCGGTCCCGGGGCCAGCGGGGCGGAGCGGCCGCCGCCCGTCCTGCCGCCGCTCGGCGCGGGGACTCGCGGCGCCTCTAGCCGGAACTCCCGGCTGTTCTGCTGGCAACAGGCGCGTGTGGGACTGCGGGTGCGTAGTGGTAGATCGCCATCATTTGGGAAATGAGCGGGGACACACACATAATCACACACACTGTCGTGGTTTGATGCTGGCCTAACTCCAGGCACCCACGAGAGCCGCTTGCTCACTCTCCTCTGCCACAGCTGGGCAGAGGAGGGAAAAGGAAAAAAAAATTAACGAACGCTTCGTGAGTGAGATGAGGACCGGGAGAAACACTTAAAGGGCAAAACAGGCTCAACTTAAGTTGCAAAGTGAGTTTACTACTAACAGAGTCAGAGGAGGATAACGAGAAGTAAAATAAGCCCTTAGAACACCTTCCCTCCCCAGTCCCTCCCTCCTTCCCAGCGACAGTGCAGGGAGACAGGACATGGGAGCTTGGGCAGTTCATCACCGAGATTTCCTTCCGCTGCTCCGGGAGAGGAGTCTTCCCGTGTGAGGCCATGGGGTCCCTCCCAGAGGAGACTGTTCTCCATGAACTTCCCCGGCGTGGGCCCACTCTCATGAGCAGCAGCCACACCGCACCTGCTGCAGCGTGAGTCCCTCCCACGGGCACACAGCCCTCCCAAAACTGCTGCGCTGTGGCTCTCTTTCCACGGGGTGCAGTCCTCCAAGGACAGGCTGCTCCAGCCTGGAAGCAGGGGCCCCCTCTCTCCAGCGGGTGTTCCACTGGATCACAGCCTCCTCCAGGCATCCACCCGCTCCGGCACGGGCACCTCCCCCACGGGCTGTGGGTGGATCTCTGCATCCCCCGTGGATCCCCATGGGCTGCAGGGGCACAGCTGCTTCACCATGGTCATTACCACGGCCTGCAGAGGAATCTCGGCTCTGGCGCCTGGAGCACCTCCTGCCCCTCCTTCTCCACTGACCTTGGTGTCGCCATGTTGTTTCCCTCACATGTTCTCACCTCCTCCTCTTCTCTGACTAGAATCCAAAATCTTGTAACTTTGTTTCGATTTTCTTCTTAAATGTGTCATGACCGAGGTTACCAACCTCTCTAACTGGCCCAGTTTTGGCCAGCAGCATGTCCATCTTCAGAGCCATCAGCCACTGGCTCTGCTGGACATGGTGGGAAGCTTCCAGCACCTTCCTCACAGGAGCCGTCTTTGTGGCCCCCCTGCTGCCTAAAACCAGGCTGTGCCAAACCAATACACACACAAAACAGCCGCTGTCATCCAGCCCCTACCACCACCACTCCCTGCATCCTCCCTGGGGCTGGCGGTGGGGTGCTCCCTGCAGAAGTTGCAGGGGAGAGGAGGGACAGCATACCCAGAGCTTTGGTTGTTACCTCCCTGTGCATTAGGGCAGCTCAGCTCCGTGTGCTTTCCTGAAACAGTCAAACTGGTCCCCTGCTGCACAAGGTCTAGGGTTGACAGCATTTCTTGATCTTTAACGTTAGATTTGTGTGCCATTGATGTGCAGTTGACATTGCACAATATTAAGCTCTTATTTCTCTGCCTTGAGAAGAAACTCAGTGGGGGGACAGAGCTAACAAAATTTCACCAAGGTGCAGGTGCTGTAGTGTTCTCTCAGTAAGCAGCACATTGAAACTTGCGTGTTTAAAGTTAGTGTTGAAATTCCAGTCTGGGTTCTGGGGTTAGCAGTAGATTGGCTTAAATACCAAGTGCCCCAGCATGGTTTGCATGAGAAGGCGGGCTCCCATCAGGTGCAGTGACCAAACTTAACCAGTTTTGTCAACCGTGTGCAGCAGTTTTGAATTTGCACTGCATGTGCCGCAACCTTTCTGTGGCAGCTTTGCAACTGCAAATTCTTCAGAAGCCCCCGTGCTGCTTAGTGTAAGGCTCTAAAATTGTCACCTTCATGTGACACTTCTAAGATGATAATCTACGAGAAAGTTGGAGGCTAATAGCCCACCCAGTAATCCACTGCCTGCAGGATTTGGTAACTATTGGGAGAGGGTTCTCTTGGCTTCCTCTTACCACCAGAAGAATTGTTGGGAAGTTGGCAGTGGAAGTACCATCTGCAGGAAGCAGTCGGGCTCCCTTTAGTGGGAGAGCAGCCACACAGCCTCTTCTGTGAAAGCAGCCGGGTCGCAGAGGACACGATCCCGCAAATCCACGTCTGTGTGCTCAGCTGGAGCTGCACCTCATTCCTGCAGCACTTGCTGCTGGAGCAGCTCACAGGAGTGCTTCTGCTCCGGCTCCAGGCGGAACGTGCCGGCTCCCATGGACTGACTACCCACCAGCAGAGCCCTGGAATCAGGAACTGACAGCTCTCTGCTGTTCTCTGCTAATAACAGGGAGAAAATTTCTCTCAAGTTTGTTCTAATTCCTTCAGGATGGTTGGGATTTTTATTGACTTTTGTAAATGCTTGGAAGTATTTCCTTTAGTTGAAAATCAGCTTTCTTGGTGAAATGGAGCCAGTGGTGAACAAATTCTTCCTACAAAATGTCAATGTGCTGGCTCTGAAAAAAAAGAAAAATCCCGAGAGTTGTTATCATGATTGAGTGTGAAACAGGTGTGAAATTTATTCCACAAAGAACCATTGAAGGTTTTAATTGTGTGGTTTTTATTAGGGCATAGGTTGAGGTTTGTGCATAGTTTCCCTTTGTTCTGCTTTTGTTGCTTTTATTAGTTTAAAAATGCAACACAGTGAGTAAACCAGAGAATACTTCTTCCTTCCTTGTGAAGTGCTGTCATGCATAATATATACAGAATCAGTTTATTTTAAGCTTTTAATATTCAGTAGTAATCCAGGAATCTGTGTGAGAATATTAAAGCAATAGTTAAAACAGGAGTGCTTTTTAAATGTGATCTGAGACTCTTGATTTGGGGATTTTGGGGGGGGGGGGGGGGGGGGGGGGGCAGGGGGAAGAGCTACTGCAAATAGTGACAACTTTTTTTCCCTTTCCTTTTTTTTTTCCTCTGTCCCCTTCCCTAATTAGGTTTAGTTGTTAAATACATATCATTCTGAGCTGGTTTTATACATGTGAGTACCAGTAGTTCCCTTGAAATCCCTGGAGCAATTCCAGTTTCTACGTTTCAGTGCTTACAGTATTAGGGGATTGTCTTGTTTTACATACCCTTTCCCATATTTGGTTTTATCAGATGGATGTAGTAAAGCATTTTGAATTATTAATGTCTCTGGGACTTTGGGGGAGCTATTATTATTAAGAAAGCTATTAAGCTTTGTTATGGTTTCTTACAAACAAGGAAAAATAGAGAAAATAAAATATTCAAACCGTTCATAGCTTACAGCCAAGCTAGTTGAATTAACCTCTTTCTTGTGGTTCTTGGTGTAATTTGTATACTGATGTTACAATTTCTGATACTCTTAGGAATGATGAATGGATCTTCATTTCTGATAAAATCTTGGTATAGGGTTCAGGTCTTTCTTGAAGCAGTGGTCAGGCAGTACTACTGTTTTAGAACTGTGGTGCAGTGTGGGAGAGAGATGGGAAAACTCAGCAGTGGTAGCATAATCTTGTGAGGTTGATTTTTCCTTATCTGCATTGAATGCTATTGTTAGAGACATTAGTCCCAGTGATTTGTAATACAGGTTGGTCATTTTTACAAGTTCTCCATTTTCAATTCTGTTGTGTATGCAGTCAAATACTAAGTAGTAATCTTATTTAATGTATGGTATTGTGTGTGCACCTTCTCCGTTGGAAAGGAAAAGAGACGGAGTTTGCAAGAAGTGATCTAAACCTATGGGCATTTGGCTCCACCTTCAGAGCTAAGAAGGAACAAGTGACAGAGCTTTCTTGACTAGGCTGCCCTGCCTGCCTTCTCTCAAAAGTGTGAAAGTCAGACTTTTTTCCCCTGTGTCCTTAATGAACTGTAAAGGAAGCTTGTGTGGAGCTGATGCCTGGACCACAGTTTCTAGATACCTGTGTGATCAGCAGCAAAAAACTGAACATCAGTGGGACAGCCTGTGGTTAATGTTATGTGTATGCTTTGCAGAAACCAGGCAGTATTTCTGCATGTGAAATAGGAGAGGCGTCCCAAGTAAATAAATGGCAACCCCCTTTTTTTTTTTAAATTTATGATACGTTATGGTATCTATACATTAAATGGGTGTGAGAATGGCTGAGTTTGTGTAGAGGAGTAAGTAGTATTATAATAATGCCTTTTTTGCATCTTCTGTTGATCCCTTAAAGCATGATTTTCTTTTTGTGGTTTTATGGGAGAGTTTGTTTTGTTTTTCCAATTCACCTGTTGTAATTATTTCTTCTTTGTTCTTGAGTATTAAGAAATAATTCTGAATGTGTCAATTTTCATTTTTCTTCATAGGTTCTGCCCAGTTGTCACTTGTTGGGACAGGTGTTATAGAAAAAAATGACTGTAATGAAACTGTAGTTTTACCTTGTTACGTGACTAATTTGAAGGAGAACAATGAGAATTTGATGCTTGTTACATGGAAAAAGCAAGGAGATATAATTTTTTCTTATCATGGAGGAAAAAAGGAGTTTAATATTAATCCATCGTTTTCATCTGCAAGATTGTTATCCCAGCCGGATTTAATCAAGGGTGTGGCCTCACTGGTGCTCAGCAGTGCACAAGCAACTGTTGGAAATTACAGCTGTGAAGTAATAGAATCGAACAGCGTAGGAGAAATAAAAATGGAACTTAGAAACAGCTCAGGTGAGTTGCCTGCTATTGTTTCAGAACCTGTTGGGAGGGAAAGCAAGCAAAATCTTAAGGGAAAGAGAAAAATAATGAACATGGCAATGTATTCCTTTAAAGTGAAAACACAAAAAATGTAGCACCCAGGCCTTCTAACTTGTAAGCTAATTTGTGTTATTTTGGTTTAAATGAGAGGGGAGTGCTTCCATGGGAAAGATCTGAACACATTTTTTCATTCTGTAATAATGTCTGAGGGTTATTTAGGTCCAGTATAGGAAAAGCTATGCTTTCCCACATCTTTTTAATTATATAGATGCTGATATATTCAGCAGTCTCACGTTACTGCATTATGTATTTCCGATCATCTTCCTGATATCTTCATAATATTGAAATGTGCACATCCATCACAGTGGCTGCAGAAATCTTTTCTTGGAAGAATTGCTTCTTGCAACCTTTAACTCTACTGGAAAACTACAGGTAGAACTAATAGAAATTCTGTTTTAAGAGTTCTAAAACTCAATCTGAAGGTAGGCAGTTTTCTAGTGAGGTTGAAAATGCTACTGCTAGGTGGCAACTTGTTACGGTTTTCTAGCATTAAATGTCATCTTCAAAAGATGGTGTTTAAAGTGATGTTAAAATGAATGCGATTCAGTAAATTAATTTCTCATCTAGAGAGCTATTTTACTTTATCTTGTCCGTCCCAGCCCACGTTCTCCAGTGCCTCAGCTGTTGGATAATGGGTTTTGCTGTACATGTGTGCTCTGTCCAGTGCTGTGCAGATGTGACTGTCACTGGACATAGGTGTGCCCTCTTTATCTGTTCTGCATGGGAGACTTATCTCTGGAGACCTGGTCAGAAGCACTGAATGTGTTGCATATGTGTAGCACATATGAAATATTTGGGAAGCTCAAACAGATGTTGCTTGTGTCCTGCTGCAGACATTTGTGTAATTCTCAGTTGGGTCTAGTTGTTGAGTTAACCATACACTCTGGAAAGCAAATGTGATCCTGAAACTGACAGGGGCACAGCCACTGAAAGTGAAGATGCTACAAAATCATTCACTTCTTAAAACACTGCAAAAACAGGGAAAGAGGTATACCCAGTTTCCGTTTCCTTCATTCTCTTACAGCTTACTCAGCCTCTTTTGACTGTTTATGCCATTCAGTGTTAAGCTCCAGAAGAGGAAGGAAGGCTTGAGAATGTAGTAGAATCAAGTCCCATTTTCAAGTTTTATTTTCTCTGTGTTTATAATTTTGGAATTTGTGTAAAGACAACAAAGCAGGAAACTGATATAATTTTTCTAATTTCATTTTCTAGTTGTCAGTTGCAGCGGTGAAACACCAGAGGAAAGATGCGGTTAGTGAAATATTCATAGTTTTGAGGTCACATTAGGTTTGAGTGTATATGCTAGAAAATGCAAAACTTAGGTAGCTAAAGGTAACACAGTCGCTTGCTCTCTCTTTCAGTCCTTCTGCACAACTTTTTGCTGTTCGCTCCTCCTTGGTGCTCTAGAGAGGCTCTTGAGACAATAAGCTAATAGAAGAAAGTGTAGCAAGTGAGTTTTGAAAAGGGTTAGTGGATAATGAAAATCCTGTACCAGTCTTCACTCTGTCATTTCTGAGCAATGAATTCATTCTGTCACTACTAGCATGTTCCAATTGATGCTTTTACAAAGATAGTCATACAAGAGCCAGCTATCCTCCATCTCTCTTTGGAGAATTCCTGGTTTCACCTAGGCAGTGGTAGCAGAGGGAGCAAGATTTCTGTGCAAGCGCTCTCTTCTTTGTGCACACACACTTTCCTGATCAGGAGAGTGACTGTCAAATTTCCCCATTTTCTTTTCTTTTTCCTCTCTTCATCATCTCTTTTCTTGCTGCTTTTTCTCTTCTCTTTTTTCCCTGTCCTTCTTCTTGTTTCTTCTTTTCCTTCTCTTCTTCCTGTTTCTTTTCCCTTTTACGTCTTCTCTTCACTCTTCTTTCCCCCCAGTCTGGAAGTCTCTCTTCTTAGCTTGGAACTGACTGCCCTATATTGGCTCTCAAAATACTGCTTTATGCCAGGAGTTTAGTTGATCACTATGAAGCACCAGAGTAAGGGAAGTATAGTGCCAGGAAAACACATTCAACAGTTCCTCTTCCTTGCATGTTGCATGTGTCTGCAGTATTGCAAGCGCTTCTGTACAGTAAGTTCTTTCAGACTCCAGGACTGGACCACACGTGGTTCTGTGTTGCATGCTGAAGCCCCAGCAGACACCAAGCTTCTTGGCTGCTTTCTTTTTGTCATACTTGATAGAGTCATCTGGAGATGCTACAGAGGAAGGGAAGTGGTTCTCAGAGTCTCTGCTTGCACTTTTTCTTTAATCATCAAACAGCATAGCTGGGATTTGGCTTATCTAGGGAGAGGTCACTGTAAGTTACTGTCCAGTATTAGTTGCTTTTTTAATATTGCAAATGAAGCAAAAAGTCTTCCTTTAAACCATTCAATAAATTACCTTGTTTTGCTAAGAAGTTCGCAGATACTTCTCCATTTTCTTGCCTTCAGCTTAGCGTTTGCTTTGTATTTCTGTCGTATGCACTGTATCTTCTGTGACCTCTTCTGCAGGGAGGGACGGGAAGGAGGGAAATTAGTAAACTTAAAAGCTGTCCTCAGGGTATTTAATTGGCATTGAAAGTTGGGAGGTATTGCTGCTTAATTACATATTTCTGGAGCAACAGATAGAATTTTTATATATGGAGAAAAAATGCAACAAATATGCATCTTCATTAAGATGAGAAATTTCTTTGGAAGCAAATGTGCAGGCAGAGGAACGGTGGCAAGTATAACGTAAGAAATGGAGACTTTGGATTCCACTGAGTGAGCCTAAATGAAGAGATGAGCAGAGATGCAAGAATTAACTGCATTTTCTAGTTCAGTGGAGATATTTTCAGAATTTTATGTTGGAAGGTGGCTTACAGGGTCTTAAAGCATGACTGAACAGCCTGAGGCATCCAAAATGCAGGGGAAAAAGTCTAAATGGATGATGTTGGGAAGACCTAAAATTAACAAGGCAGTGTTTCCCTCTCACTCTAGGCTAGCTCTCCTGTATTCCTTACCACACATTGGGATTTCTTCTGGAGTTACTGCCACTGAAAGTAGAATAGAATAGCTGAGGAAGC
This sequence comes from Corvus hawaiiensis, assembly GCF_020740725.1. Taxonomy (NCBI): domain Eukaryota; kingdom Metazoa; phylum Chordata; class Aves; order Passeriformes; family Corvidae; genus Corvus; species Corvus hawaiiensis. The sequence goes on from NC_063214.1 coordinate 21,621,525, forward strand.
ATCAAATTGGACTTCTCATATCTTCTCTGCTTAGCCTAAATACACTGTTTTTCTGATTTACAGAGATTTTTGTAGTTCCACAAGTTCAGTAGCTTGTAGTGCCAAAAATTAGCGCCAGCATATTCTCTGCTCCAGTGGAAGTTAAGACTTCCAGTTTGGAAAACACTGGTATAACTTAGGGAAGTACTGAAAAAGTAGGTTGTCACACAGATCAGGGAGAGAGAAATGCATAGGTAGAAGACATAGGTTTCTTAGCCTATTATAATTCTTAAAGCTAAATTACATACAGTATTGGGCAATCTAGGGTGTAGCCTAAGAAGAATGATAAATATAAAGCCAATAGCCTCAATTTTTGTTCTCTTCCTACTATTTTGCTTTGTTTATTCTCTAGGATCATGGTTCCTTCTAGTGGAAAGGGCTGTCATCATATCATTGATGAGCTTACTTGTTGTTTTGTGTGCAGCTCAGTTAAGTGTTATTGGTAAGTATTGACTCTTTAATTCTTTGCAGTTACTGATTTGTCCTGAAATCACTTCTATGCATAAAAGCATCCATGTAAAATGAAAGATGGTGCTCACGTCTAAGAGATGTGTGGGAATTGATCCAGATAATACACAGAGATGTGGTGTGTGTGAAGCTTTTCTTCACTGTTGATTCACCATGACATTATTGAATAATTCAAAAATCTTTCATTATATGGCCATAAAAATCGATATGAGAGAAGGATGATGTGCTCTCTTCTTAGTGTAAAACTTTTCATTAGTCTTTTAGCACTGGCTGAGTTATTATTTAACACTGACGTTAGTGATTTTGTTAAATGTTTTTGGAGGCAATACATGCATTCACCAGTGTCAGACATCCTCAGATGTTCTTTATACACTGGTGTCCAACATCTATGCAATGTAGAGTGTGTTTTATGTCCTGGCCTTTCAGATGATGCAATTTGTTACATCAGTCTTTGAGGTTTTTCAGGCTTTTTCAATTTGTAGACTTCTAAAAAATAAATTAAAAAAAATATTTCAGCTAAGAGTCAAGTCTGTAAGAAGTGGAAAGAAATTGCACTCAGTGATTTGTAATAGTCACATACATATTCAGCCATCTATATATAACTTCTTTTATTACTTTTTAATGAATCTCTGGAAGTGTTAGGTGACTCTTCAAAGGTCCATCCATGGTCAAAGGTTGAAAAATTATATGTATTTTAAAAATTACTTTATTTCTGTATTGTTGTATTCCTGATTTTCATATTTTATACTGGTGTAAGAACCTCTTACCTGTTCAGGAATTGTCATTGTCCTGCATTCATAGCGGAACTTCAACATTTTTGGGAAAGTAATCATTTCATGGAGAAGCACTGTCATTTCGTAAGAATAATTTCAGCTTGGATGTTTTTGCACTTGAGCAATTAATTGAAAGGTCTTGGCCTCTCTGGGGAAGAGTTGTGCTACCTCTAACTTAATAAATATGGTATATATAAGTATTTACTGTTTGCTGGGATTTTTTAGTTTGTGTTGGTGCATTTTTTTCCCCTTAATTTGTACTCTTTCAGATAACCTGTGAATCCACCAATAGTACTTAATGCCTTTAAATAGGTTGTTAAATTGGGCATGATTTTTCTGTGTAATACTTGGGAATGTATGTTTTCTTAGTTTTGTGGGTTGGGGGGTATTGTGTTGGTTTGTTTGAGGTGAGGGTTTTTTTGGGTTTTGTTTATAGGAGTGGCTTTTTAGGTGTCACAAGAAAGAGAATGAGACCTGGAACTTCTAAATCCCTGACACTCACCCGAGTAACAAAATCACTGTAACATTTAAAAGACATTTAAAAGCAGTGCATCTACCCGAATTAATCTGTACCATGTCCCAAAGTTATTCTGATAACATATCACCTGCATTGTATGGAAGGAGAAAGTAAGAATTTGATTAGAACACCAATGCCAGGTGTCATTTTTCTGAGTAAGCCATATTAACCATATCAAATAATGAAAACAAATTAAGTCTTAAGGAATGTACATAGTTTTAATTTTTAGGAGTTTGAGTTTCTTATTTAGGAAGAGTTCTAATCATAAATCTGTGTTTTAGTGAGAGAGTCTGTATGTCTGATTGTTTTCCTCTCTGTCTCTTTAAGGATTAAAGTATGAAATTGAATCTCAGAGGAAAGTGTGCAGTATTGTAGCACTTGTCATCTTTGCAGTTGTAGCTGGTGTAGGCGCTGCTCTTTTTGTCCAAGGTAAGTGATTAAAATTGCTCCCTTAATTTAAGGGAATAAGAGCAGAAAAGAATCTCTTCTCTGCTGTAGTATGGAAGTTAGTAGCACCTATTAATTGCCACCTACTAATTTTTAAGTAAAAAAATACGCAGACTACAGCAGAAACAGCATTGGGATTGTCAGGCCCTCGAGTGATCACAGGAAGATACAGACTCCAAATTTATGTATATTTTCTATCCTTCTGCTGTGGGTGAATATTAGGGACTAGAGAATGACTTCTGGTGCTTCAGTGGGATTTCTTTCTGAACCCAGGAAACTTGGGGATGTTAATGATTTATGTTTGTTGCTTTGTGCTTTAATCCAGTTAACAATTCTGGTTTTACTGACTCCCACTTAAATGTTTGCAGATGGCTATACTGTACAGAGTCAAGCTGGTCTTGGCCTAACTGTAATCCCTGCGGTGATTTTGGTACCACTTCAGTACGTCATGTTTGGAATTGGTGAGTATTTATTTACTCACTAACATATGGATAGAAAAAAACTGAGCTCCTCCCATAATCTACAACGCATTCTCATTTATATAAACAGGTGCTGCAGTAGCATCTGGGATTCATCACATTTATAGTATCTTGAAACAAAATGTTTAGCCTGTGTTTGTTGGGCTGAGTTGCTTCACTGAAGGAGTTACCTGCTACAGTGAGATTTAGGGTAGCACATCTCACACCTGAGTGATTTCTGCTCTCCCTTCCTGGGTTTAGGGAATGGGTTGAATAACTAGCTCTGAGAATGTGTGTTCCATGTTTTCCTACTTGTGGTTTGTTTATAATGTTATTTATATTTACATAATTTTATGTGTGTGTCTACATAAAAGAGCCTTGACTTGAAGTGACTTGCGTGTTTTGTTATCATGCTGACTGGCTGAGCTTAGAATTCAGGAGAATCTGATTTCTAGCTTTATGCAATTATCTGCCTTTCATGTCTCTGTAGTTAAATTTTATAATTTTGTTTCTCTTTTCCTAGTTTTTGACAGTCTACCGCAGGCAACGTTGGCTCTGATAGGTTTGAAACTTCTTGGATATATAATTGCTGTGGTTGGTTTTGCACTGTGTGTCCCAGGTAAGCAGTTTGTCTTCTATGAAAGTGTGCTTTTTACTCGTCTACACCTGATGTTTGTTTATTTCTAATACTAAAATTTTGTGAAAATGGCTTCACTACATGGAATGTTAGCTAGTAACTCCTATAAATGTAGTTTAGGACTACTGTGCTAATGCTTTTTTATCTGGTGAAAGAAGAATAGCCCAAAGGCAGTATTACATACATCAGTTTCATGACTGCATTCTGTGAGCAGCTGCTTTAAAAAAAAAAGTCAATTGTTTTAATTTTGCATGCTAGTGTTGATTTTGGGTGACTATTATTGTTGTTCTTTCTGAGGCCTAGGGTATTTAGAAATTAAATAATAATTTTCTCATGTTCAGTGATTAAATCAGTAATTCCTTGCTAATCTCTGCTTGTATGCAACTGAGCTCATGAATATTTCAATGAATACCATTAAAGCACATTAAGAAGGTAAATGTAGAAATAGTGAACTTGGAAGTGTTCTTGGGCTGTAAGTGTGGTTGTGGCTGATGCTCTGTTTCATCACTGAAAAACTGTCACTGTGGTAAAGGAACACCAGCTAAACACCACACACAGTGATGTCCCTTATCCTTGCCCCTGGTCTCCCTTTGTCCCCTCCCTGCCTTCCCCTGTGCCACCAGAGAACCCCACAACAGAGAAAATCCAGAGCTGGGATTGAAGATGTAAGTTTAAACTTACAGTACAGTTGATGAAAGAATGTTCTCAATTGCAGTGAATTACAATAGAGTACCTAAAGTAGTAGAATAGTTTAGCTAAGCTGGATAAATCAGTAAATGCCTCTGTGTCACTAAGGAATGTACACAAGAAAAGAAAGATGCAGCAGTAGTTTGGGGATAGCTTTGAAAGTGAAATGAATCATGCCTGTCTTTATCAGGTTTATTTATTTTACTAATCAGTTATATCTGAAAATAAGAGTTTGTGCTTTTTTTCTGTCAGTTGATACAGATTTTTTATTGTGTTTTTCCCAGCCTGTCCTCAGTTACATGGGTCTGTTCTGATTGCTGGCTTAGCTATTATGGCTATTGCAAGTTTGCTTAGTCTGGCTTACGTGTTTATTATGGGTAAGTAGCACCTAATATTCTGCATTATTTTCCTTTCAAGTAGACATAATTTATTTGAGCACGAGGTGCAATTTTGCAGTTGCATAGTTTTAAAAATTGCTGAAAAGTTGTCTGTATATGTTGGCTTTGTTTCATAGAGCATGTGGGGAATCTTGAGTTAAGAAACCTACAGTTTATCATCATAAACTGTTTCGAGATCAACATAGCCAAGTTTCTTAAGGAAGAGCATTTCAGTTGTAGGAGGGATGTTGCTGTTCAAGTTCTGCAAGCTTAGAATGAAGAGAGCAAAAGGGTGTCAAGGATTCTGTAGAGTGGGTTGTGGGATGCTGGTGACAAAAGCTTATCAAAACATGGATTTAAAGAAGTGAAATCTGCCTACTGATTTGCACTGGTTAGAGGTAGGTTAAAGAAGTGCAGTTTGAATGCACACCTTTCATTTTAGTGAATCCTGGTTCTCCTCATATTTAACTTTAAAACCCAGGAGAAAAGAATAGCAAGGCTTTGTTTCAGAAACTGGTCTGTTCATCAGATCTCAAAAAGATGAGAGACATAAAGATGTGCTAAATAAGCAAAACTCAGAAATTCTGTGTGATTGGAGTGCTGGCATACCACAGCTCTACAGCTTGGGTCAGAGTGACATTTGTTTCAAGCTGTGCATGAAGGCTCTTCAAACACCTTGTTGTTTCCACCTTCTGTGGACACAGAGGATATGTTTCTTCCAGGCTCCAGCTGTTGAAGTGTTTACAGTGAGTGCAGTCACAAGTCTGCACTGAACCATGCAGTCTCCCAGATTTGGTGGGTACACACCATGTGTGGGCATGGCCAGAAATACGAGACCCTGAGACAGTGAGAATTTCCAGTAGAGAAGAAATTAAGGCAGAATGCCTAATATTTGATACCCAAGATAAATGAAGATGAGCCAAAACTATGGCAGACATGGATCAAGCCTTCTAATAACAACAATAAATTCATTTTTTTTGACTTTGGTTTACTTGTATATACTTGTATTGACTTCAGTGCTGTGTGGTATTGGTCTGCATAAATGTTGCATTTCTGGTTTGATTGTGCTGGCTGAAGAAGTCTAATGTAGATTCTAGCATGCCAAAATAAGCACAATGAAGTAGCCTAATTCACCTTTAGGCACACCTGAGTGCCTGAGTGAGGCAATTCACACACTGGACGTGATAACATTATTTGATTCCTAAACAGAAGAGTGCTTAGAGGCTCCTAAGAATTTCCAGATCATAAAATTAAGTACCTTTGGATAGGGGAAGCTTCAGTTATGTGTGTTACTACTCTGTTGCAAGTTTTATCAGTAGACAATACCATTTCCAAGGTAACAAGTGACATGATGAGAGGAAATGGCCTCAAGTTGTCCCAGGGGAGGTTTAGATTGGATATTAGGAAAAATTTCTTCTCTGAAAGGGTGGTCAAGCATTGAAACAGGCTGCCCAGGACATGGTAAAGTCACCATCACTGGAAGTGATGTTTAGGTGTGGCACTTGGGGACATGGTTTAGTGGTGAAGGTAGCAGTGCTGGGTTAGTGGTTGGGCTTGATGTTCTTGGAGGTCTTCTCCAAACTTAACAATTCTACGGTTCTGTGTTTTTATTTGGTTGATTGTGACATTCATTCATCTGCCTGGTCACTTTTTTGTAATTATTTTAGGTTCCAGAATGAAAGATCATCCTCGTCCGGGGGTAAGCTTAAAATTAATAAATTTGGGGTGACTAGATGGCTCAGGGGAATGTAGTGAGATACTGAACCTTTCTTCACTAGTTCGAATTCAGACCAGGTTGGTAGCAAGCAACAGTTCTGGCTGTGTAACAGATGTCCAATGTTGAGTGAGTTGGTGGTCTCCATTGTCCCTATTGAGTGTGTCTGTAGTACTGTAATTGCCACCCTGGCCTAGGGCTGCTCCGACTGTTGTGCCCAAATGGAGTTTCCATTGCTGTCACTGAAAGGTGGTGGATGTCAAGGGAAGTTTGGCCTTCTTTCACAATGCACTCTTCCACCTGAATATTTAAAAGACATTTTGCTCACCTTATTAAAAAGCTTTTTCATTAATGTGAGTGCAAAACATCCAGGTGGCCTGTAAGAAAGACTTGAAAGGTTTTTTTCCTATGGTCTTCTACACCAGAACCCTTTGGTATTCTCTTCAGTTCCTGGCTATACAGAGGGCATAGCCTTGACCTTTTTTCTGATTTGCTTGTAATGCACCCTAATTTGATAAGACCTTCTGAACAGAGAGAGTCTGTCTTTAGGTAACACAGAACAAATTGAAAAATACCTGGATTTTTTTTTAAAGAAGGTTTTTCAGTCAGTTTTAAATTGTAGAATAATAATTTCCAAACCAGTAATTTTCACAGACTTACACAGTGTTTTTGAGTGATCTATGAATGTGAACTGCCTGATTTCTGGTGTTTTCCAGAAGCAAGGGAAAAGGCACAGCTGTAAAATACCAGTAAAATTTCCTTGTAGCAGGGGGATCTGGCAACTATTAACTCATCCCAGCTCTTAGATGCCAGCCATCATTTGAGACACATTTTCAGGTCTCCAGTCTAGAGCCTGAGACCCAGCTGTTGAAAGAAGATGGTTGCTAACAGTGAGAGCTGACTGCAGTTAGGACAAGAGATTTTTAATTTTTATTTCCTTTGCTTTTGCCTCATCCATTTTCATTTTAAGGAAGAGTATTTCAGAGGATTGGCCTTTCTTTATGGAAGGATTAGAAGTGCCCAGAGTTAAAAAAAAATAGAAGATAAAGAGGTTAAGAGAGAGTTATGTTATAAAAATGAGCTGAGAAATGAATTGAAGATATGCTTCATGCAAAATGAAATCTTGCCTTTATCTAACATCCTTGTACTTACAAGTAAATGGGGCAAGAGGAAGTTCTTTTTTTTCTTGGTTTTAGTTGTAAATAAACTTTGAACTAGAAACCAGCATGCAAAATAGCATCCTTTGATGGGAACTCTGTTCTCTTTATGAGTTCCTCTCCTCACAAGGTGGTCTTCCATGGCAGCAAGGATTTGAGAAATAAAGAAATAGCCACAGCAGCACAGTAATGAACATCATGTTACTCTCCCAACTGGGGGCAGGAATGAAATCAAAAGAAGTTTTTAAAACTTAGAGGTCACTGGAAACCACAGCAAGTACAAACAAGTTTTTTGCAGCTGCAGATAGCCAAGGGCAAGATACAGAGGAATGCAAGTGATGTGAATTGTGTCCATGAAGTTATGGCTGATACGGAAAGACCTGGTGGAAATTGGAGTGTGTTAATATGCTGCCTGTTTCCATCAAGGGCTGTTCAGCCTGTATTGCTGTGCTTTGAGGCAATAAATAGATGTGAAGTAATTTTAAGCATACACTTCGATTCTGTGTCATCTAAAGACTATGGAAAACTTAATATTGGTGAAGGGCATCATTTTGACACTGGGGCACACTTAAAAAATTACTCTTGAGATTTTCTTGAGTCGGAGAGGGAAACGGTGTCTATTTTGAAATCTGCCATCTTAACCAAGGAGTGATTTTTTTTGTTTTTTTTTTTTAGCATTTCTGTAGATTGCGTGTGTTGTTTCTGATGATTGTCTACCAGACTAAATGCACAACTGTCGTGTATTTCTTTTTGAGGAAATTCCACTTGGTTTGCTTGGCTACTAATTTTCTTTTCTTTTTTAGTCCTGCTGCTTTGTTACTAACCATTGATCAAATGGCAGAAATAATCAGTTAGTTTTTAGAGCTAAAAACTAGTATCTGCATGGCTTCCGCTGCCACCTAGGGGTATTTCATCTGGGTGAACATCACAGTAAGGGAAAACAGCCTGGAGAATGCAGCTATTGACTGATACAATTTTTTCTCAGACCTTTAGTCATTAATTTGATTAACATAAAGCTTTCTTCATTTTTATAGAATCACTACTTACTGTATATGTCAATTAGAGTAATTTAACTGTGGCCAGCCAGAAGTAAACATGAAGGCTTTTTATACATATATATATTTTTAAATGTTTTGCAGAAAGCTGTAGAAGAACCACTAAATGGTAGGTGATATTCAAGGTTTATCTTCTAATTAAGGGATTAATTGTGGATAAAGATGGAGCCAGTAGTTCTAATTCCTAGTACCCCAGCACTGAGATGGCAGATCAGTGTGGCAACTTATGTGGCTCTGTGAGTCAGTAAGAGTTTAGTTTCTCGATGAAATTTTGCCTGCAGCTCCAGATTGCCTGTTCTATTCCACTGTGCTTGCAAGCCAGTGGCATTGTTTGACTGTTTTAGGACACATCCAGTATCTCACAATATTATATGTCCACCCTCTTTGCTTTGCAAAATGTCCAGCTTTTAAGGGAAAAAGAGGGACTAGTCTTGAAAATTGATGTTAATTCTTCATAAGGATTTATTTAGGTGAAATACTTAACAATCACAGCAAAATCTTTCCTTGCCACTCTATTCTTTCGCACTTCTTTGGGTTGGGGAAACTCTCTCATGGTGTTGGGAAACTGACAGCACTTAAGGTGAGGGAAATTTACAGTGAAAAAGGGATGGCTTTGATACTTAATTTTTTTTGCTATTATGTTCACTAATTGGCATGCTGACTAGTAGCAAGTTCTAACCTGAAGTTTAGAATTAACCTGAAGTTTAGAATTAACCTGAATATTAATTATGAAGCATTCCTTTCTGTTTCACTCATTACTAATCCATTTTTTTTTACTTTTAAAGATGCAAAAGGAGTGATGTTAGAATGATGGTAAGTCTAACAGATACTTACTTTAATGGCTAAATATTTGAGGGCTTTGATGTTTACAGTTACCCAGTGCTAATCTGATGAAATCTGGAGGACAAGTTTCAGGGCACGTGTTGTTCTTATTCAAATTATATTTATTGAAAGGAAAGAATATGTGTATTGTATATCAAACAGAGGGGAAGAATGTGTATTCCCTAAACAGTGAAGAGGATGAGTCAGTGAGAGAACTGTGCAATAGTGTGTTTCTGGTCAAATAGCTTTGTTTCCTTTATGCTCATGTAGTACTAAAGATGCCTGGAATGTTTCCTTGGTGGTGGGTTGTTCTGTTTGGGGTTTTTTTGGGTTTTATTGTTGATATAACTAAGCTTTCTCTATGCATTTAATTGGTGATCTTCCATGAAAATTCACAGGAAAGTGATTTAACTCTCTCCCCCTCCCCCCTTCTTTAGGCATTACTTGAATTCTCTGGGTTTTGTTTGATTTTATTCCAATCAGATTGCTCTCATTGAACAGCTTAATTTTAGGCTAGATGATAAGGTTTGAAAACAAAACAGTAGTATTGATTCTTTTCTATTCAGAAATTATACTTTTCATGGGAATAGGATAAAAAAAGCACTTGTTGATGCTATTGGTACTTAGGTTTGTTCCTGAATTCTGAGCAAGCTTGTCATGAGGTATCACTAGACCCTTAGCCTAGGAGTCTTGCATTCAATTACAACATTTTGCTACTTGGGATAAAGAGTAAGGCCACTCCAAATCTGTTAGCTCACTTGAAATATTTTTATATCATGCCATTTCTAGGAGGCATGAACTGACAAATGTGCAAATAAATGAGGTACTAGTTAGCTCTAATTGGAAAAAGGTGTATGAGTTAGTTTTAAAAACAGGCTTCCTTACAAATACCAAGTGCTGTTTGGTTTGTGTTACTTAGGACTACTACATGGTTCATCCAAATATCCCATTTAATTATTTTCTAAAGCAATAGGAATACAAGCAGTTCTACAGTACAAAGGACAAGTGCACTGGTGTCTCATAAACACATTGATAAACATATATACCAGTTAGAATAATCTGAGCTGGATGGAGTGGAAGGCAGGGCCTGCTCCAGAGCTGGCTACTGCTTGTTCTTCACAGAATTGTTTTGAGATCAGGGAACAGATAGATACTTGCCAGTCCATTGCATTCGGAGCAGACCAGAAGGGAGATCAGGATGGGCTCACTGCAGTTACCTCATACTGCTGAAGAACAAGGCAGAGTTTTGCTTGGAGATCCAATTTTAAATAAGTTGCCTGTTTTTTCTTGGGTCTCATACAGGCTTATGAAAACCTGCCTTCTAGTGCTGAGATAGAGCTTCCAAAAGCACAGAAATTGCCAATTACCCATTTCATTTTAGGGTAGAGCTAGAAGCTTGTCTGCTTTTTCTGCACTGAAAGATGGCTCCTAACCAGTGACAGAAGGTTTTACAGATGGAAGGCAAGTGCTCTCACTCACATGCTGGAGGCAGTAACCTTTTGAGCTCTACCTGCTTTCTACCTTAACCTTCCCTGGAAAATTGACACACAAACTGAAGCAGGGATGAATCAGATGCTGAAGCTGACTAGCTTACAAAATGGCATACGTGAAAGAAAACTAGCATTAGAGTATCTGGACAGGGTTGGACAGACAGCTGAGCCTGTGAGCCATTTCAGCTTATTCAAATTCACGAGTGAAAGCTTCAACACAGTGTCCACCTTTCTTTTGTGGAGGGGCTGAAACATCACTTGCTGTTAGCAACACCTTTTTCTACTACTTGAATGCTAAATGTGCTTTCAATTTTGAAATGAAAAAAGAAGATTTAAGTTGTAACTTGCATAGGCAGCACAGAACATTGCTGTTCTTCCCAAACAATATTTCTTTGTCTTTCTTTTTAAATTCCCAGAACTGCAGAGCTATGTGATGCGTATATAAAAAGTACACCGTTGTTGATACACCGTGGCCTTGAAGATGCACTACTCAACAAGAAGAAATTCAGGAATCTAGTTGTTTTGCATGTGTGGCAAAAGTGCTTTTGATATAAATGATGTAATTTTATAGTCACAGCAGCTGTAGCAAGGAACATGTGTGTTTGCCCACATGTGATCTTTATTTTCTTTTGTTATGGTGTATATGGGATGGTCGAGGGTGAGAATATAAAAAGCACTATTTGCCCAGTACAGAGTCTCCCTGCAGTAATCCTTAGTGGTATTATTTTCAAAAACTATCATTAATCACTGCTTTGATAATGGGCCTGCTGAGCCCAGAGATTGCAATACCATTTAGACTATTGTTTTCTTTATTTGTGTGCATGGACAAAGTATGGTCTATGTGTGTGATACAAACAGGAAGTAGAGATTGTACAAATACATCTTTTCTGACATTCAGCAAACTTTTATAAAAAAAGAATAAAAAGTTACACGCAAAGTTGCGTAAGTACAAAGTTTACTCCCAGCTCTCTTGAAATTATTAACAGAGTTCTAATTCCATGAGACATTAGTATTCCTCTCTGTGGACAGTAGTCATGTGTGCTCTGGTGGCTGATATTTTTGTCTAGTGAGAGGGCTCTCCGTGCCTCCTCTGTATCCTTTGATGAGAAACTGCTCAGCTGTTGGAGCCTAATTCAGCACTGGAATTACAGAGCACAGGAGCTGGTAATCCTAATGCTGAATGTGGTTCTTGTGTGTGTTCATGTTGTGCAGTGTGTGGAACTGGAAGCAATTTCAGGCTTTCTTGACTCAGTGAATTTGTGAAAGTCGTGGATGCTTCATAAAAACAGGAGTTGTCCTATTTAGTGTATTTTTGACAGAGTTTAAAATCTTCTTTTCTTGAATGGAAAAGAGCTATATAATTTTTGACCCAAGTTTGTGTTGCTGCCATTTTATCACAAATATGTAAAACAAAAAAGAGGAGCTGATGAGGAGTGAGGAAGCTCAGTTTCTGTACATATTTAAGTGGTACTGTTAAAAACCAGTTTACTAGGACTTGTACATTCCATGAGATTCTGCCATGTTTTACAGCTGTTTTGAGAGTTGTTCCAATATAGTTGGCTGTTTCTGGACTTCGTGTATGCTTTGTAGAAACCTTGACACTGTTTCCTGTTTGTACTAAGGTACTGTATTTCAAAGGCACACATGGTTTTCTCCTTCTAACAATTTAAAACTTGGTTTGGAAAGCTGTTGCCAAACAGTCATGTAATAAAATCCATGTTTTTAAAGATCCTGAGTAATTTGGCACTTCTCAGAGTTGAATGTTACAAGCTAAGGTTCATATCCATGTTGTGGGTGCATAGTGTAGGGATTTGGGTCTCTGCACGTTGAGCTCTGAGTCACATCAAGAATTCAACAAAACAAAACTGAGTGTCTCATTTTACAGTAGGTGCTGTTGTAATCGTCCCTCCTGCCAAGGCTGTAGGATTGAGCCATTTAAAGCAAACCATGGGCCAGCCCTCACTGGGATCAGTGGTACTGGACATAGGGAAGAAGGTCATCCATGCCATAAAACCTGGGAGAAGCATGTATGGCTCACACTGTCCTACTTTGTCAGTGGGAGTGTTCATGTAAGATTTGAGCTCTTACATATGAATCTTTTGATACAGGTTTTTCCATAATCTCAGTGATATCTAGATAAAGATGGGAAGTGGTTCTCCACTACAATTCAGTATAAAAATTTTTCTAGTTAAGTACTGTGCAGTGCTCCGTGTTTCTAACTAGTGATTCCCTTTGGTAAGATGAAAGTCTTAGGAGAGGAATAAAAAACCAAATCAACTGTTGAGTTCTTTTGAGGTATTCTGCCTTATAAAAAACATATATAATAGCTTTATGTTAATTTCTGTAATGCAAACTGCAGAACCCCCCTGTGTCACCGTGGGATCAGGCCAAGCTGTTCCTAGGAATTGTCAAAACATGAGGAGCTCAGCGGCTGTCTATGGGCTGCAGAATCACGGCCCCAGAAATGGGAGAAACACACCATCCTGTTAAGAGCTGGATTTCTTGTAGGTGTGAATTTAAAAGAGAGTTTAAAAAGTCATTAGTACACCCAGCCAGCTCTTTCCCACCAGTAATTTAAAACCAAAGTTGTTCATAACTGTATGCTTTCATTTGTGTGTGTACATATGTGTGTATATATAAATATAAAGACATTTTAAATATCTATAGATCTATAGTCTTTACCCAAGAAATTGTTTTTATTTATGAAATGATTTTGTAAATATTGTGCTAATATACTTAAAAAATAAAGTCATTTTAAGTTGTTTTTGCAGGAGATTTTCTTGTTGCTAACACACTGAGCTTCTGTAGTTGCTTCCATAAATTCATAGTCATAGCTGCTCTTCTCCCTGTCTTTATGTAGTGCTTACTGCATCTACAGAAATGTTCTCAGTGTTACATAGGCTGCTGCAGATGGTTTTGGGTGGGTTTCTCCTTAAAAAGGTCATCCAGATGGTGAAGTGAGTGTGTAGGTTGCCTTGTAATAACTTCAATTACGCTCTCCAACATCAGCCATCAAATGTTGTCACCCCAGTGTGCCGTGGGAGGAAATGAGAGCTGAGGAGTAACGAGCTGCTGCTGCCACTGCATCTTTAGAAACAGCAGAGCAGCACCTCTGTCCAGTCCATCTGTGCAGCCCTGGAATGGTGTTTCTGTGAGAAGAGGATCCCTTGTGTTACTGCTAAAGCACTGCTGCAGAAGTTCTGAATTGCCTGAAGTTGTCTTTGATGTTCATTTCACTGTGGAGAGAGGAGCTGCAAGTCCTGCCTGGTAGTCTTTCCACTCACATGGCCTCTTCAGTGGAGCTGAGCTGATGGGAACAGTGGAAATTATTGGTGATTTTAACTGTGGCTCTTGAACTTCAACATCTCTGCAGGTATGTTTTGTGGCTTTCCTAGACACACACTTTCCTCTCAAAAGGAGCCATGAAGCACCATTTGAGCTATTTAAACAGAATTTTAACAGTTTTGGAATTTTCTGTGCAGGGACCCAACTGCAGGGTGAACTGCAAGCTCAGGAAAACTGGTCCTAAAGCTCAGGAAGACTGCATGCTTGAACTTTGAGGTGAGAGAAATGGTGCTAATCTAAATGTATGTGGCTGGAGAGTATGTCAGCACAGTACCATCAGAGATGCCCAGTACCTGTGATCCAGACTGCTCCAGTCAGTTCAACCAGGAAAACCAACCCAAACCTGAACTTCCAGTCCAGCAGCCTTCTGAGAGTGCTTGATCAGAGCTCCATAATTGAGCAGTTGCTACCAAGTGACTTGCCTAAGAGTAGAAGTCGGCAGCCTCTGGTTTGTTCCACTTCACAGAAGAATTTATATTTCTTTTCTATGGAAAATAATTATTTTGTGCTCTAGTGCTCTCTGCCTTTGTCATAGATACAGCCAGTACTGTCTTGGACTTCAGTGCCTCTTGCTTCCTGTATCCTTGAGGACTTGCAAAGCTTTCATGATGAAAAGGGGTAAACCAGACTTTCTCGTTTCCCTGTTGTTTCCCTCCTGTGCCTGCTGCAGAAGCCCAGCATGGGTAGGGCGTGGCCTAGTAGTGTACCCCAAACCCTTCATGCTACAGCTAGGCTGTGGGGAAAGGGCAAGGAGCACTCATGAAGTACAAGAAAAGGGCAGAACCAGATTATTTTTCAATGAAATGATGAATTGGCAAGAAACTTTAATACACAAATATAAATAGTATGGAGACACGGATCATCTGCTTTGGGGGAGGAAAGCTGCAGTGTTGAAACAAGTTTCGGTTTCCTTCTGTTCTCTCGCTTGTTCTTCCCTGCAGAGGGGAGGCTTTTGAAATTACTGGGCTGGAGAGTGGGTGCAGTGAAGGGAAGAGAGAGTCTGCCATGAATGCAAGTTTGGTGGGAGAATTAAAGAGCATAGGAACTGCAAGTTTGCCGGAAGAGTGTGAACAGTTCCTCCTAACGTTGCTAAAATTGGTACTTCTGAACCTGTCAGAGTTATGGGACTATTTCTTCACTGAAAGGGTTGTTAAGCATTGGAACAGACTGCCCAGGGAAGTGGTGGAGTCACTGGATGTGGCACTCAGTGATACAGTTTTGTTGACAGGGGGCTGTTTGGTCAAAAGTTGGCTTTGATCTTGGAGGTCTTTTCCAACCTTAATAATTCCATGATTCTGTACAGTGCTGCTGTCTGCATGTGACCAAGCACCTGGGCACATGGAGGTCCTTGGGGATGTGCAGTTGTCACATGAAGTCAGACTTTACCTCCACACCTCAGTGATGTCCCCTGGGCACAGCAACTGCCTGGTGCAGAGTAAGGTCTGGCACACCTTCAACTTGAATTAAAGTACTGAATTTTACTGTCATTCACAATTTATGTACCTGCAGATAATGAAAGATTTTGAAACTGATGGCTCTAGTAATTAGTCTGCCCCCTTTCCTACCCCATCCCTCACCCCCTCTGCCTTTCTTTTAAGGCTGCACAATGGGTGGCTGCAGGTTAAACTCGGAAAGGTTACCAGACCTGTGGAAAAATAAAGGAGACAATATTTTTCAGAACTTGGCTTGAGGATACTTGTATTTGGTTGCATTCATTTAACTTTCTTTTTTGTCTTCCAGAAGTGCTGCAGGAATTGCTTTTAGAGAAGAACGTTTGGTTTTATTTTGGGAAGTTGTGGTTTTTGGGGTTTTTTTTGGTGTGTAAGAAAGCAGTATTCTTTAATAAACTAGATACATGGGAAAGAGGGCAAAAAAAACATGACACATCAGTGGAGATTCGCTGTGCTGTTAACCAGAAGGCTCATCCAAGGACAAATGGAAGTTCAGACAACAGAAAGGAGAAAATGGATCTATTTAGATAAATAAATCAAAATACATTTAACATCTATTCATTGCAATTAATTTAAGTTTAAGCATAGCCAATTAAGATAGTTTCACTGAAGAAAAAGGTGTTCAGGGTTCTCTGACATTTTGTACTAGTTCAGCTCAGTGAAAAAGAAAATTCAGCTATTGAAGTGGAAGTAAAGGCGCTGTGTTGTATGCAGACCTCTGCAGCTATGGGGAGTTAGCCTAGGTAGGTAGGCCTTGGAAGCTTTGATTTGTCCCACATGAAGAAACACTGAGAATTTAAGGATCATAAGAAAATTATATAAAGTGTAATTAAAGGAGCTCAGCATGGAAATAGATTCCTGCACTGTAATTACAAAACAGTGAGGTTTTCAAAAACAATCCATCTGGAGCTGGAAGTACAGTTAAGAATGAAAATGCTGCACCATTGACAGAGCCAGGCACTTACTGTTCTGGGAAGTTGGTGAGGTTTTGGCTGGCACAGATAAACAGGTACCACTGTAGGAACCTAAAATGTCCTCCCTTACCTGGTCTGTAGGTAGGAAAAAAGTTATTTTTTGATAGACTGAGCAAGCTGAAAACGACTGTGGTATTATTTAATGTAACAATGTAAAGAAATTGGGGGTAAAAATAGGTGGTGAGGGGGAGGAGGGCACTTGTTTTTTCTTTACCCTTACCTGCCCTGTCCTCTGATGCTGTGGCCACTGGAGAACCCTACCACCCTCACAGCTCTATTTAATAAAGGTGATGATACTTGATACTACCCTAGCCCTGTTAGATTGCCTTTCACACTGCCCTTTTTTCCTCATACCTGTTCTCTGGGAATGGTATGAACCAAATAGTAAGGGGCAGTTGGGGAATAAAAGAAAATCACCATATTCTGAACCATGAGGTAGCTGTTGGCACTGCAGTGGCAGTACACCAGAGCACCAAAGCATAAACAGCTTTAAATGTCATACTGAGCAGGCAGTGAAGCTGGTTACAGCATCAGTGAGGAGGTACAATTAACATATAATTAAAAATGTCATGACTCTGCCAGTCACAGGAAAGGTGACGGGGAGAAGGTGGTTCCTGTCCCCCAAGGCCAGCTAAAGGAGCTACATCACCTCCATTGGTGACAGAGTGAGCTGTTGATGTGCTCTGCAGGTGAACTGAAGCACAGGGCATGTCCAAAGGCAAGGAGGGAAAAGATGCTAAAACCAAACAAGCGGTGCAAGAGAAAAGCCCTGTGCTGAAGGGTACAAGTCACTACTTGTTTATTTACCAACCATAGGAAACAGCCCCTTTACCACGTGCACTTGGTGAGGGACTGGTCCATGCCCTGAGCCTGCTCTTAATCCAGATTACAGCCTCAGGCTGGGAAACCTGAACAAAACTACCTCAGTGCATAGCAGGAACTGCCAGGCCAAGAGTTGGGGAGCAGCAAAGGGAAAGTGCTGGGAGTTCACAAGGCTTTGTAGAGTAGAGCAGAGACTGGCAAAAGGGAGGAGGAGGGGGAGGCTCCAGCAGTATTTTCTCTATGCCGAAGTGGTTGTGGGGGTTCAAAGCAGCAGCTGTAGTTGGTACAGTTCACCAAACTATGGGCAAAGCCTTCCCTTGCTTTCATGCTGCTCCAACACCTTTAACTTCCCCAGCAATTTTACAGCAAGACACTTTTGGCAGGTGAGAGAAGCCTGTCTTCCTTTGATACTTACCCCAATTGTTTGCCATCACCAGTTCAGCTCAGGTTGGTTTCAGCCTTCCTGAAGAGGAGAAGTGAGACCGGGTTTTTTGTCGAGTTGCTTCTTAGTATAAATACCTTCATTTGGAAGGTGGCCCCCTCCTCCCAGGGAGGGACACTGCAAGTGAGGCAGGGGCCATTACAAGGCTTCACTTGAATCCCAGGGAACTGGAGAGATGTTAAACCCACAGGACCAAGGGGTAGTGTCCAGATTGCAAGCTCTGAAAGCATCTCCCTAGAAGGATGGTCATACAAGTTTGAAGCCATGTGAATGTTTGGCTGAAATAATTCCTAAAGGGAGCTGCTTTCTGGATTTATAGGTAACTTTGCCAGCCCAATCTGTGGCTAAATTGGATTTTTTAGTAAAGCACATGTTACATGCATTTGCTGTTGTAAGCATGTCTTTAGCTTGACATTCCTCAACATGGTGCTCTCACAGGTCTGAGAAGAAACCTGGGGAAAGAGTAGCTTTGCCAAAGGAAAGATTTTTACAGCCATACATGTAGGTGATAGTCATATCACATTGGAGTCCAAGCATCCCTAGGTGCCAAAGTTCCCTCAGTGCCAAAGAGGAACTGATGACGTTTAAAAGTCCTTGAGGTCTGTATCATCCAAGTATCTGGATGTCTGGAGAGAACATCTATGCTCTGAGACCACCTCTTACTGCCTGGATTCCTGAAGGTGTTCTGGTGACCCCAAAGGAAGCAAACCCCAATTCTGCCAGTGAGGGACTAAAGATGAGAGGAGGGGCTGGGTGTTGTCATTGCAGTGGTACAAGGGGCATGGAGGATGCAGGGAGCAGAGCTCCACGTCCTTCACTTTATTCATAGCTCTGCACACCTGCCACGACAGGGGTCATAAGAATGTAATAATGGTCTATCTAATGCAGTAAAAAGCAGCTTTTTGCTACAGCACTAATGACCTCTCCTTTGTAGTACTGGATCATGCTTCCCTTGTCAGATTATGCAAAGTGGCCTTTTAACTCTGGTGTGTGATCAGGTCACCCAAAATAAATAAACAAGACCAGTGGGAGGGGTGGGGAAGACAACTGCTTTGAAGGTACTGCCACTGGATCATGTGGGTGGCTCAAGGCCAGTTCTCATTCCAGGCTTCTCAGTGCAAGAGCTGTGCTGTGCAAATCACCTGGCAAAAACAAGCAGTTCCTCTTCCTGATTCTGCAGAGTTAATCCTTAGTAGATTTCCCTGCATTCTACCCTAAAATAGCTTGAGTGGGGGGAGTGTTTTCCCCACTTCCCTTGGGTGCCCCTGCCCACAGTCATGAGCCTCCAAAGGGTGGCTGGTGGATCAGGTTCCTGGTTTAGATTTTGTCCCATCACTTCTAACCCTCACCCAGGGCAGCTCAGCCAAGCTGGCTGGATTCTGTGAGGTACAGCCTCTGAAATGCCAGTTCAAGCACCTCAGACTCCCTCAAGACAGCACAAGTGCAAGGTTTCATCTGGGTTTGATTTAATAGCAGGCCTGCCTCTGTTAGCACCACAGGAGTGAACTGAAACTGCTCATAAAGGCATTGCCTGTGCCAACAGAAGCAAAAGGTAATTTGCACTTTGGTATAAAGGCAAATAAAAAAAAAAAAAGAAAAAACCCATAACTGCTTTTAATGCTAGATGTTTGACAGCTATGGCAAGAAATGTAGGTAAGAAATGTGGAATCTGTAGTCCCTTCCAGTGCTATAGTCCCAAACATGATTTTGGGACCAGTTAATGCTTTTGAGTCTGAAAGGAACTGTGGAGACACAGAAGGTCACACATCACATGGAGGAAAAGGAGAAAAAAGGGACGTGCCAATGGACGCTCCAGGCCACAGCTGCGTTTTCGGAGCTGTGACTTTACTGCAGGGCATCCAGGGGAGCCCAGGATAAAAATGACCCAAAGTCCAGGAAAACATGGCCTAGGAAGAAGGACTGGAACTAACAGGTTAATTAAAAAAAAAAAAAAAATCTGTGGCAGGGCATGACAGCACGAGGAATGAAAGGTGCAAGATTCACTTCCCCAGACCTGCAGCAGAGCAAACAAAAAGCTGAGTCTGCACAGGGATGGAGAGACAGAGCAGATGCTTTTCAAGTTCCTTTTGCTGATGCTCATGTTATAGTTTTAACAGCTCAAAAAGAGCAACCAAGGAAAACTTTTCCACCACAGTGGGTTCCGTCACATCCGTCAGCACAGGGGGCTGCTGCCGTGAGCAGTGCTGGGAGCACGCAACGAGGGACCAAAGCAGAAGGCTGGGATGGACTGAAGCCCTCAAGCAAGGGAGCAGCGCAGCAGAAGGGCCTCCCACGCAGGCACACCTCTGGTGACACAGGACTCGGGCTGCACTGATGGGCCTCTCCATTCTGCAGCGCCACGCTGCAGCCCCATGGCTTCCTCTCAGCCTGCAGCAGGTCAGAGAGATCTGTAAAAATGGTAATCAGATTGCCAGGATGGATGTTGCTGTTCTGGGAGCTAGGCTGCAGGAAAAACCTCCTGTCAAGATGGGATAGACATGACTACAGGTGGGGAAGTGTGGGAGAAAGGATACAGTACCTGTCATGGAAAGGGAAAAAAACCCAAACCCCTTGTGTTTCCTGGGATGGGCAAGGTGTGCTTTTGGCTGGAAGAAGACTGGGGACTTGAGGACCCATTCATGAGGCCAAATAGAGTTCTGGATCATGAGAGATCATGAAGACAGTGGTTTGTGGCTCCTGTTTTTGGGTACAGCCTGCAGTTCACAAAAGGAAAAGTAAAACAGTGTTGTTTCCTGGCAACCTCTGAAATTCTATGTATCTCCTGTGCCAGAAAGGCCCACAGCCATCCTGTGAGGAGGAGGATGGTCAGCATTACATTTTAATGACCAGTCCATGCATTTGGGAGAGCAGAGCCCATCTTGCCTCCAGAGGCTGTTTGTCCTGGAGAATAATGCTCTTCCAACTGACATGAATTCTCTTATGCAGAGGATTGTATCTACTAAAAGCTAGAAGAGAGCAATTGGGGAAAAATGTCGTGATTATTCATAAAGACCCATTAAAATTTGTTTTTAGTGGTTTAATTCTCCCTTAGTGAGTGTGGTTGTTGGATCCGTGCTTTGTTTTGATTCAGATGGTATCTGCATCAGAGTGAATCATTTGAACAGAAGCCCTGAGCTTTTGAAAAACCACCATTTCTTTAGGGAAGCAGAAAAATAGAGCCAAAATTTAAATTCAGATGAGTAAAATAAGCAGCTTAAAAACACCTGCTCAGAAATTCTCATTTATTTTAACTTATTAAAGCAAAAAATGCTGAGTAACAAATCAATCCCTGATCTGTCCCACACCCCATCCTTGCACACAGGCACTACCGAGCTGGTGCTAGACTGGAGAAGTGATCCAGATAAACCTTTTTAATTTTTAAATGGGACATGTGAGTGCTTTTTACCCCCCCTCCATGTTTCCTAGATAGGCTCTTCACCACGCTGTGTCATTTTTCCTAAACGGCAAACCACGGTTCTTTTACAGCTGGCTTGTAGCAGGGGGAGTATTTTGTCTGAGTCATCAGAGCCATCTGTTCTAGGCAAATATTTTAGTGAATGATCTCTCTTTCTTACTTAGACTGCTTTTATTCTTCTGTTTATGTGAAGACAAAGGCAGGGTGGTCTCTCACTGACTCTCTCACCCTCCCTCCATGAGCTGGCATTAAACCATGGCCTCATCCAGCTTCAACACCACCAAACATTACAATGTCTGTGGGCAGATTTTCAAGCTGTGTTTAAACTACGAATTAAAGTTTTAAAAGAAAGGTTTTTTGCTTCCTGGGCAGCTGCAAACAACTTCTCTTCAGTTCCCTGCAGATTGCTCAGGGTATATCATGTGGGGGTGGGGGCTCCTCAAAATGTTCACCTGCTGTCCCAGCAGCACTTGGGTATCACTCAAGGTTCATAGTTGTGTTTCCTTGAAACAGCAAGTTCCCTCCCTCATTGCAAGGGCATTTGGGTGGTTTCAACTTCATCTTCTTCCCTTGGCTCCCAAATGATGTTTGCTGGTGCTGGTTCGTGGTGGTGTTAGACACTGGGTCTTCACCACCAGCCCTGCCCTTCTCAAACAACAAATATTTGATGTGATATAAATATGTGATCTGATAAAAACCTTCCATGGAGGCAGCGTAGGAAAACCCTAGAGCAGTTAGTTAGAAATAACATTTCTTCTGAACAGCAATAGACCGGCTGCAGGAAAAGCAGCTGCTCCAGAGACTGCTGCATTTATTGACTTAGCAGTGCTGGGGACTCCACATGTGCTAACACCACGTGGATGCAGCAGGAAAAGAGAGCCCAGACTTGCAGCTGAAGGCCCCACAGTGACACAGTCCCGGTGGAGACACCACTGCTGCTGTTCTTGCTCAGCCCCTGTGACCTGAGCACACAGAGCCAGCCAGGGGCCTCTCTCCCTGCTTGCACACCAGACCCCAGCACACAGAGGTGGGAGCGTCCTGGGAAGGAGCCAGAGAAAACACTGTTTTTATTTTCCTGAGCTAGTGTTTGCCCTTGCTTTTATCACTGCTCAAAGCCAGCTCTGCACACAGGGCTTTGGCTTCCCCTTTCTGCAGCACAGTCTGCACTTAAAGACTGAGATGTGTGTATATGTGCACCTGCTGAAGGGTGGGACGGCTGGACTTCGGGCTCTCCTCTGCACCCATGGGTGAGTGACACTGCTCTGGGGGCCCAGTGGCCCTTCCTGGACAGGCCCTGAGCCCATGCAGGCTCTCCCCACGGTCCCTCTCCCTCCCACTCAGCCAGCAAGGCAAAGCAGCAGGACAAGGTCAGATAATGGGTGATTTATCAAATGACTCATTAGCAAGTAATTTTCTGCAATGAACTAAAACAAGACAGCTGAGTCACTGCCTCTGTACTGAGGTTTCAGGGGTTTTACACAGCACTGAGTGTAGTCTGTCCATCTGTCCCCGTGCACATGACAGAAGGTCCTGGGCAGATGCAAGGCTGAAAGATGTCCAAAGGAGGATCCTGTATGTCCTCCTTAGAGCTGGCTTGCCCTTGGTGCATGTCTGGTCCAGAGGTGCCAGCTCATTAAATGCCAGACAAAAGTTAATGCACATGCCCCACATCTCCCTGCCAGGAGGATCCAGCATGAGCCAAAGCATTATTGAGTGCACCAGTTCTGCAGCAAATCTGGTACAATTTGGTGGTTGCAAGGGGTCCCTTGGGTTTGAATGGGATTCGCCCCCCCCCCCCCCTTACTGGGTGTTTTGGGCCAAGTCTACTGTGCTTACCTATGATATAACCTGAATAATATTTGGTGTGGACATCAGGATAGAGCTGCTTGTGGCTTAGCTTGCAACAGCACCCAGTACCTGTGGATACAAGCAGCTTTAACACCATGATGGGAGTGTACTCACACAAGTATGTACTACATGAAAAGCATCACTGGCTTGCCTGGGTCTGCAGGAGACCCATAACCTACGGGCACACAGTTTGAGAACCACTGAATTTCCTAAATAGCTAAAAATTAAAAGAAAACTTTGGATTGGGCTGCATTACTTTTCATGATTCTGCACTGATTTTAGACTTGCCTGGAAGGTGCTCAATAGCATTTCCCTCTCCCAGCAACACCAGGGTGCCTCCAGTGTCACACCTGACATCTGCTGCTGCTCTCAGAAGCATGACCCCTAAATCTTGACTGCAGTGTCAAAAAGTGATGAAGCTAGAGCTGAGCCTCAGATCCTGGGTTCTTTATGCTGCATGTACACGTACACTTCAAGTGTTTCAGTCAGGGGAGGCTCCACTTGCACCACCGCTTCCTCCATAGGGCTGCTGTAAATATTTGCACTGCCACCAAATGCTGTAGCTGAACTCTGCCCCTACCAGCCAGGCAAAGTCTTTGCATGTTCAGGCACTGGTTCAGCCTGGATCACCTCGCTGGCTGAAAGAAGTGTGGGGAATAGGGCTGAGGGTGAAGGAAACTGGTTTACACGAATTTGAGTGGTGCCAGTTTAACAACTCTTGAGAGCTGGAGCAACATCAGTGAGAACTGAGAAATACCCAACATCTCCCCAGGCTTATGGCAATTTAAACTGATAAAAGTTTGATGAGCCAGGTGGGAGGGGTGTGTCATTGTCCCCCTCCTTTCAGTGCTCTGGGTAATGGGAGGTGGTTTACCTTTGGTGGCTAGTTATAAAAAGGAAAAATAAAAAAAATCTGCTTCAAAATCAGATCTCGTTTGGGAAACACTTTGCTTGGCAAAAGGAAACCATTGGAGGCATCCCTAATGTCAAACATTTTGGGGAGTGAGAGCCCATTGAGACAGAGGGACAGAGCCAGGAACTGGGTTAAACCTCTGCAACAAGATACATCTCCAGGCAGGCAGTAGTTCAGTGCCACAAGGCCTGGAGCCTTGGACAAATTCATTTTGGGCAGCCTGGACATGATTTCACCTTGTGTTTTGCTGTAAGAGCACATTGCCTGACTGTGGCTTAACTTGCATTTAACTCTATCCTTGCTTTGTGCAAGGAAATGATAGCAAGGATTTGTCACACCCGATCAGCATGCAACTACACCTGCAGACAAATAATAAAATTAAAAAAAACCAAACCAAACAAACAAAAAAAAAACCACAAAAAAAACCAAACCAGAACCACCACCACCAAAAAAAAAAAAACAAACCACCAAAACAAACAAAAAAAACCCACCAAAAAACTACTGCTGAACCAGACTGCATAAAATGAGTAAAAAAATAGCCTCAGATGGGCTCTTGACCAAGGAAGAAGAAATGGCACCATTGGTGTCCATCTCCTGCCAAAGAAACAGGGATGCAGACTGTTATTATTTCACCCTTTCCCTACCAAAGCATGGAAAGGGTAAAATAATAAAAAAATAGCAGTAATTAGATAATTGGGATTATGCCTTTCAGCAACACAGTTACTGAATTAATAGAACCTGTTGGGTTTTATTTTGTTAGACCATGAATATACTCCCTGCTCCAGGTAGTGGATGTGGTTCCTCAGCCCACATCAATTGAATTAAACTTGCACAGCACAGAAAAGCAGGAGAGCTTTCCAGAAAAGTACTCACAGAACCCTTTTTGACCTGACCAGGGAGAAAACTGTGGGGCCAAGAGCACGAGCCAGGGAGCAGGGAAAAGCAGGAAGCATTATCCTTCATCCTAAGTGGCTCGGTCAGGAGATTAGTCCTACTCTACAAGATGCCAGTGCTCACACGGGCACCTGGAAAATAGGGATAAGGCTTGGAGCAGGGGCTGGCAGCAGTGGGGGTGGCAGCACCCTGCAGGGGTGGGGATTCACACCCATTGCAGCTCTGCAGTCCCAGCCTCTGAAGGCATAAACCTTCCATCAGGATTACTGAACTCCCACTGGGGAATTCTTCCCCTTTCCCCTTCCCTATTCCTTTTTTTTCCACTCATGCAGACACCTCCACTGTGCTGCAGGGGATCTTCCCCTCCCTCCAAGTTTAATCTTCTTCTTCACTGGTGTTTTCCCAGGACTGCTGTACCCAGCCCTGGTGCTTTTGGAAGAAGAAAGCAAAGCACATCAGAAATGGGTGGCTGCTGGCTTCAGCCATTGCATCCCTGTGCTTTGCGTGTTTCCCTAAGGAAAATACTGAGGTTGAGATTTTTCAAACATTTCAGAGGGATTAGCAGGTCCAACTCCTATTAAAATCACCAGGAACTAGACATGCAGCCAGCTGGGGGAAAAAGAAAAGGAAAAGGACATTCAACACCCAGCTAATGCTGTAGTGATGAATCAACCACACTCCAGCCCCCAAAGGATGAATCAAGTATACCACTAATCCACACTTTTCAGACAACTGAAATTTGCCTTAAAAGTCCATGACTTAGGAATACACTGGGGTTTTTTTCAGTAACATGCAAAGGAAGGAATCATTCTATTACACATAAATACATAGGAATATTTCCTGTTGGCCTTTAAAAGATCTGCTTGTAAAGATCTTTTCTGACTGTTATTTAATTACAGCAATGTTCTGGAGATTTAGAAACCAGGGGCTATGCCAGGCCAATTTCTCTTGTGGTGAAACTCCACTGAGTGCAAGTGCATTTAGGGCAGGGCAGCAAAAGCAACCCTCCCAGGAAGAACAGGAGTAAGAAATGCCTGGGAGACTTAAATCCCTCTGATGGCTGCCTGGCATGCTGCCTTCTGCCACGTGGCTGGGGCTTTTCCATCAATCCTGCCATCCCCTTTAATAGTGCCTGTCGAAAAGACCCCACAGCTACTGAAGGACCAGCAGCTCACTGTTGGACAAGGAGACATGCAGGCCATAATAAGCCCAGGGCTCCTGGCAGAGGGCCGGGTTTCTGTCACTCTGCTTTCACACAGGGGTGCTCCAGACCCCTGGCAAAGTGATTCATGGGCTCTGGGTGGGAGGCAACTCTGCCTTCCTGTGCAAATCACAGATCTCTGGGTGAATGGTGGAGAAGTGGTATGGGCCAAAACTGGCCTCTGAGGAACAGGGACACCAGGAGAGATGACAGGAGAGATGAGTACCAGCGTGCTGCTGCCACCAGGTCATGACTTGCTGACATGCCCTGGGAGGTTGGCACAGTTAAAACTCATTAACTAAAAGCAGCATAAGCACAGTAAGACACTGCAGAGCTCTCCATCCCTCCTGCTGTGTACAACTGCTGGAGATCCTGGGAGAAAAACCCTCTTCCCAGGCTGGTACAAGATTTCCTTTCCAAGGGAAGGTTGGCACTGAGAATATTTGCATTTGGTTTTCCTTTCCCCAACTCTGTCTGAATAAAAAAGAATTGCTGAAAGTTTGCAGGCAAATTTCCTCTCTCATGGCATTTTAAATCTCATGGTGTGCCATCAGAACAGACTCTGTATCAACCATTTATAGCATAGGAAGCTCAAGGAAGTACAACGAGTGAGACATATTAGCGAAAAAACCCCTTCTGGTTAGCTAGGGAGAAACTAGGACCAGAAAAGGTGGAGCACTTTGGCTGAGGTTTTACATCTATGAGCACCAGTGACACTGAGGGCTCCTCTCTGTGCCTTGCAGTATCAGGCTTTTAATTAATTTAATTGTCCTTATGACAAGCAATTAAGTGCCAGCCCAAGTCTTCAAATCTATCTAAACGAAGAGGAAGCTGATGATGTGCAGTAAGGGGGAGGAGGAGGATAATGGTGATTCCTGCCCCAAATCGCTCATGGTGCCCAGCTTTGTTTGTTTATTTATTTATTTATTTAAAATGACACAGATTCGAAGCTTCCCTTCAGTGCAAGCATTTCAGCACCAACCACCCTGGAGGATCTGGCTGCTCAAAGAGGGGCCTGGCTGGTCAGCAATGAGCCACAGGTGCAGGTCCCTGCCTCAAGGGTCTTGTCAACCCAGCCCCTGTGCAGCAGATGGAAACCCACGAGCTGTGAGGATGTTCACACAGTTGAGCCCCAGGATGAAACAGTGCCCATTTTTTGCCCTAAAGCAGTTGGTTTAATTGAAGCACCTCTCCCTAACCCTGCCAGTCACACGTCCTGAGAGCACTGAGCTGACAACCAATGCTGTTTGCCGATTCCACTGAGTTGGGACAGCCTTGTGGGTCATTCTCTGACTCACTCTGCTTTCATCCAAACCAAGAAGCTCCTCACCACCATTTGTCAGCCTTCAATCAGCTTGAAAGAAAGCATTTCTTAGTTCTGTGGGGTGCAAGACCTTGGGTTTGGCAAGCTGGTTCAAACTGGTCACCAAATGGTGAAACAAATGACAGAAAAGCACCAGTCTGTGGCTGAAGATGTGGGGTTTGACAAACCACAGCTCTGGAGGGGCCCAGAGCACACCCAAGCCTTCCCTCCACAAACCTGGGAGCATCTGCTGCCCAGGGCTTCCTCTGAGGACACCAGGCCCAGCACAAACACAAGGTTCATTTTGTTTGTATGAACAGCCCCTGTGATTGCCAGCTGGACTAACCTGGAGACGAAGGCATTAACCTCCCCAAGTACCTGCAGCAGCCCTTCTTTTTGTACATCTCATTTGTGCTGGCAAGAAAACCTCTGAGTTCCAATTTGCACTATGGAAAAGAGCCGCCCGCCCAAACTGTCAATCACAAATATGCCATAATAAGCAATTTTAAAAAGGAAAAAATATACAATATAGACACATGCATGTAAAATATGCTTCATAGTTGAGACTTCTCCAGTACTTATTAGTTGCTGAATATAGATGTTGTGGGCTGCTGTACCCACTCAGAGCCACCAGCTTTGCTGCTGCCTACTTCACCAACTAATTTCTCCATGGGATGTGCAAATAAGGCCAATTCCTGGCACAGGCATCTGAGGACACAAGAACAGCATTTGGGAGGCGGTCAAGGTCCAAGGCAGAAGCCCCACAGCTTAGAAATGGGAATGATCTTTTTCCCCCATGGTGCAGCAAGCACAGCAAGATGAAGCCAGGCATTTCCTGGATGCAAGTCTCTGGTTCATCTTCTCTGCTGATGCCAAAAAAAAAAAAAAAAAATTAAAAAAAAATCCCTAGATACTTACATTAACACAAAAAAAGGCACTTTTTTTTTTCCCAGCAGGAGAGGTGCAGATGATAGAGGACCAAACTGGGGGTTTGTACTTTGCAAGGGGTCATGTGCAGCAGCCTGTGCCTGTCCCCTCTCTCCAAGAAAGCCAGCTTATCGTGCAGGGACCAGAGGGGCTCAGGCAGGAGCTCCAGCAGGGCTGCACAAATGCAAAACTGTAAAAATACTGTTGTGATCACAACTGCCACCATCTAGAGCACCAGTACCCAGGGAATAATTCCATAATTTTAAATTACTAGTAAGGATGGACTAAGGTGTACTTATATATAGCATGCACACATACACCCATGCAAAAACCAGCAAAATATGTGAACGTCAGAACTGAAACAAAAGAATTCTGTTTTGACTTACAAATGAGAGGTTTTTACTGCTTTTTGGGAACCTTTTCTGCACAAGCAGTGCCACCATTTCACCTTTTGCTTCAGGGTGGAATGGGGCAAAACAAACACCAGAAAATGATGTTGACTGATAAAGGCTGAGTTTTTTAGCAGCTTCATTTCCCCAGATGCCAAAGCTGTTTGCTGTTTAGGAGCTTTAGTGGGAGGTGAGTTTACTCTGCTCCCCCTGTCCCCTGAGTGCAGCAGGGCCATGCACCTACATCCTGGCTCCTGGAGAAGAGCAGCTTTCGGATGAGTGGCCTGCCTGCAGCCCCTCGTGCTGCACTAGGGCTGCTGAGGGGAGCACAAAGCAGGGAGGATGCTCTGTGTCCCCTTGGGAGGTGACAGGTGGCCTCTGAGTGGCCAGGCTGAGGAAGGAATGCAGCAGAGAAGGATGTGCTCCTCCTGCAAACACAGCCAAAGGTGCACTCCCACCAGTTGCATCTGGCAGTGAAATTTCTGAACCACAGAAAAAAGTCCCCCAGGTGTCAGGAGGGAGGAACTGCTGTGCAGAACTTGGCTCCCCATTCAAAGCAAAGCAAACCAAATCGATGCAGCCCCAAACAAGCAGACCAGGTATGTCTGGGCTGTTTGACACGTGTGTGAGTGTGCTGCCTGGAGTGTTTCAGCACATGCTGCCTGCCTGTGTAGCTGCTGGGGATGGAGGAGGCATTGCCTTGTGTGCAGGAAAGCACAGAGTGCCCCTGCTGTTACAGGACCTGAGCCTGGCATGAGCACAGAGCTCTGCCCATATCCATTCCTCGGGGTGAAACCCCAGCAGCATGAGGCTGTCGAGACAGCCAGAAGCTGCCAGTGACAGTGACAGTACTTGCCACTGCCACTGCTGACAATGCCAGAGAAGTAAAAAGGGCGGTTATGAGTTCAGAAGACATGCAGTGACTCTTCTGTGTCCACACGGTCTCCTCATGTCCTTAGGGACGGCCGAGGAAGCAGGGCTATGACAGCTCCTGGCTGCAGCTGCCTCCTTTGAGCAGGAACTGCCAGGTTGTTGTCCTGGTGCCCGCCTGGGCCCTGGCTGCTCCAGCTGGAGAGGTGCCAGCCACGCTGGAGAGCTGCCTCCTGCCCCGCAGCAGCCCCGGCTCCCAACACCGACAGCTGCTCCCCATGGTGCACGAGTAAGGAGCACACCACTTGGCTTCAAAACATACAATATACTTTATTGCCTGCTAGATAATCAAAGTGAGGCGTAAACACCATAGCTGGAAAAAGCAGAAAAGGACCAGGAGAAGGAAAAGAATATCCAGTCACCAAACAAGTTATCAGGCAATAAACCATACACAATATAAATAATCTGTTTCCCAAACAACTAAATCTTTATTTTGCTAATGGCCATTATATGGTTAATTATCAGTAGTAAAATCTCTGGATTTCCTTTTCTACACAGCATTAGTAGTAAGAAATATATAAGGGACTCTGCAGAAAGCAATACAAAGGAGTTATATACACAGGCACCTTCTGTGGAGCAAGAACAGAACCTCATCTAATAAGGAAGGGCTATCTACAAACCAGAAGACCATGGTAATACAATATTAGCTCAGACTTAGTTTAGCTGCAGCCTTTCCACAAGGTAGGCTAGCCAACTTATGTATACATATATATTTTAATATAGATATATATAGAGATTTATTATTTTAAAAATAATGTGAACTACCTGTAGTTCCTAGACTAATTTTAAAGAGGCAGTGTACCTTTCTGAAGCTTCATTTCAGGAAGTATATTAAAAATGGTATATAAAAGACTAGCAGACCCAAGCTCACATATTGAGTCCTGATATCTTCCCTCCAGCTTCTTTTTCTAATGCTATAGCTGCCACCTGCATTGACAGCAATGCCTTTAGTCATCTGGATTGCTATTTATGTTGCTGTAATTGCTACCACTAAGTTTACTGGATTATAGTGTTAGTAATTGTCGATTATAAATAGCAATAATGCTGCAGTACACTGTCAAAGCCTGCCGCGTTATGAAGATCTAGTCTGTATGTGCATGCAGAGTTTTGTTGTTTAATCTAAAAGAACATTTCTCAGTCAAAGTGCTTCTCTCTTGTCAGCTCTGCCACGTTTTTCAACCACATGGCAACGGCTCCTCTGTCTTAAGGAAGATGTGATGCCTCTCACCCCACACCAAGTTCTCAGCAGCCTTTCACACAGCACCCATGCATCCAACTTTGTTTTCAGGACATAACCCTTTCCTCTCACATAGCCAGTGTCCTTAAGGCTACTAAATATGACTTATTAAAATTAAAACTATTTGAGGAAATGCTCTTAACACGTTTTGGTCAAATCTCCAACTGGGCTATTTGAGCCTCGTGCTCCCCACAGAGGGCAGGGAGCAGAGTGCTGTCTGTTGCTGCTGCCCAGAGCCAAGCCCAAGCTGCCAGCAGGGGATGAGGAAGGGAGAGACATTTGCAAGGAGCACCGTGAGGACCTGGCAAGGCCCAGGGTGCCTTTTGTGCCACCCTTTTCCAGTGTGCTCCCTGTTAGTGTCTTGGGGTCCACTGACAAAGGCAAAGTGGGAGCATGCACATGCAGACAGGCACCCCTTCCAATGGATTTCCTCCTGAAAACAGGGATGGAGGGACAAAGCCCCTCTTGTAAGCAAGATCACTTTGTTCTCAGCCCAATCCTGGCTGCTAACATGAGATACTACACCACTTTTGTTGATGACACAGATGTCACTTAACACACTCCCTGCCATGGGAGTTTCTAGAAGCCTCTTCCCAAATCAGTGATCACACCCTGATATGCAGTTGCTCTGCCTCAAGTACCAAACCAGTGCTGAGGGTATTCCCCACAGCCTGCCTCATTTCCTGACAACCTGCCAAACCAGGATCTGGCCCGTGGGACTCAGCATGGTCCCACCTGCACAAGTGACCACTCTGCTCCCCTGGACCTCCCAGCCAGGGACATGCCACTGGCAGAAACAACCCCCAGTGGAAGCTCCAACATCTGGCCAAAAGCACACAGCACACACTCAACGAAAGCCATCTTTGATAAAGCACAAAACGTGTCAAGAAAAGTGTGGCAGTAAATAAAGTTTCCCCTAATAATTATGACATTTTGATAGGGGAGCTTAAAAATAGGTATTTGAAAGAAGGATGCCCTGATGGAACAGGATGTATTTGCAGTGTTAGAGAAGGAAGGATGGCTGGTACCTATGAGCATACCTACCATGTGCACTCCACCAGGCAAACACATCCTTGCTGAATTTAGCATTGCCCTCTGCACCTCTGATTACAAAACAGTAAAGCTACAAAGTTCCTGATTGGTATTTCATGTGAACTCAGATGCAATCTTAGCTATCCAAGCAGCAGGTATCCTTCTTTGTCTCATCCAGGTACCCACTGGGAGCAGGCAGGAAAGTACCACAAGAAGAGGGGTGCACACAAAAGCTGGAAGCTGAGCTTTATGGTGCATGATGTAAATTCTTCTGCCTGTATCAGGAAAGACACTGTGTAGGGACACTGCTTAAAACTCAGTCACTTCAGTCCCTGCATCACCACCTTAGAGCATCACTTCCCCTTATTTATGCCCTTAGACTTCGCTTTGCTTTTGACATACACCGAGCAAGCACAACACAAGAGAAATGACTTTTTTTTGTATTTTGCTAAGAATTTTGTGCATGCAAGGGTAACAGGATCAGTGTTACTTTTCAATTCTGTAATTCCTCTGCAGCTCTACAAAACTCAAAGCACTTGCTGATACTCAACAGCAGGGAAAATGTGGGAAGCACCTTGCTATGCTCAGAAGAAGGGAAAAAAAGAAGTACAAATTTTAAGTGAGAAGAAATTACACTATAAAATCAGCTGAATAGTCATCTGTACTGGCTGCTCTTGTGGTTTTTTCACTACTGAGTAACAGGGTGTAATTTGGAAATCATGATCTGGTTGATCTGCTGCAAAGTGCAACTTTTTTTGTCACTTTTGTCTCCACTGTAACCTGGTTTTGCTTATTCCAGATAGGGTTCCCAGAGGAGAGCAGCACTGAGAAAATGAGGGGCAGCACGAGGGATTAAGAGTCTATCAGAGCAGGAGAGAAACTGTGAAACATGGAAGAAAACACTTTTCCTTCTCCAGGCATCACTAAAGATTATATTGATGGTGAAAGCCGAGGACTACTGAACATGCTGGTTAATTCACAACTGAAGTGCAGCCTGATAGGCATCCACCTGTTTCACAGTTTGTGTGTGACAACAGGAGCAAAAGCTCCTAGCACTAAGCCATCCTTGCCAGGTTGATTATTGGGCTTGGGGAAAATAATTTCATCCCTCCCACAAGCTTGGTTTCCCCTTTTATAGTGACAGTTCTTCCAAAAACAAAGTTGTTGAGGGAATTGCGTTTTCTAAACTGCTCTGTTGCCCCCCTTTCCTTTTTAGCCATTAATATTTTCTCTCTCAATACTGCCCTTAAAAGTCAGTTTTTGGTCAGCACACAGTTGGCATGGGATTTCATCAAAGGCTCATACTGGAACTGAACAGACCTGGGTCCCCCATCCATCCAAGCTCCTTGCTATACCCATGCCCATAACTGGGGCCAGATGTCACCTGGAGCAAGCATCCATAGGAAGCCTCTGCTTTGTGTCCTGTTGTACCACTTGTTTCAGCTCTTCAACACAGCACCCAGTCCCTTGCTGCTTTGCTGTGACTCCCTGGGTGTCAGTGCCCAGCTCTGTACCACCACATGGAGCAGCTCAACGGGGCCTTGGGGCACCACAGCAAACAATGGGCACTGAACGCCTCCTCTGCCACCACCTGCAGCTGTTCCCTGCGAGACCACAGAGCCCTGGCTGTGCAGGGCCGGTGCTCGGAGCACCCCAGCAGCCTCAGCAGCCCTGGGCAGTGCCACTGGCCATGACTGTGGCCGTGTGGGGCTACAAGGGGTGCCAGGCACTGCAGGAGGCACTAATGCTGCCCAAGCCGGGGGCTTTGCCATTGCCTTCCCCACCTCCAGCTTTGTGTGGCGACGCAGAAGAGCAGGGCTGGTGGGCCTGGAGAAGGGTCCCAGCCCATGCCAGTGTGCCTGGGGCAATCTCTGCCCAGTGCCTGGACCACTAGAGTGTTAGAAGTTTGCCAAACCATTTCTTGCAAGCCTGCAACTTCTGGTGAGTACAGCAAACCCCTGCCCTGGCAGCAGGCACAGTGACCAGAAGTCCAGGCAGAGAGCCTCCTGACGAGCCAGAACAGACAGAAAATGAAGGCAACTGCCCAGCCTGCAGTATGTGCTCTCCTCTTTGCTTCCCCATTAGATGCCTATTCCCAGTAATGGGCTCTCAGCATGGTCTGTCCCTCAGAGACTCCTCAATAAACTGTGGCATTGCCCCAGGTAAACTGGTGCACAGGCAGCAGGGGAGTGCACAGCTCTTGCAGCACACTGGCCTTGCTCCATTAGTCTCCTAAGCGTTTCAGAATTATTCCACTAGTCCTAGTTTGGAGCTGGAGAGAGGATTGCAGGCACAGCCATGGGTCTCTGTCTCAAAGCAGAGACCCGGGGATGTCCCGGTCCCTGCACTGCCAACACCATTGCACGCAGCTTTTCCCATGTCTTCCAGGGAGAGGCTGGATCAGACCCCAGGCAGGGGTCCTGATGCAAGCACAGGTGATGCCTTGCTAGCAGCATCCCAGCAGAGGATAATCAGGAAAAAGGCTTGTTTCCAAGGCAGGAGGCAGCGGAGAGAGGACAGCTGTAGGCCAAGGGCAGGCTCTGGCCCCTGCTGGCTCTCCAGCCTCTTGCTGTGGCTGGCACAAGCACTGCCTAACGAAATGGATGCTGTTCTCTTTTGGTTTCCTCCTCGTAATATGGCTTTACTGATGGCCTTGTAGTATTTGAAAAGGGTACCAAGGAAAAAGGCTGGCACGCTGGATTGGTTTGGGGCTAGGGATTTTTTGGTTTGGTTTTCTGTTTTTTCACTGTCTGAACTCTGGAAAAAAAAAAAAAATTGAAGGCAACTACTGGATAGAAAACACAGCATGAAGAGAAAGGTCTCTTTGAACCTCTCTGATATGGCTATTAACCATCAACCTGACACATCATTCGAGGAAAGAGGGTTTCAAAGGCATGGAGGAGTCCTGTGGTGAGCAAAGTTGCTGGTGCTCCTTGAAAATCTTGTCTCAGATTTTATCTGACCATTATTTCTAAAGTTGCATTTATAAAAACAGTTACAATGCTCCTCTATCTAATGCCATTTGAGGACACTGTTTTCGCCTCCTATACCCTAAAATTCTGTACTTAGGCACTGGGGGAATAAACCACCCTCAAAAAGACAGTCAAACACTGGAAAAAACAGCATGGGAAATGGTTGATTCTCCACTATTAGAGGCTTTTAAGGACAAGTTCAACACCCACCCATCCACCTGTCAGGTCTGTGCTAAGTATAGCTTAACCCGCCATGGAAATTCTCTAGCTGATGTCTCCAAGTCCCTTTTGGCCCTGTGACTCTGCACCAAGCAAATCCTGCCAAGATCTCATCCTGCCACAACCCAGGATGTGTTTAATATCCTGTCTGGCTGTTTGGTTTTCTGCCTTAGCTTGCTGTTTGTCCAGGAACACACACAAGCACTTCAGACATCCTATTAAGAGTCAGCTTACACTTTCCTCACACACCACCAAAACCCTGTCTATTTATACAGTCACCCTTAAAAAAGATAAAAATGGGGAGCAGCAAACCAAGAAGAACACACAGGAATATTCACCCTGACTTTCAAAAGCTGTCACAGAAAGCTTTCCTTCAGCCTTTTTCAATCTTGAAAAATGTGGACTGATCTGCTGAAAAGTTGGTAACGAACAAGAAATCCCCACACTGACAAGAACCACTGACTCTTTTAAATATCCTTTGCTGGTTCTTGCCCATGGATTGCAGGGGCTGGGCAATCAAAGAGCAGCTGGTTTTTAAAATCTGCTACAAGTAGCCCAAAGAAATTATGTGGTTTACATGAAACATGACTCTGTCTCAAAAAAAAAAAAAGAAGAAAACAAAGCAAAAAAAAAGAAAAAAAAGAAAAAAAGAAAAAAAAGTCAAGCTTGGAGCCTGGGCCATTTTAAAACAGGCACTCACAAACATCAAGACAAAAGACCTTTAGGAAATAGCAACACACTACTGCGATGATGATGTGTGACGCTGCATTTCTAACACGAGTGCCCAAAGCTGACCTCCCACCCCCAGCTCCTCTCAGCTGGCTTATGGTGCACAATTAATGCAGCAACATAACAGCAGTCAACCTGCAAGGAGTGAAAGGAAGTGAACAAACAGCAGCAGGTGCAGTGGTCGGCCACGCTCACCTACGGATGGCAGTGGGAATCCATCTGCTCACCATTTCTGCAGTAAGCAATTACTTCAGCAACTTGCTGACCCACTCTCACCATAGAAACACAAGCAGAAAATGCAGAACTTGATTTATGGAGGTGCTGGTCTTTCCTTATAGGCTTGTCTGCACCCTGAGTTAATCCCCCCCCCATTTATAAATTTCACATGGGTGAAAAAAGACTATCTAGTGACAGATTTAATTGTGAAAGTCTGTGGCATCCTTCCCCAATTCATGTTTCTTGATGAAAGCAGTGTTCAGTAACAATAACAAGAGGATAAAAATGTCTTTGCATCAGCAATTATGCCCTGTGCACAGAGCCTTGAGAAAACCACAACAGTATTTCAAGGAGATGGATGAAGTTTACAACAGCAAGTATCCAGTGCTTCCACTGCCAATCTCTGACTGCAACAACTCAAACCCGCAGGGAACTGCTCTCCCAACGTGATCTCTCTCATGCAAAGTGCCTAGAACAGCTTTCAAACACAAGCAGGTGAAAGACACAGAAATATAAAGCAGCATTTTACGAACTGACAAGACATGCAGGGAAAGAGCCCTTGGCTATGTGAGTCCTGCAGGTGCAACTCGGGCTGCAGCTGTCTGCAGCATCTGTCAGCTGGCATCCCTATCCCATCCCTTTGGATGCAGTGGGGCTGCTGCACAGCTTCCCAATGGCCAGGGTGCTTTCCCTGGAGGGAAAGCCATAATGCTGCATGTCTGACCCCACAGGCTTCCCCCACGTGTGCTTGTTGCCTTAGGTGAGGCCGTATGAGCAAGGTAACTGGTGTTTATTTGATCTGAAGATTTCTTCAGTAATTATGGAGAAAAAAGTGTAATTGTCTGGGGATTGTCATTTCCCCCTCTAATAAAGGAATTTAGAAATGTGGTAAGAGTTTTATTTTGCAAGTTAAGGCTTAGCATGAGTTCATGTGAATGTTGTAGTCTAATATGCAGTGCTGAAGAGGGTTTGGTTTGGCTTTTAGAAAAAAAAGTGAATTTAAGCCATGCAATAAAAAATGAACCAGGCCAATTTCCCAAAAACGGTGAATCTATTCTCACAACAAACTGTTAGGAGGAGGAAATAATTTATAAGGTTTCAAAAACGGCCTGGGGAGCCCAGCTTTGCTGCTCTATCAACTTCCTAGCAGGATCCCACCTCCCTGTGCCTATCTTTTTGCAGAAGCTGTGTTTGACACACAGCCATGGCTCAGGAAAATTGTCGTTAAAATACTAATAAAAAAACGCTGTGGGTTTTTCAGAGTTATGCAGTAGCTTGGGAAGGTGTGGGATACTGTCCATCCTACTGAAAATCTGTGGGATGTTTTGCTACTGATGTCTACCAAGTGTTCAGCCTCTCAAAAAAAGAGAGGCGAGAAAGGCAAGATGACTGAAAAGCAAGGTGAAAGACTGGCAAGTGAAGCTTGTTCCCAACTTCCTGCAAGATAAAGAAAACCAAGGAAAAGATCCAAGGAAAAGATCCATCTCTGCCACATACAAAGCATTTTGCAGTGGGGCAGCAGATTTGACAAAAGTGGAAAACCCAACAAGTTGTGATTTTTAAACAGCTTTATGCTGTTTATGTCCCTTGTATCTTGATGGAAACAGATTTCCAGCGGCTGAGATTTATGGGATGGTGGTTTAATGCTGAATACAGATGCACATTCCAGCCATGCCACCACATCCTCCCACAAGCAGTCAAGTGTGACAGGCCAGTGCTGCTAAGGGACTCCCATCTAGGTCTGAGGCAACTCACAGCATCCAAAAAACTACATTTGCCATTTTCTATTTATCTGAAGATTGTTGAAATAGCTGTGTTTGTGGTTTTATTAATCAAAACTACACAAAAATTGCTCATCTTGCAAAGCACACTGAGTATTTTCTGAGTGGTCTAAAAGTCCAGACATTTCTATTTAAGAATACATTTTTATCTCATCATTAAAGATGCTTTTAAATCCCTGCTGGCAACTCTTGGCCATTAGCTAGAGAAACCACTGTGTCCAAGTGGAACAGCACACATCTGGCTTTTTGTCTAGGTTCTTTAAACTAGTTGCAGATTAACAGAATCCGTGAATACGAAGCTACTGGTTTTATACTGACTCTTGTGTATTATGCTGTTTTCAAGGTTCTCACCCAGGAAATGCATCATGAGAAAAACCCTCATAAATTAGTTATTTCAAAAATGCAACCCTTCATCACTAAGAGATTTCCTTGCTGGCATGGATTTCTGCATGGGAAGTAAGTAGATACCTTCACTTTGAAACATCCCAGAGCTCAATTAGCTATGTCCTAAATGTGGTACACTACAGTTACTAGCAAAGATGTTTGGAAAAAATTATGTACCAAGATTAAACAGTCACAAAGCAAATGCTTCCCTCCATTACTTTCCAGTGTAAAACTATGCCCTGTGCCAGCCAAGCACAGTGTATTTTCTGAAGACAGCAAGAAGAATTTTCTTAAATACTGATTAAAATAATGATGAGCACTTGATATTATTTATGATGTACTTGCAGGGAAGCACTCGTTAGCAACACTTACACCATGTGCCAAATACATCTGTCATCTAGGAGTGAATGGGATGGTTTAGAACGGCATCACCCATTGAGCAGCTCACACATTACTTCTAAATGAAAAGTTATTGCTACAGTCACTGAAGCAAAACACAGCATCCATTCCAAGCCACAGATTTCAACTGCAATTTCTGCTTTATTTTAGACTGCTTGGCAAACCTTGCCCTTGAAATTGGAACCTCTTGAAGACAATGAATTGTCCATCTGCTGTGATGGTAATTTCCCTGCCACCTTACTTCCGTTAGAAAACACTGCTCTTCCAAACAAAAGGAAACACAGCCTTGTTGCCACAACCTGTCAATCTCTGTGCCGCCTATTGAAACCTGGAAGCTCATGAAAGTCCAACTTCACCATCGAGTTCCCAGCTGGGTTTGTTTCATTTTGTATTACAGAAATCTATCTAAGCAGCTGCAGCAAAGAACAGATCCCACACAAAGCTGTTGAGGAATTAACAAACTTTTTGCCGTTCAGAAGACGAGAGGCTTGTAGCGAAAGAATCTCTCCCTGCCAGAGCCCGGCTTCCTGACAAACACCACAGCTGGGAGTCCCAAACCAGATAACCATCTCAGAACGTAACAGGGAGCAGTCTGTCTGTCAAGAGAGAGATGCACAGTGAATCTGCTTCAAATGACGTCACTCTGACCGATGCCAATGGCAATGGCATGCCTGAATCAATGACACTGCTTTTGCAAGACCGAAAACACATGAACTCCAGAGCCATTACAAAAGCAACTATTAGTCGACACTGACACCAAAACCAAGAATCCTAAACTCTGACAGATAGGGACTGACAGACTTCCAAAGTCTCCTTAACTCCTAAAAATGGTACAGTGGTGCTGACCAGGTATTAAGGGAACCCACCCTTGGAAGGAAGGGAATTGATACTCAGATTGGTCTGACTGAAGCCTAATGGTCTGCTCCAACTGGGAAGCCTTTGGTGGGCCGTATGTGGAACTTGTACTCCAAAGATGTGTTCCAAAAACTTCTTTTGGATTGGAAGGAGCTCAGGTTTTCTCTTTCCACCCCGCTTTGTTCTCTTAAATTGGATGTTGTTTGATGGCAACACCTGCCTTGTCTTAGTGTGCTGCAATGCTAAGCCTGTCATTCTGACTCAGCTAGCTTGATTTTTGAGTCTATTTCAATTAGCTCATCTTGCTTCACAGGCTGACGAATAAGCTAAACTGCTGCTCCATATGGAATACATGTTTTGTATTTTGTACTTTATGTAGGCTGGATTTTCAACCAGAGTTTCAGCTGGGCTTGCAGCAGCGACACCACAGTCCAGCGCACTTCTGCTGGACACCTAATGATTCTGTGATCAGGAAAAAAATCAATAAAGCCTTGATGAAATTTCAAGTATATTTTAAATACAACTGTATTAGAGCTCAATTTCTTACTGTTGCTGGGCCAAGAACAGTCCACACAAAAGAATCTGACACTGGATAAGAAGGTAGATGTTGTATCTTACAGGTTTTATTTCAGAAAACAAAACAAAACAGAACTTTGCAGCAGAGATAGGAACGCATCTCGTATTTTGTTACAAAGTGCTAGTGTCCTACTGGAGAATGGACAGCCCCATGAGCTGGTGTACAGCAAGGCTACTGTATGCCCAGGTATACTGTGTGTCTCACTCCATGCTGTCACACTGTAGGAACAAAAAGTCTCTCTGAAAGCAGGGTTAGCTGCACATTAAAAAACTGCCGGATGAACAAAGAAAGGGACCCAACAAATGCTATTGAGGGGAGAACACCAGTGTCTAGCAAAGCATGGTGCTTGAATCGCTTGAACTTCCACCCTGTGTTTTTCCAGAAGTATTAGTGGAAATTTACCTTACCTGACAGTTAAGAGTCAGTGTAATGCAGTTGCAAAAAGCAACCTGAGTGAGAGCTGGGTAACAAACATGATCTAGATGCACTGAGAATTAGCTGAATGCAGCAGGTCTTTGGTTGGAAGAACAAAATGAGAGCATAGGAGAAAAGATGGGGCATTGAGGAATGAAGATGACTGTTTTAAGGTAATTTAGTAATAAAAAAAGTGAATAGTGACTTCAAGGTCCCTGACTGCGCATCCAATATTGACAGAACATGTATTTCTTAAAATTTTTTCCACTTGTTTTGCTCACTGAATCAGAACTTTCCTTCCCCTTCCCCATGACCTTTACAGGCCTTAAAGGCTGAAGCTTTTCCATTCCTGGCGTTTCTTTGCAGAGCTACTGATGCACACCTAGTGAAGGCATTGCAAGACTGCATACATTTCTTCTTTCCTGAGTAAATGGCACATAGTTAAAAAAAAGCCACAAACCTAAGTTTCCCTTCTGCTGCTTTTGATTCAGAGACAGGAGATCTGCTCCCATGCGAACAGCCAGTGTCTACTGGCTTCATGAAGTCTGTTATGGGGTCTTCTGTGATCAAAAAATACATTGCAATCAAGGAGGTTTCAGGCATCCAAGGACAGAAAAAGAGAAGATCCCCAACAGTCTAATTTTCAAGCCCCAAGAGGGTAAAATATATGGGCAGAACAGATTCCTGGTTTAAACAAGTTTCCAAAGTAGTGGTAACCTATTACCTTTAAGTTTAAACATTGATGTCACTTGATACTTACTTCTAAGAGAAACCATTTCTGAATTAAGTTCTCTTATGTCCAAAGACTGAAAACATAGCAAGGTCTTCTTCTGTGGAATGACTTCTCGTTTATCTTTGTTGACTATAAACAAGCTTCCCAGTTGTGCAAAGAAGACAAAATCCAGAAACATGAAGCAGATACCTAGAAAGCTCAGAAGAAAAGGCAAACTTTTCTCCCAAAGCCTAACTGCACTGAGTCCTGGCTCTCTCTGTCCCACAATTTCCATCTTCATGTCATGTAAGTCCAAAGAATTCTGGGGCACTTGAATGGATCTGTGGATCTTCTAAACAATGTCAACAGTGCTGAACCGGGCTCAGAAGTTTTAAACAATAAAATGGAAGCTCCCAGTATAGACACACGTAAGGAAGAACACTTGAGCAGAAGTTCTTTGCAAAATAAGTGACATCTTCACAGTCATTGTGTAGAAGCTGAGTGGATGATCTGACAGAAAACTACCGCTTACAGTTCTGAGGATCCATCTCTGGGTTTTGGCATCTTCCATTTTCAGGTGAAAATGAGCTTGTTTAAATATAAAAAACCCCAACAAGTTCATACTGTAGCTAAAAACAAATTCTGCAATACTGCTAACTCAGCCATATGTTAAAGTAAACAATCATTTGATGGAAAAGCAGGTGAAGTATCAAAGAAGCTCCATTTGAATAGTATTTATTTGCAATCATTAGTTTTAAATGGGAAACTGTTTACAGGCACACGCTAGATAACCAAAATAGAATGAACATGAAGAAATCTATTTAAAGGTCCTTATCAAATATTTCAAATATTTTATTAAATATTTTTATTCAGTTTCATTATCACAGTTTAATGTACTTTAGCATGTTATACACATGACTTAACATGTGCACTTAAAAATCTCAAATTAGAGGTTCTTGAATAAAATATGACATTCTATAAATGTGCTTATTGACTTAACTAGACACAACTAAGAAGGCAGTAGCTCTGTTACACCATTGATGGAGATGAACTATTGTAAGGCATGTTTACAACCAACTTTGGAGAGAATAAAACCAAACACTAGGTCAAAATTCAGTGGAAATACATGTGAGAATAGAAGTTGAAGGATTGGGCTCCAAGAAGAAAGATCATAGCAAATCAGTTGTGTTAAAACTGTCAACAGATACTGGTTATTAAAAGCAAGCACTGCTGAGAAAGAAGGTTTTTGTAGCATCCAGATTAACAGGTTCTGTTTTTTTCAGGTGTGATTTTTGAAACTCACACCTTATGGTGTGTAATGTGAAGGAAAGATACCAAAATCTAGCAAGGAAGTTGGAAAACTATCATCTGAGAAACTTCAAGTTGTTTTATGAGCAAACATGGGAATGCTCTTGTACAGAGTACACGCTGAAGTCCCTGCACTCTGACGTGTGCATGTATATGTACACACACGTGCAGACACATGCACATACATGCCCCTCCTGCTTTTGCTGCCCTCAAAGACCCAACCACTCACTGGAGGACAGCAGTACTGAGGGGCAAACAAGGTTTCAGCTGTGGACGTGAAAAGAGCAAACTAGACCATTACATTCGGGAGCCTGGTTAGGTATCCTGAACCGTGGTTTTTCCAGTGGAGTTCAGTGCAGGTCTGCTGGTGTATGCTAACAGCCAAGACCCAGAAACTACAATGTAAGTCTTTGGAAGAACTCAACAAAATGTTAAGCTATTTGCAGTCGCTTTAAAATTCCACCTCAATGAAGGCCCTAGGTCATGATGATGATGTGCCTCCCCCACGAACATCACGCAAGCCCAAGCTTAACTCCCAGAGCATAGTGGTCCGTGATCGGGAGGGTTTCCAGCCTAAGCTTAGGGTGTGTTGCTGAGTGGAGATCTCATGTCAAGTCTTCCTAGATTTCTGCCATAAAAGAATTAGTGGGGGAACATAAAATAGACATCCATCTCATAAGCTTCTTCAAAGTTGTCAGTTCACTATAAAATACTGAGTATATAAATGACTGTGGTAGTACTTCAGTGAGAGCATGAACTTCACTGTGCCTTCTTCTTGGGGAGTTCAGGGGAGGAGGCAACGCTTTCACAGCCTAAACATGTACTTGTTCATGGCACTCAGTGTCCTGAAGTGCCTGAGCATCCTGGCAGCTGTAGTTGACAGTTTGAAAATATGTACAAGGTA
Organism: Corvus hawaiiensis; assembly: GCF_020740725.1. Taxonomy (NCBI): domain Eukaryota; kingdom Metazoa; phylum Chordata; class Aves; order Passeriformes; family Corvidae; genus Corvus; species Corvus hawaiiensis. The sequence goes on from NC_063214.1 coordinate 21,664,759, forward strand.
AGGAGAATGCCATGAGTATCGGAAAACATGGCAGAGTTACCTAGGAGGTCTACAATCTATCAAACAAGCACAGCAAACAAACAGCATCTAATGGATAACGTAGGGCATACAACACATATGTTGCACAGTTACGTTTCCCTGCGAAATCAGGACTGCAAACATAAACTCCAGAGTAAGTTTCAAGAGCAGCATGTGGCTTACTCGACACCTCTGGAAACATCAGAAGTCCACCACCCCACGAGCACTGCACCTTCTGCTGTTACAGAAACTGATCTCACTGAATCAAGCAGAGCTAGCGGGCCATGTCCTGCAACCCCTAGGACTGTGGCAGAGGTTAAACAAAAATGCTCCAGCAACATAGTTTGGCTACCGCTGTATATTCAGCCTTTATGGTGTCTGTGCTATATAAATGTTGCTCTTGGAAAATAAAGCACACAGCAATATACAAATGATATCAATGGCGAAGAAGATTACATGATCAAGCCTGAAAGCAAATGGAAGTTAACAAAAGTAGTCTTTTAGGAGAGGTAGCCATATTAGACTCAGCATTCAAAAAAAAAGGGAGTGCACTCAAAAGGGTCGACATCCATTATAGCGTCTTGTAGACCCATCATGTTTCTGGTTTTCCTACATCATTTTTTTGCAGAATGTACACACCCAGGCACACACACACACGTGCGCACACACACACACACACACATATATACAAATCTAAATTCTGTTCTAATTCCCCTTTGTTGCCATAATGTTGCCATACTGAGAATAAAGGACAGCTTTCCTTCCATGCTCTCTTAGCTGCCCCATGTCTATAACTTGCCTTCAGTTGGTTCAGTATCTGTACAGTAGCTAAACAGGCAGTGGAAATTAAAACTGCTTCAATTAATATCCTGTTGCAAAAGACAGCATCCGAACTATAAGGCATTCCCTTGTACTGACATAACTTACAACTCTCTACTTGATACAAACTGCAGAATGCTCTTCAGCCTTGTGCTACAAAGGCAGCTTTCATCCAAATAATACAGACCAAAGCTGGAATTTAAACACCACAAATCCACACACTTCTACCAGTCCCTTGTTCTTGTGCCCCATTCCAACAATGCTTATCACTTTAATTTCAAAAGTCATGCACCAATGCTATAAAATAGAAACCCAAACTACCAGGAAGTCTCTTGCTCATGACTTTGGGATACTGTATTAGTATAAAAGAGCATTCAGTCATCTTAAATAAATATATTCTTTTCTGAAATCACAGCACATTCAAGGGGTAGTTACTGCCATAAGCAGAGCACTAAGTAATCTCCATAGATGTTTTCAGAATCATTTAGTCAGAAAAGACCTGTAAGATCATGGAGTTTTGATTGATTTGGTCTAATACCTGGAAAATAGCCTACTGTGGGGATAAGAATCTGCATCTCAAATGTTCTGCAGAACATTTTTCCCATATTTGTATACAGTACTAGAACAATTAAGAAGACATTACAGTCATTTTCTCCCAGCTGCTTAGATGTGTAGCTTCAGCTACAACAATGCATTTTGTATGCCTCAGAACTATGAAATATCAAAGATGACTAAATAAATAAAAGCCAAGGAAAACTGGGACAGTACTGCATTTTACACTTGAGACAAGATTCCCCCCTCCCATGGATAAGTCACAGAGCACAACTACAGTAAATGCTTGTCTTTTTTTTAAAGAAAGATTTATACACAGGTTCAGATCCAGAAAATAATGTGAAATGCATAAATATTGATAGCTTTAGCTAAGTTAAAATGGGTTCAGTAAAGTATGATACAACATATTCAGAATAAACAAAGCAGAAAAGCATCATATTTTGGTTTGCTTGAGATATACATAAGGTGCAACAATTTCTTCTCTAGAGGCATTCGTGGACAACGTGTTAACAGGTAACAGTGTTTGCTGGTATACTGAAGTACACACAATAGCAATAAGAGTTTCCAAAATGAAAGCAGCTGAAATTAATAAAAATTAAAACAAAACAAACAAGGAAAAAACCCAACCCCAATACAGTAAGATATTGGTCTGAAGTTTTTTGTTGTGCTAACAGACTTTGTTACCTGAAAATACTGATACCCTTTCTAGTAGATTCAGGGAAAATTCTAGCTACTCAAATCAAGACATCACTCAGAGAACCAACAAAGGCAAATGCCTAGTGAACTATAAAGCTTTGCAGGATTTCTGCTACTCTCAGTGCCTAATCGCTTAAAAATTAAGCATATCTACAAAAAGGTTTATAAGTATCTGAAAACAGTCATATCCAGTAAACTGACCCAACCCTACCCCCTCTCTAAGGGAAAGTCAAGGAAAAGCAGATCAAGTAAGATATTAATTCATATAGAAAAAAGTAATTTTCTGTTTCTTTTAAAAAAGGTACCATTAATATACAGAAATATCTCCAGGAACAATATTGAAATTTAAATCGAGGAAGGATGGGGTGCTCTGACAAAAATATATCTACTCTAAAGGTTTCTAGAGAAATAAGTTAGTACCATTGTCAACGTGAACGGCCTGCACTGTAACATATTTGGATTTCAGCTAATTATAAAGTGGTCCAAAACTCCAACAGCCACCCTGCTGTGACCCACAAGTTTTAAGTCTTTAAGTTTTTTCCTGTCTTGTTAAAATAACTTATAAAACTTTAATAAAATCTTATTTAAAATACCACCATAGGCTGCAATGGCATTCCAGGGACTCAGACATTTATTCACCTGAATTTTTTAAAAAGCCTTTTCACTGACTCATTGGTTTGTAAATTTTGTTGTTCTTCAGTTGTTCCCTCCTTTCAACACATGCATCCTTGATGGTGCTGTTTCAGTGACACTTCCCCAGCTACCTGCCTTTTGTCAGACCTTTAATCTGTTCTTAAAACTGATGTGGTACATTGTATATTGTTTCCTGACACTGAACCAGAGACTTTCACTTAACTACAATGGAAGGCTAAACCTAGCAAGCATTAATAGTTACTGTCCATATGGCTATTACATCAAATTAGTTACAAAATAACCCCAAAACACATTATCAATTCAGTCAAGTATAAATAAGAATGCCTGATAGAATGATGTAAACTCGCATCATTTAAAGACTTAATTCAAAGAACTTCAAACTCAATCTAATACTATCAAAAGTTCAGCCGGTATGACGAAGACTAATAGAAAATTATTGCTGGAGTCCAATTTGGTAAATTGTTGTGCTACAATGCAAAAAGTAGGGAAACATCTTGTGCTATAGAAGAAGTACCCTGTTGAATTTGTAGCTTTAGATCAATTACTAGTGATCATTTTGCATCTATTGGTAGGAATCAATGCTTGGTTATACAATAGTGTAAGTCGGGATAGTGAAAGTAACAGGCCAAGTGATACACTTGGCTTGCTTTTGGGATGTATTTATGAGAGCAAAGCACAAAAATTCAACACAAGCAGAGACAGAAACTGGCAGATGGATCTGTTTGGTAGTCTGAATTCAGTCAAACGCTACTCTTCAGCTTTAGTTTAACTGTATACAGCTTTCCACTTTACCAACACAAACTGTAATTGGCCCTTTATGCAAACTCTGAAGCTGATTTGGACTGTGCATAGTAACTACAACAATGCCAGTGTCTGTAAAATGTAAAAGGTATGTGTATTGGTGTACACTATATCGAAAAGTCATGGTTTTAAGTTTTTCAGAACTGTGAAATAATACTAAGGTCACTTTTGAAAAACGCATTTGCAGTACTTTTTGTTTACAGGAAAGTTTCACCAAGTCGCTCAGATATCTATGCAAAAATAAAGGAACCCTCCAAGGCATGAAAGACAAGTCAATTATCTGCAGTATTTTCTTTTCCATACACCACTCCTTTTTCTAATGCACATCATCCTGGTTATTCAAAGCTAAATTAAAAAGAAACAAACCCAAACGTAGCCTGTCAGAACTTTTCCCAGTAAACTCTACCACTCCGGTGGCAAATATAAAAGTGCAGAACATCTGGACCTCGTGGCTGCCCAAACACCGCTAACAATGGTACATCTGTCCAGGCTGCCTTGAGTTCTCTGGAACAGGTTTTAAATTCATTCTACAATATAAACGTAGGCATAACCTATTAATATAAACCATCTTAGAACTTAAATCTTCATGTACAAAAATGACTAAGAATATCTAATAGTAACTAGTGCAGTGCGTCAGTGTTTTTGTTGGTTTTTTTTTTTTTTTTTTTTTTTCATTTTCATTTAGAATAACTAGGTATTATATGAAACTAGTTGTCGTACTCTCTGGTTGGTAAAAGAGATGCTGTGTGAGCTAACAGTAAAGGCAGCCTTTTTCACACCAACCACCTGTTTACTGTTTAAAAGCCTTCAATAGAAAGCAAGCTCTGGGATCATTCCACTCCATTTCAGTTCTTTAACAGACAATATCACCCGCCTACATACTGGGTTCCAATTTGAGGACCTGGCCCAAGTTGCTAACATCTGGCTTCCAGTGAATTCTGGGCCACTCAGAGCAATAAGCACTTTATTGCAGTCTCTAGTTCCATCATATGGACTGACTAGCTTCCCTTGGTAAAGACAAGGCTAGGATATTAGGTAAAGCACAATGTTTTACAATAAAGTGGAGCTTCACTGGTCAGCGCAGGAAATAAGCACTGGAGCCTGAGACATTTCATTTGGCTGTCCATCATGTGGGAGAGGTGTGGCCCTCTGACTTCTGAAAAAGAACAAAAGAAAAGCCACCTATCAATACTTGGAGCATGGGAGGTGCTGTTACCAGACCGGAAAGGAGGGGAAGTGGCAGCTGCATGGCCTAACACCCGACACTGAGGCATGGCAGCTGCTCACTGCTGCAGGTGCTCACACACTGTGGTTACATGTGCTTTCAGAGGTGCTCCTGCAACAGTAACACAGTATCCTGAGGACAACCTACAGCACAATGCAAGGGCAGGAAAAAACAAGATGTGACGGTATGTGACTACACAAAGCAAAGTGCACAGCCTAAGAGTAAGTTAAGCATGCACAAGTGCTGTTACTCATTTTGCAAGGGAGCTGCTGCAGCCCTCAGAAGCAGAGCACATAGCCCCTGTGGCAAAAGAAGGTAAATGCACAGAGGCACAGATCATGTTAGTGTGAGTCAATAGCCAGCTTTTAAGCAATACGGAAGTATACTCATCAGCAGAGTTGCACATTGGGATTCCTCCATGTTACATGACCTATCATTACATTAACCTAGCATATCTCTTTCCTTACTACAGCAATGTTAATTTACAAATGATCCCCCAGCACAGGGTATCATAAAAATAAACTGTGCCAGATTTATGTGCTGGAAATCAGCATCAGTCATGGTCCATAAATTGACTTGGGAGACCTCCTTGGCAGCTTGCCTTTTAAAATACATACACCAAGCATGTCACTGCCTGTTACGTACTCTCACAAGTGAGGTTCTATTTTTGTACCAGTATTTGTCCTTTGTAGCAATGAAAATCTGGGGCCTGATTATTATGTACACCAAGGTCACTCTCCCTCACTCTGGCCCAGCTAAGACCCCCAGTAGAAACCTCCAGCAGAGGTACCCATGTGCTTCACACAATGGAGTGCAATGAAGTGGCCTTGGCACAAAATGCAGCTCAGACTTGCAAGTGCTTAACCAGGGCACGCACAAGGTAAATAAAGCTAAGCAGAAGACTTCAAATGAAAACCACGCTGCCAGAAGGATTCCATGTCCCAAGGCTCTATGAAACTACTTAATAAATTAAATTCAGACACTGAGGAAACACATCAAGCAAACCTCCAATTCTTTTCTCCTGGCTATTTGCAAATAAAGTGAGTTGCAAGAGATAACAACAGTTGACAGAGCAGAAAACAGAGAAGCATCTAGCCCATAAGATTTAGGTTTCTGTTTTGACTTCCATTTGCCAAGTCTGAGAGAGATGTGGCAAACTTTCTGCTGGGAGAGTCCTCCCCTGTTGTCATTTCACCTCCTTTGGGATGACTACAAGCTGGCATTTCCAATAGTTGCTGTATGTTTGCTGATCCAGTGTTTTCAGGCCTTATGGAAGGTGCTGCATTGCTCGAGCTACATAATGACATGACGAAAGATGGGATTCAAAGAGAAAGACCCGAGCACAAAGCTCTGCAAAGCATTAGCTCACTTCAACAGAGACAAGAGGAGGACAAGAACTCTCAAAAGAACAAGGAGGAAAAACCACAGCAGAGTGAATCCTTTTGCTTTTGTGCAGTTCTGGTCAATGTTAATGGCAATCAATGAAACCACAACGGTGTGAGTGAAAGCAGAGCTTAGCACAGCCCTTCCACAAGTCCCATCTTGAGGCTTATCATGACAGACAGGCTGACTGCAGTGTGAAATCACTTCTCACCCAACACAATGCTGCTTAAGCAAGACAACAGCTTCTGCAGAGAGGAACCAGCAGATCTGTTTCTTGTAGGATTCCTAAGCTTCTAAAAAGCCTTTGAGCATTTGATGTGCAGCCTGAACACAAAGGACTGGGTTCATCAATAGGGCCCAGGAGAAGAACAGTTGACTGAGGCTGTGAATGGTTTCATGAACTGCTGCCTCGAAGAGTTGCTTAGGCAGCCAGCCACCTGTCAAATGGCACCGGCAGAGGCTGTGATGGTTTCAAACTGGCCCAATGATTCCTCACTGAGTTTCCACTGCAGGAGAGGATGGGGTTTCATAGCCAGTAAGTTCCATGAAAGAACAACACTGGATAATTAAGAGCCAAGGAGGACTTCTTGTTTACTCCCATCACAGGTCTGACCATGCTGAACTGATTCAAGAGCCCTCAGTAACCTGCACATTCTCCACCTTGTCTGTATGGATAGCCTACTCAGCAACTGAGAGGACCAACCCAAACTACCCTGGCTTTCCATCACCCAGAGTTGTTCTGCCCCATGCTATTCTGTAGCTCCTTTGCCTTCTATACAGGAAAGCAAAGAGTAAGAATAACAAGTTAGCTTCCCTCAGCCATGTTCAGCATAAAAACTCCATCTCAAAATGTATGAAATTCTCTCCACCATCTTAGGTTTCAGGCCACTGGAAAATGCAAATCAGAGTGCAGTAGCTATTTAAATCTGCTATTATCTGACAAATAGCATCTGATAATTTTCAATCTCAAGGAGCACATGAACCTGTTTACATACAAAAATTGGCAGGTAAGTTTACTGAGAAGGATCATTTTACTAACTGCTAAATAGATTACACTGTCATTTAGGTGAAGACTTAACACTACTAAGCAAGTGGTGTAAAGCACACATTCATAGAAAGCTGGGAAGAGGAAACACAGGCCAAATTAAACAGTCTGCTATTCACATGCTTTCTGAACAAGCTGTCAGCCACATACTATTTACTTAAGACACCAAGAAGAAAAGAAAACCATACCTGTGTACATTTTCCATGGCTGCTACTTCTGCCAGAGCAGCTAAGCTAAAAAATGCAGACACCGCTGGCATATCTGACGTAATACTATGGTTTTCTTCTGTCTCTGTGTTTCTGGAGCATTTGCTGTTGCAATCTGTTTCTGCACTTGATGATTTTTGAAGAGTACTTTGTGGCAGCTCTTTCGGCTTCTCCTCTGCAAAGAAAGAAAGTTAAGCATGCAGATCTAGCCCATAAATTCACTGCAGCCTATAGATATGCTGACTAGCCTGGTGTTAACAGAACCTTTACCTTTAGGACTTTGATTCTGCCAGTGTCATCTGATTCATGCTACAACCTCTTCTGACCCAAGCTACCGGGTCAGAAGCACGATACTAAGGTTTATAAAGCAGTTTACTGATTTTGCATTCAACTGAATTTGATCTTTTAGGTCAGGCAAGAGAGCTTTTGTGTATACTTTAGATACAGCAGTCCTGAAAGATTATCTTACTGGAGAACTCCAACAAGGACTCTGGCATTAACTGTCATACTATGGAATTCAGTTTTACAAACTATAACCAGGTGCAGTGTAATTTCTTTGCTGGACTGGAAACAAATTACGAAAGGTAACCATTTTCCATTTCCCTCTGTATCAGCTCACAGTTCTTAGAGTGAAGTATCTAGAGAAAAGACAGATTTGGTCATTCAAACAAAAGAAGTTGGCCATTATGGATTCAGTGATTTCCCAGTTGGTTTGATACCTGTATTTTAAATAATGACCACTCTAAGCAGGTATGAAAACAAGCTAATTTAGAAACACTGCCCTGATAAGTTGCTTGTACTCTCAAACCTTCTCCAACAATTTAGTTTTAATAAAATTTTAACTCCCATTTCCTTACCCAGTGTTCCTGCTGCTGGTGAAACTCTCCCATCTGCTGTTCGGACAAGATGTGTGATCTTCGTTTTCCTTGCTTTCCTTTTCTGGCTGCCAACTAAAGGCTCATGCATCATTGCTGGCTCTGGAGTGTTTAGGGCAGATATAGAAATTTTATTCTTCCAGGCAGACTCACTGGAATTTCTGTCTTCTAATAGTATGGCTGGAAGAGAATAAAAACATAATTTTAGATGTAGAATATTTCAGCCACTAGCTATGCTCATTTACCATTTTGCATCTATCTGCATAAAACCGTTCCTCACAGGTACTTAGAGCATAACCCATGGCAAGATATGATCTGAATGCCACAGATGTTTGCAGGGAAGTAATAGAATCCACCTTAAAGATATACTGAAGGTTCAAGTTTTTATTATTTGCAAAGAAAACTGTGAGATCAGCAGTAGCCCTTGAGTGGGAGCAGGGTATCAGTCTGTATAAAACATTCTGCCACAGAAGGTGTCGGCGAGTGGCTAAGAGACAAAACGTTTTTACAGAATAACAAGCTGATCTTAGCTCACAGACAGACTGACAAGCAGAACTCAGCAGTTCCTGACTAAAACCCAGTCTTATCTCTTCAGTCACTCTACATCAACTCCTCCAAAGGAAATATTGCCTTTTACAAAACAACAAACCTTAAAAACCACCCCAAAAGGAAGCAAATACAAAAGCAGAACTGGATCACAGCTAAAAAAAGGAAGTAAGCATGGGATAGAATATCATGACAGAAATACTGCCCACGTGAGGTCAGACAATGAGAAAGGAAGAGTTTAAATCTTTCTCAGCAGCTCCAGTGTTGGTGTTCTGACACAGCTTTTGCCTCAAACTGAACATGATCCCAAATTTTCACTTGACTAAAGAGTTTACTTTGATCCTGTTCACAAAGAAATAGGTCAGACAGCAATCACAAAACATATTTAAGCTTCCAAAGTCTGAGGTCAGTGCCTAGTAGTCAATAGTTTGGAATTTGCATTGATTCAATATACCATTCTGCTGATCCCACAGGGTATCACTAGTCCATAAAGCCAATCTGTGACATCTTTATCCCTCCTGTGATAAAAGTATTATGAAGCCTGCCCCATCTGTGATCACTGTCAGCTAGGGTTAAAAAGAGGCTACAGGTAGCAAATGGAATGCCCAAGTAGTTTTTTACAGATGCCTGTCTAACCTGTTTTGAAATTGGGAACACTCATGATATCTGCACCAAGTCCTTGAGGTATTTTTTCCCAGTGCACTGCCATCCTGAATGACTACACATTTTTTCCTAATGCCTGCACCACATCCCCTCGGCTGCATTTTCAACTCATTATTTTCTTTAATACCCTTCAGGTCATACCCTGTCTCTTTGCAATAGTCCATGATGTATTCTCCACAGCTGTTACTGTGTCTACACTTAGCTTACTCTTCCCTCCAGTTTCTTTTAATCTTTCTCCCCATTTTAAAGACTTAAGACACATTTGTCACTTTTTGGGTGGTTTGACCAGCAAAAATTACACACACAGAACTGAAGCCAGAGTGCAAACAACTGCTCTTTCAGAAGGGCTAAGAATTGAACAATTCCAATCTCCTGCACAGAGACTGGTGGTGTCACACAGGAGCACCCAGCCCCAGAAACTCTGCACAACAGCCAAACATTCTGCACGGCCTTTGCCCTCTTTCGTTTTAGTCTGTATTTCTGTTTAATACTAGTTTTGTAGATTTAATGAGCTTTCTATTCAAAGAAACAGCTAATAAAACCTTTATCTTTTGCTAGCTTCTGTAACTGTTCATTGTGTGAGGATGTGGACTAGATGAAGAGAACAGCTGTAACACATTTTATCTTGTTAGCAGTTGCCCTTTGCTCTTCTGTTTTAATGGGAAGGACCTTTAAATGTTTTATTGTGTAAGAATAAAATCAGATCTAGTATGAACATGTAAAAACATTTGAAACATTCCAAACTTTAGGTTTTTTATGATCTTAATTCACCTATGTTCTCTTGTACAACATTTGCGAACTTGTGCAGGCTCTTTATTTGGAAAAAAGGCACACAGCTTCAATTAGCATTTCTAAGTGCTTAGCTCTAGCTCCCAAGCTTTCCAGAGCAGAGCCTTGCTGTAGAACTGATGTTTTGTAAAGAGCACAAGAGAAAGCACAGGACAAGACTGACCCTGTAACAGTGCAATTAAGTAGAAGCACCAATGACTGCAAATGTGACTTTCAATTAATGCAACTGGGCCAACAGTGAGATGTTCGGATAAGCTTCGTGCATCGAGATCAGGATCTTAATTGGAATGTGTAATTAAATAGGCAGCTTTCTCTCTAGATTTCTTATTTGGGAATTCATATGCGTTGATTATATTTTAATGTAATGGTCTGGTTGTAGTCCAACACTATTTGTTAATTCTGATTTGCTCTAATTAGCACTTTGACACTGCTGTCTAATTCTAGCTTGATTGAGTTTATAATGGTTTTATTCTTAGTACTACAGCTCATTTTTTATGTTTAATAAAAAAATTAAGACATGATTTCAAACAATGAACAACATACAATTAAAAGAAACTTGATTTGGTATGCATTTAATTATGTATGTTGTATGTCAGGTCACTAGAAATTAACTTGATTGATCAGTACAGCTGAGGGTTCCCTTTTACATTTTTCTTTCTCACATTGTATGAGAAAAAAATAAAGAGAAACAAAAATCTTGAAAGGTAAAATAGGCAATAGCTTGAGACATAAGGAGTGTATGATGTTGACATGTTTGACTAAGAAATACCAGAAGGTAGCTGTAAAAACTCAGATGCAGTAAGTATATTCCCTCTCCATGTTTTTATATTGTTTTATATTCCCTCTCGAAGGTTTTTTTTAATCCTTGAAATGAGACTTGGAAGTTGTCTACCTTCCTTTTCTCCTCTAGCTCTAAAATAAGCTCTTTATCACTTCACCATAACATTGCTGCCATACAGTCTTGAAGAAGGAAGGATTGAAGGTAAACAATGAGTACTTTGTGTGTGGGTGCAGAGTGAATGCAGAAGGGAAGAGCATCCTCTTCTCTAGAAGTCTTAGTGGACACTGGGTTTAGATATCATTTCACTGCTTTCTTTACAGAGTTATTATTCAAGCAGACATAAAACTTAACTTGGAGGAAATCACACAAAACCTTCACTCACAAGACCCTTTGCACTGACTTCTAGAGGAGAAAGGAGTCCGTGTTTCAACAACTCTACATCTAAACTAGGTGCTCCTGCACCTGCTTCAAGAAGAACAGCATCCCACTGTTTCAACTGACAAAAGTATATCCATACAGATGCTCCAAATCAGGACCTGGTTTTGTTCTGCAGGAAGGATAGGGCTTGCCAGGTTTAATTCCCTGTAGTTTTCTTTAATCTATGTGACATCCATTCTGCTTCCACACTGTCCTGCATTCAAGAGCTGTCCCATGAGGAGCTCAGCTAATTTTCAGGGGAACATTGTCTAGACATGATAAGAGGTTCTGCAGTTACTGTGCAGTCCTGCCAACAGGTAGTTGCATGCTCAGCTCTCCACGATAGTGGCATGGGCAGAACTACTGGGCTATTTTTGCAAGCTGAGTTGAGAACATGGCATGAAGGTGTGGACCTTTGGGCATGCCTACACCAGAGTGGCAGAAATGACTCTGAGAGAGATGTATCTGGAGGTCTATGCCAGACGGTTTCCTCAGCTAGGTTTGTAAAGGTTTGCATGGACAGTTCATCCTATTCGGCAGGCATGCAGAGGACCTGTAGTCGTACTTCCCCCATCTCTGTGAACAACAAAAATGAAGTCAATTGAACTGACTCAGCACACCACAGCTTTTCAGACCAAACCCCAACAAAACACAGATTTAAAAGATTTTCTTTAATGATGCCTGTTGTGAGATACAGCTGCAGAAGTTTAACCACACTTAGTGGAAAACAAATGCTCTGTGAGTGTGAGCGTGCTGGTATCAAGGAGGAAAGGTGGGCTGTAATGCTTTAATAGTCTTTATGAAGTTTAACAGTGAAAAGCTAGCCAGAGCATAGCTTCAAGTCACCAGTGCCTAGGGAACCACTTCATGAAGGAAGTGATGCCAAACAGACTGACCTGGCAGAATTTCCAGCTCTTCTGACAACAGGACACTGCTACAATACTTCTTTGGGGTCAGGCAGCACACAGAGATGCAGCAAGGGCTGTGGACTAACAAGCAGAGATACACAGCAGCAGATGGCCAAACCAGGTGTATGAGACAGCTGCCTGGGTGGGAAGCTCTGCTGCAGGAGCCTGTGCTGATCCAGCCCTCCTCCAGCCAGAATGGTTGCCAAAGGCACAGAGCTACTGGCTCCCTCTGGGCTGCAGGCCCCACACGACGGGCCCTGATGTGTGTGGGAGAGCTGCTGCAGGAGCAGAATCAGGGACAGGGCTGCTTCACACATGAGCTGGTGCTGAGACCAGTGTATGTGTTCATCCTCTCTTCTCCCCCTCCTGTGCCAAGGCCACTGCTACAGCTGGCTGCTACACAGACCATGCAAGAGCCCTCAGCATAGCTCACTAAGTGTACCTGCAAAGAGGCAATCACTGTGACTTGGTATTTTAAGTACTGCTTCCTATGAGAAAGCCTTGTTGGTGTGGCAGAAAAATTCAACTCTCAGATGAGTGTTAACTTCCCTAGACAGGCATCGGTCCAGCTGTGCTTCTGTCAGCCCTCCTAAGGAAAAGATGTCTCTCTTGACACGTTCAACTGCATTACTGTGTGCTCTCTGCAGCATTTTACTGGTGTTTTACTGGGCTGTATCCTGCTCTATGAACTGCTGCAAACTCCTCATATGGCGACGTGCGCTGGTGCTGCCATGTACAGTGTGGTCAAAATTCACTCAGATTTTCATACCAGAGACACACGGGACAACACAACTCAACCACATTAAATCTGCCTTTACTGTACTTACTTTCCTTCACTCCTAACAGAGATGTGCACAGGCACACACACTTTTCAAGATGACAAAACATGAAGCCAGCATGACCTCTGCTGACAGGAATCCTTCCAAGTGTCTCCTCTGCAGCTATAAAAACATTCAAGCTCCTTCTTACTGCAAAATTAACTTCATAAAAACCAAAACTGCACATTATGTAGACTTGTGACTCACCAGAAGTATAGACTAACCACAAAAAGGAGTCAAAATTTTCATCTATTGTTTGATTCACAAAATGCTGAAATAAATATCCGAATTGAAATGAAGATTCTGGGATTCCCATCTTGAATGCTGCAGAATATGGGACAGCTCAGTCACACGGTTTCGAGCCTGTTGCCTAGGAACTCCTGGATGGAGGATGAAGATCTGTAGGCAGCACATGAGGGCAAGGCTGCCCAGCACCTACTGAGGCCATGCCCACATTGCACTTTGCTGATCAACACTTTGCTTTCAGTCACTACAGGGTACACTTCAGAGTAGGCAAGACCCCAGATTTTCTCCCCTCTGTAACTCAGGGGAAAATGCAGTTCCCCACCAATATACAGACATCCATTGCCTTTCCTCTGATGATTACATGTGGGCTGTGTAAGGCTCCTAAGTTCCTCATGTCTTGCTGTAGTCTTGGGAGGAACTTAGCAAGCTGGCTCTGCCCCAAATGCACAGACACATCTTTAATGTTTAGACACTATGACATTATTCACATAACATTTAACTTCCAAGGACATGCCTCTGTGTTGTGCTGGAAAAAATCCAGGGTACTCAACACTTGCCAGGCTTGAATCTTTGATCATAGTGCACACTTCACTTTGCATCAAAACAGGCTGGCTTCTTTTAAACAAATGCAGGGTTTGACATTTTGTTTACCCACATTTTTATCTGTAGATTTTAAACTATTTATATTTTTTACTCTTTATTTAATCATCTACTAAACACTTTCTATTTATTTTCCCACCGGAGAATTTAAACACTCATTTTTAAAAATAATTTGTCTACATGGTCTATTAATAATTCAGGAACAAAATCTGAATGACACCCAATAAAAGCAATGCTAATGTATGATGCTTTTTTTACATGGAACACGGAAGCAAGATAGTTACTTCTCATAAGCAACTCCCACAACATATTTGTTGTACAAAAAGAACAAGACAAAGTAATTTCAAATTATTTGCATCAGGGAATGCAGAAGAGCAGGCAGAGCCTATGTGGGCAAATAGTGCACGTGCATCACAGAGGACAGAAAACACAGCACCAGGAAAGGAGAGGAAATTACATGGCCAAGTCTTAGGGAAAGATATTAACCATAAAAGTAGCTGGGGAAACTGGAGATGGGAAGAGCAATTTTATTATCTTAGAGATGAACACGGATGGGGGAAAAACCAGACAAAATTAATGGAGTTAAGTAAGGAAAACCAGAGAGGCTCTTCTACACAACAGGAATGTAGAAGAGAACACCATTGTGGAACAGCTAAGGAACAGCCTGGACATGACTTGAATAGTGTGGACAACATGATGACAAAAGGGCCCAGGGAAGCAGGCTAAGGTATAATCCTGTACATACTGTACACTTGAAAGTGCCCCTCAGAGTTGTGAGTATGTAGCATGCAGGATTACAATACTGTAACAAGAAAAAGACTTTGGAGAGCTAACAGCGGATAGCGGGCAGAGAAGCTCCAGAACATAACTTGAAAAACTGCAGAAGGTATTTTCAATATGAAGCAAACAGAAAGTTGGTTAAGATTTCTACAGAGGCAGGGTTGGAGGTTGGTATTTCTGAGATCTGGTGCAGAAACAAGCACTTACATCCCGACCAGGCTCTTACACCTTGACCAGTTGCAGTCTGCAAAGTTCCAGATGGCAAGAAATCACAGGGAACAGGAGATAGGGACATGCATAAATGCTCTGGCAAAATAATATGGTCACTGATACAGAAGGATGCAGATAAGGACAACCAAAGGACAACATAGCTATGACCTGTGGAAGATAAAGTTTTCAGGGCCAACTGCAGAACTGCCTTTGCTTTGTCAGCTCTGCTGCATGGCACCTGGAGCAGGGAAACTAATTAAAGGGAGATGCCAAGTAAAAAGAAAACAGCATCATACTGGAGTAAGGTAGTATCAACTCGAGCCAGGAGGCAATGGAATCACAGCAGACAGGGAAAATAAGGAGCCAAAGCGATCAAAGACTAGAGAGCTGAGCTGTCTCTGTCTAGAAGCATTTCCCCAAGACTGAACTGAGAAAGAAGGCAGCCGAAAACCTTAATTAAGCAATGCACCAGTACCTGTGTCCGGAACATTAAGCTTCTTTCTGTGCTTAAATTTGCTGACAATTTTGTGGAACAAGTTCTTTTTCTGAGACTGGAATGAACCTACAGACAACATTAATAATACATACTTTCAATTAGAACCTTGAAAAAGAGTGCAACAGTCACAGTATGTACTGTACAACTTCCCCTTCCTATAATACAAGTTGCCATTTCACAGGGAAGCACAAAACCTGACCTTCTGCCAGAGGGGACTCTGGAGGCTTTCAGCAAGCTGTACTTCAACCCACCACCTCCCAGTGTTTAAGTGCATACAATGCATTTTAGGGAACAAAGCCTTTGCGAAAGCTTAGCCATACAACAGAACATGGGGGTTTCTTGCTTGTTTAAAGATATACTCTCTTTTGCACGTATATTGGGCCTGGCAGGGAGTAAACTTTACTCATAGCAGCCTGGATAGTGCTGTGTTTTAGATCAGTGACCAAAACAGTGCTGGTAACACACCAATGGTTTAGTTACTGCTGAGCACTGTTTACACAGCATCAAGATCTCTCTTTCTCACTCTGGCACCCCAGCAAGTAGGCTGAGGGTGTTCCAAGAGGTTGGGAGGGGACACAGTTGGGACAGCTGACGCACACTGGCCAGGAGGTATTTCACACCATACTCAGCACAAAACTGGGGAAATCTTTTTTTAAGTTGTCCATTGCTCGGGTACTGGCTGGGCATCAGTTTGTTAGTGATGAGTGCTGCCTTTTGCATTACTTGTTCCCTCCCTCCAACTTAGGAAACCGTCTTCATTTTGACCCAGGAAGTATTTTTCCTTGCTTTTGCCCTTCTTCTCTCCCACATCCCACTGTGGGAGCGAGCAACAGGGTGGGAACTTACCTACCTGCCAGGGCCAACCCACCACAAGATGCAAGAGCTATCACTGCCTTTCTGGTGACCAGAGATGAGATATAGTAAGTGGAAAAGTAAAAGCTTCCAGAGAAGGAAGGTGAGGCTATGTCCAGCTCATGGTATCATTCCTACTTTACCAGCAGAGTCTTAACAAGGAGCAGTCAGAAGACATCTTGTGTGACACTGGACCACAAAATATGCCACTATCAGAGGTCATCAAGAAGTCAGTCTTTGCCTCATTAGGGGAGCTGTCAGTGATATAACAGCAACACAGGTGTAAGAGATGCATAATCTCCACACTGAAAAGCCATTTTTAGGGATTTTACAGAAACTCCACTTCAAAATCTCATGTCCAAAGACACAGTGGAGAAGCAAGTCTTCAGGCCAGTTCAGAACAGACCAGCCCAAACAAAAACGAGATGCTGTGCATCTGACAAGACTTACAAACTAACAAGAGGGTGTCCTTCCCATCTCCATCTCACCTGGAAGATGATTCTACCCACCACAGATACTGGCCTTTTCACTCCTCCTCATCCTTAAAAGGAACCAGACACATACATTGGCTACTGGGACACAACTGCAACCATACAGAAACGTGCAATCAGGGTATGTCTACATTACACATCTGCAATTTGCCGTCTCAGACTCCATATGTGAGGAAAGGAGGAGTAAAGTGTGTAGCACACGGAAGAAGTATTTAGTCTTACGAGGTGAAGGCCATTCACAGACACTAGGCTGTCTGATCAATACTGAACACTACTGAGAGAAAGCTAAAATCCAGCCAGAGGCAGGCATAGAAACCCTAACATCTTGGCACATGTTGGCTTTGTGGCTCACTGCTACTTCTTTTTTAATATGGAAAAAAATCAAAACTTTGGAAGAAGATTAATAAACTTCCAAAACTCTGGAAGTCAAACAACAAACCAAATAAAAGTCCAAGCAAGAGATCATCTTAGGCAACATCAGCTTGAATCTGAACAGCTTCCCAAGTATCTGTATAGAAAATACCAGAAAGTACAATAGAAGGGTCCATAGTCACTCAAACTTACTGAAGTGTTGTTACAACAGCTTCCCAAGTATCACAGAGAACTAGTCTAGTGTCAGTGCAATAAAAATGTAATAAAAGGAATGAAAAGGCTCAGAGAGCTTGAGCAAAAGCCTAAATGAAATAACTGAGCTTTTCTTGAGACTAAGCCCAAATATGTCATCCACACTAACAGAAACAAGTCTTCCCACCAGTTCCACAAGAAGACTGAGAGGCACATAACTACATGATTCTTGTGACATTTTTACTATTATTTTTTACTTAGCAGATCAGTGATTTTTGCAGGTGCTTGGAAGAAACAACATATTACATATCACCCCGTCTCAATTTCTACAGCTCAATCTGCAGCTTACAAACCATTTCAATCACTGTCCCAGACAATCAGCCAGTGTCAGCAACTCTAAGAAGAATAACTGAGATTAGAAACTCAGAGAAAGATGACAAGCATTGCACAGAGGAGGAAACCTGTGTCTTTCATCTCTTTTTTCCCCATCCAAAGGGGCCTTTGTCATCGGCCTCTTTCTGCGGCATGCCACTTTCCCAGATGGAAAATCCAAGGACATTGACTTTGGTGGGGCCAAAAGAAAAGCTGCCTTTCACTAAGGAAACTTCCTATTTCTTTCCCTTTTAGCTGTTACTCCTGTGAGACAGTGCCCAGTGACACTTAGAATACCCTTTGGCCATAAATGCATTGAAAGAGAACATCAGCTAATACCTAAATAAGTCAACATACTTGGACCTGAGAATGTAACTTCTGACTCCATGAGAAACTTCATCCACACACTCTGCCTTACCAGCGTAGGCACAGTCACTGTGCAGGAGCTGACAGGATGCCTGGCTGGGCTGGACCTGTTTCATGGGGACAACAGGCAAGTATTCCAAGACTTTGAACAAATGCCACTTGTGAACATTCAATCCACAGACAATCCATGACTGAAATAACTAACCTAAAAGTCTTGCTGTTAGGCAATGGATCCGGGATGTGATTTCCTATAGAAAGCTGAAAAAACCTTTTACTGTTAGTTTACTTGTTATTGTTACACAGCCATCTGCTCATCTTGCACTGTTGGAAATATTCTACATGGCTCTGCCTCTCCCTGGCACTTCAGCAATTGCCACAGGATTTAATCCCTGGCTTGTCCATTGTGCTCACTGAGCACAGCAGGGACTCCTCCTGGGAATACTTGCTATGGCCAGTGGCAGCTGCTCGGGGAAGCAGCAGGCAAGGAAATGAACCATATCTGCATTTCCTCCAAATTTCTGGGGATAGGCCTCCTTTGCTCCCAAAAGGTCCCTGTTTTAACGGATCTGATCAAAGAGAGGACGTTTCAACAAGATCCTAACAAAATCAGGACAAACAGCCTCTGCATTTCTGCATCTCCCAGAGGAAGGTGCTGTATTTTTAGGTCATGATCCTTGGAAAATTACAGCACGCAATCTCCAAGCATCTGAATGCTTTGAACCGAGCCAAAAAGAACCCCAGATCTAAGACCAAGAGGAATGCCACAAAGCAGCATGCGTTTTAAGCTGATGCTTTATTTCTAGTCCTAGAGGCCACAGACAAAAAAAGCCCTGTAGACAATCTCTTCCCCAAATAAAACTACATTGTGCATTCCCCTCTTTGCCTTCCCAAAACGAAAGCTTTAGTGCAGTGCTTGGTGTATAAGTGAGCATTTCTTCACAGTACAAGGCAGAAATAATGACTCTGCCTGTTGCTCACTTTTGCATACAAGCAGATTAGTGACTCACTGCAGACAGCTGACTTCTGCGTGGTGGGATATTTTGGCACATATGCCATTGGAAAGACAAAAAAAAAGAAACAGTCACAGCTCCAGTAAATGTTGGAGCAGGCCATCTGCACAGATTCAGTATAGCTGTATTCTTCAGCCATTTTGTGACATTATTATTGTATATGCACATTCCCAGTTCAAAATGCTTGATGTGAATTTTGTCAAAGCTTTATGGCTTGATTTAGTCCTGCTCCCATTGAAGAAAGACCCCCATTAATTTCAGTGTGAGCAGAATTTAGACAATTTGGAAACTCTGGGGAAAAAAAAACGCCTCTCATTTAAGAAAAGGTTCAAATTTTTCTTCATACATGCAGATCTGTAACAGCTTTTGTGTTACAGGGTTCTTCAGGTGTTTTTATATGAAAGAACTGGCTGAAGTGTGGACTGGAAATGACAAGCACAACAGAAGTAGTCAGTGGCCACTGCCCTACTGATTCTTCGCCTAGGAGTAGGAAAACATCCTGACAAACATGGGTGTGTTCTTAGGCAGCATATCAAGCTTGTTGCAGGCACAGACTAATGACATTTGACAGAAAATCAATCCAGCACCATTTACTCCAAAAGATAACTTATTAAAGCATACAGTTACAGTTGGGGTGGGGTGCAGAGAAATACCCTAAACACAACAAACAAAAACATTTCTCCATTTTTATTCACCTAACATCCTGAGGAAGGTTCAGTATTTTCTAAATTTTACATGTTTAGTAGACACTGATCTGTAGACTTCAAAAATCAAGTGGTTATCCATGCTGAGTGAAAATGTGTGGATAGTTTATGATCCTGCACATGCTTATTCAAAAATCAGGGCATCATTTCAAAGAGTGCTTACCTAAACCTAACCCTACTGATTATTATCACTTGGAAACACCCAGAGGCCCCAAACACTTGTAGACACTGCTTGTGCTGCACATCTCTTCTAATTACCTGACAGAGACACACCCAAGGAAAAGCCACATAGCAGAAGCAACTCCACACAACACAGTATCACAGAGCAGTGCAAAGTTAAGGTCTCCCACATCCCAACACAGTCACACCCATAAGACTGTATTGATATTGACCCTTCATGGCTCATGCTCATCACATTGCATAAGATGCTACTGTTGTTTAATTCTGAAGGTGTAAAAAACCAGGACAATTCAAAAAACCCAAAACCATTCCAAACCAAGCTCTATTATTTTGCATGATATGCCAGTTTCATTTCTTGCAATACCTGCAGTAGCCGAGCACACAGGCCTGCTCATGCTATGCTTTTGGAGGCCAGGGTTCTCTAAGAGTCTTTATACTCCTCACACTTCACAGGCCAAGAGCATGATGAGGCTCAATACCCTGTCAGTGCATCACAAATTAAATTGAGGATTCAGCTTAATAAATGTTTGGCTCAGCTGGAACAGACCTTACTAAGCTAGTAAGCCCGCTTGTATACACTTTAGGTCAGATCATTTCAAATCCACAACTCACATCCTAATTTGACACATCCTAAGAAAATAAAACACATTTAAAATTGACCTGCTGCCATGAAATATTTACTTTTTAGCAATCTTTTTTTTCCAGAAGAAAAATGGTTTGTTGGAAAGTTTTTCAAGTACCTCTCGAGAGCTGACTGAACCTTGCTCTTCAGGGAGTTGGAATGACTGACACAAGCGGTCAGCTTGCCCAGCTAAAGTGTGTGAATTCAACATTTGCTGGAATTAGGAGCAGGTATCACTAGCTCTGTTTGGATTTAGTTTGGGGCTGTGGTTAGATGTTCACTACAGAAAGAGGAGAGTTACTATCAGATATTCCTGCCCTGGGGCTGCTTGTTGCAACCCCACAGCTCAGTTGGTGGAAAAGTTCATGTGACTGTTTACCATCTGCTCAGTGCAAAGTCAGCTGGCTTAATTTAAAGAGCCCTTATTGTCAGCCAGAGGCAAATGCTCCATGACTGTCCCCACAGGGCTGTACCAAAACTACTCATATCAGGCTTGTAACCTGCCTGCAGTTATGTTTTTGACCTTCCCTTGGGACAAGGCCGAATATATTCCAAAGCTCTATAAGTGATGCTATCAAAGATAAAAAATTAAACTCTCCTGTATGAGCCCACCCAAAAGCAGAATGCAGTTCTGGGCTACCTGGCTTGAGGCAGAATTCTAGTCCACCATTCCCAAACAACACAGGGCCTGCAGAACTTTAAAACATACAAACACTTGAACAGGTAAATACGAACAGGCAGCGAGAAACCCAATGAGCTGCTACTCCAACTTCAATTGCTAGATCACTGTAGTTGAGGAGATTTTCTTCCGAACAGATGTTGCTTAATTAACCAGTGTGTTATCATACTGTAAAGCAATTCATTCATGCTCATTTAAGAAGTTCTGTCAAATACATACATAAAACAAAATTAAAGGCAGCTGAAATTTAGAAGTAGCTCGGTATGAGCACAAGTCTAATTTTGCAAAGTGGCTGTTCCACATCTAATTACAGAAATCAATACCAAAATTGGCATGCACTAGAAAAGAACAGCTGCTCAATCCTGCACACTCTAATGTGATTATTTGTGAAGCATTCAAAAGGCATAGATCTAATCCAGGGTCACCTGGCTAAAACAGCCGCATTAGATCTTAAAACCTGTCAGTCAGTGGAACTACCACTGTTGCAGAAAAGGAAACCAACTTCACATTGCAAGCTGTGCCTGATGAGGATCCTCTTGAGCATCCTTTCGTCTTCCGGAATTACTGGTAGATCATGCCTTCATTTTGTGATGCTTCTATACTGTACGTATGCATCAGTATTTCTGCCACAGTATAAAAGTTGTTTTACCTTACCACATTGTCACTTCTCTACCACCTCTGTGTTACAGGTTGTCTGTATAAAGAAATAGCCAAGCGTGTCACGAGCTTCTCCCTCCAGGAGCCTCAGCAATGGAGCTGGGTATGGAATTGGTTTTCACATCCTCTAGCTTTCTTTTTATCACATCGGGACATTTTTGCTCAAAACTTACGACAGTTATATTCTTGATAGAAGAAAAATTACAAAAGTTTCCTTCAGACATCTCTGTTATCTTATGTTTTAACTTACAGATCCTAAAATTACAGTGAAATGAGAACTGGCATAAAACTAAGCTTAGAAAAATGTCAAAATGCCACCTTTGATCATCTGCCCTTTTTTCCCCATTTTCTCCTGGGAAAGCTTGTCAAATTCACTTACCTCACAAATATTCATGTTCTTGGAAGACTTTCTTGCTACAGAAATACATTTCGTGTACAAACTCTACCCACTTCTACTTATCATTAAAATCAGGAATCAGGAGTACAGCCTGAAAACTAATCCAGGTGAGAACCAACTAACTTCAGTGCTAGGAAATTTCTTCTTTGACTTCAGACTTTTCACAGGTAACAGTAAAGTAAGGATGTATAAATTCCTGAGCTTGTCACAGCACTGCTGTTGTTTAAGAATGTACTGCACATGGCAATTTACCTTTGTTGGATTTTGGTAGTTCACATGAGCCGCTTCCAACCTTTCGCTTTTTCCTCGAAACAGCTGAATTTTTCCTGTCAAAGGTAATAGGACTGTATTGAGGGAGGCTGTTGAATTTCTTTGCAAATTCTTCTTCCAATTTTGCTAAGCTAAATGGGAAACAAAACCATTCAAATTAAATGTAACTCTGTCAGGAGAAAAAACGATACTGTTTAAGAGTGTGCGTGTGTACACACACACCCTTCTACACAGTGAGGAAAAACATTTAAGTGCACACACTGTAAACAGCAAACCAGTATATATTAACTTTGGAATGAGAATGTACATTTCTGCTTCTGCATTTGTAACAGTACAAATTGATTACCTTAGTAGCATATGTTAAAATTAGAAAAAAAATAATGTCATACTGGTGACATTTAGCTCTGTTTGCTGCACAAATTCATACAAGAGATTTGTCTGTTCTGTGGGGGGAATGAATAAAGACAGTAAAACCAGTAAATAAACCAATAAAATAACTTCACATAGAAGTTCTTACACCAGAATGAAAACAGCATTTCAAACCAGAAGAAGAATGTCAAACTAATCAGTCTTCTGTGGATATTCTGAAACATGAAGCTTTGGGGTGGAAATTAGTTTTGTATTTGTTCTGGGTGATTAGATTTTCTCCCCTCATATTTTATTTGCTGTGAGATGAAAAATGCAACTAGCTTATGCTTTCATGAAACCCAATGCGCCTCATACTTCAGCTCAACCTGAATGACTGTCAGCAGATTAACTACAACTCAAGAAATCCACAGACAAGGTATGATTGTTCTAACAGCCAGAAGAAAACAAAGCACTCGAAGATGATGGCACAGCATTTCTGGCTGTAATGTCTACACTGGCTTGCATAAGCACTCTGTTCCTGCAAATTTTTCCAGCCAGGCAGGAGTAGAAGTAGGAATTGTGTTTTAGTAAAAGGCAGTGCACACAGTTAGGCAGGTTATAAATAGCACTGTCAGCGGTGGGGGAACAATGACATTTTCTACTTGTTTTTAATTCTCCTTGCTATGAAAAACCTCAGCTTGACAGAAGTTGGCGTGACTGTTGGAAGGATGACCCTTATACACTTGGAAATATCACAAGAAACATCATGGTGCTTCTCTCTGCTTTCTGAAGCAGCACTTCAAACAAACTGCATTCTGAAAGCTTTGGAACACAGAATGATACCTCATTTTATCTCTGTAATTATTACTTCTCTCAGTAAGCAGTTTTCTATCTTAAAATACAGCCCTGGCTCTTTGCAGACCAGGTGCATGGTGGGGTTTGTTTGTTTGTTTGTGTACACACGTTTTATTTTGGTGTTAAATCACAAAGGTATCTGACATCAGTAGTGCTTGGTACTGCTACCTTTATCTCTTCCACATGGATGTTCCCTGACAACCACAAAACCATCCAATTTTCTGCTCTGACAGCTGTCATGCAATGCCATCCTCTGACTCAGCTCCTCTCCCACTGCCTCTTCCCACTTGCCTCATCTCCTGCCCCGAGGGCATGTGAGGGGCTGCAGCTCTAACTGGGAAGGCCCCACCTCATTTGACAGTAGATGAGCTGCCATCCTGGCTAGTAATTTATAACTTTTGTGACATGCAGGCACTGGGGAGTGCTGCCATCTCTACATCAGCGATTAATTATTTAAAAAAATAAAACCCATCCACACTGTCATGAATTTTCAGAGGCTCTCAGAAGCCTGGTTAGACACATGTAGCTGAGCTGAGGTGTTCATGCTGCAGAGCCTAGTCCTGCCAGGAGATACATGCAGGTAGAGCACTGCTTGGCAGAGGAGTTGGCTGTACATGGGGAAAACAGATCTGACCTCGACCATCAGGGAAAGGCAGGCAGCTACTGATGGGGAAGGTAAGGGGACACAGGGAAAATGACATAATTCTGAAGGGGTGTCCTCACCCCTTCACCAACACATACAAAATGAGGCTGAAATGTGATGCTGAAGGGAGCAGAGGGAGTTAAGCAGAGCAGGTAGAGGTAAAACCAGCTCTCCAAGTAGCCAGAAGATGAGGTAATACAATGAGCAGGGATACTGGATACCTTCTCCAGCACTTGTGCTTCACACATTCTTAATTCTGCCTTTACAGAGTTCACTAAATAATATTCATTAATGATGCAACTGAATAAAGATGAGAGATTGGAAAATACGCATTTCCTCATCCAGCCAGCTAATAAGGGTAGAACAGTGCTGAATGAATGATTTAGACAATTTTCCTAGCTACTTTGAATAAATAATTTACAACTACTTTTTTTTCTATGCTGCAAGATGTGATCAGCTTTCCCACCATTATGTGTGAAAAGTTGTAGTCTTCAAACTTAAACTCAAAAGTATTTCCAAAATTTATACAAAGCTCTAAAAATACAAAGTGTTCCATTTTTTCTTGACTAATTTTTCTTGACTATCCTGTAAACAAGACTTGGGGATTCCCACTGATTTAGTATCTTTGCTGAAAATGAGCTGCAACTAGATGTCACATAGACTAGGTTATAAAAAGGGTTACTGCAAACCTGCAAAACCAAACACACTGTAATTTTAAGCAAGAAATATGGAAAAACTCCCCCTTTTAAATTCATTTTCCCATCTGCAAGAATTTGCAAATATGAATGGCTACCCAGATTTAACTACTGCACTTGCAGCTAAATAAATCTGTAATACTCTGACAAAAATCATTACTTGTATACTAGAAAAGTAATTCTGTACAGCCTTGCTAAATTTTGATGCATCTATACTCATTAATTGTTTTTAAGATAGATTGAATTTCTTCATGGTGGACATAAACAGTTTGAATATCTTTTCTCTACAATGGAAAAATGATGTATTTATCATAATTATTTGCCAATATAAGAACATTGTTTACTATTCCTCTGTAAGCAGTCTCTCCAAGTGGGCAAAGAGATCTGTTCTTTCTAGTCTAATTTGGTTTATGATGACTGAACACCTACACAGAACTTTAAATACTGCTTGCAAAGTACTCTGAAAATGTAAGTAACCCTCTTCACCACTTTTTGAGCAGGTAAATACTATGTGGTTTGTTCAGAATTGAGCATATAACATCATTCAAAATCATTTACAGTGGTGTAAACCAGGAAAGATCTCAAAGGAATTAACTTTGCTATATAAAAGACAGGTATTTAGAGCATGACTCAGTCCAACAGGGTTTTTAATTTTAGGAATTGTGATTATTTGGGTGGTAGATGCAGTTCACTTAGCCACAGTGAGGAGGACTCACTCTTAAAATATTAGGCTGACCTAACTAAAACATCAAACAGAGTTAAGCCACAACTTACCCAAAAACAAACTCTTCCTTTGGCTTAGTCTTTTTCAGTTTTTTGTTCCCACTTGTGGAAAAGGCCCAGATTTCTTCATTCCAGCATCCTTCATGATCTGAGGAATTGCCTTTTCCTGAGCTTCTTTTTCCTGTGATGAGGGCAGAAAATTGTTTCTCATCTTTAGAAAAACGTCCCAAGACAAAGTAGACTCAGAAGAAACTTGTGTACCCAGTCTTTACTGCAACTTATGAAGTCTGACCTTCTTGAAGGCAGTTAAAAAACATTTTTCATTTTAAGCTGGGCAATGATGATATTAACAACTATTCTGCATCCCCTGTCCTGTCTTTTCCTGGACTACCTCGAAAGTCAGGATGTCTTCAGGTATAACGAAGGAGAAAGAGATGAAGAGATATACAGTAATAAGCTTCCCTAGATTACAAACATCTTTTATCTTTTCTGACTGTTCTAATTACGCATATAAATCTACCAGTTGGAAAAATACATTTCCAGACATTTCACTGAAAGCTTCCAGAAATTATCTCAAATTTGTCCTTTCACAAGATAAAGGGTTCTCACTTACCGCCTACAGCAAAACTAACAACCAAAGCACAACCAGAGCACATTTGCTTCTTGCAGGATTGAGAACTATGCCCACAACCACAAGAGCTGTTTATATAGAAACAAGGTAATTGTTTGGGGTTACATACATCACAAGTCCTGCACACATCTATCAGCAGGCTGACAAATTAAACAACAAAGCCTTCAGTCAAGAAGTTAAAACTCAAATCATGAAAGACAAAAACAGAGCATTTAAGAGTCTTTGAGGTAAGCAGGAACACAGATCACAAGACTTCAGAAGACCTGCCCCGGAACACGGAGTCCACTCCACCTGTCCCTAACATCTCGGGTGGCCAGGCACAACATTCCCATCACACACTGCTCAAACCCCAGCTTAAACATGGACTTTTGCTTTTCCTCCCACCCCAGGAAGGCTTTTGCAGTTCCTGCTGTAAACAAAACACTCAAAGCCACCCACCTCTGTCCACGTTAGCGCGCAGAGATGTGAGCATGCCCTCTGACACCAGAGTTTTATAAAGAGCACCTTTGCAAGATCTCTCTGATTTCCTGGAGCCACAGGTTTCTATCTTTTTTACACAGTCACTGTCCTCAGTTTTGACCTGTTCTGGTAAGCTTTGGGGTACCACCTCCTCTGTTGGGGTCAGTGGTTCCACTTTAACGTTATCAGAAGTCTCACATGGAACTTCCTTCCTGGCTCCAATACTAAGGAAATCGGGAGGCTTTGATTCTTTGGTGGTCTCCATCAGTTTCTCCTTTGATGTCTTCTTCTCTTTCGATTTCACTTTTTTCTTTGGTGATTTTGTATCCAACACGCTTCCCTTCACATTTGAGACAGGGCGGTTTTTTTTGCGGGGAGTATCCGCGAGTCTCTCAGCACCCCAGTCCCCCTTGGCCACAGCTTCAATTGTGTACATTACACTTTCAATGTCCGACTCAGAGGACTGCCTCTTTTTACAAGATTTCTTGGGGGTGGATTTTTCATTTGTGTGCCGGTCCAACTTATTTTTTTTCTTTTTCTTCTTTATCTTTTCCGGCTTTAGCCCAAGGATAGTCATGTCACCCATGAAAAGCTCTGGAGAACGGCACATGTGATCCTTTGTGTTATCCTTTCTCTCAAAAGGACTGTTTTCCATTGCAAGACTAGTAAAATCTCTGCATTTTGCAGTTTCTGATTCCTCAGCTTTTGTTTCATCCAGGTTTTGCATTTTCTCTATCTCTGATTGTTCTACTTTTCCTTTACTGGAGTCCTTCACTGTTGTTTTCTCCAGTTCTACTTCCATGTCCTCTGAAACTTCCCCTCCCTCATCTTCCAGTGTTTCCACTTTTGTTTTCCCAGGTTCTTTCACTTTTACTCCTTCTGAAGCAAGGCACATCTAAAGTAAGTTTAAAAACAGTCCCATGAAACAAACATCAGCTGTCAACAATACTTACTTATACTAACAGGAGCATTAAACAGGGAATCAATCTCTCTGGCATTTTAGTTTAGGAAAGCAAACTGTGCTACAGGACAGTACTGAAAAACAGGCTGAAGCCCTGCTGAAACCAATGCAATGGGATGAGGGCTAAGTGCTAGAATAACACTGGTGGGGTTCGATTCCTCTAATAGAAAAAGACTCCAACTGATCTCAGTGGTGTTTCCTTGAAGTGTCTTTATATAATCTGGAAACCCACTGCTAGACAGATTTTCGGAATATCCTAAATGCAACAGAACAGAGTTATCTCTGACTATTGCCACAGACATGCTACTTGAAATCTCACCTCCATTCCCCTTTCAACTTTCAAATGTCCCTAATACAATTCCTTTCTCCATTTTCCAAATGGCCTGGAAGGAGGGAGAGAAAAAACGTTTACTGAATCTCACTAACTGAGATCATTTTCTTTTACTTGAATGTAAGAAATAATTTGGAAGGTAGTACAAAAGCCTTCCAAATCTTTCTTCTCCTGTCACAGACTTATTTTGCAAAGAACTGCAAAGCAGCAGTGGTTGCCATGGTTATCTCCTCCTGGAGATAACACTAATGGAAACCAAAATCCTTATACTATCTGAGGAACATCGATATTCAAAAAAAGAGCTGTCAGAAGGTCCTCAAACTGCCATGTTCCTGCAGCACTGACTTGGGAGATTCTCTGTTTTGGATCACCTGTAAGCCATGCTTACACCTCTACGGAAGGTAGTCCTTCATGGCACCAACCAGCTGCCCTTGGCAAGACATGCTTTGTTCTTACTGTCCCCTCTCAAAGCCCCCAAGCTGAATTCCCAGTGCTGTTTTGTTTTTAGAACAAATGTCAACCAGTCACCTGGAGCAAAACCAGATGGAAGAGGCTTGCTTTGAACCAGACATCAGAAGGTTCCTGCAGCTCAGCCCACAGGCCATGTGGTCAGTATGGATGTACCTCCTGCAGACCACTGGGTTCTCTTTAGGTCCATTTTAGATTTCTCAGCCTGACAAGGCTTTTTTTCCTTGCAAACTAAAAAAGTCTCTCACATACCAATTTATGTAAGAGCGTAACACCAATGATTAGAATGTTTTTGTAGCAGGTTTCCAAAATTCTTGCTGCACAGGGTAGAAACTACTGATGTGGTTCAGGACAAGCTGGACTGAGCACTGTAAAGCACCCGAGCTTGGGCAAGACGCAATATCTATTAGGAAGCAGGTTAGACTAGGTAAAGGAGAACTCCACAACTCTGCTGACATGGGTTCTTGGTACAAAGGTACTTCTGTGACTTTTTTATTACACTGCAATGTTAAGCACAGCCTGCGATTTTCAAAAGCTAAAGATCAATCTTTAAAATGGAACTCACTGGACTAATATTTTGTCAATATTAGTCAATGTCAACATATGTCCCTCTAGCCAATGGATTATTTTTTTCCTTTTATACACTTCTTCTGCAGTAGCCAATAGTACAGAGCTATAGATGTGGCTACAAAAAAAGTGACTTCTGTCTTGTGAGCACTAAATAAACTTGTAATTAAACAATCTTCGAGATTGGGAAAGCTTAAAAAAAAAAGTGTTTAGAAACAAAATAAATGCAAAATTTCAATACAATGCCATTGGTTTTAACTGTTCCCAGAAGGAAGATCTGCTGAGTATCATAGTAGAATTTCTATAGAAGTCACTGACCTGTTAGTAGCTCCTGACCATTAACATGAATTTGTTATGGCAATGCCCAAATTTGAGTAACACAGTAATCCAGTCCTCTCTCTCAACTATTTGTGCCCCTCAGCCAAACTCTAAAACCTCAAAGCCTAAACCAAGAAACTGAATCAAGTTAATTGCAAAGTCCCTTTGCTGCCAGGAACTGGTGGTACTTCTGAGCCACTTAGAAACCTCTAAGTTGATGGTTAGTCTGGGGAAATCTTGACTTGTGGCATCTGAGCCATGATAACTGATGGTTCTATAAGCAGCAGTGTAATTATAACTGTAGCACCGTTCTGCCTTTCAGACTTTGGCATTAACAGCATTAACTTCTCCACCCCACTGCACCTGGAGCAATTAGTCACCAGTGTTTTAGTATTACCTCTGCCAGCTGAAATAATGCTGATGTTCCACACTGTTTCGTTAAATCGGAAGGCCCTGAACGGGATGTACTCGAAGAAATCTATGAAGAGAAAAAAACCAACACAAATAAAGCATTCTTTTATCAGTACCAATTCTTTTATGTTTATGATACAGCTTTTGAATGGATTGTTTCTCCCCACCTTCCCAAAATTCTTTCCTAAGATTATATATTGAAAAAGAAGTGCAGACCTGTACACACTGGTATAAATAAAAGCCTGCTCCAACACTACTCTGGTGGGTAACACCACTGTACACTAAAAGATTCCTGCAGATTTGGGGTTTTTCTTGTCAGGACTCCCTTTGAAGATCAGGATGAACTGAAGCACATGCTCTCTCACACAGAACAGACCCCAGCAGCTAAGCAACAATTTACACCAGCATGCAACCAAGCTGGTGGTGTTTTTGAAGGCTCAGTAGGACATCGGATTCCAAAATTTGATTATTTTATTTAGTTATCATAGGTTAAGGAGGCTATTCCTTTCAGGCTATGGCATTGCCTGTTGATGTCCTAGAGGACTCTTATAAAAGAGATGCTATGAACCCAAAGTTAAGTAGGAGCCCTCAAGTCTTTGGTAATCTTTAGTACTCCTCAGAGTAAAAGGAGGCTGTCATGGAAGCGTGTAGATGATTATCCTCCAGAATCATTTTCCAGTATCAGGCCTTGATACTCTTCAGTACTTTAGAGTGTTTTGTATCAGTTTTGAGCTAGGTGCAAAGAAATGCACCTTGCATTTTTCTAAACAAATTTCAAGTATCAGGATTGGCCACTAGTATGAAGAAAATGGTCTATTTTTAATGACATATCCCATCACCTCTGACCAGGCTTGTGGTTTTTTTATACCTCCTTCTTTAGCCTCCATAAGAAAGTCATGTTATAAGGGACTGGGGAACTAAGTAATGTATTTACACCCTTTTGGCTCTCCTTATCCCCAGAAACTCAGTTTTCATTGCTCTCAACTGACACAGGCCTACAAAGTTGACCGCAGAATTTGGCCTATCACT
Source organism: Corvus hawaiiensis (assembly GCF_020740725.1). NCBI lineage: Eukaryota > Metazoa > Chordata > Aves > Passeriformes > Corvidae > Corvus > Corvus hawaiiensis. The sequence continues at coordinate 21,695,890 of NC_063214.1, forward strand.
GCCGTAAAAGAAATAAACAAAAACCAACACTGTCTCTACATCTCCTGGAAGGTGCAGCTCTTCACAGCATCTCCCAAGCTCTGACCATTAGAGCTCAAGCCTCCACATGCTGCTTACAGCCAAGTGCTGTTAGTGCTGTGGCCTCCTTGCCTCAGTGAGGTGATGCTGCACCCCCGCACTGCCTCCCTTCACTCTCATGCCTCCGCACTAAAGGCTAAAGACAGAGCAAGAGACTCAGCAGAGCTGAACACCAACAGCCTCCCAGGCTTCAGAATGCAGAGTGGCTGCTCCAACCATTCGCAGAAACATAGAAATCCTCAGAATTTTTAGAAAATAATTTAACCCCCCTTCTGCATTTTATTTTGATCACCATCTGTGAAATACTGTGAAATATCAAAAATGAAGGGATAGGGAAGGGCGGGGGGAAGAAGATAAAATTGGTTAATCCACATAGCAAAGAGATGAAGGAGGAGCAGAGCAGTGTGGTATGATGAAGAAGACAGGCTCCCATGCACCAGACACTTGCCATGCCAGCAGCATGGAAACAGTAGTCTAATCCCCTCCCGTGCACAGCATCTGCAGCTTGGGAGTTACAGCAGCATAGCACAGCTCTCTGCCAAATCCATTTGCAAACCTAAGACACCCTCGAGGTGATTATGAACATGGTTTATTTGGGATGCTCCAAACCAGATCCTGAACTGCTATCTGAAAACTTAAGCTGAATCTCCCACATATAATTTATCCAACCGCAATACAAAATTAGAGTTCTCCAAAACTGGGGAAAAAAAGAAGAAAAAAATCAATAAGCACTGATGTGCTACAAGACCTAGAGACATGGAGGATGTGCTTAGCACATCTGCTGTGTTTTTCCCTCTTTGAATCAGAGCTTTTAACATCCATTTTGTGGATTAAATTAGGCTTGCAAGAATCCATCCAAGCAATCACTGAGAAATTACAGAACCTGTCCAAGATACCATGTCATGCTGCCAGACTTAGCTTCACTTTTTCTGCCACCTGCAGTACAAACTGTGCACTCCTGTGGACAAGCATCTGTCCTTCCACTAAATTAGGGCTTCACAAGCTTCACAGTCACATCACAACTTCTAATGCTGACTTCTAAAACTCAGGCTGCACTCGACAACAGCCTTACTCCAGAACAGCACTACTCAGACTGCTGCTGTCCTGTTAGAGGCCATGTTAAAAACTTCTGGTGTCCCTGAGTAAACACTACATACCGTTCTGCTGTCCCAGAGCTGCAACAGCCAAATAACCTTATGGATCACTGATCACAGTTAGGTGTAATCACCCTTGCACAGGCCCTGCTGGCAATAGAGCACAGAGCCACAAACTCTACCACTGCCAGAGACTGCCTGTACAGTAAGGCAAATTTTCTTCCACTCATGTAAGTTCCTATAAAGCCACGGTCTTGCAAGAGTATCCATAGAACAAGACATGAAATATTTTCATTTCAATGCTTCCAGTCTCTGCCTTTTTCCTGAGAGGGACTGACCTCACCAGCAAGAATATAGGGCTGGCTGCAAATACACAGGATACAGAGAACCATCTTCCTTACTGAAATAGGATGTGAATTTGAAATAAAAATCTAAAACACCACAACAATAACCAAGCAAAAAAAGTGTAGAAGTAATGTGCTAGCATAGTCCCTTATTTATCTGGAATACAGCATGTATCTTCCTTTTTCAATCATCACAAAGAATAGTATTTGCACATCAAACCTCAAAGATTTTTGAGTGAATCATCCATATCGAAGAGGAGACCTCTACAAGGTTGTATTTAAGACTCACAGAAAATTTCTAAGACTTTGGGGAAATGTGACCCAGCATTCTTGATTACTGCTGACAGCTGCCAATTTCAGGATTTAATATACTGCATCAACTTCCAACTCTTCATATAGATTCCTGATGACCTCCAAGTCTACTTTTCCTATTCTCAGTCCCTGATTAAGCAATGGCCCTTCCAATCATTATAATGAAAGCTTTATTTTTCAAATCCTGGTGTCCAGCTCCTCATTAAGAAGAATACTGTTATCTCCTGTCTTTGCTATTGTCCTGAGCACTGTTTTTATTATAGTTATAAAGCTAATTTTCCTAAAAAGAAGTGTAACTTTCTGTGCTGTCTTTAAGAAAATATACACATTCACAAGTGTTTAAAAGACTCGGTCCCTGGGACCACAGCCACTGCCTACTTTTCTTGATATTACATTATTTACTAATCTGTGTTTCTGGAAATACCAAATTTGATACTAGAGCAAACCTTAAACAATTCATACTGTTTTGGTGGGAAAGTTATACACATCTTCCCCTTGTGACACTACTGAGTATAACTTTACCTCTGCCAACTGGAAGAGTGCCGACTTCCCACAGTGCTTTACTGGCTCAGGACTTGGCAACTGGGAAGTATTTGATGAGATCTAGGTTACAAATGAACAGGGGAGAAAATATTTCAGTGGCACACAGGAAAGACAGAAAGGAAGGGAGAAAAAGAATGGAAAATAAGGGATTAGTTAAATCAGTTACTTTTAGTTCTTTCTGGCAAAAGGCCCTTCTTCAGATAGGCAACCCCACCCAAGAAACACTTAACAGATACGTAGAAAACACGAGACTACAAGCAAATACAGCATTCCTTCCTTAAATTATGCTCATGGATACTCTATGATTGTACTGTCCACAGCTAATATTCTATCATGCCGTGTGTTTTATGTCTGTTTTGTATGACCAAGTGAACAAATCATACCTTTGCTTAAAAATACGCACTATTAGTTGTTAAGGTTAAATAAAATTAAGAAAAGCCTGGGCAATATTTCTCATTAATTAGATATAGAAGAGGACCATCTGTCCTCACAGGCAGGTCTTGTTTCACTTTCTTTAGTCATAAAAAAGGAAATATGTTTGGAGATCAAATCTAGCCTCCCAAAGAGCTGCTGGTGTGCCAGCACCTGTGATGAGTAACTACCATTACCACTTTAGGGAATTGCCTTTACAGCCAAATTTTTTCAGACCTGCTTCCCAGTGCAGCACTATGAATTCAGAAATGCAAGGATTATTATTTCTGATATATGATTTTTTTTTTGGCATGGCATTACATGGTAGTATTCGACCTGGAAGCCTTGAAAAGTCTTGGGGCAAAATCACCAGTGTTCCTGTGGTATCTCCCTCACCACAAAAAAAAAAAAACCACTAAGGACCATGACTGGGCAGGTAGTGACAGGACAAGGGCAATGGTTTAAGCTGAAAGCGGGCAGTTTTACGGCAGATATTAAGAAAAACTCTTAACTCAAAGGGTGGTGAGGCACTGGAACAGGTGGCCCAGAGATGCCCCAACCCTGGAAGTGTTCAGGGACAGGCTGGATGGGGCTTTGAGAAAACTCATCGAGTGGAAGGCGTCCCTGCCCATGGCAGAGGGGTTGGAACGAGATGAGCTTTAAGGTCCCTTCCAAATCAAACCATTCTATGGTTCTATGATCTTTCAGATGCAAAAATCATCACGTTTGCCCTTCTCCTTGTATTTAATGCTTTCTTTTGAACTAGGTTATCTGAAGAATTTACCTTTCAATTACCTGTCAAACAATTTATTACACTCCCCACCACATCCCCCTCCACCAAAATCCAGGACATCCATTTCACTTAAAGCTATTTAAAATACTCAAACGTGCACTAATAATAATTTTTAATATTAAACTAAAGTATTTCAACATCCTAGTTTTGCTTTGAGACAGTTCAGTGAACCTGCTCAGGACCCCACTTGACTAAGTGATCTTGTACACTGCACTTTGCAGGAAGATGGTCTCAACATTTTTATCTTTCTATCATAACAAATGTTCATCTCAATTATTTTTTTTCAGCACATTATGAATGGCAGAAAAAGGATAGAACAACACCCCCACAACCTGAATTATAACTTGAGAACATACAGGCGTATCTTGCCTCCTGATGCACAAAGTGAGGAAAGAGTAAAGGAATTCTGACAAGACAATAGGTGCTCCTAATAAAATGTGAGATCTTTGTAGTACTAGTAGAAAGAGAGAAAGCTAACATTTCACATCAGAAAAAAAATATTTTAAGAGTTAAGAAAACAAACAGCAAGCGACACAAATGTGTAACTCATTCTGATGAAGTTGCTGGCCAAGTATCAGAAGGAAAGAATGGCTGATCAATCAGCTCTCAGTGAGATTACAGATCCCATTCCCTGTTTTAAGAACATCTTCTAGCCTTAATTAGAATAATCAGAACCTTCAGTACTACAGCCACAAACAGCCCCTTACTTATGCAGAGGTTTAACTGGAGGATCATTAGGATCTTTTATTAAAATACAGGTGGGATTTTAGCTACCTTATTACATTTCAGTTTGCAAAAGAAGCATGGTACTAACTTTTTCATCTTCCTCCTAGAACAGGCATTTCAACACAAACATTTAATAATTTCAGTATGTGGGTAAACAGCAAGTACCTTTGCCTTTACCTGGGAAGATTACAGCTTTACAAATGGGAAAGCTAGAAGACAAAACACTCACTAGTTCTTACACTCCCAATTTCAAGGCATTTTGACCAAAAGTTTTGGATTCAAACTTCCTGTTCTGCACAGAAATAAACAGAGAGCAAACCTTCTCAAAGTGAGTAGGTGAGAATGCAGCAGGGACAAAATCATCCTCAGGCATGCTTTTTTTTTTTTCCTTAAATGATAACAGCATGCTGGACTAGCAAAAAAATTCCCCCTTGTTGCCTACTACACGTGACTGTTTTTGGGGTTTTTGTTAATTAAATCACCAAGAGAAAAAAATTTAGAAAAGCTGCTGAAAGCAGAGTTCGGTGGTTTTGGATTTGTTTTATTTTTAAGATGGTTGAACTAGCAATTCTTTTGCTTCCATACCCCAGAAGCCTTTTCTTTAATAATGAGTAAGAGTTTAGGTAAGTAAATCCAAGAGGCACTCTTCTTTCCTCTCAAGGAAGCAATCACCATCATCTGTTCAAGTTTGCCAAACACACATGCAGTAAGACCAAGAGACAAAGGGGTCCCATCTGCTCTGCTTCCCTCTCATGGCAAGGAAGGGGACAGCAACCAGCCCCTGTGAGCAGACAGCCTGCAAACAGCCACCGCCCTAAGGAACACGGCCCACTGCTCAGAAATCACAGCCTACAGAATGCCTTTCCATAAAGGTTCAAATGAGAAAGACAAAAGTACGGCCAAGTACTTGCAAGGTCAGAGCAGCCAAAAGCGTAACTTGACAACAACCCAAATTTCAAAAAACTCTTACGAGGACATCACATCATCTTTGAAGACCTCCAAGGCACTTGCCTGCGCACCCACAGGACCAAAGGAGGTCTTGCTCCCAGGATTTTCATCATCTGTTGTGGCAAGTCACTGGGCAGGCCTCATTAGCCATATCCTGAGCAGCTTTAATTGACAACTAGAGCACTTGGGATATACAACCCGATGAAAGACTAACTGAGGCTGTAAGGACAAAAAAATCCCATGCTACGCTACACATAACTAGCTGCTTCTGAGTGACAGGGCACTTGTACTCCTGGGGTAAAGGTGTCTGTTTTAAATGACAAACCTACTCAATGGGATCGCTGTCTTCACAAAGAGGCACTCTTACTCACCCTGCTGCAAAGGCGGTGAAGAGAAAGGCAACATATGAGGAACACCCAGCCAGAACCAAAACTGAGCTGGGATGGCTGCCAGAAGTCTCCAGGCACATAAGACCAGAGCACACTTCACATTTCTTCACAGGTCTACTTGGCTACTGGTAAAATAACTACTTTCTCTCCCTCTCTTTTTTCTTTTGTAGCACTGTACATTGCTGACAGCAGCCCACTGCAAATTGCTTGCCATAATTTAGCTCTCTAAATGCAGTAACGTGTTCATATAGACAGGACGCAGCAAGTGGCACAGTAAAGGAATAGGACATTTGCCAAATTTGACAAAGACAGCCTGTGCAAATGAAAGCCCTTATAGCTGAAAGAGCACAAGCAGCTTTAATAGCAGAGGAGAAAGCTTAAAGAGGTTCTGTAACGTGCTCAATACTTTCCCCTGTACAACCTAAATTAAATCATCAGGCTGTAAGCGCAGAAAAATGCCATTTCTCTACTGTTATAGACAAATGATGTTCATCACTGTCATTAAGGTTTCACAGGAAGAATAACCATGGCCAGCAAGGTGGGATTTTTAAATTTTGGGGTTTTTTCCCTCCTTTCTAGATTTGTCCCCTATTTCCAGCCCCAGAACAAAACCAACCCCTCCAGACTGCACACACATTTAAATATTTTTACAATAAAAGGAGATTAACCCTGACTCTAAAACTGTCCTCAGCAAATCCTAATTAACTTTCTAAGCACCTCTTCTGCCTAACATTTGATGATTCATATGTGCACTCCAATGTGCCAAATGAGCTCACTCAGCATAGTGGAATGCAACTCAATGCACTGTCACATCCGTATGACAATTTTCAGGTTTGTCATTTTGTTTGTTCAACTAGAAGAGGAAGTGATTTTAGGTTCTGTGAAATTCTGAGTATGGCTAAACTGGGTTTTATGTGACAATTTAAGAATGTTGTACTAGGATGCAATACGTGCTCTGTTCAACTCTACAGATATCCAGAATGACTGAGATTTTTTACACTAAGTTAGCAGATTCACTTGCAGTATTATTCCAGTACTTTGCAAAAAAATTAACAAGAAACGTTCCCCAGTTTGTATATTTTAACTTGGTTTAAAAGTCTGGCTCCAGCACCTAGTTTTATCCTGCTCAATTCTACTTATTTTCTCAAAAGAACTTTGCAAATTAACTTCTAACTTTCAAAAATGTGGTACATATAAAAACACTTTCATGATTAGTGATATTAACTCTACTGTATCTTTTATAGGGGTGTTTGTAGTCAGATATTTTCTGGCACCAGAATCAGTAAATTGATTTTTCTTCCTTGGCCCTCCTAAGGAAAACACCAAGGCCCATTCTAGCCAAGCTAAAAACACACAGTAGACAACTAGCTCAAAATTTAACAGAACGAAGTGTGAGGTATGTAGCCAAACCTCTGTAAACACCCAGAATAACAAAGAGGGTATCTTTTAATCCCATTATGCTTCTCTGCAATAGCACCAGCTCCAATCCCAGCCTTTTCAGACACACACAAAATGCACCTGCGGCATAGCTGATTCTGCAAAGCAGTATCAGACTCCCCCAAATGGGCAAGAAAGGTATATTGTGTAGAAAATCAATTCACAGAGGCACGCACATTCATCACATGGGAGAAGAAATTCTTAAAAGCAGCATTTAATAAACTCCAAATCTTCAATATGTGGAGGAAGGCAGACAGGTTACATACTTATGGGTAATTGATAGGTTTGATAAGTCACCACCTAACGATGCTGTTAAATATCCTTGTAGCTGTTGTAATAAGCTTCCTTTGACCTGCAAGGATTCTTCAAATGATTCCTGCCCCTAGGGCACTCAGCATTCTGCACTGCTGCAGCCTCTTCCACAGGCAGCGCACAGTGTCATTTCAGAATGTCTTTTAATTGTTGTTTTCCTAGACGTAAATTAAAAGGCCATTTGCATAATCAGTCTGCAGTGATCCTTTGGGTATGGAAGGCTCAATAGTGTTCACAAGTTCAGTACCTCATATATGCTACAGCTGGTAGAACTGGCCAACATCTTATCCAATCACTGATTGTTCACCCCGTGGGTCTCCTAACACAATGCTGTCATGAAGATACACATCTCCTGATGGGAATCCCTGATAAGACAGGGTGCTTAGCCATTCAGTGACAACTCTTACCGGTTCCCTGCTTCCTCCCATCCTCCCCCCACCACATTCAGCCATTATACCTCAGCAAACTGAAACAATGCAGACTCCTCCGTTTGTTTTACTGCCCCCAGGACTCCAGGCTGTGATGTGTTTGAAGAGATCTGTCAGGAAAACAATTATGCTCGTATTACCTAACTCTTCAGTTTCAGTATCACACTTCAACATGCTAAATTTATAATCTGTCATAAACAGACTCCTGGTACCCCAGAGTATGCAAACGAGTCCCAACACACCCTTAGAACAAACAGTATCTGCTTTCCAGGAAACAGATAAACAAGTGATCTGTGAAATGGTAATCTTGAATTACTTTTCACAAGGAAAATCTTTCCTAGGATCAACAAAACAGGTTTTTTTTGAATGGCTTTTATTTGCCTGCTGATACGTCAAAGAAGGGTTAGCAACGAATACTTAACACTGTATTGTATTTCACAGTACAGTGGAAGACCTGAGACTGCAGGATGGTGGTGATGATAGAGCACAAATTGCTGCTTAGCACAGAAGGTAAGTGTGGACAGCAACACAATGTGTGCAGGCATTTTGAGATACCAGATCTATCCCAGACACTAAGGTAGCTGCATTTCATACTGTTTAACTTGTGTCAATTAGTTTTGTTGCAAATGACACCTCTGATTAATGTTAAACTTCACTCCAAGTACCAATTATTTTGCCACTGACACACATACCTACCATGCGCTGGTTAGGTGCACCCTTACTACAGGCTGTTTAACATCCTCGAAAAATAAGACTAGCTAATTTGCATTTCTAATTACTGATCATCAGTAAGCTACTTCTAAACCACATGTTTTAGCAGTGCTGGTGAGCTTGTTTCCTGGTGCCCACTGAAATTTTTCTTCAATGGGTAAGGAAAAGCCAGAGGTCAGAAGCCCTTAGCAAGGGCATATCTGGCAGCACACAGTTCCTGCCTACTATCACATGGGTCTGGTACTTCCCTCCTTCAGCACTGTAAAATGAACTGAAACAATTAGGTGAGCTGGTATTTGTCTTACACTTTAAAAGATTCAGCAGTGAAATTCAAGAAACAGACCATTATCAGGAGGAACTATACAATATAAGACATTGCTCTACTGACAGCGTAAGCGCACAGAAGCATCTCAGAAATACGGGAAGATGGACGTTGAGTCATTACCACAGAAGTGTCATAAGTGATACTGGAATTAACCAATTCTAAGAAGCCTCTAAGTATTCCTTTTCATAGCTGGCACACCAGGCATTTCCTCTTCCTAACAAGAAAAGCCAGCAGGCTGTTTTAGAGCCTAATTACAGGTTATCTACTTCACTCTGGCCATTAACTTTCATCAGAAATAAAGAATCAGTGCTCCAATTTATTTCTAATACATTTGAAGGACTCGGATCTTAAGCTGCAACTCAAGGGCTTGTGCACTGATGTTAAAACAAACTAACTGAAAAAAAGGTCCCATCTTCTGTGTGCTAGGATTGCAGTGTATCTGCTCCAGAAGTGATGATGTTTTAAGGCGGAATATGAGGGTGCACAAGGCAATGGGTATTAAAGACACACAAGTCATATTCACAGCTGGTGTGAATACAGGTAATAAATAACCCCCACTATGACAAAATTTTTTTCCATATACACTTACTTAAAAATTACCCAGTGTCCTGTAAAATCAATGTCTATACAACTAAATATTTCTGTGTCATTATTATGACTATTTCAGAAGTTGGAACAATACCAACAAACAAGTGATGCTTGCAGAGGGCCAGAGTTCCTTGCAATCTCATTTTTATCATTTTATATCAATGAAACCCATTAAGACTTGGATGAAACCGTATACTTCAAAGAAAAGAATAACAACACACACCACAGTTGCACTTCTGGCAATAACTGGAGTATGTTGACAAAAGTATTGTACATTGCAAAGTTAAAGCACAGTTGCATGGAGCTGTTTGGTGGTTATAGAAGAAAATTTTGGAAATTTAAGAACTACAATTATTTTTGACAAAGCAGCCACAGCAGATTAGAAACATAATGTAACATCCAAATACACATTAAAACCTTAGTTAATAAGGCTCTAGTTTAAAACTAAGTGCAGGAATGACATATCTCCAAATTACAGCTTAAACCACAGCTCCATTATTGCACTTGGGTTTCCACCATGGTACTAAACACACTCTCCTGCACTTCAAGTCTGACCAAACTGATAAATGATTCAACAGCATAAACCCAAAAATGAGGGAACGAATAAAAGTATCAATTTTAGTTAAAGACATTTGATTTTTCTTTCAGCCAGACATCAGATGCTTCTTAAAAGGAAACACTTGGAAAGAAAACCTTTTTTAAAGAAACTCACCTCTGCGAACTGAAACAATGACGACTTCTGACAGGCTTCTGTAGAATTAGCTGCATCAGACTGGCAAGTACTGGAGGAAACCTAAAAAAAGGAGTGTGCAGAGTAAGACCTCAAAGGCGGTTCTCTCAAGCTAAAAACAACAGTGAGCAAAACAAACCATTTAAGAGAAGAAGGACAAGCTAATATTTCAGAGTCCTGGAAAAATTAAATCATATTTATAGATGAAAACACAGTTTAGTACCCATTTTAATGCATTTGAAAACTGTCTTAGAAGACAGACCACAAAAATACCAGGTTTTTTTTTTCTCCTTTTATAATTCTGAACTTGTCAGAATAGCTTTATGCAACAGAATACTCAACGGATTATACTGGACTATGCACGTAAGTATCTAGTCTTGGTGATGCTATCAACACTGCTGTATCTGTATTTTGTGCAATCATTCTGAGTAAGATTACTTAGAAGGTTAAAAGAAATTTTGAGACAGTTGCTGACACGAATACTTACTAGAAAAATAATCTCCAATCGTAACAGCATGAAAATGAGTAGATAAGGGTAGCACAAGCCTAAAGTTTCTCAAAACATGTACGTAAACATACATTTTAGGGGTGCTTTTGAGAAGCAGTGCAAGAAAGTCATTATACCTGAAAACAAAATACAAGTAAGGATTGTTCAAAACCAAAAGCCTTATTTGAATTAACACAGATCTTACCCATGGTATTCTTATTAGCCAGAAATGTGCTAATCAAGCATTATTCTGTAAAGGAATTCTATCAAATATGATACATTCATTAAGTGTCACATTTGAGTGTAAAAGATTTACATGTGTCACTCCTAGGAAACTGGGGTACTGTTAGTATAAAATAAGGTATGTAACATGGCTAGTAAGAAACAGAAAAAAAGGAAGGAGGATTTGTAAGATTTTCGAAGAAGTAACCGGATGGAAATTTTTTCCCCAACAACTTTTTTCCCCTTGAAATTTCAGTTTATTTAAAAGATTAAAAAATAAATGTGGGGCTTTTTCTTATACATTACCTAAACAAGTATATCAACAGCTTTTATTGGTGAAAGCACACCTAATATTTAGCTACTGACTGCACCTGTTGTTAGTAAGCACAAAGCCCCACAATACACACAGGCCTCCAGCATGTGCAGCTTGCCCTGCTGCTGGTTTGTCTGAGATCCTGAAGCACTGCAATAGCAACAGCAGCATTTGGTTTCAGGAATCTGCTACCCATGCTCTCCTGGAAACACTAAATCCAAGTGCAGCAACCCACAGGCCAAGGGGAACATGACAATTTGCTTACATACACAAACAAACTTGTTTCTTCCCTGCCATAAAACTGAGCAGCAACAGTGACTCCTGCAATCTGTATTTCCCCTGTATTTATTAAACACTGAGCAGGATGTTTTATCAGTGGGCCATGGGAGTACAGCAACCCAACGGGCCACAAAGAATGTATTTTTAATGTCTATCTTTTGTGTTTTTTTGCCTAGGTTGTGCTACTGTTTTCATTGATGTAATGTTTATTACTGACTTTCATCTTGTTTCTGCACAGTCTGTTTAAGATGTCTGTGTCTCAGCAGTATTCTGGACTGTACGGGAAAAGCATCTTGCTGCTGTTGAGTGACCCATCTCTGAAGGTCTGGGACTCTGAAGAAATGAAGAGTATCTGAGGTTGCTGCTTGCATGTCTGAGCACTCATTTAGTTATTTTAGGCCACCACACTGGTGGGATTCTTAAAGGAATAACCAAAATTTGGACTTGGTTTCCCATCTAACTTAAATTTTCTGCAGTTCAACCAGCTGCCTTATACAGCTTAGTTTGCAGTGTCTATTAAAGAAGTTTGTAAGTGGAGCATTTCCAATGCAGCACAGAAAAGGGCACTGCTTTGCTTAGAGAAGCCATGTGGAAGCTCCCTGCCCCCAAATCAGGGCCGTGCATACCTGAAATCTGCCCACCTGCCAGAAAGAGACCGCAGCTTGCCAGCTCCCTTGCCGATCTAGGGCCACATCCACATGGTTGTGTCAGCACAAGCCTGAGCTGGCAAGGCACAAAGCAGCTCTGAGTTCAGAGCCATTGAGCCACTGAGCCCCAGAGCACCATGCTGGAGTGGCAATGCCCTTCCAAGAGGGGCTATCCCGGCTCAGCCCCCACAACACAAGCGCTGTCAGACACTCAGGATGAGCCTTCTTGCTGCCTCAGAGGGCATGTGCTGGGGGCTGGGCACAGCTTGTACACCTGGCGGTACAAGAACCACTTGCTGAGGGAGGCGTGAAGCCCAGTTTTCTACAGTTTTGTGTGCAGAGGACAGATTGCTGGGGCTCAGTAACTCAGCGGAGATTTTGTGGTTGGAACCACTATGCTTTTCCTATCAACTCCTGCTACTCTTTAAAAAGTTAATGCTGTTGCCTTTACTTGACAGAGCACTAATTTAAGCTTGTGTCTTCTACTCTGCTGCTCCCCAAACATTCTTGACCTGTGGGAAACTTATTATCTCCAGGACTTCTAACCTTTGCCAAGTTGAACCTGATCAAAGCAGGGGAACAGATGCACAGATAGTGCCATTTTATACATCTAATTTCCTGCTCTAATAAAATGTCCTCAACATCCCATTTCTTCTCCTCTTTCCTCCTCCCAATCTTCCCTCAAGCTGCACTGAGAGATTTTTCACTTCTGATTCACACTTTGCACAGACCCTGTATGACATGCCAAGACTTTGTTCTCAAAAAGAAGGAAACCACAAGGATAATACCTCTGTGGCCTTCCTTTGCCTGCAGGTTACCTGCTCTAAAACAATCACACCGAACAAGGGTGGCAGAAAACCCCTGGGACAGCCTCACTCTGACTAGTGCGAGGCATCAGTGCTGCTAGACAGGCAGGCTTTGGATGACGCTACGGATTTCGGGATTTCTGGGCACTAACCTTCACAGAGTCCACTAGGTGCTGCTGTAAGGCAAGGAAAGGGCCTGACGGACAAGTAAGGGAGATGTGCAGCAAGGCAAACGGGCAAGTAAGGAGCGCTGCTCACCCAGCTTCAGCCTTGCTGCCATCAACCTGTGGCAAGGACCAGGCTTTGCCTGGCCACAACCACAGCAGCTGGAGCAGATCCGTCCGGCATATCTGCTCGGGTGTTCAATAAAATATGCTCATACACCACTGTCTTGTGTAACTGATGAAAGCATCCAAAATGCAGGGGGAATTGCACAGCCAAGACTTTTGTTGACTACCTGTAAGGTCTGTAGCTTCTCCTGACAATCTGCTTAGTAACTCCAGCTGCTGTCTAGAAATCAGTCATCTCCCGACACTGAATTCTGTTATCAGAAAAGAAACTCTCTAGTCTATTGCAAAAATTTGCAAAAATAGAAACATACTGGCAACATAAGGAGATTGCAACTGAAGTCTCAAAACAATTCTGTAAATATCACTGTTGTGCCTCTTCCCATCCTCCTGCTGGCAGGTCACTTGGTTACCTGACATCTGGGCTTCTGACAACTTGAAGATTAAACACCTCACTTGAAAAACCCCTATCCATTTCTTTAGCATACACTTGGCAGAACATCAGCAGGTGTTGAATACGTTTCATTGGGATTAGCAGACTTCTAAGTACAATGGCCTTCATCCTCTCAAGCGCTGAGCAAATCTGTGCCAGTGCTGCCCTCCCCTCCACTAACAACTTTAAGATTGTAAGGCTATATAAGACCTATGCTTACAAGGCCACCCAAGCCTGCATAATCATACATATGCACAGCAGTCAATGTGCATGCTGACGGACATGCTGTGTCTGGCAGACCCCCAGTTTAAGAACCACATATGTGTACATGCATTTTAAGTGTATTCACACACTTTAATGATAATGCAGACTACGTGATATAATTTAGAGCATTCCTTAAAAAATGACAGTCTGTCCTTTTTTTTTAAATAGAAATGCCAAGGCTTCAGATGTACAACACGTATTTATATACTTATATGCATATAAAAACAATACATACATTCTCCACAATAAAGCCAATTTCTGAACCTCTTCACTAACCATACCTCAGCAGTCACGTTAGTACACAGTAATTCTCTCCCCAAGAGGATACCAACTCTAATGCAACACAACCGACTCCTCTCCACTGAAGAGGAATGCAGCTTCCTAACTCTACAATGAATTCTCGAGCTGTTTTCTGAGCCTGTCATACTACCTCCTAGCATGTTCTAACCTCCCAGATCTTGATTTAAATGTGAGACCATAAGCATCGAAATCCAACCATAAATTCTCCTAAAAGCATGCAAAGATGACTATCTTACATCTCCTGTGCCCAAGGGTGGAAAGACAGAAGAGCTGCCCAGTTATTCAACTCTAAATACGTTTAGGATCATTACTGCATTTGGAAAACACATGCCTAAGAAATATTTGTTCTGTATCTATTCACCACTGAAACATAAGAAAATAAAGAAAAAATGAAAGACACACTAGGGCTGCTATACAAAAGAAAGTGAGAAAGTCTCCCAGCACCTGGACACACAGCTGGAGACTAACTCCTGCTAACATGCGATGAGGAGCACTGAACTTTGTTCATTTGGGTCCCTTTAAGAATACCAATCACCCTGATGGATCTGGAAGAGGTATTTTACAAAGGAGACCCTCAAAAATAATCAGAGATGTGCAGTTTCCTGGAAAAGTGCTCTGTCCCTTAACCACTTGTCAGATAGGGCAGGACAATTAAAATATGGTAACTCACTAGTAAGTATGGGCTAAGTTATGGCCCGTCATGATTTTAACAACAGCCAAAAAATCCCCCAACTAGTTTTGTCTGGGCTGTATTCATGACAATTATTTTGCTCTGCATTTATGGGGAAAGCAGATTACACAGCTTGCTTCTTTGATGTGGAGGGTCAGGTTTCAAAAGAAGAGTACAGGCCCAGAAGAGTAGAGTGTAGTTTACACATAGAGTGAATATTTAATCACAGGTCATATCGCACACTTCTATCAGAAAAAATGGGGATTATGTAGGCACATGGGAAGCATGTCTTCTGCTCAAAATTAGAAAGTTTTGATTCAAAGAACTTCCATGTACTAAAACAATGACACAACCTGCTTTTTGATGTGTCTCAACCTACATGCAGATTTATAATTCCTACACTGCCATCTGAAATCATACTACTTGAGGCATTTGTAAAATCAAGACACCTCAGCTCTCAAGGTCATAGCAAAGATCTTTTTTAAAGAAATGTAGTATCAGTGACTACAATATACCTTCCCTCACACTTAAATGTAACAGCATATAAAAGCAGCTTCTATGCTCCAAGATGAGAGATTACAAGTTTGAGAAATATAGGACAGTAAAATTTTAGCACAAAATAATGTATTTCTTTTCACTTTTCTGTCCACTTTGCATTAGTGTTTCTTATTTTCATGCTGCAGCACAGAAGGCCAGTACCCACACACCACAAAAACTTCCATGGCTGAAACTGGTGTGCACAGCATTGAAGAGTCTAGGCATTACAGGAACAATGCATCTCAAATGCACTACACATATAGATTAAGTTAATTATTGCTTTTCCTTCCAATAACAACAACAAGAAGAGAGCTTTCTCCTAGAGCTAGAGATTTATGGCAGTGACTATTTATTATACTCAACAAAGAAGCCACCTTTAGAACAATTTTCAAAGCTTGCCTATAAAACAGATGATATTAATAATCAATCTGAAGAAAGACCAGAGATCTCTGCACTACTGGAGATATGCACAAACACTTACTAGACTCCTTTGTAAAAATGTAAAACATGTTTGTGATGGCAACTGAACTACAAACTTCTTTTCAGACTTAAGGGTTTAGTGAACAGGAGTAGACTGCAATACTTCAATTACCGGTTAGCACTTGCATGGTTTCAGAATGCATATACAGTGATGCTGACTTTGTAGGAAATTATTTATTTATCTGTTAGTGCCAAGGCCACAGTTATGTGAGGCATTGCACAAGCATATAAAATCCTTGCCCAAAAAAGCTTGCAAACCACCTGTTTGTTAACACAGTCACTGTATTTCAACCCTTCTACCTCTGACAATGTCTCTTCATGGGGCAGGCTTGACTGGTGTGATCAAGTATCAGCAGAGTTAATACTGAACTGTGCCCAACCTCTACATTCACAGTTGGGATACAAGACACACTTCATTCCCAGCTGAGGTTACCTGAAGATGCGTCCTAACCTTCCTTCCCCACTGGTCAAATATTACTCTTAAAAGCCTTTTAAACTGACAGCTTGTGTTTAAGGGAGAGAAGAGAGCTCCTTACCTCTTGTGCAGTAAGTGCATGTTCCCCAGCTAGAAGCAGCATACTCAGGCCTCCCATTTGTGTAGGATCTGTTAAAAGAGTAAAACCAAGTCTTAAGTTGCTTGTTTAAAAAATCTACCACTTGCACCACTAAAGCCCCAGAAGACTACTTGTCACAGACACTCTCAGCAAGCTGCCATAAAAGGCAGTTCAAGAGAATCACAAATAACCATTTCTGTACCCTCTGGGAAGGCTTTCAAAGCTGTTTGAAGGATTTAATTGGATTTGTGTGCTTAACACCCCATTGCATGGATTTACAATTTTACTGCCAAAGGTTTTATGTACTACAGAGATGAATATCTTTAAAACAGCAACTGTAATGATCTCATACATAAATATACACAAAGATGCTCTCATAATGCACAGGTTTGTAAGTCGATGGATGCTCCCACCAAGGGAGGGGGCTCTTCCTTGGCAACTGAACAAATAAAAGGATTGAACAAAACAACACGATCAAGCTCTGAAGTAAAATTTCTATTTTCATTTGTCTTTAATTTAGAGCTGTATTTAGTGGTGAAAAGTGCCAGCCTGACAGCTCTGAAGCATGAAGCCAGAACAGCACAAGCACTGGCCAGGCAAGCTGCCTGCCTACTTGTTGCCCTGCCAATACAATATATAATTGAGGAATGTAAAATTGAGATATAAATGTTCTTTCTCCAAGTATTTGATACTGACAGCTTTTCCCCTCCGGCCTTCCTGCACCTCAGGAGCTCAGAAAATGACAAGAATTGAAAGCAATAAACTCTGACACTGCATTACTCATGGAGTAGCTTTTCCACTCAGAACAGTGGTTGCTCTTCATCACTATGAAGACTAATTGTCTGATTTTGGGGGAATGCCTTGGAAGCAATGCAGGCGCCTGATTTAACAGTGCCATGTAGAGAGAAGAAGACAGACAGTGGCCAAATGTCTCAAATAACAGCCACGATGTGAGTGGAATTTTTTGATCTTTTCAGCTGACATGGGCCAAACCTGTACCTGTAAATCTCCAAACAGTTTAGTGCTACTGATGATCACAGCCCAATTCATGGGAGTACTCATCGATGCTGTTTAATGCAATACCACAGATGCTGCCCAAAGTTTTCCTGCACACAGCATCTCTCACTGACATTCGCAAGGTAAGTTTTTTCAATAGTCTTTGAGAAGGGCATTAAATAGAAGCAGAGAAAAACAATGTAAATAAACCAGGCTCATTCACTACCTCATGGATAGAAGAGTGGCTTATTATAAAATAGCATTAAACAGGCATCCTAACTGGCACGTAGCTTCAAACCCAATATCCAACTGGAATTAACTTTTTCCTTCACTGTAATAAATTCATAGAAAGCATGTGGGAGGCTTGGTTTTGTTTAAAAAGTTTGTCTTTTTAAATAAAAAAAGAAAAAAAAAAAAAATCACCCTTCTATGAAAAGACAAGACACTACCAAAAGTGTAGGATCTAGTAACAAGAAGAGACACACAAAATGTGAAGGGCCAGTAAGTATCTAAGCACAGTTTGTAAGTGAAGCGATCCTGTCAGCAACAGCACTTTTTGCCATCCAAGTAGTTCATCAGAAACCATTCAGTCCTTCAAACCAGAGGACATCAGAGCAATTAGGAAGTGAAAAGTGAACATATATCTTGAAAGATAATGCCTGAGCAAGCAGTTAATTTGGAAGAAGGAGAGACTGGAAGAGATCTCCAGGCTTACCATAAACCTACTGAACCACATATTAAACAGTAAGGCCTTGGCTGGTTGCTTTCTACTTTCTTTACTCCCTTTGGAAGGCGCTTGCAGGATCCAAATCTTCTAAGCATTAAGGGCTTTTTTCCTGTTTTTAGCTTAAATATACTCAGGGCCAGGTAGTACATGGTTTTTCTGGTACTCACATCTTTATGATTAGTAACAGTTTCCCAAAATGGTATCTCCCTTTTCTACATTTAAGGACTCATCCTACTGTTCTTCCACTTGTCTTCCTGGTCTAAACAATTCAAGCACATCCATCTCCCTCATTCCAGCCACTCCTAAAGCTCTCCTCTGCAGTTACCCCAGGTGGAGTTCATCTTTCTTGTATCTGGATGACCAGCAGGGCAACCACATCAGATGAGGGGGTTCCTGCAAACATTTTGCCTGACCAACTGCAGTATAGAACTTTCTTATGTCCACATCACACTGATGACTCCCAGCGGCTCTTTTGTACTTTATTTTAGTTACCTGTTGGTCCTTTTCCCCCTCCCCAGTTTTGGCCATCTCAAGAATACCCAGTTTAAGACTGTAAAATTCTTGCCCCTTTTCTAAACATCTTCTTGGTAGTTTTGTCTTTCTGCCTTTCAAGTAAGTAGCTTATCATAAGGGGACAAAGATGGAAGTGTGGGTTAGTGTTTTTCTCCCCAAGTAAGCAAACACTTAAACTGTTAATTTAAATAGAAAAATTAAGAGGAAGGAAAAAATGACAGATAAATGGAAAATAAAAGTTTCATGTGATGCTTGAACAACTTGAATACTTATGCTGCAGCTGTAGCAGAGGGTTGATGCTTAGATGTCTGCTCATGATAAAAACAAAAATCCTTCCATTAAGGTTTCCAATTACAAAATAACTTCACCTAAGGGAAGACAAAATGTACATATCCAAACACCGCCATATGCTTGTAGTGCCTTCTCAGCACAATAATGTTTCTCTTCTGGCACTAGGAGCTTACTGGTATCAAGAAGAATTTAAAGGGGTATTCTACAGAATTTATTCTTAAATCAACAGTACTGGGAAAATAGCACACACATTTGACTTGCAGAATGGGAGGCAATTCGTGACTTTCTCAACAGCTTTTAATATTGATGAAACTTAAAACCATCTCTCTGTTTAGAAATGACATACTTTGTTAGTACTGGGCTGGTTACAGACTCAGCAGGCTGGCTTGTTCATCATTGCCATTTCTCAGTCAGAGGAAACAACGAACTGAGGAAGTACTAAGTAGGAAGAAGGCCAGCAGGAACCAGCTTCAACTAACTTTTACCTGGGTGCCTAATTAAGCTCCTTCCTGAAAAACAAAAACTGCGTTTCTGTAGGAATATAGCCTACTCTAGAAGAGTCTTTCTTCCACCCTTTGCCTCACTAAAAAGAATTTTGGCATGGATGGTTTTCTTCTGAAGCAAAAATATGCAAGTACTGGGAATCTCGCACACTTGTATGGCAAAGCTGTTGCAAACAGCAGTTGTCTTTGCCCTACACCCTGCACAGGTGGGCCATGTCATGAGAAAAACATGCTCAGTTACAGCTTCCAGGCTGGATGATCAAGGACACCACTAGTGGGTCTGCAGATCAGAAGCCCAATGTTGGTGCCACACCTCACCTTCTTGACATAATGGTAGGTCAGCATGAGAGACTTAAATGTGGGATGGTTATTCTTGTAAAGCCAAAAAATAGAGGACAGAAACAGCCTGTGTGGAACTGAAAAAAACAAAGTAAGATCTTGCTCTCTACATATCAGATTATCCAAAATAAAATGTAATATACAAAAAGCAATCAAGCCACAATTAGCAACAACCCACAAATGAAACAGATTTCCTGGCATGATTCTGGACTCATATAAACCCTGTCCTGAGGAAGTTACCTGCCTTGAAGATACAAGAGAATCAGTGGTATTTCAAAGGTAGGAGTGTTTTTGAGGTGGTTCAGCTACATTTCAGTTCATTAGCTAGTATACAGCCTGGATTTTAAAGAGATTGTACTGGGTAGAAGAGTGAAAGTTGAATTGAACTATCATGTGAAGTCAAGCGGAGAGGAGCACAGTAAACATCATTTAGCACAAACTGGTATATAGTTGACAAAGCAGTAATCCATTTGGCATGGCACACTTGCCATGATGTGGATGCTGCTAACATCTCTGTCAGAAGCTGTCATCATTTTTATGAACTATTCTTATACCCAAGATATTGCCAGCCTCCACTGGCATGAGGACTGGAGCAAGATCCTTATGAATTACTATGCTCATTTACTCACCCTGCAGAAAAAAAAATAAAAACGATCACAGGTAGCACAAAAGGACTTTCTTCAGAAATGAAAGGCTCTATAGATAAAACAATGGATTAGTTTCTAATTAATTCTTAATTTCTCTGTCCCCTACTCTGACAGGTGTTGATTCAAGACCTCTGTACTCAAAAACTTGACATTAGGATAGCCCAGCGGGAGCATTGGGGGCTGAATGAGAAGCAGATTAAGGCTTGTTACTTGTTCTTTGTGTTAAATCAACAAATATTTTAGGAGCATAGAAGTGACTCCTCTAAAAGCAAAAGCAGAATGGTCTGAAGGGGCTTGTGAGTTTTGGAACTGGTCTCCTATATACTGGAACTATGCAGCATGAAAAACTTTTATTTTGATCACATTTCACAGTTCCTGAAGAGCCAGAAGGAATTTCATTACAGGAATTTTCATACCACTATACTAAGGTATACATGCCTCTTTATCCCTTTTCATCCTTTTACACTTGTTCCATAAAACCATTTTCTACTCTCCAGCTCTCTCTAAGCAGGAAAGTCCTATCCGCTACACACCTGTCATAAACCAGGTAGGATATGACAAAAAAAAAAAAAAAAAAAAAAAGAATGTTCCTATTTTTATAAATATTGAGGCATCTGAAACTTTAAACAAGGAAAAAAAAAAAGGAAAAAAAGGGAAAAAGGAATGTCAAGGAAAAAATTTTTCTTCTACCTTACTGTTAGGTTCCTAAGGTGCCAGTATTTAACATTATTGTCCCTGTATTTCAAGGTCATGATTACAACAGTCCTGCTATTTATGGATTATCAGTGAGAGATTATCTGCTTTTCACCAGTTCAGACACTCCACCTACACTTCTTCACATACTTCTTTTTTTTCTTCAAATGTTGAGAAGTTTAGAATTCGCTTCTCCAAGACATAATGGGCAAAAGAGCACATTTAAGTGCAATTACATTATGCTTCCTTTGATTTAAATACAGAAAAGTTAACCCCACTGGTACATTAATCTACAAGAATATTAACATATCCAACTTCAGAGACACCACCAAAACTATTTTTGCAAACAGTAAATTACTGAACAGAGTAAGCTTTTTATGACAGAGAAACAGAATGCACACAATCAGTACTTTCCCTTTTGACCAGAGAATGAAAGTCTCTAACAGCAGATAAGCTGGAATCAAAAATCTATCAAATCTGGGCCCTACGTGGGGTATGAGTTAGCATGCCTCATATCTGGACTTGACTCCGGAAAATAAATCATGCACTATGGAAGATTTTAGAATGTTGTTACACAGAGGTTTAACTACAGTTTTGGAAACTTAATCTGGGACACTACAGTACCATGTGCAGTAAAGAAAACTGGTATCCCAGTTCGATTTCAATACCACATCCCCAGACAAAATGAGGATGCTACAGCTGAGTAACATGGATGGAAATCTCACCTGCCATCCCAAAGTTAAGTTGTGGCATTTCTTCACTTTTGGTTACTTTCCTTGGGCTTGGTAAGTCTTTTGCAGAGTCTGATGCAATGGCCCATAGCTTTTTCCTGTTTGTAACACTGGATGCCTGGGTTTTCACAGGTTTGTTGGTTGTGGGGCACCACTTGTACCCTGGGTTTGCTTTCATAAATGCATCCTTGTACTAGAAAAGAAAACAAAAATTACCATTCATGACAATATCCTCTAAACAGGGCAACACAGAACACTGCATGTAAGAGGATTTAATACAGTAACTAATCCTTAAGTACCTTGATTTTTTAACAGTTTAATCACATGCTTAGAGTTCAACCACCAACACAATTTGCTAAGAAGAAATATTAAGATAAGTAGAATTGTATCTAAAGAAGTGGGTTTTCTCTTTCCTCTCCTGAGGGTCTATTACCCAGAGCAGGCTGAAGTTCTGATCCTGCAAACTGCTTCCCAGCACTTGTATGCACACGCTCTGAGAAACAGATACTTGAATTCTTTTGCAGGTTTACCTTCTAGTTTGAATTAAAAACACACATTTAGCAGTAAGCGCAGTATGATGCCTTACCTTGCACTCATTCTTCTCTAATAGTTCTGTATTTTAGAATATTTGAGAATATGCTTTCCCAAACCAGGCAGCGAAAACAAATCACAACCAATATAATGTCATATTCAGTGTCTTGTGATACACCATCCCAATGCTCCTTCCGAAACGTACCATGCTGTATGGCTGCATAAGACAAACTGTGACCATTTAAAACATTCTTTGGCCTTGAGCACCCAAGCACACATCTCAGTTGTTTGCTGTGTTCTTGGTATGAGGCAGCAAAACAAAGGAAGCCAAACTACACATGGGGGGATGGGGGAAAGGGTCTGGATCCCACAGTTTGGAGGATGGGGGAAAGGACCAGGATCTATTTTATTCACAAAACAAACCACCACCGTTTTCCAAGAATCTTACTGCCCACATTAAACCAAGATTTTTGAATGTTAACAGTAACAGAAAGACTGCGTTTCAGTATTTTACATGTGTTGCTATGCAAGGTTGAGAACTGGCAAATCAGAGGAACATGCCACACATTCCAGCTGCAGATGTTTGCCTAACAACTGATAGGGGTGTACAGAACTTGCTGCTGTGGGAGCCTACCCAGCAAGTACCAGTGCTCACCACAGGGAGAAGGAACCCAACACCCCTTTACAGCTGGGTAGCTCTCAATGGCAGCAAACAACCAGAAGAGCAGTTTTGTGCTTGGAAGTACGTGGCAGGGCAGACGCAGGAAGTTTGTTCTGTGATTACATGTTCCCCACCCACACAGCTGTCATCAGTCCCAGTCATGGCACAGAGAAGCACCTATGTTTCATGCACATGCATGCACAGAAATACAGAGAGGAAAAAAAGTCTCTTGGGCATCAAATACAGAAACAGCACTGAAAGCCTTGTCCTCTGCTAGAGCCACTACGGTGTTTTCCCAGCTCAACAGTCTGCCTTGTGGCAGGGTCACCATCACATGTGCATTGCTTTCTTTCATTTCCATCTTCCCCTTCTGAGCTGGCACTTGCTACCTCCAGACCATAGCACAGATAAAAACGTTTCGGTTTACAAGAAACACAGCACTGCGTGAACCCTGCTGTGTGAAGTCCTGTATTTATAGAAATGGCTATAAATAATAAAAATCTGCAGGGATCGCTGACCCACATACACACTGTATTTTCTGAATAGGGTGTATGTATTAAATCTGCAAAGGAAGGACTGCGACACCGCTCACCTCACTCCTTTTCCTTTTCCCTCAGTTTGCTTTGGGAGCTCAACAGACCACAAAAATAGCCTGGTGGAGGGAAGGGATAGGAAGGGGAGGGTAAGGGAAGAGGAGGAAAGGAAATACACGACGAAGCAGCTTTGCCTTCCATTGTTAAAGCCACAGCCCACTCACAAATCATGTTTCCAGCCTGCAGAGTGAAAAGCACAGAGTCGCTAGCAATGAGCTACGTAAGCTCTTCATATCAGCAATGCTGCTTTGAGTAATTGAATTATTCTACTGAGTAATCTGACAAGCCGACAGGCTGCCCATCAAAAGAGAACCAGAATGCATGCCATTTGTGAGACGAGGCTGCAATAAGCTTTTAATCAGTTTTCAACAAGAGCAATTCAAGTGAGCTGCATTAATGTCTTTTTTTTCTCTGCAAAGCCAAGAAGTGAACATTAACTGCAGTTTCTGAAGGGAAGGGAGCAAACTGAGGGAGGACAACTCATTGGAACAGTTCAGTTTCAACACATAAGATAAAGGAAAAGAAAATTTAAGAAGTTAAACAATGGCCAAGAAGTACTTTTTATAAATGCATACAGGGGCCTGATCCAAATCTCAAAAAGCCTTTCATTATTGACTTTTGTGACTACTAGACCAAGGCCTAAAAAAACCAGATACATTTTGCTTACCAGGTCATGAGAAAGTAACTTAACTGAGCTACACAGTAACAAGAAAAGGTCAAAGACAATAATGGAGTTTATTGTTTTCCTCCCTTTGACCAACTGTGCAATAAAGCAACTTAACACAGCCAGTCTAAGCAGATGTCTAAAACTGATTTTAAAAAGCCCAAAACACAGGCAAACCAAACCAACCAAAGAAAACCACAAAAAACCCAACCCAAACATAAGTACCTAACCTGGAATGCAAAGACACCACCTTGCTTTCCACAACAAATGGCAGAGACTGCCTGGCAGGGTCATGTCCCAAAGTTCCAGGTAAGAAATAGAACAAGATGTGTCTGTGGGACTGGTCCGATGCCTTATTTCTGTTTTGTGAAAGCCTGGAGAATGTTGTGTTATGCAGCGGGACCGGTGCCACTTCAGAACTGACGTTAAAACTCCCCAAGTTGCTTTCATCACCAAATAAAAAAAGATTGGCTTTCTCTAGTTGTGGTAGGAACAGCAGCTCACAAGTGGATTCCAGCTACACCTCAGGCTAGCTGTTAGCACGTGCTTAACTTTAAATGTATGCTATTAAATGTCACATGAATTCCAGAAATCTAACATTAAAAACAAATTCCCCAGAAAATACAACACTCCATTTTTCACTCCTGAAGGATGCAGGGTTCGCATTACACATGTTACAGTCCATACATCAGCCAGTGGACTTGCCAAACTCCAGCCAGCAAGCTGGAGACATTTGTCCCCTCCTACCCTGAGGCAGCTGCCAAAGCAGTGGCACCACAAGGCCAGCAAGTTCCCAGTCTGGCTGACTGGACGTGAGGCAACACTGGCTGAGGACCAGCTGGGAGAAGTGTTCAGCTCGGCCACTGAATGGCAGCAGAACCACACAGTAAGTGAGGCTGGAAAAGTCCTCTGGGATCAAGTCCAACCTATGGACCGACACACCTTACCAACTACACCATGGCACATCAGTCTTTCCTTAAACACCTCCAGGGATGCTGACTCCACCACCTCAAGGGTCAGTCCACTCCAATGTCCAATCACATTTATCAGGCTGCTCCCTACAGGACACAATCCTGACTGCCTGGATCTTGCTGATGCAAAGATGTATTTAAAAATGAAGTGTCTTCTAGCAAGGGAATTGAACAATATCAATCTCACCAGATACTTTCTAAAACAGCTGAACACTCCCAGTAAATCCTGTAAGAGTTAACAGAAGAACACTACCCTTATTACTGAAGCAAATAAAAATGCTGGTGCATATTTTTGAGTGGCCAGATTAATTTCCCTCAGTGAAGGAAAATGCTAAGAAGTACAGCAACACTTCTGGTTCCTTTTTGAGTATCTATCAGCTACAGGGCTTATATCCTAGGCAGGGAAACTTTCAGATTTAAGCTGATCTAGGAACTCTGCAGGATAGAAATAGAAAGCCTACTCATAAAGGTAACACCAGCAAAAGCAGACATCAAGCTCTGCAGGTGCAGCACCAGGTCTCCAGGGCAGTTGTTGCTACAAGAGACCATAAACCACAAGACTGAAAATAGAGGGAGTGCGGGGCCAGTTTTTCCAGATAATTAAAGCACCCCAAGGTGCAGACAGGTACATAATGGGATTTTCCAAAGGGCCTGAATGAACTAGAGACCTGATGAGCCTCTCAGTGGGAGTCAGGGACATATGTCCAGTCTACTAGGGAACTTCTCATAATTCCAGTTGGCAAAAAGTTTGGGCGCCTCACTATCCTCCAAAATGCCAGATCTTGCATACAGCTAGACACATGTAAATAAATAAACAAGTGCATTGACATGCATACTGCTGAGATAAAATCACTGCTAGTAGTAAGCAGGTAAGAAACTGAAAGCTTCTTGCATGGCACATGACCAAACCCAAATGATTTTGGAAGCTACAGCAACGAGTAGTAAAAAACATTCTAGAGACCGTAGAAGAACAGGGACTGTAGCCACTGCAGGAGAGACCACTTCTGTAAGGCCTACCTTTCTCTCTGAAAGAGTGATCTGGACGCCCAGGGTATACAATATGGAGAGCAGACATGATAGAGCGTCCTCTGGGAGATGTGTTTCCTGCCAGGACAGTGGCTAGAGGCTGCCCAGTGAAATATGAAGTCAAAGGACACTGAAAAGCTGTATTTAAGTAACAGAAGATTACTCACTGTATCTTAAACCTCAGCGAGCTTATATAGGTACTCAAACAGATCATTGGTGCAATGGCATTTTTATCTTCCAAAGGCATTCACCTTCTTGATTTTTAAATAAATTCTCTTTAGGAAAAAGAAAAATGCCAACAGTTCTCACTACAGTTTGCATTAACCTCTTTTTGGCAGTCCCAGCAGTAAGCCTACCTACAGTGAACCTGTGCAACCTGCTGTAGGTGAACCTGCTTGAGTAGTGGGTTGGATTAGATGATCTCCCCAGAGGCTCCTTCCAACCCCATCATTCTGTGGTTCTGTGAAAATCAAGTGCTACAATAAAACGATCAATCCACACACAGAGAATAGGCTTGTTGGTGAAGAAGGCCCAAATATATTCAACAGCACATTATAGCTGCTAATTATTGCTGTAACATACACTGTTTAAAGAATAAAAATTACACACTATCTCTCTTCTACACATTCTTAGAACTACTTATGATGATGTAAACTCCTTAGATTTATTGTTCTGCTTTGACGTTGAATATATAATTTGTTCTTCATGCCAAAGAAAAAATCACTACAGGAACAATGATTTCTATAACAATATGATTAATAGTTTCAGATCTGTCACTTCATACAGAAGTTCTGCAATTATTTTCCTTCTTAATGAACAAGTTGCCTTCAGCAAGACAAAAGGCTAAGAAAAACAGTCACACTGGGTTTGTTTCTTCCAAAAATCATTTCATTGTTCTCATCTTTCCTTCTTCTGCATCTGTACTGAACCTTCTAATTGCCCTTTCCCCACACATTTAGAGAAGTATCACTAACTTGTAAACGGCAATGCAGAACAAAACTGGAATGGCTGGACAAAGCTGAGACTCAAACGTTTCAATACTGTGCCACAGAGGAGGAACTACAGAGGTACTACAGACCCTGCTTCAAAAAGGACCTGCCATGCTAAACACTTTGCTTATCCTGTGGGCCTTTCCATTCTCACACAATCTACTGAACAGACAGACCTTAGATCGTGTTAATGGTAGCAGACACCTTGAGTTTGCAGGGCAGGCATGGATAATAGTTTTCCCAATTGTTTCACAGCTATCTGCACTTCCCACAGTGTGCTACCATACTCAACGAAAGAGAGAGATGTTTTTCCTTCTCACTGGTGTTCCATTAGTTATTTAGATTGAATTCAAAGGTTACCCGCAATCTGTATCATACAGGTAATCATGGGGATCAGTTCTGGGGTCAGGTTATCTGCCTAAGTAATTGGCTGTGTCCTTCTCACTCTACTATCAATAACCATAGCCTTCTTGGCAACAGCTTATCAAGAAAGCTATTTCTTAAAAATGCTCATTTAAATTTTAAGTTGACATACAGATACTTTGTGAAATACAGGGATAAATCTCCTTTCCTTGCTCCCAGTTAACAGACTCTGATTAAGCACTGCTCTTTGATCTGGTATTGGACTCACCAAATCTTGCTGTATCAGAAAGTGGTTAATGGGGAATGTACTTCAAGAAACACTAGTAATTTTTTAATTCTTTAGCATCAAAGGCAAAAAGGGACTAAATTTCTTGACTGTGCCTTTGGTTTAGTCCACCTGTATTACAGTAGCTGGCATCACTGGTATCAAATGCACAGCTAAGTATCACTAGTCAGCTGACACTGAACTGTATGTTATTGTTTACAATGGCCACTATCCTTATGCTAATGCTTGTACTGCAGAAATTATCAGGCGATACAATCACAAAGTGCATATATTTACAGCAATGACTACTGGAGCCAGGTTAGTTTGTGTACACAGACCAACTGCTTTTTATGCTGGTCCAAAGGATCAAGTGAATTAAAGCAAGAACAGCAGCTGCTCTGGGCACCATAATCCCACTGGTGAAGCTGAGGAACGGAGGGAAGAGAAAGATCCCACAGAAAACATTTAATACACAGAGAAAAAGAAGACAAATATGTAGTGAACTCCCTTTACATCCACCATTCAGAGAGAACATACCTCCTTGGCCATGTCAGTGTATTTCTGTTTTTCTTTTGGATCTAGAACAGACCACCAATCTGCCAAGATCTTGGTTGCGCCACGATTATCGAGGCGAGGGTGTTCTTTCCGCACAAGAGAGCGGTGGCGTTTGCAGAACAAAAGAAATGCATTCATTGGTCGGCGAGCTCGTTGCTCTGAGGACTCGTCATCTTCAGTCTCATCAGCATCCTGCTCTAAACCATCAGGGCCAAGGAGCGGCACCTGGCAGAACCGAAAGGGAAGGGGTGTAAGCTCAGTTATCCGCGCTTTGCACAAAGACTGAGACTGTGTGCGCTGCATGGGAGTGAGGGAGAGGCACATGGATGCACACAGCTGTCTCCAAAGGCCATCTGTTCCATCCAGACAGTGCAGAGTTCTACATCAAACCTCCTCACCTGACAGTCCAAGGTTTGTTCAT
Organism: Corvus hawaiiensis; assembly: GCF_020740725.1. NCBI lineage: Eukaryota > Metazoa > Chordata > Aves > Passeriformes > Corvidae > Corvus > Corvus hawaiiensis. The sequence continues at coordinate 21,724,817 of NC_063214.1, forward strand.
GCTCTCTGCAAGACTTAACACCGACTTCCAAGTGGAACAATTTCTAAGCTGAGGACCATTCTCTAGTAACAGTGCTAAAGGGGCTGGAGGGAGGAGATCCTTCCTACCCCCTTCTGACAACCTAGAAATCACCTTAGTGATTGGACCTTGATTATTCGTGTTTGCATCTACAGAGCACACAAGGAGGAACAGGTAACAGTTTGTTAGTTTGTCAGCTGTTTCCCCATCTCCTGCTGGTCACTGCTCAGCCTGTCAGCAGCACAGCAGTGCAGCCACCACATAGCTGCCCAGCAGAGGCAGAGGGCAAATCTCACCAGAATACACTGCAAAATGTGCTCTCTCCACTTACAGGCCAGTGTACCATTCCTACAAGGGACGAGCCACAGAACTTATTGCATGAGACAGAAAACCACCTTCTACCTAACTGCGACGCTACTGTTTTATACCCACGTTGTGAAAGGGCCTGTAAGGTCAACAGAAAGCACCATCAGAGAATCAGACTCATCCTTGTCAAGGTCACCCTCTCTTATCAGTGTGTGGCTCAAGGCAGTCTCGTCAGCACTGACCTTCCCATTCCTGCCTTAGGAAAGCACCAAGGAGATACAGATATGAATGCTATCCACATGATGGAATCATCACATCTGCATAAACAATTCCCACTTCTTGTTATGGAGAATGAGTCTAACTGTAAAAGTGTGAGGTGCCACATGGCAGGGTCCTCATGAAAAAAGGGTTAAGGTCAGAGGCACTGAACAGTACCAAAATACCAAGTGTCAAACCAGAGACACATTACCTCAGCTGTGCAGTCAGTACTCTGGAGGATAACTTGAATTTCACATGCAAAGATAGTAAAAATTGTTTACAGCTTTTTCCTTCTTTTTCCCTTTTAAATCTTTGTAGTTTTTTATCTTTAGAAAAGAAGAAGGAAAACTTTTAGTTTGGTATGCCCTTCAGAGCCACTAGAAGCAGACACCAAGCACAAACCAACCTCATGTCTAAAATAAGCAATTAAAAAAAAGCACATCAAAAACCCACTTTGAGCAATCAAGATTAGGATGTGCAACACATTATTAAAACAGAGCAGATAAAACTATCACAGTTTGTGTGAATTTGTCCACTATTTTGAAGGAATGATTGACAATTCACTTTCTTGTGTCACTACCTGCCTCTACAGCCGTACAGGCACCGCATCACTTTTTATTGGCTGTGCTTCTTCACAAAAGAGAACGAGACAACACAAAATAAAAACCACAGCTAGGGAGAATCCGATCCACCGTTAACCATCTATGGTCAAAGCATCCAGTTAAATATACCTTATCAATATCTTCCTCCTCTTCTTCCTCTTCTTCCTCTTCAGAGAAGTCAAGGAGTTTCTTGGCAAGCAGGGGATGCCACTGAAGACACTTCCTTTTCGGTCGCTTCCCAGTTCCTTCACCTTCTGTTGAGTGATCCTTATTCCTACTACTGCCTTTCATTACTGTGACCTGTCATGCAAAAATATTGATAAATTCACAATAAACCCATAGGCATAATTGACCATCAAACCAGTGACAAATATATGAGGAACTAATCCAAGACTCTCCGAAGTTTCTGGCAAGGTATTAGGCAGAGACTTATTCCAATTATCAACATAAGCATGGATGTATTTTATGCAATCTTAACACTTCCATGTAATGCCTAGAGTAACTAGCAATACACAATTTAAGAGCATGAAGTAAGGATGCCAGCTAGTCCAGCTCTCAAATGTGCTCCTGTCTGAAGGACAGCAGACAAGCCCTTCACTAGCCAAGTGAGTGAGAGACTCCACAGCTCTCCCACACCTATATCCACTACAGCTTTTCGTATTTTGACACTGAAAATGTCAATGTCAGGATATCCCTCTTTATCACAGTGGAACATATCACCAGCCACTCAGGTGTTAATCATGCACTTACATACACCAATGTTGATACAGAGCCCCATGATACTATGAGCTAGGATTTGTCCAGTGCCATTAAAAGGTGCAACAGGGAAATCTGAGATCCTAAGAGAAGTGAAGTTTAATACACAGATTTGAAGTAAGCAATCAGAGGTAGTTATGCTGACATTTCCAAAGTACTGCACAGGAAACAAAAACCATGTGCTGAGCCAAGTGCATGCAGAAGACAAATCACATTTACTTGTGTGTGAATCCTTACCTAAAAAGTACCTCAGAAATATCTCTTAGTAAAAAACATGCTTACCACATCCCATGTATTTAAGGGTTGACTTCAGATTTGTCCCTTAGCCACTCAACTAAGGGACAAATAAATATATAAAGAAATAAAACCAGCACATCACATCCAAATACTAAAGCGCACAGCAAGTAAGTGCTGCTGGCACATAGTCTGGTCCCTTGTAGCTTTCTGTTAGTATTGTGTAATATCAGTGGCAATCCTGACAGGAGCATGGCTAGCTTTCCAAGAACACAACACAAACATCAAAACAAACCGAACCTGGAGAGTGGTCAGCCAGCTACACCTTTATAGAGCAAATAAATTTGATGAAGTCTCACAGGGGTTTCCCACCAGCAGGACAGAACAGCTGCACTAAGCCCTGGTCCCATAGGCAAAGCCAGAAGGAGCTGTGTTGCTGACTCTCAGGAAAAGGGCATGGAAAGAATCAAACCTTGTAACTGCAAGGCCACCGTGCATTTTAGGAAGCTGCTTTCTCTAAGATGCCTGGTACAAGGCTAATGTTTCAGCCTACAGCGCCAGAAGAGGAAGTTGCCACACTTGGACTTAGACCAGCTGCCCGAGCCATTGTGCCACCTCTGGGGCAAATACCCCACAAGAACTATCTCACACAGCTCCAGCCACACTCCTACATTTAGTGAGTGCTAATTCTGGTTTTGGATGATCTCTTCCAGGTGTTTCTTGTTGGTTAACTCACTGGCATTTTGGCAATGTGCCCTTGTTAGCACCAGAAACATGCATAAGCAGCTGCTTCCTCTGCAGACTCCAACAGTGCAGAAAGCTGAAGGACCTTCAGACACTGCCTGCTGGAGGAACAACTGAAGCCTGAAGCAAGGAGATTCAGAAATTTTAACCTACATTTTAAAATGGCATTTTCCTGGATGTATGTGGAAGTTTGTTAGCTCCTCCCCACTTGTCAGCGCCACCTGCTCCCCGGACTAATTAACAAAGCCCTGTAACTTTGTAGTAACTGTCCCATTACATACTTTGCTATCCACATAATGCCATTTCTACCTGGAAGACATTTAAACTTTGATTTCATATCACCTGCTCTTCTGTTCATTTTCTGTAACCAACTCCTGTAGGTTACAGGGAGTTTTATACAGCACATAACCATGCACCATTTCACCTAAATCTTCGTCCGTTACTTCCAAAGCAGATCCAAAAACACAAACCACTTTGGTTTAAAAAAAACATTCAAGTGTGGAAAATTAAGCCACAATCCAGTTTCATACAATGTATGTTTGAAATTGTTTTTATCCCACTGTGACCTCTGCCATTTACCACACTGCACTGTGCTCTCCATCTGTCTCTCTTCCTAAAGTGCTGAACCACCATTTGCTTTTGTTTGGGGTATTTTCAGACACAAATCAACAAAGCTGAGTTAATGTTCAAGCAGGAACTTCAGCTCCCGTGGGTAGCAGAGATTCGTTCAGAGATTGCTAAGTGATACAGATCTGCCTATTACTGTAGTCAATAAAGCATGTGGCCTATTTCTGAGCAGGATAAATACGCTACAAGTACAATGGGGAGAGCTACTCCAGCCTTACCACTCATTCGTGTACATGAGCTAATCATATGGCTTCTGTCTGCAGTCAGTCCTAGGTATGACGAGTACTACTAGTAGCCTTCTACCTTGTTAGTGTGAAACTAAATTAATGTTTTGAGAAGTGCTCCATGATCCTCCTTTACAAAGTTCAGCTGAAGTCTCAGAGCTATTTCAACAACAGCACTGCCTTTAGCTGGCAGTTCTCTGCCTGCTGCCCTTAAAAGAATGAGCAAGGGAAGACTTCACAGGACTTAGATGATCCCACCATGTATTTTACATGTGCTCTCCATCATCCCTGAGGCCCTGCTATGCTATGCTATGCTGCTATGCTCTATGCTGAATTTGGCAAGGCAGCACAGAGCCAGGCACCAGTCACCTGGCAAATCCCAAAAGGGCTCTCAGTACCTTACACCTCGGCACCACAGCTGAGCTCACAAATAATTTTTGTTTTCCATGCACGAAGGCTAGGTATTAAACACTCACCACTAAAATAAATTAATCAAAGCTCATCACACATTAGTGCTAAAATAAAAATGTATGTTCAGTTTCAGGAATTCACGGGATGTTCATTAGGTTGTTTTTTTTAAATTGTGAACCATTTTACGACACAGAGTAAGTCAGATCCTGGCTGTCATACAAGCACCATTTACTACAGAAAAACACGAAGTCATTCTTTGCTTCTGCTTCGAAGTGAATCTTTGCAATCAACAACAAAAACCCTCCTGATTTTGATCCCACTGATGGAAGGACTGAGGCCACAGACTTCAAACTTTACGTTTACAGCACGGCCTGGAAGTCCCTCACTTCTAAGTATGTCAAGCTATATACTCTATCCTCTATGCCTGCTCTTCTTTTCTATGAAATAGGGGGTCATTCATAACATGAACACATAAAATTATTTCCTTCCCCTTAAGCATGGGTCACATTCTATTTTTAAATACTTTTGTGTTTCATAATCCTTTTCCCCCATTTTTACTTATTCAGGTCCCTATACGTTTTGACCTACATTTCAGAGACTTTCTTTGGTGTGCACTTTTTGCTGATGCCCCTCTCAGTCAAACACAGGATTGGCATAATGAAAAACGTTCTAAGTCTCTATTATATCACATGGGACTTTTCCTCTTAAAAAATGGATGCCAACATAGTGTGGTAAACTTGTTTTCCTCTGGATTGCTTCATCTTCTATTTTACTACCCCCCGCCCCCCCCCCCCCCCCCCTTTATGGGCATTTGTGTCATAATTGTTGATATATTCACATACTCATATAATTATGAGAGAAACCCATAGAAAACATCCAGACAAATGCAAAATGCAGCTAACGTGGACATTTCCCTTACTTTTCGCAAGATGTAGCAGAATGCATGAATGATTATGATTAAACAACAGCGAAAGTTTTACTGGCATTATTTACTTCTTCAATGGCAAAACATCAATGGAATCCAGTTACCTGACTCTTGAGATTCTATTTATTTATGTGTTTTTTTTTCCCCCCTTGACACATCGTCAATAGCACGTTAGCTGCTTGTTTTACATGAGAGACTGGAAGCTGGCAGACAGAAGCAAGCAGAAATACCAGCTGCTTCTCTCTCTTTCAGGGATCCCCGAGCGCTGCCAAGCATCCCTACCAGCATGTTTTTAAAGAAAGAGCTGGACTTGGACCCTACAAGAACTGAAGCACACATTTAAGCTTGACAACTGAAAAGTTCCATAGGAAGTCACAGAACAAGTCATGGGCAATCTTTGAGAGATTTGGGCTTAAAAGTAGAAGGCAACACCTGAAGTGCAAAGTTTGCAGTAACTGGAATTTGCTAACCATATCACAAAAAAAAGGTAATTTCTTCTACAGATATCAGTAAAAATATCATGTATCTTTTAAGGCAGATGTAATGGGTTTTAGAAGTTTGCAAGAGTAAAAATAATTAAAACCAGGCAACAAGATTTTACAACTTACTTCTCAGCTTAAGGATGACAAAAACGAAGTGACAGCTACTAGGGAGAAAGTAGGAATATTTCAAGAAGACAAGACAAAGGTATGGACAGCTTTGCTTAAAATAAGCCACATATGCTTTGTAACATCACTAGAGGATACCTGTCAAGGCTGACATTCATGTTCCACTGACAGCAAGATACCTTCAGGGTATCTTTTAGTGCCTATACAGATCAAACATTACAGAAATACTGTATCAGTATTAAAAACTTCAGAATTTTCTTGTGTGTGTGTGTGTCTGTGTGCTGGCTGTCCTTCTGGTCCTAGAAACATTAATCTAAGAATCATAGTCTTCTTGGATGTCTTATAAATATGTATAGTTAATAGAGCTCCTTAGGGAAAAAAAAAGATTCCTTAAGAGGTGGATGGTGGAGGGAAAGCAGGGGAGAAAACATCATTTAGCTTTTTACTGCCTATGTTTCTATTTCAATTACATAACTGTTTACAAGTCTTTGTTTTTTAAGAGTTCATTAATGACAAGCGTTTGATTACACTTGGTAATGTTAACTTTTGTTTTTCTCCTATCTTCTTCCTCTGTTATTTACAAAACCTTATATACACAGGTGACCAACTTCAGCAGTCCTAATTTTGGGACTATCTCATCCCAGTATTGATCTGTCACTGAGAATGCTGCTTGTGCTAAATAAGCTACACCCGATAAACTACATCCCCAAACACCAAAATACTTATAAAGGTCTTCAAAAGCAGCCAGGTGCTCTAAAGCACATGTTGTAATACAGGTTAGAAAGAAATGCAAGACCTGCAAAAGCAGAACCCCACAGACATGGATTGTGACTATGGTGTAGTCCCTGATGGAAGATTCTCCATGGAACAACATCTGAGCTTCAGCAACTCTCATTTCCATGAGGACAGTGGAAATTAATTTCTGATTTCCCATTACCTTAAAAAAACCCCACATTTCCTGGAGCCCAGCTGGGTCCCCAGTTGACTCAATGAAGATTACTGGTGCAAAGGAGCAAAGGCAGAGTTTCAAGTGGATTTTCCACACTTTCTGCTCTGTTTTACATGATTTAAGTTCTCTACTACATGATAAAAACAAATGCTAATGAGAAAAGAGAGGACTGAACTATGACACTAATAGCTTGTTGTTTTGGGGACTACTGAGTCAGTGACCTGAGCTGTTTCAATAAAGAAGCAGGAGACTGGGAAATGAGTTCATGTTCTCAGCAGTCTAGTGGGCTGAAGAGGTATTTGAATTTCCAAATGAAAGTAAAAGGAGATTTCTGGCTGTAAAATACACCTACACAAATACAAAAAGTGTTTTTTTAAAAAAATAAGTTTCTTTTAGCTCTGGAATAACTGAACCAGAATACTTCTATAATGTACGACAAAAACTAGTTGGCACTAATTGCTGACCAGTCAGTGAATATACTCTTTATTGCTTCACAGCAGAAAGCCATTAATGAGCTTTCTAATTTTCAGAGATGTGATGGTTTAATGGGGGACATGCTGAGCTCAATGGGGTCCTGTTTGCCAGCGGAGGTTTGGGAGAGACTGTCACCACACGAAACACTTAGCAACACAGCTACAAGTGTTAGTTAATTTTTAATGACACACTCTTCTATCTTCAGAAATGATTTTAAACTGTTCCTTATTCTCAAACTCAGATCCCAATTGCTTGCTTTCTTTGTTCTCTAATACATAAAATTAAACCCCAAGATCATTGAAAAATGTCAACAGCACTTTTTTAAAATTTTGGGAGTTTTTCTTAAGTATCCCTTTCATACCTACTGAAGAGGAAGAAAAGCAACATATAAAACAAGTCAACAGAGTCCAAACTTAAACTCTATTCTTTCTCTTTTCATTTAGACATGCAAAATAAGAAATATTTTCTTTGGCATTTTTTAATGCAAAGAAATCAAGCAAGGTCTAGTATGAAAACCACTTTATGTTGAACAATTGTGAAGCAGCTTGCTGGCGCAGATGAAGGGAAAGAATTGATGCAAGAGTTTGCCTTGCAGAAACAGGTCTGGGGCTGTAAATTACTAACATCTTTACTCAACCAGAAGCGTATGAACAGGAGCCTGGAGTCACTTAGGAAAAAGTAGTTGTCTGAAGACTCAGGTCTTAACCATAGCAAGACTTTTTGTCTTTGAATTTAAGTTATAGTAGGACATTTGCTATTGCAGGACTCATTTCAGACTTCAGCAGCTGCAGAAGCAGAAAGACCAAAACCAGAAACCCAGTAAGTCACAGGCTACAGCTATACTTACTTCACCAAGTAAGACTCCAGTGACACACTTTGCTGGCCACAATTTCTGGATAATAAAGTGCAGAAGACAAGCATGTGTTAGGGTTACATCCACCTTTCTGGACAGCAGGTGCTAACCACCCCACATGCCAGAAGATCACCAGCAGGTCTGCCTACAGCCCTGTGCATCTGCTGGAAAAATGCACCTGGATTATTAGCCTAGCAACTTCCTTTGCCTGGAGCTCCTACAGAGCAGGCAGGGGGTTCTCTTGCTTCATGCTCCGTGCACTGCTAACACAAAGGAACCACAAGCTGGGGAGCAGGGCAAGGCGTCCTGCACAGGTAGGTGAGGTCACTCACCCAGGGGATGGACACACTGGGACACCCGCACTACCAAACCTGGCTCTGCTCCTAGGTGAAGGAGATGTAACCCACAGAGCCTGGAAATTCTGGCATCCTTTTGCTCCAAAGCTGCATTTGTTTTTGTTTCTACGTTTGCTGCCACAACAGGAAAGAGCACCAAGAAACGTGGGAAGGTGAGCAAAATAAATGCCTGAAATTCAAAATACAGAGGCAGCAGAGCCCCACCTACTTTGCAATACTTCCTCCCACAGAGAGGAGATAATGACAACGCCCGCTGCAGAGCCCTCTACTGACACTAGAGTGAGTAATTTATCAACAGAGCACTTCTCCTCCAGGAACACAGAGTAGACTGTAAAATGCAACCACCTCTCAGACAGGAGATGAGTGCTTGTCTGCAGAGCATCACAGACCATAGCAACAGCACAATCCAAAAAGGCACTGACTTTCAGCAAGTTAAGAGCTGAGAGAGCACACCATGAAAAATTTGGTTTGTGTTCCTGTGTGAGCAGGACTACCTGAGCCTGCATGGGGAGCAGCATTTCTCAAAAGACAGGTATCATTCCTGCATTTCCCATCATTTCAATGTTGCAAAATGAAGACTGAAATGTGATTTGTCAACTGGATCACCAGGAGTTCTCTCTAGCTTTTGCAAGTCACTATAAGTGCTCAATCTCAGCATAAAGACCTTTTTAGAGCCAGTGAGCTCACAGGTAAGATGGCCACAGGAAATACGTAATGCATTTCACTGCATGGACATTTCCATCAGATCATTCCCAGGAGGGCATCTGCAGTTCAGCAATGGCTTCCTCACTGAAGGGCCTCTCAGGTTAAAAAATCAAAGTCAAATTGGAATTTTTTGTGAAGAAGAAGAGTGGCCTGGAGTTCTGCTCACAGCCTTCAGAGGATGAGACCCTATGAATGAAAAAAAAAAGAAAAAAAGTCCACGTTCTTGACTTGCCACTCCCAAAGCTCCGTTTTTATCTTTGATTAGCAGGCATACAAATTGCTGTAGGGTGCAGTCATGTCGGAAACACGGCCAAGTGCTTTTGTGCAGCGCAGAGCAGCACAAAGAGGAGACGTTCCTGCAGCAAACATCGCAGGGGGAGCACAGCTGAATGGCAAAATTGTTCAACTCTCCTTTTCACCTCTTGTTGATTGTGTCCCAGTGTCTTCTGCAAAACCAGGACAGTGCAGCTGTGTCCATCACTACTGTAACCCATTCTAAGGTTTACCATGTGTGTAACGGAGCTTTCATAATAAAATTCACTCAAAATTACCACCAGCGTCAGGGGGGCCATATACAGCTGTATGAGCAAATGAAAGAATTACTCCCTTAATACATATTTAATAGGCCATAAAATATCCTTGCACAACCCAATATTATACTTTGTCTACTTCTGCTCTCTTCAATTCAAGTGCAATAGGCTAAGGCAGTTGTCTAAACATTCCCTTGAAGAGCTACTACCCAACCCACTAGTCCTATGGAAGAATAATCAAATTAATGGCTACAGAAAGTACTTACTCAGCTTTGTGCATCTTCAGTATAAAGCCCATAAATCATGGTAACACATAACTCTTATGCATCTCAGAAACAACAATAAAGAGGCTACACAAGAATTTCAAATAAAAAGGGGCTTGTGCCATGTTCACTATCGGAAATACCACAAGACTGACTTGATAATAAATTCCTAGCTACTGAAGCATTTTCTTCAGAATCAAATTGTCACTATCACCTTTCATCATCTCCCCCTACCAAGAGGGGCAAGTGTGTAAAGCCAAAAATGAAAAGTGAACCCTTCTGAGTCTGCTCCCTGTATGAACCCCTCCCTACCAAACTCTCAGTTAATTTCCAAGCTATTCACCGTATTAAAGCAGCAACACTTTGCCAAAACACACTGTATCTCAAATTAGGCATAACCCAAGAAGGTTAACAGAATGCCGAGGCAGAGCAGAATTTTGCTAAAACAAATGGCTATAAATCCCTTCTCCCAAACAAGAAGGGATGGCCTCAGGTTCAGACTGAATATAAGGAAAAATTTCCCTGCCAAAAGGGTTGTCAAGCATTGGAACAGGCTGCTCAGGGATCTGGTTGAGTCACCATCCCTGGAGGTCTTTTAAAAGAAATGCAGATGTGGCACTTAGGGACACAGTTTAGTAGTGGACTTCAGTGATCTTCAAGGTTTTTTCCAACCTAAACAATTCTATAATTCCATGAACAATAACTGGAAACCAAAGTAGTGTGCACACATTTATCAGTTATATTTGTATTTATCATCTTGTTAAAAGCAGCATTTTAAGACACAGGAATGAGCTTTCAATTCAGACTAGATTCCTTAGTGCAGTGGTTTAATTTGATCACAGAAAGAGATACAGCTAAAGGAGCTCTAATTCTGGTTTTTGGAAGCATCACTGCCTCTCAGAACTAAGCAGATCCACATAAAAGCCTTTGAACATTGAAGGTCTATGAACATTTGTAATGATTTTGAAAGCAGATGTATTATCTTAATACACAATTTTCAAGTGCCATCTAGTGGTTATTTTCTTTTCAATTTGAAATTTAAAATCTTTCCCTTTCCCTTATCTTTAAAAATTTTATAAAGTTTGTTATTTCTATCACTTCCTGTTATTTTATTATGTGACTCTTGACCATGCAATGGTAAATACATGCTTGAATTAAGCCTAAGTTTGAGCATTCTGATTAACTGAATTTGGGCCAGAAAACAGCTGATTTCAAACTAAAAAATTCAAAGAAAAAGGGGAAGAAACCCCTAAGCCTTACACATCTTATCCATGGAAACAAGGCACAAATGTCAGTTCATTATATAGAGCTTTTTCAATCAACTTAATGACTTCTTATCATGAGAAAATTCTGACTTGTTAGAAAGTCTGTAAAATAACTAAACACACAAGAAAATCCTGGAGAAAAAAGCATGTTCTAAGCATTCCTCACACTGGATAAAGCCAAAAATCCACAGTACCATATCAAAAGGTTTCTGTTTTACACTCAACCCAACCTGTGATATTACACAGGCCCAAAACTTAAAATACTCAGCTAAGTTTGGCCACTTAACATTATTAGTGTCATAATGAGAACAATTAGCTCATGTCTTCTGTGTCCCATCTCAAATATCCTATTTTTCTCCAAGTGTAAGGAATTTGGCTCACCAGGTACCCCAAAAAAGGGCTAAATGTGTACATGCAGTAGTGTGCCCAAGAGAGCATCAAACCTGCAGTGCATCCCATGCAGACAACCATGCAGAGCATAACAAATCTTTGATATCGATGATATCAAATATCACTGATATGTATGGAAAGATATGTATGTGCTTCCATTCCACCTGGAAATTTATGGAAGACTGTGTCAGGTAGCCAACCAATCAAGGAAAGTATCTGGGCTTCTTTACAATGAACCTCTGAGATCCTAAAAGTAAGATGGTTCCATTTCTGTAATGGACTTCCACAGAGGTACAGTAACATACAAATAATTTTGTGCCCACATATGCCCATAGAAGAAGTATTAGAACTCAGAGTCTGAGATGGAGCCAGAGTTAAAATGTACTCTTAACAAACATCATCTTTGCTATTATTCTACTGAAAGACTTGTTAGCTGTGGCAGAAATAAACTCTATGGGGGGGGTGCAGGGAGGGAAGCTTAGATCTTATTCATTCTGTCTTGAATTGAAAGCACCTTAATAAAAGGTGGGAACATTACTATCTTCCTAACTTTTGCAGTTTGGAAAGAGTGTAAAAGAGATGAAAAACCTTAGACAAAAGGTCAGAAATAAATTCATGGTCAAACTGGGAAGAGAGCTTTTAACTCCGATCCCAGCCCCTGCTCCCTTCTGCCATCTCTCCCTTCCAGAAAATGAAGAAACTGAAAAGAAAACTTTTGCATTCAGCAATCTTTTTGTGTGCTTGTTCCATGGGTAATCAGAGAGACACTACACATGCCCGGTGAGGCACACTTTAGATGCAGCTCCAGGCAGGCGTCCCTGGAGCCGCAGAGCTCGGAGGATGCAGTGGGAGTGACAGGCGCCTCATATCCCCCTGGCAGGGCCACGCTGCTGCCCCTGCACCCCACAGCCCCTGCTCAGCCCTCGGGGAGCAGCACAGCTTCGCCGAGCCAGCGGCATCATCCCAGCACGGCACAGGCAGCAAGGAGCTCACTGGGCAACCCCACCTGCTCGTGAGGCCCAACACTCCAGTGGACAGCCCTTGGAACACCTCACTGGACCTGAGCCGTGTCTCTCACTCCTAATGCATCCAAACCCTTACACACACCACTGAGCCTGCCTGATCTGGGGAGCATCCTCAGCGCAATAATCCACCTACAGATCCTGGAAAACTTACAGGATAGTGCAGCTACATCTGGGCAATTGGATAAAAAGCAATAAAAAGCAGAGATCTAGAGATGCAAGAAATCACAAATCTGCCCCTGAATACAAGAACAGAGCCTACATACATAGTGCCTGAAAGAGTAAAAAACCCTTACATAACACACAGATAACAGAATAAACAATGTACTTAAAAAGCCCTCAGAAGGTAAAATGCTATCTTATTCTATTTATAACCTCAATAAGGCAGTCTCAGCTATTCAGCATATTAAACTCCCCCTTAAACACCTAACAAAATAATCAAAATAATTTAAAGTTTCATAGTTCCATTATCCCATTGCCTAAATTGTCGTACTCAGCTATTCAGTTAATCCATTAAAAAGGCATGGAAATTTTGGCCTACACTGCTTCAAATTCTTTCTAGGATAAGAGCATTTTGTGTATTCCCTCAGGTGTGTCCCCTCTAAGAGCCCATGAGCTAAAATTATTTGAGCCAAGTTAGCAAAGCAGTTCCCCCAGGAAGCCAAACAACACCAGGCCTAAGTGTATTGCTCTTTTTGCAGGTGAAATGTAAGCTAAAATTCTGCATGCAGATTTAAGAGCTTCACTTGATGGAAAAGGTCTAAAGATCAAACCCACACAGCTTACAAAACTTAAAAAAAGTAATTTTACTTTCATACCACGATTTAAAAATTGCTTTAATTGAGAGCTACACGTGTACCAGTACGAGCTAGAAAACCCTGTATAATGGCAAACAATATCTAAGTGTGTAACTGAGCAGGCCCATATTTCATAGACAGCAATTCACTGTAGCATTATAGCCACATTCTCCTGAAGCTCCCTGGATGTTGAGTATGAATGATTTCAAATTCCTGGAAGAAAACAACCTACCAAGAAAATGTGTTCTTTGCCAGCGAGGTAGTGTGATGCTGTAAGACATTTCAGTTTTTCCCTAACAATCTGCCTCTCAAGTAAGCTTTGAACTAAACCATCAAAAGTAAGCAGGGCTGTAGACAATGCTCCCATTCTCAAGCCATATGCATGCTCATATGCAAAAATGCATCACCACCTCGAGTTCTGCTGAACATAACAGTCTCTTTTAAGGAGAAAAAGACTTGGCCTATTTTTAATTCATAGAAAGACAATCACAGGATTCAGCAATGTCCACTTCAAAAGATCTAAAGCTAGAAATGTGACATGAGCTGCATGTGAAAGATTTAGGGAAAAGACACTTTTGCATTGTTCCTCTTAAAATGCCATAATATACTTACTAATTTTCATGCACTTACAAACCATTATTTCAAGAAAAGGGCAATATTAAATACTAAATTCAGCAGCTGGGCGTCTCTAGTCCTGCTCAAGGCAGACCTAGCTACAAAGCTGAACCATGCTGCTCAGGACCCCACCCAGGGATAGAGAATCCAGCACTTCTTTCAGCACTTGTTTCACCACTCTCACAATGGAGGATATTTTTCCTTAAGCTCAACCCAAATTTCCCTACCTGCAACTTGTGACAATCACCTTGTGCCTGTCCTTTCACTATGCAACTCTAAAAGGAGTCTAGGTCCCTCTTCTTTGTAATTATCCTACAGATAGTTGGAGTCAACAGCAGCATCCCCTCAGCCTTCTCAGGTGAAACAAGGAGCTCTCACAGCCTCTCCTGGTATGTCATGTGCTCTGACCCAACCACCTCAGTGGTCCTTGCCTATGCTACCTGCAGCCCCTCCGTATGGGTATTCAGTCTCAGAAGCTCAGAGCAGGAAAACCCTTCCCTCAAACTGCTGTCTACGCTCCTGCTCACACAGCCCAGCCTACAGTTTGCTTTTGTGGCTACAAGGTCTTGCTGCTGAATTCTAGTCCACTTACTGCCCATTAGGATCACCAGGTCTTCTCTGCGAAGCTGTTTTCTGCCCTTCTTTTTGTTAAACTTCTTGGGTTCCTGCTAGCCCACTCCAACTTTCTCAAGTTCCTCTGAATGGCAGCTCCTGTAATCCACTACTTCCACCAATTTGGTGTCCCCTTTGATTTGCTGAGGGTGCACTCCAACCCATCATTTTTATTACCAATGAAAATATTAAACACTGGCACCACTATCGGACCCCAAGGAACACTGCCAAAAACTCTCTAGCAGTTCAGTGCTGGCTCAACCCATTTTTCACACACTGCAGTCTATCCAACAATCTATCCAGTGGGAATTCAGTTTGGCTCCAGGGATGCTAATGAAAGCGTCAAATGATACCATCAAAGTAAACAAGGTCCTCTGCTCTTCCTTTGCCAACAGCTTTTTCTCTCCGTCACTTTTTCACACTCAGGAACAATTTGCCCTTGGTAAATTCATGTTTGGCTGTTCCCTGTCCCCTTCTTGCTCTTCATTTGCCTAGAAATGACCAGTGCTGCAGTCCTCTCAGTGACCAAGCTGAGGTCAGTCAGCCTGCTGTTTCCCAGATGTTTCTTAGTGCCATAGAGCACAATTAAACACCTCAGGGTCTGATTTCTTCTGTCTGCATGATCCATGAGAATGATGACCCTGTTTCATTTGACCTGTGGTAACCTGAGATTACAACCATGCTACCTGTTTGCCAGTAATTCCAAATGCAGAAGAGCTGGAAATACTGGTATGTGGAGTATAAGCAGCACAGCTAGTTTGCCTCAACCCTTCCTGTTTCTTTCAGGAAGCTACCCAGTACTACAAACCAAAGTTTGCAAACATCTCTGCCCCACTTAAAAAAATTTAAAATCCATGAAAGCTGAACATGGCAAGGTATTTTAATTGTGTTTGAAAATGAGAGTCCAATTTAGTCCAAGCTTTTCTTTACGTTCTAATTTTTTAAAACGCTTGTTTTTCAGTAGGGGGAAGAACAAGAAGTTACTGTGATTCTGAGGCAAGCTCTAAAAAAAAAAACCCCAGCAAGCAGAGAGCAAGAGGAAGCAAATGCGCTTCCTCATCAAATCATGTGTGGCACCCAACGAACAAAAAATCTAAAATCCAGATATTTGCCATCCTGGGAGGTCTGCAGTGGACAGGTCATTCACAAATCTGTTGTTCTAGGCTCAAGGGTCTAAACATAAACAAGTCTTTCCTGAAAGTCTAGGTCCCTGATGAGCTGGTAAGCAACTGGACAAACAACCCCACATAATTTGCTCAAAAAAACTTACCAGAAACAATGAAGATTCCAAAGGACATCGATAAGCTTGGACAGCACTTTCCAATCTAATTTTTAAAATAACTTGCTCTGTTTGAGAGAGTTTGCAGTTTAGGAGAAAACTGGTGGAAGGCCTTTGCAATACTCTAGAATAGCGGTAGGATACATTAATTTGGCAGCAATCTCTGGGGTGCACGGGTCTTTCACAAGCCTTAAGTGGTGACACAAAGAATCTCATTGCAAGAGACTCCTCAGCCACTCAAGAATCAAACACCTGAAAACATCTGTGACAGTTCCTTCTACAAGTAGTACAGGTTTGCACTGAAACCTCTGCAGGAAGCAGGAAAAGATTTTTCTTTTCTTTTTAAAGAGATTTTAACTGGAGGGGCACTTTGGAACAGAAAAAGCTCTTGAACATGGCTGTGGATCCTTGCTTATGAAATGCTGGGCCCTTAATGAAGCCCTCTCAGAATGGGTGGATTTCATGCTTATGTGAACGCGAACACATGCCCATCATTAAGCAGCAACTCAGAAACACTGAGTGGTCCTTTGTCTTTATCTTCTGATGCCCGTTCACAGTGCAGTGCTAGTCACAATGCTGGACCCTTTTTGTCATTTAATAAACAAATTTAAAAAACCCCAAACTCCATTAATAAAAAGCTTTTAAAATATGAGCCAACAAGCCACAACTCATTTAGGCTCTCATCACTCTCAAAAAATTATCTCCATGTGTATCCATGTTGTGTATCCAACAACTTCAAAAGACTGGGGAAACAGACAGGTTTCTCCTGAATACTCTGCTTATCAATGATAGCAGGCTTCTGTGGACAAGCAAATACTTTTTACGAAGTTTACTATTCCTTGTGCTCCTGGAATGAGTACATCCTACCACCTATGGTCATTACCTATAACCCAAGTTCCTCTGCTGATGTAAACTGCAATGCTGTGGTGAAGGAAAGAAGCAGACTTAACTGTGGATGAACCAGGTTATTTCATCAACCCCACCTTCTTCATACTACTGTATGAACTCAGAAGGGAGACCCCTTTAGAGTTCAGTGGACTCTAAGGATCTATTTTTCCATTATCAATATTAACACTGTCCTGAATTCCTCCTGTTTGGGATGTTCATGAAGTTACAAGTTACACCACACACAGCTTAAAAATTTCCTCCAGATCGGAAAATTTTTCCTCTGGAACAGGAAAAGTGGAAGATGAACTCACACATCTGTGCTTCAACATCTTTTCTGTTTTCATTGCATCAGATAAAGTGACTCATCCCAGTCCATGACTAAAACTGGATTTGTGAAAACTGGCTCTTGGTAACTCTTTCTGATGTTGGCATTAAATACCTCAGCAGTTTGCTTTATATCACAGTTAAATTATGACAAGTCAAACATTTGGCCAAAGCTTAGGAAGCGTGAATGAGGTCTCATCATTGTAAACATTCTCAGTACAAGGGCAAAGTCAGCTCACAGGAAAAAGTACACCACTTCCAGAGTCAATTATCTTTAGTTCACACTTCCAGAGCACAGGCTTATCCCTGCAGAAGAAATCCAGGGGCGTAAGACAGCACAGGCAGATTCCCAAAATGTAAAGGCAAAGTATTCAATAAAACATTTACGCACTGAGTATTTTCTTGAAAGGAAGGATGCCTCAAGACCACCCATGGCAGCAACAGTAACTTCCAGTACAACACAACAAAGAGAAGGCTGATTTAAGGAAAAAAAGCAAAAGCAAAAGAAGAACTGTAGGAGAACATTTGATGCAGGCATTCCCAAGAAACACTGAAGTCTGGAAAGAGAGCACTAACACAAAACACAGGTTCCCTCTGCTGCGAAGTCCTATGGTCTGTGATTCAGCTCTTTGAGTGCATTATGAATATGAAATGTGTGGAAAACATCTGCCTTTTAATTTGGGGTTTTGTTGTTGTCAGCTGTTCTTTTTTAATAATGCCTTGCACACCTCAAAAACATGGAGTAAAACTGTGAACGGGAAGAGCTGCAGTCAAAAACAATGTCGCCACAAATAGAGAATATAGGCCCGTACTGTTTCATTAGATCTCCTTTTGGCAAGATTTTCTGGAGAACCATCAAGAAAGTACCAGAGGCCCATAAAAACTGAAAGAAGTTCCCTTAGTAAAATGGATTATTTAAACTTTGGGTTCTTGTTTTGTTTATATTATCACCTGCTTAAAACTCACATTTCTTAACCAACAGTCAAAGAAGAAGTGACTTCATGAAAAAAACTCCCAACAGTCTGGCTCCAGCTGGGTGGTGAAAACTACTCCTGTAGTTCTCCAGCAGAGAAAAACCAAAACAATAAACTTCCAGCCAACATAAAAAAGCCACTTCACAAGTAAGGCACACCTCAAACAAGATTGGATAGTTAAGATTACAGGTAGGCTTTATGGGTTTTATCTTCCTATCTTTATAACCACAGAGAAACAAAGATAGAAATATTTTTTTTCTCAGTTCTTTTGATCACTACTGGGAATCTTTACTGATTGTTTAATACATGTAGAATTGAGTACTTATGAATGCCTCCAAACTTTTAATGAGCTTTACAAACTGTATTATTATGCTTATGCAGATATTCCTAGATGGAAATACAGATACAGGTTTAGACAAGATTTATCTACATCTAACTATGTATACATGTCAGGTCATAAACTCAAGGTTTCACATCCAGCTGCTCTGCTACAGGAGAAGTGGCAGCTGTGCCCGCAGACAAGTCAAAATATAGTTTACTGAAATGAAACTATCAATACCAAACTATTCATGTAAAGAGAATAATTGCTGATGAAATCCCTTCCTCTGAATGAATCTCTTTGAGTAGAGGAGTATTTTCCATTTTTTTCTGTTGAGTGGCACAGCAATGTCATTGAGGTCTTTTTAACAACGATTTGCTGCACAGTCAGTTTTCAATTAAGGAATTGATGTCCATGTAATTGTAAATTATACAATGAAGTCACAGATCACAGGATACTTCCTATTTTCTGTAATTTTGCTTTACTCAAATGTGGCAAATCTGCTTTTAGTTTTTCTTGAAAGCTGATCAGACTCCCTTTTCTGTTTGCATTAGGAACCAAAGCAGAGAGATTTAAACTACAGAGCAGAACAGTAACAGCCACCTTCCACCTTTTCACTTTCCTGCAGTGAATTCATTTGTTGCAGAAGGAAAACTATTTGCCCATCAACCCTCCCTCAAAGTTTGCCTTGCCCAGAACATTCACCCATCACCTGGAACAGAGGGGAGGAGAAGCCAGGAGCACACCACACTGACCACCCAGTGACGGTGAATAAAGAATAATGAATACCCCACAATGCACCCAAACAACAACTGCCAAGTGTCCTTATTTCTGCCTGTGTCCTTATGAAGGCAGCTTTCTTTGGAAACACCCGGCTCAATGCAGTAGCTGCCATCTCAGCATTCCTTCAATCACTCTACCTCATGGCAGGTGAGTGGCTTTGTCACCCACATCCCTGCCTGAAGCTACCACTGGGCAAAACACACTGTTAGAGACACCAGGACAGCAGAACAGCATCTTGGGCTCTTCCCTTCTGTGCACAGGGACTGCAGGAAGGCAAGTGTGGGCGAAGCTCCGATGTCCAAGAGCGACATCTGTGCAGCAGGACTGACAAGTGCTTCCAGCTACAGCATCAACCTCGAGGCACTGGGGGTTTTTATGCTGCGGATTTCTTTCCTCACTACATAACTCAGTGCTTTTCCTACGTCACCAAAGTCAGCAGAGATTTCACTTCAAACAGCCTCAGCTGCCTCCAGAGCAATGCCAAGCTTGGGGCTATACACAGTCCCGTTTGCTCCACAGAGCCCACTCGCAGTGCACTGCCAGCCTTCTCTCCAAGGGCTTCAAGCTAGGGCTTCTGCACACCTTCCCATCTGCAAGACTCACACCTAAAACAGGGGTGAACTGACTCCAAAGCAGCCTGAAATCATCAGGAGAGAAGCAGCTGCATAGTAAGTAAGCAAAAAATCCACAAAAAACTCCAAACCAAAAAAAGGCCCTAAAGACTAACTCCTTCCAGTTATTATGCAGATGTTTGCTTTGAGATTGATAAAAGAATGTCTGTGGAGAGGGGGGATGTGACAGCAGATATATTGGACAGCACACCTTGGAGATCACCTTTTTCATAATGAAAGCTGCCATCAGTTATTGCTATGCAAGTAACAGCACACCAAGTATACTCAAATCTGCAAATACTCGGGACAACTCCAGGCATAACTCCAGAGGATGTTTCCTGAAGTCCCAAGATCTTGTTAGGTCCTTGTGTTACAGAGCATTGTAGATTTGAATTTATTGTGTTCAACTTCAGGGACATCTTTAGAAAGCAGTGTGATGCATGGGAAAATATCTCCTTATTAAAAGGGCTGCTTTTAAGTAATCAGTTTTTTTTTCCTGAGACATTCATTAAAAGACAACAGTATCCTCACAGACAAGATTATAAACAAGCTGAGTGCAGTAACCATCACATACAAAAACCCAGCCCCAGAAAGCCATCTCTCTGGAGAGGAGAAGGAATCAAACCAAACAAAAACCCCAGGTTACTTTTTTTTCCCTCCTTGCCTTGTTTTGCTAAGGAAGCCCTAAAGTCTCTATTATGGTACCAGAGAAACCATATACAAATCCACAAGCTTCAACTCAAAGCTAATTTAAATGAGTGTGCATGAGAGGTAGGAATACAGACCATTACTGAACTACTGACACCATTGTACTCAAAGGGTTTTCTTATTCAACCTTAGACGATTGGAGACTGTGCCTTCCCTGCTTCATGGAAAAGCACCCCTCACAATGCAGATAATGACCTACAATACCTATACCAGCTTATGGAAATGAAATCTTAATGAAGGAGAAAGATCCAGAAAGAGCGAAAACAAACTGACAGCTTATATAATGCTTGAACACCTCTACTGAACCACTCTATGACTTTATTCTGGAGCAGCTCTTCACCACAGAAAGTCCCCAGCAAAGCCAAAGATAAATAAAATAGATAAGTTAGGATAAATAAAATAAATACATTCAGGTTTGTAATTTCATATTCTGTAGACTCTAAAATTTAACTGAGCATCCTATATACTTTATTATCATTTTGAATGGGTGTTTAGTGAAGAAAAACTGACTTTGCTGGTTTTTTTACTCCTGTCTGAAAAAAGTTCTAATGCAGTTCTTATTGCTTTGCACAGTAAAAGCATACTGAAATGCGGAGTGTTTTAAAATGGTCTCAGTGGAGAAAGTAGAAAATAAGTAATTTGCCAGAAGTCATACTTTTTACTCTGTTGTATTATACGCACAGCGAAATTACTAAACTGAAACAGTTGGGATACAGTTTAACACATACAACTTTTGCATTCTGTACCCCTATCAAACTTGTTTATTTTACCGTATACACATATTCACAAGAACCAGGAAAGGGGAATTTTACCCTTGTAGAGAGAGAGAGACTCTTCTGAGTTATGAATTGCTTTATGACATTAAATCCTAACAAGATGCATCTCAGAAGACCATTTATGCTGCTAGAGCTCAGTGTTAAGATGCACTATATGCAAGCTGCATATCAGATTAGAAAGCAGTTACATCACTCAGTGAGTGTTTGGTATTTGACATTTTGCTTTCTCCGGATTACCTGTGTCACATAACTTTTCACAGGCCATTACAGAAATTCACATCAGCAAACAGAACTTAAAATTTCCAACATTTTAGGCTATGGAAGTTACCTTACATATACAACAACAAGCGCTTATTTATGCAGGAACTCATAACAGTAAATTAAAATTAACTCAGATGCTTTCAGTTCATATTTCAGGCAGACTTGTTTACTCTCAGATAGCTTAGGCTTGTTCCTCAACACCACAAAGCTCAGAGGATGCCAGGGGAATAAAGCTGTACCAAATGTTGGAATTTACATCCGTGACATGTGACTGTCAGTGTGTCACAAAAACCAGGCTGATTTCTGACGAAAGAAGCAACAAAGCTGAAGCCTCATAAGACAAATCATTTAGAGAGTTCACTACTTTGATTTAGGTTAAACGGATTTATGAGCTTAGAAACAGGACTAAGTTACTGTAATTTCAGCAGCCGAGCTGTGTAGCTGACTATACATGTGCACTTTTAGCCTACAGGTCAAGTACATTTTTGCCTTATGAAAGTCAAATGATAGGAGATTTGAATGGAGAAAATTCAAAGAAAGGGGATTTATGGAGTCTACTCCCTTTACCTCACCATTGGGACAAGAGTATTCCCAGCAGAAGCTGCAGATACCCAATCAACAAAACATCCTTATCCACTGGTCTGCTGCAAGGTCCATCCCATGGGAGCACCAGACTGGTGTTCACACCACAACACCCACCAGGTCTCCACATTCTGGAGAGCACTGACCATAAAGAATTCTCCACATGTGAAAACTCTGCATGGTGTGTCCCACCACATGTCTGGCCACATATCTAACACAACAGCTGGCTCTTAATGCATCTCTCATGATGACACAAAGGGGGACACAGCAGCACCTGCTAAGTGACTGCAGTAGGCTGCCCACTGCCGTAGAAACAGAAAGCTCTCCTACTACAGCTGAAGTCTGAGATACGGGGTTGCAGATCAGCGACACATTACACAACCCATTTGTTCATGACTGAACACACTCTTAAAAGGCTCAGACACATCATCAGATGGTGGCCAGATACTGGTGATCCAATTCATCCTAACTCAACAAAGTTGTTGCCCAGAGTCAAAAGCAAACAAGGATTATCTGGAGTTCTGTGTGTGCCCTGCACACCTCAATTTATGTTTAGAGGAGAAAGCACAATACTGGATTGGCTGAGAATTAATTTAAGACAGTATTAATATATTGAGTTGGAGGAAAATGGGGAAGCAGGCATCTTCCTGAACAGTGAGACAGTATTAGATGCTGTAACTAACCACCACGCTCTTGAATCTTGTTACCTATTTTAAGTCACAGCTCACAACCCCAGCAAGGCCACTTTCTCCAGCTGACTACACTGATTCACCATACCTAGAGGATCTGACCCAAGTTATCTATTAACTCCTTGTACCCCTGAGCTCTAAAACCATTACCTCTGGCTTGACAGGAGTAAAATCTACCCACCTTCTTCCCCACATCAGGAATCTTGGATGAATGGCAAATGCTGCTAAACCCAGTGCTAATTAGAGAGAAGAAATATTTCATGATTTTGGGGTATCCATCAATCTCTAAAAAAGAGATTACTCTTGGTGAAGACATTACAGTCTGCAAACGCTGCAAGCCAGAGATGCCTGCTCAAGGCTGGAGACAAGGGCTCAGGAGCCCCCCAGGACCCAAGCAGCCACTCTCTCTAAGGGGAACAGAAACACCATGGAGACACAAGTTACTGTGAATGGAATGGCCACTTCCAAGGCTCACCAGAATGCTCCTCACCTGTTTGCTTAGCACAGAAGCAAGGACCAAGCCTGCTTCGAAATAGATCAAGTTTGAGAAGTGCCATCAAGCACGTGGGAACTGCAAGCGGACCTGCAGGTGTATCCCTACAACTCACAACAGCCAGTGTCACAGCAGAGACTTAGGTTCATGTACGGGCTCACTAAGAGCCACTGGTGCATCAAGCATAATCCCCCAGTAAAAAGCTTTTTTCAGGAGAGAGTTGTACAATAGCAAGCCTTTCTATATTTCACATATGGTCTTCTCCAAATACTCAAGCAACAAAATCCTTGACCTAAGCATCTCACAGCTTAAAAGAGTATCTGACAAAGAAACCAACCTCCAATTGGAAAAGGTTCTCTAGTAAGCCAGAGATCTGAGAACTATCCCGACTCAGCACAGCGTATCTTATGATACTGGGTATAGCTCAGAATTATACAGAACAGAAAATGCAGTTCCCCCCAAACTCTAAGTGGCTTATCTACATAGACTGTCTGAAAATCAGAGAGTATGCAAGTGTGGAAAGTGAAATGCTCTTCACCATCACCCTCTTCCACCCCAGTGGATCCCAAGTCTTGCCTGGTACCTCCTAAGATAATTTAAATCTAAGAGGATGAGGGAAAAAAACCCCAAACAAACAAACAAAAAAAGGAAGGCAACAAAAGCATGGCAACACATCTGAACACCCACTGACTTGCTCATGATCTACCAGAATTAGGACAGGTTGTTGCTACCTGCTTTACACTACATCAAAGAAAAGAGAGGAAGAGAGGACTGAGAACAAAGTGGGTTTATTCTGAGTTTCAAAAGCAATTTTCCTCCTTTTTTCTCCACAGTTTCTCCCTTTGGGAAGAACACAATCAGAAGTAGAAATGCTGCTCAGATATCTAATTGATAACGAATTTCAAAAGGAAAAACGTGAGTTTCATAAGTTAATTCTCTCATGCAACAGAATTTCTCTTTAAGACAAAGCTTGTCAGAAGGCATAGTAACTCCTAATATTGTCTATATAAGCAGAAGTTACTTTAACTTGAGGGTTGATATGGTTGGACAAGTTTACAAACACAGCTGTGAAAAGGAATTTTCTCATATTTCCCTATATGTATTCCTGGGCCCTTTCAGACTTTTCTAACTCCTGGGCCCAGCCTCTCTGCCCTGCCAAACTTTCCCAAGCCAGCATATGGAGCTGCTCCCAGAGATGCAGGACTCTTGTGGTTGACACTGCACAAGTCTGCCTGTATACTGGGCACAGCAGAGCCATGGAATTGAGCCATTCCCTTAGGTGTTGGACTTAATGATCCTTATGGCTCCCTTCTAGCTCAGAACACTTTGATTCTGCAATTCTTATACATACTGCGATTGTTGGGCGAGAAGGTCTGACAGCAAGAGCTCCCAGTTACCCACACAGAAACACATTAACTATAAAACCAGTAGCAAAGAAGTTACTGAGACCAGAAAGATGCCTGTGCACGGACACCAGTTACTGAGATGAGGAAGATGCCTGTGCACAGACACCTGATGAATGGGAGGACAGGTCCTGAAGGTGGGTCAGTCCAATTCCAACATACCTAGTATGTTCATCTTAGTGTCCTCTCCAGTCTTGGTACTGTACCTGGTATTTATTCAGTACCACATATACAATATATTACTTCTGGATGATAAGCTTCTGGGAACTATAAATAAATATCTGTCAAGGAGAGTAACGCAAAATTTAATTCCCTTTTTTCTCGAAGTGTTTCCAAAAAGGTATCCATTGGAAGCAGCTGTAGATCATCAGCATAATCTGTGGTCCAACATCTTTATAGATCGCTCTGTGGGGAAGTAGACTTTCATACCTCCAAACCATGTTCTATGTTCCAGTCAGGTACACAGACATGGAAAGTTAGATGGTACCATTATTCCATTAGCATGTGGCAAATTCTTGAAATCCACTGGTTTCTGCTTTCATTCACAGGAAAAGATGACAAAGTTCACAGCTGAGGAGAAATGTTTTAAAACTAAGTCTCATGCATGGAAATTAAACCAACAAAGTTAAAAAAACATCCTTGCCCACCATTCTTAAAAAGAAAGACTTCTCCGTAAGCAACACTGGATATCTGGTTTTTTGTGTTGAGCTGCTAGGTTTTTTTTCAAAAAGGTTGGAATTGATCCTGTGCTAGAATGAGGTTCAGTTGCCCACTGTATCACTCTGACATCCAGAGTTTAGGATGAAGGTGTTATACAGCTTACAAGTCATATACATTATTGCACCTGGATCCATTTGTAATAAAATTATCTAAGCAGCTGTAACTGCCTTCCTTGCCTGCTGAGGAAGGACCAGAACTTATCAAAGAACAATGTGAAAACTCCTGGCCACCTGCTATAGTGAAGTGTTGGGCAAGAAAAACCCCCTGGCCAGAGTTTGACAGAACCACGAAGATAGAGAAAAACATTGGAAAGAGCTCAGATTTTACTTCTGTAAGCTCAGCACCCAGAGGAGAAATTCTCAAGCCTCCTATTTAATATACAAGATGGAAAATGTATATAGTAAATAACTTCATATATATGTTATCTTTTATATATATACCCAAACTATAACCTGAACAAACAAGAGACCACAAAAAAAGGAAATGCAAGCTTTCTGTGAAATCTTTTATACTGCTACTTTATACTTCACAAGACACATTTTCTTGTTAAATTTTCCAGTCTTATTAGCTATTTAAAAAAAAAAAATATATATATATATAAATAAATCAATACACTGGTGTCTCAAATTCTGCAAACAGTAGTAATGAGAAGCATTTCAACTCCAGCATGGATGCACATATACCCTTTTATTATTTTGAACCATTTCAAAGTCTCACCTGGATTTATTTAACTACATACATTAAGTGGATTGTTCCAAATTAAAAATTCTGCACTGCCAATCTGCTATTTACTACTGAAAAATGAAGAAGGTGTCTGTACACAAAATTGCATTAGGAGTAAATATCCTCTCCCTCAATAGGCACTCCAAAGAAGCAGTGATGCAAACCTGACATTTCCTGACTCAGCAGACAGGCTCCCTGTCAGCGCTCTCTTTAACGACAGAAGGAGTCCTGTTAGTTCCCAGTCCTGCTCCCAGGGCCGAGCCAGCAGAACAACAAGCGGATAAACAGATCGCAGCCTCAGCTCTGCGTCACCAAAGCTGCCCGCCAGGTTTTGTCTGCAAGACCAGTTTCTGTGCATGTGACCCATTTCCCTTTCTCCCACACTCAGCCCAACAGGATAGCAGAGCAGCCAGACAAGGCAGAATCAGGCCTAAAATTAACTTTATCAAGCACAGTAAAACCGTAGGAAGAACCCAATTAACTCTGCTCCCCCAGCTGAATTGTGCAGGACAAACAATGCACATTCCTATCATTCTTCCAGCTTTTGCTTTCAGCAGATTTGTCACAGAAACCCTATAACCAGCCTGCAGCCAAACCTGTCTTGTTTTTTTTTTTAAACCTGATTTTTACCAGGAATTCCTGAATATTCTCTTCCACCTCCCACCAATGTGCTCCTGTAGTTACTCCACACACCAGCCACGTTCAAGCCACGTTTCTAGTTTTGCAGAAGCATTTTGGTGGAATGGACAGACAGGTGTCCAAAACCACTGCAGGATTCCTATGTCTGGAACTATAACCACAGCATTTAATAGCCAAAAGTAACTGTGATTCCAGGTGGTTAGTGCTTGGGAGTACAATATATCTTTCGAGGTCTGCTATGTTCAGCTCAATGGGATCCTTATCTTGATCCGATTTTCTTTTAATGCCAAAAATAAATTGGAAATGAATACGCTCTCATAACAGAAAGAAAGAAATAAAATCATAAAATCTTCTCCATTTGTTTTAAAGACATCTGACAGATTTTAGTATTAAAAAACTACAGCTCTTTTACAAGACACTGGAAAACAGTACAGTGAAGAGAAAAAGGATGGCTATTAATTCTTCTTAATCCTACAGAACACTATTAAATACTGAATGATGATGCATGAAGGGAAGAAGAAACAAACAAAAAAAAGCTAAAATCTCTCTCACTAAAATATTGAGGAAAAAAGCAAACAACATCCAAAACACCATACCAGAAAACCTCTACCCCAAAAACCACAGTGCAGCAAAATACTCAACACTAAAATAGTTTTTCCTAAATTGCACCTGTCAGTTTCTAAAATCAACTGGAGTGGCTGCATCTATTTTCACACCTTGTGATTAACCAGATTATAAAGGCAATCTAAATAATGGGCACCAGATATTAAAAATATCTATGCACATGCACCTTCAATTTAGCATTAAGAAATTATTTTACCCCCATATATGCTGTTCCAATATCAGTCAACAGCTTTGCAGTCTCTTCTTTACTGGTGTACAAAAATAAATAAAATCTCAGAACTGTTTTTCTAACAGTTATCTTCAACTTTTATTGGATTGACTCCCAACAGAAGTCCTAAAGTAGAAAAAAAAAGTGAAAAACTTACACCTTAGGCAGTTTGAGAATCTGGGAAAGCACAGAAATATGTACAAATAAATGGCAGAAAAAATATTTTTCTAGTTAGTACAGACAAGACTTGTTTTTCAGGAGGTCTACATTTACCCACATTGTTGTGTGCATTTTAGAAGACTGCATGCATGCTCTCTATCAGGCTTTTCATTAAAGCTATCCACACTGAGAGCAGTGAGATTAACTCATAGACAGAGAAGTTACAATCAAGGTAAATAACAGGAAAAGAAACAATCCTTTTCCAAATGTATCTGGTGCATTTGTATCCATATACATTTTCAGTTTATCAGCTCTGACAGAGTCAATGGTCTTACTGAAAAACACCACCTGAGTGAAATTTCTCTTTCAAACTAATTGGAAGGAACGTAGGGACTCTCACAGTGAGGCTGCCTTCTTCACAACTCCTTCTCCAGTCTGATTTTGTTTCAAAATGGGAGGCACTGCACTTAAATTCAGGAAATTAAAGATATACTAGGTATGACTGCAAGTCCACAAAGATGTATTTAAAACTAGACTTAGAAGAATTTTAAAACAAAGCTGGGGAGGGGGCAGGTTTAAGGTAAAAATAATCCTAGTTGGTTTTGTTGTTTCATCTCAGGAATACAGCATTAGAACTATACTGTGGTACCAAGTTTTACAAACAGATGACATAAACTTGCTATAAATATGTAGATTTGTGATACTTTGTGATTTTTGACAATTTTGATTAGAGTGTGCCTTCATTTTCATTCCTATCCTTCCTCTTCAGGTTCATGGAAATTATGCAGAAGATGCCAAAGCTCAACTTTCAAGGCAGCCCTCATATATATTTGGGTGCAATAACAAGGAAGTGTGGTGGGATGGGAGCATCATCTTACTGTGGATCAGGTAGCAGTTTGCTGGCAAGAAGACAAAGAAGACAGGCAGCCTATATGCTTATGCAGGGCCTCATGGCTTTCCCAAAAGCTTTTCCCATTTAGATTTATGAAAACAGATCTGTCTGGATGCTGGTTAGTGACAATGTCCACTCTTTTGCAAAGACAGCTGTATGAGGAAAATCTTCTTACACAGGAATCCTTAAGAAGTATGCCTATCAACAGGCACCATGTCACAGTCATTCCCAAATTCTGGATCTTAATTAGGGAAGTTTGTTATGTCTAGTGCTGCACGTCATATTGACTTTTCCTGTAAAAACTGAGAAGCCAATGCAAGACTGAAGAGAGGACTGAAGGCGTTGAAAGGGCTCTACTCCATTATCTATCTAGTTGGCAACCCAGGACATACATCCTATTCCAGCTTTCTGAAAAACAGGGAGCAACACCTATGAACTACCCTGTGAAGAGTCATACTAATGCAGTAATAAGGAGCATTAGGCGTCAGCCAGGGATTATTATTCCCCAGTGCCAAGTAACATATTTGTTTCTCTACTATACAGCAGAAACCAGCTTTAAATTCACTGCACGAGTAGCTGTTCATGATGTAAAAAATTCATTGCTTAGGTACTCAAAATTAGTTGCACTGTAACAGCGAGTGGCCAGTTACAAACCACTTGCAAACAAATCAAACTTACAAGAGATGAAAAAAATCCAGTTTTTTTTTAGGAAGTGTTGATATCTTAGGTGCCTACTTGCTTTGTGCAACCACTCAGAGGTACAAGTATTTATATTAATATGTGGTAACTGAAAGCATCTATGTAAATACTTTCTCCCTGCCTCATAAAAGGCATTTACAGATACCACAGAGCTGTTTTTCAAACAATATTATTAACTGGAATGCTGACAGAAAACACAGCATTGTTTTGCCCTCCATCAAAATCACACACAGACGAACTCAACCACTATCATCCATCAGCCCTGCACTTATTCCTCAGCAGGAGTTTCAACACCGTGAGCATCCCCAGCATACTAAAGAAAACAGGGTAATCATGACTGCCTTGGGAGATTGATGCAGCATCTGGCCATGACCTTGACAGTGATTTCAGTAATTATTGCTTTTTTATTAAGATCTTCAGAAAAGTTGCTTTTACTCTGAAATAAGAGTCAAGCTACTTAGGACGGGATGCTGTTTCCTAAAACCTGTCCTTCAGTACCTGTGAGCATGTAAAGGACTGGGGTACCTGGGATGTCTTCAAGGGCTGGCAAACATGCCAGTGGAGCCCCAGAAGAAGCCCATCCTTCTGGAGCAGTACCTGGACAGTAGGCAGACCACCAGGATGGGCAGTTGATAGCCTGGGGGAAGGGAAGTGAATGCCACCCTTCACAGCAGTGCATTTACACCCTGCCTTCCCCCTTCCTGTTGTCACCAACTCGCGAGCGTTAATATTTGGGCTCCATTTCAAATACACAAGTCATCCCTGAGGTCAACAGAAAGGAGCTTTGGTGGAGAAGTTATGCCTACCTGTAAATATTCTCAAGATCAAGACTTAAGAGCTGTGGCCTTTGAGCTTCCTCTTGCAGCAGCACTGCTGCAGACCTTGTGAAACTTTGGTGAGATGGGTTGTACACAGAAGTCCCTTGTCATACAAGCTGACATTTTTGTTTTTAGAATCTGACTTTCAGCAAAAGGTGCAAGCCAGAAAGATCAAGTATTAGTAGTACTAGTAGTATAAAAAGGATAAAGACCATGGGATGAAAAACAGATTAATTTTGTCTTGAAAAAAAATAATCTGGAAAGGAAACTTTTTTCTGTCACAGCCTCTAATTAAGGGCAGAAAATAAGGGAAAACTGGCTATAAAAATCCTGATTTGACAGAGGCTACTCCAGAGGAGCACAGCACACTCTTAAATATCGTATCTTGGTGTGCAGCCAGAAGATATGCAGAAGCCAAAACACAGCATGCTAGGAGTTGCCTAAAGGCAACTCTAACAGGGACAAGTTTCAAAGTGGTTCCAAAAATCCATCAGGAGAAACTACCCTTGCTCTATGGGACCAATCACAGGCAGCAAACCACACAGCTAGGCAAGTTGTTATCACTGCAGTTCAAACAGAAATTGATTAATTTTTCTTTAGAGGTACATATATGAAATGCTCACTGAAGAACATGAGCCGGCACGTTAACACCAGGCAGGGCCATGAAGGTTCTTTGGTGATTTTTGTAGTGAAGAATGGTGTTTCTGTCTTAAATGATGTGGTAATACCCAAATCCTTTTCCTAAAACACACTCTGAAGTTACAGTGTGTTCTGAGCACATTGCATGGCAATGTGCTTGTATCATCTCATAATTAACTGTAATTAATATACAATCACTTTCAGACTTAAATATAGTTAACCATTAACCTGTATTTGTAGACTGTATTTGCTGAACAGCATGGTACTTTCCTTCATTCCCCAGTGCTATGTAATCATGGAGTTACAGACCTTATCAGAATGCTGAAACAGTTTTTGTGGGGGTGGGAACAAAAGACGCAAATATCTTGTTATTACTTGAACTTTTTAAAATAATGACAATTTTTTATAAAGTTTTATCAGAAAATGAAATAACTGAATGTGAGACTGCTCAATCACTCCAAACCCCAATTTCAGTCCTTGTGCCTACACCGGTGTAGGAAAAAGTGGCATAAAGACAGCTCTTCAAGCCTGGATTTCCTTATTATGCCTGATCTGTGTATGTACATGTCTAATAGACAAAGTAAGAGCATACTTTGAGTCTCCAACTTCGTATAAATGTAATTTAGATGGTTTTCACATAATAACTAATGTATTGTTACCACATTTTTAAAGCAACTGCAGTAATATTCAGGTGTTGTGAAAAAATAATAATACAACAATCCAATGTAAAGAACAACTATTCAGTATTTTTTTTACCCATTCTAGCAGTATATAGATAGCCAACAGCAGAACATCAAGGATGACTGGAAAACCATTGTATACACAAAATTATGAATATTCAATTGTTGGCTGTTTGGGGGGGTTGGTTTTGTGGTGCTAGTTTTCTTTAGTTTTGGGTTAGTTTTTTAAAAAAATTTGTAATTAATAGCACCTAACAGGTTTGTGCAATCACATCTATGGATCTTGCTCTGTAGTCTATCACAAACTGAGGTGCTACAGATCTCTATCAAATTAAAGCAAGTGCTTGATGCAGAAATATACCACAAGATAAACAGAGATAACCTGAAAATTACCTGGATGTAATGGCTATTATAAACAAATAAATATCTACCACTGTATTAGAAGTCTGGTTTGATGCTTCTTTACAACTGAGAGGGAAAAACAGTAGTAACACTTCAGAAATCCAGAATAAGTTTCAACTAGTTACCATCGGCATCCCACTTTCACACAGGATCTGCCCATCTCAGGCTGTAAAAGCTCTGCCACAGATAGTCCATCTCTTTGGAGACTTGATCTACAACTTTCAGCTGCTCTCGAAGGGCTTGGCCAGTGTGAGGTGTTACTTTTAGGTCTCTAGTACCACCTCATGCAGTTTCTGCCACAACTCAGTTAGGGAACCAAGCCCTATTAAATAAACAAAGATTCTTTAGCCTCTCCTTAATTCACATGCAAAAATTGATGTGTCATCTTATCCAGCATGATGCATTGGCACAACCCATGAATAGACTGTTAAGTGGCAAATTACCTGGAAATACAATGCTGGAAAGGAGACAAACTGAGATTACGACTGACTTCAGAAGATTCCCAATAAACCAGTGAAATTAGCACTAAAATGAGGTATTAGTACTAACAACTGCATTTCAGCAGTCTTTTCCCACAGGTTTCCCGTTCTGAGAGTCAGGAAGGGTAAAGAAGATAGCAGGAGTTCAGTCACCATGGCTGGGGGGATCCCTGTGCACTGTTGGGTGGCCTATGCAGTTGGAACACAATGCTCTGGAACAGGCTTTTATGCCAAATCCAATTCCCAGCAGTACAAAAAGCATTCTTCTCAAAGCAGCTTTGGGAGGATGAGGAAATCTAATCCTAGAGGGAACCCCGGTGCCCATGTACAATAGAAATCCCACCCACAGCAAAACAATTTTCTGGATGCACATCAAAGAATATACCCTCTTCAGAGTGAACACTAAATACGCCCGAATCACAACTGTGTCAATATTGGCACTAGGAAACGAAACCTGACTTCTAAAACTGATGCTGGGAAAGACTCCAGGTAACAGAAACTTCATGAGAGCACTAGTGCTCTCATGAACATGCTCACATGTTCCCTGTGCTTCAGATGATGGTAATATAGGTATAAAGGTATAAACCTTTGCAAAATACAATGTTAGGGGATGAAAATATCCTGGGGTTTTGCAGGACAGATTAGAAGTTTAAGGAGCTCTTGTTTTAAGACACATTCAGTTTACAGTTATGTAATTCAATGCATAAATGAAAAAAACAAACTTTCTGCAAACAGTCCTCAACAGGATTTCAAGTTCCCAATTAAATCTTGCTCCATAATCAAATGCTTGTATTTGAAGCGAAAACTGTTAGGAGTGGGTAAGAAATATCCGAAGCTTTCCTTCTTAATCCTAAATGCAGGGACTTGCTTAAGTAAAATTGCCACACGACCTTGTCTCAAACCGAATTCTCTTCATTCACAAGTTTCTCAGACTCTGAGAGAGTTTGAGTTTCGGTTTTCTTTTTTTCCTTCCCTAAACAAACACAATGCAGTATTCATTATCTGTCTCTGCCTGACCATTCTCAGTACTCCATTCCTGGGGTCCTTCTACAACAGACGTAACACTTTGAAGTATATCTATTAACCATTCTGAACACTGACTATGCTAAGGGCTGCCACAAAGAAATTTTAAAGGAGACTGGCTATTCCATCACCAGATCACAGTCAGTGAACAGGGCAGGCAGGCAAGCACACTGAGCAGTCTGCAGGGAGGTGCCTCGCTCAGCCTTTTCCCTGCTGCTTGACTCAGCTCAGCCACTTCAGAGAGGAAGCTGAACATAAAATATGCCACCATCCCTTGTGCTCCCAACTGCTGCAGCAGCCCAGCTAATTCCTGAAATGCCAGATGTGCTCAGAACTGATAACCTGTACATCCCAGCATGTCACTTGAGGCCCAGGAGAACAAGAAGGACAAGGCAGAGGCTGGGGGAGATAGGACCCACCCACACACACACACACAAATGCCTCTCCCTTTACACAGCTCTAAATAAAATTAAGCCACTCATGTCCTTTCCACTGCCAGCTTAGCTCAAGCATGGTAGATTTCCAATTCAGCTCATTCACCTCACTTTGATCCATGCTACACATGCTGCATTCTATTCATATCTACAACCATCACTGACAGCAGCAGAAAAAGCATAAATCCAACAATAAAACACTTTTCAGAGCGAGAATCTAATGGGAACTACAGATTTAGAGGTTTTTTTCTTTAATTTTTTCTTTACATTTTATTAGCCTGATATTAACATGGTGGAGCACAATTTTATTTTCTCTTGCAGCACATAAGAAACCAACACCCAGAACACACCCAAACCAAGTAACTTTAAGTTTTAGATGGTCATTAGGTTTACTCCTGGCCTTGCCCCTGGATCTTTCTTGACCTTTCAGTTAAACCAAGCAAAGCATCTCCTTAGAACCACAGCTTTTAAGTAAACAGATAAAAACATGGAAATCTCACAAAACACTTAGTGTAACAAAATAATGACACAGCAACAAGACAGATGGAAAGTATTTAAGAAAACGCCAAAAACCAGTTTTTTTCAGTATTTCTCCTCATCGGTTCTGTCATAGTTTATTTACAAATGATTAGTCTAAATTACAGGTTATGCAGTTTCCCTTTAGACCATTACAAGATTGCTGTATCATGGCTTTTAAACAATCTGAAAAAAGGGTCTTGGGGCAGAAAACAAGGTAGGGAGGAAGGGAAGGATGCCTGTGCACATGCGTCAAGGTATGCGTATTTGGAATGCCAAGAGACAAGGGATGTTTGCATACATTCATACAAAGAACTGCATTACATACATATCCTACACGCATAAATAGAAAGTAACTGGAAATCTCATAGAACAGCTGCTTTTGTATCATTGTGACACATCCAAAGAACTAACCCCGATATGCCACTGGGTAAACATAACCCTCAAAAGAGATACAGTTTGCGTCAAGAGAATTCTAGTCCTGGTTTGTAAAGACTCAATCCAGAATTGCATTTTTGGAAGCTAATTCAGAAGAGGTTTTGGACTTACCAACAGGTCTTATGTCTTCAAGAGAGAAAAGGGGGAATTTTAGCTGAAGAAAACTTCCAAACATGACACTTCCACCATGTATTAAGTTTAAAAACAAAACTACTACTACTATGCTTACCACAAACACTGAAGCACTCAGACTTCACAGCTTTAAAGAGTAATAAAAAACCTTTACAGATCAAGCCACAGTTCAGGGCCAAGTCTCATTGCCATAGGATTTCTGGCTTACAAAAGCAATTTTGAATTAAAAAAAAAATTAGCCATGGGCACTGTTGTTTTATCCAGCACATACCCTGCACCAGGAATTGGTCACATTTAATGGCAACTAATGATTCATTATTACATCTCAGAAATAGAAACGGATGTGAGGAAACACATGGAGCAACATCAAAACCACCTCATCACCTAACTACCTTGATAAAGGGACTACACACTTAGTACAGACATTGCCAGATAAATGTTTATGAAACTAAAGCATTGTTTGCACTCTCTAAATGACAGGAAGATTGTTTGATCCTGAGCATCTTAAGGTGAGTGGACCCTCTACATACACAATGAAATTTGTAGCCAGTTTGTGGGAATTCTGTCTAGGCTTTAACTTCAGTAGAGTCTGTTTACGTATTTCCTGGCCTAACAGGATTTGTCTTGCCCATCTACAAGATGCAAAGAAGAAGCAAAGATAGCATTATACTGCTGCTCGTTTGGATGGAGTTTTCCATGAGTTTTCTTTCATGAAAGCTTGCAAAGTAACAGGCAGAGCCTCTCACAAACCCGGGTGTCACTAGCAGTCTAGTCAGCAAGCAGTACAACTTGTAAAATTAGCTTATTCATTCACATGTTCACTGCCTCAGTGAATCCGGCCTGACCTTACAGAGGTTAGGACCTTTGTTTTGAAAATGCAAACTTATAAAAACCATCCCAAATTAGTGATCCATAGAGTTTTATTACCCTGAACTACTTCAAATCAAACTAAAAACCAGGTTAACGTTTCCATCAGTTGGGAGATACATAACCCGTTTATTTAGGTGCACCTCAGTCAGAACGGACACAGAACAGCCCCTCCTTCCTGCATCAGCTCTTCAGACTTTTTTTCAGCTCTGAGTTTATCCACCGGCAGGCTGAAGGAGTCATCTAGTGGCCACAAACAATTCCTGCAGTCTCACCAGCTTCTGCAGTCCGGCTGCCAGGGCAAGACAAGGTTTTTTACCCCTTAAAGCACACTCAGCACTGACAAGGGTCCACTGCAGGTCCAGTATCTGAACCGTGACATGGTCCTTGCAACCTCGTTCATAATGTTCCCTGTTCATGTTCCTTAGCGTGCCTTAGATGTTAGTTTCCCAGCCCATGTCAAGGCCAAAATCAAGTCCTCTCCTTAAACATGCCTGGGAGTAGACACGGCTGTGCTGTTTCTAACCCTTATGCAGCTGCCTCTCTTCCTCTTCAGGGGTGGGCAAACCTTTTCTGAGTAATGCCACTACCCCTGGAAAGCATCAGTTCAAGTGACATGGATTAAACTGCTAAGCAGCAGCATGGCAAGCCAAGGGATCCTCCTTGGCCCACATCCCTCCTCTACCACAGACCCGCTGAGTAGGCTTGGACAAAGCACAGGGGTATTTAGGTAAGGTCTCTCACTCATGGAAGAACCATCTGCCTAACAACATGCAAAAGACAGAACCACAATATATTAAGCAGGTATCTGACGTATGAGTTAAAGTAACACTTTGATAAACAGTATTAACATCTATAAAAATCTTACTAAGCGTCATAAATATTTGTAATGCACTATCAGTTCTCTGTACAACCCCTCCAGCCAGGTAAGCTCCAGAAATTTAAGCAATATAATTTTATATGAAAGCATCAAATATTCATTCTTCAAAAGAATGGCCATTTCAACTATATAAGAAAGTGAAAAATTGATACTGATTTTTCCTATCAACACCTCAGTTTTAAAACAAACTCAGATCCATTTTTTTTACTCTGTGTTAATCTGTGTTACCTGTTGAGTGACTGAACTGCAGGCACCGGAACACACCTTAGGCAAGATTGTCCAAAGCGTTTCTTTTTGTTCCTGGAAATCAGTTTGCTGCCACACTAATGCCAGACTCTGGAAGAACATGTTGCTATTCTTCTTTCCCAGCGTAGAGACTGCTATTTGCATATATTTTTAGATGTTTGCACTGTTGATCAGAGGTGAATCTAATACGGTGAGTGTCAGGTGTTAATCATCACACACACAAAACTTCCACACCATTTTATAATATGCCCCCTTACACCCCACCATGCGGTTTAACATCTATAACTTAATCCCAGCAGCAGCATCTTCCCCACCCCATCCCCAAAACAAGGAACTACAGGTTCTCCAAACCTTTCAAGGAAGCCAAAAGACTTCCTTAAATTCATGCTTAACCTCCCTGTGATTCAGAGATTCTACCTACCTCAGTCACAAAGGTGCCACCTAGCTTTTTCCATCAATCCTATACATCAGCTGGGTAAAGCAAGTGAAAAATGCTGTAAAAGTGCAAATTATCACTCTAGTACAGTTAAGGAGGCCCAACATATTTCAAGCTGCAGTTGAAGGTGGAAAACAGCGGTACCACAACTATACCAAGACATGAAAGAAAGAAAAATGACCCTTGTAAGCCGTAATGTCAGAATTAAGTACAGAGAGGATTCCTTCAAAATGGTGAGGGCACGAGCAGCAGCTAAGTGATGTTTAAAGCTAGTATTCAGCTCAGCCACCCTCTGATCCCAGCGGACAACACCTCCACCTTCCTTCACATGTCTAACTAATTAAGTATTGGTCAGATTCGCCCTATGTGGAGGACTTGCACAAAGACTGACTCTAAATCACAAGTATTTCTCCAAGGTGAGGGACACCTTATCCTTTTAGGTCAGTAAATCACCAAGAGCTGTTTCTTGCTACTCCCTCCACAGCAGTCCAGCCGCAGAGGTGTCTGCAAGTGAGAAAACAGTTCTGCAGTGCTCAAGATGTTTGTACAGGCACTCCCCAGATCTATTTCTCTAGTTCTTAAACAGGCCTAATTTGTATTGTCAATAAAAATAGTATTTTGCAGCCTTAACTGGCCAGAATCATATGAAAGGCAAGGCCACTCTTAAGATTTTATTTAACATTGACTTTATTTAAATCTTTATTTAGATACAAATTTAACTCACGCTAATTTTGGTTTTTTAATCTATGTATTTTAAAAATAAGATACTCTGGTAACAGCAATGAAAGAGAGGGTTCACTACTGGCCTAAAATAGCATGCCAAAAAATGTCACCAATGAAATGAGTAGCACACAGTAGCAGAGGTCTACTCATGTCTACTGTGTTAGGCCAAGCCACATTGCACTGTCTCACACCATGTTTTCAGAGAACAGCAAGAGTGAATGAGCATCAGGAATGGCCACCAAAGCTCATTTTGTCCTGTTACTACAGCGAAGATGCACAAAGTTTTCCTATGCCATACATATTCATATGTACACATACATATGTAAGTATCTATACATACTTTTCTGCAGGTACATGCAAGATAAAAGTGAACACCACACAGTAGGCCTGTTTTGCAAAGGTGCCGTGCAGAAAAAAAAATTAGTGGCAGACTTAAAAACACGAGAAACTGCAAAATATCACAGCCACTCTAAACCCCTCTCTCTGCGCATTAAAATTAAAATGAGAAGCTCCTTCTGAACCTTCTATTGCCTCTTAATATGCAGATCAGCCAAAGCATGGTACTTCGTACAACACATGTACTTTGTTAGTGCTGCAAATACCTAGGTTGCCATACTCCCGTTTGATAAATGGTTTATGATATTGACCAGGCTTCTATCACCTCAAAAGAGAGCCATAATATGCCTTTTCTAGAGGTCTTACCACAGACTACCTGGGAACTTTGGTTAGCTGGGTAGCTGTCTGCCCCCTTGCTCCCCCACCAGGTTTGACAAAGGGAGCACATTATGCTCCTTAACCATCTTCAAGAGATGGCACAATGTTCAAGAATTAATTATTTCTAGGTATAAATCAAGGAGGCTGACCATCTTGAAACAAACACATTACTGACTGAAGCCTAAGCGTCTCCACAGCCTCTATTTGCACCTTAATTACTCAGCAGAAATGTGCTAAAGAGTTATCAGTCAACTGAAGATGCCTTTCTCTAAGGACCTGCAGGACAAGCTGAAATACCTCTTAGAACTGCCAATAGCAAAGGATTTATCTGCTTTTATGTGCATTTGTCAACTCATACTGCAGAAAATTTAGAACAAGCAACAGTGTAAAACTGATGATAATATTTAGAATATATTTGCTTCTTATGAAAGCTCACCCGGAAAGTACCTATTTTTCCTCTGCCTAACCACCACCTCAACACATCAATTTGGATCCCTTGTCTCACTAGAGGTCCACCAGAAAGCAGATGTCAGTACCTGCAGCAAACATTTCGAGGTGCAAATTCAGAATTCACAGAGCAGCGACTCAAGTCGGACATTTGGTGAAAGCCCTGCATCTGATTCAGAAAAGCTCTACCAGAGTCTTATTCCTGGTAATTTATTCAATTATTTATTAAATAAACCATGAGAACTGCTGCAGATGGGAAGGCCTCAGTTGTGTTGTTAGAATATACCACAGGTTTTTTCAAATGGGGCCTGGCTAGCTGCCTGCCTTTTCGGAGCCTTGAAGGGAGAAGGAAATACCTGAATTCTAGTAACTCTTTACTGCTCCTGACTAGCAAGAACCTGCTTCTTGAGTGAGTTCCACCAAAATTCTTCTTACTGAGATTTTGTCAATGCACAATAGGCCCATGTGGAACTTGCCTGCCTCTTTACCCAAAGAACTTCCAGGTGTTTACACACCTGACTGCTACTTACAAGTTACTCCATATATTAACAAGCCTCAAGGGGCAGCATCAGTTACAAAAAGAAAGTAATTTAGTCAAGTACAGAACACTTACAGCTACATTACTACAATTTTAAATTTAAAAACAACCCCATACATTCTTGTAGATAGCTGAGAACAGGAAAACTCAAATTATTTTGATTTCTAAAGACAGTTTAACTTTTTAATTAGTTTGGGAAAAAAGTATTTTGTTTGAACATCTGCATAAAGATAACCCTTTAATTTGAAAGTATTTTAACTTCCTGAAAAAAGCATTTTACTGTACAGTACTGAACTAACAGATAAAAAGGGAGGAATACATTTTGAGTAGCTTTCCCCTGCAGCACGATCCTGCTCATCTTCAGCTGAAATGCACAGGTTTTTCTGGCAGCACCTTCTGTGACTGCTTTTGAAAAAAGAAGTACCCTGTTAAGTATTACAAAAGCCATGCCCTTCCATACTCAAGTTCTACATCTGAAGAATCTCAGATGCTGCCAGGTTTCAGCTCAGGCTAGCTGGCCATCAGGGAAGACGGTCCCAAAGCAGCACATGACCCCAGCTCCCTGCAAAGTCCCTCCGCTGCTGTGACCGTGCCTCCCGGCAAGGTTCTTCCAGCATTGTCCCACACAGACGTCCAAGGAGAATGATCCAAGCTGCTGCTGTTACACCACATCCATGAGGAGGGTGGACATTGCACTGTTAGAAGGTGCTGCAGCAGGGGCAGCATCCCCTGTGTCCTCACCAGCAGAAGCTGTGAACTCCCAGAGCCACGGTCATGGCCCAGCTGCATCAATTCTCGAGGTCCCTCATACTCTGCCATAACTTGGCTACCAAAGAAAGCATTATTTTTGTGGTTTACTCTTAATAAGTACCTTCTCCATTTACAGCAAAAGAGAGAATTTTATTTTTCCCTCTAAAAGAAAGATACAATCAAACCAAGTTGCCGAATTTTATCATTTTTTGTCATGTTTGTGTTTCTAGGTAGTTGCTTCAGTTCTTCTGGCTTTATAAAAGCTGTGCAAGCTTGACAGGGACATTCAAGTAAGTTTTCTTTCTCCTCCTGAAACTATCATTCCTCTTGTCACTCTCCCACAAATACGATTTTTGTTTTGCATAAAGTTTTCATTAAACAGTATAATTTTGTAGCTTAAGGTACTCTAAAATATTACTCAAAAATCTGAAGACTGAATATGCTACATTTTTCTACGGCTTTCAGTTTATTTTCACAGGGCAAGGGAAGGAGCAGAGGTGACATTTTCAACTCTAAACTCTAACATCTGAGCAATTTCCAAGCAAAGTAAACACTGATCCTTTTATCCCTTGTCAATATCCACCAGCATGGATTTCTGTACTTGCATGAAGTCTCAGAGGAGGTAACAAGGCTCCAAACAAAATGCACAGGTCTACATTAGCAAATCTCAGAACAGGAACTTTACCTTGGGATGTAACATTCAACCTCCCTATCCAAAACACAGCCCCAGTGAATGCATGCTGAATACCTGCTGTTGGTTTTGCCAGCACCTGACACATGACAAAAGCTTGAAAACTGCTAACAATAACTTCCTGAACTCCACAAATCACACACAAGCAACTAAAATCGCCCTGCTAGTTAAAAAAAACAAACAAAAAAATTTAGAATATTGGCCAGAGAAACGTACTCTTCTTACAGGCCACTGGAAGAGAAGCTATCATCTCTTTCTCAGGTAGTCCACCACTAGTGAAAATCTCAAGAGTAACTGATGAAATTAACACTTTACAGCACCAACTCCAGACTTAAAAACTGAACTGGCATCTTGAATCTGTAGTAAACTGGCATTCTGCACAGTGATAGAGCTATCTTGCTAAAATCACCTATCAACACACTCACTGAAAGCCCCATGCAATTTTTAAGAACAGCCTGCCATGTAACATGTTGTGCTGGGTCCTGTGGAAGCAAGCTATGCAAGGAAAGGGGATCTACTTCAGAAAGTATCACAGGAGAAAGATATAAGCAGCATTATAGTTAAGACATGTTATCTTCAGCATCAGTAACTAACTGATGCTATCTGCTCTGGAAACTATCTAGACTGCAAAACCAGGTACAAAAGATACATAGAAGTCCCTAGCAGAAGAAATAGACAGCAGTGCTCTGTTTCTGGAGGTACATCCTCCTCCTCTTGCACTTTACTTAGCCTGCCCTCAAGGCTCTAGCTTGACAAGCAGTAAGCATAGGTCAGCTCTGAAACCAAAAGGAGTCCTGTCCCCTGTCCTGCTTCTACTATGCACTCCTGGACCCCTTTTTAGAGCTGTTCAGTTCATAAGTCTGATTCACAACACATTAGATGATCTACCCAGTCATGGTCAGTTCTATCTTTAGGCAGAAAGAGTTAAGCTAATAATAACAATTTCGCTATGATCATTCTTCCAGTCCTGCTCATTATACAGCAAAAACACTAGTGTGGCTCCATGAGGTAAGATGCAAGTGTCTGAGGCTTGGACTGTTTCTTCTAGTAACAGTGCTGCCATTTAAATATGGTGATTCACTGTTACTTCTGTCAATTAAGTTTTATTCCACTTCTTAGTCAGGGAGCTGTCATTCAAATAATGTCTGTATCTCCTCTCTACGATGAAGACAGGACAACATTACCCATGTTGAAGGTGAAAAAAAATACTCTGGGACCCGTACCCTTCATTCTTCTCTTCATGCCTACAAATAAAGAGCACTTACTAGTACCCTTGTGATCTCGCCAATGAAGAAGTATCCAGCTTTCAGACACAACTTCTCATCCCCTTTTGGTGGACTCCAAAATACACTAACGAATTTCTACAAGTTAAGAGAAAACCAGGTTGCCAAAATATGACAAGAAGCAGCAAATGCTTTGACTCCAGCTGTCAGTGAAGCAGGAAAATCAGTTGTAAGAACCAAATGTAGAGCCACTGGTAGGAACCCTTTATTGATACAGGTTGGATTTTTTACAGCAGCCTCCTATCAATTACAACTGAAATGTTGAAAATAGGTACAAACGGAATAAAATAGCACAGAAGTCCAACAGCTGTTGGGCTTAAACGCTTGACGTCATGCCCAGGTACTTAGTGCTACAGAGTTTCTTTACTGGCAGAATGCAAGCGAGAAGGCAGTAACTTTGGCAAATAAGGGTTGATACTTGGGCCCACATAGGAAATACATTTGCATCTACAGCACAAGCACATTTACCACATGTTCCTTGTGAAGACACTAGCATGTAGAATTATCTTTACATTATACACACTGAAGCAAACAGGCTTGTGTTGTCTCTTTAACACACTGATAAAATGCGCACAGCACATAAAATGTATTTAGCTACTGTTTTATCCCTCAGAATAATGACATAACACAGGGTTAATTTCTTGAGCACAAGTCTATACCAAGAAGTAGATTTAGCAGCAATGAATTTAGAGATTGCATAGAGGCAAAACCACGCAGTGTAGTATACCCAGCACATGAAAATAAATACAAAAGACGCAAGGCCACACATGACTGGAAGTTTTATTATTACTTCCTATACAATGCTCCTCCACCAATACTCAAGTGGAAGCTACAGACTGGGCTATAAAAGTGGTTTGTTGTTTTTATTTTGGCCTTACACCTTTACTTCAAAGCTGTTCAATGGCAAGCAATAAGTGTGAGCCAAGCATACAACACCCTTATGACTTCTGCTTGCCCTGAAACTTACAAGAATCACAGAAGCGTAAAATCACAGAATGGTTGGGGTTGGAAGGGATCTGGAAGATCATCTGGCTTCAACCCCCCACCTTCAACCAGACTATGTTCCTCAGAGCCCCATCTCACCTGCTCTTGAACACCTCCAGGGATGGAGGGTCTACAACATCTCAGGGCAACCTGTTCCAGTGCCTCAACACCCTCACAGAGAAGCATTTCTTCCTAATACCTAATCTAAACCTACCCTTCTTCACCTTAAGGCCATGCTCCCTTGTTCTATCACTACATGCCCTTGTGAAAAGTCCGTCTCCAGCCTTCTTGAGAGCCCCCTTAAAGTACAAGAAGGCTGCTGGAAAGAAGCAAAGCTAAATTCCACCAAGGAAAAATGGGAAGTCAGTCATAACCAAAAATATAACCAGAAATCAACCCCCAATTTCTAATTTACTGTACCTCTCTCATCTTTCACCAAAATGCATCAAACTTTAAAGTAAGTGTTTCTCCAGAACTTCTTTCAGCAAAGCTACTGGAGAACTTCACTGTAAGAAGTACTACAAGGCTCTACATGTTTCATTTAATAGAACTATCAGTAAATTAAACTTGTCAGCACAGAAAACAGCTACTCACTACACACTCTTGTGTGGATCAAGAGCACAAGCAATTCTGGTTAGGCCTCACATGATCCTGATCAAGATCTTTGATTTGTTTCTACTGTCCCGTTACCTGGGCAGTAGCTCAGACCTGCAGCAGTGCCCTGGAGCTGCAGTGGCAGCTTCCAATGCCAGGCTGGCCCACCACAGCTGCGTGTTTGAGTGGCTTCCCATGAAGAGTCCTCTGCAAAATCACTCAGGCCATCACAGGCAGAGCAAACAAAGCTGTCCCATTAATCTGACTGTTAACAGGCAGTAATAAAAAGACACCATAAGCAGAATATGACAACACAAAGCATTTGTATAACCTACCACCAGTTACGGATTAGCAATTTCAGAACTCCATTAGAGGGAATAC
Source organism: Corvus hawaiiensis (assembly GCF_020740725.1). NCBI lineage: Eukaryota > Metazoa > Chordata > Aves > Passeriformes > Corvidae > Corvus > Corvus hawaiiensis. The sequence continues at coordinate 21,769,210 of NC_063214.1, forward strand.
GGAGAATGGTGCTCATCTGTTTAAAAAGCTGAAAATTGATTAATGAACCTGTGATATTTACATTCTTCAGTCCATAAAGAAAAATAATTAATAAACCCCAATGCAACAATGTAAGAAGGCACCTTTCCATAGAAGTTGCCCATTTGTTTCAACTGAGATTATTCCAAACACTGTTTTCTCTCAACCAACCTGGCTTCCTTTCTGAGGGATGCTTGGTATAAAGAGTACTTTTTCCTTTTCATGTCTATAATTTTATTTCCATGTTTTAACATCGCATCACTCCCTCAAATACATCACACTGATGTAGATCCACAACTACTAAACCACTGTAAAGTCTCTTCTCTTGCATTACTCAATCCATCTAGAAGTTCTGAAACAAGAGTGGATTTTTAAAGTTGTTTAGAGTAAACGTTACCTTTATCATCTGTCCTTTATGGCTGTATTTGTGTCATATCTATTTATACTTTTCAATGGAAAAAACCCCGAAATTTACAAGCTATAACCTTTCATTGACTACAGATCTTTGCTACAGCAAAATACATCATTTCCTGAGTATACTCCATTACCGTATTAGTAGGAGCAAAACCATCTAATCAGAGATCATAACAACATAATTGCTCCTTCCTTGTTATTGAGCCTGGGCAGGTTGTGACTCTTGGTTCCTCCTCCAACAGCTGCCCGGACCCACGCGAGGTAAAAGCGGCACTCACCTCCTCTGCCTTCCCGGTCACAGAGCTGGCACACGAGTGTTTTCGGTGCAGCACTCTGCCATCCTGCCTACAGCCCTGGTGCGCTGCAACGCAACGCGACCACCGTGACACCGCTTCTCCAGCCCGGCTTTCGCCTGTCACAAACAGAGCCCGCAGCCACACACAGAAATTAACTCCGGACCGATGAAAATAACTTTCGGGGGAGGAGTAACAGCGCTGTTCCGAGGGAAACGAAAAGCAGGAAGCTGATCTCAGCAGCGCGGGGAGCACGGACGGGGCGGAGCAGAGGCACGGAGCGAGGAAAAGTGGAGCAAGACTCGCTGCTTAAAGCCTGGCTTTGGCAGTATGACCAACCAGCCCCGCATTACTGAAATACCAGCGCCGGGGCTGACACGGACGCCAGCACCCCCTGGCCCGGGGGCAGAGGCCCGCGGCAGCCCCGCGCAGCGGCACTCGCCGCACAGGTACCGGCCCTGCGCAAGCGGCCCCCACACGCCGCCCGCCCCGCTGCCGCCAAGCCTCCGGCCCCACAGCGGCCCTGGGTGCTTCCCTGCTCGCCCCGGATGCTTCCCTGCTCGCCCCGGCCCGGGGTGAGGGCTGCCGGGGCGCCGAGCCCCCTGTCACGCGTGAGCTGGTTTGAAGGGGCACGTCCTGCAGGACGGACTCAACGCTCCTGCCCTGCAACTGCGGGGAACTCCTCCGGCGTGCTAAAAGCAACAGATGATGGGACCTTCTAAAAGACTGAACTGCCGTGTCTAGTGCGAAATTAAATTCTTCTGATGAAGTTTAAAAGAAAAGAGGGGGGAGGGAGGATTCTTTAGGAAAACAGCTTCAAGAACTCAGAGGCTTTTCATGCTAAAATTCAAACTGACTCCAAGGAGGGCTTAACCTCGACGACAGCATCTCCCACGCTGTTAAGAACTTTCTCTACCTCCACAGGGCTGCCCTTCCCACGAGAAGGCAGGCCAGGGAAGCTCGCTCCGCGCAGGAGCTGGCTCCCCCAGGAAGGCTGCCTCTGCTCCTGCAGAGACGGACACGCTGCAGTCCTGGCCGCTGCAAGGGTCGGGCTGCTTCTGCTGCTTGCCTGTCCCCCACGTTCCTCAGCAGCAAGGCTGGTTTGTATCATGAGGACAAGCGTTACAAAACCCCACAGAAAACAGTGATATGTAACATTCTAAACAAACGTGAGCTTGGAAAACAAAGCCAAAAAAAATACAAGGGAGGGTGGACTGACTACCATGAGAGCCATCAGCCAGTGTTTCAAAATAGTAATTAACATCTGTAACAGGAAACAGCATGGCAATGGATCTTTCTAACACTCGCAGAGCCAGGATCTGATCTCTACCTCTCAGCCAAAAGCAGACAATCCCCCAGCATTTCAGGCTTTTCTAAATGAGGCCGTGGAGGTGGAACACTGCATGGTTTTTACACTTGTCTTGCCCTTTTTCAGGTCTGAATGTTTTGCCCCATTAGCTCTGTATGGCAAGATGCAGAGTGTTTTGTACTGGTGGGTACAGAGCAGATACAGGGCCAAAATAGAACAGTAGATCAGTTTAAGCAAAGTTCCTACGCTTTCAAAAATCCCATCTGATGGCATCTACATTATACTGACAGGAGAATAGAAAACAGAGGCAAGGTGGCCAAACAATTTTATTCTTACCACTTCTTTCATATATTTTCTCTTGTCTGCTCAGTATAGGAACCTGTAGCATGTCTAACTCACATTTGGAAGATTCCATTCCAGCTTATGAAACCAGCAATTTCTAAGAAAGCATTTAATGACTCCTTTTAAATTCACTGTGCTTGTTCACTTTTTGACACTGTTTCAAAGTATGTCCTATACTCAGTCTGCAGACAAACCCAGACTGAGCTAGAGACATAGTCACACCTCTCTCCTGGCCTCTCTCCAAAGCCTGTGGCCTTCATTTCCAGGAGTGGACAGACAGGACCCATGCCTTTGTCTCAAGGCTTCCCAGTTCACAGCCTACCTGTGGTGACTGCAGTTACACTGAATCCTCAGGCTGTAAGCTGAAGGTCACTGATGCAGACATACATCCTTATCTACAGCTCCTCGGATGGAGCAGTCAGCTCCGACAGAGCCGATGCAAAGCCTCATTGCAGCAGGATCTTCAGGTGCTGCAGCAACAGCACAATAGCCACAAGGAGACTAAAGGCAGCCTAAATCTCAGCATGCAGGCTAGGCCAGCCAGCATATGAACAGCAACACACCACATCCTATCCACCTTAATATCAATGCCATTTCTGCACTAGTGTCCCTGTAGTCTGGCAGCTTTAACCCTTTTCAATCATAAACCGAGACACTAGTTTCAATCCCATGAGAACTTAATGATTCTTTTTGGGGGAAACTGTTAGCACTGGAGAGATATACAGCTGCTTCCTTACTAAGGAAACAAACAGCTTAAAGCCAGAACTGTATCAAAACTGCAAATGTGATTTACACACTCAGCTGAACAGATTTAATGAGCATTTAAACCAAGAAACCACAGAACCTGCATGGAATATTGTGCTGCGGTGCTCTGTGGACCAACAGTAGACAAAGTGAAAATGCAGGTAAGAGCTCTTACGAGGAAACAACTTAAGAGAAAGAGCAAAGATACTCCCAAAGGTTTTCTGATATTATTATTGCTAGATAAACGCCTGAGCTTCTCTTCAGATCAAAACCAACAGTTGTACAGCATCACTCACAGCTCTGGGAGTCCACAACACCTGAGATAAATGAGCTCACATGCCCACCACCAATCTCAGGGTTATTCTGTGTATTTCAGAGAAGCTGTTTCCTACCTGCTGTATAGAAGAGATTCTACAGCAATGAGTGCTGTTTTCCCCCTGCTTCTCAATTTGATACTCAGTTTTGAAAGGACACTTCTTAGTCCTGACCAATACTGGACAGGTATGTGTTGCTACGGTGTACAGTGCACAGTATAGCCTCCCTCCTCGCTACTTCTTCACTTCAGGTACATCTGAGAGAGTATTTCACTAGATACAGAAGAGCAATCTCTGGCCCTCTTTACATGACAGACAAGGACAATTTATTCCAGCAACCATGAAAGCAACAGAAGCACCATTTTTTTTTCTAAAAAAGTACTTTTAGAAGTAAATAAATATTGTTATGACCATTGTTATGAGGTTAACTAACAAATCACTTAAAGCACATCTTTAACAACAAAAGTTTCAGTCTATCTTGACTTGGTAACAAAATAAAACACTTTCTCACATTTTTTTAAGTAACTTGCTATTATTTATTTTGTAAATAACTTTAAAGTATTCTGAAAGACCCTCCTCTACCAGCCAACTTCAATCTTTTATTATTAAAGGCACTTCATCCTTAAGATGACATGCCATACAAAGGAAAAGCTGGAAAGACAGGCTAAAGTATTGCATTGTTTTCAGTACAAAAAGCTCCATTTCTTTAACCCTGCCTTTCTACGCAGGAAACTTCCTTGAGAAACTAGAGTAGCATCTGCTTACTTCAAATAATTACTCTCTGCTCCTTCGTCTCTCCTAAGTCTCCTTGACAAGTACATTTTAAAATCAAAGTTTACCATTTCAGTAGGATTTCACAGCCAGGGCTGTTAAAGTCATGTTATGCTACCATTCTTGTCAAAGCGAAACAGTTTGAGCGTAACACTACCAGACAGACTTGTGTCATTATCTTTGCTGACTAGTGTTATTATGCTGTCCAGAGGTCTCCAACTGCAGTATAGATACAGCAGTACATGAGCAGTTTCTAACACTGCAGTCATTACCTCCTACAAGTCTGCAAATGGAACTAAGAAGATTAGTCCATTGGTAGGCTTACATTCATTTTTCAGGCATCTGTATCATCTACAAGACAATGTTTTAATGTTTTTAAAGTAATTTTTAAAAAGTTGAAAACCCACTACTTTAAATTGTGTATATATATAATAGCTTTTTTCTTGCAGAGAGATACAAATTTTTTTAAAGCTTGACGTGGTCAAAAGGGATCATCCTTTAGCTACTCGACAAAAAAACTACTTCAGAAGAAGGCATAAGGAAGGAAGTAGCAAGCACCTACAAGTGTGGTTAAAGCACTCTTGTGCTTTAAACTCATTCATACACACTCACAAGTCCAGGCACCTTCAGTCAAGCAGTTACTGTTTTAAAACTAACTTTAAGTTTTGTATTGCTGAAACTACAGTTGTCAAAATAAATTTCTATGTGACAATTTCTCACGTCTCATTCCCTATATTAACGGCAGGTGGAGATTAGGCACCAAACTGTCTCTACATGTATTTAAAACAAGCCAAGCCAGAGGTGGTTTGATCACACATTTACTCACTCCATCAGTTTATCTATTTTGTCCTGAACTGACATGACAGGATGACTTTTCCTGCCTTGTTGCTCTGGTACTTTATGAACGTTAAAATTAATAAGTAAGTGACCAAGATGGAGAAGATCTGGTCAAAGAAGACAGAAAGGGGAAAAGTAACACTGACAGCCTTCAGCCAGGCAAGATTATTCTCCTGCTATATAGCAAGGAAATACAGCAGCAAACAAACAAATTGATGAAACAAACAAGTATCTTGAGAGTATGCTTAAAACACTCCAAAACTCAACCTGGAAGTGACTACCAGTGAAGACAGCCAAACAATTCTCCAATCAAATCTGCAATTTCAGTCTACTATCGTAACCTTGCCTCCTGTAAAATTAACACCAGAACTGCGCTCACATATACATAGAGAGTATTGCAGCAATACTAATAAAGTAGCATCTGCACTGAAGCCCCACATTTTATTCCAATTCCATGACAAAATACAATTTTAATTACTAAATCTAAACAAAGTCACTATTCACCTCAAAATGGATGCAATCTCCCAATCCAATGCTTATATAACACTGCAATACCACACAATTAATATAACACTAAACAGATACATTAGTTCATAAAACATTCCAGAAAACATCAACAATCTGCGTGTTCAGGAATAGCAGAATCACCATTTTTATGATTCCTGGATCTCAGCACTTCTGAGAAGGTGTATCAAATCTTTTCCTATATGCACATGTACACACCAGTGCTTTCTGAGCTATGCAGTACATCAACAGCACATTTCCATCACAGAAAGCCACTGCCCTGTTACCTACTGCACACACCCACACATCTCAAGCATCAGAAAAACTTCAGGTACAAACGTCATACCTAAATAATGCACGAAATACCCAAGCCAAAAATCCTACCAACAAGCAGCATGATGTCCCTTCTTACCCCTCCCCCACACCGCTATCCTGAGAAGTTAAATCCCAGTTCTTCTCTGCCATAGGTGGAAGGTACTCAAGATACTACATGCAATGTAGCAGAATAAAATCCTATCACTGTTGCCCCCGTTTTAGAATTATGAGAACAAGTTACTGGCAAATTTACAGATGCAGAACTTTACTTCTCACAATGTAAAATCATGTATTACTTGTAGCAAAAAAAACCCCAATACATTTTCAGTATCAAAGTTTCTTAAAATTAGGAGGGTTTTGTCTAGTTTTTGCTTTAAGAATGACAGCTGTTCTTCATGAGGTTAAAATGCAACCCAAACTTTTAAAAAGAAACTTCCATTAATATAATCTTCTCTATTTTCTAGTTCTATCAGAAACAATTTATTAGGACATATACTTCTGATTTCCAAAACAACACAGTTTTTTTTTCCTTGATGTACTGCTACAATATTTTGTAAACATATTCTTAAAAAACATGCAAAGACTCAAAGGGCAGTTGAAAAGAAAGACACTTCACTCTGCTAATTTGCATCAAGTTTTATAGTTTCTGTCCTCCTTCCTAAATGGAAAACTAATTGTGATAAAACATTAAGCCCAATTAGAAACAGCCACTACACACAACTATTTATTTGAATGATTTCCTTTATAGTACATGTAATTGTTTTTACAGAATCCTCTAGTGTTTGGGCCAAATATTGTCATCTTTTCTGCAGGGAAAAAATCCCCACATGCCCTCCAGTTTCACATCTCATTCACTAAGTACGTCACTGAATTCAAACCCCAATACATATAAAAATAAAACTTTCAAATTTATTTTAATGAAATGCTGAAAAACCATTACAGCACCTTGAGTTCTGCATTCAGGATACATTTGTAATTTTCTTCAGGTTTCAGTATTAGTTTGCACATTAGAACGCCCAAGCTGGGCACCTAATTTGTATATTAAGACAGTGATCAAGCGCCATGTTGAGACTTGAGCATCAGAACTAGAGCTCAGGTATTTGGAGCTCAATCCCACTGGTAATCACTTTTGCAAAAATTCTGAAGTTTAGCTTTGTTTGGGGATGAAATCTGTGACCTTTAGATTTCCTGTTACATTTAAGGTCCAAAAATCTGACAGACCTCTGTAGGCTTCTGGAAGAAGTTGGAGAACAAAGTGGGCAAGCTTCAGAAAACAGGGAAGTGACCTAAAGAAATACATTTTGTCTGCATCTGTGGACAGCTGGCGGCTGTGCCAGCCACGGCAGGAGATGAGATCAGTCTCTGTGGCAGCACCGAGTGAGAGAGGGAGCAAGCATGGAGGAGAGGTCAGGTCCCTGCAGGTGGGTTGCCATCCCGTTCCTGGCATATTCAGGTTGTATTTTCCTCCATAAACACACTTGCTGGAAAAGCGAGCAGGGCAGCAAAAGCAGCAGGGAAATAGTTTTCATTCAGTTTTACTTAAGAGCAAACCCTGCCTGACCTTTAGCTGTCCTTATGCTGCTTTAACCTATGGCTGCTCTGCCACCTCCACAGCCTCCCCTGCCCTCTGGGGCAGAGGGGGCCCGGGCACCCACCCTGCCCCAGGGTGCCCACAGGGGTACTTCAGCACACATGGTGATTTTGGAAACAGCGGGCCTGGCACATCATCCCTGGGAAGCAGAGCTGGCCCCAGCCAAGGCCACCACAGCTGTGAGCAAGGACAGAGGACTCCTCCCTGGAAGCATGAGAAAGGGGGGGTTGTGCCAGCATGAAAGCACCATAGAAATACAGTAGCCAACATGAAAATCCAGCAAATAAAGTAAAATTTTCAACTATGTCTATGGATTTGTGAGATGTCACCCAATCTTTAGCTGTTCTTTTGTTTTATCAACAATTAATTCCTCTGAATAACTGCAAACAAACTGAACTCAAGGTGCTTCTGCAAAGCAAAGTTTCCAAACTGCAAACTCGCTTAAATAAAAACAAAGTGTCATTTCATCTCCAGTAGTAAGTGCTGCTTACTGTTTCATATACCAGAGCAAATATCTGCAAAACATCATTTGTGATGATGTCCACTCCTGTCTAAAGACCTGACATCAAAGACAGACATGTGAATCAGTGGCTATTACATGGTCTCATCTACACGTTTCTCTATGTTTTGTCCGCATATTATCTAAAACTAAATGCGACTTTTTTTCTCATTCAATTAAAAAAAAAAGCATTATTTTATCCTCTGGTCTGTTGTTTTCTCCACAGTGTTTGTGCGGGACTCAGGGTTAAAAGAAGTTTTTACTATGCAACATTTCACTTTACTGTAACAGAACACAAAACAGATTAGCAAAAGTCAAAATCCGTATTTTACTTCAAAAATGCAGCTCCCCCCTCCAAAAAAAAAACCCTCCAAAACCATTTTTTTTTTCTTTTTAGATTCTAGGTTCACTCACCAGAAGTTAATTCAGTATGAGAAGTACTGATTTATGCACACAGAATTACAGCAGACCTCTTCATCCAGAAAAATCATACAGGTTCCTTGCATTCAAGTCTAAAGTACATGTGTGGGACACCACAGAAGAGGGTGGCTCTCTTCCTGCCACTCCAGCATGAATGCAAGGAACAATTCCAATTTACATGCAGATAGCTGCCTGTATAAATACAACACAGTAACAGCAGTAATATATACAAGCACTTTTGGGGTTTTTTTTTGCTCGTTTCTAACTGACAGGTAGAAAAGGTTTAAGACAGCCTAGTCTTTACCAAAGGAGGCTCTATGGATCCCAACCGTGTCCTTGCTCTATATGCAGAAGAGCCACAAACACTATACTTGTCAGGGTACAACACTGGCTTGCCAGTAATACAAACTCTCCTATTCCTGCACTTGTCCTGCACCCCTTAAGTTAAACACAGGTTAGCAGTAAGAGCTATTTACACAAAAACCTCCGCTGTGAAATGCAGCTGCTGCAGGGCTGACCCACTGCTTTTCTACCACTGCATTTTGAACTGCAACAGAGAGGTACAATAGGAGACCATAAAACTCCCAGAGGCTGCTGTTAAACTCTAGAGAAGCCATCCGTTGCATCCCTGCATCTCTCAACTAGCTGACCACCACTGCTGCTCTCTGGGACCCTGCCTGGTACAGCCCAGGAAAAGGAAGGAGAACAAAAGCAACTGTTAGCTTTGGTGCTGGAAAGACCTGAGAGTGCAAGCGCGCTCCTCTAGGAGGAAGAGACTGCTGTAATATGTGATCTGCTCGAGTTCAACATCTTCTCCAACATTTGCATTTATATCGAAGCGATTCCACTATTGCAATTTGATCTTCTGCTTGAGCGAACATATGGCCTGTGAACTTAACAGCATCACTTGTAAACCTATACAGTATATAAGCCACAAAGACACATTAATTCCTTGTCAACAGATACCTATGTAATTCTTCAGCACTCTAATTGTTCTATTAGGTTTTTTAATGTTACTTTTTTAACCAGAGAGTGGAGGGAGGGTTAGGGAGAATATTAAACACAGCCTCGATACTAAATGGGCTGGCAAACACTAGATACTTTAGATAAACACAGGTAACTTGGTCTCAGCGCTGAGACCTTAATGCTCACTTCCCTATTTCATATACATTGCCAAGGACTCTAGTTTTCAATGACAGCTTCTTTAAGGAAGGGCAGAAAAGCAGGGCAAAAATCCTACCCTGAGCACCAAAGGCAGTAAGCTCATCCTCCCCTGCCTCCCCCACTCCTATAAAACCCAAGAACAAGCCCTTTAATAAGCAGATCTTATCCCCAACTAGTTTTCACTTTCAACAACAACAAAACTTATTATCAAAATAAATACCCAGTTAATTGAATAATCATTTCCCAAGAGAAAGTACGGTTTTCAACATCCAGTGCTCTAAAAGAAATCCAAATCCATAAACAGGATTTGCAACCTCCTAGTGCAAGGAGAGTTGTTACTGCAGCCTAACCAGATCTCACCTCTTGAAGGAACGTCCAGGACATGCCCTTGTCTCGTCAGCACCAACTGTCCGTGACTGGCCCCAGAGACTCGATAGTTTTGGTAACTCCTAGACACAGCAACCTCATTTAAACCAACTAATCAAGTACCAGGAACTCTAAGTGCAGCAGCCCAGCCCCACTCTGCATGATCTAACCTCCCCTTACTCAATGCAAGTTAAACTAGCACACACAGAGCTCCATGCTCTCACTGCCAAACCCCTTCTTATACTTGTTCTGCCTTATTGAAAGCACACTTGGGTAACCACAAAACCATGTAGAGACATACTCTTAAGATTTGAGATGATGCCAGGTTTTATCGATATGCATTTTTAAACGTTACATTTTAGTAAGGTGTTTCCAAAAAGTTGATAATAAAAAAATCTTTCCACTTTTTCTTTAAAAGATCCCTTAAACCAAATCTCTAGACCTCAAAATCCCTCAAATCAGACCTGGGAGGGATGCACAGAACTCTTAGCTTTGTTACTAAAAAGGCAGTACATATTTGCCTGTTTGCCTGGCTGGACTCTTTCTTGAGTTGGGCATTTACCAGAGGCCAGTGATGCCCGGCATTCCCAAATTGGTCCTGAAGAAGAGAAAGCACTCAGCACCTCAGCAGGGAATGTGGTGGATGGGACAATTCCAATTGTCCCTGAATTAACCAAAGTCAGCAACAGTTGAGGCATTTAACACAGGGTTTGGCAGACAGGGAGGGAAGACCCTGGTTTCCTGGAAGAAGATACTTACACTGGAGGGGCACATGCCCTGTGCAGTCCTCTTCACCTGCCACCTCTGTTTCCTCTAGTAATACTGTGATTAATCTGGAGTTATACAGCAATTGCCAGCAATAGCCAAACTATTCAATAATTTTTACTAAGTCTCCCAGTTCACTATAACAATTTTAACTACACCACAAAGCAGGTATCTCTCATGATCATTTATTTGCCACTGCTGAGAAACACCATCCCCCAGCATCCACAGTTCTCTGGAAAGCTACTCCTCTGCCCAAAGGGATGTATGTCACTATACATTCCAGAGCCTTTTTCTGTAGTGACTGTGTGGCCAAATTAAAATGAGCTACTTGCACTACTCTTTCTAACCCTGGTATTATCATGATCGCTGACTTTTTGTGCATAAAGAAAGTTAAGAATCAAACTTTACCCTGATGCAGTGGTCGGAACATGCAGCAGTAGCAAACTGTCTGCAAGCCACATTAAGGTCCACATTTGCAGCATACTGGGACTACACTTAAAGAACACTGTTGAACACAGACACCACAGTAATACATGATCTCCCATCTTAAAGTCTGAAACTCATTTTTTTTCATCATATTTACATAGAGGTACGTGCGGTTTTTTCAACTATTTCACATACATTAAGTGACCCACTGCTTCTGAGTTGCAATGGAAGCGAAGCATCTATCTCACTTGTGTGACTGAAAATTTCAAACAGAAGTAATGACAGATATAGCTGAGCTTGCTTCAATAAGCAACAATTACTTAATAATCCACAGCTGAGAGTCCTGATCCTACTGGTATAAAACTCTGTAAATCATGCACCTTTTCAACTGCATTGAACAAATTCGAGTAGTATACTCATCAAATGCCAAATCATTGATAATTATCTACTTTCTAACCATTATTTTAAGATGTTTATGTAAGAACTAGAATTTCTTTCAAATTAGAGGCAAATAAAAGGTGTAACCATTGGAAATACTTAGAATTTCAAAGTGAAAATTCTGTTATCATCTGGCTACAGCCAGTAAAATTACTCAGGTCAGCTCTAAACCCAAAGATTTTTCTAAATTTCAAGCATTCCTGCAAACAGGGGTATAAAAAGAAATGCTTCTGAAGCTCACATATTTTGGCAGGAGAATGGCTTATGCTACTTCTTTGTGGCAGCTGCTGAGAACACTCATCTCTATCTCCTCCCATCACCCCTGTCACTAGTGGGGTGTAGGTAATTTACTGGACAACACACACTAGTGCAACAGTTCTGTAAATCAAGAACGTTTAAAATCAATTGTGTAGCAAGTTCCTTCCATCAATACTATTTCACATACATGCATAGAAGGATTTTCACTTCATTCACCTTATGCAGCTATTACAGATATCCCCATAACACAGGCTTAGAATCTTTTCCTACATCATGACAAGTAATTGACATGAAGAGGCATGGAAAAAACTTAAATTTCTTATGAGAGTTGAATTATTTTTACTCCTAGTATCTGTCTACTGATTAAGAAAGCTACCTAATCTCAGTTTCACCTTAGTCTTACTGAATTGGATTGTCTGTCCACATGAACAGCAGTGTTCATGTTCCCAAAGATACCTGGCTAATACACATATTTGTCCTCTCATTCAAAAAACCCAAAAATGAACATTAGCTGATTTAAAGTAAAATCTTGTAACACAAATCAAAGAGATTCACAAGTCTCAAACCAACACTTTGTGGTCCACTGAATCAGAGATAATCACTTCATCTTATTACTGCTTCTTTCAGTGTTACTTCTGCCAACTAAAACCCTCAAGTCCATGGATTTCTAAGGCAGGCCAGAGAGATTTTTCAAAAATCAGACTTGGAACTCAAAGTGCAAGGTTAAGCAAGCATGGGGATATAACCACAGGTCTCAAATCATGCTTTTGAGGAGACATACTTGATTAACTCCCTTGCTCTTTTGCAGTGCTTTACATCTTTCACAGAATGTTTCAGGGAAGTGCTGACCATCAGCAGGTACATGAAAACAAAAGCAAGAAAGTGCAACAAGAACTCCAGCAGCCTAAATAAAGACTGGGGCGCTGGGAAAAGAAAAAAAATAAATATACTAGCCAACACAGTCTCACTAGTTAGGATAAGCTACTTCAATTATTGCCAATAATCCCCCAACACTTTTAATGACATTTTGATTCTTCAGTTTCCACGTATCTATTCAGCCTCACTGAAGCAGCAAAGAATTCCTTCACTTCGGCAGCTCCTCAGCCCTGTGTCCCACCTCATGATCAGCATTACCACAGAGTCAACATAAGTTTGCAAGTTAGAGATGCTCACTGCCAGTTTGTTAAACTGTGAACCTCCTACACCATGAAGTTCCTGAATGGATTTACCCCTGTTCTCCATTCACAGTGACAGTGCACATTATAAGCAAATTACCACCATCTACTGAAAATAAAGGTTCTGTTTTGTTGACAAAGTAAGAAAGCTTGAATTTTCTGGCTGGAAGTAAGATTCTTGAGGACAGAACCTTCTTCATTTGCCAAAATTATTCAGAAGTTTAAGAAACACATAGGTGGGGTTTTGAAATTTTGGCCTAACTGGCTTATGATCTGAATGCATACCACTAGCAAAATCAGTTACCTTTAAAATAAGTTTTATATATATATATATATATATATAACTTTAAAATAAGTTACCTTTATTTTCCTTCAGACCATGTAGCGGTCTAGTATAGAACAGTTAGCTCCTGCCACCTTGTGGGACTTCATGGGTTTCCCTGAAAGCTTGGATCATCAGTAAACTAGTGAGTTAAAAAAAAAAATTAACATTGGGGAGTTACTTTTCTTGTGATTCACCCTGGTGAATGTTAAAATAAGAGAGAAATATTTATGGAGAGGGTATGCCATTTTGAATATTTTCTGGTTCATTATCCCTAGCATTGTTTATATAGTTGAACTGCTGGATTTAGTAATCTTATGGAGGGTGTTTTAAATATTTAAATATCTGTCAAGAATCCCAAGTTTTGGAAGCTGATGCGTCCAAGTTTAAAATAACATTATGATCAAATACTTGTCACCACTAGCAAATTTCACATATTTGAAAGAGATTCTACACAGAAATAATCCAAATTTAGACTGAAAATCCTTGCATTCCAGTGCAATTTTGAAACCAAATAATAACCTCAGTCTCATAAGAATTATGCATACGCTTAACTTTTAATATGGTGATAACGTCTAGTTCTCCCAAAAGATCTGATTCCATGTATTTACTTTTAAACTCCAATTTGACTTCTTGTTTTATGTTTTTCCTCTCCTCATCCATCTCCACCTCTATCATATATGGCCAACTTAATGAATGATTCAAGTTCTCCAAAGAAGAGTAAGACAATTGGAATGGAAAAACTTTTTCACCATAGTAACAAGAAGGTGAAGACGCATGGATCCTCATCCTTGGGTCTTACATGTTGTCTACTGCCCCTCTGACAGGTAACTTGTCACACCTACTTCGTGGAGACACAAAAGACCACAGCAGCTGCAATCACTGGAAAGGGATGAGGTTCTCTTTTTGTTTAAGCCAAAACTCTGCTGCTCCAGATATCAAAACTGAAAGAGCACAGAAGATTGCAGATGATGCGACTCCATGAAGGCTGATCAACAGCCTCAATGAACCTGCTCCTGTCAATTCTTGGACTCGAGTGTTTTGTTACAGATGCACAAAAATGCAAGAGCAGTTAGGGAGCACTTCTTCCCCCTCCATCATCCCACAACTGCTTCAGTGAACTGGGGAGATCTATCATGCTGTGTACTTGATGCCAACTGCAGCAAACTTAACTCCTTGGAACTTCCTTCTGCTAGAGAAAAAACTGTCAACACACTTGAAACAGGAACAGTTCTTCCTGATGTCAAAAGCAAATCATCTCTACTAAAGGCCTTGGTAGTTCATAAATGGACACAAGAACAATAATTACAGATCCCCAGCCAAAGGAAACACAGCAAGATAGTCTTTTTTCTAATCCATAAACAGAATGAATTTTTGCTCAAGACTGAAACAGTAACAAAATGTCAGGCTATGAATCAACTGGCACAGCATACCTAAGGAACATAAATTGTATGTCTTAAATAAAAAGTTTCAGGATCTCACTAGCTTCCCTTGTAACTTCAGAAGTGAGGTTGTCTCTGACAGCCATCATATTCCCTCACACACAACCCCTCATCTCTTCTTAATATATTCTTAAGGTCCTAGTAGCCACACAATTAAGTTACAAGGCAAAGCTCATAGGTGTCCATGACAATCTCTGACCACACCTCTGTTCCAGCACTGAGAATCTCTCCCAGACTGAGGTATGTCTGTGTCCTGACTGTCTGGAAGGCACCAAAATGTTCCTCTCACAGCTGTCCTTACCCATCCTAATCTCCACTACAGGAAATCCAGACAGACAAACTGGTAGGGAGCTCTAGAAGAGTCAGCAGTCTGGATCATGAGGGAATCAGAACTGCAGGGCATATTCTACCTGACCCCAAAAGAGGCAGCACCTTGCAAGGACAGGACATGCACCACTATTCTCTACCTCACTGTGGGTGTTCGGAGTACAAACACCTCCTTACCCACAGCTTATTTGCTTCAGATTTTTCCCTGCTCTGGAGTGCCCTGATGTTATGTCAGTCTCACTGTAACTGCAGACATGTATCTAAGAGCCACCTTCAGTCCTTGGCTACAGAGAAAAAGAAATAGCATGCTCTAGCAACAGAATGGATGAGATCCAACACCCACTGCAGGTCTCAATAACAACATAAAGCATAAGAAGTAAATACTAGGACCTGGTAAGAAATTTCACTTGATGCAAGTGAATCATATCCTGCCATATCTTTTTATTTTCATTTTATTTCTCTACTACTCCTATATTCTGCAGTGTTACTAATCCAGCAGGAAGATCTCTGAGTTAACTTTCTGCATGTCCACATATCCATGGCAGTCTAATTGCAGTACCAGAGTGTTGAGCTAGTACCTTATTCTTCAGGATGCTTTGAAACCAGTGGAAGCATAAACACACTTCTCATACCCTGACTAGACATCCTCTCTTTGGTAAGTGTAGCTCAGTTCGACCTGACAAAACAGGATTCCCAAGCAGCAGCAGACTGGAAAGTACCTGATGATTTTTCAGTTCTTCCTCAAAGTATTGCACAGTATTCTGAACACCAGCAGCAAAAACTGACCAGCATTAACTTTGCTTGAAGTTGTGAGTTCTCCAAGGAGACAGAAACATCTGGTCCAGGTCAAGGAAGAGTCACGACATGGCTTGAGCCTGGTTCCCATCTGAGACTACTACTCCCAAGATGTCAGGATAAGATTTGTTTTACATTTTCTCAGAATATTTATTTTTCTACAAAAACATTATTTGACTTTTGCCAACTTTTGTTGAGGGAACTTTCCAAGAAGTTATATAAATTAATTACTTTATTCATGTACTTACTGGAGAAAGAAGTATTTAAAAACAAACAAAAACCCACAAAACAAAACAAACACTACTGGGCCACTTACTCCTGTTTTTTATTTTATCTATATTCTTATTGATCTACTCTCACTGTCAACTATTTAGCCTTACATTTTAAGGAGAAATGAGGAAAAGTTCTGAATCTAATTGTCTTATTTCTTGAGAAACACCTCTAAAAATCACCCAGGTCACAGAACTTACAAACTTCTGTACATAGCCTGCTTTATGAGATTTCCAAGAGGAACCTTGCTGATTCATAAACCAGAATACACAATCAGATCCATCTTCACCATTGTTTCACTGATGCCAAGCCACAAGAGCTTACCCAGAACTGTGCACGTGCCCAAGAATCTGTGCCAAAATATCTCAGAGCAGGATCAGGCCCCTGTAAGATTAGCTGCATGTACAGCTTCAATTCTGCAACTGCAGTAGCTCAAGGAGACAGCTATGACAGAGGCATTGCAGTAATGGGCCCTAAAATAATCAAGAATATAAAGATCTTTGTGCTCTCCACAACTGAAGCACAATTCTTAAAAATGAATGAAACAAATAACTTCTGTATTTGTGAAATAAAAATCAGTTCTTTGGACGACAAGCAGGACCAACATTCTTCAGGCCAAGCTCCTTAAAATCTACAGGCTGTTTTCCCATTTTTTTTATTTTGTTGGGGTTCTTTTTTAGAATTCGTTTTTCAATTGTTTTGGGGTTTTTTCTTGCAGACAGAATTACTAGAATAAAAATATGTTTCTCATCTCTCTCAGATAAAAACTCTGCAACACCCCCGTCCTAAGGATAAGCCCAACAGAGGAAAAAACTCAGTCCAAAAGATGCACGTTTGTTCACATTTAAAAAAAGGTCAGCAGTTTAAAAACCAGTGCTGGCTGGAACTGTAGAGCAAGGATGGGGGATAACTCCCTTGGGATCTACAGATTCACAGTATAGCATACAGATAGGTGAACAGAAGATATTAAGAATTTTCTGTAAATCAGATTCTTGTATGATCAAGACTGTGTACCAACTGAGAAAACAGAAGTTATTTAAAACCCTAGGTGCACACAAGGCCACAGTTCTAACTGTACTAGCCTAAGAAACAAAAGCACAAGATCCACGGATTCTCAGTCTAATCTGCTCTGAAAGACAGTCACTAGGTTTGCTTGTTACTGACCTAATATGAAACTACAAGTTCCAACTTGGGACCTGAATTACAAAGTACCCCACAAAACCCCACACTGCCACAATGCTGACCTCCTTCCAAGCCACTTGTGTCAATCCTTAGAGCAAGAAGCTCTGGCTGAAGAGCTGAACACATTGAAATATGTAGGTAGAGACAAAGCCTGACTTTATGAAGTCCTTCTGAGCAATAGGACATTTTAGCACATTCTTAGAACCAGCATAAATATGTTTCTATCACCTTCACACATCTTGTACAACAAACAAAACATGCCTATGCATCTTTGAAAAAGTCATTTTCAGAGAATTAGGAAGAACAGATGGCAATATTCACATAGCATTGCATTAAGAAGAGACCTTGGTGTGGAAGAACAAAAGACCAGGCCCAAAAGCTCTGACCTGCAAGGATATTTTCCTATCAGGCGGCACAAGCTCTTAGATGTGGAAGAAGAATCCTCAACTGAACTTGGATGCTAACAGATTTCTCAAGTCTGTAAGATCACAGTTACCTAACCAGTAATCTACAAATCGACAGGTAACAGTTCACCACCATTTTTTCACCTTCCAATATGGGAAAGTAATGTGCATAGGGCAGGTATTTGAGTAACAAAGAGGTAGTTGGTATAGTAAGTTTAAGAGTCATGTAAAAACTTGCAGGAAGTTTGTGAATTCTGTACTTTATTCTGCCACCAGTCATCTGGTCTTACCTGAACATCCCTGAGTCTATTCTGCCATCTGCAAAATGGAGGTGGGGAACACTGGTTCTGAAATGTTTGTAAAATGTAGTTAGTTGATTCCTGCAAAAGCACACAACAGAAGAGCAAAGTGTTATTATACCCTAAAAACATGCTGTTTAACAAAATAAGTTATATATAAATGACAATACTAACTGTGTTCTACAACACACACTCTTAAAAGATTTTGTTTATACATCTGTTTAGAAAGTGAATTGTTTTGATTCTCTGGTAGGATGAACCTGAGATTCTCTCCAGAGAAAGAAGCAGGCTATCTTTTTCTAGATCTTCATAATCAAACAAAACTGAGCCTCAGTGTAAAATTTTCCCCAAGTATTATAACACAACTACAGTTAATGCAACTGCCATTTTACCCTATGACAGGGCTAACAAAAAACCCCAACTAACAACTGTGGATGACTCTTCTCAACTTTCTGCCCTGCTACTCACTACCAAGTTTTTCTTTCAGAGACTGCACAACACTTTACACAGGAAGAAGCCATAACCATTCCAAGTTTGTAAGTGGAGAAACTGCTTTATTTGGTCTCCATAGCTGAAAAGGAAGTCATGGCATACTCTACCTTTATTCTAAGGCTACTGCACATTTCAATCACATTTGTAAAACTGGGAAATTCACGCCAATCACCAGCATCATTATACTGGTAAAGTACAGATGATCCTTCAAGAAACTTCAGTGAGATCCATGAAGATTTTCTTGCAAGTCAAAATTTATTTCCATTGAAGTCTATAACAAAGTTCTCACTGAACTCAGCATGACAGTGATTACACCTAATGGGGTGCAGCTCCGGGGCAACAGTATAGCTCCTTTTTGGATGGGAGATGGGGGAATCACACATATGGTAAGCTGCCCCCATCACTTTTGGTGTGTGGGAGAAGCAGTACTCGGGGAAGTGACAAAGTCTGTTTTGCAGACAGTGCGTAACATGTATGATACTTTGCAAAGGACATTCCTCTGCGGTTTACCTTACACAAACTTGGGAGTGCTCAGGCTAAAACAGTGCACCTGCTTTTCCACTCCCTCTATGCTTGGCTAGGGCCACCATGAAAGCAGACTGCTTGGCAGAGACACTACTTCGGTTCAGCACTAGCAGAAATGCTTCTGGTTCCTCAGTTTAAAACTGTTCCAAAAAAAAAAAAAACTGGCCCATCATCTAAATATGGACTGCTGGTTGATTATTTCACTAAGTTAATCTATCTGACTAACTCTCCAAAGAAAGGGAAAAAAGCAAGTTTTAACTGCAGTGATGGGACACCACCACCACCATCACCAACTGCCACCTCTTCCCCTGCCCTCCAGCAAAAAATAAAAAGGATTGAGGGTGTCTCATTCTTCTGATCAAGTGCTACTGATGTAGTTACAGCCATGTTTTAAACACACACTGCTCCTAGCCAGTTTTGCCACAATCCCCCAGACTAACACAACCAAATTCTGTTCAGCAGCCTCAGTGGAATTACAGAAGCTCACATCAATTCTGATTTCAGACCAAAGTGAATTTTACATCCAGATTTTTTAGCCTGACCAGTAGCCCATTTCAATGTAACCTAGCAGGAAAACATTGCTAAGCATATGCAGAGTAACAGGTTTCTCTGAGACATTTCAGACAGAACACTGTCAAAGATACCAATTCTCCTGATAAAATCTTGGCTCCAATACTTATTTTCTGAAAGGAAGGAAAGCCTCAACATTTCACATGTCTAAGGGGGAATGTGGGGGGAAGAAGCAAGTTAGGACAAGAATAATTGAATCCTATGAAAATGCAATAATTATAAAATCAGACACATTGTAGAATCACAGAATGGTCTGGGTTGGAAGGAATCTTAAAGATGACCTAATTTGAACTCCTCAGCCATGGGCAGGGACACCTTCCACTAGACCAGGTCGCTCAAGCCCCATCCAGCCTCGCCTTGAACACTTCCAGGGATGGGGCAGCCACAACTTCTCTGGGCAGCCTGTGCAGCTGTCCCATCACAGTAAAGAATTTCTTCCTAATATCTAATCTAAATCTACTCTCTTTCAGTTTGAAGCCATTCCCCCTTGTCCTGTCACTACCTGCTCTTGTGAAAAGTCCCTCTCCATCTCTCTCATAGGCCACATGAGGTACTGGAAGGCTGCTAGGAGGTCCTCCCGGAGCCATGTCTTCTCCAAGTTGAAAAATTCCAACTCCCTCTGCCTATCCTCATAGGACAGGTGCTGCAGCCCTCTGATCAACTGCATGGCCCTCCTCTGGACTTGCTCCAACAGGTCCATGCCTTTATTTTACTGGGGATCCCAGAGCTGGACGCAGTTCTCCAGGTGGGGTGCCACAAGAGCAGCACAGAGGGTGAGAAGCAAAGCATTCTCCTGAAATCCTTATGTTAAACAACAGCTAATTGTTTTAGGGCAGTTAAAAACCTGAATGCTTCAGCAATAAATAGCTCCTATTAAAAAAGTTGCCTAAATATGTGACTACTATATTTTCTTACTGATCTTGAATCAAACATAGTGAAAATGAAAATGACGACCCTTTCAGGATGAGTGATTCATCTTACTTTGGCTTGCTCTCTTAAGAGTAAGAAATAGTAATTTTCCCATTTCATTTTTTTAAGGAAGGTTTTCTTTTTATTTCTTTATAAAAATTGACCATTTTATACATTTGCAACCTGCAATAGCATTTTGACCTTTGCTTCAATTTTCTTCTGATTTCTATTCAGCTTTCTAATCTTATCTTTTCATATTTAGTTATACTAGACACAATTACTGCTGAGACTTTGAATACCCTATACATTCATACAAAAGAATATAGAAAAACAGGACAAAGACAGGACCATGAAACCTATGTTTGCACCTAGGGAGTGAAGGCCATAAAACCACTTCTTGAAGTGTGTAACTCCTCCTTTTTGGGTGGCAGGGGCAAAACTGAATTTGTACACAGTTTGTGTAACTGTACTATCAGGCCTCAGGCACACTCTGCATTTCTGAGCACAACCCTTCTCCTACCTGAACTCTAACTCTGCATTCCTTAATGGTCACAAATATTGCTATACAGTTCCCCTGCTGCAGAAAAAACAAGTGGAGCTGCAGAGTCAATACATGTTATCAAGCTCTTTGACTGCTCAGATGCTATTAATATTTTGGTAGGGTGGGGGTTAGAATTCCTGTCAGGCACAGAGTTGCTATGGCATATATACCAATTTTTTTCCTTATTTCTTTTCCATCTAATACATTAGCAATACATGCAGCATCCAGGAACAACTTGGTTTCATGTTTTGCTTTCTCTCACCAGCAGTGCTAGATTCCTTCATGCATGCTGTGAAGTACCCCCTCAACCATTAAAGTCACATTCACATGCCACTTAGTCAAAAGGAAAGCTTGTAACAGCAATTTTTAAATAATTATTTTTTTTAATGTTAAGTACATTATCTGTGTAAATAGTATCTGTGTAAACAGAGATCTGTTGATCTCTATTCTTTAGAAGCTACAGAAGAGTCTAGCACCCACAACAAAAAATGAATATTAATATGGCCACAGTGTTACCTAGTGAGCTACTCTGCATTCCCTAATGGCAGAAGATACTGCCCAAGGCATCTGCTATTAAAAATAGGAACTGGATAATAGATGCTAAAGTCATCTAAAAAATATATATTCCGCTTAACAGAAACAGACATTGTTACAAATGAACTCTTTCTGAACAAAGAAATCATATCCACATTTTAGATGCTATTGTTGCTAGATGTATTTTAACAAAAAAATACCTAATTGCAATTTGCCTTTAAATTATTACGAACCAATGTTAAAGTCTACTGTAATATTATGTAACTCCATTTATATTAAATGAAAATAAATTGCAAATGTTTGATGTCAAAACTGTAAACAAAGCTCAAATACTCAACAGGGAAGTCTTCCTTGAAGTACGAAGAACAAGTATTAGGTTTAGAACTAAGTTACCTGAAACTAGTACCTTCCATTGCATCTGCAGAGTCTTTGCTTCATATGTCACTTAATGGCATGTCCTGTAAAGCTGGGAAACTAACTGGGAATTGAAAAAGTAAGATCATTTGTTTTCCCTCTCATTTGAGAAAACAAAGAAGTTTGAGTTCTACTGGTTCTAAAAGCTTGCATTTGGTTAAGAAGAATCAGTTACCTTATTAGGGATAATACTTTACTTTTACTTTAAGTGCAAACTCTATTTGCATCTACTTGTGTGTTTGTGCATGAGTGTGATTTTATTAAGTAGGACATTTTTAAAGGCCATAATTTAAAAAAGGCATAATTTATCATGTCCTAAATAAAAACTTTCTTAACTGTTGTAATCTAGATAAATGCACATAGGCCATGAAATCACTTAGAAAGTGTGCAGGCATACAGTGCATGCTCTCAAACAACAAAAAAAGTAGTGCCTAATTTAGTGTAAAGGCTATATTTAGCAACGTATTTTAATGATTGTCTACCAATAGAGACTGCTTCTGAAAAAACAAAAATACCAAAGCAAAATGAGATTACAAGCACCAATTTAAACCAAGTGTTTATTGACCAAAATCCTGATTTAAATCAGTTCAGTAGGTGTAACTGGAATTCAAGGCAGCAGACACGTGAGCGTACATACATAGGGGCTCACAAGGGCCAGGAATACGAGGCATAAAACCCTCCCTGCTTCCAACATGCCTGCCCCCACTCTCTCCTTCAGCCCTGCCTCAATCTCTGCAAAGCCTGTTAGAGCTCCACAAAACACCATCCCCCACTCAAAGATTTTTTTTTTCCCTTTAGGATCCTTGAATAAGAGAAACACGTACTGTCCCCACCGTAGACCTGAATTGTGCCCTTCTCTCATGTAACCTATTGCATGGAGATGTTTGTGATGACAGCCTCACCTCCCGTTTTGACTTCCCTCTTTCTGTGAAGAATAACAGTAAACGGCAAACGCAGCCCTGTGGGTCCATCCAGGAAAGCAAGACTGCACGCAGAAACCAGATCAGCCATGGCAGAGAAACCAGCGGAACACTTCTTAGACAAAACACAGTTATCTGGTCAGTTTCCTCAGGTGCTTCCCTCCCTGCACTCCAGCGTCCTCTCACTCACTTCGGCCCCATCAGCACATGGCGCAGTGAAACAGAAAGCTCGACAGGGACATCCTCGAGAGTCCACTTCACTATATAAATAAATAATCCATTTCCTCTACACGGATCTCTCAGGAGGGCAGGATCTTCCTTCACTGATGAAAAACCAAGAAGACTTCACAGGCACACAGACGCAAAGCTTTGTTTGGAGCTCTCACCTGAACAACAGGCCAGCCCGGAGCAGCAGCAAATCGAGTGATTTCAAAATCTGCAACTGAGTATCCAGATCCCTTCCACAGCTTCCTCCAAAGGACCCTGAACGACTAAACGATGGTGAGGGTCCCCACCATGCAAGATTTTTGCCTGGGTCACTTTTAACCATGGACTTTATTTACCCCCTGCTGCTTTGGTACACAGTGCTGTGGCAAGACAGATGAGCACAACCACATACAAGAGATGCAAGGAAAATACTTAACACTCAAAAATTGTTTTACACACACACAGAAGCAATTCTCTCATATTAATGGAAATCTCATAGTAATGAGAAATGGACAAATTCAACCATTACACTTAGTTTTCTGTCATTCACTTCCCTTATTGAAGGTCTTCTATGCTAAGAAATAAAGTTTAAAACTTCCTTCCCTTGCTCTACTTCTGACACTTGTACTCTTTATTTAGACCAACAGTTTTAAAAGAATGGCACCAGAGCTTCTGCTTACTCTTTCAGCACTAAAACACATTTTTAATCAATACAACAGAGGAAGTAAATTGTGAATAATTGCCTGCATTAATATATTTGCTACCAGCTTTGTCATTCTTCTAATTTGCACACACCAAATTTCCCCTTATAAACACCTCTGTTTCTCCAAAAGCAGCTGGAAATTAATTATGCTGTTTTTATTTTCTTATTAATTCATATGCTATAGTTCTGTAATCAGTGCAGGATCATGCTGCAATTTTGCATACTTGTTTCAAAATACATTATGAGTACTTGATGATTGATCTTTAACACAATGTATGAAAGAGCATCTCAAACAAATTAAAGGGAATACAAATAAAGAAACTTAAAAAAGAAAAAGAATTACACACATTTTCAAACAAGAGCTAAACCCTGAAACTCACAAGTTTGTGGCATGGAGCACTCACTGATTAGAAATGAGCCAGGCAGGAAGTTTACACTATTCAACATGAAATTCGGATATAAAGAAACCTTTTGCAAAGAGAAAGAACACCTGAAGCCAGATTTACCAACACAGTGGCTGTGTAAATGCTACTTCTTTCCAAATCTATCATCTCTGACCATCACTTCGCAGTACATCAGAATGCTTTCTTTCCCTAGCCAGACAGCCAACTTGGGAAGCAAAACATACTTGAACAAAATGGCTTACGTGCCAGAAGACTTATCATCTACCAAATGGCATTCTCACACTTCACGCTCTTCCACCCTCTTCTCACTTACAGGAACTCGGCATGGTTCAGCAATGTCTCTCTCTATTCCCTGCTCTTTCTCCATGGCTCACCATCAGGTCAGGGATGGCCTGTAAGCTTGTGAGCTGAACACTGAGTACAACAGGTGCACGACACTGGCAGGACTATCTGCACATCAGTAATTAAGAAAAATGTGAAACTTGCAGCTTTCCTGAGGAATTACAGGCCACCAGGAACTTCAGCCAGCAAACCTGCAAATGGGTGCACATTGCTGATGCAGGTCTGGTTCTGGCGTTTTGTTCAGGAATCCACCTGCACAGCTGTAACTGCAGGATTGGGCTCTTCAGCCATTAGGTCAAGACAAATTAATGTACCTGTACTTCACCCCGTAAGTCAGCATGATGTTGCTAACTTCAGTTCACTGTAGGCAGGATGTGGCTCAAAGACCACCACTTAGGGAAAGCAAACCCAAACACGGCCAACCACAAAAATGGCTTTTTCATCAACCTGACAAAGAAAACCTCAGTTCCTTCCAACTTTCACGGCCAGATTTTATTGCTGAAAATAATGTTTCAGCTGCAGTAATTTTAACAGAGTTACTTCACACTGAAGAGGATGAAATGAGGTAAGAAATCAAGTCCTCCCTCACTCCCCTTCCATTCTCACCTAATGATTTCTCTGTCCAGCTTCGCCTCCAAATTTCTCATGAAGTCACTTTTAAATATTGCTTTGACAGCCACGAAACAATGCATTCTCTCGCATACAAAAACAAAAACTCAGAATTATTTGTTGCATAGAAGAACACACAGGCTGCGGAGGGAAAATGCACTATTCTACTGCCAGAGAGACAGTCCTAACTATTACTGTGTGACATGCTTTCCCCACTGCCATTGCTGGGTAACTCTTATCTGTGCAAGGCATGAGTACAAATGAAAAACAAATACTCAAAACAGAAAGACAGACAACTTCTAACAAGGCTTAAGTTTAGAAGTCCTTATGTAGCCAGCAGAAAAAACATATTGGGGAAAGAAGTGAAAGGTATTGGCTGAAAGCCATCAAGCACTGAAGCACTGCCTGACACTCAGCAGCATAGTACAGTCACCAATCCTTCACCCAGCTCACCAGTAGCACAGGACCTCCTCAGTTGAATCCTGCAGAGCAGGCCTTTAATGCGTGTGCCTGACCCTGTCACGGGGACCTCTGGGTTTCAGAAGCACAGGATGAAGCCCCTCCCTGGAGCGCAGGTGGCAGAAATCTTCCTGTTGCTATACCTGTTTAAGGGGAGAGGGATCCCACAGCCAGGAACACAGGGGGGCTCCACAATGTCTCAAAGCAGACAATTTGCTACACACATAATGCCTTTCAGAAAGAAAATATCATAAAACCCCAAACAGAACACCCCACAGCCAGAGGGAAGACACCTTCCTACTTTCCCTCAAAAAGGGACGGTGTAGACAGGACTTGATAAGCTTCTTGTCAAGACAGATTCCACTTGCATTAAGTTCCCTAGATCCCATGTTGTGCAAGTCCACTGAATTATTTTTATCTTTGCTGAATGAGGCTCTGTGACATTAAGGGTCAATAAAATGCTGCTTCTTACTTTCAGCATTTGCTACATTTTATAAAATCTCTTATATAGAGACACCCACGTGGAAGATTTCTGACAATAAAAATTCCATGCTTCCTAAGCAACTGATTTTCTTAGTGTACTCTCATAAAATCCTGTTAACTTTTCTCCCCCTTGCTAAAAATTGAAATTTGGTTGTACTAGGTTTCTTTGTACTCAGATATGCCTGAAGCTAGCTTATTTTCACATGCTGAATTGTCCACGCTCATAAGGACTTGCTATTACATTACGCATTTGTGTGCTATAAAGGAAAAAGTACAAACACTGAAAGTGTCAAAACCATGCTCTTCCTCTTTGTTGATTCATCTTTCACGTAATCAAATTTATAAATATTAGAAATAATAAAATGCTGCTACCATTGTGAGAATACTATTAATAGGTCTACACCCAGGCATTAAGCCAAGTGTGCTTTACTCCTCAAATACGACTCCGATTTTTACATCAAATTTCTACTTGAAGTAACAAAACACCAGTAAACAGCAAATCTGAAAATCTTACATATGTTTACTGGCCCTAGAAATTAAAGTTCAGTAAGCAAGTTACCCTACTCATCACAATACTGCCAGAGTGCCAAAGTAGTTGCTTCGCTCCATTCCATGTTTTATAAGAAAATCAGTTGTAATTTTGCATTAGATTATGAATACAAAAAAATAATTTAATTGTGAGGAACTATTTCACATGAATCACATTTTAAAAACCTCGCTATGAAGAATCATTTTATTCCTTGCATTAACTTTACGAAGTTAGTATTAAATAAATAAGGGTAATAAATACTGCCATAAACAGCAATTTAAATAACGTGTTTACTGGCAAAACCTCTTAAGTAAGCTCTCCTCATACTTTACACTGTCTTGTCAATAAATACAACCAAACTAAGTCAGTAACATCACAACATTCTGAAGGTGGGATTTTTTTTGTTTGAAGCAGCATTATGAATGAAAGTGGAGTATTAGCAAAAGATGTCCAAGTGGCACAGAATTCAGTGAGACTACTCACATCTCAAGACAGGCTCTTACTAAGAAAGCTTCAGAGCAGTAGCACACACCGAAGGAAAGGACACAAAACTAAGGAGTCAGATGTAGATTTTATTCCATTCCCTCCTAATGCTAACCTGCTAAGTGACTGCAGGCAAGCCTACGCTCCTTCACAGCTTTTTATCTCAGATGCCTAAAACAGGGGAAAAAAATGATTGTTCCTGATCTTGAGGTGTGTGATTACAGCACGGCTTGTGTACTTCACCAGACAGGACAGAAGCACATAAATAAGGCAAGGCCTACAACTGCCAATTATTAATAATGTCACTATTATTGCGAGAACAGTATGTGCTTTTTACTTTTTCAAGCAATGCAGAACAGCAGCCCATCAAGCCATTCTTAAAGTCAGAGTAATCCTTATGCTGGTTCAGATCTTACCCCTTCTGAAACTATCAAGAAGGGTGACAGCTCTAGGGAGTCTTTTGTGAAATTCCCATGTCCACCAGTACCACACTCATCCCACTGCTTTCAGACAGACACACTGTATCATTACTGATCTTAAAACAACAGAACAAAATAATAAAAAGGAAGTAAGCCCTAATAATCTTTTGACATTAAACAAAACGAAAAAGCTTCTGGAAGTAATACCCCAGGAAAGGGAGAAAGAAAAGAAATAATACGACAGAAGTCAGCAGGATGACTTCTACCTATTTCTACTCAAGAGTATTTTGAAATACGTATGATTAGAAGTTTGTTCCATCTTTATAGACCCCTAAGTAATAATGAAAACATAAATTATTAGTAAGTTTACAGTAAGGCGCAACAGTATCTTTACTGCTTTGAAAAACTTAAATCACTCATGAAAACTGTCCCAATATATGGGCGCCATATGATTTAATGATACAGGGAAGTACTGTCACTCTGACAAAGGGACATATGGCTATGCTTCCAAAGGTAAAGACCTTGGAAGCCACCAGCAGGCCATAGCAGTGCTGCTGATTCCACCGGTGGCCACAGCAGGCCATCCCCCACAACAAGGCACAGGAAGTCCGACTTGGGTCCAAAATTTGGAAAGCGCCTCTGGTTTTGACTACATCACTTGCCAGAGCTCAGAGACAGCCTGCAACACACTCAAAAATCAGTGTTTCAGTTCGGTTCCAATTTTAATTTATAGTATCTTCCTCCACCAAGGAGCTGCCTTCAGATAAAGAGGGGGATCTGTACACTACAGGTGTCCACATTTCATTGCAGGTACATTTACAAACTTCACACCACAGCAGAGCCTTGCACACCACAGGTCTCATCTACCTTACCTGCACTTTTTCCACCACCACACGTGGTGGAAGAGCAACTCATACCAGCTCACTTGGTCAAGATCTCCTCTCTTCACACCACTCTTTCCCCAGCTCTCTGCTGGAAGACTGCCCTGCCTAACGCCATGTTCATGAGCTCCAGAGGCGCTGTGCTTCCTCAGCCCACAGACCACAAGCGGCAGCAACCTGGAAAAACTTTCAGCTCTGAATGTGAGCAATCGTATCAGTGATTTTAACAAGACTTGTCATCTGCTTCAAGATATTCACATGCTTACAGGATCACCAGCTATGGAACCACTAATTTATGAACAAAGTGTATTAAGAGCATTCTGGATGAACAGGAAAAATATTAGTTATAAAATAATTGCGTGATTACCTCTGATATTTTATGTGGAAAACTGACATTTAATATCTTTAATTATTCACACAACAGCTATAAAAGAGAAAGGTTTTCTTCCTTTAAGGGAAAAATAAACACGGACAAATTCCTCTCACCATCACTCCTACACTCCTTTCCTAAATAGACCTCCTGCTGAAGCCAATGGAAGTTTTGCAGGCAATGGGCTTACAGCAAGTAGCCCCCAAAAAACTCCAAAGTGTCAAGTGCAAGCTTCTTAACTATTCTGAGTTTACCTCCAC
This sequence comes from Corvus hawaiiensis, assembly GCF_020740725.1. Classification (NCBI taxonomy): domain Eukaryota; kingdom Metazoa; phylum Chordata; class Aves; order Passeriformes; family Corvidae; genus Corvus; species Corvus hawaiiensis. Next base: position 21,798,268 of record NC_063214.1, read on the forward strand.
ACAGAAACCAGCTACGTTTCTGCTAAATTACGTGCCTGCTTGACATGGCTTATCAGCTTGCTGTGCCAAGAGGGACAGTAGTGCGCAAAAAACTTTTGAGAGCATGGGCCAGTTTTTGAAGCATCCACAAGACCCCTTGCTAAAGCAGCTCATCACCTTCTATCTTGTGACACACCAGCCCTGCACTGGCACTCACCAAGCAAGACCAGAACTCCTGTACATCAAGACTGAATTACTAAAATCCATTCATGAATGTGGTAACTGTGTAATAAAAGAAATCTTCCCTTTTACCAAAATAAAAGCTCCCTAAAGCAAATGGAGATTTCAAGTCATGGAAAAATCTAATGAAATCTCTATTCTCACCTTAACTAGGCACATTATTTTTATTGCCTTTTTTTTAAGCTACAAGGAAATGCATTTCTTCTTCTCCTCTAAAACTCCTATTACACATTTTTTGTAAAAAAGATACCCTACCCTTTTCTTTGTTCAAGCCAGTTCAACATCAGGCTTGACATACATTTAGCACTATGCACAAAACCAAGGTCCGCTCCTCTCCAAGTGTGGGAAGATTAGGATCACCACTTCACTGCCAGATCAACATTCTGTGCATCCAAAAGACTTCAGAACAAAACTAAAAACCAGATAGTGACTCAAGACCTGAGTCAAGGTCTCTGAGCTATTCTTGTTCAGTATCCTTTACTATTACTCGAAATAAAGAAAATGTCCTTAGCACTTGCAGAACTCTCATCTGACTCTTACCCGAAAACAGAAAATTAAATTCAGAAATTAGTACATTTGTATTCAGCCCTGATCAACATTTTGAACCCTATCTGCCAGTTTTGAATTTCCAAACCTGTTTTCACTTGGAAAAAATTATTGCACCAATTACTCTTCACAGAACACGATCCTTGTCAGTAATGCCATAAAACCAAAAGCAATATTCTTCTATGCAACTAGTCTGTCATGAAGAATTTCAGTAATTGAACTTGGTGTATATACTCTGACACCTACACATACCAATCACACTGCACACAAAATCCAAAAACCTGAAATTTGGGTGTAAATCTGCAGGAACTGGAGAACAGTAGAATACTCCCTTCAAACCAACTGCCCACTGTCATTATCCCAGCCTTAACACTAGCTCTGTGGTCATAGCATCACACCAGAACAGCTGCTCCCAACAGCCCCCTTCGAGTCAGCATGTTTGGAACCATCACCTATCTTAAGTCTGCTATACACTGCCTGCAAAAGATCAAGAGTATGTTACTGATCATTTGCATTTATGAGTACTAAGCTTACCCCAAATACTTGTGTTGTCTTGTTTTTAATTATGTACAGAATAGTGCCAAAAAGAAATGCTACCTCCCACTTCCTATTTTGGGCGAAACGCAGGTCAGTGACACCACGAGCAATCGTATGAGAAGTGCTCCAAGTGCCACTCATTTTATGTCATCTATGAATGTGACCCCAAAAATTTAGAACCTCTTCTTTAAACTACCACTTCAGCTTAAAAGGTGTCAAACCCTTCAAAAGTTATCATAACTTTTCCCAGCATGCAGATTAAAAAAAACCATTGTTATGTACCTGAAAGCTTAGGAATACCAGTAAATTAGCCACAAAGACACATCTTCCAAATTGATTGGTATCTGCATTCATCAATGCCAAAAGAAAAAACAGTAACACAGAAAGAGCATGGATGGAATTCTAATTAGCTCTCAGTTTACATGTTAAAAGTGAACAAACTCCTGTTGCAGCGGCATTACAGTTCTGCTAAACTTCTCACTGATTCTTGACCTCCCGAGTTTTCTAATTACCTGTTCAGTTTTTATTCTCATAGTTTTCTACCACTGAATTTTAAAAGGGCTTTACACGCTCATTAAATTTTTGACCTGTGTGTTGCACTTTGCATATTCTAATGTTACTCTGGTTTAAAACTTTTGCCCTAAGTCAGTCAGCTGATTATCTTTACAAAGTTTTAAGGGAAAGAAAAACACAAGAAAAAAAAATAAGTGAAGAGAGCTCTGAATATGCACAGCCTCTTAACTCTCAGGTTATTTGGATGCACCTCTACATACAAACTTTGTATTCTAGCAACTGCTATTAGCACCTGGAGAAGACATGTCTTCTGAAGTACTAAAACCAGAACAAGCATCTTCCTCATAAAAAGTGGCAGCACGAGAAACACTGTCTTATCAACAAGAACCAAGTTCTTTTTCCATGTGTACAGTTTACATACTTACCCAGGAAGGCAAATGGAAATTACAGACAGACGAAGATGAAGCTGTCTCAAACCCTTTGTCATGTGATAGTGACCTATAAAGTATCAAATAAAGGCACATCATCAGCACACCATGATTTTACAATATTGCAACTCACCACATCACCAACAAGAGGAGAGATCCCAAAACTTGAAACTTGCTTCCTCCTCACCCCCACCTCAGCTAAGTTGTCATTAAAACGAGATGACAGTCACAGGAAACCGTAAGGAGCAAACAAAAGCTGCACCGTGTCTTTGAAGGGCATTAGGAGGGGGCAAATGGAGCAAATAATCTGAGTGTGCATCAGCAGGGTGGGTAATTTTTCCTCTGTCTGTCTCTCTCACACGGATGCATGTTTATGAGCGTGCACAGACACATATACATACACACAGGGATGCATCACGTAATTATTTACATGCACACACAGTAATACTTGCATGTATTATCAAAATAAAAGACAGAAAGTTGACCACCATCTGCAAGGAGGCATACATAACAATAACCCCCGGGAACTTACACAAGTGAGCGATCAATCCCCGCGCGTGGACAAGCCAAACAACGCAAAAATTAACAACAAGAATAAGCCGCCAGACCGCAAGTACGAGATCCACCCGGGAAGAGAGACAGACAGAGCGACGGACGAAGGCTGCAAGGCTGGAGCACAGTTTCAGGTAATGCCCGCTGCCCCCCGGCAGAGCCCGGCCGAGCCGCCCGGAGCGCTGCGGCCGCCCAGCCGCCCCTCCGCCACCGCAGCCCGCGGGGAGCGACCCCCGGCCGCCGCGGGGGGAGCGGCGCTCGCAGCCGCCGCCCGCCCTCCGCCCACCCCCGCCCGTGCAAAGTGTAGGGCCACCGGAATCCGGGCTCCGGGGTGGGGTGGAAAGAAAAGGTATTAAATATGGAGAAAGACCGCCGTGACCCAGGGTTTTCCCGTCTCCCCCACCGCGCCCCCCGCCCCCGGTCACCATCAAGTTTGCATCCTAGTTACAAAATGTCGATCTTGAAGGCTGACAAGACACAGGGAGAGGGGGAGAGAACGAGAGAGAGGGAGAGAGTGAGTGAGTGAGAGAGAAGAGAGAGTCCATCTTGCTTTGAGGGGGGAGGAGAGGAGCAATAATGCAGCGCATAAATCTCACCCTCCCGGGGGAAAAGTCTGCACAACACCTTTGGGGGCGGGCGGGCGCGCAGGGAAGGGGCGGCGGCGCGGAGAGGGGGCGCGGGGGGCTCCCCGGCCCTCCCAGCTGCCCTCCCCGGCGGGCTCCGGCGAGGCAGGCTGGCAGCAAACACCTCCCTGCTGCTCCCCTCCTCCTCCCCGCGGGCCCGGGCGATGATCCCGCTGCTGCCGCCGCCGCTGCCACCGGGGAGGAGGTGCCACCGCCGGGAGAGCCCACATGGAGACCGGCACCCCGTCCCTGCCCCGGCGGCCGAGCCGGGCCCCTCCGCCGCCCCGCCGGGCTGCGGGACTTGGACGTGTCACCAGCAGGACGGGCAATGGTTTCGGCGCCCCAGGCCCGAGTGACCACCGCCGGCCTGGCGGCGCCCCGGCCTCCCCGCACATACTCACCTCCGCAGAAAACTTTTAACCGCGGGCCTCCCCCGGAAAAAGTGGCGAATCCGCCCCGCACACGGTTAAAGCCCCGCGGCCCCCCAGCTCGGCTGGCGGCGAGCGGGGGAGACCCGGGCACGGTCCTTCCCCGCCCCGGCGGGGAGGGAGGGAGGAGGCAGCAGGCAGGGAGGGAGGGGGCGGGCAGCCGCCTGCCGGTGCCTCTCGCCCCGCCGCCGTGCATGTCGCCTCGGCGGCTCTCGCATCGCTTCGTTTTACCTTCCTCATTCAGCGGCGGCAGCGGGCTGCCACCGATATTCCTAACGCAAACCTGCTGCCGTGCGGCGCCCGGGATTAACGCGACTGCCTCCTTTTCCCCTGCCTCCAACCCTTCCTTCCCCGTCCTCCTCCTCCTCCTCGCAAACCCACACTGGATCGGCTCTCCTCACAGCCATGCAAGTTTCATACATTGCAAATAAACCCGAGAGGAGGAAGAGCGAAGCGCCTGGCGGGGAGCGGGGGGAGGAGGAGGAGGAGGGCTGCTTTCTGTAATTTACCAGCGACCCGATCTCGCAGCAGCAAATAACAGCCGAGCACCCATCCGGCTCCCGGCGGCCGGGAGAGGCCCCCCCGAGGCGGCCGCCCCCTCCCCAAGGCGCCCCTCGCCAAGTTTTCTGTCATCGCGACCACCCAATGTCACAACTTACCTTCAGAAATAGGACTTCGTGCGGCCGAGGCCTGCCACCGCCTCCCCCCGGCCCCCGCCCGCCTTCCTCCCTCCCTTTCTCCCTCTCCACCTTAAACTTATTGACACAACATAATCCCGCATCCACGCGAAACTCCGGCAGGGCCGGCCGCCCGCCCCCCCGCTGCCCACCGGGGCCGCCGCCGCCCCGGGTGCATCGCCGATGACTACCGGAAAACGCACAGCCCAACTCTCCGGCCGAGCCCGGCCGCCGCTGTTGTTGTCGGGGTCGGCGCCGGGGTTTTTCCTCCTGCTCCCCGTGCGGCCGCTGGATCGGCTGCTTCCCCCTCTCTGGTTTTATATGCCCCCCCGCCCTTTCTCGCGGCGGCGGCGGCGCGGAGCCCCCCAGGCCGGCGGCAGCCGATACCGATCCGCGCACTCTCCCCCGCGCCTCGCCGCCCCTCGGGATGAAGTTTCGTTTCTGTCTGCCGCGATTTCCCTGTCAAGTCCCCCCGGAGGCACGCACCGAGCGGCGGCCGGTGGCCATCCCTCCTCCTCCTCGCCCTCCTTCCCCTTCCTCTCTCCGCCGCTGCTCTTGCCTCTCTCTGTGGCGGCGAGAGGTGCCTGGTTTCAAACGCAGCCTGGCACTGGCTGGCCTACCCCCGCCGCCTCTCGGGCTCGGCTCGCTGGTGTTTTAAATGCCCTGCGCTGTTCCGCGATCCACTTGGCCCCCTCCCCGTCAAACACCCCCAAGTCACCCCTGCCCTCCCGGCCGGGAGGAGGGCTGGCGACACCAACCCACCCGTCCTCCGCTGCCCAAACTTTCAAAACGAAGGCAGGGCTGGCAAGAGGGAGGAAAAGTGACTGGGAGCCGCAGCAGCCGCCGCGCCGGGCAGGGGAAGCTCCGCACCTCCTCGTCCGCCAGCGCCGCAGGAGGGGCGCGGGGGGCTGCCCCGTCGCTGGGGCGCGGAGGGTAAAGTGTGGGGCGAGGGCACCCCTCTCCCTATCTCTCTCGCTCTCTGTCTCCCTCCCTGCCTGCCGCTGCTCATCTCCGCCCGCCCGATGCGGGTCGGCGGGCGGGGGCACTCACCTCGGCGGGGTGCGCACCGCGCCGCTGGGCCGGACGCGGCTCGCAGCGCAGCCCCTCCGCCTCGGCGCCCGCGGAACGCGGCTCCACACAGAGCCATGCAACCCGGGCAGCGCCACAACACTCCCCGCGATATAAGACGCCCCGCCATTGGCCGGCGCGCTGAGCGACGGGCCCGCCGGCCACTCAGCGTTGCCGTTACACCCGCGGCCCGCGAGGGAGCTGCCGGCGCACACACTCCCCGCACACACTCACACAAAGATCGCCGCGCTGCCCCTCGCAGGGTTCGCGGAGCCCCCGGCGGCGGTGCCGGAGTGGGGCAGGGAGCGGGGGCTGCCCGGGGCAGCGCAGAGCCGTGCCGACCACAACGCCGGCAGCCGCTGTCCATTGGCCGCCCGGGCAGCGCCGCGAGAGTAAACTACGCCTGCCCTGGGCAGCGCCGCGGGGCAGGGGGGTGCGGGCTCGGCTTGGCCCGGCCCGGCCCGGCACACCCCGAGCATCCCCCCGATAACTTACTCGGCCGAGTTGGGCGAGTTTCATTCAGAGGCCACAGCACGGCGAGCCAGAAGTTGCGGGAGGCAACAGCGCATCCGCGCAGCCCCTGCTGGGGCAGTAAACACGGGGAGCCACCCCCGCGGGCGGACGGGCCGGGCCGGCGCTGCCCCCTGAGCGGGAGAGGGGGGCTCGGGCAGCGGCGCCGCGCGGGGATGCGCAGGAGCTCCGGGCGGTGCCCGCTGCCGTAGGAATCCTCGCCCAGGCGTGGCGGAGAGGCCCTCACCGGGCCAGCATCGACAGCACGGCCGGCTTCACATCGGCTTCCCGTAAAGACAGCTCGGCTGGCAGAACTAGCCGAGTATAACGCTGGGGTCTGCGCCACGCTCCGTGTCCGGCCGGTCCTCTGCCCTGCACCTCGCGGACCGTACCAAACAACGTGGATGTGAAATTCATTTGAGAATTTCTGTGGCTCACGGGCTGATAGGCACAAAGCGACTGTGTGAGGCCAACAGCTTTTGCGTGGCTGCCTGGCGATTGTGCTGACGGGTGTTGGAAATGTAGTCTAACTTTTTGGGAGAAGCTCCCTTCCACTACAGAAATCAAACACAGTGTGATGTACACTGACCCTGCGTATTAATGTTCGCAAGGGCTTGAATATATGCAACATGGGACCTTGATGGTTTTTAAGCAGAAGACACGTGGCATTTATTCTTAGGGTCAGGAAGAACTAATATTTTGTATGGCAGTGTCTCTAGGTGGGATGCTGACTTCCAGTCAGCAATTGTCATTAAAAAAAAAAAAAGGTCTGAAGAAATAATAGTTAAAATAACAATGGAAATGTACTTTTTTTTTTTTCCAGTAAGAGAGCAATGTTTGTGTTTCACGATGGCTTTTCACATCCAAGGATGTTGCAGAGTTTATTCCATATGTTCTCAGTCCTGAGCTTCTTTCCATTGTGATATGGTTAATTTCAGCATCTTCACATGGCTTGTCTACTCTTCTTTCATTCCCCACCCCCTTTTTTCAGTATGGCAGAATTATGTTAAATAACCATGAAATAATACTTCTTATGTCTGAATAATACAGTGCAGTAAAGTACAAGCTTATATAAGAAAACTAAATTGTATCCATGTTTCTGAGAAAGCATTTTAAATTAGCCTGCACATTTTTTCTTACAATGTGAGAAAAGTATTGTAATTGCCTCACCCTCTTGTTTGTTGTAAGCAGGGTGGGTTTGTCAGTGCCTGAATAATACAAAAATAACAGCATAAACATATTCTTGTAATTAATGCGTTCTACTTGATTATTTCATTTTCATTGCTAAGAAGGCAGAGCTGACCATCTATCCACTAGAAGTCAGGTGCATGTCAGGTGTCAGAGGCTGGGACACTGGCAATTGAAGGCACACACATTTCATTAGTCACATTTGAAAAGTTTGGCCTAATTTTTAGGCAGAGCTTCCTCCTATCGTTTCTAGATTGTGAAGTGCTTTGCAGTAGTGGGTAAGCAGCATCTTTTCAGTATGCATAAGCAGTTGCTGGTTAAGAGTAAGAGGCCTAATCCAGACAGTTAAAATTTACATGGTACAGTTTCTTACATGTCAGTATTAGTGCTATTAGTGCCTTGTTTCTTTGATTCTTTTACCCATAGTAATAACACCACACCATGGAGCCTCTCATACCTCTTCATTGCCAAAATCCTGTCAAATCAGGTAATTACTGAGCAATATAAGTTATGTAGACACTCGATAGTATACATGAACTTCATTTTAAAGGTTATTTCGTTTTGTTAACAGATCCCTCTATTACACTTGATACCTTTGCTGGCCACTTCAGAAAAGAGGCCAAGATTAGGGCACCTTGTGTGTAATGTAGTTTTTTACAGCTGTACAAAATGAAAATACAGTGCTCCTGAGTAGAACAATTGAACAATTGGGTTTTGTGTCTGCTTCGTACAGTTACAAACGGCTTGTGAGTTGGTTGCAAGGCAAGCCACCTATTAGGCGTGTAGAAGCACAAGGATTTTTTCACCCTTTAAGAGAGATGAGTAAGCTGAGGTATGCTGGTATGTTCAGAAAATAGAATGCTTGCATTTCCACTGCCTTTGATTTATTTTGCCTATAGTGAAAGAGAGAACTGTATTTTCTTGGGTTGTCAATCCAGGACCTTTTGCAAACACTGAGGTCATGAAGGAGAGAGGGAGAGGATAGTAAATATTTCTGGGTTTCCATTTTTCTGTATATGATTCCAAGCACATTAATCTCTTTGCATGCCCACTTGGAGATATTTCTGGCTTTCATTAGCCACTGTTACCAAGAGTTTTAAGGTATTAGCAAGTGCCTGTGAGGAATTTTTCAAAGAAAGCAAGACAAGAAGTGCTGAAATTTTTTAAGTTGCTTGCTGATTATTATTTTAGAACTACACACAAGTTGCATTTCTAGATATTTCTGCAAAAACTTGTGACATCAGATGGGACTTTTCTGTCATTTGTGTGTAACTGGTATTAGTTTTTGAGAGTGACGGCCTGACCCTACCTTGTGGCAGGTTCCCGTGTGCTGCTGTGCACAGCCAGCCTGCACTGAAGTCGGTGCAGTTCAGCTCAGATAAAGCATTTGCTCAGTTGCGTACGCAGTGGGATTTGGGGCTTCCAAGTTGCACATCCGTGGCATTTGTGTGAGTTCATCTGGGTTTGCCTGCTTTGCACTCAACTGGCAGTGGAGTATCTCCCTCCCAACTGCACGTCCCCTCCTAATTAATCCATGGCACAACATAAAAGACATAAGCAGCCACATGTCTATGCTCTGTCAAGAGGGCAACAATATTTCCATTATCTTTGTTCTTATTTAATAGTAATGGGAAAAATAGTAGCATTGGTATAAATAATAGTAATGGAGATTTTTTTTTTTTTTTTTACTCCCTTCTTTTGGGGCCTGCCGTGGAGCTCAGTAATGTTGGGGAGGAGGCTGAGTTGGATCCTTAATTACCATCTTCTTTTCTCCTCCTGTCTAGGGCAGAAGTTACCTGCTGCCTCTGGAGCTGACCTGTCCACTGGTAGCTCTTCCGGGCTGAGGTAGATGTGTGCTTCCATGGCCATTGTAAATGTATTCAGATTATAAAAAGGAAGCTTGGACCAGGCAGCTGCAGCCTGAGCCTGCAGGCCCTGGATCCCTTTGAGCTGCTACCATGGCTGACTACAAGTGACGGTTGTCATGTGAGCAGGGAAGGAAGGCCATAAGGCAACTCTGGGAGCATATGCTTTATCTGCATTAAGCTTTGCACACAGCCTGAGGAGAAGCATGGGGTAGAAAGGGTGAGGCAGATGCAGCCTTATGGAGCATGTCCCGCCTCTGTTGCTTTTTTCCTGTGGCCTGTGCCCACCCACAGTCCATGGAATAGCGTGGCATCCTCCAGGTTAAAAAACACTGGAGCAGGACAATGCATTAGTGGGCCTATTTTCCTCCCCAATGCACTTGTATAACATGGTAACATTAATAGCAATTTATGTGCAAGCAGTGAAGGGAGGAGGCATTTTAGCTGAACTAAAGCTGCAGAATATTCACTGCAGAGTAGGAACAGAGCTGCAGGATCAGTGCAGGATAGCCATTCTTCAAGAACCACACTTCTAGGAAGTTATTGTTCCCACCTCAGCTCCACTTTCAGTTTCTTGAGAACTCAACAGAAGTTTGTAGAAGTCAAAGAAAGGGCCAACTTGTTCTGTTGGTTTCTCTGTAGGAGGGCACATTTATACTCTGACTATATTTCTTTGTTCCTATTCCTTACTCCTGTTCTTTCACAACATTAAAATAATCTGGGTATTTTCTTCATAATTTTGAGATTCTGCTCCTGAGTTTTCTTTTTCTATACCGGTGCATCTAATAATCTCATCCCTACTGTCTCCTATCAACTGTTTTTCCTTTTTTTTTTTTTTTAATGCCTCATTGTGCTAGTGGAGCATTAGTAACTGCAACCCTGTAACAGAACCAGACATTAAGAACATTAGATCCTACAAGTAACCTCTGGCCAAAGTGCTAGCACTTTCATTTGACAAGTTAGACAAGAGCCTAGGAAGGGGAACAGTCAGGTGAAATGACCTGCCAGGAGTCTCACAGTATGGAAGCAGCAAAGTCAAAAATCAAATCTGGGCTCCTAACTTCCAGTGCATTTCTCCATCCATTTCTTTCTCTGCTGCTCTTTACCATTTTTTCCTATTTCAGAAGTGAGTAATAGGTTAGCCTGAATATCCACATCCATTTGAGTCTATCACCGCTGTAAAAAACTCCGTCTGACTCTGCAAGACATTTAGGTATACGTTAAACTAATATGTAACTAACTATACTAGTGTACATGAAGTATATAATGTTGAGAATAGTGAAGCAATTGTCTGCTAATCTCTAAACATAGTAGGTTTTTCTTGTCTTTGTACAAGTATACTGCAGTACACAAAATATGTAAATCAGGTCAGACCTGCTTGCCTGATGTTGTGTAGCTCTTTGAGTTAGTCTAGTGCAAGCAAATCAGTTTCCATAGCCAATGACAGACGAAAGCAGTGGGTCTGTCATTCACATCCAGTAACTTGGGATTCCTTCACTTACTGACAAAGTCCCTGTTAAAAGCTGGGCCAAAGCATAGGAGCTTTCCCTCAATGCCACACTTCCAATTTTTACAATTCTGCTTTAACTCTCATGTAAACTGCAATAATATCTAACTGCTTTAAGCATAAAATGTAATTGGAACTCATATTTCAATTTTAGGTTGTTTGCCCCTTATTACATTTTAGTGTTATCAAGTAGGTTTCTTCCTCCTCCACCCAAGGGTCTTTTTCTCCTATCTCTGTTTCTGGTATTATTCAAGCTTTTTTTTTTTTTTTCGTTTGCTTGTTTGCTTGTTTTTCCTTTTCTATAAATGTTCATGGTGCTTTAAAGAAACTACAGCTCTGTTCTAGTCTTTCTTCAGCCTCCAGAATACCACTCCAGAGACTTCGAAGCTACCTCACAAATATGTATTTACTTCTTTCTAGAAGAACAAGGACAATCAGGGAGCAGAAAGTTCTTAGACTGGTAGGGCCACTGCTTAGCTGAAGAGGATGTTGTTGAGTCTGTGCTTGACAAGTGGCAAGTGCCTGCAGTGACTCAAGTAAAAGAGGAGCACCCATTAGGTCTGAGCATGAATCCTCGCAGCTTGGTGAGCTTCCCAGATGCGTCTCACTGTCCCACTGCCACGCCTGGAGTTATGTTCATTCTGAGACCACAGCACACTTTTTTGGCCGCACAGCGCTGCTACCATTTGTAAAGTAAACAAAGCAAGTGACCATCTGACCCTAAATAACAAGAGCATACATTAGTCATTGTACTACTCAAAGACAAGGTATTTTTCTCTTAACTTGTTATATCTAGGGAAATACAGAGCACTGCAGATGTAACATTAGAGTTCTTGTTCATCTCTGCAAGGGAGAGGCTTCAAAGAGGCAGAGAACGGAATTTTACTCCTTCAGGTGGTGGCTATGTGACGCAGTGAAGACAGTGGACACAGTAAAGAAGTCCTGGCTCAACTCCTGTCAAAGAGACTAAAAGCACCCAATCCAGTGGAACACAAAGGCAAAGGACCACGTCTAGCCTTTCCTTTTGGAAGCATTGCTTTTGAAATTAAAATTATTGGCTTTAAAGGAAGATGTAGGGTGGGGAGCAAAACTGGATGGATCTTGAGGCCTTCTAGGAGGAAAAAAAAGAAAAAGAAGGAATAAAAATTCATGTCTTGGACTAATGGCACCTACTATAAATATTCTTGCAGGAGCAAGGCTGCGCACTGCTTCTGTGCATCCAGGTGAGAGGCCTTGTGAGAGGAAATTAAATCAGAACATTGCATTGTTTCTGTCCCACTAGGTTCAAATGGAGAAGAAGGTGAAACTTAAGAAGGGCACTTTCTCCTGCTCCTCCCTGTTCCAACATGAGAATCGTTGGCAGGCCAGCCTGTAAGAACTAGCTCTTTTGAAAATATATGGTGTGCCTTCCTGCATGCCTTCTTAATGGGGCTTTTCCCTGAAGTCAGCAGGTTCTCGTGGCTTCCCCCAGTGCCAAGTGCTGCAGCAAGGAAGATACTTTACTCTAGAAAGCAGGCAAATTCCACATTGTCTGTCTGCCAGCCCTGCTTGGTTTAGCCGTCAAACACCCATGGTGGGTGTGCATTTCTCTTGTTCTGATTGTCTGCAGCTCTAGCTTAAGCATTTGTTCGTGTTGAAATCTCTGTATCACTAGAAGTTACATCAACATCACTGGTTGTAATGCTGTGTCTCCTTAAAATTTTGTAAAAGGTAAGTGGTAGAGCTGATCCATATTTTAACTCCATCAGCAAAAAATCAGTTTGATAATTCTAGGCCATTTCTTTTCGAATTATGAGTTTTGTCAATTGCTGGTTTGGGGTTTATATTTATGTCTGTGAAGGGAAGGTAGAAGTGCCTATATTTGCATGAAAAAGTTTAAATTTTCAAATGCTTTCGAAATTAAGCATTTCCATGTTTCAAATTACAAAAAAAAAAAAAAAAATCCTTAAAAATGCTCCCACCTGAAACATAGCATTTTTAGTGCACTTTCCTGGCCTTCAATGTCAATTTTCTTCAACAAAATTTTTGAAACATAATCAGTGCAGGTTAATACAAGTGATCTGTTGCCTTTTTTTTTTTTTAACTTCCAGCAATTTGAAAAGTCAGTGGTTTGCATAGCTATGTCTGCATTTTTTTCAAACTGAAAATTTCCCTTGTAGAAGGCATGCAGAGATCTGTGGTGAGAATTACAGTCTGTGATGAACTGGGTGTTCATAAAGAAACCTTAAATCTGTCGCTCTGTTGAAGTCCTACTGAGAAGAACTCAAGTCATGCATGCTCAGCAGTGCTCAGATTAATAATTATTTCCCCTTCATTTTTAAATTTCCAGCTGACTGTTGCTTCCACTCCACTTTTTCTGCACATATTAAAGCCTTATTTTGAAAAGTACTAGAGCTCCTTACATCCAAACCTAGGTCCCAGGTAAAGGGAGGTTTATATATCTTCTGTTGATTTTGAGGGAGCTGTTCATGCATGCAAGCTTAAACCTGTGCATGATCTTGGTTCTTCCAAGAAGACCTGCCCAGAAACAAGTGACTTTGGCTTCAAAGGTCTGTCACTTCTTCGTCTTTCTTTTGACACTGGAGCTTTGTGTTGTGATACATTTCTTGCTTCAAAACTTTACAGTCAGTGAGCAAAATCCTGACAGTGTGAAAAGCAGTGATAGAGCTCATTCACTACCACAGAATATTCTCCTGCTATCATGAGTTTATAAATATTTGCCAGGTTCTCTTATTTTGCAATACAGATGGCAACAGCTAGACAGAAGACCTGGTCTGAGACTTCTCATTCAGCCAGTGCTACATACCAAATTTTTGTTAATGGAAAGAATTGAGGGATTTCGTTTGTGTAACATTTACTTATATAGCTTTAAGTTTATGGTAATTTTTATTTATATTTTTCTCATTGTGCTTCTGAGTGTGTATGCAATGCTCTCTGTGCTTTCACTATTTCACGGATAAGCCTGAAATAAGATGTTGAATTAATTGTCCAAAAAGGTGAAGCCTCTCCCTGGCTGCCCCCACAAACTGAAACACAAAGTAGCAATGCTCTGTGAACCCATTCTAAGAAGAGGGCTGTACTAAACCCCGACAAAGTTATTGGAAAGGATCACATCCATGTCAATCAATGCAGGCCGGCTCTCAAACTCTGCCCTTGGTCTGGCACTGGTGTAATTTAGAGCTCAGCATCTTTGTATCCACACATGCAGGAGTAACAGTTGTGTGTGGATGAGTGGAGCAGAAGCTGTGACCATGCACCTTCTTCTGTTTCCTTTCCTTACTACACAGAGCGTTAACTGCTGTAGGAAGTATTTCCTTAAGGACAAATCCTCCTAGTATTTTACTTGACAGGAACCCCTTCACCTTCCAATTTCAAATGAATACATTTCATTAGAAACTTTTCATATTTCTTATGCAACATGTATCAAGTAGAACCTTTATCTTCATTGAATTGTTTAAATTTGCTATCAAAATAAGTAAATAAAAACATTAAGTGTAAATGACATTTCCTTATGGACATTCTCATAAAAACAAACAAACAAACAAACATGCAAACAAACCAAAAGCGAATAAAACCCAAGCAGCTGTCTGGCAAGAGGAAAATTGTATGGGTAAAAATATCTGCTTGCTTGATTCCACATGCAGCTGTTTTTCAGGGAATGGAAATGCTTCATTGTGGAGGCCTCTAACCTCATACAGGCAGAACCTGATTATGTGAGGCTGGATTGTGGAGCTGTAATACGTGTTGGCAAGCACTTTCTCAGCAGGTAAAATGACCTAAGTAAATGCCCACCAACACAAAAAAGGTCCTCACAGTTCCACCTGCTTGTTGATATACTTACAGAGTGAATAGTGGACTGAACTCCATTGTACACACAAGTTTACAAGCAGGAAGAGCTAAATACATGGAAATGGGGTAAGCATGCAAGCCTAAATACAGGTTATTGCCAGGGGTAAGTTCAGTTACACAAAACATACATTCATCCAGCATGTTTGTGGGGTTCATCCCATGTACACAAGGACAAACATGAGCAAAATACAACAGTTTTTCCTAACTTTGTGCCTTTAAACATAGGAAAGTGCATGATTAAAACAAAATATGTCCCTAAGGATTCAAACATTTAATTGGCAAACCCATTTCCAGAATGTTTTATCATGTTTCTGAAATGGGGCAGGGAAAACAAAGACACCATTAAGATATGGTGTACAGAAACAGAAATGTGGACTGAAACTATTGGACATCAGTTATGATTGGGAAAAAACTTACTGGGAGCTAGGACAAGAATCTCTTCAGCTATCTGCTAGTTTAATAATTTGAGATGTTTTACAATAATAAGTTCTCGAATGAAGTATTGCCAATCCAAGTGAACTGGCAGCAATGGCCTCGAAACAGTGCTAGATGGAAGAGCCTCTTTCCACAGGTGCCTCACTGAGCTACTTTGAACGTCAGTGCTTCTAAATGGTTCAGCATCAGGAGACAGCATATACCTGGGAGGCTGTGGGCTTCCATGGCCCTTGCTAGCAGAATGGCTAGAGAACAAGACCTCTCCTTCAATGCTCAGGTTAGGCCGAGTCTGTCTGTAGTCCAATAAGAAAGTATGTTTTAGGAAAATGAGAGTGCAAGGGCCACCATACGTCAAAACTCTGTTATTGAAGTAGATAGTTCTATGCTAGGGATTTTTTTAGTTCTTCTTTTGCAAGTGTTTCCTCTGTATTAACTTGGTTTGATTTCTGAGCATGAGCATTGCCCCCTGAGGGAAAAAGTCTTGCTGACTGTTGATATGGTGTGTTTTCTGCTGAGTTATTCCATCACGGTAGGAAAGGCTGGAATGCCCCTTGTCCTCCAAGACACATTCAAGTAGGAGTACGGGGCACACTCTGTTTCATGTGTTTTCACCACCTTCACTTCCCTTTCTATCTTTTCTCTGCAATGGTTTTTTACCCTGCTCACTCTTGGGTGGAAATTGCCCATTGTTGTTCCCACTTGTTTATTTTACTGCTTTTCTTATTTCAGAATCTCTCTTTATGCTGGACACAGCCTCTGCAGCACTTTAAATCAAGGAAAAATGAGTTTGTTCACATTTATACTCTGTTATGATTTAGGGCCAGTAATAGATAGAGAATCTTTCCTCAAAAGTCATTTTTATCTACTCAACTGTGATGGTTTAATGAAAAGGCCTAAAAACTTTTCAGGCATTTTCCTGTTACCATGAATAATGATGCACTTTCTGTAAGGGTAGTATTAGATTTTGGCTAGAAAATTGTGTGGTTACTACCTTCCCTGTTACTGTTCATCACCTTCCCAAGAAAAGGCCTAGCTAGTGAAATCTTGTTGCTGTTTTTGTTAGAATACAACCTCTCATTTAAAATATTGCTTTGACCTCTTGTTCTCCAGGTTTATTCAGAGCTTTTACAATGACACTGACGAAAGTCCAGAGTGTGATTTTGTCAGATTGTCATCCCGGCACAGAGATCTGTAGGGGTAGCCTGCTTTCTTGTGGCAGTAGCCAAATACATGTGTTGATGATGGAACTAATTTCTTTTGCAAAACTTCTGTGTGCTTTGAGAAATTTTGTGTATTGCTAGCTAGTCAATTTTACGCTGAACAGGAATGTGTGTATGTGTGAAAAAGGAGGGAAATAATATCCTACAATATTCAGAAGTTTCAATATGGCGACTGTTCTAGACCACTTTTGGACTCTTATGTATGATGTAGTATTTTAGCATAATAATAAGATGAAGGTCAATTTCTTCAGGTGTTCTTTAAGAAGCCCTCATTTTCTCACTATCCATGGATTCAGAGATAATACAACAAGGATGCTAGCACAGACTGTTTCAGCATTTAGCCTTTCACAACACATGGTGCTTGATAATAGCATCCTGTTGATCTTTGCCCTCTGTTATTAGGCTCTGTAAAAAGCTGTTAGGAAACAGTTATAGGGTTGGGGACTGAGGAAGGCATAGGATGCTACTGTGTCTTTGTTTCAGCCAGGGATTTTATGGAAGTATTAAAGGATTATTTCTTACCTCTGGCTACATCTAAGGTTTCATTCCCCAATGCTATCAAACTAACACCTTTCTTTAGTATAATACATACATGCTTTTGCAAATATTTTAAAAACAGTCATCCATCATGTATTGTAACAGAAAACTAACCATCAAGAAGCAGACTTCCTAGCTTATTCTCCAAGGATGGAATTCAGTTATGCAGAGGAACAAAACAAGGTTTATGTACCATCCAAGTCCCTCATAGTCCTGTTTGTGCTGACTTTTTACACGCGGGTAAACTCTACCACAAAGAAACAATTTTTGGTGGTGTCTGTGTGCCACAGTCAATTAAATTCTGTCTGTAGGACCCCTGTCAGTATTGTGTGTGGAAGATAGAAGTTTTATGCCCAGTGGGCCTGGCTGATGCCCAGCTGAAGTCAGGGGAACTTTTGCAACTCCTTCCAAAATCAACAGAATGGCTCCTTTGCTTACTCCCTGTTTCTCTTGCTAAGCCACAGTTTTCTGATATTTTCAGGCACTCGTGCTCTCCACCTTGGAGTCCCCACAAGATTGGGTTTCATAACAAAAGGTGTCCCTCATTCTTTTAAATTTGAATAGACAGAAGAGAGCAAGGTGAGTAATTTTCTTTTCCTTGCTAATCTTGATGGGATGCTGAAGGTTTGCCAAAGATTACTTGAGGTTTCCATGGATAAAGTGTGAGTGAAGACTGCAGTTTGCAGTACTGTGAAGCAAAGTGGTGTGTTGGTTTTGTAGGTTTTCTTCTTAATTGTCACTGGAAAGTAGTACTGTGCTAGTACTACTCCCTCAGCTGTTTGAGTTTTAGCAGTGTGTCGCCTACTTTAAAATATTTGATATTATTCTCAGTAAATGACCTCTCATAGTCCAAAGCAATCTGTTGTTCCAGAAAGGTTCCCATCTCCTTGTAGAGAGCTTACATCACCTTGCAGACCTGACACTGAGTGTTTGAAGTAAACAGAAAGTCTCTCAGTGACCTCAAGGGTTTAGATAGGGAGCCCTGTAGACTGCACAGGGCAGGTAACACCATCAAAAGCACCTAATAACTACAGTCGGTCTTAGTCTCCAAATCACTTGGATGACTCTGAAAATATTTATCCCAGGGCTGGCTTTATATTCTCAGCAGTACAGAGCACATAAATGGTACTCAATGAATAATATAAAAGTTCTTCTAAGTACAAAAATATTTCTGTTCAGGAAAATTATAATTTCATGTTTTTTTTTTTTTTTTTTTTTTTAAACAATGTCTTTGTAAGCATCCCTTTGGCTATAGTATTTTCTTAAAGTGCAAATATGTACTATGTGTCAAAATAAAATATTTATTGAATACATTTACTTTGTGTCTGTTGGGTTATGAATGGATTCTGAAGTGCTTCTTTGTTGCACCTGTTGAGGCCATTTTACATTCTCTCTTGGCTGGAGACAATGAAAATTTGAAGCCTCACAGTTCTGCAAAAAGAAATCTTTGAAAAGAATTTGAGTTGAAATTGAACACAAACATTCACTGTTGTTGGCACTCCAGGAACAAACACAGGACCATTTAAATCCTCAAGGTGGGGATAGTTGTCTCTACCAGAGCCAGTCTTCATCTGTATGTGGGCTGATATGAAACAGTACTGCAGACTGATGGCTGCAACTTGTCCAAGGATGCCCGAGGTGAACTATGGCTTTCCTGATGTCCCCACAGGGGGCAAATCCCAGGGATTGGTTTCTTTGCTTCTCTCTTTCTTGCAATAACCCAAGAAGAGTGTGAGCCAGTGGAGGATGGAGACTCTCACACCATGGCCTGCATCCCCCAGACACTAGGATGGTTTTGTAGATGACTGTGACATTACTGAAGGTATGGACCCCTATGACCTCTGAGAAGAAAAAGGAATGTACCTTTCCCCAATCTCCAGGGAGTCTGCATGGTAGCTAAGAAACTGAAAAAATTCTGGCGTTGGCAGAAGTTCAGAAAACCAGCCTTCAGTCCCAACAACTGGTCCTTCCTGTCAGGGAAATTTACTCCTAGGCAGAGGAGCAAGCTGGTATTCAGACATGGACAGCAGCAGATACTGATGTTGGGGTTATCTCATGGAAAGTGGTATAGCTGATGACAGCTCATCAGGAAGCAAGGCTAGGCACCCTCCCAGAGCCTCAATGTCCTTGTAAGCACCACCAGAGTGGAGGAGGGCATTGGAAGCTCAGATCTTGGCTTCGTGTGCAACTCCCCCTTGAGACGACTGGCGCTGCAGCTATTGCCATCTTCTGGGCTTGCTTCACAAGTACTCACTCCATGGCTTTCCCTGAGTACCTGTTAAAAGAAGCAGCCATGAGGCATCCTAAGCATGTTGCAAGAGGTGAAGGACAAACAAAGGCATTGTTATCCCGTTATGTGCTCTAATTCGGATTAAAAATGTAGAACTTTGGGCACAGTTTTTCAAGGAGAATTTATGAATGACTAACTGGGTCTGTGTATAGGCTCATAACCAAAAGGTTTGTGAATGGGGAGATAAGTTGCATTGTAGCTCTCTTTGTTAAGTGGTAAGTCCTTCGAATATGTAAACAATAGATTATAAGGCCTAGAACAAGTAAAATTAGGTGGTGATTCAGTTTAGGCTGGATATTCTTCAGCTCCTTCTGTAAGTGGTGAAGTGACCTACAGGCTCCCTGTGGACCTGGACCCACTCTGGTTGCTGGTTGCTCAGCTCCCCTTACTGTCTACATACAGACTCTGATGAGAGTGTCTTTTTTCAGAGTTATGTGTGTGCCTGAAGTGATTGGTGTCACAGTTCCACTTAGCTTTCCTGGATGAAGATTTAGAAGAACAGGGAACCTAAAAAAATGCTAATTTTCTGCCTACCGTATTTAAATTTCTATCTACCGGATTTAAATCAGGCATACAAGGATGACTGCCTCAAATAATCTAGTTTGTACAGTTCAAACACATTCTTTGACCCAAGACCCAATTCAACAACTATTTTATTTCCTCACCCTGTTACAATCATTGTAACCATCAATACAATGCAATTATGCTTAATCTAACACAGGATACCAATTATTTTTACTGATACAGTGGGATATTGACTGCCAGAGAATGGGAATAAAGGTCTATCAAACTAAAGTGAGCAAATAGCAACTGGTCCTTCAAGTGATAATTCTAATTTCTGAAAAAGCAAAGAAATACCAACCCTTTCTTTTATCTTTTTGCATCATATCATACAGAAAGATGTCTTGACATTCTTTGAAAGCTACTCAGAAGCTTCCACCTGACTTATGCATAGAGAGCTGCAGCTGACACATAAAAAGTCTTTAAAAACAATTCTGTAACTGTGGATAGATCCACTGAGATTGAATAAGGCAGTTTTTAATTATACCCCCCGAAAAGCTATGGATAGGTAGAATGTTTCGAGAGTTTGGCCAGACCTTGAGAGCTGTTTGTGAAGACAAGCCTTTCACGTGTTGTAAATGGGATTTAGCCAGTTACAGGGATGAGCTTATGCAGTTGCCTGTATGATCAGAACCAAAGACCCTGTGTGGTTGATTTTGGAAAGATTTAACCTGTGTGCGCACGTTGCAGGTGGAGACCTAACATTGAAGTAAACACACCTCTGTGAAAAGTTAAGCATGTCCACACGCTTTTGCAAGAAGGGTCTGATGCTGTGAATATGTGCAGGAAATCTGTTTAGTACCTCCTCAGTTTGCTTCAACCAGAAACCATGTTAAAAAGTCTATCTGTATTGCTGTAGAATTATACTGTTAGCTGTATAAAAAATAACCTTTTATTGCAAAAAACTTCCTGTTGTTTTTTGCAGATTTCTTTTCTTTGACAGAAAATGTATTGATCTGATCCTGGGAAAGTGAATGTAGTGCTCAACAGAACAGTTCCTGCCATATAATTTTGATGTTCATAAGGTTGTGTAATATTTCATATGAAAAGAGTCTGTCAACTTCCACTGACTGTTGAATCTCAAAATGATTCATCCACACAAATATATTTTTCAGGAAAGCTTCTGAAGCAGAAAACTGACCTCATTGCAAAATAACAATTTAATTAAACATATGTTTATTTTAGAAGTATGTACATCTCCATATATGTTTATTTTCTCTTTTTTGATTTTTGTGGCTTGTATGGAAATACAATGTTTAACAGAGTATGGAAAAGGAAATTAATCAGAAATATATATCGAAGAATAAACTTGTAAAAGCATGTATTTCTCTATTGTAACTTTTAATGTTTACTTATAACTAAAGAAATAATGAGAGTTAATGTGTGAAATAGTTACAATTGTCAACATTTTTCACTTCTGAATCATTCAAACTTTGTATTTCCAGTAGTCTCACTCCAAGTTTTATCTTCAGATTTTCATCTTGGTATACCTGAATGTTTTTGCCAGCCAGATTTCCCATTTACCAATGAAAAATTTGATTTCTATTCCTGCCTTCTACAATTTCTCTTGCTCTTTATGGGAAGAACCATCCATAATAAACTAGGAGGAGAGAGACTGGTTCCACTGGCAGCAAATATAGCTTTTCCAGTTAGTTCCCTGAAGTTAGAGGTTTCAGTCTCAAGACATAATTACAGGCAAGGATGGATATGTTGAGGTTGGTGTTAAGCCTATGGCTTTAGTGGGGACACATTTCATCCTCAAATGTTTTATTTCAGTAGTGTTTTAAAGATTTGTGTGATTAGATGTATACAAACATACACAGGAGGTTCCTCTAATTCGTTTTTAATATGGAAGAACACATGGTATGCTCAAAGTAAGAGTGCATGAGGATGGTGTTCTTTGGTTATTTTTGTATTTCTAAATACAGATATAACTTGCAATGAAATTTTCACCTTGTTTTTTGCTCTCACTCAGATAAAAAAAACCAAACAAACCAATGCAAAACCTTTTTTATAAAGAAAAAGTCTTTCCCCGGCTTGTCTCTGACCGTGTTGTCAGGACCACTGTCTCACTTGTGTGAAGTTATATTTTCCCATGAAGCTTTGATAGGAGCTAAACATAGAAACTTTAATTCATTTCTTAGTCCTACACCAGTCAGTATTTTAGAAACTTACGGCCAAATTTGCTCTTAAAGGTCATTGTTGCATAAAGCCATAATTTCTCTGGAATAGATATATTGCTGTTTAAAATCTTCTAGCCTTTAAGGTAAGCTTACAATTTTGTGACCTGCTGCATGTTCACATGTTGTAGTACTCACTTGAAAGCTGGGCAGACTGGAGTGCAATTCAAATGTGCCAGTCCAAGTGAGACCAATTTGGAAAATTGTACCTAGAAAAAATCAAAATCATAGAATAACCCAGTTTGGGAGTGACCTCAAAAATGTAGACATGTTTTTATATCTGCTCTTAAAGAACAAAAGAAGGCCCAGCACAAGTATTGTACATCACTAAAATATCTTGACATCATTAAATTGGATTTAAAGTGGTGTAAGGGCCTTGAAACGGTCTGATTGACTTCACCTTTGCTGACACTGAGCTATGAATTTTCAAAATGAAGCATCATAAACCTCTGCAAAGCATGCAAACCTGAAAATTTTAGCAGACATTTTCCATGAAATGTCTGCAGATGGAGACAAGAAGAATATCCTGTAGGTATCGGTGCACAGACAGTCTAATGCTGCTGCAGTAGCTGGATGAAACCAGACACACCACATTGATATGGATTCTAATCAATAATAAGACAGAGCAGAGAAATATGTCCCAATACTGACTGAGCCCTTCACGGTATAATTTTTCTTACCATTTAGAGTCCATGATAAAGAATTTCTGTTCACAGGTGCAAAAACCTTTCAAGAGAGTGATGCTACAAATTAGACAACTCAGAAGCACTGACCTAAAAAAAAGCTACTCCTCTCCTAAATGTAACTTTTGAGGTTTCTTCCTTATTTAAGGACTATTTCCCCTGTCATCATTCTAATTAGTGCCAAGGAAAAGTGCTGTGCTGCCAAAGAGGAAGGCTGTAGCTTTTTGCTGAGTCCAGTTGTTCTAAGCAGCTTGGACATCCTCTGGCCCTGTTAAGTAGTTATATGTTGTCTCCATAGACCTACTGGGTCATGGATGCTCTTTGGCTGTTTTCTTTTATTTTCAGTTGCTAAATCAGTTAAAAGAAGGAATGATATAACACTGTCCTAAGATCACTATTCTAAGTGAGCAATTGCTGCTGTAGTTGCCATAGGGATACTGAATGAATGCAGATGAGGTAGGAGATATCCAGAAGGCTCTGTGAACATGAGTTTCTCTTCAGGCAGCCCAGTGTGACCAAAACATGGGAGTTCTCTGCACTTCCATAATGCTGGGCTGAAACAGCCATCTGGCTGTCAGTGCTCTGCTTCAGCCAGAGACATGGTCACTTTGCTCACCATTAAAAGTGAAACTTGGCCTCTTAGGTGACATTGAAACATTACCACAGGTTTCCTAGGAGCAATACTTAGAAACAGCTACTTGGCTGTGAAGACAAAAATACCAATATTGCATTCGTAATAAATCCACCAAGGAGAAGTGTGGAAGCTGCATACATATGAGACCAAGTGGTGTATTTGGGGACCGAGAGAGTCTAATTGTAATAAATTAATATTTGGAGAGGAATAGCTCCTCCACAGGGAAAGGAACTATTATGTAGAAGGTGTTCAACACTATGACAGAGACAAACAATCTTTCCATGGTTAAGGACTGATAAGTGAGCTGCCACTCAGTTCAACTTATCGATGGCATGGGGTGAAAGTGGTCAGCTGCATGGACAGTGGTGATAATTTTTAGTGTAGCTGTGTATTTGCTTCTATTCCAAACAGGACTGAATCAAGGCACTAGTCATTATGGATAGAGCTGGTAAGTGCAATGACTTGCTTGCCTAAACATCCTCAGAAAACACTGGCGAACTTACAGGGTAACTTGGTGACACACATCAGGACTCACAAACTCTACCTCTGGAGCACCATTTGGTCCCCACCTACTCATGGAAAGAGATGGACCTTGTAGCCTTAGGCCCCTCAGATTTATGCTTTCCACTGGAAGCTACAGAGAAAGACCGATGACATTTATGATGACAAGAATCAACTCTGCCCTCAGGTGCTTATTCACAGCTGTATGTAAGGACTGGGTTTAGCTCTAAATTGTTTGGTTAAAAATACACAAATAAGTACAGACTCAGATTGTACATTTTTTGACATGGACACAGCTCTTAATTATTATGGCATGACTAGAGCCTTGGCTATTCTGAAGGGATGTATTTCAATTGTCTCCAGAGAAATTTTAGTGATTTGCTTCAGGTCACTTAGACTATCAGCTCAGACTTTCAGCCCCCAAAATGCAAATCTGTACTGGGAAGAAAACCACGCTGGCTGGGTGTATGCTGCAAATCTAATGCTATTTCTAGGTGGTGTTATCCCAAGCACTGTGCATTGGATGTATTAACAGTGTAAGATACTCTTGGAAGTATTAACTCTAGATTGTATACCCAAGTTTGAGCCAGGATAATTCAATTGAAATAGTGAAAGGTATGAATGGGATTTTATGAGAACAGATGTAAACATTCCCCAACTAAATCGAATGAATTAGCACCCAAGGGGTAATCAGAAGACATGTGGTTCATTGATAAATAAATGCACAAAATCTAACATGTCTTGCTCAAGAGTGGACTAGATGGCAGTAGTTTCTCTATTCCCACTCACCAAAATACTCTGTTCTTCCTATTCACAGCACCTCTAAGCTTAAAGCTCTGCAACTTCTAAAATGTCCTCCCCCTCCTCATTTTTAGGGTTATTGTGGTATTATTAACACTATGAATTAGTACCTTTCAAAGTTGTCTGATGGAGGTTAATTAATCCCTTTTAAACCACTCAAGACTTAATTGAAATAAACAAACATTATCATATCTATCTTCCAGCTGAAGGAGATGAATCACAGAAAAGTTAAGTTGCTTCTAAAGTCATAAAACAAGTCAGTAGGCAAATCAGGAGGAGAAGTAAGCAGTCCTGGACTTCTAGACTCCCACTGTAATGATTACATTAGCCTGGCTTCCTAGAACCAGTATGTCTGAATGAGATAATTTTATTCAAAAGAGTTCTCAATTATATTCACATTTAGGCTTGATTCCAGTATTGCTGTAGCCAGTGGGAAAACAGCAGCAGAAGATTTTGCTGCTAATGTATCCTTTTCAGTGAAAGAAAAGACTACTGTGAGACAGTGTTGGTGAAATAATTTTCCTAATGGTGTATTTTTTTAATATTAGCAGATGTTAATATTATAAACTTGCAGGAAAGGCCAGGTGCTGTCTTCCAGTATGATCTCACCTTCCTTGTAAATGAGCCTTTAACGTGTCTTTGATTTCTGTGGTCAGGCACACCTCCCTCCACCCACTCTCTGGACTATCCAGCCTTGCCATATCCACAGACAGGGATAACAGACAGATAAGGATGGGTAATACTGGATGCAAGAAGGGTCACTTGACCATTCCTTGCTGTTGCTGTGGACCCTCCCCAGCTTTCCAGTGCTTGGTGACAGAGTGCAGGGAAGACAGGCGGGCGGGTGAGCGTGGAGGAGAGCTGCTGTCACGCATGGGTGGTGATGCAGCTCCTGCCTGGGGACTGATGGAGCGGGAAAGGCCCCTGAGATCTGGTGCAAGAGACCCCAGCCAGCGGGAAGCAGGGCATATTGCAGGTTCTTCAGGGACAGTGGCCTCTGCAGGATTTATGCAGAGTACCTAGCCTCAGACCAACCCTTGGGACTCCACAATAGACTGAAAAAATGCAGGCAACAGCTTTCTGAGAGATGTTGAACATACCCTCCATCACCCCAAGGAGCAAAACCATACCCGGGCAGGTCTACCAGGCCTTCCTCCTGCTCCCTCCCTGAGGCAATGGGATAACCATCTGTATGCCACTCTGATATGTCAGCACTAAACACCCAGTTTGTACATGACACGCTTTATCTACCATTCTGTACACAGCCTATTGACACATGACAGTGGCAGCAGGACCTCAGCAATTTTCCTGATTTCTCCTGTTTATCCCTGATTTCCACTGGCACAAGAGAAATGGATCATTGCTAGGCAGCTTTTTACAGAGTGAAAGGACCAACAGTGGAAGGAGAAAGAGCCTGCATTTAATTTCTGCTTGAAAAATACCAGTGATGAAAAGGCCTTGTGCTAAACTTCTGTGATGGTAGACTTTTGCCCTGCTGGGAGTAGTTTAGACCAGACAATTGAATAATCCTTACTATTAAGAGCAGATTTAAAATATCTTAATCAATGCAATCATACACACAAAATTTTCAGTGTAGCTGTAATCCTCATTAGCACATGACACCATGCCTAATTTCACCTGCAATTACCTGGATAGACTGTGTAATTTTGCCACATAATTACTTGTGCATTTTATGAATTAAATTGTGTGTCTGCAGCTCAAGATGATGTAGCTCTTTCATGTCAACCAAAAATGCGCCTCTGGTGCATTTTCCACCATACACATGTTCTTGTTTTTTAAAAGCAAGGGCCAGAAGTTGGAAAAAAGTCAACTAAGAGTGCAAGAAAAAAATAAAACATTTTGGTTTCGGCAGTGAATTTTGCTTTAGGAGGTTAGGATCAATTGATGGAATTTATTGGCAGAAGCTTGTTTAGAACCTGTAAACTACTATAAGTGAAACCTGTTATTGCTGGTATCTATCAAACCTCTTAATATGCTCTAGGCTCTCTCTGAAGGCATAAAGAGATAAACAAATAGGAAATTCCCAGGCAGGAAATAATGCCAGGCCATGTTCTCAGCCGTATCTAAATCTACTCAGTGCAGCAAATAGCAGGAATTACACTGGTGTCAGTTTTAATTCCCAAATACATGGTGATAATCTGTTTCAGTCTCCACATAGGTTTACAATATAGACCTTATCGTAGTTTACACTACGGAAAAGCAAGACTACCTCTAGAGGCCAGCTGTGTCAACTCTTGCTGCTGGACTCCTGCCCAAATTGTATAGGCAGTGCACAGATATCACCCATAAAGACAAAAGGCCTGATAGGGCATTGCCTTGTATCTTGCTCTGCCCTCTAGTTGTATTTGTTCAAACAGAAGTGTGTATAAAATGCCACAGGTCTGATTGCATCGGTCTGCAGTCCCATGCAGGGAGTGGGAGCAGAGTCTTACAGCTGACTGATGCTGCATTAATTTGTCATTCAAAAAAACCCCAAAAATCCTAACAAAATCTCAAAGAGAACTATATTAAAAATATATTTCATATGACCTCACTCAAAACATTTTATTCTGGGTTGGCATCTTTTCATCATTTTATTGTTTCTTCAACAAGAAGAAAGCGGTTTTATAACAAAAGCAGTTAGAGAAAATAATTCAGTTGGGGTAAAACCTGCCAAGAAGAAATGCAGTCATTCAGTAATGCAATGAAACAAAGTCAAATTCACACCATGTTTTCCTCATCCCAAAAACAAGGCATGTGCCAAAACAAATTTAGGTGATTAATATGCTCACCAGTAGTGCCAGGTCAGCTTTATTTTTAGTAAGTAACGTAGCCCTTAAGTTCCTACAAAACAAAGCCCATTGCAGTGAGTGCAAGCTCAGCCTTAAACACATGGGACAAAAGGTAAGGTAAATGGAGAGAGAAGCCACCTACAGAGCTATAATCCCAACCACTGGCTCAGCCTTTGGAAAATTATGCAGTTCTAATGGGTGCACTTTCCCTGGGAAGTGTGAGTAGCCCAGTTGTTCCTTGTGTGAGTATCTTCTAATGGTTGCATCTTGCTCTCTGTTGGGGGCAAGGGTATTTGGACAAGATAAAGAGAGAAAATATACAAAGGAAATGCCCAGAGACAGGAATTGCAGTACCTTGTCTATATAGTGTGACAGTTAATGTCAGTCTAGAAATCTTAATATTTTCCCTTGTGTATGGGCTCTTGGTAGCCCATTAAAGAAAAATTAAGTAAGGTGAACCACCATGATTAGTTTTCTCTTGTGTGCTAAATCAGACTAGAGTCAGCTGAAACCAAAACTTCCTTTACTAAAAGGACATTGTGGGAGTCTTAACCCCAATGATAGTCAGTACATTCTCAAAAATATTGGTAACATACTTGTAGAGACTTAAAAATATAAGGCAAAATATTTTGCCATTTTTCTATTTATACTTACACTTCAGAATTCCTGAGCAATTTTGCTCCTAATTTAGATTACAATTTGCTTTTTTTTTTTATTAGCCAAGGCTGATACTTAAAAAGACATTTTAAGTGTTTACTTCTTAAATAGTTTTAAAAACATATCCAAGATCCTGCTTTTCATGTAGAAATCAGAGTTTACAGTATCGTACTGGATAAAGTTTACAATGAAACCTCCTGTCACTAAATCTGTGGCAAAGTGACAAGATCTATTTCATGCAGTAATCTAAATTTGTGAATTTCAAAGCCCTTGAGGAAAGGGGCTGTAATCATCAGCACTGATGATCACTGCTGATGGGGAACCTCAGTAGATAAAGGGATTCAGTAAAGGTCATCCAGCACGCCAAGACCTGAACTGCACACTGCTCTCCTTGGAGCTAGGCCAGCACTCGATCCCATGGGTGCTGCTGTCCTGCTGTTTTCACAAGTTGATATATATATTTTTTTCCTTCAGATAGTTTGGAGCTAGGAGTGCAGCATTCAGTCAGAGTGCATGCACATCCTCCCCACCCTGTCCCATGCTGTCTTTTTTCCTCTCCTCCCACATTTACTGTGCTTGTGATAATTTTTTACAAGGATTTGCTGGAAGCAGTGATTGACAATGGGAAAGTACTCTGAAGGCTGTAATAAACAAAAGCCATCATTTGGGTTTAAGGGATGTATTCATCACCTTGCTTTGCATAAAAATCCTTGTGTTCAGCTCTCTTCTATCATGGGCAAACAGGTCATACCATCTCTTTTATAAATGCAGCACTTTACCAGAGAGTTTTCCTTCCCTCATCTTCCTTCTGGAAGGTTGCTCCAGAGCCTCTCTGATGCAGGAGGTAGAAACTGTCTGTTGTCAGCTTACTCATAGCTAGTTTTGGACCATCTGTTTCCATGCCAGCACTGACCTTTGGTTTAAACACACTCCTAAGTTTTATGTTTCTCTCTGTGCATGCCCCCTACAAGCCTACGTTTGCTATGCTGAACAAGAGAAGTTATATAATGCATTAGTCTAAAGAACACAGGGCAAAAACCCAACTTTCTTCTGCTCCCCTTATCTCTAGCTAAATACTGTTTAGATGGCTTAGGTAAGGTATAAACTATGTAGTGGTTCTTGGCTCTGTTGTGCTGTTCATGGACTACTTAGACCTCCATGGGAGATGGTAAAAGGGAGATCTTGCAGGAGTTTGGGATTACCATGGCTGTGATCCTGCTCTCTGATTATGATTTTTTCAGGCTGAATCAGTGTCCTTCCTCCATCACCCTGACACAAGACAGGGATCCGCCTGTCTCCCCTGGATTGCCCTGTGTGTGTCCTCACAGTAGTTAAATGCCACAGCCCCCTTTATATGCTGCTCAGTGGAGGCTTTCTGAAGCTAACTTGGAGATCCTGCTGCCTTGAGACATGCTACAGATTAATTCTGAGTATGCTCTCCAGTTATTTCTCTCTCCTTTTTTTCTGGATGACCTAAGAGCCTGTGGAGCTCTCTGCTCTGGCATTTGTTAGAAATTCAGTATATCTAATACACAGTATTTTCTCTGAGAAATTTGCTTTTGAAGTTATTTGTTTTCTGTCTATGCCTTTGATGGATTTCTAGCTCTCACTAGAAATGTGCTGAGATAGAGGTAGCTTTTGCACTGAGTATCTGCAGTTTTGCATTAGAGATCTTTGGTATACTTTTTTCTGACCAAATCCAATGTAAACAGGTGAGTATATCTCCCTTATTTCTTATTCCACTGGACATTTCCTTGACATTGCAATGCTGATGATTTGATTTACTTCGTGTATTCCTTCTGCCTTCTAATAGCATGTCTGAGTGGCAAGGGGAGGAGTCTCCAATCTGCTCTTTGAAACAACTGGCTATTCCCCTCATGGTGTTGCTGAACTCTCCTCCCATCTTCTTTGTAGACTCCTTGGACTCCATCATCAATTCAGTTTGGATACTGTAAAACACAAGTATTGAACTATAGAGTGTGTCCATGACTATATGAGCTCTGCCCCAGAAAATTGTTATGAAGCTACAGATAAACAGAAAATTTTGCTAAATTGGAGTGTGCCAAAAAGAAATTCAGGATTTACAAAATGGTGAATCACAGGAAAACACAGGCCCACCTTCTCGTTCTAAAAAGGCTAGGAATTATTAAAGAACAGTTGTATTTTAGAATGGAAAACCAACTTTCCAGCAAAATTCCTTGCACCTAGTATACAAATCCAACCCAGCATTTGTCTGACTAACCCATCATCAGATCCTTGGTAGAAGATGGAGATTTGCTTTTGCTCTTTCTTTTCAATTTATTGTTTAGCAACATTACTAAGAGGAAGAATGAAAAAGGATAAAAGGGAAAAAGGAAAAGCACATGTAAGAAGCAATTCCAAAAATACCTCAAACCATCAAAAAATACATGTTCGTCTTAACAGTGAAGAATATTTGGGGATGAATAAAAAAATTTCTGGAAAGCTACACTGCTGTTATGACAAGGCTATCAATTTAAGATAGGATCTATCTAATATTATATAGATATCTATATAGGTGTAGATATCTCAGCTGCAGATATCCACAGCTTAACAAGTCATTCCAGGCTTCCTCTGAGGCCACAGAAGGCAAAATAGGCACATTGAGGCTGTGATTAATTGCATTTACTGTAGGTCTAAAATATGTGATATAAATCACGTCCTGTAAGTGCCTGATTCCTTCTGCTGACTGTAAAGGAAAACTAGTCTAGATGTAGGTATCCATACCTTGTAGGCCTTTGAAGATACACGGAGTGGGTGTCAGTTCAGACTCACAGTGTGCTTAAGTACAAGGAGATTCAGAGAGAAAATCTGGGGGCAAGGAAAGCAATCAAATATAGGCAAGAAATGTTGGGACAGGTAACTGAAGACATTATCAGGTTGATCACAGATTAGGCAGAAAAAACACATAAGTTGCAAGGCATTGCATCTTGGACCATCTGACTGTACAAAATGAGGATGATGGACGTACTAAGGAGACAGAAGAACAGTGTTAGTAAAAGACTACAAAACAAGCATCTCCCTAATTTAGTTCATGCCCATACACTCCTTCATACCTGCAGCCATACTTTCACCTTGTTATTAGTGTTTTTTGGCAAGAATTAACTAAAGTTTGAATTTGATCTTTTTGGACAAAATTTTGCGTCTCTACTGAATCCACAGAGTGTTTTCAGCTGATCCAATGCAAGTTAAACCACCCCACATCTAGATGGATTTAAAATGTTCTGAAGTCAGTGGAGGTACAGTTTTTGATCTGTGTAAACCCTCCATGGTCAAGTTTTGCCTTGACATTGGTTCTTTAGTCATTTATTTTCCAAAAGTGGTTTTGCTTCTCTTGGGGTGGTGGCACCAGGGAGGTCCCTTTGGAAGGGAGACCAGCAAGCGGCTGTTGACGTATGTGTGACAGGGTCATAGAGTTCACCACTGAATTTGGCCCAAAGTCTGAAAAAAGAAATGGGTTATTAATTAAGGAACTGTCCTGCAATTTACTATCTCATAGATAACAGCCTTAGCAGGATTCTGAAAATATTAATGCAAACTACTGGATTGTTTTTAAATGCCTTCAGACCATCTGCACAGATGTCATATAACATAAAAGTACAGGGAAGCTTGAATTTATCTTAAGACATTTAACTTGTTTTCCCCCAAAAAGTAAAAGTACTCACAATAGATTTTCTTTCAGAAAATAATTAACTCAGCCTTAATTTGTGTTTCAGTTTGGACCGATTGCTGTTTACTGTGTGTTCTTCTCTATAAAACCTCTCAATGAATTTCATAATTCCAGAATGGCTTTTTTTATTGACACCCATTTTCCTAGAGTACTCTTTTCTTCATGATTTGGCTACAGTTTTAGATAATTTATTTTTATTGAGAGTGAGACTACTCAATTTGTTTGACTTTTCAAACATTAGCTGCTACAACTGTAGTTTAGACTACCAAGGTTTCCTCATTTACACAAGAAATCATGCCATTCACCTCTCTAGGAAAAGGCAAGTCAGATCTGTCATTTGTTGCTTTCAAGGAGAAAAAGAGGAGAAATGGTGGCGCCTCCTCTTTGAAATTGCTCTTTCTGATTTACAGCTGTCACTACTGAGGACTCAGGGAAGATGGGCAAGGGCAACCACCCTCCATGTTATCATCACAAAGCTTCTTACAGAAAAATGATGATGTTAACCTTTATTCAAAAATTATTTCTTACCAGCCTTTTCCATGATTCACCACTGAACTATGGTAGAACACTTTCAAGATTTGGGCATCTTCTAGAGCATTTGTAAATCAAAGATTTCCAGTGGGTAGATGGAAAAGCAAGGCATACTGAGGATGTGGGATAAGCAGCCAGTGACGACAGAAGAATGGCTGTCTGTGGTTTCGGTGGATGGGATTTGGTGTCCACAGTGGTTCTGTGTTCTCTGTTCCTCAGACTCAAATCTCTAGCTGGAATCCAGAAAATTTGATCTGGCTCTTCAGGGAAGGAGGAAGAACAGCTTCAGAAAACAGACTAGGTTTATCAGCATCAGTGATTGTTTTACTGTATTTTTCATCATCCTTGTTCACGAGGCCACCACAAGCTCGTATTAGGCACAGACCAATGCGCAAGGGACAATTAATTAAGATTGCCAGAAAGTTCACCTCATCTCATTTAATGGCCGCTCTGATCGCCACATATAGCTTTCTACTGGGGAAAGGCTGTAAATTATTAAAAATGAAGAAAACAGTTGAGTTTTGAGGTTTTATCACTAGAAATTAGATTGCATTGTTCTTTAGCTAAAAGTTACTGAAAATAATAATTGTTTTTGTGTTGCTCAGATACTTACTATCAAGTATCATTTCTTGCAGATAAGGCATCAATTACTTGATGACTTTTGCCCCTTTTAAATCAGCAACTGATAAGCATTATTAGATGCAGAATCAGAGGAAGCCTTAAAGATATGATCTACATCCTATGCATCTGTGCCTAACCCAAATGGAGAAAACAAAAAATAATCCCAAGAAAAGAATACACACAATGAGAAACAAGATCCATGTTTTCCTCTCTGTTTTATGTCTCTGTAATCTTGCTAAGTACTCAGTTTGAGGGACTAGATCAGCCGTGTTTCCTCTTGTGTTTTCTTCATTTTTTCTGTTCTCCATCTGAGAAGGATTCACTGGGAATTTCAGGCCTGGACCTACATTTCATGCAAATTGATATAGCTCACAGGAATCGACAAAGCTACAATGCTCAAAGCTGCTAAGGATCTTTTCCTACATCTTATTTATATATTTTCAGGATGGACATGATATCTTGGTTCATATTAAAGTGTAGAGATCATCATAGCACTAATCTCTAAGACACAGGCTGGCCTATCTTCTGTGATGAAGGAATTACATTTCTTCTGTTGTGATGACAAATATCTACTATTCCTGGGAAGATGACTTGCTGGAACCTGAATAAATTGATCATACCCTAGTCTGTGGTAGGAATTGAAGAGATGTGACTGCTGACCTAACCAGCGAAAGAGATCTCTGGTGTTATTGCGGTTAAGATAGCAAGACTCTGCTGGTGTCACTCACGGGTGGATAGTGTTGGTTTTATTATGTGTGTGTGGGATTAACCCTGGCTGGATGCCAGATGCCCACCAGAGCACTATCACTTCCCTCCTGGACAGGGGAGGGAAAATAAAAGGAAAGGCTCATGGGTCAAGATAAGGACAGGGGGAGATCACTCACCTCTTACCATCGTGGGCAAAACAGACTTGACTTGGGGAAAATAAAACCAAATGTTAAGACACCTTCCCCCTACCCCTCCCTTCTTCCCAGCCTCAACTTCACTCTTGATTTCTACACCTTTCCCCTCTCAGAGATGCAGGGAAATTGGGGGCTGTGGTCAGTTCATCCCATGTTGTCTCTGCTGCTTCTTCCTCCTCAGGTGGAGAACTCCTCACAGTCTTCCACTACTCTGCTGTGGGATCCCTCCAGCAGGAGATATCCCCCACAAACTTCTCCAACATAAGTCCTCCCTGAGGACTGCAGTTCATCATGAACTGCTTCAGCATGTGTCCGTTCCAGAGGTTACTGTCCTTCAGGAACAAGCTGCTCCAGTGTGAGTCTGCCACAGGGTCACAAGCCCTGCCCACAAACCTGCTCCAGCATGGTCACAGCTCCTCTCAACACAGGTTCACTGGTCCTGCCCAGAGCCTGCTTCAGTGCTGTCACAGCCTCCTTTGGGCCACGGGATCCTCCATGGGCTGCAGGGAGACATCCTACTCCACCGTGGGCTGCACCAAGGGCTGCAGGGGAATCTCTGCTCTGGCACCTGGAGCACCTCCTCCCCCTCCTTCTGCACTGACCTTGGTGTCTGCAGAGCAGTTTTCATCCCACGTTCTCACTCCTTGGCTCCTGTTGTCCAGGCTTTTTTCTCTCCCTTCTTAAATGCATTATCCCAGAGGCTCTACCACCATGGCTGATGGGGTCGGCCTTGGCCAGTGGTGGACCTGTCCTGTAGCCATCTGGCATTGGCACTGTCAGGCCTGGGGAAGCTTCTGGCATCTTTTCACACAAGTCACCCTGTAACTCCCCCTCTACCAGAACATTGCCCTGCAAACCCAATACAATGCTCTGACCAAAAAAAAAAAAAAAGTTACAAGTTTGTAACTGTTATTGTGGCCATGAAAAATGCATGGATCAAATATGGGGTACCAATAAATTGCCGCAACATGTATTGTAAAAAAATGTAGTAATTTCCAGTAGGTAGAGTTCAGCCCTGTCACAAGCTATAACCCAGTCCACTGTTTGCTCCTGATTTTTACTGAAGCCTGTCAAACATAGAGAGGGAGCAAACAATGTTTGTTCAACAAAGCTCAGAGGTTTGGTATCTCTCAGCTTTCTTCCTGCTCCCTTCTTTCTCAGGGACCTGAAACTATACTAACAAGACACAGATATGTTAAGTGACCAAAACAGAGGTGTTCCCTTACTCATATGGTTGAGTGTGGAGCTATGCCAAGTTATTTGTTGGGGCTGTATGACATGCTCCTCAAGTGTTGGGAAAGCACGGGGTCAGGAAAACTGGACAGAAATTTCTGCTTATTTGATGGAAGAGGGAGATTTGGTCTGTTCAGGTCAAAAGGCTGAATAATGTTGGTGCAAAGAAGTTGTTCTGAGGCAATGGCTTGCAGGCATCATTGTGTCCTAAAACTGGGACTAAGAGCAAAGTATGAATTGCCTGCAGCACATCACCTACTCAGCAGTTTTGTCCACGGCCAAGTCACAGGTCTCTGGCTTAACCAGTAAATACTCAGCCTCTTTTGAAGAGACTGTGAACATAATTTATGAAATTATCACTTTTCAAGTAAATATTTATTTATTTTTAGGCTTCTGAGTGCACTTTCTCTTTTTATTAATATTACTTCACACTTCAAATGCCTGAAATATTTCCAGTTGTAATTATGAAGTGGAACATTTCTTTGTTGTTTCTGTTTGAGTTTTATGGTCTGGATAGCATTTAGCCATAGTGAATGTCTGCCATTTGTATTCATTATTTACTGCTTATATTACAACAGGAGAGTCTGAGAACTGGACAGCTAATACATCAGATGGATTTGCCAGAAGTGCACATAAAAAGCTTTGCTCCAGGCGATTGTTGAGGTCTTCTCCAAGTCAACGCTTCCAGGAGCAAAGTCACGATCCCTGAGTGCACAATGCTGCCACGGGTAGAGCCACATCGTTGAGCAGGGAGGTGAAAGCACCAGCATCAGGGTGGCTGCTGGAAAGGTGGACGGAGTCTGAACAATTTAGGGTTTTCTTGCTAAACTCTACTTTGAGAAATACAGAGTCAGAAATGTTGTTTTGCCCTGCAGGGCAGTCCTGAGGAACAGCCATGGAAAAGGGACTTGGAGAAGGCAACACAGGTAAATTGTTTCGCCTGGCATGAACTTGCCTTTGCCACTAAAAGTGGGAATGAAATGTAGCTCCTCGTATTCCTAGCTCAGCACATTACTCAATGACACCGTCCTATTTGCTCAGCTTTCCAAAATGGCTGTGCTCACCCTGCCATCCCCAGCCCCCAAAGAAGTATCAAGCCACCTACAATATTTTTTCTGCCCTAGTTTCTTTAAAAAAAATCACAACACCGCCAACCACTTTTGCACAGCAGTCTCGGTCGTCTTTCACTACGCTGGTCCATCCAGCCTGTTATTTAAGTTCTCCCTGAAAAAAATCCCACCACTTTCTTCCACAGTGCCCACACAAAGTGAGTCAATGTTCTTTTCCATTCATCTCAGAGAGACCAGGATTGCATCCAACATATTTTCTCAAAAAAAAGACAAAAAGGAAGAAGCATGGGTAAAACCACCAGGACATTCATATAAATCAGCTGAATAGTTGCACAACTGTGTTTCTACAACCCTTAATCTTTCTCATTCACACTCCCCCTACTATCAAACATACCATGTGGACCTAGGTGGTAACTATTAACTTTGTGCATAACAGAACATTAAAAAAACCCAAACATAGTAGCAACTTTTTTCCCCATGTGATCGTGCTTTTCTTCCCGAGACAGGTTACACAGCTAGAATAAGAAAGTTCCCCTCTCCACTCCTGTAGAAGTCTAGGTCCTGGGTGGTGGTTCCATCTCTGCACAGCTGTCAGAGTACAGGCCTCATGGACTCAGACAACAACACAAAAGCTTAATTTCTGTGATAGAGATCTCGCTTGTTTCTGTGTTGTGCTTTCTGGATGTTGCATGTCAGCAAGTTTCAGACCTCAGCCAGACTTTAACAGCCCTGGTGCATCTTCATGGGGTTTCTGAAAGGTAGAAGCAACAGTTATCCTGGTTTTAACAGCTAGGATGTTAGGATGCTGAGTGCCTGTGTTCTTTGTGCGTCTCCCTTCAGAAAACCAGAAGAAAAACCAAGACCATCTTTGAAACATGGCACGGGAGCTTCTGTGAGCCCCAGGGGCAGTGCTCCACGGTCGGCAGCAAGATGCTGGCTTGGGGGAACATCTGTGGAGTGTGATCTGGCCATGACTCCAGGTCCTGGTGAGGGAAAGGCACCTGTGCTGTGCCCAGCACAAGCAGGAAGCCTGGTGGGAACTGTTTGGCATGCTACAGCTCTCTAACCCCCTCAGCACATAGCTGCTGACTGAACAGCAGTTCTGAAAAAAAGCCCCAAAACATAAGAAAACAAACCACATCTAAAGACCCAACAAGCTGTTTATTTATAAGTTTCTAAAATGTATGAATTTTAGGTACCCAACTTGTTTTATAAAATACATTCAAATAAAAAAGAATGGCAGTGTAAACATTGAGATGTCAAAGCAGGCTGTTTCCCATCAAGACTGTTCAGAAAACTTACATTCCATTAAATTCTGAAAAACGCTTTCTGTAGAAAGCCCCTGTGAAGGTGGGGCTTCTTCCAGTTTCTGAGTAATTATAGTTGGTAATAAATTTTCAGCTTCTCTGAAGTTAAATTGTACAACTGATTTCAGTGAGATGGTGATTTGGACTCATGGTCTGGACAGCACTGGTTTTGACAGACATAGCTTTCCTGGTATTCCAAGAACAGTGTTGTTGTTGAGGTTTTCACAATTCAGAATAATAAAATGCCAATTGTTTAAAAAAAGCTTAAAGCTGAAAGTAATTTGCTATTTTTAAAACAAATACTCTGACCCCTTGCCTTTGTATTAAGTCACAAAGATGAAATAAATGTGAACAATTCTTCTGCTGTCAACAATTAGAAAAACTGTATCTGAATATTCTTAAAGTTATACCAACGTACAAGATATGCTCATGAAAGCACATAATGCAAAAATGTTATGCTAACTGATAATTTCTGCCATAAGAACATATAGCTGGATTTTCAGAGACAACATGCATGTGCTAAAGGAATCGATGTGCCACTGCTCTGTAGAATTCACTTCTGTGTAGAGGGCCCCATGCAACACTTCTGAAGTGTGCTTTAAGGATGAAGTCTTGCAGATGTCTCCAACTGAGCAGGAAGGAAGATTTCATCCTTTCCAAGAAGAGACTTTAGGTGTGATCATCAATAAAACAGTGAGAAAGCTCGCTTTACCTTGTATCTAGCCCTCCAGCAATCCAGGGAAGAAACAGTTTAAGAGTAAACAGGTCAGATTTTAGCTCCTCTGAACTGCCAGCTGGCTTCACCCACTGCAGTATTCTGAGCTTTGCACTGGATCTCTACATTGGGTTAGCACTGAAGTGTGAGTGAATCACAGGGAAATGATAGGCCACAACTTAAAAACAGAAGGAAGGAGTCCTGCCAAACAGGAATAATTGGCTGCAAGCATGAGCTTTCTCTAGTCTCTGGCTCATTCATTTCTGCAGAGTGGTTCTACAAAAGCATCAACATAAATTTGACATTCTTATGGAAAACCACCTCTAGGTGGAAGTGTTGACCCTGCAGACAGAAATGAGATCATAAATATCTATGTGGCAGGAATGATGGCAACATTTTTTTTTACAACTACTTCCTCCAATATTTTGCTTGAAACTGTAATTAGATGAGGTGCCTTGAGATTTATACACCTGTGAGCAGGTTGCAAAGCCCACTGGAGCCAAGAATTTTTTTCTCTCTGGGCCCACATCCAGTCACTATGGTTCAAAGAAGCACTTCAAAGGACATTAGCCTGGGTGAATGCAGCAGCACAGGTGCATTTTTGGTTGTAAACACATGCTTATGTGCAGTCCTCAGACTCTGTGCTTGCCATCTTGACCATGTTTTGATTGACATTGCAGCCTAAGCCTGTGGTTCTCAGATTATTCAGTGCCACAGAAAGTTTTGATTTTAACTGGACAAAACAAGAACATGGTCGCTGCTTCCCTTTCCCTCTTGTGAGAACAAATTGTGAACTCCTGATTCCATATTTGAGTAAGTCATTCAAAGGATGAGTCCTGTACTTCAACTGCTGCATATTTTCAGTGATATGTAAGACTAGGTACTGTCTCTGTTACTGCCTTGTAGAGTGAAGGTGTGATTCAGAAGGGATCAGAAACCATCCTTCTCAGACTGATTTCTGCACAGATCTGAGAGTAAGATGGACTGTTTAGTTCACTTTTCTAGGCGATTGTGACACTTCTTCCTTTCTTTTCAATGCCCCACCTGCCCCTTGCCCTCTTAATGCTTTAATAACGGTAAATCATTTCAGAAAGGTTTCATTTTCTTTATTTATCTTTCTGTTTCTGTTTTATACTGAAACCTGATAAGGGCTTCTTTTGGGTTGGGCCAACATTTTCATAAACAGCTAAATGGCACTGGAGTACAGCTGAGCACTATTTTTCCACAGGTATGTTTTATTTACTGTCAAACCCATTGTTCATATCAACTTAACATGTCTCACTGACCATCTGTCATGCAGCAGAGAGTCTGGAAGGGAGGTGAGACTATTGCTGGTACATCTTAGAGCTCGGTGGTCACAGCTTGTACCTACCTACAGGGACAGTGGTTCAACTCCTCTTTCTACCTGAGTGAATTTGTTTGTGTGTCTCACCCATCTGATGAGCGCCATAAATGCTGTACTACCAGGTACCCTAAGTGCAGACTTACTGATCCCTGCTGGTAGCTCTCTGTTCCTCACAGCAAGGTTAAGCTGAGAGCAAGGTTAAGCTGGAAGCGAGATACCAATAGAATAACTTTGGATCTGAATTCATGGCCAGGTAGTAAAACTTGTGCCAAATGCTTTGAGCATTGCCTGAGCCTCGAGGAAGGACTGTGAAATTCATGCAGCACCTAGGCAGTGTTTCCACCAGCACAGTTACTCCTCACTAGCTTCCAGTGAAGGACTGTTTCATTTTCTCGTCATCACCATCAGGGCATGCCTTAAAACAAGTTTCC
The DNA here is from genome assembly GCF_020740725.1 of Corvus hawaiiensis. Classification (NCBI taxonomy): domain Eukaryota; kingdom Metazoa; phylum Chordata; class Aves; order Passeriformes; family Corvidae; genus Corvus; species Corvus hawaiiensis. The sequence goes on from NC_063214.1 coordinate 21,837,912, forward strand.
CGGATGCCATTGAATTGTGTCCTGTGAAGGTGTTTGTGTGCGTGTGAACAACCAAGTCAATGAGAGAACTGGCTTTCATCCACGCTGGAATGAGGCATTAATTAATCCAGGCATAAACCAGTATAAGTAATTTGTTCTTTGGAAGGAGGGGGCCAAAAGAGGAAGAGAGACAACTAATCCAGAAAGCAGATGTTGTCAGAGACTGGACAGCTCTCCAAAGGGAGATGGGAGTAAATATTTTGTAGCCCACTGCCAAAGAAGGATATATCATGTTTGTGTATTTTATATCTTTATATATATCCTTATGTATACATAGATAAGTGTATAAGTGTATTCTCTGTGTATCTCTCTCTCTAGATTTGCACAAACATAAAGCTTGTTTCCTTAGTTGAGATAAGCTCAGATCTATTGCAAAGCCTCAGCCATTTCATGAACACCTTTATACTTTCCATGAGGATATATTTCCAGCTGTGATGGTTTGTGGGGCAGGGAGATTGTGTTACTTGGCTGAGCTCAGCTCTCTCTGCCAGAAGAAATGAGGAAGGTTCACTATTGGTGAACTCCACATGCCAGCTTGTCCTATTGCACTTCTCACTGAGATTGACCATTGGTCCTGTTAGAGCCAAATGTGGATGCCTTGTGCAAGAATGGAGCTGGGAAAGAATTTTTATCACCTCCACCAGACAGAAAACTAACAATGTTTAATAGATTCTCTTATTTTGGAGTTAAGAACTAGATGACCAGCAGAAAAATAAGGTTTTTCTTAATAATGGGCTGTGCATGTAACCTTTCCTTCCAGGCATAAGCCTTTGCACTCTGTTTTATACAAAACATATCATTTTCTCATAATGTCTTCAAGTATCAAGTACAAGGAAATGGGTTTTTGTTCACAGGGTAGCTCACTGATTGATTATGTGTTCATACAGGGTCAAAGTCTCATCTTCTTTATACCCCTGTAAACTGCATGAATTGCCGCAGTCTTTATAGAGGAATATCACTTTACTCTTAATCTTTGTTATCATTAAAATATTTAAACTAGTCACCATAGATTTCTTGTAGTTAGTCTTGAAATTTCAGTCTCTTTTTATCTGGTTAGCTAAATGATCAAGAAAGAAGCTCAAAGATGCAGTTGCACACTTGGGTTTGTGCTTTGGATTCCAGCGCCTTTTTGCACCCTCTCTTTATTAGGGGAAAAAAATCTAAATGGCAGAGCACTGTATCCTGCAAGTATTTCATTCCACCCACACAGTTCTTTTTCTTTAAAACAGTGGCTTATTCCCAACTGGAAAGGCAGCAGTCTAGCTAGAAGACAGGTTATGTTCAAGAGAGAAAGGAAGGAGATAGCTGAATCATAGCAATTTAACTCTGGCTGGGTAGATGTAAATCCAGCCACTGGTTGCTGCTATCACAAGCATAGTATGATTTTGGATACAGGGAATGGCATATTGTTCTGGGTAATGAAGGTTAGAGGTCAGAGCAGGCTATGAATTTGCCTTTATTGCTTGCACTCCAGCAGGTGCAATATTCATTGCCTCTGTTCCGTGCACAGCCATCTCTAGCATTACTAATGAAATGTCAAATCATATTTTTATTTACTTCCTTTCTTCATCACCTGCAAATAGCCACATTGACAACCCCCAAACCAATCATTTGTGGGTTTCTAAGGAAGCCATCAGTAAAAGTCAGTCATCAGTAAAGAGCAACGCTTTCTGGAAATAAAATAAACAGGTTCATTTAAGGCTTTTCATAAAACAAATGTTGCAACAAAATTAATTTGTCCAGCATTAGTCATCACCCTTTCGGCATGTTAATACTGTTTCTTCTGGAAGAAACTGGATTCTTGAGGGGTTGAAAATATCCTCTGTTACACTCGGCACTCACTAAGGGCAGAAAAGGTACACATCTGAGTGTGTCATATTAACATGCCTCACATGTCCAAGTCATGCAGGCTGGTTTTGGTCATAGATCAGTTGTTTTTGTTTTCACATGAGTAGCTACTTATACCTGCTGTCTTGTCAAACTCTTTGCTGCAATCGGCAGGAGGATGGCTCTTTTTTCTGTTGATTTGCCTCAGAACCAGGTGGCTTCTAAGGAACATAAACATCTAAGAAGACTAGTCTCTTCAAGAATGTGGTAGAGCCCCCATCACTGGAGTTTTTCAAGATGTGATAGCTCAGGGTGCTAGATAATCCTGTTTATGCTCCCTTTCCCTTAAAAGATTGGCCCAGATGACCTTTCAAGGTCCTTTCCAACCTGGGCTGTTCTGTAATTCTGTGATTCTGTGATTTGGTCAGAGTGCACTGTTGCACCAGAAACCTTCCAAGAGAAGCAGTACTTGGTTGGTTTCATACCCAGACAAAGTTTCTCATGTGATGCAGGCTGTGGTAACATAGGTGTGGAAATGGATAGATGGAGGAATCTCCTCTAGGCTCACCCCCTCAGCCTCCTTCCTTTTGTTCCTTTCCTCTAGAGTTTGGCTTTTGCTTTTCATGTTGAGAGGTTGTTAGGGAGGAGAGTGCTTTGATTGCAGAGGGTTTCTTGGGAGGCAGAAATTGCTGTAGGGCTCTTGGTTACTCCATGGGAGCACTAGGTTTGTGCTGTCCATGGGCAGGAGTGAACTCACCAGGAGTTATCTCCAGTAGCTGAGACATGAATGTCTTCTGGACATTGAATGGCCTCGTGTACTCATGGGGATGGAAGTTTACCTGGAGCCCTTGGGTAAGACATGTTGCTGTTTTTCCCATCATTTAGCCCCTGAATGTAAATGTTCCAACAGACTGATGACAATGGGTGGTGTTTGGGGCTCTTGTTTCCTTTGCAGATATGGGATATGAGAAAGGCAGTGTTTTCTCCACGGACGAAAGCAATCTGTCTGTGCCTACAGGTCTCTCTTTGATTACAATTAATTAATCACAAGTACATGTTAGAACTGTGCCAATCATGCTCTGATCAGAGAAGCACCCAGTCAAAGGACAGACACATAGAGAGAATTTAGAGGAAAGCCAGGCATTATGTTACACTTTGTGGAGGAGCTGTTGCAAGAGCAAATAATATTTTGATCTTTTCAGGGGGGATATTTTAGGGAGCCTACAGAGAATGTCCGCCAGGATTAGAAAAGTGCTTAATAGTTTCTGCTGAAGAGGATGTTCATCATCCCAGCTTTTTCTTCAACACCTGTCGTTTTTCCAACCTATGCCAATCTAGCTCCTGCTCAGAATTAATGTGGTAGGTAGGAGAGAAGCAACAACTTTCTGTCAAGGTGTGCTGAGGAAGCTCACCTCAGTTATATTTCAAAGCGTCTCAAACTTCTAAATGAAGCACCAGTTCCTTAAAGGCATTTAGACTCATCTCGTTTTTTTCTATTCTGTCCAAGAACATGTAGAACATGGGTGATGTTGGATGCTTGCATTCCTCTGGTCTTTTAGCTTCTCTGTCCTGGAAATAGAGTTTTGTCAGGTGGACACTTGAGGAAGGGGAAGCAAAACTTTAATGACCCACTTTGTTGTGACTCATTGGAAAAAGATGGTTTGAGGCTTGCCTACAGCTCCTGCTCAGAAGCAGTGTGTTCTCTTCTTTGAGAGCAAAGCATTAATCTCATAGTTGATAATTTTAAATTTAATGCTTATGAGGGCTTTAAAGATTTATGTAGATAACCTGTATGTCCTTTTGGGGGGCAGAATTTCATGATCATTGACCTAAACTGCCTTCACAATCACTGCGCTGTTCCTCACCATTGCAGAGACATCCCATCAGCTCTGACTTGTCCTCTGATTGGCACATCCCAGGCTGGCTTAGGAAGAGACTTAACTACAGGAGACACTTAAGCACTTACGCCCAAGCGCAGACCCATAACTGCCTGCCATTGCTCTGAGCACCTGTCCTGGAAAGTTATCAGCAATAGCAGACTTGAGATTCTTGCTTCTGAACATGGAAACTCTTCTTCTTAGAGGATTGGAAAAAGTCATGGTGTGCTTTTCAGAGAGAAAGAAGTGTCAGTAATCTGATATTCGG